>NC_133451.1:102168750-103459166 GCF_048565385.1 Saimiri boliviensis
TGTATTCCTAGGTATTTTATTCTCTGTAGCAATTGCGAGTGGGAGTTCACTGATGATTTGGCTCTCTGTTTGTCTATTATTGGTGTATAGGAATGCTTATGATTTTTGCACATTGATTTTGTATCCTGAGACTTTGCTGAAGTTGCTTATCAGCTTAAGGAGATTTTGGGCTGAGATGATGGGGTTTTCTAAAGATACAATCATGTCATCTGCAAGCAGAGACAATTTGACTTCTCTTCCTATTTGAATACTCTTTACTTTTTTCTGTTGCCTGATTGCTTTGGCCAGAACTACTAATACTATGTTGAATGGGAGTGGTGAGAGAGAGCATCCTTGTCTTGTGCCAGTTTTGAAAGGGAATGCTTCCAGCTTTTGTCTATTCAGTATGATATTGGCTGTGAGTTTGTCATAAAGAGCTCCTATTATTTTGAGATACAGCCCATCAATAACTAGTTTATTGAGAGTTTCTAGCATGAAGGGGTCTTGAATTTTATTGCAGGCCTTTTCTGCATCTATTGTCTATTGAGATAATCATGTGGTTTTTGTCACTGGTTCTGTTTATGTGATGGATTACGTTTATTGATTTGTATATGTTGACTAGCCTTGCATCCCAGGGATGAAGCCAACTTGATTGTGGTGGATAAGCTCTTTGATATGCTGCTGGATTCAGTTTGCCAGAATTTTCTTGAGGATTTTCGCATTGATGTTCATCAGGGGTATTGGCCTGAAATTTTCTGTTTTTGTTGTGTCTCTGCCACGTTTTGGTACCACGGCGACGTAAGGCTGGTTCAACATAATAGCTGGAAGATACTATTTCCCTACCTATCTTTCTAAGTTTCCTGGAAAGTAATTATTGGTTCTAATAGGATTACCCAGTGGAGTAATATAGTAGAAAATAAAATTCAATTACTACATTGCAATTAATAGCTTTCTAATGATCAATTACTAATATTACTATGAAGAAGCAATTTATAGAATATTCATATTTTTTCCTTGGGAGTTAAAGCTGGATGGGAACTTAGGGATCAAAGGGAAAAGGTTATGAAATTTTACTAGCCATAGGAAGTTACCTAAACAGTTTTAACTGCATTTTAGGGTCCAGATTTTTTAAAAGCAATAACATGAAAATACTTTTGTATAACATTAAATTGTAAAAACAGGCTATGCAACTGTATAAAAAGCATGAACATAACTATTTAAAAATGTGCAAAAACAAAGACTGAAAAGAAATTCACTACCCTGGTTAACTGTTTTCTTTGTGTGACAACTTTTCATTTTTTTATGTTTCCAAAATGTTCTGCAATGGTCTTGCATTACTTTTATAAAGATAAAAATAATCATGATAATAAATAACAAAGGATAGTTTGAAGCATGTTGAGTGACATCTGACCTTAGCAAAGCCATGTTTGATATGTTACCAAAAAAAGAAAAAGAGAGGACCAATTGATATGGATAAATCGCACACAGAAAACTCAGTTTTTTTATCTGGAAACTGGTGATGGTAGGGCTTGCTCCATTTTGTTTATAGGACTGTAATGAGAAGAAATTGAAATATTTTATGTAGCAGTTCTTTAGAATATGAAGTTCACAGTTTCTGAGATTATGCTTTTAGATCAATGATTATCTATAGAAGCTGTGACTGAGATGGGAGTGTCCTCATCCCAGTTGTCCCCCTCATCTTTTGTTGTCCCCAAACAAAAGACTTATTTGTTTGGTCTTTTTGTTATTCCAACAATATTTGAATCTTTTAGTTGTGTCACTGAATGTAGTGATGAGAACCAGTCCTAGCTTTTCTAGAACATAGTGTTTAAGTATAGCAATTATATCTTTCCAGGTGTCCTGTAGAATTTGCTTCTGTTCTGTTATAGTGGGATATAGTCTACTTTTATTTAATCTTCACTACTCTCTGTTGATTATTGTTAGCAGATGGGGGTTCTATTTGTAATAATAATACTAATAGTTAATTTTATGGAATGACTCAATGCCAACCTAGTTCTTATACTTGACCTATGTGACTTCTAGTCTCACATTAACTCTATAGTAAATACTACTTCATCCCCATTTTATAGTTGAAAAAATAAGAAACAAGTTAAGCCACTTGCCCAAATTCACTCATCATATAGTGGTGGAGCTGGGTTTTGAGGACAGGTCATCTGGCTCCAGACCCCAGGTCCTTCTCCCCTTCTTTATAATGTGAAGTATATAGTAACAACAGAGTTCCTTTCTTTAATATATTCATTGCTGACCGCTTTAGATCATATATGTATGTAATAAAAACATTAAGGTGATGCTTTTCAATTACTCTTTCTCTTCTACAGGAGGAAAAAGATCAACTTAGTAAAATTGTCATTTATTATATCCATGAAAACTTAAACTATTGCCCTGCAAATAAACATTGGAATTAACTATAAAATTAGATTTTAATTTGCAATACAGGTAAATTTCCATGGCCTCTTTCTCAAGATTAAGCAAATATTTACACAGGCATATTCTGTAAGGCCTTGACACTGTTTGTCTTGGAAAGAAAGGTCTGCAGTAGGAGAAAACATAAAATGCTTTTTTTGGGTGTTGTTTTACTTGTACCCAAATTTGCTCAATCGTAAACATGGGCTCTTTTCCTATTTGAAATGGAGTTTGCCTGAAGGTCAGTGGCAGCCCTAGTATTTCCAGACTTTTCTAAAATGGTGTCAATTTAGTTCAAAAAACACATCAATCTCTGCAGATGTGCCACATTCTTTTTTTGGTTTGAGGAAACAAATTCACATAGTTAAGGTTTATGCCTTGCTCTAATCTTCACCCTCTTTCTACAGCTGGTAAGAAGGCAGAGTTAAGCTTCAAATTTACAGTTCATCTCCAAAGATATCACTCTTTAATTTTTAAAACTTTGTTTTTAATTGAGACATTGAGGTATACTTTGGATAGGTGAAAAGCAGGATTGTAAGTCTACAATTTGGTAAATTCTGATAAAGGTATAGCCTTACATAACTCACACCATCATCAAGATACAGAATATTTCCATTACTCCAGAAAGTCCTGTGTTTCTTTCCAGTCAATCTTGCCTCACTGTTTTGAATTTTCTTCACTATAGGCTAATTGTGCCTCCTCTAGAATGTTATATAAATGGAATCATACAAGATGCACTCTTGTGCCAGGCTTCTTTCACTCAGCATTATGTTTTAGAAAATCATCAATTCTGTTCCATGTATTGGTAGTTCCTTATTGAAAAATTCTATTCAATTGAATGAAGGGAGCAACTGTTCATCGTTTCTCCTATTGTTGGACACATGGGCTGTTTTGAGTTTGGGAACATAATAAATTAAGCTTCAATTAACATTCTTGTACAAAGCTTTTTGTGGCACATGTTTTCATTTCTCTTGGATAAATTCCTAGTATTGAAATTGCTGGGTTACAGAATGGCTGTATGGCTGGGCACAGTAGCTCATGCCTGTAATCCAACACTTTGGGAAGCTGAGGCAGGCAGATCACTTGAGGTCAGGAGTTTGAGACCAGCCTAGCCAATGTGGGGAAACCCTGTCTCTACTGAAAAATACGAAAATTATCCAGGTGTCATGGTGCACACCTATAGTCCCAGCTTCTCAGGAGGCTGAGGTAGGAGAAACCCAGGAGGCGGAGGTTGCAGTGAACTGAGATCACGTCGCTGTACTTCATCCTGGGTGGGGAAAAAAAAGAATGACTACATGTATAACTTTTAAGGAAACTGCCCATTTTTCAAAGAGGCTGTGTAACATTATACATTTCCACAAGCAATGTGTGACAGTCTGGTTGGTCCATATCCTCACCAACACTTGATGTTGTTGGTCTTTCTCATTTCAGCTATTTGGGGATTGGGTGGGTCAGGAAGCGGTTTTCATTTGCTTATGGGTCACTGTATATCTTCCTTTATGAACTACCTTTTGCTTAATTTTTAAGGGTTATTTGTCTTTTTTTCATGATTGAATATAAGTCTTTTGTCTGTTACAGCATTATGAATATTTTTTCCAAGGCTGACTTGCCTATTCAGTTTTCCTTGTATCTTTGGTAAAAAAGGTTTAAATTTTGATGACATTTGATTCATTAGTTTTTTCATTCACAGTTAGTGCTTTCTGTGTACCACCTAAAAAAATTTGCCTACCTCAGTATCACAGATATGTTATTTTCTTATAGTTTCAGACTTATACTCAATTTTTAACTGTCTATTCTTAGCTCTTATACTTATAGCTATTATCCATCTAAAAGCAGTTTTTGAGTATTGTGTGAAATAGGGGTTGAGGTTTATATGTTTGCAAACACATGTCCACTTGTTCCAGCACCATTCATTAAAAAGATGTAGTCCAGGCACAGTGGCTCACGCCTGTAATCCCATCACTTTGGTTGGCTGAAGCAGGTGGATCATGAGGTCAGGAGTTCAAGACCTGCCTGGCCAAGATGGTGAAACCCCGTCTCTACTAAAAATACAAAAATTAGCTGAGTACAGTGGTGGGGACCTGTAATCCCAGCTACTTAGAAGGCAGAGGCAGGAGAATCACTTGAACCTGGGAGGCGGAGGTTGCAGTGAGTCGAAATCGTACCACTGCACTCTAGCATGGGTGAAAGAGCAAGACCCTGCCTCAAAAAAAAAAAAAAAAAAAAAGGTTGTTCCTTTCCCCACCGAATTGTTAAAGACTGTTGTCTCCACAAAGCTGAGTAGGCATGGTCTGTACCTTCAAGGGCTTATAGTCCTCAGAATAACTTTTGTGCAAGAATTTATTGCTCACTTTTCACACACAAAAAAGCACATTTTGTCCAACTATTCTGATGCATATAAATATTATTCTTTTAGAAAGATAAAGTTCACTTGTCCCCTCATCAAATAATAGTTATATAAAGTAAACTAATTAATGCAAATTAGTGTAATTGTGGTTGATGTGTTGCCTTGAAGGAATGCAGTGCAAGTAACACTTTAACTTAGAGAGTTCTCCCACCTTTGTCCTCAGAAGAAAAAACACTTTGAGAGTTCTCCTACCTTTGTCCTCAGAAGAAAAAAACACTTAAATGTATTCAGTTCTTGGTCACTGCTTTTTAAAAAAAATGTACCTTTGACCTTAGATGTTTCAAGCTGGAATAGTCATTTTATTTTTGAGGGATTTAAAAATATTTATATAACTTTGAGATATAACCCGTTACATTAATTTTTGAAAGAATTTTGTTTTATCATTAATACATTTTAAAATAATTTCAAAGCATGAAATAAATTGTTAACGTTGTAGCTCTTGAATCTTTTCCTAAACATTTATACTCCAGATTTTGCTGCTTTAACATTTTTTAATTTAATTTAATTTTATTTTGAAAGAGTATCTCACTTTGTCACCCAGGCTGGAGTGCAGTGGTGCGATCATGGCTTACTGCAGCCTCCACCTCCTGGGCCCTGTTGATCTCCCGACCTCAGCCTCCTGGGTAGCTGGGACAACAGGCAAGTGCTGCCACCCAGCTAATTTTTGTATTTTTTTGTAGAGACAGAATCTCGCCATGTTGCCGAGGCCGGTCTTGAACTCCTGAGGTCAAGCAATCTTCCCACCTCAGCCTCCCAAAGTGTTGGGATTACACGTGTGAGACCGTGTGTCAAGAGCAAGCCAATTCACTGAAGAGCTCGGCTTATTACAACCGAGACCTGCATCTTCACCTGGATGAACATGTGCCTGTCGTTATTGGACTTATGCCGCAGGACTACATTAAGTAGACTGTGCTTTTAGATGAGGGGATGTATCCTTTGGAAGGATTACGTAGCTGTTGTCTCGACAGTTCTTCTCCCATTGAAGTCTCTGCGGTTCCTCCTGAAGTGGGAGGGTGCTGTTTCCCTGAAGTCGAGAGTCAGGTAGACCAGGACCTAGTTGTTGCCCCAGAGATCTTTGTGGATCAGTCGGTGAATGGTTTGTTGATTGGCACCACGGGAGTCATGTTGCAGAGCCTGAGAGCGGGTCACGATGATGTCCCTCCACGCCCACCATTGCTACCTCCAGTGCAGAATAATCCAATCCAAAGGAACTTCAGTGGACTTACTGGCACGGAGGCCCACATGACTGAAAGTATGTGCTGCCATTTCAATTTTGATCCTAACTCTATTCATGGGGTTGCAAGAGTTTGACTCAGTGCAAAGTAGTGGTCCCATGCTTGTGTCAAGCCTCACAGAGGAGCTGAAAAAACTTGCAAAACAAGGATGGGACTGGGGACCAATCACATGTTGGGAGGCAGAAGCGAGCCTAGCAAACGTGCCAGATGGTTCTTTTCTTGTCTAGGACAGTTCTGACGACCGTTACCTTTTAAACTTGAGCTTTTGCCCCCGTGGTAAAACACTTCACAGTAGAATTGAGTGCTCCAATGGTAGATTTAGCTTTTACGAACAGCCAGATGTGGAAGGACATACATCCATAGCTGATCTAATTGAGCATTCTAATCAGGGACTCTGAAAATAGAGCTTTTTGTTATTCAAGGTCTCGGCTGCCTGGATCTGCAACTTACCCCGTCAGACTCACCAACCCAGTGTCCTGGTTCATGCAGGTGTGCTCCCTGCAGTACTTGTGCCGTTTTGTCATACGTTAGTATACCAGGATAGACTTAATTCAGAAACTGCCTTTGCCAAACAAAATGAAGGATTATGTACAGGAGAAGCACTACTGAAAGACTGAGAACCCTGCATCTTGCATGCTGGGAATAAGAAAAAGAGATTGAAACACAGTTTACAAACTTTCATAGCTATCAAAACCTTTTGCTGCCAAAACCATTTCAGTTTTATGTGTGAAAGAGTCATCAGTTTGTTTAGGGGTGGGGAAGTGTCAGCAAGGCGTCTTGGGTTTCTTTTGGTTCTTTAAAAAGGGAAGTCTTGAGGTTTTAGAGGTGTGAATTATATTTCATCAATGTGTAGAGTAATCACAGTGTGAATTATCAAATTCTCCTCAGTAGCCCCCGCCCAGTCCTTTGCTGCTATCCACTGTGATTTTTATGCATTAAAGGCACGCTTCTTGTGTATTCAACCCTAAGTAAAGTTGAATGAAACTTACAGCATGAAAATTGCTATGTCTTTTTAAATGGCCCATTTTCAAAAGATAGTGTTGAATAAACATACCTGTGTGATAAAACACAGAATTTACATACACACTGAAGATGAGTTTTTAATCTCTTACTTTAAAAAGATTTATTTAGAACCATGAATTGACATAATCTTGGGGAATGGAAAGGAGATCTGCAATGTATCTTTTAACAACACTTTTTTCTAAATTATTTCTGAGGTTGTGCTATTATTTTTGGTTGTGAAAAGTTGAATTTTTCTGTTGCCTTCATTTTCATCTTACAGTTTGTCTATTTTAATAAATGGCCTTACATTAAAAAATTATAAAGAAATGTATGCCACCAATTTAGAAATTGTTGCCTTTTCTGTAATTAAACTTGGATACAAGTTGGCATAACATGAAAACCTACGGAACTAGAATTATTATTAAATAAATATTAGATAAAAAAAGAAAAAAGAAAAAATCTGGCATAAGTTGAAGTGTTTTCAAAGTATTTTATTCCAATATTTTATACATATTATATAACTGAATAAATTTGATGTGCTGCCAGATTTAGAAATTAATCTTAAAATCAAATGATAAAAAGCTCTGATGAGCATAGCTTTTATGTATAGAATATTGACACAAATTTATAGATGTAAGAAATAAGTAATCTTTTATTTCAATATAAATGTTTTAGAATCATTCTATTTATGAATTCTTACGATATTAAGGTGGGTGCTTACGCGTTGGGTGCTTACATGTTTTGTTCTAAATCTTTTGATTGTTTTTATTTAACTTAAAATATGCCATCTTCTCCTCTTAGGCACTATGATAACATGTCTTTGCCCTGGAAGACACTTGCCAGTTTGTGTCCTGTGCTCTTCTCTTTGCTGGTTTTATCTTGCGCTCAGGGAGCAGACACGTGATTGGATCTTCACTTTGAGACTTAATTATCTGTGGGAGGCACACCATATCTTTATTTCATTGATTTCTTGCAAACTACAGCTCACAATTCTGACAATACCAATTGATAGCAACATTTTACATCTTTTGTAACTTTTTGTAGAGGTTACTGGAACATTACACACCAACTGACTTGATTAGTTTGTTAAACCATGTGGGTCACAGTCGAACAATCTAATCCTAAATCTAGTTCTTTATAATATTTAAATGTGTATAAGGCAAAACTGGTTAATGTAAAAAATAGGCATACAAAGTAAAATAAGACTACTGAAGGGATTTCAGCCTTTGGAAGAATTTCGAAACTGTAGTAATTCCCCCTTCCCTCCATTTTAATAAGTAAAATCAGATATATTGTTTATAAAAGGAGAATTGACTACCTTTACTCTTGACTACCTTTACTCTTTATTGTAGTCAAAGTTGATAAACTGGTTTCATTTTGTATGATATTCATATTTTAACTGTGTATCAATGTAGACATAGAAGGGTCACAAACTTGAAAGATTTAACTTTTAAAAATAAGTGCTATTGGGCTGAGTGCCGTGGCTCACGCCAGTAATCCCAGGACTTTGAGAGGCCAAGGCAGGCAGATCACCTGATATCAGGAGTTCAAAACCAGCCTGACCAACATGGTGAAACCCCATTTCTACTAAAAATACAAAAAATTAGTTGGGCCTGGTGATGAGCGCCTGTAATCCCAACTGCTTAGGAGGCTGAGGCAGGAGAATCGCTTGAACCTGGGAGGTAGAGGTTGCAGTGAGCCGAGATCGTGGCCACTACACTCCAGCTTGGGTGACAGAGCGAGACTCTGTCATAAAAAAAGCACTATTAGGACAGTCTAGATGCACAGATTATCTTTAGCACCTCAATCAATAGAGATAAAAATGTTACAAATTAGGCATTCTATCATATTCTGCTTTTTACTGAGTGATGGATTTTAGTGTTAATTTGTTGTTCCATCTTTGGTTTCTTTTAGTCTATGATCATTATTTTTATTTTATAGGCTGATAGAACATATGGCTGTAAAAAGCTCTAGCATTTATCTAGTCAACTCTCCCATTTTGCTGATAAGAAAACTGAGGCTCAGCAAGGTTGCATCATCCAGGGCACAGAGTTAGTGGTTGAGCCTCATCAGGAACCCAGGCACAGTAAAGTTTGTGAGAATGTCATTTCCTATTACTTTTTAAATTTATCTTTCATATATTTAAATCTGGCCTTCACATATCAGGTCAACTAATATATACAATAATGATTGAATATCTAATGTGGTGTCTGTTGGTGAAGTGAGTTTTTGAATATCTATGAACTGACTTCATTATTATAGATATTTCAGTATCTATCAGATCACATCTCCACCATTTCTTATGTACTTGTTTTGAATTCTTTTTTAGTAGATGTACAGGTTGTATTACATTTGGTTTCTTTTGTTAAGATCTAGAAAATATGGACCCTAGTATAGGGAAAATGTTTTATGTGTATGAAATTTCTTACATATTCAGAGGTTGAAATAACTATATTTTACAAAAGGTTTTAAGTACTATGTTTAGCAAGAAAGGTTAAAGTTCACAGAGATTCTACTAGGAATAAACCATTGCTCCAGGTAATTTCCATGAATTATGTAATTTAAAATTCACGCAACTCTGTGAAAGAACACTGCATTCTGTAGATGAGGCTGAGAGGTTGTTATTATAGACACCTACTCATGGGGTGAAACTTGATAGGACCGAGATTTCAGCCCAGACATTAGGTTCCAGAGCCACACTTGGTCATAGCAATATAAAATAAACTAGAAAGTCTGCTTATCACATAAAATTGGATGAAAGAGCCAACACTTAAAAGAATACAATTCAAATTAATATTGATTCAGTAACTAAGTATAGGTTCACAAGGTTAAGTATAAGAGGAAAAGTTTAAAGTTATTCACCCGTGGAAGGGAAGCAAACTTCTAAAACAGGAGATGAAAAATAAACTTTTGCCATTACTGGTAGAAAAACATGAGCCAATCATGACTTGCTATAATAATCTTAAAAAGTATAAAAGAAATATAGAATTTATGAACTAACAGTTACATTTCCACCATGGTTAGAATTTGTAAAATTGTTGTTCTGTCTTTTCTTCCCAATTTAGTAAAAATTTTCTTCCACTCCGTTAGTAAAAAGCCATAACCACAAATCTCTGTGATATTTTTTTTTCTATCTTGGGCTTTTTGTGAGGCTGTTATGGAACATCACTCCTAAGATCCTAGAGAGAGCTTTGTCTGGCAGAATACTCTAAAGCTCCATCTTAGATCCTTCTGAGGTTTTAGCACATAATTTTATAGTCCCATCTGGATTTGATGTTTGCTCTGAAGTTCAATCTTAATTTGAGAATTTTGGAGAGGCTGAGAATAAGAAATAGTTTTTAAATCGAACTCAGCAAGTTTTGATTCCTTTATATTTAACAGATTTTTAACTGTAGCCCCTTCTTTATATTTTATTAGTAAACACCAGGGAGTAGTTTCAACACTCTGTTTGGAAATATCCTTGGGTAGACCACATTGCATTGAATAGGCTTTTGACTTTCCGTGTGGATCACAGGTGACAGTGCTGCTAAAATTTCTGCCACTCCACAGCAAGGATCCTCTTTCCTCTAGTTTCCAGTAACATTTCCTTCACTTTCCTCCAAGCTCTCACTGATAGTCTCCTTGAAGGCTCAAAGCCTTCTGCTAACAATTCTGAAAGTGAGACAGATCCTGAAGATGCTTGTGACTGGAAGCTGTCAGCTAACCACATTGCTTGCAGCTGATTCTCTTTTGAAGGGAATTCTCTTTTGAAGGTGACCAAGTCACCTTCGTGGTCATCACATATGACATTCATGCTAAGCCATGTTTTTGCTTCTACTAGCCCTTCTAGGCTTCTCACCAGCTATAGCCAGCATCTCACTCTATGTTTTTTGCCACACAAAGCTTGCATTACCTCAATACACCTTCAAGTCACATAAAACCATAACTTATTCCAGGCTGAGTTAGGTGCCTCTGAGCACCCTATAATACTTATAATACTGTAAATATTTCCATAGCACCTTTGAAAGATCTTTATTACTCTATTATGGCATTCTATGGTACCTGGATTAAAATCTTGGCTCTGACACTGATTAGCTATGTGACCTTGGCCAAGTTATTTGGCCCCTCTGTGTCTGAGCTTCATCTTTAACGTGGGGATAATATCATTTATTATAGGGTTATTGGGATTAAATGTGATAGTAAGTGCTTAGAACATAATCTAGCACAGAGTAAATGTTCAGTAAGTATTAGCCATGATTATTAATGATCTGAACTAATGGATAGGACATGTTCATTGAAATTGTTGGATTGCAGAGCAAAACTGACATAGAGGTGACTCTGCTTCACTTCTGTTTTTAGGAAGACAGTGTAGATCCCTACTGTCTCAACAGACAGGATGTAAACTGAAGTTATCAGAATAACCTTTGTTATTCTTTCCTACCTTCTGTTTTAGGTCTACAGGACAATCCTTGGTTCTGTGACTGTCATATTTCCAAAATGATTGAGTTGTCAAAGGTTGTAGACCCGGCTATAGTGCTTCTGGATCCACTGATGATTTGCAGTGAACCTGAGCGCCTCACAGGAATTTTGTTTCAGCGGGCTGAGTTGGAGCATTGTCTGAAACCATCAGTGATGACCTCGGCCACCAAAATCATGTCTGCTCTGGGTAGTAACGTTCTACTGCGGTGTGATGCCACTGGCTTCCCCACCCCACAGCTCACATGGACCAGATCTGACAGCTCACCAGTTAATTACACAGGTATTTTCTTGATTCAGCCCTACGATCAAAGGAGTTTACAAAGCTCTGAAGTTAACATCATGTTTTGTGTAATTTGAAATTAGCCAGTTAATACTGACAAAATATTTCAAGAGTATTGGGTGCAAGGGATTTGAAAGGTACATTTTATTGGTCAATATTCTCCTCAGATTATCTAACTACCTAGATAAAATTAGACACTCGAAACTCTTTTTCTCAGGTAGAATAAAACAATGCAGTGGATAGATATGGCAGACAAGGCCTTTGTCTTGCTTCATCATCTTGGATACAGCTCACTTTAAAATGTACAACCATTACATTTTTTTAAAAAAGGGCCTTTTGCTGGCCGGGCGTGGTGGCTCATGCCTGTAATCTCAGTACTTTGGGAGGCTGAGGGGGGCAGATCACCTGAGGTCAGGAGTTTGAGATCAGCCTCGTCAACGTGGTGAAACCCCATCTCTACTAAAAACACAAAAATTAGCCAGTTGGTTGTGCGCACCTGTAATCACAGCTACTCAGGAAGCTGAGGCAGAAGAATCACTTGAACCTGGTGGGCAGAGGTTGTGGTGAGTTGAGATCATGCCATCGTACTACAGCCTGGGTGACAGAGTAAGGCTCTGTCTCAAAAAAAAAAAAGATGGGGGGCCTTTTGTACAAGTCTCTCATTTTCAGGTAATTATTTAAATAATAAATTACATGGAGACCTTATTATGAATCAAAAAGTATAATTTTAATAAATATTGATTATATAGACTTTTCAGATCCCGGTGTGACAATGTGCATGCTTTGTGCCCAGTTTTAAGAGTGATATTCTGAAAATTAAAATGATATGTTTTTAAAATTCTTCAAAATTAAACTAAACTTCAGGTTGAAATAATGAAACCTGATGGAAATAAAGAAGTTAAGGCCTAATGTTCCCGTGTATAGGTAGTCAATGGTCCACTGTTTCAGCTAGTGAGTTAAGTTTTGGGCTACTGGGATACTGTTCTGTGCATTATTATTTTTTGAAAAGCTCCTGAAATCAAGACAGAATGAAAATATACCCAGATGTCAGAGTTTAGGATAGCGAAATTCTGATTTTTTAAAAAAACCATATGTAATTCTGCAAACAAAAGAATCTGTGATTTGCTAGTTTACCTAAGTTAAATATAAAATAAATTATTTGGAATACAAATGATGACTCTGCCACGCCCAAAAATGATCTGCTACACCCCTGGCTATAGGGATACATGCGTTTTATTACCATGAAAATGTATCATAAGAAATACTTAAGTAAGGTCTTATGATAAACATTTTATAGAATTACAGTGACTTAAAATTCTATAAATTCTACAGGGACCTTTGAAATCACTTTATCTCCTTCTCTTATTTCGTAAATGCAGAAAAAGAGGCCTAAAGACATGAATTGACTTATCTACAACTACATAGTATTTAGTGGGCAAAAGTTTCTAAAACCCAAGTCTCTTGATTCCCAGTCTTTTGTCCTTTAAAAATACTGTTCCTTATATAGACCTCACAACACCTGGCAGGTCCTAGACCTTGATGTAAGCAGTTTGCAGAACCATCGCCCATTGCCAGAGACTTGGAAGATGCCATTGCCCTCTTGGCTTTTGTGAGAGGATGCAGATAGAGCGGATAGCTGTTTCCTCCTCAGTTGGCATGGTTGCTTGAATTTTCCTTTTTTCCCTCACAGATTATACATTTGTTTTCTTTCAGTAATACAAGAATCTCCAGAGGAAGGAGTCAGATGGTCTATAATGAGCTTGACAGGCATTTCTGCCAAAGACGCTGGGGATTACAAATGTAAGGCCAAAAATCTGGCTGGGATGTCAGAAGCTGTGGTTACTGTGACAGTGCTTGGCATTATCACAACCACGATATCACCAGACACTTCTGAAAGAACTGGAGATCATCCTGAGTGGGAGGTCCGGCCAGGATCTGGAAGATCTACGTCTGTATCTAGTGCATCACCATACCCTTGGTCCTCTTCCTACCCCCCCACATCTTCTTTGTCTGCTTCTACTTTGTCTCCTCCCTCTATTTCTTCCTTCTCTTTATCTCAATCCTTCTCCTCCGCTGCTTCTTCAACCACGACTCTGAGCACGAGCATCTCCGCAAGTACCACCATGGCCAACAAGCGATCACTCCAGCTCTACCCAGATGGGAAAAGAAATTTAAAGGTGGCAAAGAGTGGAAGTAAGCTTCCTCCAGCCAGCACAAGTAAGAAAGAAGAGCTGGCATTGTTGGATCAAACATTGCTTATAAACACAAATGCCACAATAGAAAACCTCAGGGTGGTCAGCGAGACGAAAGAGAGTGTGACATTGACGTGGAATATGATCAACACCACACATAACTCTGCAGTGACTGTGTTGTATTCCAAGTATGGTGGGAAGGACCTGCTGCTGTTGAATGCAGACTCCAGCAAGAACCAAGTAACCATAGATGGCTTGGAACCCGGTGGCCAATACATGGCCTGTGTCTGTCCAAAAGGAGTGCCTCCCCAGAAAGACCAATGCATCACCTTTTCTACTGAAAGAGTTGAAGGAGATGATTCTCAATGGTCTCTCCTTCTCGTGGTGACCAGTACTGCCTGTGTTCTTGTCTTACCATTGATTTGCTTCTTGTTGTACAAAGTTTGCAAGCTGCAATGTAAGTCAGAACCTTTTTGGGAAGATGATTTGGCAAAAGAGACTTACATTCAATTTGAGACCCTGTTTCCCAGGTCTCAAAGTGTAGGTGAGCTCTGGACACGAAGGCACAGGGATGACTCAGAAAAATTGCTGCTTTGTTCTAGGTCAAGTGTGGAATCTCAGGTGACTTTTAAAAGTGAAGGTTCCAGACCAGAGTATTATTGCTAAGGTTCTGCAGCTCAGGTGCATGTGAGCTACAAAATTAGCATCTAAGGGTATAATGACCCTAGGTTTGGATGACTTTTGGACAGACTTTCACATTGTTAGTGAAAATCATAAATGGATGCTTTTAAATGTGTTTTAAAGATACCATGAGACCTCTGAACTGAAAAGACAAATAACTTTGATTTTTTTTCTTGTGTGGAAAAGGTCTGAGGAAATAATTTTTAGAGTGGTGCTTAATGAATATTAATACTTTTTAGGGTAATGTTTCAGTTCTTAAAAATAAGTTTATGTGAAAGTAGAAAGTAAACTGTATTTAAACATACAGTTTTTTAAGTAATGAGGAAACATTAGCGTAACCAGCTAAGCCTTGATGTTTATTCATGTTCAAAGTGCATTATGACATTTGCTGTGGACATTTTCTGACATTGCCTAATGGTGAGCATTAGATCATAAAGGATTTGACATCCACTAAGGTTAAATCCAACTCACAGGAGAGGGAGGGCTCTGTCTCTTGGTAACATTATGCATTATAATACTGTAGAGTTGTGTTCATATTGCATTTAAGAAAAATTTTGCTTTTCTTTAGAAATATAGGTATTAGCAAAAATAAGTATACAAAGAGGATCATGACAAATAGACCATTTCTTTAAAAACGGCAACTGTTGCATTTACACGCATCTGCTGACAGACTGTATGGATATTTAAAAATAACTTTAATCTTTTAATTATTTTGCTATTTGCTCTTCTTTTCTTCTTTCTTTTATCCCTCCTTGTCTTCCCTCCCTTTCCTTTTTTTCATTCCTTCTTTCTTCACTTCTGCTATGTCAGAAGATGTACAAGTAGCCAAAGGACCATGAGCCAAGCTGTTTGTCTTTTGCCACGTTATCTTGATTCTCTTGATAAAGAGAAAGCTTTTGAAATTATTTACTGCCCTTTGAAAGTCTGTTGTAAAACCCCAAAGGATATTTTAGGATTTTGAAAGGGAAGCTTCCATGGATTCATTTGGGTAGACTCTTTTCCTAGGTTAAAAACATCAGGGAACTTAAATACATAGGAAAGGAGTTTATCAATAAAATTTGTTTTTTTAAAAAAGAGCATTTTAATAACTATAGTACACTACAAGAGACATCTCATGGCTTTAAGATTCATGATAGTGATAAAACCCACTCAAGCATCTCACAGAGGCAATACTACATGTCACTTAGCAGGATGATGCAACCCGGCCCAGGGGTATCCAGGAGACAAGGCCACATCAGCGCAGAGGCAACTTTCATAAATCTTAGAACAAAGCTTGAACTTACTAAATTAAACTTGCTCTATGAAAAACACCTGGTAATGGACCCAGACTGAATACATGTGTAAGAAATGGGAAAGATCTCTGAAACTCTGAGAATGGTCTTCAAATAGAAGCCCTCCCACTCCGTTGGTCATCTGACCCCTGACTGCATCTGGCCCATGACAGCAGCCAGCTCCTGCTTTCTGTCTTGTAAGAGCACTGCTGGAATAAACTGCTCGGACATTAGATGGTGTCTAAGACTCATCTTTGATGAGATTTAGACTGACAGGGATACATCATCCTTGGGAAGCTGGCTAACTGGGACCACCCAAAACCTCAGACCACAACGAGCAATGAGGATGAAATCTGAGTAAGCCAATGAGTGATGACACCCATTTCAAGAGGAGAATCGAGGGAGAGTGACCGGGATCTGGCTCTGATCAAGAGACTGGATGAGGCCCGTGGAACACTCCACAGTGGTCTGCAGTTTTTGTTCCCTTTTCGGATCTGTTGCTGCCTTCTACATTCACCTTGTGCCTCTGTTTTGGAAGTCGCCACCAGGCAAAACTCACCAAAATTACTTTTAAGACCGCTCTGGTTTCACAGGAAGGTGGGTTCCTAGGAGGAGGGTGATAGGGACGGTGTGGGCTGAGGGATATCCCGGGCTTGAAGAGCCAACCACCAGCTGCTGTGTCTCTAGCCTTGGCTGTGGGAGAGGAACTCCTTGTCTCCAAAGATCCTGACATCATGACTTCACAGACCAAGAAGGCTTGGGTACAGCATCTCCACAGAAAGCTTTTCTGCTGTCCGCTAACCAGAGAAAGAGACTCCACCAATAGACCCCTGGTCTAATGCCGCTAGCAAAGTCACCAAATCACCAAAGGGCATGTGGCTGCCATCCCTGTTTCTCTGCCTGCTCCCAGTGAGACAGTGCAGCTTCTCAAGGGCTTCACTACCCCCTGCAATGCCTGCTGGGTGCTGCCGGCAGCAGCCCGTGAGCAGTACATCCAGTTCACAGGGGCTCACCGCAGACTTACGACTCTGTGCCTGGCTGGCCTGCAGGCCTGTGAGCTGTGGCGTGATCATCCTGAGTGTGCCAGATTCCCGCCAGTGGCACCACAGGCATTGCCTGTCATCACTTGACCACAGTTAAGAAAGCAGCTGCCACCTCCATAAACAGCTAGGGTGAGGAAGAACGAATCCCAGATCCCAAAGCAAGCATTCTCTCTATCAGGACTGGATTAGTAACCGTCAGAGCTGGTGGTTACACAGTGATGTTCCTCCTTGCCTTGACCCCTCTGGCACACCCCACTTCCTTTTCCACTTCTCTGCCATGCTGTGACATGGCAGAGGCCTCGCTGGAAGCTGACCAACATAGTGGGCAGATCTTTGACTTCTAGGCCTCCAGAATGTGAGTCAAAATAAACCTCTCTTCTTTATACATTACTCAGTTTCAGGTATTCTTTTATGACCACAGAAAACAGACTAAGAAAATTCTTACGGATAAAAGATTCATTCTTACCTTAAATCTTAGAAACCTCAGCATATGAGGTGTTTTTTTTTGCTTTCTTTTTTGTTTTTTTTTTAAACCTTATTAAGTCAGGAACTTTCACCTTTTCATGTAAAGGAAGCACTTTATGCTTCTCGTTGACATATCCAAGTTGCCTGTGTCACTATTCTTGTGTTTCAGGACCGCTGTCAAGTAAAACAAGGGTTACTAGAACCCAAGGACTCTGATACCATGACAGTCCACCTGATAACCAAGGCAGCTCCAAAGAGACCGATGGGCTGGGCGTGCATCGTGTGGATCCTCTAGACAAAGGGATGACTTACATCCTGGGTGGATGGAGCAGGATGGCAAAAGATTTCATCAGACGACTCACAGCCACACCTCCTGGAAACACTTAGAGCCCTACTTGTGCTTGGCAGCCATCTGGAACAGACAAAACCTGAAACTCTAGCTTGATTGGACCACCTCCAAGATCAGCTTAAAATTGATGAATTGCTTATTTGTAGATTTTCCATTAAAAATGTTGGGACTGTGGTTGAAGTTGGGTATTTGAAAACATGGAAAACAAAACCTCGAGTAAGGGGGTGCTGCTGTAGGCCCTTTGATACAGGCGGAAATCTGGAGCCTGCTCAAAGACCTGGTGCAGTGGCCCAACAGGAAAGGTGCCACCGGGCTGTACTGTGCTTACTGAACAAGAAGGGATCTGTAATTCACAGGCCAAGAATACAACAGCTAGCAGCTATCTCCAAAGATGGGAAGATTGATTTCATCACCTAAAGATCCTGTCCAGCTTATCCAGGAAGCACAGTCAGGTGGGACTCTGGGCCCAGAGCAGGCAGGCATGACAGAAGCTATTCCTGTACTCTGTTGCAATGGCTGTTCACGGCCTGGCAAGCAGCAAGCTCCAGCATAAGCCTCCTTACCCTCCCCTCCTCTCCCCTCCCCTCCCCTCACCCCGCCCTTCCCTTCCACACCTCTCTCCTTTCCTTTCTTTCAGGCCTCATTGTCCTTGGTGCTTTCATCACTCAGTGCATTGTCTAATGATCTAACAGTTTTCAATTTAGTATTCATTGTGAACAATGTTAAAAAAATATCTTTTGCAGACAATTTTGTGTTTAGCTTAAATTTATTTTAGATCAACTTATTTTAAATTAAAAAGTTACAAAACTTGTATACCTTTACTCTGCTATAGATGTCATGCAATTTCATTGCCATGAATTTAAAAGGCGCATATAAACAGACTACTAAAATACTACCAATATTCAAAATAATATGAGTGTATGAGAATATTAGACTGCTGAGCCAAATGGTGGATATGGAAAGGTGCCTGAACTGTACAAAGGCAGGTTATCTGTCCAGGCAGTTTAACTTGGACCATCCGGATCAGATAAATTACTTACTGTCCTCATAATGAAAATCAAGCTAAGCCTGGACTTAATTTTGATGGAGTAAGAAAACTAGTTGGTGGTGTGGAGAGGGTTAGAAACCTCAGGAGAAAATACCTGAATTATTTCTCAGCTGGGTTTTGGTACAAGAGGTGTGTTCCAAGTAATTTATTACTAATAGTGAAAGCACTAAAATAACACATGATCTGCTTTCTAAAATTACATACATTTGAGAGTAAAGTTATCTCAATAATATCATTGCTCTCATGTTCTTACAAGTATGTTTTCTTGAGTGAGAAAGAAAGATTGGTGTTAGTGAAAATAGCACGGAATGCCACATAATCAATAGCTTGTTTATCAATATCCCCAGAAACATTGTGGACAGCAATTCTTACAAATATATAGTCAATATTTGTGGCAACTAAAAATGATTACAACGTTTTATTTTCAGGAAAAATGTATTTGAGTTTTGTGAAAGTTGTGGAAGTGAGAGTGTGTCACATACCAGTGAGTGTGTCATGGGTGGGACTATTATCAATGATATGCTGTGACATGAAAATTGTGAACGTTCAAAGCTCTTGTCATGGCCAGAAAAGGGGAGCTCGAATAGACTCAGGCAAATACCTTGGCTTTGGGGAAACTTTAAAAAAATTCAAGGAAAAAAATAGCTTTGACCCATGAAATTGAGTCTCAAATAAGATTCTGGCTAATGAAGAGAGATTTTTTTAAAACCAAGAAATAATTCAAATAAAATGGGAGACAGCTCAGGAAAGTCGAATGGTTGTCTATTAATCTCAAATTTCAAATGACATGCTTATAAGAAGGAAGAGTAACCAAAGGTGAATGCGGAAATGTAGCAAATCTACTATAAAAGTGCTATCAAGTAAGACCCTAATGAATTGAGGATGTGAAAAAAAAAAAAAAAAGGTAAAGATGACCAAAAGAAGCTGTGAGGCTTCACTTTATTTATTTATTTTGGTAGAGATAGGGTCTCACTGTGTTGTCCAAGCTGGTGTGCAGTGGCACGATCAGGGCTCGCTGCAGGCTCAGTGTCCTTGCCGAAAGCTCTCCTCTCTCCTTGGCCTCCCAAAGTGCTGTGATTATAGCTTTTAGCCACTGCATCAGACAGACGCTTTTTTAAGTCAAAAAGAACAAGGAGGGGAGAGTGAGGACAGCAAGATGTTGAATAGGATGTCCCCGACTTCATGTCCCTTCAACAAAAAGTCCAGCTAACAGCTATCCACAGACAAGAACTTTTGTGAAGAAGCCCCTAAATTGGGAATGAGCCTGACTCCAGTGTGGACCACGGAACGAGATAAAAACCACATTAAAGGGTAAGAGACATGGTCTTATTTTGACCACATTTCTCCTTTTTCCCCTCAAGTTGGCACAGGGCCACACAGACAGAATTCCCCCTGGGTCCATGATTTTATTTTATTTTTTCCTTGGGCCATAAAACTTCATTGGCAGATCAGGGGAAGAGCTAGGGGTATGTATCTCTTCCTTTCCATTCTCCTACTCAGGAGACACCCTCTAACGGAGAGCAGAAGCCCAGGAGCCTGCTGCGTTAGAGGATCTTGGAGGTGGACAGGCTGTTGTAGTGATCTTCCTGACCCTGGAGCAGGCTGAGGAAGGTGGCGATCTCCTCCTCCACCCGCGACTTGATGTCCATGAGGTGCTGGTATTCCTGATTCTGCCGCTCACTGTCAGTTCACACAGAGCCCAGCTGAGCTTCAATACTGATGATCTGTGCCTGGATCTGTGCCAGCTGAGCTCCAAAGTGCATCAGTGGCCTTCCAAGGTGGCTTTCATGCTAAGCTGCCACTGCAGTTCAATCGCAAGACCCTGGAGGGTGCGCCCCAGGTCAGTGACCTTGGACATGTTCATCTGGAGCTGCTCTGTGTGGCCAGCAATCTCCAGGTTTAGTTCCTCAGTCCAGCTGGTGAGCCAGGCTTCACCATCCTTCCAGTTCTGCTCGGCCATGACCTCATATTGGCTCCACATGTCACACACAATCTTGGCAGCGTGGGTGCCCACAGCCGAATCCACTTCCACATTGACCTGACCTCCCACTTGTCCCCTCAGGGCCTTGATATCTTCAGGTAGGCCAGCTCTTCCTTCAGGCCTTCAGTCTGCGTCTCCAGGTCGGTCCTGGCCAGGGTCAGCTCAATCGGCACCCTGTGCAGGCCATTATGGCAGCCTCCACACTCATGAGCAGAGTCCGCTCCCTCTCATACTTGGTTCGGAAGTCATCTGCAGCCAGACAGGCACTGCCGATCTGCAGGGCAGTCCTGGACTTCTCAATGATGGCACCAAGAATCTTGTCCTGCAGGTCCTCGAAGGCCTTATAATATGGCTGTAGTCGTGGGAGGGCCTGGGGCCCACAATTTTTTTTTTTTTTTTTTTTTTTGAGACGGAGTTTCGCTCTTGTTACCCAGGCTGGAGTGCAATGGTGCTATCTCGGCTCACTGCAACCTCCGCCTCCTGGGTTCAGGCAATTCTCCTGCCTCAGCCTCCTGAGTAGCTGGGATTACAGGCACGCGCCACCACGCCCAGCTAATTTTTTGTATTTTTAGTAGAGACGGGGTTTCACCATGTTGACCAGGATGGTCTCGATCTCTCGACCTCGTGATCCACCCGCCTCGGCCTCCCAAAGTGCTGGGATTACAGGCTTGAGCCACCACGCCCGGCCCACGATTTTAAAACAGGAAAACAACCAGAGACAGACATCCAGCTTCCCTAGCATTCCAGGGTGCATCCCAGGAAGCTCACACCAGTCTTGCCTTATGGGGGACACTGGGAGTAATGGCATGGTTAGACTGTCTGGGGTCAGTTAGAAACAAAGGAGGCAGAGCTCACAGTGACCAGTGTGCAGATCTTGGCAGTAGCTCTCTGTTCCTGCCAGCTGTGGCACTCAGTCAGAGATACCAGCCAACAGCACAGGCCACATGCAAAGCTGAATTGATCACTCCCAGAAGCATGGTGGGAAGTTCAACCTGGCTTTAGTCTCTAGACATCCAGCATCAAAGCCCAGCCTCAGAGCCCATTACAAGGCCCTGCCTCCTCAAGGAGATGCCCACAACATTGCATTCTTCAAAACACAGGTGCTAAACCTGCCGGACATGGGAGGCCAATCAGTGACTTGATCTGGTCCCAGAACCCACATCAAGGCACCACCCAAGCAGGGCAGCAAGCCTCAACTGTGAATTTCCATGGAGTGTAGCCTCTGGTCCCATTTGTCCCAAACAGCAACTCTGTTAGCAACAAAACCCAGCGCACGGCCCTGCCCAGCTGTGGAACCCAAACAGTGATACCACTCAGCCAGGGGATATACCCGGTGACCTGGCCTGATCAGGGGCCATCATATTGCTTGGCCATCAGCTTCACCTGATAGCAAAGCCCAGCCAGTGGTTTCACTTCACAGCAGAGCCCAGCCAGCAGCCTCACACAACCTCAGAGCAGTGGCAGCGGCCCAGCCAACCAGGGAACCCAACAGCAACCTCTACCTACCTGTGGCCATTACCAGCTGACCTATCCAGAATCACAGGGTAGACTAAATAGTGAAAGTCTATCCCTACCAAAGAACAGCTGTAGACGGTAAGAGGTGGCTGTCTTTTCAAATACACAGACACCTATCCAGGACACAAGGATTATGAAAAATCAGGGAATCATGACACCTCCAAAAGAAACTAATAAAGCTCCAATGATGGACCATAAAGAAAGAGAAATGTATAAAATGACTGACAAAAACCTCAGAATAATCCTTTTAAGGAAACTCTGAACTACATGAATATAATGACAAAAAATTAAAAGAAAGTTAGGAAACAGTACATGAACAAAATGAGAGGTTTGACAAATAGGACCTTTAAAAAAATCCTAGAGTTGAGGAAATATAATGACTGGACTGAAAACATTGCATAGAAAACTTCATCAGCAGACTCAGTCAAGAAAAAAAACCTCTGATCTCAAAGACAGAACATTTGAAATTATTCAGTCAGAGGAGAAAAAAAAAAAGAATGCCTACAGGAATTATGCAGAACCATCAATAGAACTAACATGCGTATAATAGGAGTTCAAGAAGAAGACAGAAAAAAGTATTAAAAGCACATTTGAAGAAATAGTGACTGAAAACTCTCCAAATTTGGAGAAAAGATGCCAGTATTTAGGTGTAGGAAGTGCAGGAGTTTCCAATCAATTTCAATTCAAAGAAGAGTTAACCAAGACATGTAATAATCCAACTATCAAAAATCAAAGATAAAGAAAAAATTCTGAGAGCAGCACAAGATAAGAAACATATCACATATAAGGTAGTCTCAATGTCAGTGGATTTCTTAGCAGAAATGAGGGAGAAATAAAAGCTTTCCCAAACAAAGAAGCGCTAAGGGAGCTCATTACCATAAGCTAAGGGAGCTCATAAGGGTAAAAAGTTTCAGTTAGACAGGAGGAACAAATTATTTTAGATATATTATGTAGCATGGTAATATAATAATGCATATTTCAAAATTGCTAAGAGAATAAAATTTAAATGTTCTTGCCACAAAAAAGATAAGTGATGAATATATTAATTAGCTTGAATACACACACACACACACACACACACACACACACACACACACAATTGTAGTTTGTCAATCCACAATTTCAAAAAGAACAAGGAAATAAGTCTACTTCTTAAAGATAACAGAAGGTATATCAGAGATGTGATAGCATCATTCAACTTCTATTTTTGCTTCTCTCTTTTCTAGATTGGGTTTTAAATTGAATATGGAGAATAAACTATGAAAAGTTGAAATTGCAACCCAAGATGAAAGAGCAATTGGCAAGCTAACTCCAAGGTGTTTAAAATAAGACCAGATAAATTTTGTACCAGGGTGGAAACAGAATTTCCAGCTATAAGCTCAGAACTACTGTTTGGTAGTCTGAAAAGTCATGGCAAATAGGAGAGGTGCCACAAGACCACGGATGGGTACATTTCGTCTTTATTTTTATTTATTTATTTTTTTTTTTTTTGAGACAGAGTTTCGCTCTTCTTACCCAGGCTGGAGTGCAATGGCACAATCTCGGCTCACCGCAACCTCCGCCTCCTGGGTTCAGGCAATTCTCCTGCCTCAGCCTCCCGAGTAGCTGGGATTACAGGCACGTGCCACCATGCCCAGCTAATTTTTTGTAATTTTAGTAGAGACGGGGTTTCACTATGTTGACCGGGATGGTCTCGATCTCTCGACCTGGTGATCCACCCGCCTCAGCCTCCCAAAGTGCTGGGATTACAGGCTTGAGCCACCGCGCCCGGCCTCGTCTTTATTTTTAAGAGAGAAATAGGATTCTGGAAATTAAAGACAAATTAATTCATATTTTCAGATTTAACAACAGATTGTTAAAAATGCTCTAGTTTTTGAGCATTCAGAAATGAATGTTAAGGTCATTAGTAATCAACAAATGTAAAATAAGGACAAGCTTTGATACACTCATCTGATTTATTTTTTATGAGGTTACTAAGCACGTAGATGAAAGGATTGCTTGAAAATCAAATTGAAGCAGCGAGCAATTGGTATTCACCTTGACATGGTGTAGCAATATGAAATTGTCTGTTTTCAGGAGTGTCCATTAGCGACTTTATAGTCTCCAGTAGTATGCTTTTACCCTATTACATTCAGCATTTTCACCAATGGCTGGGTGAACATAGAGGCTTCTCAACTTTGCAGAGGGCATGAAAATAGACAAGGTATCTTATTTCAGTGCTTCTCATAGTTTTTCACTGAATATTTCTCCTGATGGAGGAGAAATAAACATGTACACCTGGAGAAACTAGTCAATCTTATTTCTCGAGGTAAAACTGGCATTTCTGTTTCTTTGAGTATCTTCCATATTCCCCTAGAGGTACTCTGTTTATCTTCACCCAAATCAATTATGAAAACTTCAAACTGAATGGCATAAAGGAAAGAGACCAGTGGCTATTACATGCTTTATCGTGCCGTATAAAGCCATCAATAAATGATTTTATATGATAGATGAAGAAACTGAAAATTAAACATTATCTTAATGAGATGGCATATTAACACAATTAAATTTAATAAAAATAAATGTAAAATTTTGCACTTAAATTAGAAGTCATATAGCACAAACATGGAAACTCAAATGAAAACCTGTGACTTTGATTGACTATAATCATTCTCTGAATTAATGGAATTATGTCATTTAAAAAAATATAAATAGTAGTTAGATCAAGGGAGGTAAGAATCCCTATGTACTCTGCATTAATAACCATCTCTACAAGGTCAGGCTTAATTTTTGGGACCAAATTTAAATACAGACTTTGATGAACTATAACATGCATAGAAAGACAACTAGGATTACAAAGCATCATGTTTATCATCAAGTTTATCATGGAAGGGTTAAGAACCTGGGAAATGCCGGGCGCGGTGGCTCACGCCTGTAATCCAAGCACTTTGGAGTTCCAAGGTGGGCAGATCACCTGAGGTCAGGAGTTCAAGACCAGCCTGACCAACATGGTGAAACCCCGTCTCTCAATTAAAAAAAAAAAAAAAAAAAAAAAAGAACCTGGGAAATGACTATGGGGGTGACAATTTAGCTTAGTGCAGCAAATGGCATGATTGCTCTAAAGGACCATGCTTAGGAGCATCTGCTTAGGTTGTTAAAATCCTGACCACTTGGCTCTACATGTAGAACCTCAAATTCAGCAATATGGGCTTTTGGAAACTGCATTTTGATACTCAACTCAGGAGAATGAGGTGAATTAATGACCTTGAAAAACACGTTCTATAAAATGTATGTAGAAGCAGTACTGGAATTGGCACAGAAACAGTGTGGTTTCACATTTTTTAAAAAATACACTTTGTTTTGTTTGATTTTTTTGTAACTGTCAGAGTTAGAAAACAGTGGAGTAAGCCTTATTATATTAATTTTATTGAGAACATTCATGGGTATTCCAGGAGTCAGGCATGCAGCAGAAGAGACACTGAAAGACATTGTAAACTAAACATCTTCTAGTCAATTATTTAGACTAGAGCAGAAAGACAAGAAAAACTTAGAAGGAGAAGTAGTGAAAATTGAAAAATTGAAAATCATTATTAATGCAATTAAGGTGTGTCTTTCAGTCAATGGTGCACATGTATTATTAGAATATGACTATATTAGGCAGGAAGTTTTGGTATTTGCTTAAATACAATCTATGCCATTTAATAGCCAATGTCAAAACACAGCAGCAGATTCTCTTTCTTCTGGAAAAATGAAGTCCTTAATCCTGGGAAACACTTATAAACTCAACATTTATTGAATTAACTTCCCTTAGGACTTCATCTTACCCCCAACCCTGCCCACACACGCCTGCCAATCCTGATATCCTTTTACCCTTAGCAGAATCTTATTTCACTCTAGCAATGCACACGTTTGTAAAATGGAACATCTAGGGTTTTCGTTTTCAAAGCATTGCTCAAGAGGTGTGTCCCTACTTGTTGGCTTTTAAAAATACGTATGTGTGTCTGTGTGTGCACGATTGTGTGCCTGCAAGACAGTCTGCTTCTTGATAAACTGGCTCTGTAGTCATCTCTTGGAGTTCAAATAGATTTCTTGATGCATGGCTTTAAGTTTATTGACTGTGATCACGTTTTAGACACCAAACTCTTAGAAGGAAATGACCATGTCTGTCAATTTATCAAAACAACATATGATTGTTTCACGTGTGTTACTACGATGACCAAGGAAAGAAAGTGTTTTGGAGAATACAGTTTTATGGTTCTGATATTCACTAATATTTTTGATTTGTCTGAGCCAAATTAATATCTTTTTTACTTGGTGGCAGAAGAAAGTCCTTATAAAGGATAATTGAAGATTAAAATAGATCAGTTACTTCCCCATCAAAAAATCAGGTCTTACTATAGTCAGCATTGTATTCCTTGATTTGTTAATTCATTCATTTTCTTTTTCACTAGGAAGATACTTCATGTACTTGTAATTACTGGAGGTTGAAAAAGAAAAAATAAGAATGCTGGGCTCCTTTTAAAGCCAATTACATACAACTGGTTTGCTTTGTAATGCAAAAATTACTAATCATAAATTTTATATGATTAACAGCTGAACACAGAGGCAGAGCATAGAGAAGGAGCTCAAAAAGCATTTGCTTGATAAAATTCTACAAAATGTGGCAGTCTTTGTCAGGCTCAGCCCTTAAGCTTGTAGGCCCCATAGTGAGGCTGTTTGAAGGGTCTATTTCCTTTCAAAGGGGCCCATGTATCCTTGGGAGTTTGCAAATGCAGGCACATGGGCTACAGTATCACAGAGGGGAGGTATTTGTTTTGTTTTTCTAAAATGGAAAGAGCTTTTTTGTGTTTGGTGATTGTTAATGTTTTTTTTTTTTTTTTTTTTTTTTTGAGATGGAGTTTTGCTCTTGTTACCCAGGCTGGAGTGCAATGGCGTGATCTCGGCTCACTGCAACCTCTGCCTCCTGGGTTCAAGCAATTCTCCTGCCTCAGCCTCCTGAGTAGCTGGGATTACAGGCACGTGCCACCATGCCCAGCTCATTTTTTGTATTTTTAGTAGAGACGGGGTTTCACATGTTGACCAGGATGGTCTCGATCTCTCGACCTCATGATCCACCCGCCTCGGCCTCCCAAAGTGCTGGGATTACAGGCTTGAGCCACCGCGCCCGGCCAATGTTTGTTTTTTTTAAAGCAACTTAGAAATGCATATAGTCAAAATTTCTTACTTGTTCCATCTGCCACTTCTCCTAAAGATAATAATGATTAGTAATTTGTATATAGCTTTCTAGACTTTTAAATTTAAATAAATGTTTAAAAAAATTTTCTAGACTTTTAAATTTAAATAAACTTTTTTCATCTAATTTTTTTAAATGAAATGAAATTGCACATGTTGTTCTGAAATTGGCTTTTAAAAACTAGCAATATATTGAGGACATCATCTCATGTCAGTAGATAAAGACCAACTTCATCCCTTCACCATTTCCTCTAATAAGGATGAAGCATGTTAATCTAGCCAAGTTCCTATCGATGAATAATGAGGTTGCTTCCACATTTTTTGCTATTATAAAGAATGTGCCAGTAAATATCTTAATTTGTTCATCTTTGCCCACATGTCCTGTTTTCTCAGGATAAACTCCTAGACAGGATTGTTGAGTCAAAGTGTATTGAAAAACTGTAGCACATATTTTCAAACTACTCGTAGCTGAAAGATTGGACTCCAGTGGTGCATTGAAATGTCTGTTTCCCACACTATTGAAGTCACTGGCATTATCATATCACGGCCAGTCAGATAAGTACTCAAACATTTCATCATTATTTCCATTTCCATTTCTTTTTTTTCTTCCTGAGACTGAATATCTCTTCACCTGTTTTGGTTGTTTATGCTTCTTTGTGAATAGTTTATTTGAAGACTTTACACATTTTCTGTTAGGTTGGTAATCTTTGCCTTCTTAGTTTGTAAAAACATTAAACTATTAAGGATATTAACTATTCATCAGCTATATATACTGCAAATATTCATCCCCTGTTTTTTCATTTGTTTTTCAGCTTTTATTTACGATCTTTTGAATAAAGAAGTTTTACGTCATCGTGTAGTATCAGTTCATATTGCTTTTACGGTTTCTGGCCTTATAACCATGCTTGAAAAGACCTCCTCATCCTGAAATTGCTTACATATTCTCCAAATGTTCTGGACTTTTCACAATTGTATTTTGCACTGTAGTTTCTAATCTGTATACAATTTAATTTATGTATGATATGAAATAGAGGGGAAATCTAATGCCAAACAGGATGAATTGAAATTAACTTGGTTTGTAAACATAAAATATTTTTTGGAACTATATGGTAAAAGATCAGACTTGAAATGTATGAAATGTAATACATTTACAATGAACATTAGGCAAAATAATATAGCTGAGAAAAACATACCTCACTGATTATCTCAGTCATCTCTGAGGTGAATTGATTGCAAGGGTTACTACTTAAGAGTTGTGGGGCCGGGCGCAGTGGCTCAAGCCTGTAATCCCAGCACTTTGGGAGGCCAAGGCGGGTGGATCACGAGGTCAAGAGATCAAGATCATCCAGGCCAACATGGTGAAACCCCGTCTCTACTAAAAATACAAAAAATTAGCTGGGCATGGTGGCGTGTGCCTGTAATCCCAGCTACTCAGGAGGCTGAGGCAGGAGAATTGCCTGAACCCAGGAGGCGGAGGTTGCAGTGAGCCAAGATCGTGCCATTGCACTCCAGCCTGGGTTACAAGAGCAAAAAACTCCGCCTCAAAAAAAAAAAAAAAAAAAAAAAAAAAAAGAATTGTGGAACACCAAACCACATGACAGATATATGATCTGCTTAGGTAATCTGCATCATGGGACAAGTGAATGACAGATGTTTTGGCCCTTTGGGTGAAACATTCTATACATTCTAAGAATTGTTGAGGGGGTGGAGTTCCACTGTTTTTTTTTCTAAAGCAGAGTTCTCAATTTTAAATGTTACATAGGAATCAATTGCTTTTATTTTGTTTTAATTTTTGCAATCAGCTTTCTCAGGTTGACATAAACACCTGCTTTTTAAAAAATGTTCATGCCAGACCCTGGAGATTCTGATTTTATTGGTCAGTGCCTAGCTGTCTTGGATTTTAAAAGCTCCCCAGGTGATTACATAGTGCGTGGCTAAGGTTGAGAACCACTGCCTTAAAGATTCCTAGTGATGCCTATCTGATATTATTTGCTAAAAGTTTAACCATTTTTCAAGAATATTTCTCTAAATTTCAGTTCTAAGGCCCTGCCATCCTGGGCCATCATCAGTTGTTCTAAGGAAACCACTAGGACCTTGGGTTGATAAAATCTACACATCCTTCTAAGTGCATTTGAATCTACACAATGGTTTTAAGAGAATTGAAGAACTGATCGGTCTAATAAAAGTTTTCAGAATAATTTCCCATGACAGTGAATTTATTAATTTGTTTTATAAGTATTACTGTCTATTACAATTTAATTGCACATTCAAAATGGAAAACTTTCACAAGAGCTTTGTAAGGCAAAATGTTATCATCAGTGTGTTCATTTTTCATTTTCCTTTTTAATAAAGCAACATAACAGCATACCAATTACGGATACTAGAGCCCCTGTTGGCACACAGGTTTCCTTACTTTCATGCAGGTGAATTACTTAAAGCCAAGTGTTAGACTAGCAGAACAGAATTTGCTAGTTACTGAACTAAATATCCAGCAGACTTTTGCTCAACATAAACAGCATGAAAAAAACGCATGCAATCTAAGGGGAACTCAGGTGAAACACATTCCCTTGAGCATCAACTGAACATTCTTGGTGCCAGGTAGAAAACGTGATTGGGAAAATAGCTATGAATATCATTCTTTCTGTGCCCGAGAAATGTCACCTTCTTAGGAATGCAATTAACTGAGTGTTCAGGAACATAAAAAAGCATGTGAAATAAACTGGTGGGTGCTGAAAATTTTCCTTTATTCATTTCAAAATAAATAGCATGCATATAGCAAACTAAGCCAAAGGCCTATTATTGGGTTTTGGCGAGCCTAGTGTTCTCTAACTCTTGATTTGGTTACTCTTAATCAGTAACTTCCAGGTCAATGTTAAGCACGGAGCCGGTAAGTGTGAATTACCCGAAGCCATGTGGTGTGTTGGAAAATATAAGAACAAGGTGTCATCAAATGAAGTTTTAGTTTACAATAAATTCTAGCACAGATCAATCATTCCTATCACCTGAGCCATAGTCTTCTGACTTTGGTCTCAGTTGGCCTTCTCCTTGTCCCTCCCATCCAAGAACAGCATGGACAGCTGTGACCCAAAACAGGGTGTGTCTCTGGCTATGAGACTCAGATGCCACACACTAGATTTTCTCTCTCATCATGGCATTTGAGGTTGAGATCCACATGTTGACTTTGCTTCCTGGGCAGCTGGGAGGTTGTATAGGGTCACAGGGCTTCTCACATGGGTGCATTGCTTCCCCTTCCCAGGGACCTCATTTCCCTCTAGGGTAGAAGTGACACATTTCTCTTTCCCTTGGAGATTCCTCAAAAGTTTCCAAATGATCAGGTAGGTTTTTACCTTGGACCGATGCTATATTTTGGGGACAATTTCCACAGAGGAGAGGCACCTTACGTAACCATCAGCCTTGTGAAGGTGGCTACTGAATTTTCGAAAACTATTTGCCTATGAGTCAATTTTTAAAGCCTTTGTTTGTGTACATATGCACACACACACACACACACACACACGGAAAGATTTTTTTTTTTTCTGCTTCTTTTCACTTTTAAACTGTTGGTCATTCATTTATTTACTTGACAAAGACATACTGAGTGCTTGCTCTGTCACAGACACTGTCTCTGGAATGGCAAACTGTCTAGTTGGTCATATGACTTAGGAATCTGGTAGAAGCACTTTGGAGAAGTTTCCTCTGAGATAATTAACTTTAAGTAAAAAACAAGGCAGTCATCAAGCAGTAATATATTTTCAGGACTCACAAAAAGAAAGAAGAAAAAGAAAGAAAGAAAGAACGAAAAAGAAAGAAGGGAAAATTTCAAGACCCAGGCTCTATTCCCAACACAAGCCTTCTCAGTTATGTAATTTTGAGTTAATCTGAAGGCTTTGGTGTAGTTTCATTTGTTCTTGGAGTACTATAGGAATCAGTTTCCTATGTTGAAATGACACCAAACCCTTCAGATAAATGCCAAGGCTATATTAAATGGTTTTTTTTGAATCCAGAAGAACGTAGGAGATAAGAAATTGTTTTTCTCCATAAATGAAAAGTCTTCAATTTATAGCCCAAAGACATGTCTTTGTCTTTTAATCCCTATGCCAATATAACCCAGATTTGATTACCCTCATGGGGGCTATGTTTTCTGCCACTCTCAGGACTAGGCATTTATGTTTTCCTCAAAGAATCGTGACTCATGAGACCAACTCTTCTCAATGAAGACTCAGATGTGGATAAGATTGCTATATATGAAACATTCCACATGGAAACTGGTTTAAAAAATCTTTAATGACCAGGGAAATGCCAATCAAAACCACAATGTGATACCACTTTACCTCTGCAAGAATGGTCATAATAAAAAAATAAAAACATAGATGTTGGCATGGATGTGGCGAAAAGGGAACACTTTTACACTGCTGGTGGTAATGTAAACTAATATAACCACTATGGAAAACAGTGTGGAGAATCCTTAAGGAATGAAAAGTAGATTGCCATTTGATCCAGCAATCCCCCTGCTAGGTATCTACCCAGAAAAAAAGAAGTCATTATATGAAAAAATATACTTTCACACACATATTTATGGCAGCACAATTCACAATTGCAAAAATGTGGAACCTACCCAAATGCCCATCAATCAACAAGTGGACAAAGAAACTGTGGCGTATATATGCAATGGAATACTACTCAACCGTAAAAAGGAATGAATTAACAGAATTAACAGCACATGCAGTGACCTGGATGAAACTGGAGACTATTACTCCAAGTGAAATAACTCAGGAATGGAAAATCAAACATCGTATGTTCTCACTCTTAAGTGGGAATTAAGCTATGAGGATGCAAAGGCATATGAATGACACAATGGACTTTGGGAATTCACGGGGAAAGGGGGAAAAGGGGGTGAGGGATAAAAGACGACAAATCGGATTCAGTGTATACGGCTCTTGTGATGGGTGCACCAAAATCTCAGAATTCACCACTGAAGAACTTTATGTGAACAAACACCACCTGTTTCTTAAAAACCTATGGAAATAAAAAAATAAAAAAATTGTAACTGCATTACATTATTAACACTTACTTGAATATAAGAAAAACATTTAATACTATGAAACCAATGAACTTGATAGAAAGTTAATGGAAGGTCTCATCTTGAAGAGACACAGAGGTGGGCTAACTCCAAATATTCTTAAAGGAGTTTTGAAAGAAATGCTTTAATACATCCATACATATATATCAAGAAATAGACTGAAGGAAAGCTAGTTAAGTAAGGTAGAAATAAAAAACTATCATACAAAATAGAACTGATTAAGCACATGTATTACCAAGATATCCCTAGTTTCCACCATTATGTTATGCAAACTATATTTTTAGTCATTGGGGAAAACTATCCTGTTGAGGCTTTGTGTTTCTCTTTCTATGCTGGAAACGTGCTGTGTTGATAAAAAATTAATTTGCTGGTCATGCGCAGTGGCTTAGGCCTATGATCCTAGTACTTTGAATGGCCAGGGCAGAAGGATCAGTTGATGCCAGGAGTCCAAGACTAATGTGGGCAAACTTAAAAAATTAGCCAGACATGGTGACAGGTGCCTGTAGGTCTAGCTACTTGGAAGACTGACGTGGGAGGATTACTTGTGCTGAGACATTTGAAGCTGTGGTGAGCTATGACTGTGCCACTGCACCCCAGCCTGGGCGACAGAGCGAGACCCTGTCTCAAATTAACTTAATGACAATAAGCAATATAGAGACTTGAAATTTTAAGTCATACATCCTCTGGAGAATATTTTTATCTGAATACCTCAATTTTTAAACAGAACATTTGTTTTTGACTCAGAATGTTTGATGTGAACTATCAGAACTAGGTTATAGAATCCTTACATATGAAGTCTTGAATTCTGCATGAAAATTTCAGTAGTCTAGCTGTGACTCAGCTAGGAGCAGGAGAACACTCTAAAGAGTCTGATATGGTTTGGTTCTGTGTCCCCACCCAAATCTCATGTTGAAATGTAATCCCCAGTATTGGGGGAGGGACCTGGTGGGAGGTGATTGGATCACCGGGGCAGATTTCCACCTTGCTGTTCTTGTGATGGTAAATTCTTATGAGATCTAGTTGTTTAAAAGTATGTAGCACCTCCCCCTTCACTCTCTCTCTCTCTCCTGCTCTGCCATGTGAAAATTGTGCCTGTTTCTCCTTTACCTTCTGCCATAATTATAAGTATCTCGAGGCATCCTCAGCCATGCCTCCTGTGGAACTGTGAGTAAATCAAACCTCCTTTCTTTATAAACTACCAAGTCTCAGGCTGTTCTTTACAGCAACGTGAAGGTGGACTAATACAGCCTTCCTTTAAAAAGTTTTTTCTACTGGTTTGATCACCAATATCCATGATTTGCTCTTTAAAGATAAATTATTTATCAGAGCTCTAGAGCTAGAATAAAGTAAGTTATATTAATCTGGGTTCCTGCAATTAAGTCTGCAAAATTATTTATTTGATTGGAATGGCTTTACTGTTGCATTGTTTATACAGAAAAATTTTGCTACTTTGCAAATTAGTATGCAAAAGTTTGCAGTGTCTTATTTATCTACTTTAAATCCATTTTTTTTTTGAGAAAAGGAAAGTTCTCAAACTTCTCAGTTTAATTCTGTATTACCAGATGTTCCTAATTATGATGTTGTATGTTGTTACTCTCTCCTCTTTTTCCTTCATGGGAGTTTTAAAATATGTTTTTATTATGACTCTTATTTCACTGTATTATAGTATTTAGGGCATATCTTTTCCTTCTTAAATAAGGCACTATTGAATTGGGTCTTACTTAGTTTTTTAAATCTAGTGGTCTGCATAAATAAATATTTGTTGAGTGAATAACATTAACTCAATAACAATAAACATTTGTGAGTGCTTTCAATAAATATTTGTTGAGTGGATAAAGGATAGAATAATGACTAGTGTCTGTCTGAAGAGATGCTGTAAGGCAAAAGAAAGTGTCAAATGGTGACAGACTGCAACTAGAAGTCCCGAGGTGACAGTTTTACCATTAAGGGAAGAGTAGGTAGTTTGGTAGTGAAGGCAAGGAACGTAAACTTGACTTTTCAAAAAATTAGGTTAATTCTTCCTAAATTAACACTTCCAACTCCTAGGAAGTATCTAGAGGGTTCTGGGGTGTTTTCAGTTATCAGAATAATTGGGGGGGATCTAACTGGCAATTATTGGTAGGGAGACAGGAATGCTAGATGTCCCCATGTATTAGAAAGTCCCATACCATAAAGAGTTTTCCAAATCTCAAACAGCCCTTGGATATTCTGCTGGACTTTCAGGCTGATGAAGTACATTTTTGTGTGATTATCTGAGCCTAGACCAGTGTTTCTTAAACTTTAATATGTATATGACTCACTTGGGAGCCTTTATGTAATGAAGGTTTTTTTTTTGCATTTTAAAAATTGATATATCATAGATGTACATATTTTTGAGGTATGTGTGGTGTTTTAGTACATGTATACAAGGTAGAATGATCAAGTCAAGTAATTAGGACATCATTAACTGAAACATTGATACTTTCTTTGTGTTGGGAACATTACAATTCTTCTCTTGTAGCAATTTGAAACATATAATAAATTATTATTTATTATAATTTCCCTACTGTATTATTGAATATTAGAACTTATTCCTTCTATCTAACTATATTTATATAATGTAGATTCTAATTCTTTAGGTCTTATATGGGGCTTGAGAGTCCCATATAACCAGCTCCAGGTGATGCAAGACATTAGTGCTTGGGTCCCTCCCAGAAGGTGTGATTGAACCAACTGGGGTGAGTCCTGTGCATCTGGAGCTTTGAAGGATTCCTGGGCTGTTTTAATATGCAGTCATGGTTAACAGTTACTAGCCTAGAGCCCAACTCTTTTTACATGTAAACACAATGTATTTTTTACACCGTTTTATGCAAGGGAATCTTTTATGACAACATGTGAATGGAAGAAAGACTGTACTTTGATTTGTTTTGAACTGTTCCTAAGAACTGTTCACCACTTTCGAAAGTTGAGCCCCTGATGGCAAGACCAGTCATGGTATTTGAGATGTTAATTCATTCTATCTGTGTTACTTACTTTTGAATTCACAGTGATCCACCTACTTTAGTAAGTTTTGGACACTTTCAATGGGGCTTCCCTAGTATAATCATGCCCAAACATTTCTATATAAATATAATAGATTTATTTTCTATATAAAATATAATTGATTTACTTTATTTTTATTTCTCATTTGTAATACAATTAATAATTACATTGATTTTTAAAAAATATGTAGGCAGGGAGGTTATTATCTGTCAATGTCATTTGGGGATATTAGTGGGGGAATTGGGTCTGATGGAGCTGAAAACTTCTGAATCAGAGTGAAGGGCAGGGGAGCGCCATCACAGGCAGCAGACTTGAGGAAAGGGGCTTTAGGCTATAAAGAGAACTGAACACAGTGTCTTCACTTGAAGGTCAGTTGATGGCTTAGAAAGTCTCATTAAAATTATGCCTTTTTTTTTCTTTGAGACAAGCCTCACTTGGTCACCCAGGCTGGAATGCAGTGGTGTGATCTTGGCTCATTGCAACCCCTGCCTCACCAGTTCAAGTGATTCTCAAGCCTCAGCCTCCTGAGTAGCCAGAATTACAGGTGTGCTACCACACCTGGCTGGTTTTTGTATTTTTGGTAGAGACAGGATTTTGCCATATTGCCAGGCTAGTCTCAAACTCCTGACCTCAAGGGATCTGCCTGCCTCGGCCTTCCAAAGTTCGGATTACAAGCGTAAGCCCCTGCGCCTGGCCTAAAATTATAACTTTAAATAACAAAAATTTAAATAAAAAAGGAAAAAGCCGATAATCTGACTGCCTATTCAAATAGACTATTTTCATTTTTTCTGTGTTTCTTATCCATGTATATGCAATAATAAATACTGTAATTATAAAGTAGCTATAATTTTTTTCCATTAATATTGTGGTAAACATTTCCCTTTTAATGACTGTATCATGTTCTTATAACAACATCTTAATCATTTCTCCAATTATAATTAATGTTTATTATATTAATTATAATCAATTATAATTATAATTAATGGTTATAAGTAAAATTAATGGTTTTAAATATTTACAACTATGAATAAAATTACAACATATGTTTATATGATTAGAATTTCTTTTTATAGTGGAGAGATTATTCCTTTAGGGAGAAATTGCCAGGAGTGAGATTACGTGGTCAACACTTATGAATATTTTTATGGCTCTAAAATATGTGCCAGATAGCTTGCTGAAAGGGCTATACCAAAGGCAAATTGGCTTTTAAAGGTCAAACTTATTTTCATGTAAGATCCACATATGTGCTACATTACCCATCAACTGGTGAGAAACAAAATATGTCATGTCTTAACATACAGAATAAAAATATAATCCAGGAATTGTGCCAAAATCTTCATGTTATGAATGGCCAGGCAATCACAAATCTCAGTTCACTTCATTTTTGTCATTTTTTTTTTGAGGCAGAGTCTTGCTCTGTCACCCAGTCTGCAGTGCAGTGATGAAATCTCGGCTCACTGCTATCTCCGCCTCCTGGTTTCAAGCGATTCTCCTGCCTTGGCCTCCCAAGTAGCTGGGATTACAGTGCCCACCACCACACCAGGGTAATTTTTGTATTTTTATTAGAGACAAGGTTTCACCATGTTGGTCAGGCTGGTCCTGCATTCCTGACCTTTAGTGATCTGCCTGCCTCGGCCTCCCGAAGCGCTGGGATTACAGGTGTTAGCCATCTCACCCTGCCATTTGGTCATAATTTTAAAGTACAGCCCCTCTTCTCTAAGTCACATTTTGGACAGACTGTGGTCCAAGCCTCAGGTATGATTATTTCAATTCCTCTTTTTGCCACAGCATACGTGGGAGGGTCGAGGCCATAATTTTACTTGTGTATATGCATGTTAAATCTCATTTTACTTCAAAATCTCCGGCACTTGAGAGGATTAAGAAAGAAAATTATGGCCGGTGAGGTGGCTTACACCTGTAATCCCAATACTTTGGGAGGCTAACATAGGAGAATTGCTTGAGCCCAGAAGTTTGAGACCAGCCTGGGCAACATGGTGAACCCCATCTCTACAAAAAATTAACAAAATGAGCCAGGAATGATGGCACATGACTGTAGTCCCAGCTAGTTGGGAGGCTGAGGTGGGAAGAGCCCTTGTAGGATTGAGGCTGCCATGGGCTGTAATTTTGCCACTGCACTCCAGCCTGGACAACAGAGTGAGATTTTGTTTCAAGAAAAAGAAAAAAAGAATAAAAATTACAACTTGTCCCCAAACTTCTTGGAAACAACATAATTTTTTTCTTAAAAAAAAAAAAAAAGTCAGCTTCTGAGATATAGTTTTAAAAATATCTTACATAAACAATTTATCTGCATAATGCCAGAGGTGCATTATTTTATTATTCTTGGTTAGCAGATGCATTTCATGAAAGGGCTAAAATATATATGTGAAAGCACTTAGGGAAATTGGAGTCATAGGTGACCTCAGAGAGAATGGACATTTTCCATGACATCAATTTAAATCAGGTGACAGGATCTGAGATCTGGTGTCTTTAAAATTGCCTCAGGATGACTTTCAGTCTTAGCAAAAGTGACTAGATTCTTTCCTTTCTTTTTCCTCCAACATACTTAACATCTTTGTGTAAAATTTGGAATAACACCATTTATTGGCTATTTCAGAAGTAAGACACTCACTTGCATTCATTCTTGGGGTTGTTTTCTTACATTCTTATTGGATTTTCCTCTCTTGAGTCCTGACTTAAACTTCCTCGAAGATCAGGTCATCTGTTTATTTAATTTCATGGCTGCCTCTTTTTCTTATTATCTCCGGGCACATCTTTATGGATCACTGAAGAAGAATACTTCATTTCTCAAACAACACAAATTACGACATTCAGCAGCAGCCAGAGATACCTTATGAAATGTGAAATACCTTATAAAAATGTGAAATTTTAAATGCAGGGGAACACCAGATAAGTTGGCAAAACCAGGAAGAATGGATGGGATGGTCTCAGGAGCAAGCATGGGGGAATGGGTGCTCATTATAACATTATTAGTGAAATAAAATCAACCTTAAAGAGTGTGTTTTAGGTTCATGTACTAGAGATAGTTGTGAGACCTTGGGCAAGTTCTTTATCTTTTCTTTTTTGAGACAGTCTTGCTCTGTTGTCTGGGCTGAAGTGTAGCGGCACAATCATAGCTCATTGCAGCCTCTGGGCTCAACAGATCCTCCCACTCAGCCTCACAAGTAGCTGGGACTACAGGTACATAAACCACCACCACTCCCAGCTAGTTTTTAAATTTTTTTGTAGAGAAAGGGTCTCACTCTGTTGCCCAGGCTGGTCTCCAACTCCTGGCTTTAAGCAGTCCTTCTGCCTTGACCTCCCAAAGTGCTGGAATTGCAGCTGTTGGTCACCATGTGGAGACTTCTTTAACTTTTATAACCTCAGATTTATCTTCTGTAAATGGAGTTAATGCCTACTTTCATCAAGGTTAGATAAGGCATTTCTTCCTCAATTTTCTTCCTTGTGTTGGGTCCTGAATGATGGCAAAGGAAAGTGGGTAATATTTGAAAAAAACAGCTAGGCATTCTACTCTATTTAATTTTTTAAATTTTACCTCTAGTATTCAGGGAGAAATATTAGCCTTTGGACTCAATAAACAAACTCCAGATATAATGAAGTATTTAGCAAGGTGGAAAAATACAAGGTCCATATACAAAACTCAATTTTATTTCTATAAAGCACCAGCAAAAAATTGGAGTATAAAACTAAAACTAATAAAAGTAACCTATTTATAAAAGCATCAAAAAAATACAAAACAAAAATAAATTTAACAAAAGGTGTGTAAAGCTCTACACTAAACAGTAAAAAATAATGATTAGAGAAATTAAAGAAGTTCTATATAAATGGAGAAATATAGGTTGAGAGACTCAATATTGTTAAGATTATTCTTCCCAGATTGGACTATATATTCAGTAACATCCCAATCAAACCTCCAAAAGAAGTTTTTGGTAGAAATTAACAAACTAATTCTAAAATTTATATGAAAATGCAAAGAACCAAGAATAGCCAAAAATAGTCTTGAAAAACAACAACAACAAAGTCTGAGGATGTACCCTACCAGATTTTAAAGACTTACTACCAAGCAATAGTAATCAAGACCATGTGGTACTGGCATGAGGACAGACCAAGCAATCAACAAATTAAGTCTTAAAAATGGACTCACACATAGATGGTCAAATAATTTTTCGGTAAGTGTCAAAGCAATTCAAGAGTAAAAAAAACTCTCTTCATAAAATAATGCTGAAGAAATCGAATACCTAAATGGAGAAAAAAAACCCTTCAACTTCAACTTTACATAATATACAAACATTAATTAATATGAATCGCAAACCCAAACATAAAACGCCAAAACTCCAAAAGTACCCAGCAAAAAATAGAATGATTTATTACGATTTCTACAAAATCTACAAATGCAATGCAATTCCCATTGGGTACAGTGTACACTGCTCCTCAGGTGATGGGAGCACCAAAATCTCAGAAGTCACCACTAAAGAGAAAACAAAAAAATGTTAACCACAAAAGAAAAAAGCAATAAGATATTGAACTTTATGAAAATTAAAATTGCCTGCTTATCAAAAGACACTATGGTCCCAGCCAGAGCAATCAGGCAAGAGAAAGAAAGAAAGGGCATCCAAGTCAGTAAAGAGGAAGTCAGACTCCTGCTGCTTGCCCACGACATGATTGTGGACCTAGAAAACCCTAATGACTCATCCAAAAAGCTCCTAGAACTGGCAAATGAATTCGGCAAAGTTTCAGGATACAAAATTAAGGTACACGAATCAGCCCGCTATACACCAACAGTGACCAAGCTGAGAATGAAATTAAGAACCCAACCCCTTTTACAATAGCTTGAAAAAAATATATAATACATAGGAATATACTTAACCAAGGAGGTGAAAGACTTCTACAAGAAAAACTACAAAACACTGGTGAAAGAAATCATAGATGACATAAACAAATGTAAACATATCCCATGCACATGGATGGGTAGAATCAATATTGTAAAAATGACCATACTGCCAAAAAAAAATCTACAAATTCAATGCAATTTCCATCAAAACACAACCATTGTTTTCGTAGAACTAGAAAAAAAAATCCTGAAATTCATACGGAACCAAAAAAGAGTCCACATAGCGGAAGGAAGACTGAGCAAAAAGAACAAATCTGGAGGCATCACACTACCTTACTTCAAACTATACTATAAGGCCATAGTTACCAAAACAGCATGGTGCTGATATAAAAACAGGCACATAGACCAATGGAAGAGAATACAGAACCCAGAAAAAAATCCAAATACTTACAGTCAACTAATCTTTGACAAATCAAACAAAAGCATAAAGTGGGGAAAAAAAATCCTATTCAACAAATGATGCTGGGATAGTTGGCAAGCCACATGCAGAAGAATGAAACTGGCTCCTCATTTCTCATCTCTCATCTCGTAAAAAAAAATCAAGTCAAGATGGATTAAAGACTAAAATCTAAGATCTGAAACCATAAAAATTCTAGAAGATAACATCTGAAAAACCCTTCTAGACATTGGCTTAGGCAAAGACTTCATGACCAAGAATGCAAAAGCAAATGAAAAAACAAAACAAAACAAAACAAACGAACAAACAAAACAACAAAGATAAATAAATGGGACTTAATTAAACTAAAAAGCTTCTGCACACAAACGAAATAGTTGGCAGAGTAAATAGACAACCCACAGATTAAGAGAAAATCTTCACAATCTACACAGCCAACAAAGGACTAATATCCAGAAACTACAAGAAATTCAAGCAAATCAGGAAGAAAAACAAACAAACAATCCCGTTAAAAAGTGAGTGAAGAACATGAATATACAATTCTCAAAAGAAGATCTACAAATGGCCAAGAAACAAGAAAAAATGCTCAACATCACTAATTTTTGGCATGTTTGTGGCAGCACAATTCACAATTGCAAAAATATGGAACCAGCCCAAATGCCTACCAATCAACAAGTGGATAAAAGAAAATGTGGTACATATATATCATGAAATACTACTCAGCCATAAAAAGGAACGAAATAATAGCATTTGCAGCAATCTAAATGGAATTGGGAACCATTATTTTAAGTGAAGTAACCTAGAAATGGAAAACCAAACATCATATGTTCTCACTCGTAAGTGGGAGCTAAGCTATGAGGACACAAAAGCATAAGAACAATACAAAGGACTCGGGACTGGAGGGAAAGGGTGAGAGGGGTATGAGGGATAAAAGACTACATACTGGGTACAGTGTACACTGTCTGCGTGATGGTGAACCAAAATCTCAGGAATCACCACTAAAGAACTTATTCATGTAACTGACACCACCTGTTCCCCAAAAACCTATTAAAAAAAAAAAGACACTATGAAGTAAATAGAGGACAGGTGTGTCGGCTCATGCCTGTGATCCCAACACTTTGGAAGGCCAAGGTGGGAGGATGATTGCTTGATGCCAGGAGTTTGAGACCAGCCCTGGGCAACATAGTGAGACCCCGTCTCTACAAAAAATAAAAATATTAGCCAGACATGGTGGTGCACACCTGTGATCCTAGCTACTTGAGGGGCTGAGGCAGAGGATTGCTTGAGCCCAGAAATTTGATGTCACAATGAGCTATGATTGTGTCACTATACTCCAGCTTAGGCAATAGAGTGAGACCATATCTAAAATAAAAAAAAAAAAAAAATAAAGAAAAAAAGGAAAAGAGGAGTGCATAAGCCCCAGACTGTAGGAAATATTTGTAACACAAAGATTTGACAAAGAATTTGAATCTAGACTACATAAAAAGAACTTCTACGAATCAATAATGAAACTTCAAACAACGCAATAAAATAAGCAAAAGATTTGAACTGATGTCTCACAAAAGAGAATACTTAAAGGATCAACTAACCAAAAAAAAGATGATAGTCGTACGTCATCTGGAAAAGGCAAATTAAAATTACAATGTGTTTTGTCACATGTAGAAAAATGGTTAAAATTTAAAAGACTAACAATACCAAATGTGGGTGAGGACATGGAGCAATGGACGTCACATACATTGCTAGGGAGAGGATAAAGTGGAACAGCCACTTCGGAAAAATATTTGGTTGTTCCTTATGAAGTTAAACATATGTCTACCCTATGAACTAGTAATTAAGTATTAACTGTTGAGAAATGAAAACATTCATTGAGCCAAACCTGGAAGCAATCCAAAGGTTCATGAACAAGAGAATAGATAAACGAATTGTATTATAGCCATACAAAAATATTTCCCAGCAATAAAAAAGAATAAAGTACTGATATGCACAACCTACATGAATCTCAAAAAGATTATATTAAACAAAACAAGCTAGACTCAAAGTTGAACATACTGTGTGATTGCCTTTACATAAAGTTCAAAAACAGACAAAACTAATCTATGATAAGAGAAATAAGAACAATGGTTATCTATGAGCGGGATTCACTGGAAGGAGTTTATGGAAAATTTTGACAATAAAGGAAATGTTCTATGCTTTGAAAGTTCTACCAAAAATGGTGTTTTTAAAAAGACAGTTTGAGGTATTGATGAAATATATATATACGTTTATCATAACTCATCAGACCGTACACTTAAGATCTGTTCACTTTATATAAATTTTACTTTAATGAAAATGAAAAGGAATACATCTTAATTATAAGTCAGGCTGGGAAAACCAAATGAAAGCAATACAATTTATTTTGTTTCTTTGGTATTTAAAACAGAAATAATACACATATCACCAAGTCAAGCCGGGCGCGGTGGCTCAAGCCTGTAATCTCAGCACTTTGGGAGGCCGAGGCGGGTGGATCACGAGGTCGAGAGATCGAGACCATCCTGGTCATCATGGTGAAACCCCGTCTCTACTGAAAATAAAAAAAAATTAGCTGAGCATGGTGGCGCGTGCCTGTAATCCCAGCTACTCAGGAGGCTGAGGCAGGAGAATTGCCTGAACCCGGGAGGCGGAGGTTGCGGTGAGCCGAGATCGCGCCATTGCACTCCAGCCTGGGTAACAAGAGCGAAACTCCGTCAAAAAAAAAAAAAAAAAAAAAACACAAGTCAAATATTTTCTCTCACCATCTATTTTATACATCTTTCCAGTTCTGAGTGGCAAGCCGTGATTATTTTCACCTAGATAATTTCTGGTTTTGGAAACAGAGAAAGGGAAAGAGGATACTGCTTCGCAGTTTTATACACATAATAAGAGCCGCAAACCGTGGTTTGCATTTTCATTACTTCCAGCGAGTAGTGTTTCATTACATGCAGTTGACAGTATCTCTAGTTCTCTCGTCAAGGCTATAAGAGCACTTGAAGTGCTCTACACTTAATGGTACAGTACTCTTATAGATTGAGTCAGATTGAAGGCCGGGGAAAGATTGTTTTGGAAACGACAGAAAAGCCAGAGTTCTTTCCCTAAACTTTTACATTTTTAGTAATTAAAATACCTGGGAGGATGACGAAGTGGTGTGCTGTAATTCAGGAGGCAATCTGTGGATGGTGTGGTGGTGGCAATGATTAGTAAGAGATGTTGAGCACAGCAGATAGATAACTCAGGAGAATTAGGTGCCCTGCGTTTCAATGAGGAAATTTCATCTGAAAAGTTAGAAAAATGGAGGATTAGGGAGAGAGATCCAAGATGGCTGATCACTAGCAGCTCGGGATTGTAGCTCCCACTGAAAGCGCAAAGAAGGAGAGGACGCCACACCTTCACATGAATTCTTGTTGCTCACGCACCAGGAGATTCCCAGCGGAGGAGCCCCACGGGTCGCCAGCGCGACTCTTGTGACCGGCGAGGTGGTTTTGCCGGCGCCTCGGAGCGTCGGTTCACGGTGCAGAGTCGGAAAAGCACCCTCAATCTTAACGCCGCTGATTTAGTCGGTGCAGTGGGTTGCTCAGATTTTGGCGCTGAGAATCAGTAAGTTGGACGTCCACTCAGAAACCCAATTGCAGAGACGGTAATTATAAAGACCACAGATGGATAAATCTACGGCGAAGGGAGGAAAACGGTCAAAAAAGGCTGAGAATACCCAAGATCAGAACGCCTCTTCCTCAGCAGGGGATCCCAGTTCCTCATCAGCAACGAAACAAGGCTTGATGGAGAACGAGTGGGTTCCAATTACAGAAGCAGGCTTCAAAACGTGGATAATAAGAAACTTCTGTGAATTAAAAGAACTTGTTATAACACAATCTAAAGAAACTAAGAACTTTGAAAAAAGGTTTGACAAAATGTCAACAAGAATACAAAATTTAGAGAGGAAAATAAGTGAATTGATGGAGCTGAAAAACACAATACGAGAACTACGTGAAGTATGCACAAGTTTTAACAGCCGAATTGATCAAGCAGAAGAAAGGATATCAGAGGTCGAAGATCAACTCAATGAAATAAAACAAGAAGACAAGACGAGAGAAAAAAGGATAAAAAGGAACGAGCAAAGTCTCCAAGAAATATGGGACTATGTGAAAAGACCTAATCTACGCTTGATAGGTGTACCTGAATGTGATGAAGAGAATGAATCCAAGCTGGAAAATACGCTTCAGGACATTATTCAGGAAAATTTTCCCAGCCTAGTAAGGCAGGACAATATTCAACTCCAGGTAATACAGAGAACACCACAGAGATATTCCTCAAGAAGAGCAACTCCAAGGCACATAATCGTCAGATTCACCAGGGTTGAAATGAAGGAGAAAATACTAAGGGCAGCCAGAGAGAAAGGTCAGGTTACCCACAAAGGGAAGCCTATCAGACTTACAGCAGATCTCTCAGCAGAAACCCTACAAGCCAGAAGAGAGTGGGGGCCAATATTCAACATCCTTAAAGAAAAGAACTTTCAACCCAGAATTTCACATCCAGCCAAGCTAAGCTTCACATGTGAAGGAAAAATAAAGTTTTTTGTGAATAAGCAAGCACTCAGAGATTTCATCACCACCAGGCCTGCTTTGCAAGAGCTTCTGAAAGAACCACTACACATATGAAAGGAACAAACAGTATCAGCCTTTCTAAAAAAATTATCAAAAAGAGCATCAATATAATGAAGAATTTACATCAACTAATGGACAAAATAGCCAGCTAATGACAGTATTAAACTCACATATATTATTATTAATTCTAAATTTAAATTGACTAAATCCCCCAATCCAAAGACAGGCAATTTGAATAAAAAACTAAAACCCATCAGTATGCTGCATCCAGATCCATCTCACATTCAAGGATACACAAAGACTCTAAACAAGGGATGGAGAAAGATTTACCAACCAAACAGAGAGCTAAAATAAATAAATAAAAAGCAGAAGTTACAATTAAGCAACAAAGATCAAAAGAAGCAAAGAAGGACATTATATAATGATAAAAGGATCAATGCAACAACAAGAAGAGCTAAAGATCCTAAATATATACGCACCCAATACAGGAATACCTAGACATACAGGACTTATAAAGAGACTTAGACTCCCACATAATAATAGTGGGAGACTTCAACATTAATATTAGACAGATCAATGAGACAGAAAATTAACAACGATATTCAGGTCTTGAACCCAGATCTGGAACAAGTAAATGTAATTAACATTTATAGAACTCTCCACTTTAAATATACAAAATATACACTCTTATCAGTACCACATCATATCAATTTAGAAGTTTAAATGAAATCTTGGTTGGCTCCTTGTTTGTTATTCTCTTCCCTCATTTTCTTTCATGTCTCCATTATTAAGGACAATTATAGGTATACCCATATTTAGACTGCATTCTAGCCTGGGCAATAAAGCAATACCCCCATCCTCTCTCCCTCTTCCTCTTTCTCTTTCTTCCTCTTCTTTATTAAAAAAAAAAAAAAAAAAAAAGTTACTGAGATACCATTTATCACTTATAAAAAAAAAAAAAGAAAAAAAAAAAAGAAAAATGACCAGCACACATAAATATGTGTCCCAATAGTCCCTTCCAGCTATTCCTGTCCACTCACACTTATAAGCATTCAGAACTGTCTCCTTGTTATTAATGTCCACCTTTCTTACTGACCAGCCTGTAGGGTTTCCCCCGCCCCGCTGTGTCCCTTCGGGATCTGAGAAACTATTAAATAGGAAAATTTTATTTTGTCCATTCCTGTTCCACATCCTATTGTCAACATGACCCTTCCACGTCCACCTGAGGTGTCCTAATTACTCCACAGCGCTTCACACTGCATGCTGTAGTCCAAAGCACATTGCAGCTCCTCTCCTTTTTTCCTGACAGCCAGTATGTGATCAGTCCCATAGTTGGTGACTGGTCATTCATTAGCTCATACTCAGATACTCTTTGTTGCTGTTAATCAACCTCAGCAAGCTCTTAATGTTGAGGATGATGACTTCTGTTTCCTGTACTCCAGATAGTGCCCTATCACATATAACTGTTCAATTAATTAAACAGTTAGGTAACTTTAATTCGATTCGAGAAATTAAAATATATTTGGTAGCTCAAACCCGTAAGTTACAATGCATTTCTTTTCCTTTAAATACAGTGTGTATTTCTATCTTTTTGAATGCAAGACAGGTTCAGTTTTATCTAGAAGTGGAAACATGCACTTATTAAATATCTCCAGAAATCCTTCCTATTTGGGTAGCTCTGTCCTGTGATTTTTCCATCCAGGCCACTGTGGATGATGAATTACTGGGATTGATCTTCATCATCAGTCATCGGTCATAGCATCTGCTATATCTCTGTTGACTCTGTCATCTCCCAGGGGGCTTGTACTCAACATTAATGACAACATTAGCCCAGACAACATGTAATTAAGAAAGCAAACCTTTTTCCAAGCGGAAATAATATGAGAGGTTCCAGACCTAAACAGAATAGAGCTGTGGATCATTTCATGTTTGTCTTCATATCGTTCTCCCCACTCCATGCCGCTGACACAGCTTGATGCTTGACTGTCCTCTAAGCCCTTTCCACTGCTGTCATCTCAGTTGCTGGCAATATATTTTGCTGAAAGGGAAGCTTATTAATAAAGTTAGTAACTTGGAGCGTCAGTGCGGGTTAATTGTAGGACGCTCATTATGCGTCTTGAGTCTGACTGAGTCCGGAAAGCAGTGGCATATGCCGCATATCCACCCACAGGACGTCTGTTTCCCCCCTCCCCGGGGTCTGCTTCTCCTGTAAGGGTTCAGAGCTGCCTGGCAGAGGCTGGCTGAAATAGGAGAAATCCTGAATTAAGCTGTTTCAGAGAAGTGACCTAGTCTTTGGAGAATAATTAAGTATGAGTAAAAGGCTTAGAGTCATTCTGTTCTCCTCTGTAATAGGGTGTTCATTGCTTTTGGGACTATTGCTTTCAGGTACATTTTGATTAGCACTTGGAACACTACCTGGGGGTAACTTAAATGAAAGTCTGTTTTCCAGGATGGAGTAAACTGGCAGAAATTTCCATTGTGTATCAAATCTGCTATAAATTGTTTGCCTTCTGGGTATTTTGGGCCCAAGATGTACTCCTGAAGAAATAACCGCTGTTTCTCCAAGTAGAAAGTGGTTGAGGAGACAGCTAACAGATACGTCAAGCTCTGATTTTCTATCACAGAGCTGTGAAAGAAATAACCTAAATTATCTGAGAAGAAATAGCATTCTGTTGTGCTGGATTTCCAGTGCTTCCCGGCTTTTGCGCGGTTAGCTTATTTTTTCCAATGGCTCTATAATAACAATCCACTATTTCCCCTGCACTCCTGGCCCTGGTGATGTTTTATCATGCTCGTGCTGAAAGAAAAGGTATGTGTGCATACTGTATCTCTTCATTTAGCTTCAGGGATTTCCCTTTGATTTGGAAAGAATAATCTTTCAAATTCCACTATAAACTATACAGGAGAAAGAGAAAAAAGATTAAGCTTCTGGAATGTGCAGTGGTATTGACATTTTGTTCAAATAATGAGCCGAAGGTGAACTATCTTTAGTATTGCTCATGTGAACGATCAATTAATATCAATCCAAACTATCAGCAGTGTTGCTCATCACTGATTTATACCGGATGGTTTAATTTTGTTTCCATCCTTCAAGACATTAAAATATAGCCAATATTTAGCAGGTCCTGCGAAGACACCATGAACTCCTCCACAGCCCCTTCTTAACTCCTCTCTCCCTGTTCTGCCCAGGATATTTATGGTGAGCAGCAAGTTATCTCCTCTTTGGCAGCCATCCCTGCTTTCCTGTGTGGAGGAATTGCTCACATTCTCATTTGCAAACCGAGGCTCACTCAAGTGTCACTAAAGGAAAGGGGGTGGAGCCTGAAGAGCTTTAAAAAGCAAAGCTGAGTCATTCCACTTTTCAAAACGAGAAACTGTTTTGGGAGAGGAATCGTATCTCCGTATTTCTTCTTTCAGCCCATCCAAGGGCTGTGGCTGGAACTTTCCATCAGTTCTTTCCTTTCTTTTTCCTCTCTGAGCCTTTGCCTTGCTCTGTCTGTCACAGTGAAGTCAGCCTCAGGTCGCCAGAGCGGGGCTGTTAAACTCTGTGAAATTTGTCATAAGGGTGCCAGGTATTTCTTACTGGCTTCCAAAGAGACGTAGATAAAGAAATCTTCCCTGTGGCTTCCCTTGGCAGGCTGCATTGGGAAGTTCTGTCAGTGGAAGAAAGAGCTGGAGGGCAACAGCACAACAGAAGGGTAAAACATGCCCCAGGGCCAAGGCTCCGCTCAGGCAGCCGCGTTTGGGGTCAGACACACTCACCTTGCCCAGGCCATGCTCCAGGAAAATCAAGTTGTTTTCTTTTGAAAGTTCAAACCCATCAAGATTATGCTGCTCACTCTTATCATTCTGTTGCCAGTAGTTTTAAAATTTAGTTTTGTCAGTCTGTCTGCACCACAGCACTGGAGCTGTTCTGAAGGTACTCCCGCAGGAAATGGGAATTCTACTTGCGTGGGTAAGTAATCCAATGAAAGGGAGCTCCAGGTCTCTGGGAAACTGCCCTCAGATCCCCGTTGATTCAATCCTGTATACTTGGGCATTTTAAAAAGTTTGTCTTTGGGTGCGTACAGTTGCTTAATTTTTGTTTTCTCATGCATGTTTATTTTCTTAGTGGTCATTAGAGATAATGTGCGACCAACTAAAAATTTATAACTCTCAACCTGTACTTCAGTGTGTACGTGAATGAATATGCCTCATTTTAAACTAGCAGAACATTTCATGGAAGCTTCAGTTTGTATTCTAACAAGAGAAGTAATTAACACCCAGTTGACTGGCTTTATATTGGAAACTAGGGAAACAGATGGTTAATTTTTTGTTTGTCTATTTGAAACTCTTCAGCCACAAAGAAAAAAAATCCTTCCTTCTGAAAGCTTTGTGAAAGAATTCAGAAGTTGCTAAGAATTAGTGAAAAATGGGAAGGGAACTGTGAACAAAGGTAATTGTGAGAATTAACCTGTTTCAATTTCAACCTCCTTCACTTTCTCCCCGCTCTCTCTGTTTCTGAGGCTGACACGACTCCGGAGTTTTAGTAACAGATGCATTGTAACTCTGAGAACTGCCAAATACGACAATGGGCAAATAAGCCACACTGTCCTCTCATATTAAATGGATTTATTGCCAAGGGGAAATGGGAGCTCGACTGAAGGCAAATTACATTCCTGCCAAAAGATATTGCCTGAAAAACATTCTCTCTGTGTTAATTCATTTGTTGAATCCTTGGGTGGGTCTCCCACCTGCTGCTGAGACAAGGCAGCCATCTCCATCGATGAGAGAGTATACGCTGCTCTGACATTCCATTCTTGTCAGCTTGCTCTTTTGAGATGGGGTCTGACTTTTTAAAAAGAGGTAGATGGAGGGGGAAAACACAGTACAGTTTCCAGGAGAGACACCTCTGGAAGACAGTACGCAATGGTTTGAATAAAGAGAGCAGAACGGAACCAAACTGCCAAAGCCAGGCTGCTGGCTCACTCATTAAGGAAGTGCCCAATGAGGAAATCAGGTGCTTCTGCTCAGAATCTCTAGATTCTGTTCTCAGGCTGCACTCCTTGTAACAGGTGAGCAGAGCTCTAGGGTATCTGAAAGAAAGGCTTAGCCCTAATGATCTCTATGTCCACAGCACCTAGGACATTTCTGCTTCCATAGTGTGTACTCAGCAAATTCTTGTGTATGAATGAGGTGTCTTTCTCCGATCTGCTAATGACATAGTCTTACAGAACGGCAACAAAAAGAGGCTGACAAATGACAAAAGTGACCTCGCGAACCTCAGGCTCAGCTGTTGGAGGCAGAAGTAAAACTTTCGTATACAGTTTTATCAAATGGACTGGAGCCCCTTTGGGGTGGGAGAACGTTACCGGGAGTAGCTGGCACATATCTAGAGTTGGGCACTGCCATTTGTATGGGATGTGAGGGGCGACAATTGGGCCAATCTATCAGGCAGCCAGTAGCTAGGAAAGAAGAACCCAAGTTGCTGAAGCAGAACCCAGGAAATTACAAAAAGGAGCTTTAACGGTTGGCTCCAGGATCTCAGAATAGTCTGATTTCTGGCTGGCAAGCAAGTCTATGCCTTGTTTTCCTTGCCACCCCTGATGGTGGCTCAGAAGTGCCGTCGTTGAGCTCGGTTGTACCCAATAAACATAAAACCCAGGATAGAAACAATGAGTTGGGAAGGCTGTGTCACAAAGTGGAAGGAACCACAGGTTTTAGAAGCAAACACACCTCGTTTCATATCCATGCTACTAACTTGTTCGCTGAGTTACCTTAGAATATCTCTGGGAAATAAAACCCTCACCCACTGCTTTTAGGACTTTTGTGGGGAGTCACATGAGGTAACCAAGTATGTACCAAAGCATGGTGCTTAGCAGAGTGTGCTCGATTAATGTCCTCTTGGGCTCCACGTCTTGGCTAACTCTCTTTGATCAAGTCATATGATGAGATGTCTTATTTGAACAGTGCAGTGACATGGCACGGATCCACGGAGTGTGGAATGTGTGGATGCCACTTTGTAACTCCCTGCCTCTCTGCTTCCTCATTTCTTGCAAGTCACTGGTTTAAACCCCGTACTTGACACTCACGGTCTCATGTTAGCTGCTAACTGCCTGGGTCACCCTCTGTCACTGCGTGCATTTCAGAGGATAGTATTTCTTTCTCCTCCCTAAATAGATATGGTACCATCATGTATTTTTCCCTCATTTAAATTCTACTTGCCTTATTTCTTGCCCTTGGCATTGAGCTAGAACACCTCTGCAGCCAACCTGACCCAGCAGGAAGAATGCTTTGTGATCTAACAGTATTCAGGTAAACTTACACAGCATTATTACTCATGTGGCTGCTGGCCAGTTAAACCAAGTCATAGCAACACAATGAGGTTTCTTTCTATTCCCCTTCCTCTCCCTGCTTTTAAACAAATTAACTGAGCATTCTCTTAGCTTCTGCTTGAGCTACAGAAGGTGAGGAGAGCAGGGAAGAAAACTGCTGGCAAGTGGTTTCTGAACTTTCAAGGCTATTTACCCTTGAGGACAAATAGCAGTTGGAAAAGAAACGGTTCCTGTTTGGCATCTGTACCTACATTATTTATATGAACTTTTTGGTAAATAAAGGGTAAGAAGAAGTACAGTCTCCCAGCTGCAGGAGGGATCCTGGGTGGCACTACGTTAACCAACTTGGTCGATCACTTTTAGTAGTAAACAGTGAAATCACTGATTTCAGCACCGGCTAGGGCTTGGTCAGCTTCCCAGTCACTGGCAAACCAGAGTAATTCTGAGACCAGGAGCTTGTTTGTTTTTTCAGTCAGGGTTATGTGAACGTGTTTGTTTTTGTTTTTTTTCCAACTCCAGTGAAACTATCCTCCAAATATTCAGTGGTCTTTGGTCATTGAGGGGTAGTAGAGCTTAGTGGTAAAGAGCATAAGTTTTGGAGACAAATTGCCTGCCTGTGTTCAAATCCCGTTTCTGCTGCTTGTGAACTGTGTCTCATTTTCCTTACTCTAAAATGAAGATAGTTGTATCCTCTCCCTAGGACTCTTGTCAGTATTGCATTAATGTATTCATTTTCAAGGCTGGCTGCACATTAGAATCACCAGTGTTCGGGTGACCGCCCCAGGCAGTCTGGATCACAGACTCTTCTGGGATTGAAATCTAGGTCTCATTTTTTTTTTTTAATGTTCTCTTAGTGATTCTAACCAATAGCCTGGGTTTAGAACCACTAAGTTAATGTGTGTAAAGCGCACAAAACAGAGTGTGGCATATAATAAACACTTGATAAGACTGAGATTCTGTTAATGTTTTTGTTGTTCCAAAAATTATTTTTATGAATGTAATAGTATTTTCCAAATGTGGTTTGGTTTCGCCTGTGATCATTGAACATGTTTTGTACATGATAAAATGCCATATTGAAAAACCCAAGAATAGTTCTACAACATTAAAAATTAGAGTCAAAGTAATTTCAAAATACAAAAATTCATATTTTTGTAATCAGAAGAAATGTTTATTAAAAATACAAAAACATATCAACTTGATTTGAGTAATTACCTTCTGGAACTGTGGCTCTGGTGTTTGCCTTTTTCTTATACCAACTGATAAAAAATTCCATTCATTGAAAATTAAGTCTGTTTGTTAGGTTTCTTACTGGTAATAATGTCATTTTAACAGCAGCAAAAACAAGCCACTTGAAAGTGATAGTGATTATTTTAATTTTTTGCATATTTTTGTCTATATGTGGAGCCCTTTGATTTTTAAAGCTATTAAAGGCATATTAATTTTCTTAATGAATTTACATTTTGGGGCTAATTTGAGCTGGCCTAAATATTTGACATTCAATTTAGAAGTTGGAAGGTGGGAACCATTTGGCTGTGTTCAGGGTAGAGCAAATAATTGATTGTTTCCATCAAAAGTAAAAGGAGTAGAAGGGGCACGGTGGCTCATGCCTGTAATCCCAGCACTTTGGGAGGAGGCAGGAGGATCACAAGGTCAGGAGTTTGAGACCAGCCTGACCAACATGGTAAAACCCTGTCTGCACTAAAATTACAAAAATTAGCTGAGCATGGTGGTGTGCACCTGTAATCCCAGCTACCCGGGAGGCTGAGGCAAGAGAATCTCTTGAACCCAGGAGGTGGAGGTTGTAGTGAGCTGAAATTATGCCACTGCATCACTCCATCCTAGGTGACAGAGCAATATTCTGTCTCAAAAAAAAAAAAAAAAAAAAAAAAAAAAGTAAACGGACTAGTAATTTGGCTCAAGTAAACTAAAAATCTTACTTTATAATTTACAAATCTGCCTTTATGAAAATCCATTTCAAATTATGCCTTGTGTAGTGTGATTGGTTGGGTTTTTCTTTTTTTAGCTTTTAATTTTTTGTCTTTTTTAATTTCAATTTTTACTTTAGATTCAGGGGTATATGTGCAGGTTTGTTACAAGGGCATATTGTGTGATGCTGAGGTTTGGGCTTCTATTGAGCCCATCTAATCAGTTGCTTTTTATTTTACAGATGGAATTTTTTACAGACAGATTTTTCTCTGTTGCCCAGGCTGGAGTACAGTGGCATGATCTCATCTCACTGCAACCTCAGCCTCCTGGGTTCAAGCAATTCTCCTGCCTTAGCATCCCGAGTAGCTGGGATTACAGGCATGTGTCACAAACACCCGGCTAATTTTTGTATTTTTAGTAGAGACAGGGTTTCACCATGTTGGCCAGGCTGGTCTCAAACTCCTGACGTCAAGTGATCAACCCACCTCAGCCTCCCAAAGTGTTGGCATTACAAGCATGAGCCACCGCGCCTGGCCTCGGTTGGTTTTTTACATCAGTAGTCTTCAGACTCTGTTCCATCAGTAAAATAATTAAAATGTGAGCATAAGCTCCTAATAAGCACATGTTTATTTATCAACTACATATATGTAATTAGTACACTGTACACATGAATATGTGATATAATGAACATTACACAACAAATAATATATCTAATATTTTCTTTATCTGAAGACTTTACCTGAAGGGTTGCTGTGGGGAGGATTGCGGGAGGGGCAGGGGTGGCTTACATCCTAGCACTTCAAACAGGAGGTCCACGCAACTGCAAACCATCTTACATAGACTCTATAAGATATACATCCCCCGGCCGGGCGCGGTGGCTCAAGCCTGTAATCCCAGCACTTTGGGTGGCTGAGGCGGGTGGATCACGAGGTCGAGAGATCGAGACCATCCTGGTCAACATGGTGAAACCCCGTCTCTACTAAAAATACAAAAAATTAGCTGGGCATGGTGGCACGTGCCTGTAATCCCAGCTACTCAGGAGGCTGAGGCAGAAGAATTGCTTGAACCCAGGAGGTGGAGGTTGCAGTGAGCCAAGATTGCGCCATTGCACTCCAGCCTGGGTAACAAGAGCGAAACTCCGTCTCAAAAAAAGATATACACCCTCCTTGGAAGATAGTTTTAGGAAAAAAGTGAAATGGCAGAATAAATGTTTACCTTTTCTTTACTATAAGCTCTATTCATTTCTCTCGATTGCTTGGTGTGTTTTTTTAAAATTATTATTTCGAGTAAAGGTGGGTTATTCATAGTGAATGACTTTTCTCAGAGTGTGTAATGTTAGAAATAGAAATGGTTGTGCTGAGATTCTTCCAGAAGGACCAGAAGCCCAGATCATGTTCCTGACTGGGGCCTGGAGTTTTAAAAATGCCCAGGTCCTGCGGCTTGCTGCCTCAGCGTCTATTTAAATTAAAGTGGCCTGCACCTCCATCCTATGTTCTGGGAAACCTAGGGTCTCTCTCCTCTGTCTTGGAAGATGCTGGAGGTGGGGGCTGTGATGAGGAAGGAAAGGCTACGTGTCTCCTCTGGGCCTCCTACTGAATTATTTACCTACCTTGTGTCTCGCTGCCTCATGTGCTGTTCCTTTCCCATATTTCACCCCTTCATGCCAGCCACAACCCTGTCTCACTTCCTCGAAAGACCGAGGAAATAATTGTTATGAGCTGTGAGCGGACAGATTACCTGAGGGTTGCTATGGGGAGGCTTGGGGCAGGGGCTGCTTACATCCCAGCACTTCAAACAACAAAACAAAATGTTTCTTCATTCCTGTTCTTAAAAGTGACGCAATGTCATCTGTGGAAGGGACTTGCCCGGCATCTCTTCTTCTTGGGCCTTAGTCTTCCACCACGTGAGCCAGATCCTCTCCCTCTGCAGTGGCGTTGACCTGCACCTTAGCCCCTTTCCTGGGCCTCCTGAATCTCCTTCAGACCATCCACATCCTTCTGCAGAACATTTCAGATTTTGTCTTCGTCCAATTTTGTTTTTCTGATCATATCCTGTACATAGCCTTTTTAAATGAAAATAATTTTTAAAAAACTGTTAAATAGTGTACTGATGTGTTTTGCTAACCAAAAACAGTTGTATTCATATAAGAATTTCTGGCTCCTGGTTTCAAACCAATATTTTCCTTTTCCTTCCACAATGGGAGATACTAATTTTGAGACAGAACTGAAGGTTCTTGTCGGCAGTCCCAGGTATTAGGAATGCACACTCTTCTCTCTCTCTCTCTGTCTCTTTTCTCTTCTGTTCTGTTCTCTTCTCTTTCTTCTTTCTCTTCCCTCCTCTCCTCTTCTCTTCTCTCTTCTCTCCTCTTCTCTTCTCTCCTCTTCTCTCTCTCATTTCTCTCTCTCTCTCTGTCTCTCTCTGTCTCTCTCTCTCTGTATTCTGAGCCTTGGAAGGGACTATAGCACTTTGGGGCTGGGGAATGCCCTTACTTTGGCTTGATGGACAAAGAGACTTGAAAAGAGACTTTAACAGGTCTGGTCACGGCCAGCAGCTGTGAGTTACACGGTAGGTTGTCTGTCCTCCTCCATTAGCCACAATCGTTAAAGAAGACTTTATTAAAAGTTAGAGCTTGATCTCACTTATGCTCAGGTGAAATGGTACCATGAGTGACAGGTAGGGGGGACCTTCTTCCAGGAGCACTGTGGCCTCACATTGGTGTGGCCAGAGATCAAGGAGGTCAGATGAGAGCTCTTGATGGGGTGAGGATGAGAGAGGCAGGACCTGGAATCTCTCAGAGGGGTCTAGGGTGGGAGGATTTTAAAGGAGACTGATTTCTAGCAATTTGCTTGTGGTGGCGTAATCCAAAAAATTTCACTGTAAAAAAGAAATATGCCCTTATTTAATAGTCATTGACTGGTCAGGTCAAGTGTAAAGTATACACGTCTGTGAATAGAGATGTGTGCTCAGAATAGTCCCTAGTCAGTGGTCTACTAGTGGCAGCATCAAATAGTTTGGCTTGTGAATCAGTACAATGTCTTTTATTTTTATCACTGATGTATATGTTTCATTTAACCAATTCATATAGATTAATTTATAAGTTACTTTAAAATCCACATAGAGTAACAAGTCAAACATTGAACTTCAGATGAAAGGTAACAAGAATTCCTTACCTGGAAAATAAGTCTTCTAAAATCTGTTCAACGTCTTTAAACTTTCAGTCACTTTGATTATGATTACAGCAGAGGAAACTAGGAGAACCCAGCAACTTTCCAGTGTAAACTGCCTGATCTAAGCTAGTTTAGCAATTATTGTACAGAAGTAGTTTTTTACAAACTAATTGTGAACAAAACAGTGAAAGACTCAATGACTATCCCTAATAGCTGGCAATGACTGCATTGGAGAACATTTTCAAATGATCAGTTTTTAAGAAAGAAATCACTTTCTCTCATTGGTGCAGCCGGAGGTCAAGGAGAACAGAGGAGAACCCTTGATGGGGTGAGGATGAGAGAGGCAGGCCTGGAATCTCTCAGAAAGGTCTAGGTCAGTTTTAAAGAAATTAATCATTTTCTTTTAAAGGATTCCTAAATCATTTTCAAGAAACGTTCAAATTCCAGCAAGCAGTTTAATCATTACTCCAAATTTGGGCCATCCTGGAGCTAGAAAACAAAATGTTAGTCTTGTTATGTTGTAGTTTCTCATGTTAGAGTTAGAATTAACTTTAAGAAAGAACCAGAAGCAACAACAGCAACTACAGAGATCCTGACGATTGGAATGTAATCGTCCCCATTGTCTACTGATGCTTGCCTACAGGCCAGCACTTTCCTCCAGAATGCTAATTTTGTTCACCATGAAGGAAGTATTGCCTGGATATTAGATGAACTAAGAACATAGATTCACTTTGTAGAGATTCTTTGTTGCCACTGAGGTGGCTCTGTGTACGGCCATCCCGGCCCTTCCCAGCTGTCCTGTTTGCTGGGGCTAGCGACAAGATGACTGAGAGTCAGGTCTGGAGGGTTGAGGACTATTATTGCCAGATGTAGAAGAAGATAAAAATTACACTGAACAGAAGGGATCTTTACACTTCCTTTAAAATATATATATATATATATATATATATATATATATTTTTTTTTTTTTAATTGCATTTTAGGTTTTGGGGTACATGTGAAGAACATGCAAGATTGTTGCATAGGCACATACATGGCAATGTGGTTTGCTGCCTTCCTCCCCATTACCTGTATCTGGTATTTCTTCCCATGTTATCCCTCCCCAACTCCCCACCCCTCACTGTCCCTCCCCTAGTTCCTCCCTTTTACACTTCTTGAGAGATCTCAGTATCTCTGAAAATGCTTTACCCTTTGCTTTTATATGGCCAAAGTTACTAACTTCCAAAGGCAATTGTGGAATAATGCTTGTCAATATGTCTTTCTTTAGGAGATGCTCTATTTCTTAACAGCATCTTCCAGGGCTTTCTTCTCAATTCTAGGAATTAGCAAATGTACAGAAACTTCAGTTGTTTCAGCCAAATACAAGGCAGAAACTTCTACTTTCGTTACCAGTTGACCTCCTTTCTAAGTCTGGAATCTGGATTAGCATCTGTTTTTTTGATTGTGACTTGATTTTCTGATTCTCCCAAGTTGGCCAGAGATACTAATGCCTCTCAGTGTCTGGGTTTCCCAAGTATTTCCCCAGACATTCAGTACACTGGACTTTGTGTGTGTGTGAAGGTATTTGAGAGCCAGTCAACTCCTGTGGTAGGCACTGATTTATTTGCAAAGCTTCTTCCCTGTGATGTAAGAGTCCTTTTGGAGAAAAGCATTGCCTCCTTCCTCCATTAAGACTAGCTTCCCAGGGTTCTGTGGACCAGCTTTATGTGCAGTAAGGGGACTGTATCCGTGAGGTGGTTCTTTCTGTGGGTAGGTGGTCGCTAGGTTATAGATAGTCACAACAGCATCATGGCAGCTGCCTTGTTCTTCAGCACATGGTATATCAGTTGAGAAATAGTGTTTTATTTCATTCATTCCAACACTTTTCTGGTTAAAATTGTAAAAGCTTGAAGAAGGATCTTTCTTTTTCATATACACCATTCTTGTATAAATAGGTCAAAGGCAGATCAGTCAAACTCCACATTGCCGTACCACATGATGGTTGACACCAATCCTCTGCACTTCCAGGCCAGCCCTTCTCTTATGAGGTTTATAAACATGCTGAAGGGTTGAAGCTACCAAGGGCCTTCTGGTGTTTTTCTCAATTCCTCTGAAGCACATGATTATGTTTACTATAAGATTTTCAACACAAAGGAAATTAACCTCTCCTTGGTGTGTAGGGAAATTGCAAAGGTTATTGTCATTAATGTTAATTTACCCACTATATCTTTTAGATTCAAGCAACATTGTTTAGGATGTTCAATGCTCTAAGTGGATCAAAAGGCTTATTATTTTTTGGAAGACAAATTTGAAAAACCTACCGGAACTTTTCTCTCTCCTGGTTATTCTAATGAATCATGGCAAAAATTTCATGTAAGTGGGAGAAAAAGAGGTATTTGAAGAAAAATGTTCATCTAGGATTTCAATCCATTAAAAAGCACCCAATCATGGACACCTACAAGAGGATGAGTGACTATCTTTCAATACTGACATGTTGTCTTCTGAGACAGGAGCTAATAGAAGCACATAGTGTGTGGCATCCTCTTTAATATGAGCTGTGTTGGCACATGTGAAGTTACCAGGTTTATTACTTTCAAGAGATGCAGTGCCATTTTGAAACAGAGGACACATTTTAAGCAGAGTGAATTCTGGTTGGTTCTTTATACAGTGGATTGATCTTGTCACACAGCAAAAATGGAGCAGCTTTGGGCACATGGTTCTAGTGTTACATTTGCTTGTTGCCTCACTTTGCACGAAGTTCTCTCATCTTTGGTCAATAGCCTGTGCCTAGCATGTCATGTTAGGTCTCAGTTTTGAAATTGATAGGGTCTAATTCTGGAGCTGATACAAGCTGTTAATACCTACCTCTTAGATTGCTATGAATACTAAATGGATTAATTCACGTAAAGTGCTTAGAATCTTAGCTGACACATAGTGAGTTATCAGTAAATGTTGGCTATTACTCTCCACCAAAAACCATAAATGAGGCATATTAGAAACACCTTTGCTTTCTATAATTTTTCTAAAACCCATTTCTTCAAATTTTCAACAATGCTTAGAGAAGTCTAAAGTTAGTTTCCTGGGATGAACTAAGTCCTTAACCAGCAGGTTCTTTGTGATTTTTTAAAATTATCTTTTTCATTATCCTAACATATGACACAAATTCCCCATTAATTATTTTTTAAATAGTTAATCTTTCTATTTTTATATATGCCTTCAAGAAAATTATATAAATTATTTTTTCTTTATATATAGCTATACCTATAGGTACATATATATATATAGGTAGGGCCCAGAACTTAATGATCAGGGTAGTATTAATGAGAAGAAATTGGACTCAGGAAATATCAAGACTCCAACACTTCTTAATTTTACCTCATTTTTATCTATTTGTCTAGAAACACTCAGAATGTACTATCTACAGGCAAATATTTATGTGTTTATCCTTGCAATTTGAGAAACTAAATTTAAAGCTGGCTAAAAAGAAGAGAAGATAATCGTGTCCAGTATAAGTGATCCTTACACCAAATTTTGTGCCTCCAATAAATTTTTTACGGATTCAATCAGTAGATTGATTTTTAGAATTCCTTCAGAATATTGGGTGTTTAGGGTCACTTGGGGGAGGTTGTTTTAAGTTATTGTTTTACTTTTCTTAGTAGGGATCATGACACGTTTTAAAATTATTATGGTTATTTTTTGAGACAGAGTCTCACTCCTGTCACCCAAGCTGGAGGGCAATGGCGCAATCAAGGCACGTGGCAGCCTTGATTTCCTGAGCTCAGGTCATCCTCCCATATCAGCTTCCTGAGTAGCTGGAACTACAGGTGTGTGCCAGCACACCCAACTAATTTTTGTATTTTTAGTAAAGACGGGATTTCACCATGTTTTCCAGGCTGGTCTTGAACTCCTGGGCCCACCTTGGCCTCCCAGTGCTGGGATTATAGGTATGAGCCCCCATGCCTGGCCTATGACACATTATTGATTTTATGTTTGAAATTCCAATAAACAGAAAAGGAAACAATATACAGAAAATAGAGGTTAAGATAATATGCAGAAATTTACCACAAGTTTAAGCCTCCTTGTCAAAGTGCCATAAACAAGAAAATTATTGAATTCTATAGTACAGACAGAATATGAATTAAATTGATAAATGTCAAATTACAAAGGAACTTCAAGGTCATTTAGCCCAACTGCTTCATATTATGGATGAGAGGCTGAGATCTAGACAGATGAAGCAGCTCCTGAGGTCCTATGAGAATGTAACTCAGGACCCTGGACTTCTATTCTGCCAAGTTTACAATGCACATGACACCTCTCAAGACCGATTGTTGGAAATCCATCAGTGTAATGATTTTATTAGTTCTTTCTACCAAAAAGTATTAGTAGTTTTAAGTTGGTTTAGGAAAACTTTCCTAATATATCTAGTTCTCTATGTTGAAAGAACTTTGAAAGTAGGACTTAATATAAATGAAATTTTCTTTTATATAAATTATACCCATTAATTCAAATCATGTCAACAAGCGTTAGTTGGACACTATGTGCTTGGGCTGACGGTGGAGACATCACTGATCCACATACACAGGGCTCCCTGGCAGGACAGTGGGGCTCCAGAGCTCAGTCAGCAGTTTACCTGATGACTTACAGATCATGTTACTTGGTTTTATCAAAACTAACTCTTACAAAATTCAGCAAGTGTCTCAGATACCTTCCTACAGAGAAACTGAAGATTGCAGACAACACTAATATTGCAAACCCAGGAGAATAATGAGGAGATGGCAGCCTTGACACCTCTTTTATTCCTAGAATGAGCATTTTGTCGGCTACGTAAGAGCTGAGAGCAATGCAAATCTCTATAGATTTTACCAAAAAAAGAAGTTAAAAGAGAAATTAACAAGAAGACAGCCTGAAAATGGATTTACAATGGTTATTATTAGTGATGAACCTCACAAAAATTGTAAAATGTACCTGGGAAGATATTAGCTAATGTTAACACGAAACCATCAAGACAAGCAATTTATTTGAAAATGGGTATTCAGATCTGAAAATGATTTTTTAAATAATTTTTACAGTTGTGTTCAAAGGTATGATAGTTAAGATGCTATTTACCAAGCTTACTGAAAAAAGTCAGAAGCCTCTTTTGAGGTTTCTTATGGCAAAAGAGGAAAAGCCTGATATTATTGGTGATACACTTGTTCCTCCTGCTTCCTGTGGTGGTAAAATATTGCTAAAATAATACATGGAAAACCAGACGACAACAAATTAAAATGTGTTCCTCTGTAAGCAAATACTGCTGAAAACTGTACAAAAAGAATCAACAAAACTGTGATGAAGTAAATACTAAGCAATTATACTGTTGAATGAAAGTAAAGGTGCTTCTAATATATCACAGCTTATGGTATTTTCTAGAAACAAATAGCCAACATTTACTGAGAACTCACTATGTGTCAGACATGATTTTAAGCACTTTACATGAATTACTTTACTTATTCTTTTTGACAATCCCTGAGGTAAGTATTACTAATATTCCCATTTTATTTTTGCAGTTGAAGAAACCAAGATACAGAGAGGTCAAGTCATGTGCTGAAGGTCACACAGCCAAGAGTATTGGAGCCGATAGAGTCAACACGAGTACTCTGTCTCCAGTGCCAGTAACCTTAGCCACTATCATATTCTTTTCTATGAGAGAATAAGGGGGAAATGCACCAGAGAAGAAATTTTCTCACTGAAAGTTCTCACAAGTCAGAAATGACTTTTTCTATATGTTAAAAAGTGTTCTACAAAAAAAATAGTATAACTGTATTTAGCAGTGGTAGAGCCACTGGACTTCCTAGAACATCAGCTGAAAAGCATTCTTGGTGAGATGACAGAGAGCCCCACAGTCTTTACAGCAAGGCTGTGTGGCAAAGAAGTCGAAACTGGAATTGCATCAAGCACTATGGAATGTCACTGATGTAGTTATTCCCGTAAAAAAAACAAAACAAAACTAACTAGTCTCTTTATAATACTTTGTATTTGATGGGGAGTAATCATAAAAATATTTGTCTTACATACTTTCCACAAAGTATCTTGAAGCAAAGCACTTAACAGAACACTCAAATGTCACGTTATTCTTTTTTTTTTTTTTCAAAAAGGACAAGTGTTGGCTGGGTGCTGTGTCTCACTCCTGTAATCTTAGCACTTTGGGAGGCCCAGGCAGGCGATTGCTTGAGGCCAGAGTTTGTGACCAGCCTAGGCAACATAGGAGACCCTGTCTCCATAAAGAATCTAAAAACTTAGCTGGGCATAGTGGTATGTGACTATAGTCTTGGCTTTTCGGGAGGCTGAAGCCGGAGGATCTCTTGAGCCCAGGAGTTTAAGGCTGCAGTGAGCTATGATTGTGCTACTGTACTCCGGCTTGGACAACAGAGTGAGATGTCATCTTAAGAAGAAGAAGAAGCCGGGCGCGGTGGCTCAAGCCTGTAATCCCAGCACTTTGGGAGGCCGAGGCGGGTGGATCACGAGGTCGAGAGATCGAGACCATCCTGGTCAACATGGTGAAACCCCGTCTCTACTAAAAATACAAAAAAAAAATTAGCTGGGCATGGTGGCGCGTGCCTGTAATCCCAGCTACTCAGGAGGCTGAGGCAGGAGAATTGCCTGAACCCAGGAGGCGGAGGTTGCGGTGAGCCGAGATCGCGCCATTGCACTCCAGCCTGGGTAACAAGAGCGAAACTCCGTCTAAAAAAAAAAAAAAAAGAAGAAGAAAAAAGGACAAGTGTTTAAAATTTTTTGTGTTTTTTATTTTTGTGATTACAGAGAGATGTCAGTAGTATGCTACCCAAAAATAACTAAAAGAACAAAACATTATCCGAATTATACATGACATTTTAATAAGTGAGAAAGTGACTACTAACTGTAAAAAATTTGTGTATGAAGAGAGCAGTTTGATGATAGATATTGGGGATGTTTCCATTGTTATGTGATTTTATTGTTAAATCAATGCCAATACATCACTTATTAAAAACTCTGTCTGCACCTTTAAAACATTTGCAAACAGCTTTCTAAGTTATTTTTAAAAATCTTCCAAATGCAGTTTTTGTTTTTTTAATTCACTTGTTAAAAATATAAAATGCATTGCTATGTATGAACCTATGCAACAGTCCTGCACAATCTGCACATGTACCCCAGAACCTAAAGTATAATAAAAAAAAAAAATTAAAAAAAAAACCAAAACAAACAAAACATAAAATGCAACGCCTTCTGGTTAGTTTTCATTTACTGTTTAAAATCTAGAAGATAGAAATTTGCTGGTCTAATTCAACAAAATCTGTGAATAATTGAGGGATGTAATTAAAAAGTAAATATCGTGATTTTGTAAATACGGCCAAGGGTGCATTTATTTTATTTGATATAGACATAATTGTCAATAATTCTTTTTGTTTATAACAGCTGTCAAAAACCAAATATCAAAACATATTGAACTTTAGATTTTTCATCAAATTCAAGCTTTTCAGTAAACAAACTAATCAGAAGGTGTTATGTAATATTAATTTTTAGCATGCAGAGGGACTTTTGGGACTGTGGGACATTCCTGACTGGAGATGTCCACCAGACACATGTTCAAAAGTAGATGCAAAACTCAGTAGACAGATCAGGATAGTGATTTCTGAATTTTGCTCTCTCTCTCTCTCTCTCTCTCTGTGTGTGTGTGTGTGTGAAACATTTGGAAAAACTTTTCTAATGCTTTAATGTTGATAAATTTATGTTAGTCTAGTAGTGGTAGTCTTTAAATAAAATTGAGCATAATTTATGTTGAAAAGCTGAAGGGTGTTTAAACATGCTTCCTTAAGATTAAAGATTACCTACAGCATAGGAACATCATAGTGGTTCACTCTTCTGCAAAACTGTATTATTATGAGTTTTAAAAGTTATACTGAGCTGTAGTATTGGCTAAGAGATAGATACATAAATTAATAGAACAGAAGAGAAAGTTCAGAAATGGACTCACAAAAGTATACTCATTTGATATTTAACAAAGATGTTAAAGCAATTTAATGGAGAAAGACCAGTCTTTTCCAACGAAGTGTGTGGGATCAATTAGGCATCTATAAGCAAACCAATAAACTTCAACTTAAACCTCAATCAATACATGTAAGATGTACATTGGTGTGATCAGGAAAGGCAGGGCAACTCAAAGGGCAAGGTTAGGTGGGGGTAGGCTCCAGGTCACAGAAAAATTTTCAAAGATTTTCTGATTGGCAATTGATTAAAAGCCTTATCATCTAAGGACCTGGAAATAATAGAAAGGAACGTCTGGGTTTTAAGATAAAGGGTTGTGGAGAGCAAGGTTTTATTATGCAGATGAAGCCTCCAGATAGCAGGCTTCAGAGCTCTTATAAGATCTAAAAAGGTGCCAAACCTTTAGTTCATTCTCTCCTGGATCAGGGGAAAGACCTGGAAATGAAAGGGTTTTTGTCTGCAGAATGTAGATTTTCTCCACAAGAGACAGCTTTGCAGGGCTGTTTCAAAATGTTAAAGGAATACATTTTGGGATAAAATACTTCGATTTCTTTCAGTGTCTTCTACTTGCCATGTGACATTACACTAGAGCCAAGCTGGAATTTGGTTGTCCTATTGCTACAAAAAAATCTGTTTTGTCAATTTTAAGATCATTCTTTAAATGTTAACGCTGGTCAGCTGTGCCTGAATTCCAACGGGAGGAGGGTATAATAAGGCATGTCCAGCCTTCACTTTCCATCATGACCTGAACTAGTTTTTCAGGTTAACTTCGAAATGCCCTTGGCTGAGAGGAGGGTTTCAGTTTGTTGGGATGCTTAGAATTTTGCTTTTTGTTTACAAATGCAGCACATTATAGAAGTAAATATAAAATCATTCAGGTGATGTAATTATAGGAATCTGTTTAAAGGGACCTGCTTTATAATTAATTTCTGGGAGATAAATGTAGGGAATCCAGCCTTATGGTGAATATGCCTAGAACAGTGTTTCCTGGAGTGGGTTCTTTGACACAATTGAACTATAACACACTAAACAATTTCTGGTATATTTAGATAGGCAGTATAGCTTGGTCTTTAAAAGCTAGGGTCTGTGATGAGAAAGGCGTATCCCTACGCCACTATTTATTGGCCTTGTGACTTGGGGCATGTTAACTGTTTGAAATTTTCCTTTCTTCTTCTGTAAAATAGAGATGTTGAGAGCATTTACCTCCTAGTGTTCTCCAATTAAATGAAATAATGCATTCAATGTGCTACCCCAGAGATAACGCACCATATGTTGACTAAAATTATTCGGATGAAATTCACCACCCACTCTCTTAGAGCAATAGCACAGACTGAGAAGTCCTATTGAAAAACAAAACAAAACAAAAAATTTTCATGTTATAGAACTTGCTAGTCTCAATTAATATCCTGGGGATCTGGGAAGTAAGCCTTTTCAGCTTACATGTGAATATGGTTGGGGGTAGGTAGGGGCTTATTTTCTGCCCCAGGTGACACATTTCTATCGCTACTCTAGTCAATCTTCATTCACAATTTTGGGGAAGCAAAATGAGTTTCAGAGCATTTTTTACATAATTAAGACTTAAATTCAAATCTCCTGGCTCTTCTTTCTGGGTGTATTATTTTAAAATCACCTGGCTTCTCACTCTCACCTGACCTGAATTTTGACATGAATGAATAAATTGAGAAGAAAGCTGTGATTGTCCAAAAAGTGCATTTGTGCTTGATATAGTTTGGCTCTGTGTTCTCACCCAAATTCCATCTTGAATTATAATCCCACGTGTTGAGGGAGAAACCTGGTGGGAAGTGTTTGGATCATGGGGATTGGTTTCCCCGGTGGTGTTCTCGTGATAGTGAGTGAGTTCTCACGAGACCTGATGGTTTTATAAGGGGCTTCCCTGCTTCGCTCTTTCTTCTCTCTCCTGCCACCCTGTGAAGAAGGTCCTTGCTTCCCCTTTGCCTTATGCCACGCTTGTAAGTTTCCTGAGGCCTCCCCAGCCATGTGGAAGTGTGAGTCAATTAAACCTCTTTCCTTTGTAAGTTACCCAGTCTTGGGTATTTCTTTATAGCAGTGTGCAACGGGACTAGTACAGTGCTCTTTTAAGTACCGTAACTGAAGAGAGGTGAGATAGTCTTTCAGAGTGAATAAAACTTCTGTACTTCATAAAACCCAAGCTATCATTTAAGTCAGCCCCTTGGGAGTGGTAATAAATGACTCTTCTCAGAGTCATTTATTTATTTATTTATTTATTTTTATTTTTTATTTTTTTAAAGAAGAGGAAGAAAGAGAAAGAGGAAGAGGGAGAGAGGATGGGGGTATTGCTTTATTGCCCGGGCTAGAATGCAATCTAAATATGGGTATGCCTATAATTGTTCTTAATAATGGAGACATAAAAGAAAATGAGGGAAGAGAATAACAAACAAGGAGCCAACCAACATTTCGTTTAAACTTCTAAGTTGATATGATGTGGTACCAATAAGAGTGTATATTTTGTATATTTAAAGTGGAGAGTTCTATAAATGTTAATTACATTTACTTGTTCCAGATCTGAGTTCAAGTCCTGAATATCGTTAATTTTCTGTCTCATTGATCTGTCTAATATTAATGTTGAAGTCTCCCACTATTATTATGTGGGAGTCTAAGTCTCTTTATAAGTCTTGTATGTCTGCGTATTCCTGTATTGGGTGTGTATACATTTAGGATCTTTAGCTCTTCTTGTTGTTGCATTGATCCTTTTATCATTATATAATGTCCTTCTTTGCTTCTTTTGATCTTTGTTGCTTAATTGTAACTTCTGCTTTTTATTTATTTATTTTAGCTCTCTGGTTGGTTGGTAAATCTTTCTCCATCCCTTGTTTGGAGTCTTTGTGTATCCTTGAATGTGAGATGGGTCTGGATGCAGCATACTGATGGGTTTTAGTTTTTTATTCAAATTGCCTGTCTTTGGATTGGGGGATTTAGTCAATTTAAATTTAGAATTAATATATGTGAGTTTAATACTGCCATTAGCTGGCTATTTTGTCCATTAGTTGATGTAAATTCTTCATTATATTGATGCTCTTTTTGATAATTTTTTTTAGAAAGGCTGATACTGTTTGTTCCTTGCTATGTGTAGTGGTTCTTTCAGAAGCTCTTGTAAAGCAGGCCTGGTGGTGATGAAATCTCTGAGTGCTTGCTTATTCACAAAAAACTTTATTTTTCCTTCACTTGTGAAGCTTAGTTTGGCTGGATGTGAAATTCTGGGTTGAAAGTTCTTTTCTTTAAGGATGTTGAATATTGGCCCCCACTCTCTTCTGGCTTGTAGGGTTTCTGCTGAGAGATCTGCTGTAAGTCTGATAGGCTTCCCCTTGTGGGTAACCTGACCTTTCTCTCTGGCTGCCCTTAGTATTTTCTCCTTCATTTCAACCCTGGTGAATCTGATGATTATGTGCCTTGGAGTTGCTCTTCTTGAGGAATATCTCTGTGGTGTTCTCTGTATTACCTGGAGTTGAATATTATCCTGCCTTACTAGGCTGGGAAAATTTTCCTGAATAATGTCCTGAAGCGTATTTTCCAGCTTGGATTCATTCTCTTCGTCACATTCAGGTACACCTATCAAGCGTAGATTAGGTCTTTTCACATAGTCCCATATTTCTTGGAGACTTTGCTCATTCCTTTTTATCCTTTTTTCTCTAATCTTGTCTTCTTGTTTTATTTCATTGAGTTGGTCTTCGACCTCTGATATCCTTTCTTCTGCTTGATCAATTCGGCTGTTAAAACTTGTGCATACTTCACGAAGTTCTCCTATTGTGTTTTTCAGCTCCATCAATTCACTTATATTCCTCTCTAAATTGTGTATTCTTGTTAACATTTCGTCAAATCTTTTTTCAAAGTTCTTAGTTACTTTAGATTGGTTTAAAACAAGTTCTTTTAATTCACAGAAGTTTCTCATTATCCACATTTTGAAGCCTGCTTCTGTAATTGGAACACATTCGTTCTCCATCAAGCCTTGTTCCGTTGCTGATGAGGAACTGGGATCCCCCGCTGAGGGAGAGGCGTTCTGATCTTGGGCATTCTCAGCCTTTTTTGGGCGTTTTCCTCCCTTCGTTATAAATTTATCCATCTGTGGTCTTTGTATTCACCGTCTTTGTAATTAGGTTTCTGAGTGGACGTCCAACTTACTGATTCTCAGCGCCGAAATCTGAGCAACCCACTGCACCGACCAAATCAGCGGCGTTAAGATTGATGGTGCTTTTCTGACTCTGCACCAAGAACCGTCGCTCCAAGGCGCCGGCAAAACCGCCTCGCCGGTCACAAGAGTCGCGCTGGCGACCCGTGGGGCTCCTCCGCTGGGAATCTCCTGGTGCGTGAGCAACAAGAATTCATGTGAAGGTGTGGCGTCCTCTCGTTCTTTGCGCTTTCACTGGGAGCTACAATCCCGAGCTGCTAGTGATCAGCCATCTTGGATCTCTCTCTCTCAGAGTCATTTATATTGTTCCTACGGGAGCGGTGTGAGGAGGCCTCAGCCTTCCTTATGTAGGTCCATTAGTTTAGAGCTACATTCTTTTCTCATAGTGTCCCTGAAGTTTTTGAGGTCTGGAAGCTCCCTCCGCACTTTCTTCATCTTGTGAGCTTTCAGTCTGTCTCTAGATTTAGGGCAAAACACCTGTGGTGGTGAGGGCAGGTGGCAGTGTTGGCCTGAGAGACAGCTAGGATTTCTTGTTAACCTGGTTGTAGTTATCATTTATGTGTTAACTAGCTTTCATGACGTTTGTCCCCAAGGCCTGCAGAAGACAGGTAATGTCTCTTCTCACTCACCCGTGTGAGACCACTCCCTCAGACTCACAGAGGATGAAGGGGTGCATGTTATGAAATGTTCTGTTTCTGCTGCCTACTTCAAGCAAAGCCTGCTTTTCATCACTGACCTCTGTGCGATGTATTCCTAGTTCTCTGAAGTCACTGATGAACAGCTTCAGTGTGCTCCAAACATTCGGAACTCCTTCTAATTCCTGAAGATCCCCTACTAATCCCTAGGTTGAGAAGTCAGAGGTTCTGATTCATTTGCTGTGACCTGTTTGGTGTCTTAAGGTTTGTGTTCCCTTGAAATGTTTCATTTTCTGTATACTTCCCTCTTACTGAACTGCACCCAAAACAAATGCTGTAGGTTTTGACATGGGAAAGCTTTAGCTGTTCAAACATGCACACCCTGCTGACATTCAGATCCACAGACTGTACCACACACCTGTGTTTACAGAGTCCTTGACAGGTCTGAAAAACATTACCATATTTATCATTTCCACAGGTAGAAGAGAATAATGACTATTTCACAAAGCCTTAGTTCTCAAAGTGTTTCATTTTCTTTAAAATTATATTTTATTTCATTCTTAAAAATGTAGCCTGGGCTCTGGTTTACAAAAAATGATGTTGGCTGGGTGCAGTGGCTCACGCCTGTAATCCCAGCACTTTGGGAGGCTGAGGCGGGCGGATCACAAGGTCAGGAGCTTGAGACCAGCCTGGCCAATATGGTGAAACACTGTCTCTACCAAAACTACAAAAATTAGCTGGGCATGGTGGCGGGCACCTGTAGTCCCAGCTACTCAGGAGGCCGAGACTCGCTTGAATCTGGGAGGTGGAGGTTGCAGTGAGCCTCAATCATGCCACTATGCTCTAGCCTGGGCATCAGAGTGAGACTCCATCTCCAAAAAAAGAAAAATGATGTTGACAGTGTAGGAAAAACAAACACTGCTTCGAGGGAATGGAATTACGATTGGTTACACAAAGAAAATGAAGATTGTAATATCCTGACACATGACAACCCAGACCAAGGCAGAGTAGAACTGGAAGTGTGCTAGATTGGCAGTGCAGTACCTGGATTCTAATTCCAACTCTACCACTGACTAGTGGTGGGACTTTGGGAAACAACACTGAATTTCCTCTTAATCAGATTCATATTTTCCAGGTTCACTAAGACTGAGAATCACCTGGAGTGCCTGTTCAAAAAACACATGCATATCCCTCAGCCCTACCGGATTAACTAGAATCTCAAGAGTAGGAATCTGCAAAACACATGAACATCCACTTACACACTCACAGAGAGGCACCCTGGGTGGCTCTTTTGAACAAACAGTCTGGGGAAACAATTTGAAAACATCTATGGCCTTCCTAATTGCTAAGAACTGCATGCCATGATTTGCTTTTAGATGGGCAAAATCTGAAATCAAATGTATTATTTATACTTGGATTTCATATTTTTATTATCCTGTTTTTTTTGAGAAGTTACAGAAGTTAATGCTGTAATTTGTGTTTTATGAATTTAAGAATTCTTGAGATTTCTCTTTTCCCTCTGATTTATTGGTTCCTAGTGTTATATTGAGGATAAATGCAGTCAGGATGTAAAAATTTGTTATTGCTGCTAGTAAAATAACTACTATTAAATAGATTCATCTTTTATTAATTTGATGTATCTGTTTCTATGGCTTTGTTACTACTGGTAACAGCTCAAAAAAAAAAAAACCAGAACACAATTATTTCTTCATTAATTTATCGATTTATTCAAAATTTTTGAGTACCTGTTATGTACAGAGGATTGTACTGTGTTATGCAGTAAGAAATATTAAAATGTTTAAAGTGCCTTTCTTTTCTCCTTTTTTTACATGGAAGCCTCCCATTTATTAATATTTTAAATAAATAAAATGTTTTCTTGATCTCACCTATATGTCAGCACATTAGGAAATTAACAATATGTATTGGATACATTTATTCAGCTTATAGAGCATGCATGATACTCATAGGAGAAAACTGTCGGAAATAAATCTAGATGTCCATGATCATCTATGTTCCATGAATTAGTAGCTATGGGTTTAAGGTGTGCCTTCCTAATGCCTTCCTTTTCTCCATGATGAATTGCTGTATTAGAGACAAGTGATACCGATGTTCTGGTCCCTGAGTTCGAATCCAAACAGTAGCACAACCTATGTGGTGAAAACTTGGTTGTGGCAAAAAGCAATGGCAAATGATATACATGTAGTCCTCCACAATTAAAAACATACTTTCACATCTATAATTTCTTTTTTCCCCCATAATAATCCTCTGACGCAGGCAGGGAAGATCCTGTGAGATGTCCAGAGAAGTGAAGCTGGTGGGGCCAGGACTGGAAACCAGGCCTCTGGCTTTCTGTCTGGTGGCCTTTCCCTTTCTCCCAAGATGCCTCTGTGATTCTACAACTGGAGCACAGTGCAGCGTGGGCTCCCCCGCCACATGTCTGTGTCGGGGGTCTTGTGTTGTAGCAAAGATCTGGGAAGAATAATTTGAGTGAATTCTCTTAGACATTTATGTTGGCACCTGTTTCAAACTCTCATGATCTTACAGTTCTCCCCGCCTCTTGTAGCTTTAATACAATGTACTCTCCAAAGTGGAGTTAGTGTTTTCTGACTCTAGAACATAGTCCCTGAGTAAAAGGATGTTAACCCGTCATTTTGTTCAATGCTTACAGCAATAAACACATTTATTAAGTTATATTAAGGTATTACTTTTAATGATAAAACAGAATGGAGTAAGCCCACCACAGAAGCAAGAATATGTTAGAATTCCCCTCTGTTCCCCACTCACTCCAGTGATTCTATCATTTTTCTAAAGGCAGAGTGGCCCAAGCTTCCTCACACTTGGGCAAAAGACAAAGACCAAGGAAACTAACTTGACTTAATGAAATTTCATCCTCTGGCGTTATCTCAGAGCATCAAAGGCAAGCTCTGTATGGAGTCTGATAGTAATTAATGGCGAGGTTTCCCAGGAAGGGATCAGGTTCCCAAGTAAATACTGAATATTAGGGCCATCACCTAGAATAGGAGAGGACCCCAGATGCAGGATTAGCATACCAAACAAGGCTCTAAAGGAACCAAGAAATCCAGTGAAGTTTGCCACCCAGATTTAGCAAATAAAAGTGCAAAGTGCCCAGTTAAATTTGAATTTCAAGTAAACAGAGAAAAAATTTTAGTACAATTCCCATGCAATATATATATGGAATTCAAATGTATTTGGGCATCCTGTATTTACGTGGCAAAGCTAACAGGGTCAAAATATTTCAGAACCTTTACAGGATTCTGAAACGGAAACAGCATTTCAAGTTTTTCTGCTTCCATGTAAGACCTCCTGTTAGTTTTCACCATCGTATTCTAGGTCATTTTGCTGAAGGCTCCGGTCATAGGTAAGGCCCTAGGAGTCCATTTCCAAAAGGATAATATCTATAATGTTTGTTCCAATTCATGTCATTAAATGTTATCCTTATATAGATACTTTCCACAATAGAATATGGTGGATGGTTCCCTTATGAACATAAAAAGATAATTTATGGATAATAGTAAAAAGTGTCTTTCTCTTCAGATAGTTCATTTTTCATAATTTACCAACGTTCATGTCTTAGAATCAGTTTGTGGAGAAAATTTACAAAATGAAATGTGAATATCTTTGGGAACTCTTTATTATCTGCATGATAGACTTTAAACAGAAAACCAGTAATTAGAAATTATTTCTGCTTGTGTTTGTGGTCAATGGGAGGTATTCTGTTTAAATGCAATGAAATATTGAAAACATACACTTCGGTTTCTTTTTCCCACCCAGGTCCTGCACCCTTCTTAATTTTCTCCCACGGAAATAGTATCTTTAGGATTGACACAGAAGGAACCAATTATGAGCAATTGGTGGCGAATGCTGGTGTCTCAGTGATCATGGATTTTCATTACAGTGAGAAAAGAATCTATTGGGTGGATTTAGAAAGACAACTTTTGCAAAGAGTTTTCCTGAATGGGTCAAGGCAAGAGGTAAAATAGCATTACCTGCAGTATTTGAGCTGTTTTTATACAGGCTGACAAATATAATATATTGAGTTCTTAATGTATAGGTAAATGAAAATTATATCCCAGTTCAAATGTGTGTCTGCCAAATATAGGCATCTATTTAATCCACATCTGTGGTAATATGGTAAAATATTATTGAATAAGTTCACACATTGATATTCAGAAGCCCCAAAATGAGAAAGTAAGGATATGAATATAATTTTGAAAAATATCCGAATTTATTAAGTCAGATCACCATTTTATGATTAAGATAGATTATTTGCATAATGATTTCTTGCTATTTTCATGGTACCCCAGTATTTCTCAGGTGGGGGGCAGTTTTTCCCTGAGGGAACAATTGCCAGTGTCTGGAAACATTTTTGGTTGACACAAGTAGGTGAGGTAGGAAGGTGGAGACGATCCAGGCATCTAGTGGGTAGGGGCCTGGGATGCTGCAAAACATCTCACACTATGCAGAACAGCTCCAGAATAAAGAATTATCCAGCCCAAAATGTCAATTGTGCTGAGGTTGAGAGACCCTGTTTTATCTGTATAAAATCTCCGTCATGGGTTTTGGCATCTGACATGTAGAAAGAAAAAATTTCTTCATTTTATTCTCAAGGTAATTGCACTCTGGAAAAAAATAATAATGACAGATATAAAGTACTTTACTTCGAGTACATACAAAAGATTCTTAATCTTTCTTTTCAGCTGGTAGAACCCTTACATGAGTCCCAGGGGGAATGTTCTCTCAATTTGGTGATGGCTTACAAAGAGCATGTGACTAGAGAAACTTTAAGAGTTGGTTCTCAACATAAAGTGCACAATGTTTTTTGGTTTTTAGCTGAATCTCTTGCCAATTATTCTTAAAAGCTTCAAGTAGGTGCTAATATGTTTTATCACATCTCCAATATTGCTAACCTCACTTTTATCAAGGAAGGCTACTCATTATCCTCCAGATATCTGGTAGTATAGTTTAAAACTCTTAGTCTAAGAATCTGGAGGGTTTCCTATTAAGAACATAGAAATACTTCAAATAGTTGTGAATTTATGTCAAGTCATTAGGAAAGGATCCACCTGATACCTAAAATTCCATCCTTATAGTTCTTCCTTTGGGTTAAAACATTGTTTATAAAGGACAACTGTTAAAATGCAAACAATATACCTGGGTGAGCTAATTTATTAATGCATTAGGTTGGTACAAAAGTAATTGCACCATTATTTTCGTTTTTTTTTTTTTTTGACGGAGTTTTTGCTCTTGTTGCCCAGGCTGGAGTGCAATGGCACGTTCTCAGCTCACTGCAGCCTCTGCCTCCTGGGTTCAAGCCATTCTCCTGCTTCAGCCTCCCAAGTAGCTGGGATTACAGGCATTCACCAACAACCCGGCTAATTTTTTTGTATTTTTAGTAGAGACAGAGTTTCACCATTTTGGCCAGGATGGTCTCAATCTCTTGACCTTGTGATCCACCTGTCTCAGCCTCTCAAAGTGCTGGGATTACAGTCGTGAGCCACTGCACCCCCAGCCTGTACCATTATTTTCAATGGCCAAAGTGCCAGTTACTTTTGCACCAATCTAATATTAGCAATTGGTAAAATAAGTTGGCTAGATTTCTTTGTATGAGATGTAGAAATAGCACAGGCTCACGCGATTATACAATTTCAGCCCAAATCTTATTTCAATGATGTCACCTGGGTAGCTGGAAGTCTGCCATGGTGGAATATTTACACCATGAAAATCTTTAACAGTACAAGTCAGGGCTTCTGCTCACCTCGCAACCTCCATTCCCCAAAAATACCAGCTTACCTGAGCATAGCCGGAATTAGGAGATAAAAAGTTTTGGTTGGGCATTTTTATCAAGAAAGAGTTGGGAACCCAGCCCAAGGTGCATAAAAAGATGCCCTGCTACTCTGGTCACAGTGTGACGGCATGAAAAGGAAAAGGCCTATGGAAGGAGGAGGGCCAGAAGAATAAGGGAGCTGTAATGAGAAATTCATTGACTTCATGTCTTTAAGCTCAAATTCCAAGGAAATCCTGCAAAGCTTGGAACTGAGTTCAGTTGTAGATATGGAAAAATCCATTAGCAAATGGAATTGAATAGCTATCTTTACGGTTGCATGAAAATTTCCCTATTACTGTAGTTGAAATGATCAGTACATTAGGGTTGGCTGCCTAATTTAAATAGTGCGTAGCATAATTTTTAGTTTCAAAGCTGTAATATAAATACTACTTCCAGAAATATTTACTTGGGGGTCACAGGAGGTTTAATCATGCTGCATCAAAAAATGTCACCATATCTGTGGCTATTTTATCATTTGAATAATTCTGGAAATGCATAAAAATGACAAGTACTTAAAAGGATAGACTTTTCATATATAACCATTAAGATAGTTTTGTTGTGAATGAGGGAAATATTAATGATTTTAAAATTTGATTTTGCAGAGAGTATATAATATAGAGAAAAATGTTTCTGGAATGGCAATAAATTGGATAAATGAAGAAGTTATTTGGTCAAATCAACAGGAAGGAACCATTACAGTAACAGATATGAAAGGAAATAATTCCCACGTTCTTTTCAGTGCTTTAAAAGATCCTGCAAATATAGCAGTTGATCCAGTAGAAAGGTAAATTCTGCTATATTCAGACGTTGAAATATATTTGCAAATCTGGTGAAGATCGATAGAATTATAGCATTTTAAATTCAAAGGAATCCTCTCACTGAGACCAAAGCCCTCTTTTGCAGTACACAAGTACCATTTTCTTTAGGACAGTTGCCTGCATTTCAACTGAGGCAGAATTCCTCCGTAAATATTTCTAATTATCATGATGTTCTGCTGTAGAGGCATAATTCTCCTTCTAACTTGAAATCACTTGTAATGTCACTAATAGGGCAGTGTATGCTTGTTGAATACATTTTCATTCAAAATAGTCAAACTTGCCCTGTGCAAGAGCTGTTGAAACATTGAGAGAGTTGGCCGTTTAAGGAACTATAGATTCATTTTTGTGTCCATGCAATGTGTTTGCCCTCAGGTTTCTGTTTTGGTCTTCAGAGGTGGCTGGCAGCCTTCACAGAGCAGATCTTGATGGTGTGGAAGTGAAGGCTCTGTTAGAGACATCAGAGAAAATAACAGCTGTGTCACTGGATGTGCTTGATAAGCGATTGTTTTGGATTCAGTACAACAATGAAGGAAGCAATTCTCTTATTTGTTCCTGTGATTATGATGGAGGTTCTGTGCAGATGAGTAAACATCACACAGAGTAAGTTTTACTCTTGTAAAATAAAACAATTATCATTTGAAGTCCATGAGAGAAATTAATTTTACTTTTGTCAACCAAACTCATATAGTGGGTTAGCCCACAGATTATGAAGCCAAAAGATTTAAGTTCTATCCCCGGATTTACCATGTTACGTGAGTGACTTTCAGTAGGTTCTACAACTTCTTTTATCCTCAGTTTTCTTTAATGCGAGGATAATCATAATATCTGTCTCTTGGGATTATTGTGAAGGGAAAATAAATGAATACAAACAAAAATAATTAAGAGTATTTGGCAAATAATAGTTCTCACATGTTGATCATAGTTATTCTATTTTGAATTATTGTGTTATATATTTTTATCTTTCAATGATTTGCTATCATGCCAGTTACTGACTTTCCAGGTTTGTGGTAAGAGGCAGAAATTAGTCACATGAAATCGATGTCACTAAAACCCACTCTTAGTCTGTTCCTATCTGCTTCCCCATTTTCATCACACTTATTGGATGACTAACAGAAGAATGAGAAAATGGATCTGGAGCTAGAAATTATAACTTATTAGCTCAGAGTATGATGACATGAATAAAATTTTAAACTTAATATACTTTTCTTTTCTTTTTCTTTTTTTTTCTTTTTTTTTGAGACGGAGTTTCGCTCTTGTTACCCAGGCTGGAGTGCAATGGCGCGATCTCGGCTCACCGCAACTTCCGTCTCCTGGGTTCAGGCAATTCTCCTGCCTCAGCCTCCTGAGTAGCTGGGACTACAGGCATGCACCACCATGTCCAGCTAGTTTTTGTATTTTTAGTAGAGACGGGGTTTCACCATGTTGACCAGGATGGTCTCGATCTTGTGATCTCGTGATCCACCCGCCTCGGCCTCCCAAAGTGCTGGGATTATAGGCGTGAGCCACCGCGCCTGGCCAATATACTTTTCTAAACCTGAATGAGAAACAATTGAAAAGGTAGATGGTTGAAATTTAGACAATAAATTGAAATGAAGTGAAACTTTTATAAGCGAAGGAACAAATGTTCTGTTCTTTTTCCTTTTGTGGTTATTTTTTAGGCACAATTTGTTTGCAATGTCCCTTTTTGGTGACCATATCTTCTATTCAACATGGAAAACAAAGACAATTTGGATAGCCAACAAACACACTGGAAAGGATATGGTTAAAATTAACCTCAATCCATCATTTGTACCACCCAGCGAACTGAAAGTAGTGCATCCACTCACACAGCCCAGGGCAGAAGATGATGCTCAGAAGCCTGGTGAGTCATCATTGACCTTGAGCGGAGTCTGACACATAGTTCCCACCCATTCACCTGCTCAAGACAGACACTGAGGGATTATAGATGGAAAAAATATTTTTTTCTTCAATCCTCATATATTCTTAGTTATAACAGACCCCTGTAAGAAAAGAGAGATTAACAAGAGAAAAACAAATAGAAGGCCAGGCATGGTGGCTTACACCTGTAATCTCTGCACATTGGAAGGCTGAGGTGGGAGGATTGCTTGAGGCCAGGAGTTTGAGACTAGCCTGGACAGCATAGCAAGACTCTGTCCCTACAAAAAAAGAAAAAAAGAAAGAAAAACAAATAGAAATACATTAACATGTACATTTTGTATATACATGGGAGACACCTGTGGAATGCATAGCTCTCCAAGAGGTGGCTTTAAATGCCAGCTTACATAATAAGTTCAATAAAGAACAGTAAATTTTTAGAGAAGTGGCAAGACAGAGGAAAAGACCTTTGAGTTTCTATGAGCAGCAACTTGGGGGAAAGCAAATAAATGGCAGATAAAGGCTAGTTAATACAGCTTGTTAATGTAGATACCTCTGCAGCCATTGCCAGGCCATAAGAATCTAAAGTTATCTTCAGTGGTTAACGTTTATTATCCTTGGTACAGAGGGGGTACCTACTGCCTTTGTAAATCTATGTCTCACATTGAGAGAGAGAGAGAGAGAGAGAGCAAGCGTGCAAGAGCGAACGCTTTTCTGCATCTATTTCTTTTAAATTGTTTGAAGCTCAACAATCCTTCCTATTTTGGAACGCCATATTCTGGAGTCCTACAGGGCCATCTTTGAATTTTCCCATGGTCTCACCCCCAATTTCTAATCCAACACCAAATCCATTCCATTCTACCTTCTAAATACATTTCATATGCCCACTTCTCCTCTCTACTGCCACTGCCATCGTCTAAACAGGCAGGCACTTTTTGCTTGGCCTGCTATAGTAGCCACTCAGCTGATGCTTCTGTTTTCTGAATCTGGTCCATTCACTCTCCTGCATAAAATCCTTCAAAAGCTTTGCTTTGAACTTAGGTTGAAGTTCAGCATTTTACTAGTCTCATCAATGTTGGACCAACCTGCTCTAGTGATCTCTGAATTTCGTGCAAGTCTTGCTGTAGCTCCTCAAACATGCTAATCTCCTTCCTTCCTTTAGGGATTTGCAGTCACTCTTCCTTGGCTTAGACTTCTCTTCAGTTCTGAGCTTAAATGTTATGTCCTCACATAGGTCTTCTCTGATAAGCCAATCAAAATAAGCCGCTTCACCTCTTATTTTTTCACAAATTGAACTCATCACGAGGTGTAATTATATACTAATTTGCTTTCTTTTTGGGTTCTTTCTCCCACTTGATTATAAGTGCCATACAGATAGGAACCGTGTCTATTTTGTTTGTTTTTTTAGCCACCATATATACAGTAGATAGTTATAAATAAATTAATTTTAGATGGTAAATGTTAGAAAAAAAGTATGAATGATTGACTGAATCTAGTCACAGTCCCAAATTTCTACTTCTAAATGTAGGCTTCTCTATTTAAATTCCTTAGCATGTAATTGTTTTTAAAAAGTTGTCATGCCTGTAATCCCAGCACTTTGGAGGCCAAGGCGGACAGATCACTTGAGGTCAGGAGTTCAAGACCAGCCATGATGAAATCCTGTCTTTACTAAAAATACAAAAATTAGCCGGGCGTGGTGGTGCATGCCTGTAGTCCCAGCTACCTGGGAGGCTGAGGCAGGAGGATCACTTGAACCCAGGAGGTGGAGGCTGCAGTGAGCCAAGATGGCACCACTGCACTCCAGACTGGGTGACAGAATGAGACTCTGTTTCAAATTAAAAATAAAAAATAAAAAGTTGTCAGGCCTTTATTAGATACCACAGGGGCCTACAGAAAGAAAAAGTTTTCAGACTTTTAAAAATTTGTTATAATCGTTAGGCTGCTCAGTTTATGAGGCTGCCTTGTAAATGATGTGACACTAACATCTCACCTCTATATACAATTTTTTTCAAGAAGGTTTTAAAACATATTTAATGTTAGTCCTAAATAGCCCTCTACAGTGCAGAAACAGAGATAGAATTGTTTATATGTTCTACTTTTTTTTTTTTTTGAGATGGAGTCTCGCTTTGTCTCCTAGGCTGGAGTGCAAGGGTGCAATCTGAGTTCACTGCACCTCCACCTCCCGGGTTCAAGCGATTCTCCTATCTCAGCCTTCTGAGTAGCTGGGATTACAGGCGCCCACCACCACACCTGGCTAATTTTTGTATTTTTAGTAGATATGGGGTTTTACCAAGCTGGTCTTGCACTCATGTCCTCAGGTGATCTGCCTGCCTCAGCCTCCCAAAGTGCTTGGGTTAGTGGCATGAGCCACTGAGCCCAGCCTATATCTTCTACTTTCTATCTGTTGCATGCCACTAGGGTTTGGTGTAGCGTGGAAAATGTTAAGAACTGTAGGTCCCTGGTACAAGTAGCAAATAACTCTGTTCCTACCTGCCCTAGGCATAGCTCCTGAAGAGAGCTGTGAGGCTGAACAGAAGGACAAGCATGAGGTTGAGGCAGGGAGTCTGGAGTCAAGGCAGAACTGATGTTATCATCTCTTATACCCTCAGACAGGTAACTAACAGTGATAATGCTTTCTGTGTGGTTTCTTTAAAAATTTAGCTGGAAATTACAATTAAACTTCTGTATTGACTACGCTTTCAATACAAGTAGTAAGGAGCTACAAAGAATAAAATAAATTCCAAGAGATGAAGTATTTATTCAGATGTTATAAGTGATTTATTTGAATTCACAAAGCAAGAGTTGCAGGACGCAGTTCATCTGTGGGTTGCAGCACGACGTTAAATAGCAAAAACCTAGTGGCCATGCTATAAAATAGATGGGTGAACCCATAATGGTAGTGTAGAGAGTCTACACATAAAGGTAGTGAATCTGATACATTGCCAGATACCTTCCATTTCAGCTCAAGCTGTCTTCAGAGACAAACTCATTGTCTGAGTGGTGATGACTCACAACAAAATCATAACCAACGACCATCCTGAATAAGTATTTATTGAGTTCCATTCATAATAGTTAGAGATATGTCTGTCATCATCACCACCCTCTCTTACATTTACATGTAACCTCAGAATTTTCAAAGTGTTTTCATGGGCTTTAGGTTATTGGTTTTTCACAACAATGTTGTAAGACAGGAAGGGCAGGGATAATTGTATTCATTTTGTAATTGAGAAACCTGAAGAAATAGAGCACATTTTATGCAATTACACAGCTAGTTAATGATGAATGTGGCGGGAAATTTCCTATCATCAGTCTCTCAGTTTAGTATCTTTCTACCATAAATATATTCTCTCTTTAGAGCCCCTCACTACTCAGGCTCTGTGACAGGGAGTTCAAATAGGATAACTGAAAACATGAATTCCAAAAGAAAATTTACAATGATTCACTAAAGAGCAGCCCTAAACAGGGTGGCAAATAATAAAATTTGATTGGAAAGCCTCTGCCAGCTGCAGAGCCACAGACAAACTTGGAACCTGGAAGACAATTGGCATTGGAGATTGTCTCCAGTTACTAAGATGTGCTTCACACATACTCCAAGTGCGAAGGACTTTTGATTTCAAGGGCGCTGTTACTTTGGCCATCATTGATTAGGTGTAAAATGTTTTAGTGTCTTAGAAAGCAGGAATTCTTTTCCTATGATGTAGGGTCTATGGATCTCTTGAGTTCATGTGTTAGATGAAAATATGCAATGTTCCACCTAGGGAGATGGTATATAAAATTCATCAGGTTTTCGATGTGTCTGACATCCCTCAGATTTATTTTTCAGATGACATCTGGTTCTGTTGCCTGGGCTGGAGTGCAGTGGCACTATCTCGGTTCACTTCAACCTCTATCTCCCAGCCTCAAGCAATCCTCTTGCCTCAGCCTCCTGAGTAGCTGGGATCACAGGCATGCATCACCACACCTGGCTAATTTTTTTGTATTTTTTTTAGAGCGAGTTTTCACCATATTGCCCAGGCTGGTCTCAAACTCTTGAGCTCAAGTGATCTGCCTGCCTCAGCCTCCCAAAGTGCTGGGATTACAGGTGTGAGCCACCGTGCCCTGCCCATCCTTCATATTTAAAGACATACTTCTCTAGAGGCTGGTTAGTTCCTCCTGGATATTATGCCTAAATTGCAGCTCCTCTGGTGATCTGGAAAGTAGTACTTTGGTTTACAAAGCATTTAGTAGTGAAGCTACTTCAGTGAAGAAATAACAGAAAAATCATATAACTTGGTTGATATGATTTTTGTTATAAAATATAAATATTTATACAAACATGCATATCAATAAGCTTACTTCTTACAAAATGTCTAAACTATCATTTATTGAAGCATGTTCTACAAAACTCTAGTTTAATGGGATTTAATGAAGTTACTCAGGGCAAAAAACCTTTCAGGGCCAAGCGATTTGGAGATGCTGTGTTCAATAAAGTTGAATGAGTTTTTCCTCAATTGAAATTTGTCAGAACCATTCATATGGTTACATGCATCATTACTCTCTAAAGGTGACAAAACCCATGGCATTTTTCTGTTTTATTTCCCATGCAGCTACCCATAGGACTCTTGAATCTATTATTTGTAGCTCAGACCTCTTTTTTGTTTTTTTTTTTTTTGAGCTCTAGACAGATTTTTTTTTTTTTTAAAGATCTCAGGCATAATGAGCTTCAAGTTGCAAAGATTGGCTACAGAGTTAAGCTACAGAGAAAATTGATTTAAAACATGGGAATTTATTCATAATATACAAAAAGAGCAGCCCTGTTGAAGAGTGTCTGACAAAGGCAAGGGAGGGCCTTACAAAGGCAAAACTTCAAGCAGAAGATTGATTTGTTGGTTTGAACAAGTCTTTGACTTGTAGATTCAGGTTGTCTGGTTCTGGAAGAGTTTCATGCTACAGGTATCTGAGCCCCAAGTCAAAGTAATAGAGCCACAGTTTCACCATCAGGCTGTTTTTTTATGATCTGACCAGTTTCCTGAAGAGCAGTTGCCCTGGTCCTTCTTCTGGGCCATGCCTTCCAAGCTCAGGGTCCCGCAGAGGGCACATAAAATGCATGTGTTTGGGCTCAGTAAAAATATCCTTATCAAGGCCCTTATAATTGTCTGCCTTGTAAGCAGTCTACTTGGATTTCTTGCAAGTGTTTCAGGCTCAGAGAAAATAACTGACCTACCAAATTTCACCTCCCCCCTCCCCAGCTCCTCTCCCACTAGTGTAATCAACTCAGTGAGTGGCATCACTTTCCACTCCTTCTCCCAAAGCAGAAACCTAGGAGTTGCCTGTTCCTTCCTTTTTCTCACTCCTGTTCCGTGAAATCAATCTCTGCGTCCTAACAATCCTACCCCTTACGATCTAACCACTGTGCCCTTCCTTTAGGGTTCTCTCTCCAGTGTCCTCCTGACTAGTATCCCTGTTTCCATTTTCTCTGCTGCAGGAGGGAACATAATCCCTCAAAAAGAGGGCCCAGTCATGTCACTCTTTGATGAAAATCTGCTGACAATTCCTAATCATCAGTAATTAAAGTGTAGTCTCTTCCTCAGGTTCACCAAGCCTTCTGCTTATTTCTCAGCTTCTTTTCTCACCCTTTTTTTTTTGGAGACGGAGTTTCGCTCTTGTTACCCAGGCTGGAGTGCAATGGCGTGATCTCGGCTCACCGCAACCTCTGCCTCCTGGGTTCAGGCAATTCTCCTGCCTCAGCCTCCTGAGTAGCTGGGATTACAGGCACACGCCACCATGCCCAGCTAATTTTTTGTATTTTTAGTAGAGAGGGGGTTTCACCATGTTGACCAGAATGGTCTCGATCTCTTGACCTCGTGATCCACCCGCCTCGGCCTCCCAAAGTGCTGGGATTACAGGCATGAGCCACCGCGCCCGGCCCACCCTTGTTTATATTACATTCTGTGTGGCAGCCATCCTCAAAGATGTACTTTCCTTTCATGAGGCACACTTAAACGCTCTCCTCCAGCCTGGTCCACATGCTTGGGAACTTTTCTTCTCCTTCCCTTCATTGCCTGTCTCTCCTCATCCTCTGAGAAACAGCTCCACAGCTCCAATGTGACTTCCTTCAGGAACACCTTCCTTGATCCACTGTGAGCCTAAGTTAGCTGTTCCAGAGAATGTGTTCTCAGGGAATGTGTTCTCAGAGAATGTCTTCAATCATGTGACACTTAACCATGCTTTGCTGTAGTTGTCTGTCTTTCTATATTCCTTAGTCCTTGGAGTAGAGGGAGTATAACTCTCCATTGCATTCCCAATGCCTAAAGGCATGGTGGCTCACATCTGTAATCCCAGCACCTTGGAAGGCCACAGCAGGTGGATCACTTGAGATCTGGAGTCTGAGGCCAGCCTGGCCAACGTGGTGAAGCCCCATCTCTACTAAAAGAAAAAATACAAAAATTAGCTGGGTGTGGTGGTATATACCTGTAATCCAAGCTATTTGGGAGGCTGAGGCAGGAGAATCACTTGAACTCGGGGGGCAGAGGTTGCAGTGAGCTGAGACTGGGCCACTGCACTCCAGCCTGGGCAACAGAGCCAGACTCTGTCTCAAACCCACACCTGCCAAAAAAAAAAAAAAAAAAAAAAAACGAAAAAATTCTTCAGCACTTTGTCTCCTAAAAAACATAAGGAATAAGTTTTAAAGGTGTATAATATCTGAGTACATAGGTTTTTGTTGTTGTTTGTTTTAATTAGAATTTGAAAAACCCATCTAAATACATAGTGACTCTTGGTTCAGAGATACCGTGATTATTGTATGTGTACAAAATTGCTCTTGTCATAATTTAAGGGCTTTCCTTACACTATCTCACTTAAGCTTTACAACAGCTCTATTAATTAGGTGTGACAATTAGTATAGTGTTATAAATTAAAAGTTTTGAGGTTTAGAGATGTCACAATAGTTTGTTCAAGGTTACAGAGTGGTGGAACTGGGATTTGAACCTAGGCACACTGATACCATGCTGCCTCTCCAACTACACTCTGTTATCTATCATTCCATGTTATAGATGTGCCTTATTTGTTTGGGGAAAACCTGTACTTCAGCATATCATTCTCTATCCGTGGCTTCCTGGTAGTTAAATGCTTCAGTTTGCACTGATCATGGTGTCAAAACCTTAGTTCTCTCTTCTTAAAATTTTAATTTTTGTTTCAATTTTAGAAACTTAAAAATCTTTCTTTTTTTCTCTCACTTCTTACCTAGCTGTTCAAAAAAAGGGCACAGAATGGATCTCACATTTTTTGTTGGCACGATTAAACTTATTAGCCGGGTATCCTGGCTGCCCTGACACCTACACTATTATCTTAATCTCAGAAATAGTGTGGGAACATTTTGGTACACATGTTAATGACAATTATTTCAAGTTCAACTTCTGGGGATTTTACAACTAGTTTACTGCTCTTAGATATGTTGTAAAAGGTCCAAATATTTTTGCTTTCTTCTGTATTCTTTAAATGTAGATTTCAGTTTTAAGCTCATAAGGGAGCTTCAAAAGTATATTCTTTGGGAAATGAAGGTAATTTATTACCAGCACTGTGTAAAATACTTTACATTCATTTCATGCACAAAAAGATGGCTGAATTTAATTCTGCGAGTTCATGAAGGATAATTGTCTCCACCTGGAAATGTACTTCCTTCTGGAAGCAATTAGTATAGCTAAAATTGCCAAGGTGGGGGTCTGATTCGTTTTGATTATTTTGTTGCTGGAGTGTCTACTATACAATTTTGGTTGTTTGGAAACCTCTGTAAAAGAATCATCATAGAAAGATGAATGTTTAGTTCATGTAATTTTAAATTATTAAAGCACATAAAATTCTGTTATTCTTCATGGAAATATTAGTAAAATATGGATTGCTATATTTTCTTAACATCATTTATAGTTACTGACATTTCCTTAGTGACTAGAGTCACATTTACAAGGACACATGCCATTACAGCCAGCATAGGACGGGTTTGGGGCAAAGCTGAGTTCGCCCTGACACCAAATGGCTGCCATTTGAAATGTCTTTTAAATACTTGAAATTGCTCTTTATGATTTGTATGTTTTCTTTCTTGCTGCTGGTTCTCACATCTTGCAGGTTTTCACATGCTTGGCTGTGGCTTCTGTTTATTTTCTAACCTGAGGCTTTTTCTTGCCCCTTGTTTGTTCAGGAAACCAAGTCATTAGTCCTATGGAATTTTCCACTTTCTGGATTTTGCAGATTATATCCCCATGTGTCATCTAACATCTTTGTCTAGCCTCCTTGTTACCTATAAACCAGTAGTTTAGTCTTAGAAATCTGATCAGAATCAGACTGTTTGCAAGAATGCTTTATGGGCGGCGCTGCAGGGGGTTCTGTAAGCTTCCCCACTGTACCACGTTAAGGGCACATAGGGCTGGTTCTTACTCTTTTTCATGATGTTCAATATTAATTAGCATTTCAGAAGTCACCAGCTTGGTCTGGCAACTGCAAGTTTCCCATCAGCTTTCTGCTTAATGATTTTAGAAGCTATTGGTTATCGTTGCCTCGACGTATTTTTTTTTATTAGACGTTCAAGGCAATGACATTCTAATAATTTATGCATATATTAGTTGGGATTCTCATACAAAAAAGGAGCCTTTCCAAATCAGATATATGATTACCCTGAAGAGGAGGAGCTTTTATAGGAAAGGTAAAATTCAGTGTTTGATCCTGTTTCTTAATTTATCTGTTTTCAAAATAAAGAGTTAGTGTCCTAACCCTCTAGGATCCTCCAAAGGTCACTTTTTAAAGCATCACCGTAAAGCCATGGATTTAAAAAAATAATTGGCATATTTTTATTCACTATAATTATTACCATTTTCATACTCAAATTGTACCATTTTTCTCTGGAAGGAGCCCTGATGTGGGGTTTCTAGTCTGTGTGGGAAATTACCTGCTGTCTCCCAGCCATTGACACTGGCAGTCTGGAATGCAAGGTTAAGGTTACATCTGGGCTCAGTAAGAAAACACTGGACTCACTTAGCCACTTCTGTCATTGGTGAATGTGGGTGGGGTGCAGTGGTGACAGTGGGAGTGGAGGCATACACACCTTGTCTTTTTAAAATGTATTTTTAATGATGGATACATCATAGTTGTACATATGTCATACCTTGTATTTTCCATCTTCCTGCTATGGGCAGCCAAATCGCCAGAAATGAGAATACAATAAGAAAAGACTCAATGGGCTGGAAGCGCTCTTCTAAGAGTTAAAAGCATTATTATTTTTCTATTATTTTTGAGGCAGAGTCTTGCTCTGTCACCCAGGTTGGAGTGCAGTGGCATCATCTCGGCTTACTTCAACCTCCACCTCCCAAGTTGTTAAAGCAATTCTCATGTCTCAGCCTCCCGAGTAGCTGGGACTACAGGTGCCCACCACCATGCCTGGCTAATTTTTGTATTTTTAGTAGAGATGGGATTTCACCATGTTGGCCAGGCTGATCTTGAACTCATGGCCTCAGGTAGTCTACCCGCCTTGGTCTCCTGAAGTGCTGGGATTACAGGTGTGAACTACTGCACCTGGCCAGAAGCACTTTTAAAGTACATTAAGTTTGTTGATTTGTTTGCTTTTTGATTCCTAAAAGGGTACATACAGATGGATATGATACTAAGTGGCTGAATTCTGGCTAGGTCATCTTTTTTCTTTTTGTACTGTAATTGGGAATTCCAATAACACAGAATGGCCATTCTGGTATTTTCTTCCTTGTACTTCTATTAACTGACAAGAATAAACTTCTATACTGTTCAGTTTGATAAGTTTTTTGAGGAAGTTGAGACAGTCGTTTATTGAGAACTCATTATTGATGAAGACAGTAACAAATGAAGCGAAAATATAATGAGGATTTTATAGACATTTCATAAAACTAACATGTTTTATGTGCATGTTTATACAAATGCATAAATATAAACACACACACTGAATTGTACATATGTGGTAAAAAAAATTGTACATATGTGGAGTCAAATGGCTTGGAATAGAGTCCCAGTTCTACACTCTATTTTCTATGTGATCCTTAACAAGGCACTGTTTCCTAATCTGTAAAATGGAAGATGATACTTGCTCTGCATAGCTCAAGGGCTTGTTATGAAAATGAAATGTGATAAATACTTTAAAGTATTCAAAATTTGTGTTATGTGCTAAACACTGGGGATGCCAAATATTTATTTATGACTTTAGAATGACCAAAATTAATGGGTTTGAATGGAGGAGACTAGAAAGGCTTTGTTGATGAGGTGAGTTTTTTTTTTTTTTTTTTTTTTTTTTTTGAGACAGAGTCTCGCCCTGTCACCCAGGCTAGAGTGCAGTGGTGCAATCCCGGCTCACTGCAACCTCCACCTCCCGAGTTCAAACAATTCTCCTGCCTTAGCCTCCCGAGTAGCTGGGACTACAGGCACACCCCACCACGCCCAGCAAATTTTTGTATTTTTAGTAGAGATGGGTTTTCACCACGTTTGCTAGGATGGTCTCAATCTCTTGACCTTGTGATCTGCCTGCCTCAGCCTCCCAAAGTGCTGGGATTACAGGCGTGAGCGCCTGGCCGGTGAGTCTCTTTTTTTTTTTTTTTTTTTTTTTTTTTTTTTTTTTTTTGAGACAGAGTCATGCTCTGTCGCCCAGGCTAGAGTGCAATGGCACGGTCTTGGCTCACTGCAACCTCCGCCTCCCAGTTTCAAGCAATTCTCCTGACTCAGCCTCCCGAGTAGCTGGGACTCATGGAATTTGAGGTAGACAAAAATGTGATTAGTGGAAAAAAGCAGGAAAGGGAATCCCAAGTGCCTTGTTTCAGAACTGGGACAGGGTAAAATCTACCGATTCACTTGGTGATAGTAAAGCTCATGAGTCCCTGTGTACTAGCCAGGCAGTTACTGCAGGTGCAGCTGGTGTTGGACATTAAACTCCGTGATTAGGAGCTTTAATTGATCTCAGAGGTCATTAAGCCTCATCGCTCAGCTCTGAGAAGGAGTGTTATCTGAGGTCAGCAGCAGCAGTCTCAGTGCTGGCTTTGGCCTATTTTGAAGCTAAAGAACAGCAAAAGATTAAGGAGATTAAAGAAAATATAACCTTCAATCCTCTGTGTTTTGCCACTACCTAAAATGACCCTTTAAAGAATTTAGTGTCTGAATTCAGGTCACATCATCAGCACAACTAGGCAGAGGAGAATAGTGATCTCTTTTCTGCCTATGTTCGTTATTGAAGAGTGATGTATATTGTTAATAAGCATCACTAAAACCATCAGCAGCATGGCACAGTGGAAAAAGCATTAGGCTAGCGTCTTGTGACAATCTGTTTGAGTTCTAGCTCTAAGGTTGATTAGAACTTTAAGGAAAAAAACAAATAGGGAGTTAGATTGCAGGTGACATGATCACAGGGATTTTTGTGGATGTATTCTAGATGTTTACTGGATTCCTGTGTTGTAAAAGGCAGCATGCTAGGTGTTACTGGGACTATAAACATGAATAGGATACACGCCTTATAGTCAGAAGTTTATCAATGGAAAAAGATGCATATACATAATCGTGGTGGTGACAATGGTGATGATCATCAGAACAGACACAAATCCAGGGAAGACATAGTAGAAAGATATGGGGGAAAAGAAAATATGTATCAGATCTAGAAGAACAAAGCATTTTCTATACTCGAGACAATAGTTGTTTTCTTCATTAGACAGTTTTTCTGTTACCAGACTATAAGCAGTAATAAAGGTTTGATAATCTTTAGATGTATAAACGCAGAAGAATTTATCACAAACATTTAATTAGGTTTATAACTATAGAAGTTTTTTTAAAAGAGGGAGCTCAGTGAATATCTATTTCAACTAGTTTATTTCATGAATTAGGAAACTTAGGTCAAAGAGGAAGTGATGTGCTGTAAAAGGAAGAACCAAGACAAAACTCAGTTTTCCTGATTCGTAATCCAGTGATCATCCAGCATGCTGAGTTTGGAAAGATTTTTATGAGGCAAAGGAAAAATTTTTATAAGAAGCATAATCTTTCAGTTTTTTGTTACCTCAAGAAAGTGGTGGCATTTCAGTGCTATTGAAAGGCCGACTCAGGCTGGGCACCATGGCTCACGTCTGTAATCCTAGAACTTTGGGAGGCCAAGGCGGGGTGGATCACGTGAGGTCAGAAGCTCAAGACCAGCCTGACCAACATGGTGAAACCCTGTCTCTACTAAAAATACAAAAAATTAGCCAGGTATGGTGGCAGGAGCCTGTAATATCAGCTACTCAGGAGGCTGAGGCAGGAGAATCGCTTGAACCCAGAAAGCAGAGGTTGCAGTGAGCTGAGATCATGCCATTGCACTCCAGCCTGGGCAAAAAAAAAAAAAAAAAAAAAAAAGCCAACTCAAACCTTTCTGGATTTTTGTTGTTGTTAACTTGCAAAGTTCATAAAAATAAAAGTTAAACATATTACTCCTGCTTAAAAAGACATTTAAAGTGGATGAATTTTCTCTCTCCAATATTTACACATTTCTAATTTTAGTCATTCACTTTTAAAATTTAGGCCATTTTATGCTTTAATTTTGCTTAAAATTTTGATAGTTTAAGTGAAGCATATGGAACCTGAAAAATAATGTGATTATACATGTATAACTGGGTAAAAACCATAGGAAAGAAATAAAATTTTTGGAATCAATTATCCACAAGACCATTCAATATAAATCTTAACTGATTTAGCAGGTAATACTGCAATGGTATTGAGAGTTGACAAGACTGATTTTGCATTTAATTCTGTCAAGAGATTTGAAAAAACAGGTTTAAAATAACTAAGGAAGTAACACAGACTAGCTAAAAGTAATTGCTTGTAACTAAGATGAAGGTATAATGTTCCACTAGTACATTAGGCCAGTGTTTCTCCAAGTGTGGTGTGAAGCAGCCTCCTGACATCATAATCACTCCTGATTCTGTAAAAATGCAGATTCCTGAGCCTTTGATTGACAAAATCAGAATCTCTGGAGGGTGGCATACTCAATGTACACTAGGAACATTTTCAAGGGGGCAAGAGTATGTTTCTACTGAATCTTACTGTTATTGGTCATGTCTAGTGATGTTAAATAAAATTTATGGAAGACAGCTGATTTGGACTGAGCTACTGCAATAGATCCCAACACACCAAACCAAAATGAAGTCGTGCATGCTAAAATTCCACATCACCAAACCAAAACTAATTTGTTTATCTGATTCTCTAAGGGATCAGGAGAGAGACGATAGCCAAATCCCCAAATAGGTCAGTTTTAACTGGTACGATAAGGAAATCCCATCTGGTTTAACCTTTATGAGGAAAGTAACCTGAAGTAAACTGATGTTAACCAATCCATTGTTTGTATCATGCTGTTTCCTTGTTCTCATTCATGCTATATCACAAAATTGACTATGCTGCCACACCCAGCATAGCATCTGTCTATTTTTAGGTAAGATGTTGCCCAATTCATGAATCCCAAATAAAAGTCAATTTGATCATTGAATTAAATTTGTTGCCATTTTATCTTTACAGATTTGGAATAGAAGGAAATGGGTATAGACAGCAGAGACTTCTTTATTAGTAGATAACAGATCTGAGACACCAAAGCTACTTGGAGAACAGTCTCAGGCCCTCTGCCTGCTTTGCTCAGGCTCTTGCTGATTTGTTTCCTGTGTCCTTCCCGGCAATGCTGGTGTTCTTAGCAGTTCTTTCCTCAGGCCCTCAGCTCTTCCCATGATACATCAGCCCTAGCTGATTTTAACAATGCCATGACTCCAGAATCCACGACCCCAACAGTTTTCCTTGGCCTTCACCTCTTGCCAGACCTCTGACTTCTGTATCTATCTGCGTTCTAGGTATCTGCTCTCACACTCAAGCTTACCCCTATGTTTCCCATAGTATTTTCAATGGTCCTATTGTTTCTAAAATGGGCAAAAAATAATATGCAGAAGAGACAAACATCTCATTAAGTTTTTGGAAAGAGATGTACAGTTGTCCCTCAGTATCCATGGGGGATTGGTATCCCCCAAGATGTCTAAATCAGCAGATGCTCAAGTCCCTAATATAAAACGCTGTATTTACATATAACCCAGGCACACCTTCCCATATATTCTAAATAATCTCTAAATTACTTGTAATACCTAATACAAAGCTTACATCACTTCATTTCTGTGAATTCAAAATAGTGTTTGGCATGTGGCGAATTCATGTTTTGCTTTTTGGGACTTTGCTTTGTGAAATTTTTTTCTCAAGTATTTTCAGTCCTGGGTTGATTGAATCCACAGATATGTAGGTGTCACTAGTTTGGCCCTTGATTCTGGCTCGAAAATCAGTGGTACCAAATTGACCACTTGTTCAATATAGCTGGCTAATTCAATTCACTGAGCAGATTTTACGGTTTACTATGGGATATTTGGAACACATGGGATGCTGGCAGCAATAACTTCAGAAATTTGAGGATCAGAGATATGGCAATGGTATATATTAAGTGAAAAATATTCATTAAATAATGATATTAAAAACAGCTAAGTAGCATACCTATCTAACACATAAATACGACAGTTAAAAGGTATTCTTGGGCCGGGCGCGGTGGCTCAAGCCTGTAATCCCAGCACTTTGGGAGGCCGAGACGGGTGGATCACGAGGTCGAGAGATCGAGACCATCCTGGTCAACATGGTGAAACCCCGTATCTACTAAAAATACAAAAAAATTAGCTGGGCATGGCGGCGCGTGCCTGTAATCCCAGCTGCTCAGGAGGCTGAGGCAGGAGAATTGTCTGAACCCAGGAGGCGGACGTTGCGGTGAGCCGAGATCGCGCCATTGCACTCCAGCCTGGGTAACAAGAGCGAAATTCCGTCTCAAAAAAAAAAAAAAAAAAAAAAAAAAAAAAGGTATTCTTGGCCAGGCATGGGGCCTCAGGCCTGTGATCCCAGCACTTTGGGAGGCTGAAGGTGGCAGATCACTTGAGGCCAGGAGTTGTAGACCAGCCTGGCCGATATGGTGAAACCCTGTCTCTACTAAAATTACAAAAATTAGCCAGCTGTGGTGGTATGCACCTGTAATCCTAGCTACTTGGGAGGCTGAGGTAGGAGAATAGCTTGAATACAGGAGGCTGAGGTTGTAGTGAGCCAAGATTGCCTGACTGTACTCCAACGTGGGTGACAGAGGGAGACCCTGTCTCCAAAAAAAAAAAAAAAAAAAAGCATTCTTAGATTTGTATCTTTTTAAATATTTTAAACAGATATTTCATTTTCAGAATTTGTGTGTTTTTTTCGGTAATAAAAGTAAATTAGAATGAAAAAGCTAGTAAGTAGTGTTTAGTATTCACAACCTAAGAAATGACATCTCCAGCTAATCAAGATGCCCAATCCTGAGAGCTGTTGGAGAAGTAATACAATTGGAGAAAAAAGTGGGCTTTGGGATGCTGTGGAATCTGGGCTCTGGCTAAATTTGCCCCCCTGAGAGACGCCCGTACAGTCATCGCAGGGAAATAAGACCTCGTAAGAACCAGAAAGAGATTTAGCTGTGTCCTGTCAAAACACAGCCCCACTCCAAATAAACCATCTTCTCTTATAGAGCAGAAACTTTGCAAATCGAGGAAAGGAAACTGCAGCAGCATTGTGTGTGGGCAAGACCCCCAGTCCCACTTGTGCACGTGTACAGAGGGATACGCCTTAAGCCGAGACCGGAAGTACTGTGAAGGTAATGACTGGAAGTACTGTGAAGGTAATGACCGGAAGTACTGTGAAGGTAATGGAAGAGTCGCTGCTTGAGTGGAGGAATGCCTAGCTGAGCCAGCAGCTTGTCTTCAGTGGGCCAGTCAGAGTCTCGGTTGGAAACCAACTTCAAGTCCATGCTGCCCCTCCCCCACACAACCCCTGAAGACTATTATTTATTTATATTTTCTTGTTTGTAAAAGCTTTATAATACTTTCATATATTCTTTATATCTTATGTTTCTAGATCAGACACTCTGAGAGGATGCTTAGGGATTGATATAAGTCAAGAATTCTCTAAGTGGATTCTACCCACCTCTGTGTTTGTGTGCAAAATTTCAGTACATGTACACTCTTAGGAGAGTGGTTTCATAGCAATCATAGATTCTCAAAGGATATGTGACTCTTATCTTATCACATGAAGATCTAGTAGGAAGCTTGGGAAACTGAACCAGGCTGGTTGTCTAGGGATCTTCTTTGGAGATTCTGGACCAAGCGCAATGAACCCAGGAGAAATACTATGTCTTTTTTCCTGGAAGGTGTAGTAGTGCAGTGATGAAAAGGATCCAATGACTGCAGCACCCATCCAGTGGAATTAGTTGGGGTGAGACCTCATGTAAATCTAGCATCTGCCTGATAATTATAACTCCCTCTGGACCAATGGATAGAAGCCATGACATAGAGTGAGCTGGAAGGCTGGGGCTTCAGCTAGAATAAAACTGCTCGAGAAGGTTTCCACATTTAGGGGAAGGGCTCCAGTCAGTCTTGAAGGGTGAAGAGCACAAGAAATGTCCTAAGCTGCGGCTGGGCATGGTGTCTCACACCTGTAATTTCAGCACTTTGGGAGGCTGAGGCGAGTGGATCACTTGAGGTCAGGAGTTCAAGACTAGCCTGACCAACATGGTGAAACCCTGTCTCTACTAAAATTACAAAAATTAGCCAGGCATGGTGGCGTGCACCTGTTATCCCAGCTACTCAGGAGGCTGAGGCAGGAGAAACACTTGAAAAGAGAAATACTAATAGTTTTCCTTTTTTCCAAGGGTAATTCTAATATGAAAATCTGTATCTGAAACTATAAACTGGGCCAGACATGGTGACTCACGCTTGTAATCCTAGCACTTTTGGAGGCTGAGGCAAGATCACTTGAGTCCAGGAGTTTGAGATCAGCCTGAGCAACATAGCAAAACCACATCTCTACAAAAAAACACAAAAATTAGCTGAGTGTTGTGGTGCAACAGCTGAGTAGTAGTCCCAGCTACTCAGGAGGCTGAAGTGGGATGATCATTCAAGCTCGGGAAGCAGAGGCTGCAGTGAGCCAAGATCGTGCCATAGCACTCCAGCCTGGGCGACAGAGCCAGACTCTGTCTCAGGAATAACAAAATGCATAAAATGTGACAGATTAAAATGGCTTTTGTCATCGTTTCATTGACTCCTTTTGCCCTTTGCTAGAGTATGGAAAACATCTTGCCATGATCAATTAGAGCATATATAAATATGAGATACCCTACATTGTGATGACTTATTAGTGATAGCACAATTTATGTTCAAAAAGTAACCATTTGAATGTATTTTGCTGTTGTCATTGTACAGATGTTAATGAATGTGCCTTTTGGAATCATGGCTGTACTCTTGGGTGTAAAAACACCCCTGGATCCTATTACTGCACATGCCCTGTAGGATTTGTTCTGCTTCCTGATGGGAAACGATGTCATCGTAAGTCATAGCAACCATTATTTATTGCATTATGTTTCTTCATTTTTAATATGTTTCTAAGGTGGCTGTGATCTGGGTTGGTGATCTTTAATCAGAATTACCTTGGAGTTTTATTTTGTTTGGCTTTTTTTTTTTTTTTTTTTTTCTTGAGACGGAGTTTTGCTCTTGTTACCCAGGCTGGAGTGCAATGGCGCGATCTCGGCTCACCGCAACCTCCGCCTCCTGGGTTCAGGCAATTCTCCTGCCTCAGCCTCCTGAGTAGCTGGGATTACAGGCACGTGCCACCATGCCCAGCTAATTTTTTGTATTTTTAGTAGAGACGGGGTTTCACCATGTTGACCGGGATGGTCTCGATCTCTTGACCTCGTGATCTACCCGCCTCAGCCTCCCAAAGTGTTGGGATTACAGGCTCGAGCCACCGCGCCCAGCTTGTTTGGCTTTTTAAAACATGGATGATTGCCAGCCTGGACACCATGGTGAGACCCCATCTCTGCTAAAAATATTTAAAAAAATTAGCCAGGCATGTTGGCCCATACTTGTGGTCCCAGCTACTCGGGAGGCTGAGGCAGAAGGATTGCTTGAACCTGGGAGGTGGAGGCTGCAGTGAGCTGAGATAAAGCCACTGCACTTCAGCCTGGGTGGTGGAGTGAGAGCCTGTCTCAAAAAACAAAACAAAACAAAACAAAACAAAACAAAACAAAACCCATGGATGACTGGACTCTACCCCAGACCTATCAATCAAAACCTCTAGGGTTGGGAAACAAATCATCTGTCATCTATCTATCTATTGATATTTTCCTGTTTCTTTGTCTATATTACCTTATATTTTATTGTCTATCTCTTTTATTTTAATTTTTAAAAATAAATATTGAGTACTATATTTCATGGTATATCGCTAAAGGATAGGCATGTAAAAAACATAATCATGGTACTAAAATACTTAACTGTAATTTCTTACTATCGTTTAATGTCTAGTGAATTTTCAGGTAGAACCAAATACCATGATCATACATTAAAAAATTAAGGCTAGGCATGGTGGTTCACAACTGTAATCCCAAAACTTTAGGAGGTCAAGGCAGGAGGATCACCTGGCAATATTAGCAACTGATTGCAATAATTTTTTATTAACCTGATTTAACACTAATCTTGACCTTGTTCTTTATTAATTAGAACTTGTTTCCTGTGCAAGCAATGTGTCCGAATGCAGCCATGACTGTGTTCTGACATCAGAAGGTCCTTTATGTTTCTGTCCTGAAGGCTCAGTGCTTGAGAGAGATGGGAAAACATGTAGCGGTGAGTTTATTTGCTTTATTTACCTTTATTTGAAAACATACATTTCCTCCGTGACATCTAAAAATTGATCTTATTGTCAAAGGAGAATCGATTTTCCAATATTGAACACTGAAAGATATTGATACAACAGATTAATATAGATTTAAATTGAGTTTTTTGGTTTTGTTTTTGTTTAGACAGCATAGTGTAGTGATTATGAGCAAGGGCTTTGAGGCTAGGCAGCCCCGAGGTAGCATTACTAGTTACTAGCAGTTTTGGTTTTGGTCTAGTTACTTGTCCTCTCTTGGTCTCTGTTTCTTCAACTGCGTAGATATTGATATTTGCCTCATTGATTAAATAAGACTTCAGATGCAGAGTGCTTAGTTTGTTCCTTGCACCTAATAAACACGTCTCTATTTTATCTTCATAGAGACTTAAGTCTATAGATAACTCAATATAACTCAAAATTAGCAGAAGAGTTGTGTGTGGCTTTTAGATTTTTAATAAAGCAAATAAAGTCAAGCAGCTAAAAATGTGAGAGAGAAAATATTACTCACTAGAAAGGGTTAGACCAGCTGCCAAACTCATCAAATGAATTTGTTGTTCCAGCCAGCTGCCAGTGCACTTGCTCCTGAACTCACTGGTAGAATAAAAGGACAAGGGTCGCCGGGCGCGGTGGCTCAAGCCTGTAATCCCAGCACTTTGGGAGGCCGAGGCGGGTGGATCACGAGGTCGAGAGATCGAGACCATCCTAGTCAACATGGTGAAACCCCGTCTCTACTAAAAGTGCAAAAAATTAGCTGGGCATGGTGGCACGTGCCTGTAATCCCAGCTACTCAGGAGGCTGAGGCAGGAGAATTGCCTGAGCCCAGGAGGCGGAGGTTGCGGTGAGCCGAGATCGCGCCATTGCACTCCAGCCTGGGTAACAAGAGCGAAACTCCATCTCAAAAAAAAAAAAAAAAAAAAAAAAAAAAAGGACAAGGGTCATTGGAATGTGCAGATAACCACGATGTTGGGCTATAGGGAAGGAGGGTACTGTGATATTTTGATTTTAATTTCAGAAAAATAACCTTGATTGCAGCCATATGAATGATCACGGAGACGTTTTAAAAAATCAACATATGGGCCCGGTGTGGTGGCTCATACCTGTAATCCTAGTACTTGGGGAAGCTGAGGCAGGTTAATCACCTGAGGTCAGGAGTTTGAGAGCAGCCTGGCCAACATGGCAATACCCTGTCTCTACTAAAAATACAAAAATTAGCCTGGCATAGTGGCGGACACTGTAATTCCAGCTACTCAGGGAAGCTGAGGCAGAAGAATTGCTTGAACCCTGGAGGCAGAGGTTGCAGTGAGCCGAGATTGTACCATTGCACTCCAGCCTGGGTGAAAGAGCAAAACTCCATCTCAAAAGAAAAAAATCAATGTGTGGTTGAATCACCGCATCCTTTGATGAAAATTAATTATATTTTGGATGACATAGCATCATTACCAAGCAATTGTTTTTGTAGGTTGTTCCTCACCTGATAATGGTGGATGTAGCCAGCTCTGCATTCCTCTAAGCCCAGTATCCTGGGAATGTGATTGCTTTCCTGGATATGACCTACAACTGGACAAAAAAAGCTGTGCAGCTTCAGGTTAGTGCTGTGGTTGTTTGGAACTGTGTCCTTGAAAAAAAATTCATGAAAACCTTTCGTTTAGAAAGATGACAAGTCAATTGCTTTGGTTTCTGGTTAGAAAGTATGATTTTGTATTTTTGAAATGGAAAAAAGGCAAATACATTGTAAATATGAGTTATATGAGTAATAACAATATAACTAGTAATCATGCATTTAAAGAATATTTCTATTCTTAATTAGCATCCCAGAAAGGTTTGCCATATCAGATAGGAAAATCATGACAAGAATAGTCTTAAAACGCTTTATAGTTAAGAGGTATTTAATAAGTATTTGTTGATTGATTTGATTTTTATCTCTCCAGTGAATATAATCACAACACTTTGACAAATTCTGTCTTTTTTATGTCAAAATTTAATATAAATTTGTATGCTTCAGCTATTTTTTTTGTCTTCTGATATTACATCTCTTGCACCCTTCAACAGCCATGGAAATTCTAGATTTATACCAAATTGATTTAATATCTCCTGAAGGCTCATTATGTTTTTGATATATAATGCTCATAATGCTATAACATAATGATGATTCTGTATACCTTGCCCTAGTGAGACCCCAATACTGTTAACTTCTCAGGGCCTCCATTAATATAGCATAACCTAGATTATTAAAATTATCAAGGGTCTTGCTATTAACCCAAATCATCGTGCCTACCTTTAAGAAGTGTCCTGGCCAGGGAAAGTTATTTATTCAAACATGAATGTATATAATCTACTACTATTAGTCTTTCAGCATGTATGAATCAAGAAGATATATAACCCTAAGACTTACATTACTTAGCTATGGTGTTGGTTATTGAATGCTGGCTCTTTCTATAAGTAATTCACTTTTTGTTTTTGTTTTTGTTTTTTAAGAAAAAGTGGTTTAATAGACTCACATGGCTGAGGAGTCCTCATAATTATGGCAGAAGGTGAAAGGCACATCTTACATGGTGGCAGGCAAGAGAGAGAATGAGAACCATGCAAAAGGGGTTTCCCCTATAAAACCATCAGATCTCATGAGACTTATTCACTACCCCAAAAACAGTATGGGGGGTACTGCCCCCATGATCCAATTATCTCTTACCAGATCCCTCCCATAACATGTGGGAATTATAAGCAAACACCTGGAGAGGGAAGAAGCTAGAGATGAAATTCTGGCAATATGTCACCTCCTGGAAGAGGACATCTACTTGCCTGTCTTTACCTATACCACACTAGAGGGAAATTAAGAAAATAAGCACTGTAGAAATTGAGGGGAAAGGTACAGTGAAAGGGAAAAGTCAGAGATGCCTCTTAGTTTCTAAGGCACATTTTAAATGCAGCCATATTTGAAATTTGATTAACAGGACCACAACCATTTTTGCTGTTTGCCAATTCTCAAGATATTCGACAAATGCATTTTGATGGAACAGACTATGGAACTCTGCTCATCCAGCAGATGGGAATGGTTTATGCCCTGGATCACGACCCTGTGGAAAATAAGGTATGGTTTTGTTGCTTGAACAGATGTGGACATGTTGCTGCTCATAATGATTTCATTCCTTTTTATGAGCAGTATTCCATTGTATATATATGAGACACATTTTAAAAATCCACTCATCCATTGATGGACACTTAGACTGATTCCATGACTTTGCTGTTATGAATAGTGCTGTGATAAACATAGAAGTGCAGATGTCTTTTTGATATAATTCTTTTCCATTGGGTAGATACCCAGTAGTGGGATTGCTGGATTAAAAAGTGGTTCTGTTTTTAGCTCTTGAGAAATCTCCATGTTTTTCCCACAGAGGTTTACAACTTTACATTCCCACCTACAATGCATAAGAGTTGTTTTTTCTCTGCATCCTCGCCAAAATCTGTTGTTTTTTGACTTTTTAGTAATAGCCATTCTGATGGGTGTAAGATGCCATATCATTGTGGTTTTCATTTTCATTTCTCTGATGACTAGTGATATTAAGCATTTTTTAAAATATTTATTGGCCGCTTGTATGTCTTCTTTTGAAAAATGTCTGGTTGTGTCCTTTGCCCACTTTTTAATGGGGTTGTTTTTTCTTTGTGAGTTGTTTGAGTTCCTTATAGATTCTGGATGCTAGCCCTTTCTGAACTGCACTGTTTGCAAATATTTTCTCCTATACTGTAGGTTATCTGTTTACTCTGTTGATTATTTCTTTTGCTGTGCAGAAGGTTTTTAGTTTAATTAATTCCCATTTGTCTATTTTTGCTTTTGTTGCATTTCCTTTTGAGGACTTAGTCATGAATTATTTGCCTAGGCAAATGTCCAGAAGAGTTTCTCTTAGGTTTTCTTCTAGGATTTTTATAGTTTCATGTCTTACACTTAAGTGTTTAATCCATCTTCTTTTTTATTTTTTTTGTCTAGTTTCTACTGTTTATGGTGCTCCAATTTCCCCAGCACAATTTACTTAATAAGATCTCCTTTCCCTGGTGTATATTTTTGTGAACTTTGTCAAAGATCAGTTGGTTGTAGGTATATGGCTTAACATCTGGGTTCTCTATTCCATTCCATTGGTCTATGTGTCTGTTTCTATGCTAGTACCATGCTCTTTGGGTTACTATGGCCTTATAGTATAAAAGTCAGGTAGTATGGTGCCTCCAGTTTTATTCTTTTTGCTTAGGATTTTTTGTGCTCTTCAGGCTTATTTTTGGCTTCATATGAATTTTAGGATTGTTTTTTCTAATTATGTGAAGAACGCTGTTGGTAATTTGATAAGAATTGCATTGTATCTGTATATTGCTTTGGGTCATTTTTAAGCAGCCTTATGGAAATTCTCATACTTGTGTGATAGGCTGCATACTAGACTGAAAAAGAACTTTAAACTGATAAGATATTCTATTGAGCAAGATGAATGAATTAAAATGAAATTACAGTCATGCATCACTAATGACAGGTGTGTCATTAGTCAATTTTGTCATTGTGCAAACATCACAGAGTGCAGTTACACAAACATAGATGGTGTAAGCTACACTCACCTAGGCTATATGGTGTAGGTTATTGCGCCTAGGCTACAAACCTGTGTGGATGTTACTATGCTGAATACTGTAGCAATGAAATCACACAATAGTAAATATCTGTGTATCAAAACATAGAAAATGTACAGTAAAAAATATATGGTATAAATGATATTTTTAAATGATACACCTTTATAGGAGACTTACCATGAATGAAGCTTGCAGAACTGGAAGTTGCTCTGGATGAGTCAGTAAGCGAGTGGTGAATTAATATGAAGGCTTAGGACATTACTGTACATTGCTGTAGATAAACACCGAACATTTAGGCTACACTAAACTTATAAAACAATAAAGTAATTGCATTATGACATTGTGAATGCTACAATATCACTAGGTGATAGAAATTTTTCAGTTCCATTATCATCTTACAGAATCACCATAGTATATGCAGTTCAGTGTCAACCGAAATGTCATTACGTGGCATCTGATTGTATAGAAGATTAGAGACTAAAGAAACTTTAGCAAATACCTAGTCTAACGTCCTCATTTTAACAGTTGAGAAAATTGGGGTTAAAGAGTTTATCCAAAGCAATCAAGCAACTAAGTGACAAAACCGGGAACCAGTTTTGACCTGCAGTGACTGTCTCTTGACTTGCAGTGAAGTGGGATGCTATGGACTGAACCCAGCTTGGAGCCCTCATTAATTGCTTCCTTTCAGAAGCCACTATAGTTCAAGCATGATGTCTATGTCATTGACCAGTGATCAAGGGTTAATAAATTACCAATAGCCATAGCAATATGTGCCAGATACACGGCTAAGGAGATATCTACATCTCTGTCTGTCTGTCTAGTGAACCTAGTATTATTATCCTCATTTTACCAAGGAGGAAACTACGATTCTGAGACCTTGAGTAACTTGCTTAAGGTTACACATATCTGGGAAGCAGCCTAGTTGGAGTCGATTTGCAGGTCTGCCTGTCTCCAAAGTCAAGCTCTTAACAGATACACTGTACAACCTAAAGACTAGCACCCTTTGTATGCATTCCACGTTAGTTCAAAAAAAATCAGAAATGCCTGTGTCCTCTTTTGTAGATATACTTTGCCCATACAGCCCTGAAGTGGATAGAGAGAGCTAACATGGATGGTTCCCAGCGAGAAAGGCTCATTGAGGAAACAGTAGATGTCCCAGAAGGTCTTGCTGTGGACTGGATTGGCCGTAGATTCTATTGGACAGACAGAGGGTATGTTTTCTGCCTCAGTTTTAAGCTATGTGGGATGGGAATGATGGGATAGGTAATACTATTGGCTTCATCCTCCACTTTGAACACAGAAAAATGTTGCTGGGCACTTGGCTGGGACTGGAGAAAAGCGGCCACCATCGCTGTCCACATTGCTTCTACTTCCTCCTTTCATAAAGATTGCATCTGTGTGCATGGGAGGATTTTGAAGACTAAGAAAGTAGCCTGAGCCAGGAGCAGAAAACCAGACACTGCATGCTCTCACTCTTAAGTGGGAGTTGAACAATGAGAACACATGGACGTAGGGAGGGGAACATCACACACCGGGACCTGTCGGGTGTTGGGGGCAAGGGGAGGGATAGCATTAAGAGAAATAACTAATGTAGATGACGGGTTGATGGGTGCAGCAAACCACCATGGCACATTTATACCTATGTAACAAACCTGCACGTTCTATACATGTATCCCAGAACTTAAAGTATAATAATAAGAAGAATAAGAAGAAGTAGCCTGTGTTTTGGCCATTCAGGCTGTTGTTATCAAGGAAACCCAAAACCTGTCTGAATATAATCAATAAGCATTCTCTGAGCATCTGCTATGGATATAAGTCTTTCTCCTAGGTCACATGGGAGCTATATAGGAGCATAGGATGTGCTCCATCTTTTTAGTCAGCTCTTCATTTAGCTGGGGAGATAAGGTATATTTCCCCAGCAAAAATATTAATATAAATTCTTGGTCTGAATAGCAGTTCAAGAAATGTCATAAGGCCTCATGTAAATAATCATCAAATGACTGGTGTACATTCTCAGAGGGAGCCACCATGGATTGAGCTTTGGCATGCAAGTGACAAATCTTGGACTAGAATGATGACTTGGGAGTTAACATGCCTGTTCAACAAGCATGAAGGATGGAGGAGAATTGCAGCTGGAGCTGTGAGGAAAGAACATGAGACAAGAGGAACGCTCTGTTTCCCTGTCGTGGGAAACAACAGAACCAGAGTGCCGTTGTGAAACCTCACTCTCAGGGCTGCAGGAAGGGCTACTGTACTTGGTGTGTACGTGGTCTGCGTGAACCTCAGAACTAAATGGCAGGAAGCAGGAAGTGGCTATATCCCTTATGTGTGCTAATGAGAGCCCACTTCCTCACAGAACTGCGAGAGAAGCTGCTAACCACAGATCTTTCACAGAATAATGTAGAGATGCAGCGTGCTCTAGAATATATTCTGAGTAGCTGAAAGCCAGAAAGTGAAGCGATGGCCATCCTTAACATCTGGTGCCAATGCAATCAAGTAAAATAAAATAAAGGAAAATTAGGGTTTCACCTCTGTGAAATCAGCAGTTCTAATACAGAAGGAGAAGTCCCAGGGAATGGGTTTCTATGCTTGGGGGTAGGTGGCTTTTTTTTTTTTTTTTTTTTTTTTTGAGACGGAGTCTCACACTGTGGTTCAGGCTGGAGTGCAGTGGCATGATCTCAGCTCTCTGCAACCTCCGCCTCCATGGTTCAAGCCATTCTTCTGCCTTAGCCTCCTGAGGAGCTGAGGAGCTGGGACTACAGGCACCTACTACCACGCCCAGCTAATTTTTTGTATTTTTAGTAGAGACCAGATTTTACCTTGTTAAACAGGATGGTCTCGATCTCCTGACTCTGTGATCCACCTGACTCGGCCTCCCAAAGTGTTAGGATTACAGACGTGAGCCACTATGCCCACCTGGGGGTAGGTGTTTTATGTCCCAGAATATCTCTTGTAATCAGGATATGAATAATTCCATATAGGTAAAACCTGTATGGGAAACAGTTTTTAAAAAATCAACCAGATGTATGATGTGGTTATCAGTTAATCAATAATATGGCCCTTTTACATCCAAGGTGAGCATATTTTCTTTCATTCATTCATTCATCTAATTATACCTTTATTTCTTTGTAATTTGGGGGTTTATTTATTGAATAACTGCAGTGCACCAGATACTGTGCTTTATATCCATGACACTATGAAATCCCCAAAGTTAAGTTTTGTTATCTACAATTTAAAGATTCAGAAAATTGATAATTGAAGAGGTAAAATAACTTTCCCAAGGTCAGGCAGTCAACAAGTACCACGTGGATCTGTAATTGGAACCCAAGGATGGCTATTTGCATAGTGTGTGCTCTTAATAGTCATAGAGACGTACCACCACCCCAAACCAGCATGGATTTAATATGTGCCTGACTCAGTCATGTGAGAAATTAAAATCAACTTCAGTTGAAATAATTATAAAAATTATAATACTGACCTCGTCTGTGTTGAACCTAGTTAAAAGAGTATTTCAAATGGCAGCTGTGTATAATAACAGAGCTGTACATGGTTGTTCTCATAAGGGTAAACGATGATCAAGATGACAGATGTCAACCACTCTCAGGCCCTCTAAGGATGCCAAGTCTTCTCATATTTCCCCACATTCACAAGGCACCTCTAATTTTAACAGTGTTTGATTAGTAGCACCATGGTACCAACTGCAGAGGCAATGCCTTTGGGAGATAGACAGGCACCGCTGTTTCCTGGAGAATCAGACCCCAAATTCCCAGTTCATTGGCTTCAGTAATAACAAGCCCTTCTTAAGTCCTCCTGGCTATAAAGGCAGCTGCTAAAAGAAAACCTTTAATTTGTCAGGAAATGAGAGGTTTATGGTTTGAAAACCTTGATATTACCTAGAAATTGGGCTTAAATACCTGAAATTCCAATCTCATAATATTAAATCACATGGTGACTCTTAGCCAATCAAAAGAGCCAAACTGGGATGCCTGCAGTTCCTTTTGGCATAGGAAAAGACAGACTCAAATTAACATCTAACTGTAGGAAGGAAGCAAATTGATAATTTCAATGGTAATGCTGTTATTTAGTATCAAGGAATACTGATTCCTAAGGTCAATTGCCCAGTAAAGAATCAAGAGGGTAAAAATATAAGCTGTTTGCTCATTTTTTTTGAGGTAACAAAAGCTAATATAAGGTAAAAAAAAATCACTCTTTTAGGGTTTTTGATGGACACCTCTTACCCTAGAAGGGGAGTGAGTTTGTCCCTTGGAGGATCTCAGTGGTACTGGGACGATAGATAATGGATTGACAGACAAGGACACACCACTAGATTAAGGGTGATGCTTGAACTCCCATGAACCCAAATGTCCCTGCTGGTCTTTGCTTTCTCATTTCCAACACTGGAGTTTGAGGTTTGCTCTCTAGCTGAATCAAATAGAAGTATATTATTAGGTGAACACTTTGGGAGAGCTTTAAAAGTAAATTCCAGCAATCCTGCCTTGAGACAGCTCCACAGTCAGGAGCTTATGTAGTTTTCAAGTCCCGTCACCTAACTCCTGCCTGAAACAGAATTTAGAAATGATGTCTCTCGTCTCTAAGATGATTAGAGATCATCATGAGATCAGAACTGACAGTTTCATCTCCCCTGGTCACAAGCAAGTGGCCTCAGAATTTCTTCCCTCCCACCAAGGGAAGAGGCCCAGCGACAGTTGTGTCTGAGAACAGAACTTAACACATTAAGTTCAAAAATATCTTCCACCCGGCAGTATCCTTCCTAGGACCATTTCGTCCGGGAGCAAAATTATCTTTTTAAAGTGGCACTGGAGTAGAAATGGTTTCAAATTCTCCACTGCGTCTAGCTGGTAGTTTGCAAAGTGTTCCAGATGCAGCATAGGCACTGAGCCACTTTTACCTTCTCCTTTCATCTGTGTGCTGTCTGCGAGAGGCATATAGAGCCCTGTTCCCTACACAGTGCCTGCAAAATAGAGTTAGTGAACCAGCCACTGGAGAAGGTCTTAGCATTCTGTAAAACTGAGAGCAGGGAGTGGTACTACTCTGTTTCTAGGCAGACTTGTGACATTGCCCTCAAGAGCAAGGTGAGAGACGTTTAACAGATGTTTATTGAATGAATTAAAGGTGGTTATATTTTCTAGTTTGAAGTAGGGAAACAGGGAAAGGAGGCAGTACATGGGGGAAGGGAGGCTCTTCTTAGCCCTATTTATATCCCCTCTGTCTGTGGTCCCATCTGCTCCAAGCAGCAGCTCAGAGGCCTCATTCGCTCCTGAAGGGGGCAGGGATGCTATAGAGTTGTGTATAGCATTTGAATCCATCCAGTTTTATCTCATCACCATCATCTCCTGCCTGCCTTGCTCTTTTCACACTAAAGTCACAGCAAACTTTCTAAAATGCAAGTATGACTGCCCCACATTCTTTAGGTCCTGCACTTTAGAACTTCAGACAGGCACGTTTCCTTCCTTAGGGTACCCTTTCCATCCCCACTCACCTTTGCCTGGCTGCCTGCTTCTCATCCTCGTTTGTTATTATCTCCAGGAATCCTTCTCTGCTTGGCTGGGCTACCCACCCTGCCACCCTCCCAGGGTCTTCCAATTATATTCTTTACATCCTTCTTCTCAGCGTGTGCTTTCATGTGCTGTGTTATAATCCCCTCTCCCTCTTTCCCCTCTTACCTTCCCCTACCTCCTCCTCCCTCCCTTTCCCACCACCTTTTCTTTCCCTCCCCATCCACCTAACCCTTTCTCTTCCCCTCCCACCTCTGCCTCCCTCTCCGTCTGTTCCTGTTGAACTGTGAGCTCCATAAGGACAGAGACGGGGTTTTATTTACTATTGTATCTCCAGTGCTTAGTCCAATCCCTGGCACACAGTAGGTGCTCAATAAATATTTGACAAATAAATAAAAAAAATCAGGAAATAAGAATTTTATACCCTGCAAGATTCCATTGGGTTCTTTTTTAATGTAAAGATTAGCAAGAAATATTTCAGTACAATTGGCCTTCTTTATCTGCAGACTCCATGTCTGAGGATTCAACCAACCTTGGATCAAAAATATTCAAAAATTAAGTTAAAAATAAGAATACATCCGTAAAAATAATGCAAATGAAAACCAATAACTTATAACAGTTATTTACATGGAATTTACATTATATTTGGTATTATAAGTAAGCTAAAGATGATTTAAAGTAAACAGAGGAATGTACATAGATTGTATCTGAATACTGTGCCATTTTATATTAGGGAATTGAGCATCTTCAGAGAGTTCTGGTACCAATCTCCCACAGATGCTGAGGGACAATTGTACACCCATTTGTCTTTGCATTAAATGAAATAAAATTTAAGCCAATGTAAATCTCCATGTATTGTCCTTCTGCTGGCTTGTCACCCTCCTCTTCACGATCCCACAAGGCTAACAGTCTCTTTGCTTCTGGCTTCCCTTGGTTTCAGCAGGAGACTGGCGGTCATAAAGAGAATGCCCTCACCCAGCCACCCACACAATCCCCTTTTATCTTATCCTGTCATTGTGCATTTTCAATACCTGCAATAAATATTGAGATATTAATTAAAAGTATTTAAAAATATAATATTTGTGGGCTTATTGCAGCTCCTTTGTTTGTGGACGGTGGGGAGGAGGAGAAAGAATAAGAGAGGGAGAGAGAAACAGAGAGATAGGAGCTGGTTTAGAATGCCTATCTTTGCATTTCAGAAAGAGGAAAAAGGGGTATTTTTGTTTGAAAAGTAAATTTGTTATAACAAACTCCCTTATTGTGCACATACTTTAGGACATCTCTGATTGGAAGGAGTGATTTAGATGGAAAACATCCCGAAATAATAATTAAGGAGAACATCTCTCAACCACGAGGAATTGCTGTTCATCCAATGGCCAAGTAGGTATTTGTAAAAATAAGCCACTGCTCTACAGAGGTCATGTGACAGTTCATTGTTGATATGCTAGTGTGCAAAACCACAGACCAAGAAAATCCATGCAATTTGTTCAAATCTTCAGAAATGATATGGCTAGCATGAATTCCTCATCCTTTTAGTGTCTTGATTTTCTACTCTTGTATAATAATGTTATTGTTAATAGGCTCTTTTAAGTAAATTCAATTTCTTTTTGAAAGAAAAATACGTTGTATTTCATTTACTGACTAGACTGACTCATCTATTTTCTTTTTTTTTTGAGACGCAGTTTCGCTCTTGTTACCCAGGCTGGAGTGCAATGGCGCGATCTCGGCTCACCGCAACCTCCACCTCCTGGGCTCAGGCAATTCTCCTGCCTCAGCCTCCTAAGTAGCTGGGATTACAGGCACGCGCCACCATGCCCAGCTAATTTTTTGTATTTTTTTTTAGTAGAGACGGGGTTTCACCATGTTGACCAGGATGGTCTCGATCTCTCGACCTCATGATCCACCCGCCTTGGCCTCCCAAAGTGCTGGGATTACAGGCTTGAGCCACCGCGCCCGGCAGAGACTCATCTATTTTCTTTAAAAATCTGCGGTTGTTTACTCAAAAGAAAAGGATATTTGCATTGTATGACATATGAGTTTTATTTAGAAAAATCATAACTTCAAATGAGAGATCATTCCTAGATTTTAGATGACAGAAAATTGAAATTGTGAAAGGTTAGAAGACTATGCTGTTAGTTGTGAATCAGTGACAAATTTTTATTTAGAGATTAAAGGACAATAAAGGATTTCTTCTTAGTTGTTAAAAAAAGAAGATAAAAACCAACCCTATTTTATTTACGCTGGAAATTTCTCAATGATTGATGGGTGATAATATATTGATAGTAGTTGATTATTGATTTGGAGCCAGCCAAATGATTAAAACTATGAGAATGTAATCATTTTTAAACAGGCCAATGAAAAGATATGAACCATACTGACTTCAAAAAATATGTACCCAGCACATGATTTATGGAAGTTAAAATTAACTGAGTTAATAGAGTACATTGCATAAAACTGGATAACAGATAAATATGATCTTTCCTTTATGTTACAGTTTTACAAATCCAGTGAATTTTACATACACATAACAGAAGAACAGCGTAGCAAGATTTCATTGCCTTTTTGCAGTACAAAATGCTAATTCAAGAATATTTTACTTAAAAACACTTTTGATTCGTCATATACTGCAATTTTTAAACTAATTTCTTTTTTAATCTGATGATCTGAGCCTTAATTCAACATCTCTTTTCAAAGATGCTTTACATAGACAAGTTAATTGTTCTGCTTTTGAAAATTATTTGTCCAACACACAGTGCTATCTCTTCCTCTGTATTCCTTAGTGTGCCACCTTGGCATATTACGAAGTAATTTACATTGATATTTTTGAAGATGAAAGAACAGAATAATGTCTTTTGTGCAGATATTATTTGTTGTGTGCTTTCTTGATTAAAGGAGATTATTCTGGACTGATACAGGGATTAATCCACGAATTGAAAGTTCTTCCCTCCAAGGCCTTGGCCGACTGGTTTTAGCCAGCTCTGATCTCATCTGGCCCAGTGGAATAACGATAGACTTCTTAACTGACAAGTTGTACTGGTGCGATGCCAAGCAGTCTGTGATTGAAATGGCCAATCTGGATGGTTCAAAACGCCGAAGACTTACCCAGAACGATGTAGGTGAGGCTTTGGGTTGGGTGATATCTTCATCTTGACTGAGCATTTATGAGTGTTAAATACAAAATATGTTTACACACACACACACATCCACCCCCCCCCCCCACACACACACACACTTGGCTATATGGGTGAATATGGAATAGAGACAGACTTCTCCAGGGAATCATGAGCTGCAAGGCTTACCTTAACATTGGAATACCAGGTAAAAAATAGTGTTGTATAATCGTTTCTCTTTCCCAAAAGTACCAAAATCAGAATGAAAATATTAAAATTTTCTAAACTCCTTTAGGAATAAGAACTTGGTTCAGCTGTTTTCATTTCTTATGTTTTAGAAAATGTGGTTCACAACAGTGATAATGTAGGCACTTTTAGGCATGCATGAATATCAGTTGGTAATGTGTGGTAAAATGGCTATGGGATTATATAAACAGTGGGAAATTGATTTTGCTCCAGGAAGGTACAAAGACAGTATTTGAACTGGGCCTTGTGGTAAATAGATGATAAAAGATTATAAGCCTGCAAAAATTGGTCTTCGCATGTTAGTACTTCCAGGATATGTTGACTAAACTTAATTCTGAATTTAGTGGAGGGGCATTGAATGTTCTTATGTGTGTGTTGGCATATTTGGAGAGCTGGTTAGGTAAAGTATAGGACAGGTGTCCCCAAACTTTTTACACAGGGGGCCAGTTCACTGTCCCTCAGACCGTTGGAGGGCCGCCACATACTGTGCTCTCACTGACCACCAATGAAAGAGGTGCCCCTTCCTGAAGTGCAGTGGGGGACCGGATAAATGGCCTCAGGGGGCCGCATGCGGCCCGCAGGGGCCGTAGTTTGGGGATGCCTGGAGGAGTTTGATTGGAATTTGGAGGGAAGGAAGTCTATAGTGGTTGCCCAGGCAACAATTAGTGATGGCCTGAGATTGAACATTGTCATTTAAAAGTGGAATGAAGGATTATGGTATTAAAAATTATTGTGGATAGAAATTAAGAGTATTTTGTAACATTGCATATAGGAAATGAGAGTCAGGGAAGTGTGGAAGATATTTTGGAGAGTTAGAAACTAGTTGGGAAGGTGAAAAAATTGGTCTGTCTCATTTAGGAAGAAGCTAACAAATGAATAATCTGTCTAAGACATCTATTTTACCCATTTTCTTTGGTTCAAGATAAGTATAATTTAAAATTTTGGGGGCCGGGGGCAGTGGCTCACGCCTGTAATCCCAGCACTATGGGAGGCCGAGGTGGGCAGATCACGAGGTCAAGAGATCGAGACCATCCTGGCCAACATGGTGAAACCCTGTCTCTACTAAAAATACAAAAAAAAAAAAAAAAAATAGCTGGGTGTGGAGGCGCACACCTGTAGTCCCAGCTACTTGGGAGGCTGAGGCAGGAGAATAGCTTGAACCCGGGAGGCAGAGGTTGCAGTGAGCCAAGGTTGCACCACTGCACTCCAGCCTGGCACCTGGTGACAGTGAGACTCTGTCTCAAAAAAAAAAAAAAAAAAAAAAAAAAAAAAAAAAAAAAAAATTGGGGGCTGAGACCATGGTGATTTAAAAAAAAATTAAAATATAATGTATTTCTAAGATTCTCTAAAAATTAAAGATATACTTCACAATAAGTGATATGCTTATGTACAACCTTAGACTTTATCATCCATTTACTTCAGGGCTATTTATTGAGATATAGGAACTGGAGATACACTGGAGACTAAAACAAATATGATTTTTGTAAAGTCAAGGAATCTAGTGTAGAATACATACATTATTTAAAAAATAAATTTTTAAAAAAACAAACAAAACCAAAAAAACCATCATCCAGGCTGGGCATAGTGGCTCACACCTGTAATCCTAGCACTTTGGGAGGCCAAGGCAGGAGGATCACTAGAACCCAAAAGTTTTGAGTCCAGCCTGGCCAACATGGCAAAACCCTGTCTCTACTAAAAATACAAAAATTAGCTGGGCATGGTGGCAAGCACCTGTAATCCCTCTGCTACTCAGGAGGCAGAGGTGAGAAAATCACTTGAGCCTGGGAGGTTGAGGCTGTAGTGACCCGTGATCGCGCAGCTGCACTCCAGCCTGGGTGATAGAGTGAGACCCTGTCCAAAAAAACAAAAAACAAAAAATACATCATCCAAAGAAATGTAAAATTGTAGCTTTGACATAAAAAGGTACAAAGGAATTTGAAAATTTCTGGCTGGAATGTGAAGACACCATATTCTAAACCAAAAAGCATAGCAGATACTTTGTGAATCATTTATATTGCTACTATATGACTAATCTAACTGACTATTGAAGGCCATTATTAAATAATTTTATATTAAATTATGTAAGTAACATTCTCATCATTATAGTGCCATCTATTGGTATACATATGGTAGCTTCCCAACTGACAGTTCAGGATTTCTAACAGTGGATGTTATGTGCTCTTACCACAGAAATGATAACTGAGATAGTGCATTTGTTAGTTGGCTAGATTCAGTCATTCCACAATGTATATATATATTTAAAACATCATGTTGTACATGATAAAAACATATATTATCTATTAAATATGTATTTTAAGAGGTTTATGGTCTTCTTAATTTAAAATACAATTAATTGTGGCTCTTCTGTAAACAAAAAATAGGAAAGATTATGATTAGTGTGGGGTGTTTGTTGAAACACTATAGCTAATGCTAACATGTGCTTCCACATGGATGAATTCCTGAGGATACTATGCCAAGTGAAATAAGCTAGTCACAAAAAGACACGTACTGTACAATTCCAATTATTTGAGGTATCTAGAGTAGCTAAATTCATAGGAAAAAAAATGTATGAATTTTTTCATATGAATTTGAAATGAGGGAGAGGAAATGAGAAGTGGTTTAATGGACATAGAGTTTCAGTTTTGCAAGATGAAAAAATTCTAGAGATTTGCTGTACAACAATGTGTGAATGTACTTAACACTACTGAACTTAGAAATGGTTGAGATGGTAAGTTTTCCGTTATGCTCTTTCAACATGATAAAAAAAAGCACTATAGCTATTTTTAAAATTCCCTTGTGTACTTAAGCCTTTAATTTGCGACCAAGGACTAGAGACTAAAATGAATCTTTTTTTTTTTTTTTTTTTTTTTTTTTGAGACGGAGTTTCGCTCTTGTTACCCAGGCTGGAGTGCAATGGCGCGATCTCGGCTCACCGCAACCTCCGCCTCCTGGGTTCAGGCAATTCTCCTGCCTCAGCCTCCTGAGTAGCTGGGATTACAGGCACGCGCCACCATGCCCAGCTAATTTTTTGTATTTTTAGTAGAGACGGGGTTTCACTATGTTGACCAGGATGGTCTCGATCTCTTGACCTCGTGATCCACCCTCGTCGGCCTCCCAAAGTGCTGGGATTACAGGCTTGAGCCACCGCGCCCGGCTAAAATGAATCTTAATGACCTCGGTCAGCAATGGTAAGCGGAGACTCATTGAAACCGGGACAAGTTATTTGAGTTTGCCACCAGTAGGGGAAGACATTCATTCTAATCTGTCAAACGTTTACAAAGCCGGGCGCGGTGGCTCAAGCCTGTAATCCCAGCACTTTGGGAGGCCGAGGCGGGTGGATCACGAGGTCGAGAGATCGAGACCATCCTGGTCAACATGGTGAAACCCCGTCTCTACTAAAATACAAAACATTAGCTGGGCATGGTGGGGCGCGTGCCTGTAGTCCCAGGTACTCTGGAGGCTGAGGCAGGAGAATTGCCTGAACCCAGGAGGTGGAGGTTGTGGTGAGCCGAGATTGCGCCATTGCACTCCAGCCTGGGTAACAAGAGTGAAACTCCGTCTCAAAAAAAAAAAAAAAAAAAAAAAAAAGAAAAAAAAAAAAACGTTTACAAAAAGAGTGGCCTGTGGGAACGTGAGTAGCCTTGATTAAAACATCCATCTTGAGCTTCCTTAGCTTTAGTCTCTAACCCAGGCGTCCCCAGACTTTTTACACAGGGGGCCAGTTCACTGTCCCTCAGACTGTTGGAGGGCCGCCACATACTGTGCTCCTCTCACTGACCACCAATGAAAGAGGTGCCCCTTCCTGAAGTGCGGCGGGGGCGGATAAATGGCCTCAGGGGGCTGCATGCGGCCCGTGAGCCGTAGTTTGGGGACGCCTGCTCTAACTACTTGAGATAGAACGTTAAAACATTCCCCTGTGTGTTCGATACCTGCATGCCTTCTCAGAGTAGTTCCAGTGGCACGGAGAGGTAGGATTGATGGAGGTAGCTCAGAAGGATGCCCACTTACTGTCAGTAGGAGCCATGAACATGGAGGCAGCAGATAATAAATGACTCTTCCAAAAACTTGGCTAAAAGGGAAGGAAAGAGACCAAGAGGAGCTAGAGGGGTCACAGGGATAAGGAGATGAAGATGGGAGAGAGGATATTAGACAGAAGGAACGAAGCCAGTGGAATGAAGCGAGTGAAGATGTAAGAGAAAGAGGTGGTTGTTGATGAATCTAGGCCCTAGAGAAGGCAGGAAGGGTGACCTCAGGGGCATAGGTCAATATTAAACAAGGAGAGAGGAAAGGAGGTGGGGCACTAATGCAGACAAATGTGTTGGTGGAGATGGGAACATAGAGAGAGACTCTTACACAATTACCTCAAATTTTGGAAAATCCTTATGACAACCTGTGAATTTGACCTACCGCTTATTACTGCTGCTCAAAAGAGTAGGATCCTAAGGCAAACAGTGGTAAGATAAGTCACTTGAGTTCAGTCTATAAGTAGTGATAGATGTACTAAACAAATAAAATTCCGCCTTTGCCACCTCCTTGGTGCTAGGAAGACAATCAGCCCACATTCTCCCACTCTGCAAATGTTGGGTGATAATAGGCTTTGCTGGGACCTCATACCACTGGGCTCCCATTTTAAGGCGAGGTTCCCTCCTCACCTGGGCTCTCCTTGAGGCAGGTGTAAGTCAGTGGCTCGCTCATAACTTGCTGAATAGCTAAAGAGTTGATTTAGTGTAGGAATGGTGTGTAAATTTCAAGCCTTGTCCTTTCCGTAAATAGTCATTGCAAAGACAAAGAAGGTGTATTTAACAAATTTGAATTGTTTCCAGGTCACCCATTTGCTGTAGCCGTGTTTCAGGATTATGTGTGGTTCTCAGACTGGGCTATGCCATCAGTAATAAGAGTAAACAAGAGGACTGGTAAAGATAGAGTACGTCTCCGAGGCAGCATGTTGAAGCCCTCATCACTGGTTGTGATTCATCCATTGGCAAAACCAGGTACACACTGGAGATGTTACACCATCTTTCTTTGGCAGGAATCTACAACTATTTTAATTGTTTGATGTCATGCAGTCGGGGTCGGGGTGGAGGGGATTTTGAAATTTTCACTAACTGTGTAGATGTTAAGATTTTTCTAGGATTTAGGTTTAAGACAATATGGTAGTTTGATAATTGGGACTTTATCCCTTCAATTTCATCTATTTTCTTGAACAACTCTTACTTACCTGCTACATTTCAAAGAGCCTTGGGTTAAAGGCACTAAGGGCAGGCAATTTAGACACGGACAGTGGACCCTTGGACCTTCCCATACCCCTGAGGGTGCCAGTGAGTGGGTGTCAGCCAGGAGTGAGCCAATGAAAAAGGCATCTCGCATTTTATAGTAGCTCTTTTTTCTGAATTGCTCTTTGTCAGTTTGACTGGACGATGAATCAGGAAATACGAATCACATTTGACTAAAGAGCTTCTTGAACAAAAGTACTGGCTATACTCAGTACTCATAAGGTAATAACATTCTGGCTTTATCTTAGAATCAGTGGCTTCTTGGGGGAACTCTTCTGAAATAACCATTGCTACACCCTCTGTTTAGATCCACTGCGTTTCTCTCCCTAAAAGCTGTAGCTTCCGAAAAGCAAGCTGTAGACTTGGATTCATAGCATCCTTTTCATCTCCAGACTCACCTGTGAATTTGCCTCTTTTCTCCACTAGGAGCAGATCCCTGCTTATATCAAAACGGAGGCTGTGAACATATTTGCAAAGAGAGGCTTGGAACTGCTTGGTGTTCGTGTCGTGAAGGTTTTATGAAAGCCCCAGATGGGAAAATGTGTCTGGCTCTGGATGGTCATCAGCCGTTGGCAGGTAGTATAATAAATTATGTATCACATTATCTAACTTTGGTGCAGGAATACAGCTGTACATCCATCTCTGTGCTTTCACTGATTTTTAATATTTTGGACGTTAAAAGCTTTCCTGTTTTTAGGAATGCTAAGAATTTGTTTGTTTGTTATCCTCTGTTGGGTTTTGAGTTCCTTATTACAGGCACAATTCAATTGACCTCTAGTGATAAAAGTCTTAAGTTCCAAGCCCTCCACCTCCCCATCTATAGTGGAGTGGGTCTCAACCTTGGAACGAAATGTCAAAATTGTATCACCTCACAAAAATGTTTAGAGATATTTTGTTTAGAAGTTTTACATCCTCAATTTTAGAGGTGGTAGTATATGATCTCCCTATCACATGACGAGCCTTAATAGGAAAAGCAAAGTCCTTTATAAAAAATAACTTCAAGATATCAAATAAATGTGGGAAATCCAGCCTGAGAAGGCTTGTGATGTGCTTTTTTACAAACTAGATATGACTCTGAGGAAAAGGAAGAGTGAGCTGAGTGTGACGTATACCCAGTAGCACAAAGTTGCCTCCCTGGAATGTGCACCCAAACAATCGGAGCATCTTTGGATTCATCCCTTGGTATCTTTCTTCCAGAAATATACCAAAGATAATTTACTTTTTATTAAATTTTTAAAAAGCTATATTTATCTGGTAAGCATGGTATAAATATAAGTAAAGTGACAGATTGATGAAAAATGAATAAATCTAGCCACGGACCAGAATTGGATACTTTGGATTTTCAGAACTTTCTATTAATTGTTGCCTTAGTTCAACAGTTCTCAAACCTCGTGGTTTCAGGATCCCTTTACACTCTTAAAAGTTATTGAGAACCTCAAAGAGTTTTTATGTATATCTGTCAGTATTTATGATGTGAAAATTTACAACGCAATTAAGAAATCTATTGACATTACAACAATAAGTGTATCTATTAACGTATATTTTATAAAAGTACCTGAAATCAGTACATTTTCCAAAGCAAAAAATATGTATCTAGAAGAGTGCCATTGTTTTACACTGATAACTCTAATGTCTGTCTTACAGAGGGCAGCTGGATTCTCATATCCACATCTATGTTAAATCTGTCATCATGGGTCATCTTGGTTGAAGTCTATGAACAGAGTCTGGCCTCACATAGACATAGAGTTGGAAAAGGGCTATTACAACAGCCTTTTGAGGTGCCTTTTTTGGATATAGACGGTAGTTTCTTAAAGCTTAGCTGCAGTGTGGAATCTGACATTGGCAACAGTTATTGCCAGCTGTATTCCTGGAGGTGCTAGGCTCACTTCATTTTTTGAGGAAAAGTGAATGTTTGCTATGTACCCAAGTCTTAATTGCACAATTTTTATTTTATTTTTTTAAGTAAAATAAGGTGCTATGAAAGAAGAGGTCAGTTTCAGCTCACAATTCAAAAACTACTTGTGTTTTTCCTGTAGATAACCATCATAACTTCAGTATGCGCTGAAAGAATCTATATGTATTTCTTATTTTTATTACATAGAATGTTAAAAAGCTGTGTAATGGTCGAGAGTTTTAAAATTAATAATTCTTATTGATTCAAAACAATCTTCTTGTGAAACTGGATTTTATTTTTATTTTTTGAGACAGGGTATCCCTTTGTTGCCCAGGCTGGAGTACAGTGGCACGATCATGGCTCGCTGCAGCCTTGTACCCCCAGGCTCAAGTAGCTGGATCCCACCTTAGTCTCCTAGTAGCTGGGACCACAGGCATGCACAGCCGTGCCTGGCTAATTTATTTTTTTATTATTATTATTTTTATTTTTTTGTGGAGAAAAGATCTTGCTATGTTGCCCAGGCTGGTCTTGAACTTCTGGCCTCAAGTGGTCCTCCCACCTCAGCTTCCCAAAGTGCTGTGATTGCAGTTGTTAGCTACCCTGCCCAGCCAATTTTTTTTTCCTTTTCCTTTATTTATTATTTATTATTTTTATTTTTTTGAGACAGGGTCTTGCTCTGTTACCCAGGCTGGAGTGCAGTAGCATGATCTCAGCTCACTGCAACCTCTACCTCTGGGGTTCAAGAGATTCCTCTGCCTCAGCCTCCAGAGTAGCCAGGATTACATGTGTGCACCACCATGCCCAGCTAATTTTTGTATTTTTAGTAGAGATGGAGTTTCACCATGTTGGCCAGGCCGATCTCAAACTCATGGCCTCATGTGATCCACCCGTCTTGGCCTCCCAGAGTGCTGGGATTACAGGTATGAACCACTGTACCCAGTCTTTTTTCTTTTTCTTCTTTTTAAATGTGAGTGTGTGGCGGTAGAGAGCTCAGTTGCTGGTAGAGTTTGCTGTCATTTCCTTTTTTCATACTAAGGCACCAGCAGTTACCCACATTCCTTTGGCCATAACAGTACAAATGTGAACATGGTGGAAAAAGGCAATTAACTTTATTGTATTATTAAGAAAAGGCTTATGACTTTAGAGACTCTCTGAAGGATGATCCCAGAATTCTGAGGATTACAATTTGGAAAACTGCTATCTTACGGAATTCATTTCTCCCCTGTTCTGAGAGTGGAGAGTGCATGAATCTTACACCTGTATTAAATCATGACTTTTTTGTGTCCTTTCATATTATAAAATGTAGGTAAAATCAGGCTAAAATAAGCATGAAAGCAGTGTAAAGGAGAAAGAATGTGTATGGAAGACAAGCTGGGGAGATCACCTCTCTGTTTTGTCCTTAATAACCGTGGGCTGTGATTATAAGCTGATTATTCCCCAAGGATTTTGGTATTTTACTCCTGTTTTTTGCCAGTACCTGAAAGAGTCCTATCTTTCTTCCCTATGGGTTCCTTATCCCCAAATCATTAAGTGCTCAGTGAAAATGAGAGGGTATGGGATAGCAGCGTGAGGTTTACTAAGTTACCAAGACCCTGACAGTTTGAATCCTCTTACTAAGGATGAGTCTGCACTCACAACAAATGAATAATCATAAATATAAATTAAATCAAGCTTTTTTTTTTAAACAGAAAAGCCAAATTTAATTGCATTTATTGACCATCAATAGGTGGTGAAGCTGATCTAAAGAACCAAGTAACACCACCGGACACCTTATCTAAGACCACAGTGTCAGAAGATAACATCACAGAGTCTCAACACATGCTAGTGGCTGAAATCTTGGTGTCAGGTATGAATAACTTGTTCTCTAATGTACCTTTGGCTCCAGAAGTTTCCGTCTTACTGATGAGAAATTTTGAATTACCTTTCTACCTTAATATTGGCTAAGTTCTACACAAGGCTAATAAAGCCAAACCTTGGTCTCAAGTCTGTCTCTTCTGAATGATGTGCCTGAGAAATAGGGCTGCATATTAGTCTGGACATGAACAGTACGTCCTGAGAGTCTTTGGATGAGAGTCTTTGTTCTTTGAAGAAATACAACCTGGAAACAAAAGCAAAACACAGGACAACATATTTGAATGTATCTCCATCCATATCTGATATTTTTGGTATTTGGTCCACCTGGCTGTTTTTCCATTAGCCTGAAAAGTTGATAGTAATTGATAAGCAAATACAGGTCGACCACTTCAACGGCTGCAGAAAGTCCACAAACAGCAAATGTTGGAATTCTTTTCTTCTATGTTGCACATTTGTCACCAAAATGCCAAATCTTGTGTTCAGTAAGTAACAACTTTAGAGAACCTAAGTCTGTTTTTTTTTTTTTTTTTTTGAGATGGAGTTTCGCTCTTGTTACCCAGGCTGGAGTGCAATGGCGCGATCTCGGCTCACCACAACCTCCGCCTCCTGGGTTCAGGCAATTCTCCTGCCTCAGCCTCCTGAGTAGCTGGGATTACAGGCACGCGCCACCATGCCCAGCAAATTTTTCTGTATTTTTAGTAGAGACGGGGTTTCACCGTGTTGACCAGGATGGTCTCGATCTCTTGACCTTGTGATCCGCTCACCTCAGCCTCCCAAAGTGCTGGGATTACAGGCTTGAGCCACCGCGCCCGGCTGAGAACCTAAGTCTTTCATGTTCCATATTCACTCAGGAGGTCAGTGGTTTTCCAACTGAGTTCGGCTTAGCCCTAGAACTTCTGCAAACCCCTCCCTTTCACTCTAGGTCACTGCCCTTTAAGCAGTGTAACTTGACTTTGAAACATTTTGTTTGTTTGTGTTACTGAGTAACACTTTATTTTAACAAGATTTATGTGGGGGAAAAAAAAAAAAAGGTTTCAAAACTCCACATTAGGACATTTAAGGAAATGCTTTACCCAACTTTTGTGGTCTGCAAACTACTTTTTTGATGTACGGGGCTCTTGGGACCTCTTACCTTACCTTATCAGTGTGATTTTTTTTTTATAAGATAAAAATAAGGAGGTTCATAATTTTAGTAATAACAATAACTAACATTTGCAGAGACTGTTAGATTATATATACAGTCCTTCCTCTGTATCCACAGAGGATTGATTCCAGGGTCCCCGAGTATATCAAAATCTGTGCATATGTAAATCCCAAAGTCACCCCATGCAACCCAGGTATACAAAACATCAGGCATCTGCATAGGCAGGTTTCACATCCCACCAATAATACTAATCTGTGTTCTGCTGAAAAAACTCCAGGTATAAGTGGACCTGTACAGTTCAAACCTGTGTTGTTCAAGGGTCAATTGTAATCTCTAATTTGCTCCTTATTACAAATCAGTTTGCGGATGTGAAAGCTGAGAGACTAAGATATATTGTTAGTGTCTTGACCAAAGGTTTTTTGAAAATTATGACCATATTTTTATGGTCATAATAATTAATATTTGTGAAATAATTAATTCATGTGAAAATGAGAAGTTCTGGAAAACTTTGTTAACATTAGGAATATTATGTGTTCAGCAATTTATTTGGCATACACTGTGCTAAGTGCTGGGGATACCAAGATGAGCTGAATACCACCCCAATCCTCAAGGCCACAGTTTGTTGTGGACACAAACAACATGATAGAATAAAATACTTTAAACCAATGTTAAGGATATAGACAACCTTGGCAAAGTCACCAGGAGTCCCTAGAGGCTCATAGAGCGTATTTTGAACGACTGATGATTGAGGGACTGAAAGACTAAGATGGATGGGAATGGGGGAGTGAATTAAGTGACCAAGGATTTGTGAATTTGGCTTAATACCTGGAGCCTAGTGTAGAATAGAGGGGACTGACTGTCCTGGTGAAAAATTTCTTATCTTTCTATACTCGAATTGTGTTCTGTGTTGCCCTAGCCTGTGAAGTCTTACTTTCACCTGTCAGGCTCAGGGATCTAATTTCTGATTCAGAGTGAGATTTCACACCAACAAAGTATCTATGGCTAAAAGACAATGTGAAAACTCCACATTAGGATTTTAGAGTATCTAAAGTTCTTAACGTGGCCTGCTGGGCTTTGTATGAACCAACCTTTAGATACCTCCCCAGTCTCAACAAGGGCTCATCAGCCCTTTTGCCCTTTACTTTCTGTGGCCTGCTTCTGTCACCCTGGCCTTGTTTCTAACAGACACGGACATGTGCCCTAGTTGTTTTCTCAGCCCATGCTGTGTTTCTTTTTCTTTTTTCTTTTCTTTTTTCAATTATACTTTAAGTTCTGAGGTACATGTGCAGATCTTGCAGGATTGTTACATAGGTACACGCATGCCATGCTGGTTTGCTGCCTCCATCCCCCCTTCACCTACAATAGGTATTTCTCCTGATGTTATCCCTCCCCAACCTCCCTACCCCCTGCTATCACCCCGCTAGCTGCCGAGCCCCCAACAGACCCCTGTGTATGATGTTTCCCTCTCTGTGTCCATGTGTTCTCATTGTTCAACACCCACTTAAGAGTGAGGACATGCCGTGTTTGGTTTTCTGTTCTTGTGTCAGTTTGCTGAGAATGATGGTTTCCAGCTTCATCCATGTCCCTGCAAAGGAGATTAACTCATCCCTTTTTATGGCTGCATAGTATTCCATGGTGTATATGTGCCACATTTTCTTTATCCAGCCTATCACCGATGGGCATTTAGGTTGGTTCCAAGTCTTTGTTATTGCAAACAGTACTGCAATGAACATATGTGTGCATGTATCTTTATAACAGAATAATTTATAATCCTTTGGGTATATACCCAGTAATGGGATTGCTGGGTCAAATGGTATGATGATAAGAAACTTCAGCAAAGTCTGAGGATACAAAATCAATGTGCAAAAATCACAAGCATGCCAATACACCGATAATACACAAACAGAGAGCCAAATCATGAGTGAACTCCCATTCACAATTGCTACAAAGAGAATAAAATTCCTAGGAATACAACTAACAAAGGAAGTGAAGGACCTCTTCAAGAAGAACTACAAACCACTGCTCAAGGAAGTAAGAGAGGACACAAACAGATGGAAAAGCATTCCATGCTCAGGTTAGGAAGAATTGATATCATGAAAATGTCCATACTGCCCGAAGTAATTTATAGATTCAATGCTATCCCCATCAAGCTACCATTGACCTTCACAGAACTGGAAAAACCACCTTAAACTTCATGGAACCAAAAAAAGAGCCCACATAGCCAAGACAATCCTAAGCAAAAAGAACGAAGCTGAAGGTATCATACTACCTGACTTCAAACTATACTACAAGGCTACAGTAATCAAAACAGCATGATACTGGTACCAAAACAAATATATAGACCAATGGAACAGAACAGAGGCCTCAGAAATAACACCACACACCTACAACCATCTGATCTTTGACAAACCTGACAAAAACAAGCAATGGAGAAAGGATTCCCTGTTTAATAAACTGTTTTGGGAGAAACTGGCTAACCATATGCAGAAAGCTAAAACTGAACCCATTCCTTACACCTTATACAAAAATTAACTCCAGATGGATTAAAGATTTAAACATAAGAACTAACATCATAAAAGCCCTAGAAGAAAACCTAGGCAAAACCATTCAGGACATAGGCACAGGCAAGGACTTCATGACTAAAACACCAAAAGCAATGGCAGCAAAAGCCAAAATAGACAAATGGGATCTAATTAAACTTAAGAGCTTCTGCACAGCAAAAGAAACAATCATTAGAGTGAACCGGCCACCAACAGAATGGGAAAAAATTTTTGCAAGCTACCCATCTGACAAAGGGCTAATATCCAGGACCTACAAAGAGCTTAAACAAATTTACAAGGAAAAAAAAAAAAAAAAAAAAAAAAACAAGGCCGGGCGCGGTGGCTCAAGCCTGTAATCCCAGCACTTTGGGAGGCCGAGGTGGGTGGATCACGAGGTCAAGAGATCGAGACCATCCTGGTCAACATGGTGAAACCCCGTCTCTACTAAAAATACAAAAAATTAGCTGGGCATGGTGGTGCGTGCCTGTAATCCCAGCTACTCAGGAGGCTGAGGCAGGAGAATTGCCTGAACCCAGGAGGCGGAGGTTGCGGTGAGCTGAGATCGTGCCATTGCACTCCAGCCTGGGTAACAAGAGCGAAACTCCGTCTCAAAAAAAACAACAAAAACAACAACAACAACAAAACAACAACAACAAAAAACAAAAACAACGTCATCAAAAAGTGGGTGAAAGATATGAACAGTCACCTTTCAAAAGAAGATATTTATGCAGCCAACAAATATGGTGTGTTTCTTAACCCTTCGAAGTCATGTGTGCTCTTCTGTCCTCAGCCTTTCCTGGTTCCCAACTGGGCTAGGTTGCCTATTACAGCTCTCTTAGAACCTCAGTTCTGCCCCTTAATCATACTCATCACACTTTTACTTCAATAACTAATTATGCAAAACAGCAGATCCCTTGTCAACAGCAGAACCCTATTCTTCACCACAATATTTTTGGCTCTCAGGAAGGCCCAATACATTGTAGATACTTTTGAATGAATTATATTAGTTTTACTAACAGGACCTGAAGTTTGTTCTAGTCTGATAAGGTTAATTCTTATTTAAATTATCACAATATCTTTCTTTTTATCCTTATTTAAATGTGTAGTAAAGAGTGTTTGACTTTGGGAGACCGAGGTGGGTGGATCATGAGGTCAAGAGATCGAGACCATCCTGGTCAACACGGTGAAACCCCGTCTTTACTAAAAATACAAAAAATTAGCTGGGCATGGTGGTGTGTGCCTGTAATCCCAGCTACTCAGGAGGCTGGGGCAGGAGAATTGCCTGAACCCAGGAGGCGGAGGTTGCGGTGAGCCGAGATTGGGCCATTGCACTCCAGCCTGGGTAACAAGAGCGAAACTCTATCTCAAAAAAAAAAAAAAAAAAAAAAAAAAAAAAAGTGATAAAATATTTGAACAAATATCTTGTTCAAGAGTTTTTTTTTGTTCGTTTTCTTGTTTGTTTTTGTTACCTTTTATTCTCATCCTTAGAACCATTATGAAAAATAGACCTGGCAGAAATTGTCACAACTATTTTAGAGAAGAGGAATGTGAGCACAAGCATTTGTTTCTTCCAGAGCTCCTTTGTAGCATGCATAAATATATATATATATAAAACTCTGGCTGTAGCCTGTCCCTCCTACAACTACATAACTATTGCTTTTCATTACACACAGCTGCCTTGGGTTTGCATGTTACTAAATAAATCCTGAATCATATTCTAATTTAAGATAATTCTGCAAGTGATTTAAAATGTCTTGGGTAATCGGATACCGTCCACTTTACACTCTGAGCAGCCTTGTGATTTGGGAGCTAGTCTTCCAAGTAAATGCTGAATTAAATGGATAATTGATTTGGTCTGAACTTATCCATCTCTAGGAGTCATGAGTGACAGGAGATGACCAAGCAAGCATGAAAGGCATCTGCTCCCACAAGAGAAATCTTCTCGCTCAAGTAGCTAAGCAAATCAAATGCAATTACCCAATGTCTGCATTCATATGCCACCTGAATCCTACTTAGATCATTTAACTTCCTTTAATTTATCGGCAAGTTTGGAGGGCTTTTAAAAAATTCTCTTCTGTACTCAGATGAGCAAACTCACCAGTTAATAGACAGATGATAATTTATACCCTACTGTGGTATGTCAGATTCCCCCAACTCCAAAAAGGTAGGGTGGGGTGGCATTTGGAGAATGATTACATACATAAGTAAAGCAAAGAAAACAAAAACTTGCTCATGTTTATGGCTCAACATGTAACTCTGTTCCCTGGGGCACTTGCATTTCAATGGAGTGTGAAATGAAAGGATCCATTTACTGCACTTAACTCATATGGTTCATGTCTTTGTAAAAGTGCCTTGAGGTGTGCAAGTTACTACATAAATCTTGATAATAAACACACATTGTGACATGCACATTCTATTATATATGATATTAGTAAATTGGCAGTAAATCTTTTTTATGATTGAATTTCCTTGCCTTGTTGGTGCGCAGATCTACTTGCTAAATATTAGTCTGTGTGTCTTTGAGGGATAAGAATAGATTGACTCCTTTTGTTGTCAAAATGGTTGAGAAGTTTCAAAATAAGCAACAGACCTTTGGAATTTGAGTCTATTTACTTTTAGCAATTTTATAATTTACATTTATAAATGCTTTTAAAAATTACAAATAAGGGCCGGGCGCGGTGGCTCAAGCCTGTAATCCCAGCACTTTGGGAGGCCGAGGTGGGTGGATCATGAGGTCAAGAGATCGAGACCATCTTCGTCAACATGGTGAAACCCTGTCTCTACTAAAAATACAAAAAAATTAGCTGGGCATGGTGGCACGTGCCTGTAATCCCAGGTACTCAGGAGGCTGAGGCAGGAGAATTGCCTGAACCCAGGAGGCAGAGGTTGCCGTGAGCCCAGATCGCGCCATTGCACTCCAGCCTAGGTAACAAGAGTGAAACTCTGTCTCAAAAAAAGAAAAAAAAAAGGCCGGGCGCGGTGGCTCAAGCCTGTAATCCCAGCACTTTGGGAGGCCGAGGCGGGTGGATCACAAGGTCGAGAGATCGAGACCATCCTGGTCAACATGGTGAAACCCCGTCTCTACTAACGATACAAAAAATTAGCTGGGCATGGTGGCGCGTGCCTGTAATCCCAGCTACTCAGGAGGCTGAGGCAGGAGAATTGCCTGAACCCAGGAGGTGGAGGTTGCGGTGAGCCGAGATCGCGCCATTGCACTCCAGCCTGGGTAACAAGAGTGAAACTCCGTCTCAAAAAAAAAAAAAAAAAAAGAAAAAAAATTACAAATAAGTTCATATAGGGTTCCTTGAACACCAGATAGTTCTTTAAGACGAAAGTTCTTTGAGAGCACGTTAACAGAAACATGGCTGTGGGACTACGCATCTTGTTTTCATTTTTTAGTGTCTCACTTCGTTACCCAGGCTGGAGTGTAGTGGTGCCATCTTGGCTCACTGCAGCCTCAACCTCCTGATCCTCCTTCCACAGCCCCCCAACTAGCAGGGACTACAGGCATGCACCACCATATATTTATTAGAGATGGAGTTTCACCATGTTGCCCAGGCTGGTCTTGAACTCCTGGGATCAAGCAGTCCACCCTCTTTGGCCTCCCAAGGTGCTGGGATTAGAAGCATGAACCACTGCACCTAGCTGGCTATGGATCTTGTAAATGTAGACTTGGTTTATAGGTCAACTAAGTGTTTCTATTTGGAGACTAACCTGCCCCAGAACTTGGGAAAGGAAGTGGTGGACTCTTCTGTAGTACCTAGAACAATAAAGTCTATTTTCTTCTCTAAGGTCTGGAAATAACTGCACGGATTCTTGTATTTGCAGATCAAGATGACTGTGCTCCTGTGGGATGCAGCATGCATGCTCGGTGTGTTTCGGAGGGAGAGAATGCCACGTGTCAGTGTTTGAAAGGGTTTGCTGGGGACGGAAGACTCTGTTCTGGTAAGAGCGCAGGGCAAATACACATATTTGGACAATAGTGAACCAGAAACATTCTTTCTGCTCCTTCTGACTTAAAAGCTCCAGAAGGATGTAATCAGCAGGTTGAATAAGTTATTTGCTGTAGCTAAAAAAAAAAAAAAAAGAAAAAAAAATTGGATGACATGCATAGAAAATGAGACATATAAATATATTTATGTAAATATACACATACTATGTTGAGTTTATGGTAAAATATTATGATTATGCAATATATACAGTTGATATTAAGGGGAAGAATTTGTAATTAGCTTCAGAAGCATGAATTTGAATTCAAGTCAAGTATATGACTTCACCAGTTTCAATGAAAACAACTGTTTTCTCTCCTAGAAGCTTAAGTCATAAGTTTTAGTCAGATGAATAGATTAACAGATAGGTTCCTATTTTACATTAATAGAATCAAAGTTATAATTTAATGACTGCTGCAAAGATCTCAGTACTTATGGTCTGAAACCTGGCAGAAAGTGATCTATTTACGTATTTGCCTAATCAGATAGGTGGGAACTCTGTAAAGATCGATACAGCAATAACGTGTGAACTTTATGTCCAAGATGCAAGGTGTGCCTGATGTTGTAAACAGCACCTGTAAAGGACTGACTCAGCACCTGAATATAAGATCATGCTTATTTATATCAGGATTGCCTAAATATTGCACTAGTTCCTAATTTTGCCCACAGATATAGATGAATGTGAGATGGGTGTCCCAGTGTGCCCCCCTGCCTCCTCCAAGTGCATCAACACCGAAGGTGGCTATGTCTGCCAGTGCTCAGAAGGCTACCGAGGAGATGGGATTCACTGTCTCGGTAAGAGGACGCATGTGCTGAGGGAGTAGGGCAGAGTCAGGCCTCAGAAATCAGGAAACAGTGTGGGTGCAGTGAGCAGAGAGAAGACAGGATATAATTGGGGTGACACACCTGTCACAATTTAAAGAGTGGTACAACCTGCTCAAACTGACATATTTCCATTCTTGTTGAATAGTCAAGTTTGTGCTATTACTGCCCTAGTCAGCTTCAAGCCCCTTTGGAAGGTGCTTACTCCTCTAATTCTTTCTCTGGGGTTTGAGTGACACCAGTGTCTCATCAGTACTTCACAACTAGAGCCATCATGGGGGAGTTGGACAGCATTTACTTGTCAGTGAATTTGGTAAGGGAAATGTAGTGAACTGCAGAGCTGATGACAGTTTGTTGGAAGTCACTGCTGTGTGCATAAAGAAAAAGAGGTATGGCCTGTGAAAGGGCTCCTCCCATGTTTCTTGGTATGTTCAATAGGTGGGAGAGTCAAGCTGCTGACATTGAGATACAAGTAAAGAATGATTCAGACCTCTTTCATAATCCCTGTCCTCTGGTAAGGTCTGGGTGCGGCATGTTGGATTGGGAGTTCGCGGCGTGGATGTCTCATACCTTTCCAGGTGTCAGTAGCATCGCATCACGTACAAGTGAAAACCTGCCTGAAACCATCTGAGGCATGGTAAAGTGATGATCTGAAGTTTTACAGCACTTTAAAACTTCCCTTTCAGTATTTCTTTCCCTCCTTCTGAAAATGTAAGAAACTGATAAGAAACTCAGATGATACTTCTCCCACTTGTTAAGGTTAAAGATGAAATATCAATCATAACTATCAATTTTTCCAATCTGGTTGATTTAAATCAGGCCTTTATCAGATTAGTTTTGTGGAATCCACAGACATCTGTAAACACTCTTATAAGCACATATTTGGCTGTCAGTCAGGAAAATGTCACTGCTCTAATTAAGCAGGCCCATAGATAATTTAGACAAGTAGACTTCATATTTGATTTCCTTAAATATGAAGAAAAAGGAAAGTATCTCTTGGATGTTTAAACTTGTTAGACTCTGGTGTCTCACACTGTTATTAACTCATCTCCTTCCAGTATTGATCATGCAATGGGATGTCCTCGCCCCACCTGCGTGGTTGGCACGGAGTCCTCAGGCTCCATGGAAGCAGTGGGCTTGCTCCTCTATTCTCTCTCCCTCTCTCTGTGTGCATGTAGATATAATACCTCGAACCATGTCTGGCACATAACAAGTGCTATGTAAAGTGTTATCCTTCTTATTAAGCGTAGTTGGGTTTCTTGGTCAAGTATACACCTTTGTCTTTGCTTCTTGGAAAAGCTCTCTTTCTCTCAAGGTGATAGTTTATTGAAATTATAAGAGGAATTCATAAAAGAGTCAGTTTGGGCCGTCCAGTATAGCAATTCAGTGTGTTAAATATTTAATTGCCCCCTATTAGGGGCAAGGCCACAGTACTAGAAATGTGAGAAATATCAGGATGAGAAAGGTAGTCCTTGCTTAAGAAGAAAATGTGAGCTAAAAGAAATAAAGCTGTGATCAGTGATGAAGGGTACACATCATAAGAGAAGTCAAAACCACAATGAAAGTTCAGAACTGGGAGAAATATCTGTTTTAGGTATTGGGAAAGATTTCAGGGAGTAACTGTCATTTTGGAGGGAGTGTAGTGGATAAGTAATTTCATTTGCAGGAATGTGAAGGGATGGAGCATTCCAGGCATGAACAGATCACATGACTGGCATTACGGATAGAGAGTAGTTTAGGTGAGCACTAAGTTTAGGTTATATCAGAAACTGAGGCCAATAAGGTAGTGTATGCCATAACAAAATATCATAGACTGGATGGCTTAAGCCACAGAAACATGTCCTCTTATGGTTCCGGAGACTAGAAGTCTTACCCAGATCAAGGTGCTGGCTGATTTGGTTTTGGGTGAAGGATCTCTTCCTGGCTTGCAGATGCCCTTTCCTCTTTGATGTGTAGAGAGACAGAGAGAGAGGGAAAGAGAGACAGAGATGGGGGGAGGGAGAGAGAGAGAGAGAGAGAGAGAGAGAGAGAACACTCTAGTCTCTTTTCCTTTTTTTTTTCTTCCTCTTCTTTTGAGGACACCAATCTTATTGGATTAGGACCCCACCCTTATGACCACATTTAACCTTACTTTCCTCCTGATAAGCGCTTTCTTCAAGTACAGTCAGTCACTTTGGGAGTTAGGGCTCAATATATTAATTAGAGGGGCAGGGACACATTTCAGCCTGTAACAGATGGTTTGGGTTACATCTGTGGAAGACTAAAATCTGAGTGTCAGTCATTGAGGTTTCACTTCTCCAGTGAAACTGGCTGAGGGTCAGCCAGCTCTGTCCTAAAATTTCTAGTGACCAAATTACAAAATGTAAAATGAAACAGGCAAAATGAAATTTAGTAATAATATTACTATTCAAATTTAATATTCAAATATATCCAACATATTAACATTTTATATGTAATCCATATAAAAATTATTGAGATATTTAGTGTTCTTTTTTATTTTGGTACTAAGTCTGCAAACCCTAGTGTGTGTTTTATACTCGTAGCACATCTCAGTATGAACTAGATGCATTTCGGGTACTCAATACGCTCATATGGTGATAGCTAGCAAGTTGGACAGCAAAGTTCTAGGCAACAGGGATCCACTGGCAGCATTTGCATAAAGTAGTCCAATGATGGGTTTATCATTGTTGTGTTGAAAGGGGAATAATCTGGCACTGGTGTTTAGGTGTCTCGTGGAGGAAACATGGGGTCCAGGAATGTGGTAAGGCTGTTCTTATAGTAATGGAAAACTGAGAGGAAGAAAGGCCGTCAATGTTAGGGTGGCAGTAGCTGAGAAAGAAAAATGGTGGGTAGTTAGGAATGAAAGGGTGATTTGTCTTATATAGTTTATACTTACATAAAAATGCAAAACTGTTATATTTTATATAATATGTATGTAAATGACAGGATGTCTATTCAAAAAAGTTAAGTATGAATCTTTAGGCTCTGAACTTCTAAACGTTTGCCTAGAGATCAGAGATCGTTTACTAATCTCTAACTTTGAGAAGTCTCCTTTCTTTCCAACCAGGAAGAAAGCTTCCAGCCTCTATCAGGGGCTGGGTGTGGTGGCTCATGCCTGTAATCCCAAAACTCTGGGAGGCCAAGGCAGGAGGATCACTTGAGGCCAGGAGGTTGACGCCAGCCTGGGCAACGTAGTGAGACACTATCTGTACAAAAAAACAAAAACAAAAACTAAAAAATAAACAAACGAGAAGTAGCCAGGCATGATGGCACAAGCCTGTAGTCCAAGCTACTTGGTACGTTGAGCTGGGAGGATTCCTTGACCCTGGGAGGTCAAGACTACAATGAACCACGATCATATCACTGTACCTCATCCTCAGCAACCAAGTGAGATTCTGTCTCAAAAAAAAAAAAAAAAAAAAAAAAGAAAGAAAGAAAGTAAAAGAACACCTCCCTGGACATGCATTATAGGACCCAGTTCATCTCTCCAACATTCACGAAAGTCCCTTTAAAGCTAAAAATGCATCGGGCTCTGAGAACATATAGCGTGACAGAAGCTGATGAAGCTCCTCTTCCAGAGGCTGCCCAACTGTAAAACCCTCTTTTTCTGTACCCCACTTTACTCCCCCCTACTCTGTCTTTTCTGACAGATATTGATGAATGCCAACTGGGGGTGCACGGCTGTGGAGAGAATGCCGACTGCACAAATACAGAGGGAGGCTACGCCTGCACGTGTGCTGGACGCCTGTCTGAACCAGGACTGATTTGCCCTGGTAGGTGGGTGGGTGGTCTGGAGTGAAGGGGAAGGACTTGGTTCAGGGAAATTCTATACCCTAATCTCTATTTGCGTTAGAGATTCTAAAAATCATTCAGTTCAGTCAGGCTGCAGAGCTGGCTTTCCTGATTACGATGATGCTGGGCTTGAGAATTTGAAATGGTCCAAGTTTTCTTAATTTAATAGCATCTGGGATAAATCCTTTTTTATTACTCACAATCCAATAAAGATGGGAACACGGGTATCTCTCTTTAACTGTGCAACTAATCTCCCTATTTGTAATGTCGATTTGTGGGGCTGCTGGATAAATTTTGCAGGGCTAGGCAGGTCGGTGAGAATGTCTGGAGTTAGCATTTTAAATCGCTTTCAAGGATTTTAAAATACTACTTGAAAAGGCAGTATTTCTTGATCTGCATTAGAACGCCAGCTCTCTTCCCTTTTTTCAATATTAGTAATGGTTGACTCCTGCTTCCTGAACCTTCTCCCCATAACAGCAGTAGAATCTCACCATCAGCACCCCAGAAAGGGAGCTGGCTTCACTGAGACCCTGGAGACCAGGACGGAACTCTTTGCCATCACTGCCCACTCTTTACCTGTCAGCCCTACAAGTGGAAAACATCCTAAGAAGGAACAATTCCGTGTTTACTTGGTGTCTGTTTTTTTTTTTTTCTTAGCATGTTATTTTTCTCAAATAATTTGCTCTTCTTAAAGGTATTGAAAAACTGCTTATATTTAATATAGTCAGCTACATATCTTTTCCTTTTAAGGAGCAGTGAACCATTCAATAAGAGAGACTTTACTATTGCACTTTGGCATTCCCTCTGTTTGGGAACGTTTTCTTCCTGTCATAGTTGCTACAGTCTTGTCCTTGAGGGCTTCTCTGAAAGTTAGTTTCAAGGAGAAAGAAATTTTTGAGACGCCAGCATATTGGAGGTAATGGACTGCACATTGATGCATAGGTTTTAAATGATAAAGAGTTACCAGTTGTTCAGTGAGACCTTGATGCTGTTACTTCGCGTGATTAGTGTGTTTTTGTGTGTGACAGATTTGTTTTTATGAGATCAGTGACTCTGAATTCGTATGGCAACTTAGGACTGGCCATTCTTTTCCCTGCCTCCAATATGCTATCCTTCACGCTCAGATAATACTAAGGCCCACTAGAAAAGTAAAACTGTCGTCCCTTCTGGTAGTTCTTCCGTCACTAAAAAATACTGTATCACAAATTGTTCGCAGGAACTGGTTCCTGATATTGATACTTGAAAGACGTGAGTCCCTTCAGAAAGTAAAAGTAACGTCTTGGGTTCTTTTAGACTCTACTTCACCCTCTCACCTCAGGGAAGATGACCACCGCTATTCCGTAAGAAATAGTGACTCTGGCTGTCCCCCATCCCACAGTGGGTACTGCCTCCACGATGGTGTGTGCATGTATATCGAAACAGTGGACAAGTACGCGTGCAAGTAAGTCAAACTGTCTTGCTGGTGGCAGAGAGAGATGCTGTTCAGTCCGTCACTTTTAGCTAATTTGGAAAATGTATACTGAGGATGTTTTTCTGCAATTAGATGTTCTTTTGGAAAAATATAAACAAACACATATGAACCGTGTGTGTGCACTTCATCGCACCTTCCTTGTGTATCACGATGCCCCTCTCAGTTGCCAGGGATAAATATAAATCTAAGGAGTTAGTGATTTCCCCTTTTACTGAAATAATTTGATGTGACCACTGGTATAGTCTAGGGATTAAATGTCTCATCCTAGTTGAAAAACTTAGGTTTGTGAGATAACTCCTTAAAACTTTGATTTATTTTTCATCAAATATGCTTTACATTATATGTGAGCATCAGTGATCGTTTCTGGATTTACAAAAGTGTTGTACGTGTTCACACTGGACTTCTTGCCGGAGTCCAAAAATATTTTCCTTCAAAAGGAAACATGTCTATTTTTTTCTTCACTTCCTAACGGTTGACTTTGACGTTTTGTTGGTTAATAACAGTTGCTGATACTGCAGCTGCTGTTTTGCTCCCTTTTTGCCCCCGTGAGGGTTTCACAGTGGGTGAAGTGGCGACCTGGAAAGTGGATTTGAGGAAGCCCCAAAACTATGAGGCATTCCCACTGTGCCCCATCCGAAAACCTTTCCCGTGGACGCTTTAACAAAATCCAAACCCACAATAGCCAGGTCTGCCTCAAATGTTCTTTTAATTCATTTCATGTTTTCAAGGCGATAGGAGGAAACTGATAGATACCAGAAAACAAATAGGTCTCCCAGGGTTAGGCTCCTGATCCATTGATAATTTTCTCTGTACCTGAGGGAGGGGTGATAAAATAGTCTGATCCTCACAAATCGCTACTACAACCTTAAAGTCTTCTCTCATTTCATCAGTAATAATGAGCAGAATAACCAAATTCACGGAAGAGTAAGCTATATTCTGTGACAAAGTGTATGGCCTTGCATTAGAAATCATGTCAGCATGACAAACATAGTGAAAAATGCTCATGAACACTAGTAAAAATGACTCAGTCCTTACAGAATTCTGTTTTTATATTCATATTTACATGCTGTAATTTCCTAAAGTATGATAAATTGGGTATCTGCAATAGTTGTTGCTAGTTTTAATATTAAGAATCTAATTGGTTTTGCCTGTTCATTGTTTCTGGTCATCCCAAATGATGAAATTACAAAAACAAATGTCCAAATTTATTAGGTCATGGTTGTTTTCCTCCATGATACTTTAGATTATAAAAATCATTATAATAATATAAAGGGTACTACAGGGTTACATGTTGCATTTAGAACAATGTTTTCATTTGGATGTGATAGCATCCATTTATTAAATGATTGATGAACTCTATAGCACACTGCTTTTCTTTCTGTCATTAAATCTTGATGAAAATATATTTCCCTGAGAATGTTTTAAACATGAGTTGCTACAAATGACAAACTGGAGATAAAACTCAAATTTAAGGACCTTGAATCTAAAGCAATATTTAAAATATTATCAGAGTTCACAGTACTCTGGATCATAACCTTGTTTTTAAGTTGTGTATTTAACAAAAATATGGTTTAATCAACTATTCAACCCTTGCCTTCTCCTGTCCTGATGATCTCACCTTGTGTTTTATTAATTCCATAATAACAAGTCTCTAGGAAGTGCTTTACCAGTCCAACTTTTATTAGAAACACTTCCTAGGCAGGCGTCATTCTGTACAGAGTGTTCTTCATGCTGCAAGCAGGTTTTGGGAGACCCAGCTCTTCCTTCCTTTCTTAGAGGCAATGGAAGTTCCCCTCAGCCACATGAAATCCCAGGGTGCCCCTGGCGATGCAGAGGAAGTGAGAGTTGGAAGTCTCCATGCCCGAGGTATTCCTTGAACATTTCCTGGTTTGAAGATGTTCAGGAGGCTCCAAACCTTCTGGGCTCGGAGGAGGTCCTCATTCATTCTGTGTTTCAGCCAAACACCCTTCTGGACAGGTCGTTAGACCAAGATCCCCCAACATCAGTGTTGTGAAATGCTTCTTAAAATCAGGTTATGTGGGCAAATCACACGGACAGATGCATCATACTCTAGCTCTCAATATTATTATTGTTGATTGCAAGAGATCGCGGTTTTGTTATTACTCAAATTAGTCTTCCTGAGCATTGGGGAGCAGAGTTTTTAAGGACAACTTGGTAGGTTAGGGGAAGCCCGTGAGCGAGGAGTGCTGATAGGTCAGGAATGAAATCATAGAGAGTTGAAGCTGTCTTCTTCTTGCACTGAGTCAGTTCCTGGGTGGGGGCCACAAGTTCAGATGAGCCAGTTAATTGATCTGGTGGTGTCAACTGATCCATCAAATGCAGGGTGGGCAGAATATCTCAAGCACTGATCTTAGGAGCAGTTTAGGGAGGGTCAGAATCTTGTAGGCTCCAGCTGCATGACTCCTAAACGATGATTTCTAATCTTCTGTCTAGCCCTCAGTTCTCGATTCATAGTATACCACAACACATTAAAAAAAAATCATGTTTACCAGCCTGGGTATCATGGTGAGAATGCATCTCTACCAAAAAAAAAAAAAAAAAAAAAAAAAAAATTTTTTTTTAAGTTAGCCAGGTATCGTAGCACACATCTGTATTCCCAGCTACTTGGGAGGCTGAGGTGGGAGAACTGCTTGAGCCCAGAAGGTTGAGGTTGCAATGAGTTGTGATGGCACCACTGCACTCCAGCCTGAGCAACAGAGTGAGACCCTGTCTCAAAAACAAACAAACAAAAAGCTTTGTTTATCTGTATTGAGTCCAAAATGTCTCAAAATTTTTTGACTATGGAAAGGCAAACTTATTTGGCCAGAGAATCTTTTGTTTGGTTTAATTCATAACCAAAGAACTAGTATCATATGTTCCCCTCCCTTAGTGGAAAATGCTGAATGACTATTCTGGGCCTTATAAGACTCATTGAGGCTCTGCTATTGCAGCTGGATTGGATCTCCAGGACTCATGGCCAAGGACCGACATATTTCTCAAGACCCCAAACTTTCTGAGAGGATCAGAGGTGTGGCCCATTAACATCCAACAGTTTAAAAATTGTGCTGCTAGGCATTGATAGTAAATGGCTCTAACCAAAGATAGCTAGAATTAAAACAGCATCCAAGAAAGCCTGGGATAATGGTGGTCCTTTATCCCTCTGCACTCAGATCCTGCTAGCTCTTGCATGGTTAGTTCTAGAAAATAGCTTTTCAGAGCTGAATAGAGCATCAAACTTTTTTTTGTAAGCAGCATGCTATAGTAGAAAGAACATAGGCTTTGAAATCAGAGAACCATTGGAGTCAAACCTGTTACTCATAGCTGTGTGACCTTGTACAAACTCCTTGAGCCTCAGTTTCCTCATCTGTAATATGGGAATATGCCACCAATAAGAAAATGAGTAAAAGTGCCTAGCAGGGTGTAAAACACACAAGATGGTTAAGAAGCACTAATCCCTTTCCCTCCTTCTGTAAGTGGCTTGCCCAGTCCTCTGACCAGCTCAAGGTAGAGCCAGGTCTAGAGCCCAGATCTTCTGGAACTTTGCCCAGTGTGTTTTCGATGCTGCCTCTTCTCACTATGGGCACTGGGGTCAGATCTCTGTATTTTTATTCCTTTTAGTCCTTTTGGAATAAAGTGGGGTCATGGATGAATAAGTAGTTTATCCAGGGCCCAGGGAAGGAATTTTTAATAAGTGGGCATTACAGAGTGTTTAATGGGAGGTTTTTCAAAGTTGGTGCTTTTGCAAGGATAATAGAATACAGATGTTTACCTGCGATCCTAATCGTTTCCAGAAATGCATATGCCCAGTAGATGGCAGCATTGCTTCATTTACTAAAAAGGACAGCAGCTCATTCTAGTGACAATTTCACTGAGACAGCAGGGTGTTTGTGGGTGAACGTCCCTTTTTCCTCCATAGAGCTGTTTCCCCCATTGAAGAAAATAGGCAAATGCCTATATGTATGTTACTGGGTCTTCCCTTGTGCTAGCAGTGATTCTTTTTAAAAGGATAAAAGCTTTATCTGCAGCCTAGGTTATGCATTCTGTTCAGAAACTACACACACTCTTTTATAACCTGCTTTCAACTGAGGAACTCTGCCTTCAAATTCTCCTTCCTTTTCACCTATACTCATTGCAATCTGGCCAAACATTTGTTTCCAAAACTCCCTTGGCTCTTAGGGCAGAGTTGCTTTGTGTTGGTTTTAAAAGGTGGCTCCTCAGGATTTTAGCCTAACAGAAACTGATCTTTAATCAATGTCCTGTAATGCCTTATGGAGGCAGTATGCAAATAATCCCACATAAATCCCAGGGCAAACAGACAGAAGGGAGAAGTCCATGCTGCATTAACTTGTAAATTATAGTGCTTTCAACTGACCCCGGATGGATTTTCTATATGCTTCCAAAGAGCTGAGCCTAGAAATGCAGAGGTTGAGAGATAGTTGAATATCGAGTGTCAAAACTATCAGCGTCTTTGGCCAGGCGTCTCTGATGACCTCTGTTTGTGTGTTGTCACAGCTGTGTTGTTGGCTACCTCGGGGAGCGATGTCAGTACCAAGACCTGAAGTGGTGGGAACTGCGCCACGCTGGCCACGGGCAGCAGCGGAAGGTCACCGTGGTGGCTGTCTGTGTGGTGGCGCTTGCCGTGCTGCTCCTCCTGAGCCTGTGGGGGGCCCACTACTACAGGTGACCCTGTCTTTCCTTTGGTACTGGAAACCTCTAAGACCTCCCGGGGGAATGCCTGCCTCCTTGAGATGAACGTATGCATACTAAATTTAAAGTGTGAAAGAGGCGGGGCATGGTGCTCATACCTGTAATCCCAGCACTTTTGGGAGGCTGAGGTGGGCGGATCACTTGAGGTCAGGAGTTCGAGACCAGCCGGCCAACATGGTGAAACCCTGTCTCTACTAAAAGGGCAAAAAGTAATGGGCGTGGTAATGCACACCTGTAATCTCAGCTACTTGGGAGGCTGAAGGACGAGAATCGCTTGAACCCAGGAGGAAGAGGTGGTGAGCCAAGATTGTGCCACTGCACTCCAGCCTGGGCGATAGGACGAGACTCCGTCTCAAAAACATATACACACACAAAGTGAAGTAAGAGTAAAATTTTTACTGTTAGCTCAGGAATTCATTGCTCTGAAACATCACTGCTTTTACTTTTTCCTTGTTCCCTTGCAGTCCTTGTCCACACACCTGCATAGTGTATGTGTTGCTATTTATCATAAAGTGTTTTTGCATCCTAATTTCTTCATTCCATATTATATGCTCCTCCCATAGCCTGCATAATTTTTCATGGCAACCTGACATTTCCCACAAAATATTAATGTTATAAAAGAAAATTAATATCTTCCCTAACTTGGAAGGAAATTTCTGGTTCTCAGATTTTGTGCTTTTAATAATTTCAAGTGAACAATTAAAAACTGTAGAACAATAACATTTATACATTTGATTCTTTAAAAATAACACTACATTAGGGTGAAGGTATAGGCATTACACTGTTTGCTCATTTTCTGTTTTCTTAGAAAGTAGGACAGCATCCTCTATTATCATCAATATTGAAAAGCATTTTATGTACTGTTATAGTTTGTGCTGTATAAAATCAGTGGTGAGTCATAAAACTTTAGTGCTGAAGGGGACTTTATGGAATTATCCAGTTCAATCTTATCATTTCATGGCTGGAGGACCTAAGACCCACCTGGCTAATAGGTCCCAGTTCTCTGGGAATGTAGAAAATATCTGCCACCCTCTGTAGACAAAAATTTAACCACATTTACTGGTACTACACAACCACTCAAGTGGCAACTGTCTTGTGTTTAGGAAAATTCACCATATCAGCCAAGATGTACTTATCTGAGATCCTGCTACATCCTAGTATAGTGGTTAAGAGCACAGGCTCTGGAATCAGGTTATACAGGTTCAATCCCAAGTTAGTGTCTAAATAACACCAGACATGTGTCCTAACCTCTGTTCATTAATTTCCTTTGCTATAAAGTAGAAACAAGAATAGCACTTACCTCGAGGATTATTGTGAGATTAATTGGGTTAACCTAAGTAAAGCCTTTTATGTAAGTCTGGCATATAGAAATGAATAAATGCCATCTGTTATTATTTTGATTTTCTATGAACTGTAATATTCCCCCCAAAGAGTCATATGCTCTAAGCCCTTGTCTACCACTTCTTGAGAGACAAGATTCTTAGGCACAAACTTGACATTTTAATTCAGTAGTCCATCGATAACATTGCACTTTTTAGCCTGGTGTTTAATCAATATCTTGGATATGCATAGAAAGAATAGTGAATGATCAATGTTTCATCCCTTGGGCCATTGCCAAAAGACAGGAAAAAAATGGAAATGAAAAGTTTATGCATGCCAAAATTATTAAGTATTTTTTCCTATTTGTTGTGTTGTGACATAGTATGTCTAGATCTGGATTGAAAGCTAATGACAGATTGCTGGCTTTTTAAACTTGGAATTCAAAGACCAGTTCAGCTGAAAGCTGACTACAGACCTCACATACATATAGGAGTATGTATCTTCAGACTCAGACTCTCATATACCTAAAATCAGAAATGAAAAGACTATTCCTCCAAAAAGAAAGTTCATCAGAACCCTTTCTTTTTCTTTTCACTGAAATGCATCCAGAGTTGTAAAATTTTTTTCTGAGCGAATCTATGGTTATTTACCTAACAGTTCTTATCAATATAGCTGCTTACCTCTCCACAAATTTTCAGCTATGTGCATAACTACCTTTGTACTATAGATCAATTCTGACGAGATCAAATTAAAACTACTAGACTAAATGTTACCATGTCACACTCAACTGTACCAACAAACATAGCTCTAGCATTGAGTTTTTAAGTTAGATGTGTTAAATATTTTTCTTTAAAGGTTAAAATCAGTTATTTCCTCCCTTATACCATTCCTTGCCTGTCTTACCTAGCTTGTTTGATACTGTTTGTCTTCTGTGTCTCTCAAAAGATTGTGACATGGTGGCTCATGCCTGTAATCTCAGCACTTTGGGAGGCTGAGGCGGGCAGATCGCTTGAGCCCAGGAGTTTGAACCAACCTGGGCACCATGGCAAAACCCTGCCTCTACAAAAAAATACAAAAAATTACCCAGGAATGGTGGTATACAACTGTAGTACCACCTACTCAGAGGCTAAGGTGGGAGGATCGCTTGAGCCAGGGAGGCAGTGATTGTAATGAGCCATGATTGCACTATTGCACTCTAGCGTGGGCGACAGAGTGAGACTCTGTCTCAAAAACAAAATAAGACAAAACAGAAAAGACTGTTTGTGAAACTAAATACATTTTTCAAATATTGTAATATTATTAGTTTACAAAATGTGATTTCTTGGAAGGACTCCTTGTAAGAAAACCAACAGGAGGTATTTCATCACAAACTAAAACTTTGTTTTTCGTGGCTTTTTAAACTTTTATTTTAGGTTCAGGGGTATATGTGAAGGTTTGTTACACAGGTAAGCTTGCATAACCAGGGTCTGTTGTACAGATTACTTCATCACCCAGATATTAAGCCCAGTACCCAATAATTATCTTTTCTGTTCCTGCTCCTCCTACCACCTCCACCCTCAGGTAGGCCCCAGTGTATGTTGTTTCCTTCTTTGTGCTCTGGAATTCCAATCATTTAGCTCCCACTTAGAATATATGATATTTGATTTTCTGTTTCTGTGTTAGTTTGCTAAGGATAATAGCCTCCAGCTCCATCCATGTTCCCAGAAAAGACATGATCTCATTTCTTTTCATGGCTGCATAGTATTCCATGGTGTATATGTGCCACATTTAAAAAAATCCAATCTGTCATTGATGGGCATTTAGGTTGATTTTGTGTCTTTGCTATTGTGAATAGTGCTGCAATGAACATTCACTATGGTAGAATGATTTATATTCCTCTGGGTATATATCCATTAATGGGATTTCTGGGTCAAATGGTAGTTCTACAGTTAACTCTTTGAAGAATTACCATATCGCTTTCCATAGTAGTTGAACTAATTTACACTCACTCCAACAGTGTGTAAGTGTTTCCTTTTCTCCAAAACTTTACCAGCATCTGTTATTTTTTTTCCTACTTTTTATTAATAGCCATTCTGACTGGTACAAATTTACAGCTAACTTTGTAACTTTATAATTTTTTAATTGTTTTTATTAGCCACTTGCTTCAATTTTTTTCTTTGAAGCCTTTGATTAAAACATATAATAACCCATACCATCTCCTGGTACTATCTGTGGTGGCAGATTTACAGCAGCCCCTCCCATCCTTATCACTCTTCCTGGGATGTCTGGATAGGGCTTCTAACAAAGAGTCGCATTCCTACAGGCAATTAAGCTGCCCATCTGCCCCAGGACAGTGATGCTGTTGTAGAAATCTCACAGATGTCTCTCTCTTGCCTTCTAGAGGCTATTGCTTTGAGGACAGGATTCCATCTCGATGCTAAATCTGCCCATCCCCACCCCTAGTGAATGGCACCACACCCTGCATAGACTCAGTGCTGAATGTCAAATAAGACAGTAGTCTAAAAAACTGGATTTGGAAGCAAGATACCTAGTGTATTTCCTGGCTTGGCAACTATGAGACTTTCTTTTTTTTTTTTGAGACGGAGTTTTCGCTCTTGTTACCCAGGCTGGAGTGCAATGGCGCAATCTCGGCTCACCGCAACCTCCGCCTCCTGGGTTCAGGCAATTCTCCTGCCTCAGCCTCCTGAGTAGCTGGGATTACAGGCACACGCCACCATGCCCAGCTAATTTTTTGTATTTTTAGTAGAGACGGGGTTTCACCATGTTGAACAGGATGGTCTCGATCCCTTAACCTTGTGATCCACCCGCCTCGGCCTCCCAAAGTGCTGGGATTACAGGCTTGAGCCACTGCGCCTGGCAACTATGAGACTTTCTTATCTTGGGTCAATCCACTCCTTCTGTTTTTGCCTCTAATTTCTTTATGAATGAAAGATTGCAGTGGGCCAGTAAGAGCAGCCTAGGCTTTGTGTCATGATGACACACTTCTTTTTTTTTTTTTTTTTTTTTACTTTTTTTTTTTTTTAATTGCATTTTAGGTTCTGGGGTACATGTGATGAACATGCAAGATTGTTGCATAGGTACACACTTGGGATGACACACTTCTTACACCACCCTTAGTAGCTGTGTGCCTGATGTGAGTCACTGCCATTTCCAAGCCCCGATGGCTTCACTTGTAAATGGAACTAACATAGTCTGCCTCACATAGTTGCTAAGATATTTTTTCCACAGACTGCCCCACTCCTTTCTGCAAAATTAGTAAGTTGTTTTTTCGTTGCTGTATCATCAGTACCAGGACAGTGCCTGGGGCATAATTGGTACTCAATAGATACCTGTAAATGAATGAATGCAAAGCTAATCCTCAGCGTGCATGGGCATGTGGACACACATGCACAAGCATACGGACACATGCACACACACACACACACACACATACACGCCCTCTATCTCATGGAACCTTGGAAAGAATGAAACACTATCTGGAAAGTATTTTGAGTTTTGCAGAAAATAATGCCTTAAACATCTAAAGTTATGTTCCTAGTTATCTTTATATTTCTTCTTTCCTACATAAGTGCCTAAATTTTAGTAGCAAAAACAGTTGTCCCTGACCATCAATGAGTGGGCTGAGTGTTTTGTTTTGTTGTGTGATTGTCTCAAATTTTGACTTTTTCACAGGACTCAGAAGCTGCTATCGAAAAATCCAGAGAATCCTCATGAGGAGTCAAGCAGAGATGTGAGCAGCCGCAGGCCTGTGGACAGTGAGGCTGGGATGTCCTCTTGCCCTCAACCTTGGGTAATGTGACCAAAGCAGATGAAGCAAGGAATTGGCTTGATGCCAACCCCTGTTTATTTTTTTTTTTTCTAATTTTTCACTGAGTTCAGAATGACTGGAATCTTATAGCTTCCAGCTGGTGTCAATGTTAGCCAAGACCACATCAGCTAGGGAGGTCCTTGGTGGGAGGGTGCGGGAACTGTGTTGCTAATTAGAGGAATCAGATGAGTTATAGTAATGCCATAATTTAATGGCACAATACATTTTTGAAATTTTCTTTCATGTAGATTCTATAACTTAGATCTGTATGTGTTATGTGAAGACTTTCCATATTTTTAGTTGATGCATTCCAGATAGATGTCTTAAAAACCCAAGATTATGCTTCTAATTTCTTTTTTTTTTTTAATTTTACCTTTTTGGCACTGTTTCTTTTTTTTCTTTTTAAATTGTCCTTTAAGTCCTGGGGTACATGTGTAGAACATGCAGGTTACATAGGTATACGCATGCCATGGTGGTTTGCTGCATCCATCACTTTGTCATCCACATTAGGTACTTCCCCTAATGCTAGCCCTCCCCTAGCTCCCCACCCCGACAGTCCCTGGTGTGTGATGTTCTCTTTCCTGTGTCCATGTGTTTACACTGTTCAACTCCCACTTATGAGTGAGAACATACAGTGTTTGTTTTTCTGTTCTTGTGTTAGTTTGCTGAAAATGAGGGTTTCTAGATTCATCCATGTTCCTATGAAGGACACGAACTCATTCTTTTTTATGGCTGCATAGTATTCCATGGTGTATATGTGCCACGTTTTCTTTATTCAGTCTATCATTGATGGGCATTTAGGTTGGTTCCAAGTTTCTGCTATTGTGAACAGCGCTACAATAAACATATGTGCGCATGCATCTTTACAATAGAATGATTAACAATTCTTTGGATATATACCCAGTAATGGGATTGCTGGGTCAAATGGATTTCTATTTCTAGGTCCTTGAGGAATCGCCACACTGTCTTCCACGATGGTGGAACTAATCTACACTCCCACCAACAGTGTAAAAGTGTTCCTATTTCTCCACATCCTCTCCAGCATCTGCTGTCTCCTGACTTTTTGATGATCGCCATTCTAACTGGCATGAGATGGTATCTCAATGTGGTTTTAATTTGCATTTCTCAAATGACAAGTGATGATGAGGTTTTAAAATAGGTTTGCTGGCTGCATAAACGTCACCTTTGGAGAAGTGTCTGTTCATATCCTTCTTTTCTTTTTTTTTTTTCTTTTTTTTTGAGACAAGATCTAGCTCTGTCGCCTGGGCTGGAGTGCAGTGTCCAGCCACGGCTCACTGCAGCCTCGACCTCCTGGGTTTAAGCAATCCTCCCACCTCAGCCTCCTGAATAGCTGGGACTACAGGCACACACCTCCACACCCAGCTAATTTTTGTTTTGTTTTTTTGTAGAGACAGAGTTTCACCATGTTGCCCAGGCTTATCTCAAACTCCTGGGCTCATGCAATCCATCTGTCTTGGCCTCCCAAAATGCTGGAATTGCAGGCATGAACCACTGCACTGAGCTTTAATTTTCTTAATATTTCTTTTCTCAGACACATTTCAACTCCCTAAATTTCAGAAGCAAAATAGTTGCCAGATAACCAATAAAAATATATGCCTAGTTAAATTCATTCTTATACTGAAAGTTCAAGTTTAAATTCAAAGTTAAATTTAACTGGGTTCTGTATTTTATCTGACAATCCTAAACATTTTCCAAAAAGCATGGAGGTTTGGGAAGTTCAAGATGCTTTATAAATCATCCACTTCAGTAATTGGTCTTGGAACACTAGAGGGCAGTCTTGAGACAGGCTACACATTCTTGACTCCGTTAAGGGAATTTCCATTGCTAGAAACCTGTCAGAGTTAACGACTGATTCAGTGGGTACTGTTGCCATTATAATGCTGTTGGCATTATTTGTGGTTATGTATTGTAGAAGAGACTGGAATATGTGGCAGGTTCGTGGAGGATTGAATCCTTAGGGGAGATCTAACAGGGAGAGGTTATGGAGGAGCAAAGGCAATGTTTGGGGTCCTTCCCACTTCATTCTCCCTACTCCTAGCTCCCATCTCACTGTGAATTCCCAAAAAGTAGCTTCCTATGCCTGTACTTTTGACTACCAGGTGATCATCTGTTCCTACCTGTAATAGGCTTTCAGTGTTTCCTTATTTTTTTGGTTGGACTCAAGTTTGGGGGGACGGAAAAAATAGAAGCTGGGTGTGGTTGCTCATACCTGTAATCCCTGTGTTTGGGTGGCCAAGGCAGGAGGATTGCTTGAGGCCAGGAGTTTGAGACCAGCCTGAACAACGTAGCAAGATCATCTCTCTTAAAAAAATTTATAAAAACTTTGCTGGGTGTGGTGGTACACACTTGTAGTTCCAGCTACTCAGGAGGCTGAAGCAGGAGGGTCACTTGAATCCAAGAGTTCAAGGTTGCAGTGAGCTATGAGCACCACTGCACTCCAGCCTGAGTGACAGAGTCAGACATAAGAAGAAAAAAATTGAGTTCTAGTCTTACTCCCCCACCAATTGGCTATCTACATAAAATTCTTTAACCTATGCAGACCTCTGCTTCCCCCTCAGTACAAGGGGTTCGGATTTGATTATCTCTAAGATCCCTTCAGTCTTTATCAATTTCACAAGTGTGTGATTCTTGGAGAACTTAGCTCTAGAATGTGCTTGATTCTTTGAGGCTTCATGACTTTCTGAACTTCTAAGTTATCCAGATTTTACTTATCAGTCTATATGATATTTCATTCAGGTTTTGAATAGCAGGTTTAATTTATCTCATTAATTCATCATCATGGCAGTGAAGGAGAAACACAATCTGTGTAGGCCTATTAAAAAATCAAAAGCATTTGCTGCTATCATGGGCAGTTTGTTGGCTCAGAACTATGTTAGGAGGCCTGGGGCTGCTGAGCTCAGTCCCCCACATCCTTCATAACTGTCATTGACAGCAACTGCTGCTATAGATACCAGTGGGAGTGGGAGAGAGCTGAACGCTCAAACTAGAGGAAGCAGCAGCAGAAACAAATCTGGTTCCATCAGCTGCTTTTCCCAACTCAGCCCAGAATTCCAGGACCTATGTTCCTCTGGCAGAGAGGCACGAGGTTAGAAAATTTGCAGTGCAGAGGGTTGAATTTTGGCTTGAGACAGAAATAATGGGCATGTGTCTTTAAACAGTGGATCCTGTGTTGATTGTGCAATGCGTCGCTGCAGGAGATCATTAATGAGGACAAGATGAAGCATGATTAGTATTGTAAAAAATAAGACAATGAACATACATGTTGTCTGGATTCACCCTTCCCTTAACATGTCCCTGTCTTCTCCCTAATTGGCCCCACTCATCATCCCTTTCTACACCTTTCTCAAAGGAAAATATGGGCAAAGAGATTTTTTTTCTCCTCCTCTTTCTGTTGTTTCTGAGTTGCACACTCCTTTCTGTGGAGGGCCCATTTCTGAACCGATGGAGCCTGATCAGCCAAACCCATGGGGCAGTCCTTGTACTGGTTACTGATTGACAAGGAAGGACTTCACCAAATGATGTCCTTTGTCCTGCTATATGCGGTTACTTCTTTCCTCTCCTTGTAGCGTGGATCTGTTTTAATATCTAATCCATCTAGAGTGAATGAGAGCCAGTGAACTCTGGTCAGCCTGCATTGCAAGTGCCCAATCGATTTTTGATAATACAAATAATGACAAAAGTAATCATTTTGTTGACTTGAAGAGAAATGTGGTTGTTTCCTGTTCCTCCCTATTAAAATTCTGGGTCCCCAGGCTGTTCAGTCAGCTTGCGAAATTGTCATTGCAGTAGTAGTTATTAGTGCCTTTAATGGCCCCAAATTACTCAGAACTTGGTAGCACGTTTAAATGAGTGTTATAAATGTGTGTGCACGCGTGTGTGTGTGAAAAGTTGTAGCACATACATATATGAGATATTATTTGTCTGGCCTATGGGCAAAGAATACTTAGGGATTCTTGGATTGCTTGTGGTAAATCAGTGGCCTTCAGGGATCCATGACCCTAAAAGCTGAGATTCCAGAATTAGAATAGATTCTTCAGTTAACGTGTTGGTAGTGCCTAGTTGCTTTGAGAGAAAGTAACACAAGGTTCTTCAATGAAGGCTGAATCTCTCTTTAGCTAGAAAGACAAACTTCACAGGGCCTTTCTTCTGACTTTCACTTTACATACAATGAACATTGTAAAGCCATAGACTTTGATTCAATGATGTTGAGATCATTTGTGAATGATAACAATATCCTGTCTGTCTCCTTTTTGTTGTCTGCAGTTTGTGAGTCTAAAGGAACACCAAGACCTCAGGATTGGGAGTCAAGCGGAGGCTGGTGAGGATGGTCACGCAGCAGATGCTGGTCAGTTTTTATCCCTGGCTCCTGGTGAATGGTTGTTTTTACGTAGTTCCTGTTTTTCAGTGAAAAGTCTCCTTTAACCACACACACACACACACACACACACACACACACAGTAAATTGCATAAGCTCTGTGAGTGGCTGGGCTGTATTGAAATGTCATGGACCTTGTTTGCACTGGAGTTGTGTCTTACATGAAGCTAACATGTTCACTCAGAACTCTAGTCACAGAGTAGCCCATGTCCTTGCACTTTGAGCAAGAATACAATGGGTGACTCCTGGATTTGAACTGAGTTTTGAGGTCATTCTTTGGTCCAGGATCCATACTGGTAGCTGCAGTACTCCCAGTTAAGTTTTAAATGGTTTCAAGAAAACATGTTCCATATTAATCCATCTAGTGGGAAGGGTTTCTGTGAATTTGAGTTGATGTGAGGATTGTCCTGGGGATTTCACAGTATTCCGGTCTTATCAGGGGCCTGACCTTATCCAGACGCCTGCCTGTCTGTGAAGTCCAGCCAAGCCACTTGTGGAGGGATCATAAAACCAACCCCGGTTCTAAGGCACTCGGTCTCCTTCAGAGAGAAATGAACTCAGATACCCTTTCACATAATACTTTTTCCAAGAGTTGCATTACGATCAACCTTTTGGGTTTGGGTCTCAGTTTGCATTTTGTTTCATAGGCCAGAGGACATTGCACCCAGGCCAAAGGCATTTTTGACCAGCCTTTGTGTCATGGGCCTTTGGAAAGGTTTAGAGAAATGTTTAGCCAACAAAAACAGTCCCTCTGCTAATGAAAGGAGCTCATGAAATATCAACTCTAATTATATTTTCCATATTTTTTCCTTCTTCAATATGTTTATTACCGTAACCTCCTCCTCAGACTTCTTTCTGGAAAGACCATAGGCTTCTTATTTTGGAAAACTTGCTCTAAATTCCCTTCTCATACCTATGTTGCCATGAAACCCCAAATACTGAATTCAGTACAACTTTGTTACCTAATTTGAAGAAGGCCTGGATATTAAGGTACACTTAAGAATTGAATGTGAAAACTACAATAAATAACAGTTTTTTATATGGATCATTACTTTCTCTGATGAAAAATTCAGCATTTTCAAAAATTTGTTTCAGTGTTTATTGTTATTGGTAACACTATTAAAAAGTAATGGAATATCTCTTAGTTACCACTTTCCCTGGAGCAGCTAAAAACACAATTCTTTCTTATAATGGTAATCCGCTATAGAGGCACAAGTAATAATACAGTTTTGCAAGCTAATAGCACAATAATTTGACAGGAATTTGGTTAAACTTAGAAAAGAACTAAGGACTTGTTACAGTTAGCTGAGTACTCAGGAGTATGTTAGAATGTCTCTCTGCTTCTGTATTGTTCCCCCGACACTGTACTGCAAACAATTTGACCCATTCTGTGTGGGTCACTCATATAACTGTCTCCCAGTAGGACTGATCACATCCCCGATCATGTCCAGCTGTCTCATAAATGCCTGGGGTGAAAGTGCGCATAGAGATCGGGGTGGGGGAAGGTCAAGTGAGGAATTAAACAAACGATCAAGTTTGGCCCTGAGTCAATTTCTTCTCTGCTCCTGAAAAACGTATTAAAACGCAATACTAGTGTAGTTCCATAAAACCATCTTCATTGAGCTCAGCTAACATCAGCTGACACAGGTTAAGTGCAGAGCATATGCTCGGGGCACCTGACCATGCCAGGGGAAAGGAAAATAAATACATCTAAAATCTGAGCTCAGACCAGGCACGGTGGCTCATACCTGTAATCCCAGGACTTTGGGAGGCCAAGGCGGGCAGATCACTTGAGATCAGGAGTTAGACACCAGCCTGGCCAACATGGTGGAACCCCACCTCTACCAAAAAATACAAAAATTAGCCTGGCGTGGTGGTGCACACCTGTAGTCCCAGCTACTCAGGAGGCTGAGGTGGGAGGATCATTTGAGCCTGGGGGATGGAGGTTGCAGTGAGCTGAGATCACAACACTGCATTCCAGCCTGGCTGACAGAGTGAAACTCCATTTCAGGAAGAAAAACCAAAAAAAAAAAACCTGAGCTCTATCTACTCTTAAGTCATTTGTGGTCCGGATGGGGAGACAGGAAGTACACAGTAAAAGCTAAAGAGCAATGTGTCAGGTAGTACAGTTCTATAAACCATCTCAATTAACTAAGACAATTTTAATTTAAAAAATTTAAGATGCCAACCGAGACTATTCTAATTTTTAAAAACTTCTTTTCAGTCAAGGTCTTACTCTGTCACCCAGGCCAAAATGCAATGGCTTGGTCATGGCTCATTGCTCAAACGATTCTCCAACCTCAGCCGCCTAAGTAGCTGGGACCACAAGCGTGCACTACCATGCCCAGCTAATTTTTTATTTTATGTAGAGATGGAGTCTCCCTATGTTACCAAGGCTGGTCTTGAACCCTTGGGTGCAGGCCATCCTCCCACCTCAGCCTCCCAAGGTGATGGAATTACAGACGTGAGCCACTGTATTGGCCTATTTAATTTTTAAAAAATGGGCCCAGGGTGGGGCACAGTGGCTCATACCTATAATTCTAGCATTTTGTGAGGTGAAGTGGGTGAATCACCTGAGCCCAGGAGTTCAAAACCAGCCTGGCCAACATGGCAACCCTGTCTCTAATAAAAATACAAAAATCAGTCGAGTGGTCCTAGCTACTCAGGGGGCTGAGGTGGAAGGATCATCTGACCCCGAGGAAGAGGCTATGGTGAGCTGTGATTGTGCCACTGCACTCCAGCTTGGGTGTCACTCCAGCCTGGGTGACAGAGTGAGACCCTGTATAAAGAGAGAGACAGAAAGAAAAAGAAAATGTGTCTAGAACAGTTTGAAAATGGGTTATATTTGTGTTTCAGGCCAGTTCTGCCATTTATGATTTATGTTGCCAAGTGTTATGAGTGATATGAATACTGAAATTTCTTTTGTCTTTTGTATAGGGTCAGTGCAAACAACTTCATGGAGTCAGGAGCCCCATTTACGTGGAATGGGCACCGAGCAAGGCTGCTGGATTCCAGTATCCAGTGATGAGGGTTCCTGTCCCCAGGCAATGGAGCGAAGCTTTCATATGCCCTCCCCTGGAACACAGCCCCTTGATGGGGTTGGCGAGAAGCCCCATTCTCTCCTGTCAGCTAACCCATTATGGCAACAAAGGGCCCTGGACCCATCACACCACATGGAGCTGACTGAGTGAAAACTGGAATTAAAAGGAAAGTCAAGAAGAATGAACTATGGACAGTATCGTTTTTATCAAAAGTAGAGGAGAATTACAGGTTTTGGTTCCACAATCTCTACGACTAACCACCTACTCAATGCCTGGAGACAGATCTGTAGTTGTGCTTTTGTTTGTTCTTTCAAGCAGTCTCATGGCAGTCTTATTTTCAAGTAAGAGTACTGGGAGAATCACTAGGTAACTTATTAGAAACCAAAATTGGGATAACAGTGCTTTGCAAATTGTGTTGTCTTCAGTAGTCAATACAAATAGATTTTAGTGTTTGTTGTTCCTGCAGCCCCAGAAGTAGTTAGGGGTTAAAGCAGGCAATCACACTGGTCAGTTACAAAGTAATTTCTTTGATCTGGACCGAACATTTATGTCAATTTCATGAAATTATTAGAATATTACAATACAGTTAACATACAGTGTAGGCATTTAACTTCTCATTGGCATGGTCCACTGCTGATAATTTTGCAGAATGAATTGTGATGAATCAATGAAAAATGTAATTTAGAAACTGATTTCTTCAGAATTACTTTTTTAAAAAATCTTTGAATGAAAACATTTTATTTTAAAACTATTACACAGGAGGCTTCGGGATTTCTTGGTTATTACTGTCCTTTTCCCCCACAGAATTTGTATGTATTTTCAAATACAAGATTTTAAGTAAATTGCCTGATTTATTTTCATTATAGGTAACAATGAATTTATTCTAATTATTTAAATAAAATTACCAGAAAACATAAACATTTCATTGTATGCCTGGTTAAGTAGTTAATTATAGTCTAAGGCAGTGCTAGAGTTGAACCAAAATCATTTGTCAAGTTTGCTGGTGTTCCTGTTTTTTTTTTTTTTAGAGAGAGAGGATTGTGTCTCACTCTGTTGTCCAGGCTGGAGTGTGCAGTGGCATAGCCACAGCTGAGTGTAGCCTCAAACTCCTGGGCTCAAGCTATCCCCCTGCCTCAGCCTCCAGAGTAACTAGGACCACAGACACAGGACACCATGCCTGGCTAAATTTTTTATTTTTATTTTTTGAAGAGATGAGGGTCACCAATGTTGCTCAGGCTTGTCTTGAACTCCTGGCCTCAAACAAAGTCATGCTGGTAATTTTGCAAAATGAATTGATTTGTTTTCAGCCTCCCAACATATTAGATTACAGGCATGAGCCATGGTGCCCAGCCTTGTAACTCTTTAAAAAATAATTTTTAATCTACAACTCTAACTTTATAAATTAAAATTTCACATAATGTTCTAATTAAATATTTTCTTGCAGCCAAGGTATTGTTATTAAAGATAACACAACCTGATATAGTGACTTTGAATTTTGGGGGCTTTGAATCATTCAGTTTATGCATTAACTAGTCCCTTTGTTTATTTTTCATTTCTCAACTCCTTGGACTTTGGTGATTCCAGACATCAGAATAAAAAGAAATTGAAGTACCTGCTTTCAAATGGATACTTTATAAGAATTTTGGTAAAGATTTGGTGATGGGGAGGATGACTTGAGGTTTGTAGATATTAATTATTCAGTATGACACCTCACCCAGCTAATTTAGATTTTTCTATATTCAGTTTTGCTTTCATTGACAATTAATATCCTAGAGGATCAGAAGACTTGTCTATTTCTGTTGAGTGAACTGACCTCAGAAAAATAACAAAGTTTTCTTTCCCTATGTGTGAATATTTTTTCTGCCTCCAAAAGCTCACTTTTGGGTTTAAATTACATTTTTGTATTTTAGCACCTCCTCCTTTTAGGGTTTCAATGATGACAAAAGAAATGACACGAGACCACGGCTACCCATAACATACCATTATGTTTGAACCAGAAAATCCTTGTTTCCTTTTTAATGACTCTGGTACCTTAGAAACTGGGACCCTGCTAAGTCCTTGACTAGGCTATCCATTACCTCCTGGTTGCACTAAAGAAAAAAAACACACTGTGTTTTATAATCAACAAGCCACCCTGCAGAGATATCTTCTTGCAACTTTGCATCTTTACCAGTAATGTCCTCTTTTCTTTAAAAATTCAAGTTTTTAAAACAGCATTTTCATGTAAAAACTTGATTCATGTTTTTTCCAGACTGAATGCTTTTATTCCCTAACTCTCAGGGTCTTATTTTGCACAATGCCTGATTGAAATTCCATGACTAAATGTTACCTACTACATCTAAAATGAGCATTCTGGCCTCTTTTCTAGCATCTGGTAAAGGCTAAATATACTGTATTCTTTTGAAACCACATGATTTCAGTCCAACTATTAGCCTTGATTTCTAACCGATGTCCTTTTCACAAGAATAAATTATTGTGTGATCATTTGAAAATGTGATAGCTGTACTACATTATAAATCCTTAGAAAACACACATACACATGCAAGCAAAACAAACAAAAGGCTAAAAGAAACAAAATATCTAGTCAATTTAAGCAGCTGTGACAGGCAAGATTTTGTGGTTTGCTTTGTTTTCTTTGACTTTTTATTTCCTCTTCATTCTTTGAGTCTTTAAATGAGAAATTCTTTTCTGCCTTGGTTCATTCCCGAAGCAGGAATTCCAAACTTTCCTGTTGGGAACTTGACAGGGTTTCTGTAGCTAGAGGCCCCATGCTAGCAACAAGGAAAACACCAGGCTTTCCATGCCTGGCAGCTTTGGACTGTGTGAACCAGGGAAGCTGTGACTGCTTCCCAGACTTTCATCCCTGCATGCCAGTGGGATATAGTTGGTCACTGTGGTTAGATGCAGCAAAAGACAGATGTACTGGTACCAGCCCATCCTCACTCTTCCTGGTGGTGGTTGCTGCCAGCCTGCAGATTGTCCCCGCTGTCCCTTCCTTAGTGTTTCCTAAGCCTCTTTTTCCTGGGCGTTGGCCCTGATGCACCCAGGTGATTCCAGACCCACCACCAGACACACAAGCAGCATCCTTCCATAAACTTCCCTGCCTGGTCCACCAGACGCTCCCTCCCATTTGGGAAGCAGGGAATGCCTGGCTTCTGCCAACTCCGACTTGTCCACACATCCCATTGTATCAGTGTGCTCATCAGCGACATTGTTCTAACCCTCCAGATCCCTTTTCTGTATCTTATTTTCCCAGCTCCTCTTGCAATTATGTAAGATTTAATTTCTATAAGAAATTACTTTTATTACATAGTATGCGATGATTTGCTTTCCTGATTGAACTCTGATGGATAAAATAGGCAAATTTTCAAAGAACATATCATTCCTATATACAGATTCTTCTATATAATAGAAAAAGGAAAATACTCCTCACCTCATTTTATGGAGTCTTATTCTTATTTCTATAGTAGACAAGTATAGCACAAGAAAGAAAGATTACAGGTCAAACTCAATTACAAATATAGATGTGAAAAGTCTAAACAAAATATTAACAAAATGGCCTTGGCAGTATATTATAAAAATAACATTTCATGGCCAATTGGTAATTACATAATAAATGAAAGATTGGTTAAATATTTAAAATCATTAGTTTCATTCAACACAGTACCAAAGCAAAATAGAAAAAAAAGCAGAAAAAGTTTTCAATAAAATTCAATATGTTTCCACAACGAAACTTCTTAGCAAAAATATAAGGAAAAGTTAAATTCCTGGCCAGGCGCAGTGGCTCACGCCTGTAATCCCAGAACTCTGGGAGGCTGAGGTGGGTGGATCACGAGGTCAGGAGTTCGAGACCAGTCTGGCCAAGATGGTGAAACTCCATCTCTACTAAAAACATAAAAAAATTTGCCTGGCGTGCTGGCACGCACTTGTAGTCCCACCTACTCGGAAGGCTGAGGCAGAAGAATTGCCTGAACCTAGGAGTCTGAGGTTGCAGTGAGCCAAGATCGTGTGACTGCACTCCAGCCTGCGTGCAACACTACCATTACTTCTATTAAACATTGTGCTAGATATCTTAGCAATCTGACAGCATAATAATATCCTAAAGCAGTAAGATTAGATTTTTTAAATATGTAGGGATTAAAAAATTTTAAATTATACTCTATTTGCTGATGATATAGTTGTCCAGAGAAAATGTAAGATTATCTATAGTTAAATTACAAGTAGGAACACAAAATCAATATATCTCAGTAATGCTAACTAGAAAATGTAGTTACAATGTGTAAATTATAATAGTAACGTATATGTAAAATAACCATGAATAAATGTAACAGGTGTCCAAGCCCATTACACAGAAAATTAAAAATGGACATTGGCTGGGTGCAGTAGCTCACACCTGTAATACCAGCACTGTGGGAGCCTAAGGCAGGAGGATAACTTGAGACCAGGAGTTCCAGACCAGCCTGGGCAATAGAGTCAGCACCTGTCTCTATTGAAAAAAAAAAAAAAAAAAAAAAAAAAGGAGCTGGGCCTGGTGGCTCACGCGTATAATTCCAGCACTTTGGGAGGCTGAGGCGGGCGGATCACCTGAAGTGAGGAGTTTGAGACCAGCCTGATCAACATGGTTGAACCCTGTCTTTAAAAAAAAAAAAAAGAAGGGAAAGACATTAAAGATTGAAAGATGACCTAAAAGAAGATACACTAAGTTCATTAACAGGAAGTCTTAATGTTATAAAGTCATTAATTCTCCCCAAACAGATGTAACAATTCAATAATATTTTAATTAAAATTTCATGTTTTTTCCATGAAGCCTGGTAAACTAATTATAAAATTCATATGAGAAGGTCTAGCTGTGAACATCCAGATTTATCAGAAACCTAGTGCTAGGAAGAACTAAGAAAACTGGATAAAAAGACAATTCATTTGAGGGCATCAGCTAAATATTAAGGCAATGAGGATTCTAGGGGCTAAGATCTTAAAGAATGAAAAATGAAAAGAGATAAACCTGACACTCAGTGTGTCACTTCTCCTCTTTCAGCATTTGCTAATTTGTAAACAGCAGGCTAAAAGGAGAATACAGAGAATAGCGGTAGCATGAGAAATTGAGCAGAGCTTTTGCCATTGTTATGGGGCTAGGAGAAAAATCAGAATTTAGGACCTGCCAAAGAATAGCCCTTGATGACCAACCCAAGGCTTCACATAAGATATTTGAAGATCGACATTGTAGGCCAAAGACCTAACTAGAAACAGTCCAGCCCTCACAAAGAAATACAAATTCAAAATAGTTCATTCCCTAATAAAGTTATTTGATCCCATATTTAATGTTGCTACAAGCGAAAGTGAATTTTCTCTGAAAGAATTAATGCCATTCAGAATCTATTTCTTAATTTTTTATATATAACATCTGGCATTCAACAAAAAGTTACCAGACAAGCCAGGGGATAATTAGCCAAAGTGAGAGAGGGAGGGAGAGAGAAACAAAAGGCCAAATAAGCAGACCTACAGGAGATTCAATTATTGAAGTTACTAAACATGGATTTTAAAATAACTTAGGTTATATACTGAAGAATACACAGAGTGAGAAAAAGAATTTCAGCAAGAATTAGAATCTTTAAAAATAATAAACTTGAAAATACAATAACTAAAAGTAAAAACTTATTAAATAGGTTTAACAACAGATTAAACACAGCTGAAGAAAGAATTAATGAAGTAGAAAATAGATCGGCCAGGCATGGTGGAGCACACTGTAGTCCCAGCTACTCAGGAGGCTGAGGCTGGAGAATTGCTTGAGCCCAAAAGTTCAAGACGAACCTGGGCAATATAGTAACAGAGTGTGTGTGACCTCAGCTTAAAAAAGGAAAGAAAGAAAGAAAGAAAAGAGGTCAACAGAAAATATCCATACTGAAGTATAAAGAGAAATAAAGAATAGAAAATACAGAAAAAGCATAAGAACACAAAAAACTTCTAATGTGTTTAATTGTAGAAAGAAGCAAGACTGGGGTAAAAGCAGTATTTGAAAAGATCATATGTGAAAACATTCTAATAATGAAAAATAATAAACACTACAAAGCCAAGCAATAAATACAAATCAAACCATAAATAGAAATCTTAAAAAAATTTTAAAGCAGTCAGATATAAGAAACATTATTTTCAAATGAACAAGATGGTCCATCATGAACAAATGAACATCAATGGAAATTATGAATGCCAGCAGAAAATATAATAATTGGCTGAGTGCAGTGGCTCACACTTGTAATCCCAGTACTTTGGGATTACCTTGGGAGGCCAAGGTGGGAGGATCACTTGAGCCCAGGAGTTTGAGACTAGGCTGGGCAACGTAGGGAGACCCTGTCTCAAATAAAATAAAATAAAACTTAAAAAAAAAAATTAAAATAGAACGATGTGTTTAAAGTGTTGAATGAACTAGAATTCTACATCCAGCCAGCAAAAATAGTGTTAAAGGTGAGAGCAAAATAAAGACTTTAGATAACAAAAACCTAAAGAATTGGACAACAAAACACCTGTACCAATACAGATATTGAAGAAAAATTTTCAGGCAAAAATAAAATGATCCCAGATGAACTCATGAAAATACAGCAAAAAATAAACAATTGAAAGGGTCAATATGTAGGTAAATGTAAATGAATACAGACTCAATGAAAAATGGCAAGTTATACATGAAGAAGAATTAAATAGAATGACTTAATCTATTAGACACCAGAAATTATTATAAAGCCAACAGTAACTAAAACGTACGGTACTCTTTCAGGTTAGACGAATAGGCAAATGGAATAAAAAAGAGTTACACACAGAAACTTGGAAGATGATTGAGTGGGCAATGAACATCAGTGGTATGAAAATGAACTATTAATAAATACAGCTGAGAAGACCGATTCTCCATTCAGAAAAGAATGAAACGGATCCCTATTGTAAGGACTGCATGTACAACCAAGGTAGAATACAAACTTAAATTTGGAAGGTCAAACTATAAAGTTTCAAAAGAATTTATTGGCCTACACTTTAACCTTGGGGCAAGGAGAAATTGCTTAATCAAGACCCCCCTCCAAAAGAGGAAAATATCAAAAAGTTGCCATCAAAATAAGAACCTCTAGTCTTTATATCATAAAGAGGGTAAAAATACAAAATTCAAGCTTTGAAAATAAATTTTTGGTAGATATAACTGACAAAGATATAAATCTAGAATATATAAACACTTCCTAAGGTCAATAAGAAAGAGACAGGCAACACAGTAGAAAGATGTGAAGTGGTAACACAAATTGTGACCCCAACAGCACATGAAAAGGCAATTAGTCATGTTAGTAATAAGGGCAGGCCGGGCGCAGTGGCTCAAGCCTGTAATCCCAGCACTTTGGGAGGCCGAGGTGGTGGATCACGAGGTCAAAAGATCGAGACCATCCTGGTCAACATGGTGAAACCCCGTCTCTACTAAAAATACAATTAGCTGGGCATGGTGGCACGTGCCTGTAATCCCAGCTACTTGGGAGGCTGAGGCAGGAGAATTGCCTGAACTCAGGAGGCGGAGGTTGTGGTGAGCCGAGATCGCGCCATTGCACTCAAGCCTGGGTAACAAGAGCGAAACTCCGTCTTAATTTAAAAAAATAATAATAATAAATAAATAAAAAAGTAATAAGGGCAATGCCAAATGAAACCACAATCAGATACCACTTCGCACCCAGCCATTGGCAAAAATTTTTAAGTTAGATGAGTACCAGGCTCAGCAAGAATGTGGGCCTATCAATACCCTTACATACTTCTGGTGAGAGTGTTAATTGGTACAATCACTTTGGCATTACCTCGTACAGTTGAAGATGTTTATACTCTACAACCTAGCAAAAATACCTAAAATCTGAGGTATATATCTTGGAGAAACCCTGTATCTGGAGATACACAGGTATCTCAAGGTACAAACAAAAGAGTTCATGATCATGTGCACGCACACACACACACACACACACACACCGAAAACTGGAAACCACATAAATGCCAACAGTAACATAAATTTTAAAATTACGGAATGCTATATAGCAGTTAAGAAATGAATTACAGCTATGCATATGACAACTGATTAATCTGAAGAGCTGTTTAACTTGGAGCAATGAGAAAAACAGAAAATAGCTCATTTTATGAACAAACAATTCCTTTATATAAATTTTATAAGCAAGGAAAATTAAACAGTATATTGTTTGCGGATGCAGGCTTGAGTGGTAAAATTATGAAGAAAAGCAAAGGCATCACTGACCAAAAAATTCAGAAGTGTAGTTGTTGGCTGGGCACAGTGGCTCACACCTATAATCCCAGCACTTTGGGAGGCTGAGACAGAAGGATCACTTGAGGCCAGGAGTTCAAGGCTGCAGTGAGCTATGATCAGCCCAAGGTGATCGGGTGAGACACTGTCTAAAACAAACAAAACAGCAGCAGCAACAAAAGAGAAGAATCAGGAAAAAAGAGTAGCTGTCTTTGGAGTTGTAAGAGGATGCCTTCAGTGATAGGTACTCCAGGGCTTCTGAGGTCCTGGTAGTGTTCTACCTCTAAGTCCTCATGGTGGGCAATGAGTGTTTTTTTATTGTTATTTCTCTGTGAAGTACCCAATACATTTTTTTTTCACGTTTTGAAAAGAAATTGTTCTTAAGTTTTCTATTAAGCATGTCTTGAATTCCAAAGCAGCATTATTCACATTCTTCTCATTCATGTGGAGTGGGTTTGCTGAACTCCGCATCTCTGAAGCCATGGAGCATGTATACTAGATTCCCATGTCTCCGAGCTAGAAATTTTCCTCCCCTGTGTGAAGAACCTCAAGAGAGGCAGAAGATGCTGTTTCCTACATACCTTGGACACTTAGAGAGTTAAAGAAGATAATGGAAGAGCCGAAGAAAGAAGAACTGTAATGTACAAGGGACAACATAGAAAAAATAGAAATTGGCATTTGGAATCTCTTAAGAAATTATTTGGTGAAGATGATAAAAATTATGTTCATAATTATGATGAGAAGCAGCATTTGAATTACGGTGCTTTGGTTTGCTCTACTATTTCATCTTTTCTCTTCTATTAATTTATTCTGACCTTTGACAATCTCTTGTTTGGGTTTTCCCCTGCCTTTCAGTTTTACATTCTGCTTTTTAAATTCTTATGCAAGCTTTTCTCTGTTTGCTAAATTAAGTAGATCCATAAAGTAATACATATGTTTGTAGTGAGCTGGAAATTACAGTGAAACTGTCTGTACTTCCTGTGTTCATGAGATAATGAATAGGGGTAACTTTTTAAGGAATTAGAATAGAAAATCAAGATCACAAATGGTAGGAAGCCGAAGCTTTCACAATCTGGCTCCAAGGTTTTCTGCCTCTAACAACTCTTTAATCCTCCACTGTATTAGAACTCTCAGAACCAGCTTTGTTCCTTTCTTATTCCAAAATTACAGCTCTCTTTCCATTTGTCTTAGGTTCCAAATGACTTTTTATTTCTGCACAGTTGTTACCATCTTATTCAAAAACTGTCATAAAAAACTTAGCAAATTTCTCAGAAAACCAGGCAAATGGAAAAATCTGTGCTTCAGTGATTGCTCAGAGCCTTGAAGTGGGCACTCTGTCTGCTCATGAAGAGAAGAAAAAAGACCTTCATAATCCTAGCTCTGCAACTGGAGAATCTTAGAAATACAGCATACCCTAGAGGCCATAGAGTTCTGCTCAGAATAAAATCGCCTTTTTCTTTAGCTTTAGCTTTTGACTTACTGTAGTCACAGGGAGCTTGAGACTTCAGAAGGCAGCTGTTGCACTCTTGGAGTTGTAAGGAAATTCTTCCTTAGTGAGGAATTGTAGGCCTCCTCTGGGCTAGCTTGGACCTCTGCAAGACCAATTCTTCAAATATGTAAAATGCCGTCTCCTCATTTCGACATGTCTCCCGAGAGTCTTCTCTTCTGAAAGCCAGCATCCCTGCTTTTGTTGCCCATGTCATATGTTTCTAGGTGTCGTGTCAGACTGTGCTGGTGCCTCTTGTTTGGAGGCCTGGCTGCAGTGTGGCAGCGCCCTTTTTGAAGTGAGATGCCCAAACTGAGTATCAGACTCCAGATGTGGCTGAAATCCTGGGGATGCTAAGTGCTTTATTCCCCCTTTTATGCTCAAGTTCCCAAATTTTGTTAGTTTTGATAGACACTACATGACACAGGAAGCGTGTATAGAAATAATCAGGGATCCGCAACGGAAATCCACTGGAGTGCTTCTCTACAGATATACTCATTGTAAAGTCACCACAGGTAGCCAGGGCTTCCATCAAGATATGAAGTGGAATCTCCTCCCTGGGCCATGGGCAGGACGAGCCCAGGAGCGGGGTCTACTCCTCAGACCCCCACCCCGGGGCCTCTTGTTTCTGCTTCTCTCTGCAGGTCTGTTCGGCTCTCCTTCTTCTCTTGCCAAAGTGACCTTTCTATGTCTTTTATGTTTCTTTTAAACTTTGGTTTGCCTGTGCTCCGTGTGGCATGAAACAGACCTACCCCAAAGTCTCTAAACTTTTCATTTCAAGTGTTCCCATTTCCATTGCCCAGCTCCGTGTCTCTCAAACTTTTGTGTCCATGAAATCACCTGGGGATTTTGTTAAAATTCCGATATACCTCCATAGGTCTAGGATGGGGAATCCACATTTCTACCAAGTTCCCAGATGACATGGATGATGCGAGTCCATTGATCATACTTTGAGTAGCAATGAATCAGGCTGCAGCTGTCCCAGTTTCCCAGTTCCTCAATTCTAACTTCCTGGGAAAGGGAATTTTATGACTGTATTCCAGTTTTGGGATTTGTTCACTCTGGTCCAATTAGCCACTGGAAGGGGAACAGATGTACATGTTACAAACATGGCCACCCTGCTTGGCCCTTTCAGCAGAAGCTGTGGGTGGACTGATTGAAAATGCCAGAATAGGTCTACAGCAGAGGTCACTAAAACCCTCAGATCACCTTTGTATAAATGACTCACTAAACCAAATTTTGCTTATCTTACTCTTGTGCCATTTTTTCTGATGGGAAATACTGTCATTTTCTTTTTTTAATTTAAGTTCTAGGATACATGTGCAGAATGTACAAGTATGTTACATAGGTAAATGGGTTGATGGTTTGATGCACCTATCAACCATCACCTAGGTATTAACCCATCTTATATTAGCTATTAATCTCGATGCTCTCCCTTCCTGCACCCCTACCCTACCCTGACAGGCCCCGGTGTGTGTTGTTCCCCTCCCTGTGTCCATGTGTTCTCATTGTTCAGCTCCAACTTATAAGTGAGAACATACAATGTTTGTATTAGTTTGCTGAGGAAAATGGCTTCGAGCTCCATCCACGTCCCTGCAAAGGACATGATCTTGTTCCTTTTTATGGCTGCATAATATTCCATGGTATGTATGTATCACATTTTCTTTATGCAGTCTATCATTTATGGACATTTGGGTTAATTCCATGTCTTTGCTATTGTGAATAGTGCTGCAATGAACATATGTGTGCATGTATCTTTATAATAGAATGATTTATATTCCTTTGGGTATATACTCAGTAATGTGATTGCATGGTCAAATGGCATTTCTGGTTCTAGGTCTTTGAGGAATTGCCCCATTGTCTTCCACAATGGTTGAACCAATTTTACATGCCCAGCAACAGTGTAAAAGCATTCCTATTTCTCCACAACCTCGCCAGCATCTGTTGTTTCTTGACTTTTTAATAATCACCATTCTGACTGGTGTAAAATGGCATCTCAATGTGATTTTGATTTGTATTTCTCTAATGATCAGTGATGTCAAGCTTTTTTCATATGTTCGTTGGTCACATAAATGTCTTGTTTTGAGAAATGTTTATGTCCTTTGCCCACTTTTTAATGGGGTTGTTTTCTTGCAAATTTAACTTCCTTATAGATTCTGGATATTAGGCCTTTGTTAGATGGATAGATTGCAAAATTTTTCTCCCATTCTATAGGTTGCCTGTTCACTCTGATGATAGTTTCTTTTGCTGTGCAGAAGTTCTTTAGTTTAATTAGATCCCATTTGTCAATTTTTGCTTTTGTCACAATTGCTTTTGAAGTCTTTGCCCATGCCTATGTCCTGAATGGTATTGCCTAGGTTTTCTTCTAGGATTTTAGAGTTTTTGGTTTTACATTTAAGTCTTTAATCCATTTTAATTTTTGCATAAATTATTAGGAAGGTGTCCAGTTTCCATTTCCTGCATATGGCTAGCCAATTCTCCCAGGACAATCTGTTAAATTAGGAATCCTTCCCCCATGGCTTGTTTTTGTCAGGTTTGTTGAAGTTCAGATGATTGTAGATGTGTAGCCTTATTTCTGACCTATTCTGTTGCATTGGGCTATGTAAGACTATCATTTTCTAATATAATTGACATGGTTCTGATTTTCTTTGAATGCTGTCCACATAGTTAATATATCTTCTTTCTGATGCTTGTGTGAGGCTTAGGCCTATGAAATTCATATATTCATAAACCTAAGAAAAAACTTTGAATTATCCTCTTATATCTTCTCATATCATAGATGCTATTCTCTGTCATTTCAGTGAGATTTTAGAAGAAAGGAAGAATTGCTCTCCATCAGCCATCCTAAAGAAGCAGCACTTTACATTGTAGTTTTAAAATCCTTGTGCCAGGCCCTGAACTCAGTGCAAACCAACCGTCATTTATGGGAAACTTACAATTATAAAGGTTGCATGTCCCTTTTCAGTTGCTTCTCCAGGTGGGTCACTATGGCCCTTCCAAGGATCTGTCTGTGTGAGATCCAAGCTGTGGGAATGACATCTAAAGGAAAACTTTGTAGAAGTTCAGCACTGAAACTTTCACTTTACACCTCTCCATCCACACACATACCAGATGCTGACTTCCCTAGTACACTATGACAGCAGGACCGATGGCAGCACTTTGCTTTTACTCCCTGATCTAGATGCTTACTCCATGGTGATGATTCTGTGGTGCTTTATCCTCCCAATCTGGTGTGTTTTAGTTTCAAATATATAGGTAGTTTCTAAGGATCGAGGCACTTGAAGGAGTGTGCAGTGGGGAGGGGATGACAGGATGGATGCAGTAGGATAATGAGAACGTTCTCTGGCACGAGTCTGGGGAAGGCAAAGATGTGTTTCTAGCTTGGGGAGCTTAGGAAGAAATCCCATAGCAATTCATTTCAGTCCCGGATTGTCAGACTTGGTCCTATTGTTCATTCACTCTTTTAAAACTAGTCCTATAGAAATCATACGATCCATTTGAGGTTTGGAAGAGGTCTTCCATAATTCAGAGAACTGGCCCATTAATCAGAAAATTGGCTATTTTCCATCTCTTCATTTTGTCAATTAAAGGCATAGCCACAATGGATAGATTCATTCTGGATGCAAAGAAAATCAAAGTACTCTTAGAGATTTGTTGGGCCAAGGAGACACTCACATGGGACCACTTTGTAGATCAATTTTCCAAGCCCATGAAAAATAAATGGGAGTGTCCCTATGTGAGCTTGTTAGCATCTGTTCCGCTGCATTATGCATGATCCCGCCATGTTCATGGTGCATCTATCCATCACACTGTTTCAACAAGGATTTTCCATTTTTGCCAAATGGTAGCTATCAAGACAAAATACATAGTTTCCTCATGCTGGTTTTCTTGGCAAGTCTCTCTCTTGTACTTTAAAAAAAAATAGCTATCTATAATTTATCGTTGTTTAGTATAGCCACAGAGGTTTGGCCTCCTCCCTTAGGGGACAGATTTGAGGGCCTGTAGACACTTCTCTAGTCGTACTATTTGCTTGATAGTTTTTCTTTTGGTAGCACTGTCATTTTTAAAAATTTCAAATAAACTTGTTATCACTAGTCTGTCTAAAAGTAGATCCCATGTAGGTCATTAATAAATATGACTCTCATGTAGATGTTATAAGAAAAAAACCACAAAGATCTGATTCCTTCTCTGTTAGCTTACACAAATGTATACAGATATAAAGCAAACAGCATTGTGAGATTTTTTTTCTGATAAAAATTAATTTATTCATTTTAATGCTATAGTAGGTAGAAAGGAAGCTTGCATTTGAATTACATTCTGATAAACACTATAATTATACTTGCCTAATTAGAATGATTTCTGTATTTAATAGGCATTGAATTTTTGCATACCAGAGCAAGTACAAAGCCTATGTGCCATTTTTCTTTCCTACCACGGATTTAATCTATGCTAATAGCTATTCAAACTCTTTCAGACTGCTGAATATTTGTCTTTGGTGCATTTTTCACCCTTGGCTGATATAGTAATTGCAGCTGTTAAAAAAATTTATTTTCATTTTGTTGATTCTGTCTGTGCTCCAAATCTCCCATTCTAATTTATTTTATATTGCTCTCTCTGCTATTCTAGATTTCTCAGTTTCTTCTGACTAAGGACTTTTGTTTAAATTTTGTGAATGGTAATTATTAATTTGTCAGAAAAAATATTTCAGTCCAAATCACTATTGATTTAGATTGTCATTAGATTCAAATACTGAATAATTGATAGTTGTATATACAAAAGAACCTTTCTTACTCAACTTTAATAGTATCGGGTGAACCAGCAACCAATAGAATGGGGAAAAATTTTTACAATCTACCGATCTGTAAAGGGCTAACATCCAGAATCTACAAAGAACTAAAACAGATTTACAAGAAAAACAAACAAACTCATTCAAAAGGACATGAACAGACACTTTTCAAAAGAAGACATATATGAGGACAACAAACATATGAAAAAATGCTCATCATCACTGGTCATTAGAGAAATGCAAATCAAAACCACATTGAGATACAATCTCATGTCAGTTAGAATGGCAATCATTAAAAAATCTGGAGACAATAGAGGCTGGAGAGGATATGGAGAAATGGGAACACTTTTATACTGTTGGTGGGAGTGTAAATTAGCTCAACCATTGTGGAAGACAGTGTGGCGCTTCCTCAAGGACCTAGAAATATAAATTCCATTTGACCCAGCAATCCCATTACTGTGTATATATCTAAAGGATTATAAATCGTTCTATTATACAGACACATGCACATGTATGTTCATTGCGGCACTGTTTGCAATAGCAAAGACCTGGAACCAACCCAAATGCCCATCAGTGATAGACTGGACAAGGAAAATATGGCACATATACACCATGGAATACTATGCAGCCATCAAAAATGATGAGTTCATGTCCTTAGTAGGGACATAGATGAATCTGGAAACCATCATTCTCAGCAAGCTGACACAAGAACAGAAAATCAAACACTGCATGTTCTCACTCATAGGCAATGTTAAACAATAAGAACACATGGACACAGGGAGGGGAGCATCACACACTGGGGTCTGTTGGTGGGGAAATAGGGAATGGACGGTGGGAGGTAGGGAGGTTGGGGAGGGATAACATGGGGAGAAATGTCAGATATAGGTGAAAGGGGGATGTAGGCAGCAAACCACATTGCCATGTATGTACCTGTGCAACAATCCTGTATGTTCTGCACATGTACCCCAGAACCTAAAGGGCAATAAAACTTTATATATATATGTATATATATATATATAAATGTATATATATATATATAAATGTATATATGTATATATGAGAGAGAGAGAGAGAGAGAATCTGAAGCAGTGGTTTAAGTGGCCACACTTATGAAACTTATGAAGTTCCATAATCATCGGTTTTGAATTTTTTCTACTATGCCCTTAAATTAAAGACCTATTTTTTCAGTGACTAAGACTTCCAGAAGCCAAATCCCTCTCTTTTCCTAAAGAATGACTTTCCTGAAGGAGAATAGAACTCATTCACAAATTTGAGTCGGTTGTTTCAGAACAGTTTAAAATTGACACAAATTTGAATAAATGCACAATGTTTGATATAAAAAGTAGATAAATGGATATGAACCTAAGTCATAAATTTTTTACTTAGCTTTATAGACTTAAATGGAGCTAGAGCCGGGCACGGTGGCTCATGCCTGTGATCCCAGCACTTTGGGAGGCCGAGGCGGGTGGATCACAAGGTCAGGAGATCAAGACCATCCAGGCTAACATGGTGAAACCCCATCTCTACTAAAAATACAAAAAATTAGCTGGGTGTGCTGGCACATGCCTGTAGTCCCAGCTACTCGGGAGGCTGAGCTGGGAGAATAGCTTGAATCTGAGAGGCGGAGGTTGCAGTGAACTGAGATTGGGCCATTGCACTCCAGACTGAGTGACACAGCAAGATTCCATCTCAAAAAAAAAAAAAAAAAAAAAAAAAAAAAAGCAGAAATCATGTTCTTTTGCAAATCTAGATGTGAAGAGAAGCAAGTTTCTGCTACTGTAATGTTTGCAGACTGGGAACATTTATTACTACAAGGAGGTAAAGTGTTAGTAAGCGGTACCTGTATGAACCACTTTTATAAATTTTAATGATTAGGTATTTACTTTTTATTAAACATTTTATTGTGAAAATGTTTAAAGTACAGCCAAGTGGGAAGAATTTTACAGTGAACACCGATAAAACCACTTAGATTCTTCCACACATTTTTCTTTACTTGTTTATTACATATCTAACCTTCTATCCATCCCTTGATGCAGCCGTCAATCCATCTTATTTTTAATGCTAATTATTTAAGTTGCAGATGACAATACATTTCATTCAAAATATTTTAGCATGCAGATTGAGTTTAATATTTGTTTATAGTTTATTTTTCTTTCAGTGTAAAATTTACTGAGTTTGTCAAAATGCATATATGCACCTGTGTAACTGAAACCCCAATCAAAGTATTGAACATTCCCTTGCTTCCTCGTTTATCTCTATCCTTACCCATATCCCCAGGTAACCACTGCTCAGACTTTTTTTTACTGTAATAAGTTTGCCTATTCTAGAACTTCAGTTAAAGGCAATCATGTATTATGTACTCTTTTGTGTATGTTTTCTTTCACTCAGTCTAGTTTTTTTCTTCATCTCTGATTTTCATTCCTTTTTAAGGCTAATATTTCATTGTGTGAATATATCACAGTTTGTTTATCCATTCTCTGGTTTGTTTTTAGCTTTTAACTATTATGAATAAAACTGCTATGAACAGTCTTATCCAAGTCTTCTTCTGTAAATGTATTTTTTTTATACCTCCTGGGCAGGACTGTAATTGTAGGGTCAGACAATAGGTGTATTTTTTAGTTTTAGAAGAAACATACAGAATTTTTCTAAAGTGGTTATATTATTTTTATATTCCCATCAATAATGCATGAGACATTCAGATATCCTGCACTTTTTTTTTTTTTTTAACTTTACTTATTCTGGCAATGTGAGCAGTATCTCATGGCCTTATTTGCATTTCCCAGATTTTTTTTTTTTTTTTTTTTTTTTTTTTAGACAGAGTCCCACTGTATTGCACAGCCTGGAGTGCAGTGGTATGATCTTGGCTCATTGCAACCTCTGCCTTCTTGGTTCAAGCAGTTCTCCTGTCTCAGCCTCCCAATAGAACTACAGGTGCACACTACTACATCTGGCTAATTCTTTATTTTTATTTTTAGTAGAGATAGGCTTTCACCATATTGGTCAGGCTGATTGATCCACCAGCCTCAGCTCCTAAAGTGCTAAGATTACAGATGTGAGCCACTGCACCTGGTATAGATGTTTTATTTCTAATAGCTTTTAGAAAAATACAATTGGAAAATAAAGTCCATAATTTAGGTCCAAACAGAAAGTAAGTCAATTTAAGATAAAGTTCAATAGAAATACTAGGTAAATAATAATTGTATAAAACCTAGAAAAGGAAAAACTATATTCCAAAGACAAAGTGGCAAGGTGGATATTAGTACACATACTGGAGCCAGCCTGCTGGATTGGATCCTGGTCCCAGTGCTTACTAGCTATGTGACCCTGGCAAATTACTTTCCTTCTCTGTGCTTCAGGTTCCTCGTGTATAAAATATGAGTTATAATAGTATCAACTTCATATGGAATGGTGAGGAGTATGTGTGTAAAAACATGTGAACGGCATGTAGTAAGCACGATGTAAGGGGTAGGTTACTATAACTATTGCTACTGTAATCAATCAGCACAAATACATTCAACTGCAAAATGAGGCAGGGGAATAAATACCTCTAGAAAGCAGAAAGATGTGTGCTTTCTGGAACAGATGTATCTTATTGCCAACCTGGCACTAATTTCCCTTTGATATGGTTTGGATCTGTGTCCTCACTCAAAACTCATGTTGAACTATAATCTCTCATCTTGGAGGTGGGGCTTGGTGGGAGGTAATTGGATAATGAGGGTGGATTTCTCACAAACAGTTAAACGCCATCTTCTTGGTGCTGTCCTTGTGATAGTGAGTAAATTATTGAGAGAGCTGGCTTTTAAAAGTGCGGCACCTGTGCGCATGCTCGTTCGTGCTCTCTCTCTCTCTCTCTCTCTCTCTCTCTCTCTCTCTCTCTCTCTCTCCTGCCTCCCTCCATGTTAGGCACGTGCTCCCCCTTCAGCTTCCACCATAATTGTAAGCTTCCTGAGGCCTCCTAAGATGCAGATGCCTGTGTTATGCTTCCTGTACAGCCTGCAGGACCGTAAGCCCATTAAACCTCTTTTCTTTATAAATTACCAGTCTCAAGTATTTCTTTATAACAATGCATGAATGGCATAATCCACCTTTTTTCTAGGATAGAGACTGGCTCTTCCATTGGGCAACAGCCCTTCTCAGTACTCAGTGTGAGGCTGAACCTATTTCTTGGCCATCTGGTCGAGGCCTGGCCAATCCACATTTCCCATCCTTCTGTTCACATTGATTGGACACTTGATCTCAGTCAGAATACTACTACTCAATAAAATTTCTGCCGGTGCTATTCAGAAAGTAACTCCCTTTCTTTCTGCTACAGTTGCTGAGCTGATAAGACAGGATGGTGCCTCTGGGAGCCATTTTGGATCCCCTAGGGAGAGCCTGCCCTAATTCCACAGAGCAAAATGCAAAGCTAGAGAAAGAGAGAGAGGGAGCAAGAGAGAGAGAAAAAGAGAGAGATGTCCACTGGTATCACTTGACGACTGGCTCTAGCTGTCTTGATCTGACCTTCCCAGCTGTGGACTCATACATTCCCTTTTTTGCCCAAGCCAGTTTGAGTTTCAGTTGCTGTCATTTGTAGCTGAGAATTCTGATGAATACATCTTTTATAGTCAAGGGCACATTTTTTGCAAGACAATTTCCTTCAGTTAAGTTGGGGGGCTTTGCTGTGTGTATGTAAATGTTTTACTCTGACGAAACTTGTGTGTAGGTGGTTTGTTTATATTACATGCAGAGACTGGTAGAGCCAGGTTTATGAAATACCCCAACAGATCGGGAGGCAGATTTGGAGGAAAATGATGCCAGTCTGTTTACTGTGCAGCAGCTATGGGAAGCAGGAAGACACTCATTGTTTCTCAGTGTCATCTGGATTCCATGGTCTGAGTGAGATGGAATGGAGAGGGATGGGGAGTGAGGAGGAGAGCGGGGCAGGATGCTTCTGCAGGTTCTTCTGTCTCTCCCACCCGTTTGCCCTGGTGCTGCAAGCGGGTGGGGGAGATGAGATCTGCTACTTTACGTTCCTTCTTTCAGCCTGCCCTTATCAGCTGTTGCAATTGGAACTTCCAGAACCTGTGCCTCCAAGTCTCCATACTGTTTGATAACACCTCTGATAATAATCCTACCGTATACCCCTGGACTAAGACTCATATAAACATGATGTAATCATCTGATTTCAATTGGCCCAGCCATCTGGAAAAGGTGCCTTTCAATCATTTGGTTGCACTGAAACTAAGCCTAAGATGACCACATCTATATTTAGTGACTTCCTAATCACAGTATCAATAAATATGGCTTCTTATTGCAAAGCTGGATAATTGCACTTACTCTTGTTAACATCTCATGTGCTTCAAAGAGTAATTACAGATAATGAGAAAGTTTAGGTTCAAAGGATTATGCATATTATCGAATAACAAATGAAGAGTGTTTGAAAGGTGTGATAGGGGTTAATCACTGAGGGCTAAAACTGCCCGCTCGTGCACAGCTAAGGGAGAAGCTGCATGAGCTCCTCCATGGTATGCAATCGATGCAAGCCCATACCTCCACACCAGCCTAAATTCTGAAACCCTAGCCACCAAGAAAACAAAAGAAGTGCTATTAAGAAATGAATGGGTTCAGTGGAGGGAGAGAGAGAGTGTGTGTGTGTGTGTGTGTGGTGGTGGTGGTGGGGGGAGCGGGGGGATAGGGGTGTGTGTGTGTGTGTGTGTGTGTGTGTGTGTGTGTAAAGTCTAGTAAAACTAACCTGTGATGTTTAGCAAGAATTTCCTGCTTATGGTCTAGTGTCTCTTAACTTCATTTATTAATGTTTTATATTCAATTCATTCACTCACTGAAAAATTATTGAGACTCCACTTTATGTTGCAGGAATGATACCATGTGCTGGGTATAAAATGAGGCTGCCCTCACAAAACCTGTAGTCCATCTGGGAGACAGATGTTAAACTACAATGGTGATAATCACTGCAGAGCAAAGTTACAGTGTGAGATGCTTTGATCTAGTCCAGTCTACAAAGGTGAGGAGAGATTTCCCTGGGGACCTGACATTGAAGCTGAGGCCAAAAGGAGAAGTAGTTAGATGAGCAGAAAACAGAGAGCAGCAGAAAATAATAGAAAGCGTGAAGGCCCTGAGATGGGGAGCAGCTGGTTCCATGTAAAGGTGGGAAGAATGTCAGAGACGTTGGAGAAAGGTGAATAAGGCTGGAGAATAAATGTAGCTGGAGATGTGGGCTGGGGCCAGACGAGGTAGACCCTCTTGGCCCGGTACGAGAGGCTGAACTTTATCTCAAAGCTGTTAGAGCCACACCACTGACAGGTTGTATGGGAAACTTTACATTTTCTTTTTAAATTACATTTCCTTTTAGAGACAGGGTCTCACTCTGTTGCCCGGGCTGAAATGCAGTGGCACAATCACAGCTCTCTACAACTTCAAACTCCTAGGCTCAAGCCATCCTCCCACCTCAGCCTCCTGAGTAGCTGGGACTACAGGCACAAGCCACCAGGCCTGGCTGTTTTTTAATTTTTTCAGTGACTGAGTCACTGTATATTGCTCAGGCTGGTCTCGAACTTCTGGGCTCAAGTGATCTTCCTGCCTTGGCCTCTCTCCCAAAATGCGGGGATTACAGGCATGAGCTATTGCGCCCAGCCAAATTTTACATGTTCTTATGGTTGGCATTTACATAGTTTCCAATACACATGATATCTTTTCATTGTATTTTGTAGTTTGAGCACTACTTTTAAAAGCAAAGCAGAGAAATTTAGAGTTAAAAAGTTAATAAGTAGGTCAACAAGGGCAAAGAACTTAAAAGGGCTTCGGGATTTTCTTTGTTCCATTATACCATTTTAGAATGGGTTTTTTTTCTCCCCTTTTATTTGTATGTCTTGGAAAATAGTAAAGAAAGCTCTAAAACCATTTTGTGAGACAGTTGTCTTTCCAAATTTCGTCAAATTTCTAAGGCTATAAATGACGGTGATACTTAAGATTTGAGTCTAGAAAAAAGCCAGTATTAACAGGGTAGTAACTGGAATGTAAGAACAATGCAGGAGTTAGAAGTATGAGTTCTGGACTGACCTCAGTCAAATTCAAGTCCAGCTTTGTCAGTCACTAGATGTATGACACTGGAGATGTTGTTCAGCCTCTCTTATCTGTAACATGGAGACAATAATATTAACTACTTTGCTGGGCCATGATGAAGATGATGGAATGCCTTTAAGCACGGTAATTGGTAAACAAAATAGTACATGATTAATCAATAATACTAACAATTTCAGTGCAGAGTTATCTTTTTCCACTAAAAGAGATGGTGGAAAGTTCCATATTTATTATAATACATACCATTTTATAAGTACGTATGTGATAAATAACTGATCGCTAAGCTCATGCATACAGTAGCTAATATGTAAAAGTTTTGGGAGGCAATCTGAAGAATTAGAAGTTTGGATTCGAATGAATAAATAACAGAGTAATTAAAGTTAAACAGAAATTAAATACTGAAAGACAAACAGCCAAGTTTAAATGGGTTCATGAACAGAGATGTTAAAAACAAAAGGCAAGATGTCAGTTCAGAGGATGCAAAAAGCAATACAATTTTTATCTTACTTATTTTTATTTGTGAGACAGAGTCTCACTCTGTCTTCTAGGCTGGAGTGCAGTGGCACAACCTCAGCTCACTGCAACCTCTGCCTCGCGAGTTCGATTCTCCTGCCTCAGCCTCTCAAGTAGCTGTGATTACAGGTGCACACCACCACAACCAGCCAATTTTTGTACTTTTAGTAGAGATGGGGTTTTGCCATGTTGGCCAAGATGATCTTGAACTCCTGACCTCCAGTGATCACCTGTCTTGGCCTCCCAAAGCGCTAGGATCACAGGCATGAGCCATTGTGACCGACCACATTTTTACATTAAAGCTTGAAAGCACAGGGACAGAGAAAAGAACAAAACAACTAACAAATATCTTCAAGGGCCAGGAGGTAATATGAACAGGTAAAGCCACTGTGTATAACAGAGTAGGTGTAGCAGGCTCTGCGTAAAGCATTCACATTAAAAACTATGTATATATTTTTGAAATCATGGTGACAAACAGTTTGCAATCCCAGGAATAAAGTGACTACCCCAAATTAACAGAAAATAGTGATGGAATTATTGAACTGCTCCTTTCTGCTGCATATGCCATGTTCTGTGATCCTTCTCTTTTTCCTGATCTGCTCCCAGGCATATGCCCCCAACTTACTGATGGATGTGGGCCAGGTGCTGTGGCTCCTTGGAAAGACAGCCCCTTTCTATCCTTAACTTGCCCAGCCCTTTCTCGGTTGAGTGTGCTGAGGTTTGAGCCTAATTATGGATCTGGTGGCCAGGAAGGGACATGAGACAGATCATGAGAAGGGTAAGCATTGCCTAGCAAGGCACTTCTCTAAGGTGAAGCCTTTCAAGTAAGGGTGTGTGTGTGTGTGCGCACGTGTGTGGTGGTGGGGGAGGCTCTATCTGCCAACAATGGAAAACGGGCTTTTACTGCAAATCCGGAGAGTTCAAGGAAATCTGGGGGCATCAAGGTTCTCGAGTGCATCTACCCGGATAGACCCATCCCAATTTTCAGCACTTACTTCTTCCTCATGGAGGCTCAATTTGGTCTGGGAGATTGGCCTTTTTCTGGGAATCCAAGCTTCTCTCACTTTCTGCCTTTTTTGTTTGTTTGTTTTTTTAGATGGAATCTTGCTATGTTGCCCAGGCTGGAGTGCAGTGGTATGATATTGGCTCACTGCAACCTCCACCTCAGAGGTTCAAGCAATTCTCCTGCCTCAGCCTCCCGAGTAGCTGGGACTCTAGGCACATGCCACCACGCCTGGCTAATTTTTTTTGTATTTTAGTAGAGATGGAGTTTCACCATGTTAGCCAAGATGGTATTGATCTCCTGACCTCATGATCTGCCCGCCTTGGCCTCCCAAAGTGCTAGGATTACAGGTGTGAGCCACCATGCCTGGCCAATTTCTGCCATTCTTATAGTTAAGTCTTCAAGCCACAGGAGATAGGGGTAACTGTAAAAACTGCAAAGAGTTTTCTTCTTTTGCTTTAAATTGTTGATCAATAGATCTGCCAACAGATCCATCAATCAGTAGATAACTTCCTCTCTTTGTTAAATCAGTTCCGCAGTCCATACAGTTACTATTTCCCTCATACATTCCAAACACTTATCTCATTGCACCAGTTCACGTAACTCTTTCCACTTGTATCTCGTTCCGGTTCTTTACGGGTAAAAGTCTTAGCAATCAGCAGGCCAGGGACCAGCAGTGCCTTGTCTCCTACCAGGGATGTGGTTCTTCGTTCCCTCCTGCAGCCTGGTGACCCAGCTAGAGAATCCCATCCCTAATATTGTTTCCTAGAACCATACGCCATATGAACTCTTAGACTGGATTCCCCGGAAGCAGCATCTGGTGTGAGATTTCTTGTTAAGGTTATTATTGGAAGAGTGCTCTCTGGCGGAGAGGCATGAGAGAAGAAGTCGGGTAGGGGAGAAAACTAAACAAGGGTGTGGCTCCCCTAGAGACCGACTTCCTCTTGTGGAGGATCTGGTGCAGAAATTGCACGGCAGAACTGGCTCCACCTGGAGTAGGAAGGCCTATCTTTGATACATCAGTGAGTACTGGCTGTGGTCTTTATTGCACATCTCCGCTCCCCCAAAAACATACATAAAGAGCTAGCAACTCTCCATTGCTTTTTGTTGTTGTTTTTTGTTTTTTTTTGACACGGAGCCTCACTCTGTCACCCAGGGTGGAGTGTAGTGGTGCGATCTTGGCTACACCGCAACCTCCACCTCCTGGGTTCAAGCAATTTTCCTGCCTCAGCCTCTTGAGTGGTTTGGATTACAGGATCACACCACCATGCCCAGCTAATTTTTGTATTTTTAGTAGAGACAGGATTTCACTATGTTGGCCACGCTGGTCTCAAACTCCTAACCTTAAGTGATCTGCCCACCTTGGCCTCCCAGCATGCTGGGATTACAGGCATGAGCCATCTAACCCAGCCTCTCCATTGTTATTATCAGCCAACACACACACACACACACACACACACACACTCTCTCTCTCTCTCTCTCACACACACACACACACACTCTCACATACATTCTCTCTCTCTCTCTCTCTCACACACACACACACACACACACACACACACACACACACACACACACGGGACAGGTGCTCCAGGAGTAAAGATGGCGAACATCACCCAACTATAGCTGTCGTTATTATCCATCATAACTGATATTATCAAAAGGCAGTTCATATTTTTGTAGCTGGAAAGTTTCCCTTTAATGGTGGCTGTGAAACTGGTAGTCTATTTTTTTCTCCTACAAAAGGCTATGTTTTCCTTAATGTCCAACTGTAATTAAGTAGAAAAGCCTATTAATTTGAAGGGAAAATGCAAGTGAGTTTATTAACGGAGTGTTAACAAAAAGCTTTATTGTAGCAATGTTCTCTTCTCATTCCCTGTGTGGCCTCCTAACACATACCACATACATTTCTACCCTAAGAGTGTCTGTGGGTTTCTGAGGTAAGAACACCATTTTATTTTTTTGCCTGCTGTAATTGAAGCAAGTTTCCAAGTTGGTGAATTAATTCACTGTACCCTGCTTACAACTAGCTAAGAAGGATATAATATCATATTATATATGCACAAAGATATATACTTTAATATGTGAACCAGAATTAATTAATGCTTCACGCAGAAAAGTCCATTTTGCCTCAGTATGTACGCACCTGAGAAGTGCATTTATCTGAAAGCTTCTGGGAAACTGCCAGAGTGATCTATTGAACTATAAATGTAAATCTACTTATAATTTATAAGCAAATAAGCCTCAGGCATGTTTTTATAGTTCCAGCCTTCTCTGGCTAGTCTGCGCAGCAGAAAAGAAAAGAAGTACTTTGTGAAGGTAACTCTAATTTTCTTCCCACATTCAGTATACGTGAAGGAATTTGGGGAAATTTTGCATTTAATGGAAACCCATTTATAAATTTTCTTGTGAAAATATTATAACCATTGTAGCAATCTTGGGGAAAGGAAGTCCTTGATCTTTGTTCAAGCCATCAGTTATGAATATTGGAAGTGAAAGCTGCTGAGGTTGTGGTGTAAGGGTAGAGAGCCGAAGTATCTTGTTAAAAGGGAAGGACTTACACATTTCAGCATTCACGTACATTTGTTAGACCACAAGTAATTATGACCTCTTTGGAAGAAAACTGCAGGAAAGGTGAATTGTTTCCCTTGCCAGGAGAGAGAATTTTTGAGCTGCTCCCTGGAGAGCAATAATGACCCAGCATGGGTTTGATTCATTTGTAACGGAAAAGGTATTAACTTGAGGAAAGTGTTCAAGAAATATTTGGAAGTTATGGTTTCTCTACTGGACTGGACTGCCTTGAAGATTTAGCTATCCCCCAGGTGCTATGTGATCAGTAAGAAATGCAGTGAGTCCTGAGCTTTTGGAGGTGGGTGATGAAGGGTGATGGTGACATGTTGAAGAAAATTAGATTTTCTCTTTGTCGTCAGGAATGGTGGCTCACTATGACACATACTAGCTAACATTTATTGAGGACTGAAAATGTACCCCGCACTGTCTGAGAACTTTTCTTATTTATGAGAGAGGTACTATTGCAATCTACTTTCCACATATAAGAAAATTGAGGTAAAGAGAGATTAAGTAATTTGCCTGTGGTCACACAGCTAGTTAGCAATAAAAATGGAAACCTGGATAGTTTGACTCTAGGGCACATGCTCGTAGCTTTTTGGGGACACAGCTTCCGAGGATGTAACCACAACTAGCAGAAGGAACTTTTAGGCTTATGTCATACTCAAGTTATTCTGAAGCAAGGCTGTGTCCCTGCAAAGTTAAATGAGGAATTAGATTATTTTCTAATATATTCTATCAATTCTATTTGGCAGCCCCTCTATTTTTAAAAAGTCAAGTTGTTGTTAGTGGTTTCTGGGTCTTTGGTTATTGTTTTTTCAGCCTACTTTGATAAATTCTCCACCTAATTTTGAGTTTGTACCAGTTGAAAAGAACCAAAGTAGGATGATACAAATGAAAGTAGCCTGAATCTGGCTTCAAGCATGTCTTCCATGCCAATGTGGATTTATAGAAGGATTTCAGTGAGACGTATGTAACTTTAGTTGGGAAAAAGAGTTGGAGTGATGATGACCCTCAAAGATGACCTGGTGATGTGGAAACTGAGAGTGACCGAAGGCCAGTGGCTTGGCCAAGTTCATGCAGAATGGCTCAGGGAAGGCTTTAAAGGGAGCCTCACACGTGTGCTTCCTGGAACATGCTCTTTCCTCAATGTGCCCTTTAAATGAAAGACTAAACTATCAGGCAACACTTGACAAATCAGAGTGAAAAGTAACAGCTCTGGTGACAAGGTGTTTACTGACAGACAAACTCAGATGGAAAAATGTTCTCATAGGAACTCTCTTGGGCCCTTCAGCCATAGAACGTCCTCTGGGGAAGAATCCATTCAGCTCAAGTTTACTCTGATAGAAAAGATGCTGGGCAATGAGGTGCTGGAGGCTGGTTGGAAGAGTGATAATGACAAATTGTCAACCAAAAAGAGAATAAGGAGATTTACTACTTGAAAACCTAACCCAAGCCACAACTGTGAAGTGCCAGGGATCTCAGGGGATTTGATATTTGGGGAAATCAGGCCAATTTCTTCTTCATATGTCTCGATCTTTTAAATACATCATGCTAATATTATCCAACCTTGGACAGTTGTGAAAATAGTTCAATGGTGATTGATTTACATTCTCCAAAAAAAGGTTCCTATTCTGGAAATTAATTTAAAACATCACAGCTGTAAGGAATAAGTATTTGTCCCTCAAGTTTCCAGGCACATAGATATTTACTGACTGACTAAATCAAGGAATGTTTGCTGTAGCCAGGATATTATGTGCCTGGTCAATCCTTATCTATTTTGACAGGGAATAAAATATTAAATTTATGATCAAAACATGTCTTTTTAGTTATTTAACTAAAATTTAACTGAATAACTGTCAAAAGTATCATTTGCATAATGCTTTTTGAATCGCTCTGTGCAATGTCTTTAAAGCCTTGACTAGCTTTAGTTCATAGCGTGAGAACACGAGAGACACCTCAAGGTTTACACGCATTTAACATCCTGTACAATTGAATGACTGCTTTTCTATTCAGCTTACCTTGCTAAATGGAGATAAATAGATTTTGTACAAACTTAGTAGGAATATTGCAGAACCAATGAGGAAATGCCCAAAGCTCTTTGATAATCCAACTTGTGGATGCCTGGTAATTATATTAATTAAAATGTCTTTTGCCAGCGGCACACAACCTGGCAATGTAGTCAAACTTGGATTCACTTTGAAATATAATATTTTAAGGTAGGAAAAAAAAAGGGTCATTTTCCTCTCTAAAGGAAACCATAATTCCTTAGAGAAATGGTTGATTCTGGGTCTGGGTCTGCAAGTACATGTGGTGAGCCTGGGACGCCCTGTTGTGCTAAAAACCAAGGAAGGAAAATATCCAAGACTACTGAGCACGTGTTGAGAAAGTGCAGAACCTGTGCTGAAGGACTCCCGCTGCCCAAAGATGGAAGAATTTTAGCAGCCAAAAAAGAATAATGACTACAATTGGTTGAAATATATTGATTATGTAAAAATTCGTAAGATCAGAAAAATAATGGACAAAAGAAAGAAAAAAGTTCTCAGCACTTGTCTGTTCCCATTGCAGGTGGCTGGTGCATCAAATTAATGCTCTGAAAATTGGTGAGTTAAACAAAAAATAATTAAGGATTTCTCTATCTTGTCTGTATAAATTGTATCTCAGGATGCCCAAATTGCTTTAGTGGTTGAAGAATTTTTTTTAATGCAAAAGATATTTAGTTATGACATGTGGAAGAAATAACGGAAATATAAAATCTCAATTTTTCATCCCCCAAAGAAATAAGTGATTCAGACAATTGTTATCAAAATGGATGCAAAGGATGGGCGTGGTGGCTCATGTCTGTAATCTCAGCACTTTGGGAGGCTGAGACTGGTGGATTACCGAAGGTCAGGAGTTCAAAACAATCTGGCCAACAAGGTAAAATCCTGCCTCTACTAAAATACAAAAATTAGCCGGGTGTGGTGGCAGGCACCTGTAGTCCCAGCTATCAGGAGGCTGAGGCAGGAGAACTGTTTGAACCTGAGAGGTGGAGGTTACAGTGAGCCAAAAATCACAAATCACATCATTGCACTCCAGCCTGGGCAACAGTAAGACTGTCTCAAAAAAAAAAAAAAAAAAAAAAAAGATGCCGAAAGGATGAAATGAAAGATCTATAGAAAACTTGGTATTTGAAAGGTGTCAGGGTACTCATCCACAGTAGAAGAGGGGAAAGTCAGCATGGTAATTAGGAGATTGTTATCTATACCACCTCATCGATCCTAGCCTCTCTAAAAGTGGAACACCCAGACATCATGTACCTCCAGAGAGAAGAAATATGAAGTTGATGGCTAAAATATTCTTGCAGAAATCTTAAGCTTGAGTCTCATTAGGTTTTATAGGCAATACCAGAGACACGGGAATTAGCTAAATGATATCACAAGCTAACAATCAGAAATATCCAGAATGTGGGGCATTTCATAGGACCATTGACTCTATTTTCTTAATAAATCTCTTATCTTGGATGAAAAAGCAGGAAGGACCTCTCTCCAAGAAGACATTTTGAAGACAATCAGAAAAATTCAAAAAAAACAAAACCAAAAAAACACAGGATGTTAGATGATAGCAGGAAATTACTGTAAATTTTGCTAGGAGTCATCAATATTGTGGCTATTAGAAAATACCTTACTTTTTAGCAATGTTTATTGAAGTATTCAAGAGTAAAATGTCATAATGCCTGGGCTTTGCTTTAAAACAAATATGATAAATATAGTAAAACATTAATAAATGTTAATCTAGGTGCTAGAAATATGGGGACTCATTAAATTATTCTCTTGAATTTTTTTTTTGAGACAGGTTCTCATCTGTCACCCAGGCTCGAGTGCAGTGGCACAAACACAGCTCACTGCAGCCTCTGCCTCCCGGGCTCGAGAGATCTCCTACCTCAGCTTCCCAAGTAGCTGGGACTACAGGGGTGTGCCACCATGCTTGGCTAATTTGGTTTTGTTTTGCTTAAGTTTTGTAGAAAGGGGGTTTTGCCGTGTTGCCCAGGCTGGTCTTGAACTCCTGAATTCAAGCAATCCTCCCACGGTGGCTTCCCAAAGTCCTGGGATTACAGGTGTGAGCCACCATACCTGGCCTCTTTATTTTTATATATGTTTAAAAGTTCTTATAATAAGAAGTTTAATCAGCAGTTAGGGTAATTAAAATTAATTTTAATTATATAATTATAAAATTACTTATAAATTAAGCTCTCAAGAGTAGTTCAAAATATAGAGAAACCTTCACATTGCTTTAAAAAATATGCATGAGGACCGGGTGAGGTGGCTCATGCCTGTAATCCCAGCACTTTGGGGAGGCCGAGGCAGGTGGATCACGAGGTCAGGAGTTTGAGACCAGCCTGGCCCACATGGTGAAACCCTGTCCCTACTAAAAATACAGAAAGTTAGCTGGGGGTGGTGGCGTGTGCCTGTAATCCCAGCTACTCCGGAGGCTGAGGCAGGAGAATGGCTTGAACCCAGGAGGCGGAGGTTGCAGTGAGCTGAGATCACACCACTGCACTCCAGCTTGGGTAACAGAGTGAGATTCTGTCTTTAAAAAAAAAAAAAAAAAAAAAAAAGGCATGTATGTAAATATGAGACATTTTGATAAGGACTAAAATAGTTTTATTAGATGTATTAATGGGTTTTCTTGATAAACAATGTCTATGTAATAAAAAGAAGAAAGGAGAGAAAAACAGGCTGTAATATTCTATTTGTTATGGATACTTGGCTTTCTTCTAGTTTCAGAGCTGGGACCTGGGTGAAGGCTGAAATCCATCAACTAGAACTACAATTTTGAGAAAAATATGCTGTTATAATTAAAATGCAGTTACTGTAATATAATTGCAAAGTAATACAGAAATATAAAATGTACCAAAATCCTAGACAAGGTGAGTGCTTTTTAGTGGCATTATGCTGAAATCAAATGAGGTTTACATAATTCCCATTGTTAAAGCAAAATGGCATAACCTAAAACCTCAAAATGTAGTTAATCTAATTTGAATGAACAAACAGTTGTGCTCCCTCAGCCCAGGTGCAGCTTCCGACAATTTATACAGTTTTCTTCCCATGATCTCCTTACAGACATTTTTAAAGGCTTTTTTTTTTTTTTGAGGCAGAGTCTTGCTCTGTTGCCCAGGGTGGAGTGCAGTGGCTCGATCTCGGCTCACTGCAACGTCCACCCCGTGAGTTCAAGCGATTCTCCTACCTTGGCCTCCCAAGTAGCTGGGATTACAGGTGCCTGCAAACATGCCCAGCTGATTTTTGTATGTTTAGGAGAGACAGGGTTTCGCCATGTTAGCCAGGCTAATCTCAGATTTCTGACTTCAAGTGATTTGCCTGCCTCAACCTCCCAAAGTGCTGGGATTACAGGTGTGAGCCATCAGGCTCAGTCCATTTTTAAAGGTTTATTTGTGAGTTTATCAGTGTATCAGTTGTTTTCACATAGCTGCAAAGAACTGCCCAAGACTGGGTAATTTATAAAGAAAAGAGGCTTAATTAACTCACAGTTCTGCATGGCTGGGGTGGTCTCACGAAACTCACAATCATGGTGGAAGATGAAGGGGAGGCAAAGCTTCACAGGGCAGCAGGAAAGCGAGCGCTCGTAAAGGAGGAACTTGCCAAACGCTTATAAAGCCATCAGATCTCCTGAGAACTCACTATCACGAGAACAGGAGAACAGCGTGGGGTAAACTGCTCCCACCTCCCACCTGGTTGATCCTTCAACACCTGGGGATTACAATTCAGGATGAGGTTTGGGTGGGGCACAAAGTGGAAACATAATCAAACAGCAAGTGAATAGGTATACATCTGATGATGCTTCTAGTGAGTAATATTTTATTCACTACTTTTGAGTGACAAGTGCCTATTTAATTAGCTTAGAATGTTCACAGTTTTAGGGTTTGGATATACTAATCATTTGGGAATTGTCTGTTTCTAGAGTCAAGTTTATTTTACTGAAAAATCTCGTAGAAAGACACACCTGGTCTTGACAGGCTTGCCCATCAGGACCGTGATAAAGGCCATTCTATTTTAAACTCAGATGTTTGAGTTTGTAGTAATAGCCTTAACAATTCCAAATGCGGCTGGGCTCGGTGGCTCAAGCCTGTAATCTCAGCACTTTGGAAGGCCAAGGCGGGTGAACCACGAGGTCGACAGATCGAGACCATCCTGGTCAACATGGTGAAACCCCGTCTCTACTAAAAATACAAAAATTAGCTGGGCATGGTGGCGCGTGCCTGTAATCCCAGCTACTCAGGAGGCTGAGGCAGGAGAATTGCCTGAACCCAGGAGGCGGAGGTTGCGGTGAGCCGAGGTCGCGCCATTGCACTCCAGCCTGGGTAACAAGAGCGAAACTCTGTCTCAAAAAAAAAAAAAAAACAACAAAACACACACACACACACACACACACACACACAAAAAAAAAAAAAAAAAAAAAAACAATTCCAAATGCTTTATGCAGAAACTGATATTAAAGCTATAAAATATAGAAATTCACCTCTATCTCCTGGGGAATTTTTTTATTACATCATTCGTGCTAGAAGTGGTGTTATCATGAAAAATGATCTTTAGGCCAGATTAAAAATATATTACTCAAATAGCAGACACTCAGGTAAGTTTTTTTTTTCTTTCAAAAGCCTTGGCTAATTTATTGTAAATGAGTATTAGAAACAGCAAACAAAAAACAAACTACAATGGGTATGTCAAAATACACTTCGCATTTTCCCTAATAGAGGGATAGTTTTTTTTACCTAGCACCTCATTCTCTGTTAGTCTGGAAAAGTTTTTTTTTATAGTTTCATTTATAGTTTGTGTTATAATAATAAGACAGAGAAATTCCATGGGCAAATTTCTGTAGTATCACAGTGAAGACAAAACAGAGGCTTATGTGTAGACTACCCAGAAAAGAAAAAAGAAATAACACAATGGAAGTAGTAGTAATATTAGCTAACGTTTGTTAAGCAATTACTATGTACCAAGTACTATGCTGTTACGGTTTGAATGTGTCCTCCAAAGTTCACGTGTTGGAAAGTTAACCCCTAATGCAATAGTACTGAAAGATGAAATCTTGAATAGGTAATTAGGGCATGAGGGATTTGCCCTTATGAATGGATTAGTGTCATTATTGTGGGAGTCGGTTAGTTACTGAGAGTGGGTTTCTGATAAAAGGATGAGTTCTGGCCACTTCTCTCTCTCCCCTTCAACCTGCCACCTCTCTCTCTCTCTCTTTTTTTCTCTCTCGCTCACCTTTCCACCTTCCATTATGGGATGATGCAGCAAGAAGCCCTCGCCAGATGCAGGCCCCTTGACCTCGGAATTCCCAGCCTCCAAAACTATAGGAAGTAAATCTCCATTCTTTATAAACTATCCAGTATTAGATGTTCTGTTATAGCAGTACAAAATGTATTAAGAGATACACTAAGGGCCGTAAAACTATCGTCTAATTTAATCCTCATAATAACTCTGTGCAGTAGGTACTGTTTATTTATTTATTTGAGATGGAGTCTTGCTCTTATCTCCCAGGCAGGAGTTCAGTGACATGATCGATCTCAGTTCGCTGTAACCTCTGCCTCCTGGGTTCAAGTGATTCTCCTGCCTCAGCCTCCCAAGTAGCTGGGATTATAGGCATCCACCACCATGCCCAGATAATCTGTATTTTTAGTAGAGACGGGTTTTCACCTTGTTGGCCAGGCTGGTTTCGAACTCCTCAGGCGATCCATCTGCCTTGGCCTCCCAAAGTGCAGGGATTACAGGCGTGAACCACCATGACAGGCCTGCAGTAGGTACTGTTATTATTGTGTAGATGAGGAAACTGAGACACAGAGGGGGCAAATAACCATCCCCAGGCAGATGGCAGTTAAACTCCAGAGCCTGTGTTCTGAAGCCTTAGACAAGAACTTTTGCTCATCACAGTCACAATAGTACAGAAGATTGTAACATTTCCAGTGGAATACGCAATTAGTCATAATCCAATGGCTCAAAACAGTTCTGCCTGTTTAAAAGTATACAAGGAAAAAAGCACAAGGACTTTATCAGCACACACATAGACACTCATGCAGACATACACACTAAACTCACAGACATGTGGAGAAGATAGAGATCTATCATATACCTACAACCATACACGAAAATGTATTTATTCTTTCAACAAATACTTAGTTTTCTACAGGGGCCTGGAATTTCAGGCGTAAACAGGCAGGCTTGATTCCTGTCCTACAGAGCTTGTGATCTGTTGAAGAAGACAGATGTTGAATAGACAGCACACAAATGACTGAGTATGCACTTACCGGGGTCACAAGTCTCATGAAGTAGGAAAGCACCGTGCTCTGATAATGCAAGAGGGAGCCCCAGCCTGCACTTCCCAGGAAGAGGAAATGGGCGCGTGAGATAGCCATGAATCGGAAGTGGAGAAAATCCATGTAATTATTGTGATTTTCTGCAGTTTGATCTTTCAATTCAAAAAGCTGATTTTCACTGGAAAGGCAAGGACTTGTGTTATTTGTACTTCGTTATTTCTTTACATACGTAGCATGGTGCCTGGGTTGAGTTTAAGCGAGTCTCAGGGACGTCCACACCTGTGGTGGGGCAGGTAATAGGGAGCCTTAGGGAGATCTAGGGCTTCTAAAAAAAGGAACTCACTTCTGCTGGGCTCAGATATGCCTGAGCAGGTCCGGGAAGTTGGCGTGTTGGCCACAGGTCTATTTACAGTTGGGTTGAGGATGCTCCAGAAGGTACATTCATCCACGGGGAAGAAGGTAATAGGTCTGATGAGCTCAACCGAAGGAAAGCTGTGACCCATCGTGCAGGGGAGGGAGCAAAGATTCTGCTGCGCCGTTCCCCCAATCTATCCCCTGCCCCTCCGGAGGCATGTCTGGCTCTTGAGTAGAGGGGGCCAGGTTTCTCCCACAGAACATCTAATTAGGGGAAAGGGGCATCTTGCCCCACTGCAGAGCAAAGGAACCATTGCGTTTCTGAAAGAAGGGGGTGATGCCTGCTGAGACTTGCTGAACCTGGCTGCCCACAGCGATTTCAGGGCTCAGTGGAGAGGTGAAACAGGGCATGGGTGGCAGGGTGGGAGGCGGGGTGCGGGTAACCACATAACAGAAATGCCTGGTAGAGGCTGCGAGTCTCACTCTGGCAATTTCCAGAATTAGATGCAAGGAACTTGGCAGGAAATCAGAGGTCCTACATCAGTGGGAGCTGCAAACCAGAAAAAAAAAAAAAAAAAAAGAAAGAAAAATTAAATTGCCTCTGTAGGCTGATGGGTTCTAGGGAAACTTAGGTTAGATGTAAATGAACAAATGAGTTGGCATGGCAGCCTAAGTCAATTTGAAAGCTCAGTAGGTTTATTTATGTTCTATTGGTTTCATTATTCTAAAACTAAGTGGAAATTAGAATGGCTTCTAATTCAGACAAAGTGCTTGCTTTGCAAAAGAGCTCTGGTGTTTTATAGTAACTCATATATAACTATGAGCAGTAGGGGATGCAGGAATAGTGAATTCTGTTTCTCTTTTCTTCATAGAGAGATATTAACAGCCTTAACAAATGCCCACTGAAGTTTTCACAAGTAGAACATAGCAGAGAAACACCCAGGGGGATAGGTTTTTCCTCTGTATGAAAGGAAATAGTGTAGTCAATAGAAAAGGAAGCTGTCTGTGAAACCCCAGAGTGTAGCACAGGATTTTCACCCTGGGAAGGGGGGCTGAAAATACCGAAGATGACAGAATCCAGTGGTGAGACGGGTGGCGTGTCAGAAGGTGACTGTGGTATGTGCTTAACCCTTAGGCTGCCACAGTGCTTTCATAGTGTGTATGTGTATGATTTTCCCCATATAAATACGTACTCTGTGATGCATAATAAGGCACAAATCCCAAAGGTTCCCTCCTTCAACTATTACATAGATGAAAACAATGAAAAGCAGTTAAACATAAAATGGATATAGGTTAGGCATGGTGGCTGCTGCCTGTAATTCCAACATTTTGGGAGGCCAAGACAGGAGGAGAGCTTGAGCCTAGGAGTTTGAGACCAGCCTCAGCAATATAAGGAGACCCCGTCTCTACAGATAATAAAAAATTAGCTAGGCATGGTGGCATGTGCCTGTGGTCCCAGCTACTCAAGAGGTTGAGGTTGCAGGGAATCCTGATCGCACTACTGCCCTCCAGCCTAGGCGACAGAGCAAGACCGTTTCTCTGAAAAGAAATAATAAACAAACAAAATGCCTATAAAAATCTAAAAGGGATAGAAGTGAGATAATTAATTAGATAACAATGTCTTTTAGATCAGTGGTGTCCAATCTTTCCTGACCTAGAGCTTCTCTACTTGCCTGGAATCCTTTGCTTAGTGAGATGGCACTACAGGCAGAGGACACATGTATCATCCTGTGCATGTGTGTGTCTAGTTTTGTGACATAAGGGGTACACAATGCAGCCTCTCCTCCTACACACTCACACACACACACACACACACACACACTGTGGAAATCTCTGCACTCAGGTCTCCCAGTTTTGTCTCGGGGAACAGTGTCTGGTAATAACAGAGACCCTGTCCCAGACCTACCAAGGCTGGAGACTAATCAGCTACAGACCAACCCATGGGGAGCTGTTTCAGTTATTTTAACTGTCTTGCCCATTGATTTAGGACACCCACCTAAATTCACTTATTCCAAAAAAAAAAAAAGCAGCCAAGAGTGGTTACATTACTGAAATATTGGTATTATGAGCCTATTTTTGTTCTTTCACAGGAAGAATAATATATCTTGGTCTTGGAGTTCCGTAATTACAGCATTTTTGTGGGCTAGACTGATATGCTTGCATGTTTTAATGCTTGCTGTATTAATTTCTGAAGCTTCCACTTTTTGAGACACGTAACAGAAGGTACATAATGGCACTGTCATCTGCATTAGGTTTCTGGGACTTTGCTAACCAAACAGAAACGCTCCCTGAAGTCTGATTTTCCTCCCCGTCCCTGTCCCTTTTTGAAGTTAATAAGAACACATTGTATGCAGGATGGATTTTTCCCCATTTAACCCTAAGTTAAGAAAACACATTAAATGGATTGCAAAGTTCCATCTGAATAATTCTGAGATGTGAAGAGGCAGTAATTTGGCCATAAGAAACTTGCACAAATAATGGCTTCTTGGGTTTTAAATATAAACGCTGAAGGGGCATTGCTTTTGTACACACCGTAACGATGCTCCAAAAAGTCATGAAGAGGGACAGACTATTTCACCTGTAAAGTATGCAGTGGAACTTACCAGAACACTGGAGTTTGAAGGCTAAATTATTTAGGGACCGGGGAGTGGATGACTTAGACTCCTCCTGCTCGTAGCTGGCAGGCATGAGTAACGTACTGCACCACTAACTAAGAAGGTATACTTACTATTTTCCCAACATATATTTTGCCCTGAGACACTCTGTCCAATGACATGGCAAAGATCAGTGCCACGTATTAGAATTTTATTCATTTACACTCTCATTCTTTTCAAAAGATTGAATGGCTGCAGCAAAATCCAAGCTGAGATGATGATGTCCAAATTTCATTCCTTCCACTTCTGTAGCAGTGGATCTAACGAGCACATTTTCCCCATCTGTTAAAACGGAGATTCAATTTAGTCTGTCTGCCCCATTAAACTGCTCTGGTGAATCAACAGATGCGGAAAACATGTGCATTGTAAAATGTTACATCCACGAAAGGGATTACTGAAGGGCTGAACATCTTATGGACGCTTAGTCAGTGGTAGTTGAGGGCTACAACATTTTTGGGCTCTACTAGAAAGCAAGGCGTTTCAGTGACCCGTCTCCGTTCCCTGAACCTGTGGGTGCAAATGTGGAAATGGCATTTCTGAATATTTGAGGAACCCTCAGTGTCTTAGATGCTCCATTTAAACCGCCCAGAGTAAGACAGAAAAGAAAACAGAAACACAGTTTGATTTTAAATCAAAAGTTATGATTTTATTTTTAATTTTAATACACCAGGAAAAAATATTTTTTTTTAATGTTGTGAAATAAGCACTTGAAAATAACAACTTCAACATTGCTGTGATTTGCTCTGTGAAGCTTATATGGGTGGGCTTCCATGTGAACACAGGCTCTGAGGTCCCCAAGAAGCTGAATGTTCCAGTGGTTTTCAAGATAGCAGCAAGCAACCTCCTGCCTGAGCATGCCCAGACAGGCAGACCTGTTTGAAACGAGTATGACCAGGGAGGACTATTAGGCTACTGCTGTGGCCTTCTTGGTTTCTGTCCATTGAAATACAGTCTCAAGTGGTACTAAAGCATTGGGAAAGTAACAGCACTTAAATACCAGCGTGAGTCAGAACCCTTCACTGCAGATCCAAATGTGTTGTAAATGTGACTTGGCCCCAACTTATGAAACCAGTTCTTAATTTAACCAGTTACTTCAGAAGAGATTACTACAATGCAGTTGTGGGCTTAGACATCCAGTTAAATATATCTTACTGTGAGACTTTTGCCTGCCCAGCCTAAAACCAACGTGCCAATTTTTGGACTTCTCCAAGCCCCACTCACTAATGCGCTCCCACTGTCCATCTAACTCCAAGAACAACTTCCACACCACTTCCTTATAAAAAGTGTCATTCAGGAGGAAGGGAAGCCTGAGAATTCCCCCCTGCCATCTGTGAGCCCTGAATTGTCAAAGTCTCTGAGGATGAGGAAAATAACTTGATGATTCAAGAGGCTTATGCATGTTCTTCAGTGCTCTGTGCAGGTGCACTGGACTGGCCTCTTCAGCTCTGCATTGTGCCGGATGGCTCGCAGATGTTTATAACTGGAGTCTTTCACAACAGCATTCAAGAAAATGCCGTGGCTGCACTGACGCTTGTTTCCTGTCAGTCTCGGATACCAGCGTACAGAGGCTGTTGGCTCATCGGCAGACTGGGACCTACCCCTTCATACTGATTGTCGGAACAAAATAGGGTATCACGATTTCATCAGCTCTCACTTTAATGTGTATACACCACTGACCAAATGTGGTGGTGGATTCTTGGCAAAGTCTCTTCCTGATGGCAATGAGTCTGAGGCACAAAGAAACAGGTGTGGTATAGAAAAGAGAACGATGTTTCAAAAGCTGTGGGACACAATGACTCACAGCACGGACACCAGCTCTACGATTGTTCTAAACTGAGAGCGAGATATTTATTATCGGAAACAAAGACTGGAGAAAGACACTACCTTTGACTACGGGGAAGGTCTGGGCTCTCATAAGATTCTGACATGATATGATTTTCACGACGGAAACTTTTAAGGAAGTGTCTAAAAGAGGTGGACATGGACCATGCTTATACAGCTTAAAGCTTTGAACTCTGAGAGGCAAAACCCATTTGTTCTACACTCTCCTCACAGCCCTCTTGAGTCACCCCTTGGCCAATCCAGTTGCTCTGTTAAAGAATTTTTAAGCAAATGAGAAAAAAAAGCTCTCAGAATGTGCTCTAGATGCTGGGTTATGTGACACACACATGGTCTCTGAGTAGAAGCTGTACTATCAGAATACAGAAAAAATAGTAATCTGAGCATTTTGTCCCTCCCAGGTAATTCAGAGTCTGGGACTACGGCCGATGTCTGGAACATTCTATGCTAGCGTCACTCTACTCCAGGAGCTTTGTTACTTCTATGTGACAGGTTTCACCTTATGAAGATGCTACATCTAATTAAAAAAAAAAGACATCTGGGCCGGGCACAGTGGCTTATGCCTGAAATCCCAGCACTTCGGGAGACAGGGCGGGAGGGGGTGGTGGATCACCTGAGGTCAGGAGTTGGAGACCAGCCTGGCGAACATGGTGAAACCCCATCTCTACTAAAAAAACAAAAATTAGCCAGGAGTGATGGTGAGTGCCTCTCATCTCAACTACCCGGGAGGTTGAGGCAGGAGAATTGCTGGAATCTGTGAGGCGGGGGTTGCAGGTTGCCGAGGTCGTACCGCTGCACTCCAGCCCAGGCAACAACAGCGAGACTCCATTTCAAAAAAGACATTCTGTGGGTCTTTTCCTGTTCTCCCAGGTTCTCACTGTCTTTCCAGTCAAGCCCAGAAAACCCACTCATATGAAGTTTCTAACTCAGTCCAGGTATATAGTCTCTGTTCTAATCAGTTTCTTCAGGCAAGTAAGGAGAGAGGGAGAAGCAAGGGGGATATAATCAACCCTTTCTTTTCCCTCTAGCTACGTAAATGTAAAGTATTCCCTCTCCTCCCCTTACTTTTGTAGTGGAGCATAATTAGAAGGATGGGAGTAAGTGACTTTGAATAACAACCTCAATCCATGGTTTTAATTTGGTACTTTGGCATTGAATTAGATGTAATACGGTAGTTACTCTTTTCCCATAAGTAACACTAGAAGGTCCACATAAACCCCCTGCTTTATGAATAGAGCACTTCTCACTAGAATTTCAATGCAAACTCATGCACTTGGGTTGATGCTCAGACCTAGTGTGTGAAATTGTGTGTGTATGAAATAAAGGATTTTTTTTTAGCCCAAGAGCAATGTTTTCACCATAGTAGGATTGGAATGCAGTGGAAAATCTTCAATAGAAAGATACTCTATTGCAGCATAGTGGGGCAGCTATAAAAACTTGCCTGCCCAAGTTTTTCTGGAATGTTAACTGACAGCAGGATTATCTATGTGGCAGTCAATTCTCTGGTAGCTTTCAGATTTGTCATGGGCCAGTGATCCAGCCTCATATCTTGATATGATTAAAGCAGCTAAGCTGAGATGTTAGAAACAGTGTATTGAACCTACACTACCAAAATTTTGTTTTCTTAAAAAAATGTGGCTTTTTTCCTCCCATGATGAACATTGGAAATGCCTTTAGATACATTTAGCTAATTTTAAAAATATCAGACACTCACCCTGTAAACAGAAATTCCAAATTATTTTACAAGTAAAGACAAACATGAACCTAATACCAAGATGAAAGTGCTTTGGAAGCATCATTTAGAGTCTTTTTAAGGTTTATGCTCACTTCCTTATTCTAACCTGCATGAAAAGATCTGCAATAAATCATTGAATTAAATAATTAAGTCGACCAGATGACCCTCCGATGGGTCCTTCAATTAAACTCAAGTCAACTGTTATGTGGCCTTCTCCTCATTTTAATTATCCTCATTTTCTATTATAAGGAAAAAAGCCTTATTGCACAGTATCATGTATTTGTGAAGTTCAAAATAACATTTACACCCTAAGAATCTATTAGTTTTTATAACAGGACCTGTCTTTTCAGCTCACGTCAGATTTTGCATAATTTACAATACATTCTTCCATCAGTTGTGTTTCATCTATGAACCGACACCAAGACATTATAGACTGCTCACGATAATTCAACACAGATGTAACAGCTTTCCTCCCCTGCACTTCCCCCTCCCCCTTGTTCTTCCAATCATGACTTGCTTTCCATGGATTCTTTGTTCACTGCTCAAACCATTCACACAGAATGGAATAAAACTTTATTCTTTTTAAATTCCACACATAAACGAGATGCTGAAAAAGCCCTTGCCATCTCTGACAGAAATGCAGAGCAGCTCTGTTTCATGAACAACAGCACAATTAAAGCTAAAATAATATAAAAATAATTTGAAAAAATCCCTTTTACTGTACACTTTCAAAGGAAGAAAGAGAAACAACAGTTTTGTTTTGTTTTGTTTTGTTTCTGCTAGCCAGAAAACGTGTTTCTATTCATTTGGGCTTTGAAGTTCAGTGTACCCCACATCTGTGTGCGTGTATGCGTGGCTATGTGTGTGTAATCTATGCAATGCAGAAGCCCCTAATCTTTTCATCTAGTTTGCCTAATCATTAAGCTACTTAACCAATTATAATACTATTATGTCACATTGAACAACTTTACATAATTGCTTCTTTGAAATACTAGGAACATTGACACATGTATTTGGCTTGTAAAGGACTGAAATATTACAGATAATATTATCCAGCTTTTTTTTTTTTTTTAAGAATATGGCTCTTAATAAATTGATTTTGAGTTCCAGAGCGAAGGTCCCCTTTAAACAATTTCTGAAGCTGACTTGAAGCAGGATAACTATCTTCTGATTTGGCCAAAGATATGACAAGTATTTCATATCACTTAACATTTGAGGGATGTGTGTTGGGGCCCTTTGTTGTCGACTTTCAGCCAAATTTGCCATGAAGTTTGTTGTAGTATCGCCAGTCAGCCAGCAGAGGGCACTTTGAACACCTCTACATTGCTTGGGGAGCAAATGCAGATGATGCAGAAACTGTGTTCATCTAATCCCAGGAAGAGCCCTGCGGGTTCCTTTTGGAATTCACAAAAATATAGGAAATATGTGCTGTGCTACGGGGTATCATTTGGAAAGTTATGAGTGTGTGTGAAGTGAAATAGGAAGGGGCATACACGCCGTCTGTCTATGGAATTGATCCTCAGCTCACCTCTTTTCCTACTGTCTTTCTCCCTTTTCCAGCTCACAGTGGTCCTGGGCTGGGTCTTTGTACAGACACGACAGAACCCGTTTTTACATTGTTTGGTTGAGTGTTTATCTTTTCGATTCCGTATTTACTCCTCTGTTCAAAAGCTCGGGGCAACTGAACAAAAGGATAATGCTTCATACCTCATTTAAGAGTAGAAATTACAGTTCCACTATCAGAAATGCTCTGGGATGGAGCTGCCCCTGCGGAACCTGGGCTGTCCTGTTTCCATCCTCCTAGGAACAGCCTTGGGAAAGTATTCGCCCCCTTTGGTTTTGGCAAACTCACTAGCCTGAGGCTACGAAGTGAAGGTGAAGTTAGTTGAAACCTAGTTGTTTACATCTGTTTTCACAAGGACGATTAAGACATCTTTTCTCATGGGGGCTACAGCAGCTAACATTTCTTAAAAAGGCTTTAGTTTCTGCAAAAGCGTTATTGTTCTAGATATACACCCTGTGTTTCTTTCATTTTTAGCTTTTCTATTGGCTCCAGTTTAGTGTCCATAAAGGTTAGAAAGGATTGTGTGTGCGTGCTCGCACAGTTTCTAGAGTAAAAATCTTTCATCTTAGAGAAATGTGACACTTGGTAAATGCATTTTTTCCTATGTGTTGACAGCCTTTGTTTGCCTTCAATTAGTCTCCTCTGTCTCTGGCTTGCTTTTGTTCTCCCTTGTCCTAGAGTTGACAGATAAAGAGGGAATGGGGTCTTCCAGCAGCAGTGCTTGGAGATGGAGGTGCACTCAGTGAGTCCTCACCCTAAAAGGATCATAAACTTACTGGGTTAAATCAACCTAATTATCCCTAAGCTGCCTTGGGTTTTGTGTTTGCTCATGTTTTGTTTTGTGTTAGCTGCACCACGTGTGATTCCTTGTGCCATTTTCTTTTGTCTGTTATTTTTCTTGATGACCCTGAGCTATGGCTTCCTCCTCAGTTCCAACACTATTCAGCCTTCGTTGTTTTCCTCATTTTGCCGATGTAGGCCTCAAAGAAGAAATGGCAGAAGAGCACAAGGTAGCTGAGGTACATGAGTGAGGACCAGAAGATGTTCTGAAAGTGAGAGTAACACTGGTCATGCTGCATCCAGAAGAAGACCAGGTAGTTAATGACACAGCCCATCAGCATCTGAGTGATCTGGGACAAGGTGATGAACATGGCAAACTTCCGGGAGACTCGGAAACCTGCCGCCCGCAAGGCATAGTAAGAGTACATCATGGCGTGCACGCCGTAGTTCATAGTCATGAACCAACCTCCCCCGGCAACCATGTCTTTGTAGGAGTACCAAGAGTACAGGAGCACAGTGATGTGGTGGTACCAGTGCAGGAAGATCAGCTTCTGCTTCCTCAGAATAATGAATATTGTATCTCCTGAAAGACAGAAGGAAGAAGGTACGTGAGGTCCCTGACCCCCAATGACAATGACTGACAGTTTTGTAAGAGGGAGACATCTTGAGCTGGGACTGGAGGGTTAGATGGACTGGATTAGAACGCTGGACTGGTACTTACGAGCTCTGTGACCTGGGGCAAGTTATCCTCACTAATTCCAGTTTCCTCATCTATAGAGATGGTAACAATTGAAAAGAGCAGTATGCAATTGCCTGAGCATGAAGTCAGATCATCAGCATGGCCCTCTTCAGACACAATAGGCAAGCAGCAAATGTCTCTTTCAAGGTATTTCCCACAAAATCATATTTCTCATTGATTTGGAAGGGACACTACCAACTTTGTTGCCAACTCCTAACTCAACCATACATTTTAGGAAATCTCACCTGGAGGGGACAGGTGACTTGTCTTAGATCATTTATCAATCAAAAAAAGCCAGACTGGAATTTTAGATCATTTATCAATCAAAAGAAGCTTCCAGCAACATGCTCTAAGACCTCTTTAGGTCTTAGAGTAGTAAAAGCATAATTTTTCTTTGGTACATGACAAAAGGTACACCTCAAACACATGTCTTTGTGAGCTCCTGTAAATTACAAAGCCTTGGCAAGTGGCAATGAGAAACGTGAAATCTAAACAAAAGGCAGACAGAAAAAGGGGAACAAAAGTCCTTCTAGACACATTTGCTGACAAGGGTAATAGGAATATTTTATACCAGTGAATCAAGTGAGGAGAAATTAAAAATAACAGTTTTCATTTTATAGAATTAACTTGAAAGCTTTCCAGGATCTGAGTTTTGTCTCACAGTATCCCTTCGAAGGAAAAGACCACAGCTTCTGAGGCTCGGAATTTATGTTATGAAAGCCAGAATGATGCTGAGGGGGGTAGATGCTATGTATCTGCAATGCTTCACTGAAAAGTCTCAGGGCTCTGAAAATAGACCGCAGAACATTTGTGTAAAATTGGGTGGAGAAGAAGTCCAGTGAAAAATACACCCAATTCGATTAACGAGTAAGAGAATAAGGGAAGATACACGAGGATGTGGGACAGAAACAGGCTAATACACGTGAATGTTTCTTTCTGTTTCCTATGTCTATGGTTAGGAGACATGGGAAAAACCAACATCCTTCATGATCTTTGGAGAACTAAAACCTGACTTTTCCTAATGTAAAAACAAGAGCTAGAAGGTTCTTTTAATTTTTTAATTGTTTTTGAGATAAGGTCTTGCCCTGTCACCTAGGCGCGATCACAGCTCACTAAAGACTTGATCTCCTGGGCTCAAGCAATCCGATGTCTCACTGCAACCTCAGGAGTAGCTGGGACTGCAGGCACGTGCCACCAAAACTAGCTGATTTAAAAAAAAAACTTTTTTTTTGTAGAGAGGAGGTCTTGAACTCCTAAGCTCAATCTATCCGCCAGCCTTGGCCTCCTAACATGCTAGGACTACAAGCATGAGCCATCATGTCTGGCCCTGGTTTTTTCTCTTCTTCTAAAATTTAATTCAGTACAAAAACTAGTATTTATTCCTACCTTATCTCTCATGTACTTCACGGATGACCTAAAATGCTTGCACTGGGCAAGGTCAAAGAATGCTGGGCTATGGAGAAAGACTTCTAAGGTTCTGATGGCAGTGGATGGAATGATAAGATGGTGCCCCATTCCATTCATTAGGAGAGCTATTGGTTTATTTTCCAATTAAACTATTAAATCCTATTATTTCATACTTCTTTACAATAGAAAAGGAAAGTCGGCCAGGTGTGGTGGCTCATGCCTGTAATCACAGCAGTTTTGGAGGCCAAGGTGGGCAAACTCCTGAGGTCAGGAGTTTGAGACCAGCCTGGCCAACATGGTGAAAACGCATCTCTACTAAAAATGCAAAAATTAGCTGGACATGGTGGCAGGCACCTGTAATCCTAGCTACTCAGGAGGCTGAGACAGGAGAATCATTTGTACCTAGGAGGCAGAGGTTGCACTGAGCCAAGATCATGCCATTGCACTCCAGCGAGACTCCATCTCAAAAAAAAAAAAAAAAAAAAAAAAAAAAAGAAAATTGTCAGTTGCTGTATTTCTGAGCCTATTATCAAATTTTTGTTGAAGTCATCTTCTCTCTTGAAAGATGCCTGATTTTTACGGTGTCTATAAATGTCAGACAGACTAATAATGATGGATGCTGATGGTAACTCTCATAAGTATACTTAAGGGACAAAACGTGTCAGGAGGCTCTGGGTCTGCTTCTCAGTGTTAAACTGTGCTATTTTTGTGTGCCTGTAAAAGATCTACCATTTCTGTAGAAGCACTATTCTGTGCCTCCAATCCCTCTGTGGACAATAACACAGACACAATCAATTCCAGCTACCATTGTTCATAGTGGAAAGAAGGTAGACATCCAAGAAACGGTATGTTTAAAACAAATTTAGTCATTCATAATTGAATAGATGTTTTTATGAGTCTCTTACCATTCACTAATATAAGCCCCCATACAATTCCAAACGCATTATAATAAATTTGTCATAAAGTGATATGCATTTCATCCTAATTCTTTAGCTTAATTTAACTTTATCATCACTTTTATATTAAAATTTTATTGTCTAAAGAATGATTAAGAAAAACTATATTAGAATGGGCTTGCGTAGGATGGAAAGTGAAACGTACAATTCTGGAGTTGAGAATGGTTTTGTTTCTTCTGTCTGGAGGTGAGGGTGTATCTCATGTTTATCTGAGACACACAGGGTGTTTTTAGTTATTTTAGGGGTAGGGAGGGGAGAAGGGTGGGGAACAGGAGGGGGGAAAACATGTCCCAAAATCTTGATGACAAAATTAATTTGAATTTGCTTAGGAGTTTTTTCCAGAATGTATATGCAGGATTGTAGGTGCAGGAACGAAATTGAGCATCTCCCAGCAATGGCTCTGGAGCTGATCCATAGCACCATTCAACACCCTATCAGGGTTACTGTCCCCAAGACTGCTGACCCAAAGACTTGTAGTTTCCCTCAGGCAGGGGAAAACTAGTGGGGTTCTGGAAGGGCTAACCAAGACCTCTCACGGTCTTGGATATGGCAGCTGAGATGTATCAGTTATGCCACTCTGGCAGGTACAAATTATTTTTCCTCTGGGGAAACCACATAATGTCACATTTGATTTGTCATGAGCCAGAGTCATGCCAAGTTATGATAATTTGGGGCTTTCCAGAGGCTATAGAGTGACCCAGAAATGTAAACTATCAGAGGGGCTGTGTATTTGAGTTGGTCGATCAACCTTTCTTGTTCAAATGTCCTGTTGGCGTAACAGGAAGGATTTTGGCCAAGTACACGCAATGGGACTTTAGACTCTTGAATGTTTCAGTCATGTCATTTTAGCTACTTCCTGGCTCACGTTCTCTTATCATGATCTCTCTAACCTTTGGTCCAACTATTTTCATTCAAGAGGCAGCTTTCAGGCAGGGCATGATGTTTCTCATACCCAAGTGTGAGAGCTATACCTTTGCAGCTATAGGAAAAGCAACCAGCATTTGGAAATCCCCAGGGTGCTCTCAGCCACCAAGAGACACAGAGAGGCGACTCTGTGTGTGTGGTTTGTCACACACAGCTGAGTCCTTCTTCCCAGAGCTAGCTAGAGGGCTGCTGAGTCAGAGCTTCAAAAACAATGACATGCTCAACTGAGCAAGGACCTGGGCTCAGAGCAGACGTTTCCAAGTTTTAACAAAACCAAATCTCAGCAGGTTTTAATATAATCCAAATAGTAGGTGCTCAAAGATTTGGCACACAAAGCAGGTTAGTGGCTCCCTTCCTCTCACTTGTTGTAGTGGACTGCAACCCCATAATTCACTGAAATGAGCTCACGGCTTTCTGCTGAAACAGAAAGCTCTTCTTTGCTGTTTATTAAGAGTTTAGTGTGGAATGAGTAGCATTTCAGTTGGGGAAGATGCAAAAGTTCTGGAAGTTGATAGAGTGATGATTGCTCAACAATCTGAAAAATATGTATATTTTACTGCAACTTAAAACAAAAGTGTGAGTTTGTGGGGGCTGGGAGGATGGGGGATACAGTTTCAGTATTATACATGAAAGAACTTTTTTTTTTTTTCATTCTCACAAGATCTTTTCCTTTTGGTGCTTATAAGAGAGTCCAGAATCTTAAAATATTGAAAGGTGGAACTTGGGACCCAAAAATAAGAAAAGTTCTAACTAATCCAAATGGGTAAATCTCTTAATTAAATTGGAGTGACAAGATTTTCTAACTGCAAAAACTGGAAAGAAATTTAACCTCTAAAATGCGTGGGAATAAAAAAGTCATCCAGGCAAACATGTTCACTATATAAAGACCTGGGGCTGCTTGTCTTGGAGATACTCACACTGATTTTGGATCTGTTTTGAGTCAACAGTTTCCCTCTGAATGGCCATTGTCAAAGGAGCTCCAGAATATTTGAAGAACAATATTATATATATTTAATTTATTTTTTATTTTTTGAGATGGACTTTCACTCTTGTTGCCTAGGCTGGAGTGCAGTGGTGCGATCTTGGCTCGCCGCAACCTCCGCCTTCTGGGTTCAGGCGATTCTCCTGCCTCAGCCTCCCAAGTAGCTGGGATTGCAGGCATGTGCCACCATGCCCAGCTGATTTTGTATTTTTAGTAGAGATGGGGTTTCTCCATGTTGGTCAGGTTAGTCTCAAACTCCTGACCTCAGGAGATCCGCCTGCCTCAGCCTCCCTAAGTGCTGGGATGACAGGCATGAGCCACCGCTTCCCGCCTAATATTCTGTATTTTCAAATGTTAAAAAAAAAAAAAAGGTACTCAGAACATGAAAATTATCTGTATAAAGGGTTTGAAGTATGAAGAATCTGTGTTACTAATTAGCCTCATTAAATAACTGTGTCAAGATTAGAATATTATTTTCCCCAACACTTCAATCTCATATTTTAACTGCAAAGGGATCAATTATTGGATAATCCACAAAGGACTGCTACAAATTATTGTGATGAATGAGACCTTTCCAGGGAAAGGGACTATCATGCCAGTGGCACATCGGTCCTGTGGACTGCAAGTAGGAGACTGGACTATGGCTCCTTTGGGGCTCAAGAGAGAATGCTGTGTTCAATTACAATGTCCACTATGAGGCCGAGGGGCGTGGACATTTGGGCCTGGATTAAATTAAGACCAGTGATATTAACATCATCAGGATCAACACAACCAAGATGTAGGGTGAAAACATGAACACCTCTGGGTGCTGCACTAGGAGGTCTTCTCTAGGAATCCTAAAAGTCAGGAGGACAGAGAACATAGATCTAATTATGCCTTTAAAGGAAATTCATCACTACAGATAGCTTGAGGTGGCATTTCAATAAATTATTCCTCCAGAAGGTAGAAAGGACTGCGAAAGGACTGTGTTTGTTCTCAAGCACCTCAAATACAACTGCATATAACTCAGGACACAATACAGACAAGTAGTCCCTGCAGGGAAAAGGCATTTCTAGAAGAAAACACTAAGGCTGCTTCTTTGTGATCTGAGGCTTAAAGGTCAGAAGCATCACACCATTTCTTATGAAAAAAATTTTCTTTGGGAAATAGTAGAAGTAGAGATTGGGAAAGCGTTCAGGGAAAGCATTTAGGGGAAACCACGTTTCATGCATTCACTGCATTTATGTAGCTGTAGTCAGGCCTTTGTCAAAAAAGATAGGGGATTAATAAGGTTATTAAATAGCATGAAAGTCAGAGAGATATATTTCTCAACTTAAATAATTCCAACTTTAATAACGTGTTAATTCATTTTAAAGAAAAAAAGTCATGGCTGGGTGTGGTGACTCACACCTGTAATCCCTGCACTTTGGGAGGCAGAGGCAGGCTGATTACCTGAGGTCAGGAGTTTGAGTCCAGCCTGGCCAATATGGTGAAACCCCATCTCTACTGAAAATACAGAAATTCGCTGGGCATGGTGGCACACACCTCTAATCCTAGCTACTTGGAAGGCTGAGGCATGAGAATCATTTGAACCCCGGAGGCGGAGGTTGCAGTGAGCTGAGATTGCACCACTGCACTCCAGCCTGTGTAATAGAGTAAGACTATGCCCTCCTTCCCCCCGCAAAAAACTCCCAAGAGTAAAGAATACAAACTCATACTCTCAGGTCAACCCCAGTTTGAGAACAAGTGCTCTGATTCAAAAACTCTATGAATCAAAGCAAATTAAAATACTCTTATATAATTTTTAAATTCCCAGAAATACCTCTTCAGATTTTTCAGGCTTTGTCTGTAGATCCAGGGTGAAAACCACTTCTCTAGCCTATGACTTTATACTTAGTGGTATTAATACCTCCTAGGGTCTTGTTCATAGTCATATTGTAAAATCTTTTTTTAGATAAAGTTGCCATTCTATTTCAGCTGGTGCTTAACATAAATGCATTGAATGAATGACTGAATGAATCCACACTAATGCATTTCACCCTGAGACTGTCTTCATAGGCTTCGTGTGTATAGGCGTATGTGGGGGTGTGTGCGGGTGGGCACATGCCTACAGTAGCTATCCAGTTACTTTGGACTATCTTTGTACCTCTGCCCCTCGTAGGAAAGGTTTTCAGGAAAAGTTTTCTTCTGTTGCTCTTCCCTTGTTTTTGACCTGGGAAGTCAAAAGCTCAAACCAATTGTCATCTACTCGTAGAAAGCAGGTTTCTAGCATCCAGTAGATGATGACTGGCTTGCTGACTCTGCACACATCAGATGTTTCCTATTCTATCTGAATAGACACAGGGCATGAACAAGGGGCGCCTTACAGAAAGAAGACTGCTCATAGCTTATGTTGCAGGTGGCTTGTAAGGAAAGTGCAACCACAAACTCCCTTTTTAGGAGCAGATGGATGTGGCTGCAGACTCTTGGAATTACCTCCGTTTTGCCCTATGCCTAATCATCCTCCAAGTTCCCCTGGCTCCATTCCCTGAAAACCTGTTTATCTCTTTAAGCAAACTTTTCCTCTACCTCTGGACTTGCCTTACCAGTCCTGGCTTTTTGGCCTCTCCTTGGATTTCTCCAGGAGAGGGGACAATACATTTTAGGTTGGTGCAAAAGTAACTGCTGTTTTGCCATTGAAAACAATGGCAAAAATCACAATTGATATCTTTTGAACTAAATATATACAATTCTTAATTCCAGGTAAAAAAAAAAAATCCAGAACCCTAGAGGGTGACCAGGTGGCCCTAAGAATCTGTGCCAGTTTGCCAGCATTATTGCCACCAGTAGATATCTTTCTGTGTAAATAAAGACATTTTCTCAAAAACTGTGCCCACATCAACTCCTTGACTTGACTATTTCTGCTAACCTATGCCACACTTATATTCAAGACCACTAAAGAGTTGAGGGAAAAATTATAGAAATCTACAAATACAGCCTGTGTTTTCTATTAATTTCTAGAAAGTAAATTACATTCCCCTTCCCTAAGGCCATCTGGATGATTAAAAGCAAACACCACCAGAGACCAACCCTTAGCATTTGTTAATGAGAACATGAGGGTCCCCAAATGAAAAGCTTAATTTCTTATCTGAATCCTAACTCTACAGATAAAAGAATGCTCAGATATGGGACTTGGAAACAGCTGTGTTGCTCTTTTTTTCCCCGTATTTTAATATTAGCTCAGCTCAGTGGGCCTCAGAAAGGGGGCTGTGTACATTTTATAAGCCCCTGGAAATATGTTTTTAGTAGTGCTCTAAAATCAGCCTGTTCAATGTAACTACCTGCTCTTAATATACACAATGTAAAATTATTTAAAAGGAAAGAGGGAGCGAGTAATAGAAAGTAGAAGTCAGTCAAGAACTCAAATTCATTCGTTATTTTCTGCAACCAACAAAATAGGACCTTCCAACTGTTTCTTTGTTCACTAAATAAATATTGTGGATATACTGCTGCAAAGAGAGGGAGAGGAAATGGAAGAAGATACTCACCTAGTTCGGGTGCTTTGCTTAGCACAAATGCATAAGCCCAGAATTTGCTGACAGGTCCATTGTAAAAACCCTGGTCACAAACTGACTGCTTCAGGCCTTTGGTCATCAAAATGTACACCATATAAGCACCAGTTCGAAGAGCACCGAATATACTTCATAATGAAAAGAGAAAAGAAACAGCATTTAGGAAAATAGTTTCACTTCTCACATAAACCATACTTAGAAGACTGGCTGACTACTGGCAGGAAATAGGCATCGAAGAATCACAATTAGTTGTATTTCCTTGAAAGCATCTTAATACGTTCTGTAAACAAGAGCTAATAGAATGACTCAAGCCCTTTATTCTGAAAGCATACATGATACCACTTCCTCTTCAGCAATGTTCCAAAGAGGATTCATGAAAAAGGGTAATAGATTCAGAGTAGGATCTCATGAAGAACACTGGTGACCTATGAGTTTCAGCTTGGGAACTATTTCTTAGAGAGCAGTTGGGTATGGCTACAAACTCTTGGAATTACCTCAGTTTTGCCCTATGCCCAATCATCCTCCAAGCTCCTCTGACTCTATTCCCTGAAAACCTGTTTATCTCTTTAAGCAAACTTTCCCTCTACCTCTGGACCAAGAATTTTGGTCTCTCCTTGGATTTCTCCAGCAATCTCCAAATCACTTTCCACTCTCGGATCCATCTTTCTCAGAGATGTCAGCATAAGTGAGACTCCTTTGAAACCTTAGCTCTGTAACCTCCTCCAAGAAGCCTATTCAGGCAAGATAAGTGCTCACTCCCTGAGCTCCCTAGCACCATATGCTAACACTGCCCTAACACTCTTCTTCAGCGCCCTGTGATGTGTTTATCTCCACATAGGCACAGGAGTTCGAGAAAGATTGTTGAAAAAGTGAAGAAAAAATTAACAAAATTTTTAAATCAAGGAACTGGTAAAGAAACAGGAGAGTTCTGGAACACACTAGGTTCTACAAACACAACCTGCAGCGGGAAAGCACTTGGTAAGGGGAACAAGCAGCTGCTGTTACGAAGTCAGCCCCTTAAGTGTATGTCCCAGAGCGTGTGACCCACGCCCCGTACTGAAAGGAGACCTGGCTGACCATGTGGGGAAGATGGACCTGCCTAACCTTTTCTGTCCAAAAGGGCAGCCTCTTACTCTAGAACTCAGTTGAGAGATCAATGAATGATCAATCGTTGAACTGAGAAATTAAGCCTCTTTTCTCCTCAGATGCACTGTTTTTTATTTAAAATATCTTACTAGAGTTGCTCTAAAATAAATCATTCCCCTAGGCTAACCTGTCCAGAAAGCATACATCCACCAACTAGAACTAAAGGTCAACTTTGTACAGAATCAAGATAATAAAGTTGAATTCCTGGCAATTGTCTATTAAGTTGGGTCTTTGTAAGTAGCTTCTCTAAAGATGGGAAGACTCCATCAAATGGTGTTACTCTTTCCAGTGTATGAAATTGTCCTGCAGAGGATTACTCTCATTTTACAGATATAGATCCTCTTTAATCCCTCAGTGATTTTTCTCTGTATCAGAATAAAAACCTCAACTCCTTTATCAGGACTGACAAGGTCTCTCTGCAGTGACTCTCTCTCTGCATTCTCCATTCTCACCTCCTGCCATTCTCTTCCTGCTCACTGTGAGCCAGTCACTGCAGCTTTCAGACACATTCCATTTTCTGCCTCAGGACCTTTGCATTTCTCCCCTGTTCATTACAGAACTGGCTTCTTTTTGCTTTCTTATCTCAAGGAACTGTCTCCTCCCAGTGGAATGACCTAAGTCTTTACAGTCCATTGCCTGTCCTAATTCTGGGATGAAGGGTTGATTTCATTAGCAGCATCAAGTAATGAAGATTTTTCTGGATTTTTTGGGTATACTGCCTTTCCCTCACCAGATGATGGCTATTTTATTTTTTATTTTTTATTTTTTTATTTTTTTTGAGATGGAGTCTCACTCTTCTGTCACCCAGAATGGAGTGTGGTGGCGTGATCTCGGCTCACTGCAACCTCCGCTTCCTGGGTTCAAGTGATTCTCCTGCCTCAACCTCCCAAGTAGCTGGGACTACTGGCATGCAACACCATGCCTGGCTATTTTTTGTTTTTTAGTAGAGATGGGGTTTCACTATGTTGGCCAGGCTGGTCTCAAACTCCTAACCTCGTGATCCACCCACCTCGGCCCCTTCAAAGTGCTGGGATTACAGGCGTGAGCCACTTCTGTGCCTGGCCAATGGCTACATTTTTAATATGTAAGGTTGTCACCATCACCAAATTAACATACTCGCAGCTTAAAACACCCATAATTTGCTACCATAGAGAGTCATATGGAACTATGAATGAGGCATTTCCACGGAGGCATATGTAGCAGAAAATGTTGGTTGCCTATGCAAGAGAAAAGTACCTTCTTCCTTCTTATTAAGAGAACCCTGATTCTGATGAGGTGCTTCCAAGTTTTGATTCTTCCAAGGAAGGTCACTTTATCTCAAATTTGGGAGCAAAACTGAAATACCTAAGCCAGTTTTGGTAGCCCCATTTTCCTTACCAGTGATTTGTAGGGTGAGTTTGTGACAGACATGTGCCCCAATTCTAGCCAAGATGATGTAACAAGAGGCTTCTGACAGGTTGGGAAAGGTTTCCTTGCCCTTAAACATGTACCGCCTGGAAACGCAGCAGCCATCTTGCAATCAATCTGGAGAGACCTCTTGAGAGCAAAGCCAACACAGAGGATGGCAAAGTAGTTTTTTAAGATGTGACAGAGCTGCTGAATTAACCAATCATTCTGTGACCGTATCTCAAGATTTGTTGTTCTTAAGATAGTAAATCTTGCTTATTGGATCACCCATTCAGAGTTTTGCTTTCTATTACTTACAGAAAAAGCATTCCAGTGGACAAAAGACACAAGATCTGATTTTCGGTAGACTTTTTTTTTTTTTTTTTTTTTTTAAGAGACGGGGTCTTGCTATGTTGCCAGGCTGGAGTGCAGTGGCTATTCACAGGCGTGATCCCACTACTGATCAGCATGGGAGTTTTGACCTGCTCTTTCTGACGTGGGCCGTTTCACCCCTCCTTAGGCAACCTGGTGGTCCCCCGCTCCCAGGAGGTCACCATATTGATGCCGAACTTAGAGCAGTCACCCCATTAGCATAGCACACTATAGCCCAGAACTCCTGGACTCAAGTGATCCTCCCACCTCAGCCTCCCGAGTAGTTGGGACTATAGGCACTCGCCACTGCGCCTGGCTCAGAAGACTTTTGAAAACTAGTTAACATTTTGTGCAGAAGTTCCCTCTGTGGCTATAAAATGCATCTAGCCATAGATACTGCTGTTTAACTATGTACTACATCAGTTATCTGCTTTTCATATACCAGTGGGGGAGATGTCAATGACTTTCGTACAAGGCCAAAGCAAGAAAACATGCAAATGAAGCACTTTCAAACTGTATCACTCCTTGCTCACTAGCCTCACGTCTGTGATCCTTTCAGAACCATCCAACCACATTTTATAGAGCATCCCCTTCCCCACTGCCTCCAGCCCACTATATCCAGAAATCATACAGCCCAGAACCCTTCCTTTACTCTACCTGCTATTAGACTATGAGATTCACACATGATCAGAGTAGATCCAAAGAATGTATCTTTGAAATAGTTATGATCCTTTCATCCTTTTGGGTCTCAAAAAAATATTGTAATTTATTCCCAATTTCTAAGGTATTCACACAAGTTCATTTATTCTTTCAAGGGTCAAATATGTATTGGCATGGTTTTAGATGATGGATTGAAAAAAATAATCATTAAGCTAACTCTGGCTAGTGGGTGGTAATCCTGGAAGACTTCAAAGGAAATGGTATTTGAATTACGGGCAAATAGGTATTCACAAGTTTGAGGGTCAGGGTATGGGGAGGTCATTTCAGAGCACTGTAGAATTGAAGGTTTTGGTATCATGGTGATCTGCAATATTGCTGACAGCAAGTGTATAGCACATATTATTGTCCCATATCTGGACATGTGCCTCATTCTCTAAGCTCTGAACAATAAGGCTGACTCAGAACAGAGGACAGTGGCACTTTTCAGGGAAACCGTCAGTGCCAGCCATTGGGCCCATGTGTCTGTGGGCAAAGGCGCATTGTTGAGATGTGATAGTGCTACTGCTGGGAGCACTGTGGGGGCTGCCCAGCCAATGGGATGATTGTTATTTGTAGGGAGCCACTAGCTCTGCCCTGGCACATTTCAGCCTCTGGACACTTTGAAACCAGGTGGTTTTTTTTTTTTTTATCACAACAGCATCACACTGTGACACTTTACCAAAATATACTGTAAGGTGAGGAGACTTTCCTTCCTCCCTAAGTTACATTAGCTTGAGAGGCAGCGTGACGCAGCAGGGAAACATGCTGCTGTGTTCTGCTGCCCCCAGTCCCTTTTCAGGCTCACAGCACATGTTGCTAATCAATCTCAGCACTCTTTCTGGCCATCCCTGGACAATGCATTGAAGTTCTAGACCACTCCAAGCCACTGTCAGTAGATTAGAGTTGCAAATCGAAGCCTTTGTACAATAGGCTCCAATCACAGCCCAATCACTTACTACTAATAGTTTCATAATCAGCCAAGTTACTTAAGTATTCTTTCATCCAAAATGAGTATAATAATATCTAACATGCAATTCATCTTAGAAATTTTGTAAAGCAAAATAGTTAGCATCAAGCCTCTGATATATAGGTGTTCAACGGAACAGTTTTCGTTATATTACTCTTCTTACTTTATTACTATTTGTGTTATTATTATTGCTGATTTACTTTGGCTAACCCTCAACATTGAAAACAACCTTTCTCTCTGATCTTATTTTGTCAAGTCAGAGAGGTTAAGATTATTTAACCCTACTTCAAAGTTAAGAAAACTGATTCACAGCTAATTTAATTTGCCACATTGACTGTTCATATTATTTCTATTGCTATGAGAATTTCTATTTATATACATTTTTTTTTCTTGGGCAACCAAGTTTCCAGGAGCCGAGGATGGGTGTCATTCTTGAAGCACTTCTCAGGTTTCCTGAGGCCTGCTCCTGGTGTGGCAACCCTAAGAGGGATATCTCCTGCAGTGAGGTTGCTCTTGTGGAGCAGCAGAAGCTGGCCAGAGAGCGGGGTCAAGGAAGGGCAGGCTGAGCAGTCCACACCTGGTGGGCTCAGCCCCCCAGTCCCTGATCTTGACTCTCATCTGACAAAAGGTAATTATGCATCAACTTGCCAGAAGTGACAACTAGCAAGTTTACAACAGGATGCAAAATGAGCACATTCCATAGTAAGGCTTGAAGGAGAGGCTGTTGGTATAGAAAAGTGTCTGGTTCAAGTGAAATGTATCTTTCCTTCAGATGATAAAGATTATTCTAAATCTAGAGCCTCAAACAGGCTAAGGGTCTGGACCACTGTGTTGAATAAAGGCAGATGATTACTTCATCATCTTTCCAGCTCTATGGTCATACCTTTTTTGTTTTTTTAAAGAAATATACCATACAGGCCAAGCATGGTGGTTCATGCCTGTAATCCTAGCATTCTGGAAGGCCAAGGTGAGTGGATTACTTGAGGTCAGAAGTTCAAAACCAGCCTGGCCAACATGGTGAAACCCCGTCTCTACTAAAAATACAAAAATTAGCCAGCTACTTGGGAGGTTGAGGCAGGAGAATCGCTTGAGCCTGGGAGGTGGAGGTTGCAGTGAGCTGAGATGGCGCCATTGCACTCCAGCCTGGGCAACAAGAGTGAAACTCACTCTCAAGGAAAAAAAAGAAAAAGGAAAATAAATATACCACATATATCCTTTTTGTCAAAGCCAAATGAATCAATGGATCAATGGAGTAGCAGAGAGCTCCGTGGAGGGAGTGGTATGCGTTTCTGTTCCCTCTGCAACATCAGACACAAGGCAGCAAGGAGATGAGGAGGCCGCGATCACAGTCCTGAGTAGCTAAGGTGCTTTCTTCTCAGACTCCTGCTCTGGGTTCCTAAATCCACAAGGAGCCTGTTTGCTGATCACTAGCCATTTGCCATGAAGTATCAGGAATACCCATTATACAATTAACTGTGGTACTTTGTGGGTGGGGGAGGGTACTTTCTATTTTGTACATTTCTGCACTATTTGATTATTTTTTTTTAAGCGATAAGATCTTGTTCTAGTGCTCAGGCTGCAGTGCAGTGGCGCAGTCACAGCTCACTGCAGACTTGAACTCCTGGCCTCAAGTGATCCTCCTGCCTCAGCTTCCCAAGTAGGTAGGATTATAGGCATGAGCTACTGTGCTTGTCTATTTAACTATTTTTAAACAAGCACATATTAGATTGATAGTTTTTTAAAAAATGAAAATGGAGTCTCATCATCTTGTCCAGGCTGGTCTTGAACTCCTGGGCTCAAGCAATCCTCCTGCCACAGCCTCCCAAAGTGCTGGGATTATAGATGTGAGCTGCTGCACCTGGCCTATATTGTTAGTTTTGAAAAATCTATTTTAAATAGGTGGCTGGTCACTATTGACGCAATCACAATGGCACTAGCTTGTAAGGCTTTACTAGTGAATTTTTAGAATGAGGTTGAGATATAACACGAATCCCTAGTCAGCCTCCGGATGACAAACTGGCATTAGAGGTGGTGGAGAAAAGACTTTCATTTATTAAATCAACACATTCTTAACACCCACCAAGTGTCAGATATTACAATAGTCATGAGGGAGGTTGGGGAGGGGAGTTTCTGCAGCCTATCGTAGCAGACAAACACGAAAATAAACAAATACGTATGTATAATAGAAACAGTAGGAACAATAGTGGCACTGAAGAGCTGAAGAGTATATGTGTGTACACCGTTGGGAGTTTCCTTTGGATATTTACATAAACAGATGTTGGACCTAAAACTTTTTTTTAAATAAAAGTTTAGAAAGCAAGTTCTTGTTTTTAGGTTTGTTGTTGTTGTTTTTTCCTTTTATAGGGGTAAGTATTGTGGTCCTTTTTAAAAATGCTTAAGAGATATAGCTAATCTTCTTTAAAACCAGGCTTTGGGCTGGGCTGGGCACAATGGCTCAGGCTGTAATCCTAGCACTTTCAGAGGCTGAGAGGGGTGGATCGCTTGAGCCCAGGAGTTCAAAACCTGCCAGGGCAATATGGTGAAATCCCATTTCTACAAATGCAAAAATTAGCTGGGCATAGTGGTACACACCTGTAGCCCTAGCTATTCAGGAGGCTGAGGTGAAAAGATCGTTTGATTCCAGGATGTAGAGCCTGCAGTAAGCCATAATTGTGCCACTGCACTCCAGCCTGGGGGACAGAGTGAGACCCTTTCTCAAAACAACATAACTACCTAGGCTTTGACCATGACATCTGACCATTTACTTCCTTGCAAAAAGACTGAACAACTCCGTATTTTAACGTTCCACTTTTATTACCATCTGGAAGTCAAAAGGGAATCGTTCAGTAATGTTAAGAATGCCAGAATTCTGCCCTGGGGAAAAAAAAAAGAGCCTTGGGTATAAATCATCAGTACTTTAAATTATTTCTACAAGGACATCAATAGTTGATAAAAAACAATTTTATGTTGTTCCCTTATTGATCTCAATTTTAAATGTAAGATTTTTGGAATCAAACCATAGTTTCTCAATGATCTTTTATTCTGAGATCTCTACCAGCCAATCTCCACCCTACTAACTCAATAACCAAAGGTACAATTACTTTTCAGTATTAGGCAATGAAAATGTTTTATCACACTTATAGTCTGCAAGCAAATGGGGGTGGGAGCGGGAAAGGAGGGAGATTTTTGTCAGTTGTCCAAACATAGCAACAGGTGATCCAACAGTAGCAACTCTTTGTTAACATAGGAGGGGTCAATGAGTTTCCTGACAGCAAAAGTGGAACTGCTGTTGGTCTTAGACTCTGACAGTTTCCAGAGTAGGAAGAATATCCAGTGATGCCAGAACCAGTTAAAACAAATTAATCTCAAATCCACTTTAATGCCTCTAGATTTAGGGGATGATATAGGATTACAGTGCCTGTGATACAGAATTATGGCATCTCCATGGCAATATCATATCTCTATAACAACATGCACCCCAGATTCTAAATGCGTTCCACACTTGAGAACAGTCATCTTTATTTTTATTTTTAAGTTCAGGGATACATGTGCAGAACGTGCAGGTTTGTTACATAGGGACACATGTGCCATGGTGGTTTGCTGCACCTATCAACCCATCATTTAGGTTTTAAGCCCCACATGCATTAGGTATTTGTCCAAAGCTCTCTCTCTCCTTGCACCCAGCCCCCCAACAGCCCCAGTGTGTGATGTTCCCCTCCCTGTGCCCATGTGTTTTCATTGAGAACAGGCATCTTTAATAGAGAATGTCTACTTTAATTTGGTCTAGTGGCTAGCCTTAGCTAAAAACATATTTTTCAATAATATAACAAGCCAGATTAATATAATATAACACGCCAACAAGTGTAGACTTTCTCTTTTTTGTCTAATAAATCAGCAGTTAAATGGGGGCATAGGTGGTAATTTTTCTGATAATTTTCTTTCTCTACTATTTAACAATTCAGAGTGTGTACCATCACTTTACTTTTGATTACTTTATGATCATTTCTAGGTTTGAGTCACTTATCTTGCTCGAAATCTTTAATCAGATACGTCCATTAGAAAATTTGAAAATCTCCCCGATATCTTGTGGATCAAGAAACATGAGGCAAAAATTACACGTCACATTATCGAAATAAAAAAACACATATTTTGATCAAGCAATTCCACTGTTGGAATATGCATTAGTCCGGTCTCACACTGCTATAAAAAACTGCCTGAGACTGGGTAATTTATTTAATTGACTCACAGTTCCACAGAGCTAGGGAGGCCTCAGGAAACTTGCAGTCATGGTGGGAGAAGCAGCAAACATGTCCTTCTTCACATGGTGGCAGAAAGGAGAAGTGCCGAGCAAAGGGGGAAAGCCCCTTAGAAAACCATTGGATCTCATGAGAATTCACTCACCATCACAAGTACAGCATGGGGGCAACCGGCCCCATGATTCAATTATCTCCCACTGGGTTCCTGCCACAACATGTGGGGATTATAGGAACTACAATTCAAGATGAGATTTGGGTGGACACCACCAAACCATATCGGAACATAATATACCTTTATGTAGACCTGCAAAAATACGCCAAGCTGTATGTTTTATAATATCAAAAGATGGGCTGAACATAGAAAATTGGCAAATAAATTACAATGAATATAATACAGCCATGAAATGTACCAGCAACCTCTGCATCAAGTGCTGACATGAAAGAACACCAACATGCATGATTTTTGCTTATTTGTTTGTTTGTTTGAGATGGAGTCTTGCTCTGTTGCCAGGCTGGAGTGCAGTGGTACAATCTCGGCTCACTGCAACCTCCGCCTCCTGGGTTCAAGCGATTCTTCCCCTTCAGCCTCCCGAGTAGCTGGGACCACAGGCGTGTGCAGCCATGCCTGGCTAATTTTTGTATTTTTAGTAGAGACAGCGTTTCATCATGTTGGCCAGGATGGTCTCGATCTCTTGATCTTGTGATCCACCCACCTTGGCCCCCCAAAGTGCTGGGATTACAAGTGTGAGCCACCACAACCAGCCAAGATGCATGATTATGTGAAAAACACAAGGAGCAGGATAGTACCTATGGTATGATCCAATTTTGTGTAAATTTTTAAAAAGGTTATTCATATATGTGATTATTACCATGTTAGAGTTTCATTTTATTATATCAACATGTCACTTTCTTCCAGAAGCTATTAAAAAATAGCTTTAAATCCTCATTTCTAATGTCTTTGTCATATTTTAAGTGGATATCTGGTGTCAAATAATCATTTTTTTAATTAAAAAAATGATACCTTAAAAGTCTGAATGTTACCTAGACATTAACTCCTTTCACAGAGATCTCCTTAGAGATCTGACATGCTAGCCTGGAGCTTTTAGTCAAGTGGGGAACCAGACAGTCAACAACTATGAAAAAAGAACAGTTATAAATAAATTAAAGCTGAAATACAAGATAAGAAAGGAAAGTACTAGATATAAAAGCTGAACTTAATTTAGAGCAATAAGGAAGACAGAGGACAGAGATAAGGTCTTTTTGGAGAAATAACACTTAGGCCTTGAGGCATGAAGTAACTTCCACAGCATTCTGTGTAAAGGTATCTAAAAATGACTGCTAAATGGTGTCCTAGGATGATAATCTTGAACTCCTAGACTGAGAAAATGCTGCATGTTGCAGTGTGAAGCCTGTCTGTGCTGAAGACTTCATGGAAGAAGCAGTAAGTGAGGAAAGTTTTGCAGCACAGAGAAGCTATCTTCATGGATAATATGATCCCCTGATAAACATAAGACAAGAGTGCACTCTAAGGCTGCCATCTCAACTCACCGCCAATCCTCTTGATAAGTCAGAAAGCTTCAATCACAAACAGATGTTCTGATTAAGTGTTTGATAGAATGGGTTGGTGTCAATTCACTTTCAGAAGTAGCTGTTTATTTTTCTAACTTGTAAACCTAAGCTTTTTAAAAATAAAAAAGAAAGCTTTAAGGGTGTGAACGTGTCTCAGATTATAACTCCTTTGTTTTTCAGAGATTGGATGTGTTCAACACTGCTCAGCACTGTCCTTGCTTCTGGAGTGTGCACCTGGAAACAGCACACTTGCTACAGTTACGTGGCACAGCAAAGAAACGCAGGGGCCAAGTTTTAGAAACGAACCCAATAAAAACCGCCTGGCAGAGTGAGGAGCGGGGAGGGGTGGAGAGATTATAAATATTAGGCTGGGCGGCCAAGTGCGCTGGCTCATTCCTGTAATCCCAGCACTCTGGGAGGCCGAGGTAGGCGGATCACTGGAGGTCAGGAGTTCAAGACCAGCCTGACCAATATGGAGAAACCCTGTCTCTACCGAAAGTACAAAAAACAAAACAAAACAAAACAAAACAAAACAAAACAAATTAGCTGCGTGTGGCAGCACATGCTTGTAATTCCAGCTACTCAGGAGGCTGAGGCAGGAGAATCACTTGAACCCGGGAGGCGGAGGTTGCAGTAAGCTGAGACTGTGCCACTGCACTCCAGCCTGGGCAATAGAGTGAGACTCTGTCTTCAAATAATATTAATAATAATAATAATAATAATGGCAATTGGTAGCATAATGGATGTCAACTAACATTTCCCAAAAGAAACAAAACACCTGGTTATAGAATTTATAACATTTTGAGATTCTGATGAAGATATCCCTCTATTTTGTAAAACAAGCAGGATTTTGTGTTACTGGAGCTACTCTTACTTTTATTTTGAGATACAAAGATTTCATCTCCTTGGCACTACTAATAGCCTTGGCTCCATCAAGGCCAGGGAGAAAGGCAGTCACTGCTTGCTCCAGCCCAACTCCCAGACTAAACAAGGCAAGCTTCAGTGCTGGCTGAAAAGTACTTGACTCTGTATAGGCACTGTGGGGGATGCTGCCATGGTATTTCACATTGAGAGAACTTGACTGAGCTCCTAGATTATGGAATTCGATTTTCACTATGCATCATGGGGCACTATCGTCCCTGTTTTATAGACAGAGAAACAGGCACAGAGAGGGCAGAGGACTGACCCAAGGACTCACGGTTACTAAGTAACAGAATCTTCTGTCCGCAGCTCAGTGCTTGCCTTTCACCTGAGAGCTGAGCCTGAAAACTCTGACCGGGCTTTCATTTAGGATAGTGGTTCTCTGCCTGGCTCTCTCCTCACTGAAAAGAGTTTAGTTTTTATCTTTCCATGTTTAGTTATTTTTATTGGGGCAAGAATGTGTATGCTCTGGAACTTAGGTTACTTGCAAACATGAACTGTTAAGTGTCTGGTCATGATACGCCACTACAGTGAGAGGAAATCACCTTCTTTTCAGGCAGGGGAGAAAGCTTCAGTTTTAGAACTGCCAGGTGGGGGATTCCTCCTGCTGGCTCCCCATTTCCCGCCCAGCTTTCCCTCCACAGTTTCCTCCACCGCTCTTTCCTGGCACTTGGCCAAGATCCACTGCTTCCTCAGAAGGATGCCAGGCGTCTAAGCACCACTCCAGAGCAGTGGAGCAAGGAGTTCTGTGTTTTAAGACATTGCCCAAATATCACCACTGAAAAGAGATGGTAGGAAAAGATACTCCTTTCTAAATCACATCTTTCGTTGATAAATATATTTAAAGACAGGGATATACAGACCTCCAGGGAAGTTTCAGAAGGATTTTCCAAAGGGTTTCGGGGCCTGCAATATCTGGTAAACTCTTTGGCACATAAACTTCATAACGTGAGAAGGGCAGAGTCAGCCTCCTCCTTACCTGGGTCCTCCGCATGAGAAATACAGTAGTTCACAAATGAAATCAATTCCCCATTGTGAGATCAGGGAGAGAGATATCAACTGAAGCCTGTTGACTGACAGCCATCAACTTGCTGGAGCACCTAACTCCTAGCAGCTGACCAGCGCACCCTCAGAACATTGAGTCTTCAGGCTTTAAGTAGAAAAATTAAGCAGCACCCGTAAAAATCCTTTGTACTGGCATTTCTAGAAATCATGAGAATTGATCTTCCAGGTGAAACTCACCACTAGGCTTTTCAATTGCAAAGGTTTATACATGGTGCCCAAATGGGCCACCCTCCAAATGGGCCACACTGGCAACATTTGGCACTGATGATGTTGCCGAGTCTGTCTCCTTGAAGAGAAATCCCAGTGAGAAACCCTGGGGAGCACTTTGATCTCTGACCTGTGGCCAATTCAGCACCACTTATCCTAAAAACCCCAAGATGCTGGCATGATTACTCACACATTTGAGAATCTCCAAATGGCCTTCTCTGGGGTCCTCTCATCTCCATTTCCGAAACTTCCTTTTACTCAAGCCTGAAAATTTTCACCCTATGGCACTTCAAAGCCCTAATAAAAGCCTTCCAGTCCTGTGAAATAAGGCAACAAGAAGTCTTGGCCCCAATTTAATCACAAAATAATTTTTGAAATGAAAATCATAGCGCAGATAAGCTGATTTTTATATATGTGTATACATCTAATTTAAGAAGAAAAACTCACTCTGTGGTTTGTGAATCTGTTAAGAGGAACATGCTTAAACTCTCCTACCTATTCTACTGATTTCTGTGTGTTGCATCCTCACAATTTTTTTTAAGGTCAATCTGCTAGATTTTGATGATACAATTCTGGTAACTTTCAAAATGAGAAATCTATGTATATCTTTATCTCTTGGTAAGAAATCACACCCCTGTCTCCATACCACACATACCACCAAGCTCATAGGGCTGACAGTTGGCACACGCTGGACTGCTGCCTGGCTTGGCATTCTACCAGTGCTGTCCCAGGAATGCAGCTCTTTCTTTTCACAGATTCTTTTTTTTTTTTTAAACCTCAGGGTAGAAAAAAAGCATAAAATGTCATTAAGTGTGTTTTCACAAATTATCTTAAATGTCTTTGGGGGAAAAGTCTGAAAGTGGGTTGTGCCTGTGGAATAACCTTACGTCCTTAAGCACCAATGAATAATGAAAACTCAGTGGGTATTTGTGAGCTACGACGTTTATGATTATTAAGCAGGGTTTCCTAATAAAGGCTTCAAAAAGTCTGTGGACCTTGCTTTTTCTTGCTTTACAGATTCCCAGGCTACTGAATTTCCCTAATGGCCTCAAAGCTGAACTCGCCAAGAGTCTCTCAATCCCCTCCAAGGAGAATGCATTTTTCTCACTTCACTGTGAAATGCAAGCAAGAGGAACAAAAGGAATTCCTTCCACCTCTGCCCCTGACCTCTCAGCCAGGCCAGCAGCAGAAAGGATGGAGCCCTTGATGCTTTCGGGCTTTCTCTCTTCTGGAGGAAAAGCCAGTTTTCATCTGAAGTGTGAGAGGGGAAATAAAAAGACCACCACTGGAAGATCATTGGTTTATCTCCCTCACTTTCTGGAGTATTCCTTATTCTTTGTCTATTTTTTTCCCATAGTCCATTGTCCTTTCAAACGTTAGGTTACAAAATACAGATTTGTCTCCTCCATGTCTGCAAAACAAAATCTCATAATTTCTCAATTAGATGTTAGGAGAAGACAAATGCAATGGGAGCAGGAAATGGCTGAAACTCTCTTGTTCTTTCTGGGGTATTATGTAAATTTTCAACCAATAGAATTGCAGATAGGTAGTCCAGTTTCTAAATATAGTCTTTCCTCAGTATTGGGAAGACTAGTCCCAGGAACTCCCCAGGATACCAAAATCTGAGGATGCTCAGGTCCTTGATATTAAATGGCATAGTATTTGCACATAACCTATGTACATCTTCCCATATACTTTAATTATCTCTAGATAACTTATAATACCTAATACAATGTACATGCAATGGAAATAGTTATATTGGATTTTAAATTAATTTTTATTGTCATCTTTATTATTTTTTTCCAAACCAACTTGGCTGCATATGCAGATGCAGCACCTACAGATAGGGAGGGCTGATGGTAATTTCAGCCAGGGGAGAGTCATGAGATTTTAATGATTCATTTTTTTCAACCAATATTTCCTGAACATTGTATATGTGCCAGGCACTATTTCAGGTAAGGATGGAGAGACCTAAAACTTTAAGAGCTGGGGAAGTTTAGAAATGATGTGGATAAGACATTAGGTGCTAGGGACATAGCCGTAAACTCTGATAGGAATCACATTTGTTGGAATTTACATCTTAAATGAGGGAGATAGATAGTATGTCAGGAAGTATATGTTATAGTACGCCAGATGGTGAAAGGAGTATGGGGAGTGCTGGGTGGGAATACGGTGTGCTGTTTTATTATATATAATCAACATTTATTTTTAATTTATAGGCAGGAAGAACTCAATAATATGGTGACACTTGAGCAGAGGTGAAGGAAGGGAGAGGATAAGCCCTGCAACTGCTTTTCTTCCTGTAACTGGTCTTGGTCCTCCATTGCATCCTCAAGTGTGGTCTGGAGCTGGAACTGTAATCCAGAATATGTAAAGAACACTTACAACTTAACAAATAACGCTATTAAAAAATGAGCCACAAACCTGAGTATATGTTACTCTGGAGAAAATATACAAATAATGAAGAAAAAGCATATGAAAAAGATGCTCAACCTCACTGATAATTAGAAAACGAAAATAACGAGGTATCGCCTCACAGTCATTAGGATGGCTACTATCAAAAAAAATGAAAAATAATTACTGTTAGATAGATGGGGACAAACTAGTACCCATGTGCACTGTTGAAGGGAATATAAAATGGTTCTATGGCTATTGAAAACAGTATGGCAGTTTCTTAAAAGGAAATAGAATTACCACATGATTCAGCAATTTCACTTCTGGGTGTGTATTCAAAAGAATCAGAAACAGGATCCTGAAGAGTTCCTTGTACACACATGCTCAGAGTGGCAGCATTATTCACAATTGCCAAGACATGAAAGCAACCTAAATGTCCATCAGCAGATGAATGGATAAACAAAATGTGGTAATGTATACAATGGAATATTACTAGGGCTTGAAAGAAGACTCCGACACATACTACAAAGTGGATGAACCTGGAGGACATTATACTGAGTGAAATAAGCCAGTCACAAAAAGACAAATACTGTATGATTCTGCTTATGAGGTATCTAAAGTAGTCAAATTCATAGACACAGAAACCAGAATGGTGGCTGTTGGCTTAGGAATAGGCAGAAATGAGAAGTTTTTATTTAATGGGTACAGTTACAATTTTGCCAGATGAAAGAGTTCTAAAGATTTGTTGCACAATACAAATAACACTACTAATCTATACACATAAAATGATGAAGATGATAAATTTTGTTATCCATTTTTCACCACCACTACCACCACCATCACACAAAAAGACACCTGGAAGAGGGCCTTACATGTCTCTCATTCTAACTCCTATTCCTTAAAGAACCACTTTCATATACCAGTTAAGTGGATTTTCTAGTAAATGACTCTTACAATGTTGGGACCAAAAAAAAAAAAAAAAAAAAAAAAGGTCCAAACGTAGGTGACATGTGTTTTTGATACAAATGCTAAAATAACTTTCTGAAACATGTCAAAGTTCCAGCAATGAGGAGCTGATAGCCCGACATACACAATTTGATCAGAACTTTAATAGGCATAGTGATGTCGCATGGCAGTATGATGGCTCACAGTCGGTAACACAGAGCAAGCAGATTAGAAAAACTCTATTTCACACAGTCACAGCTAGCACCTTGCCAGGCAGACGTGAAGAAATTGCTTGATAATGACTCAGCACTTGAATCTATAAATTGAATCTTTTTATAAGTAAAAAAAAGTATTAGTGACGAGTGCTGAAGAAAAGAGATAAACAGTGCAAGTGTTCTTGAGACAAGAATTATATATAGTATAAGAAATGGTGCAGCCGAAACCAGAACTGTTCTCTACAATTTACCGTATATAACTGTATAGTCATACACTCCTTGGTGATGTTTCAGTAAGGACAGATCACATATATGATGTGGTCCCATATGATAATAATAGAGCATATGGAGAAACCTGCTTTGTGGCACTTGGTTTTGGCACTGCAGAGCAAGTAGGAGAAATGATTCATAATGAGTCATGGTCCTGGGACACTTGCTTTTTCATATGAAAAAATATACAAATAATAACATATACCCTCTAGGTTTGTGGAAGTATACAAGGATAAAAATCACCTAGCGATCTGTTTCTCAGGATGCATTTCCCACAGTGGATCCCTGTCACTAAGTGACGCATGACTGTGTATGATAGGCTATACACATTTTTATTAGAGAATATGGACTCAACAATTATCCACAAACCCTTTTAACAGCTCCATAGAAATCTCAATAAATTATTACATGTAAGTATTAGAACTAGTGATTGTTACCTGAATAGCAAGACAAGAATCTAGTGCCCAACATGAGCAAAACCAGAGAACACAGATATCCTTTTAGGAAACTCTGTTAATTACGCTGTTTCTCTCTGGATTTATTCACTTAAAAAAAAAAAAAAAAACTTACTCTATAGTTAATATATACTAGGTCTTCTTCATGCCAAGCAATTAAGAAGATAAAAAAACAAATCAATTTTCACAAAACCCATATTCTAATGAGGGAGACTGATGAATACATTAAAAATAGCTTAACAATTTCAGTAGTAAGTACCACAGTATCATAAAACTGAGTAAAGTGATAATGGACTAGGGACTGGGGCAAGAAAGTTGTCTTCTGACAGAAGAGAAGGCCTCTCAGAAGCAGGAACATGTGATCTGATAATGAAAAGGGGTCAAGTCTACCAAGACCTAGAGAAGACCGTAACAGGTAGAGGGATAAATCACGAAGCACAAATCAGCTGGGCACGCTTGGTACGAGGCCAGAGGCTAGCAGTGATGGAGACTAGAAAGAGACATGGTTTAACAGGTGGGCATGGACCAGAGTTTATAGGGCCTTTGAGGAGTCTATTTGACACAGAGATAGTAATATTAATAATTATAAAATTCATTTTATTCTAACTGCACTGCACAAGCATTGGTGGGTTTTAAGCAGATAGTGGCATGATTTATATTTTTAATGATAACACAGACTGCTGTGTGGTGAAAGGACTGTAGTAATATAAAGTAATTACTATGATATTAATAAATGTAAATATTAAAATATTCATATTATTGTAAAAGTAGTCAATCAGAGAGACACTTAAAAGTATATTGTGTCCCGCATTTCCAAAGAAGATGATGGCAGTAGATGGTGCATGGTAACAATGGGCATAAAAGAAGCAGACAAATTTGGGATCTCTTTTGGCAGTATAGCTGCTTAGACTCCCTGAGATGCTGAGTTAGGTGCTGTGATATATTAATTGCAAGGAAGAAAAGAAGACTAAGGCCATTGGCCTGAGCAACAGGGTGGATAATGACACCAGACACTGAGATGGAAAGAAGTTGATTTAATTATTAACTTATTTGTGTATCGATTAAGTTGTAGCAGAGTGTTGGCAAGACTGGCTAAGAACGTTTTTATAAAACTCCTTTCAGACCATGTTGAGTTTAAGGTAAGACAGGACATCAAAGAAGCAGACTGATGTGAAAGCAAGAGATCTGGCAATTTATGTGTATGTACTGGAGGGATGTGAGGCAGGGAAGTCACAACCACAGGAACAGTCCTCTGCTAGGAAGTCACAGGAGAGGGATGAGAGGTTGCTTCGGGGCTGCTTTGCCTCTCATGGCTCTGCATGGATGGCATGAGGCCAAACAGGAAGCCAACTGCGATAACAACTTCCTCAGGTGAGAGGTTACCAGAACACTCCTATCTCAGGTGCAAGCATCCAGTTAATAGTCCACAGTGCTGGAAAAAAATAGCAGGAGAAAGGTCAGAGGCACAATTAAGAAAGGCATGAGTAAAGATTAAGTATGCCATAGTTGACCAGAATCACAGTCTGATACCTGTCTAGAGAAACACACCATGTATTGAACTTCTCACTTACTGAACATGTCCCAAAAGCCTTTAGTTGTTCAATAGGGACAGTTAGTATAAGGGTCCCTGGACTCTGGTGAGGGGGCATTGGGTCATATACAAAGGAGCATGTAAGTCCCCTAATACTATATTGAAATTTTAATTACAGTAAAACATGGAGATTGTTTAAAAAATGCAGATTTCCAGGCTTCACCACCAGAGGATCTATTTTTTTTTTTTTTTTTTTGGAAACAAGCCCTCACTTTGTCTAGAGTGCAGAGGTATGATCTTGGCTCACTGCAGCCTCGACCTTCCAGGTTCAAGTGATTCTCCCACCTCAGCCTCCTGAGTAGCTGGGACTACAGGCGTGCTCCACCATGCCCAGCTAAATTTTGTACTGTTTGTAGAGATGGGGTTTCACCTTGTTGTGACCCACCCACCTTGGCCTCCCAAAGCAGTCCCAAAAGTTCTGGGATTAACGGCATAAGCCACCGCGCCTGGTCAGAGGCTCTAATTTAATAGCTTTGGGGAAGAACCCAGAAATGGGAATTTTTAATAAACATTCCAGATGTCTTGATGCAAATAACCCATAGGTCACAGTTTGACAAACTCTACAGCAAAATGTTTCCCTCCCTCCAATGCTCATAAAAATCATATTCCTATCTAATTGAAGCCAGTCATGAAGCCTTTCTAGATTTAGTCCTGTTATGTAATCAGCATGGTATTTTAAGTCAGACCAACTAATCCTGATCTTGTAACCAGCAATGTGCCCATGGGTAAATTTCTTAATCACCCAAGCATCAGTTCTTTCATCTCAAAAAAGGGGTATGGTTGTATTTTATGTGTATTTGAATCATGACATTTTGAAATGCCACTATATACATTATTATAGAGGATGTACCTTATATGTCAAATTTAAAGGACTGTGAATCCCTTACATCTAAACTATACTCAAGAATCACATAATTTCTAAGTTCCAGCTGGTTTAGTACCAAACCTAACAACCTATTTAAACAGCATATACCATTTAGACAGCACTAATAGTATTTTCTTTGCTGGTCTGTTGTGAGGATGAGTAGCACCTTTCTATTTTATAATTTTATAATGTTGCCACATGAGAGCAGTGTGTTAACGGGAAATGGAAATGCCTGCCAATTTTAGCCATTAGCTTCTAAGCCACTCTCCCTCAGAAGTTCCTAAGTGTGATTTTGGTGACTCCTGTGCTGCTATTTTAATCACACTATTGGTTAATTATGACCATGCTACCCAGGGGTTAAGTGGTAGTGTTAGTGATAAAAATGAAAAAATTATTAGAGTCAAAAACTTTTGAGAGAAGAAACAAAAGTTAGCCCCAACAAAAAGTTGCTATGTATCCATCTGTTGTGTTTAAAATGGTTTTAAAACACAACATTAGATAGATACAGATTTATAGGTTCTGAAAATACCTCTCTATGGGAAAACTGATCTTGATTTAGGAAAGTTTTGAGTTATTTGATTATCCTGAAATATTCGAAATATCTGTCTCATAAAATGTGCCCATCCTGTAACAGTATTTCCTTTGCAGGTCTGTTGTGAAGATGAGTAAAGCACTTGGTATATGCTCTCTAAATGGGTTGTTAGGTTTGGAAATTTAGGGAAACACCTGTCACTATTTCTCTATTCTCAACAGGGGAGCCTGTTCATTTTAAACCAGGGTATTACAAATTTGGGAGATATGAAGTTTTTAGAACAATATAAATTTCCCATTCAATACTGAGAGGCTCTTTCTCTCTGTCTTTCTCATAGCCTCCCCAACCATCACCCCACAAAAGAACTTGATGAATTACCCAAAAGTCACCAATGAAGCCTGATTGAAATCCTCAACTCTGTATTATTAGGCCGTCTAGAAGTAGATGAGTCTAATTTTCCTTCTCATTTTCTGTAATTTTGATCAGATGCTTCTCTACTTTGCATTCTATTAGTCAAAGTCAACAAATCACTTCTAAAGAAATTACTGCATTAGAAATACTTTTTATAAAATTCAATCACTATTCTTGTACCTTGACTCACATTTTTTTCCCCCTACTATAAGACTAGAGTCATTTGAAGTGCCTGAAAACTTGGCAGCTCTAAAGGGTAATTATTCTCACTTTTGGACTGGATCCAATAGAGGAAACAATAAAAGACTTCCAGAAGGTTTCCAAGACCAGCTGTCTCTGACACCACTCCTCATTCTGCAAAAATATTTGAATGAATTTTTAAGTTTGCACCTGTCAGTAATGCCACAGCAGAGAAACTGGCCCTTACTTGTTTACACAGTTACTTAAACCACATCTATATTTTTAGTTCAAGATAATAATTTAAAACTTCTGGGGGAACGAAGGAGTAATTTTTTTTTTTAAAAACAGCTCCTGTTACCTAAAATAAAATTGTGGGGAAAAAAAACCCAGTTATTTCCTAGTTGGTTTTCAGTACAAAATACTTCTCATCAAAAGGATTTCTGGTAGCTCTGTCTAGTCAAAAGATTGTTCATTTTGTTCTTAGCAATTAGCGTCGATTTGGCTCTGCCTTTTTCTTTTTCTTTTTTTTTCAGATTCCTCTCTTTGTGAAGGTTACAAATACATGGTTTTATTACATTTTTGGAGTGTTTTAAATTGCACATGTATTTAGAATTTATAGAACATCAAGGGATTTTGCCTGTAAAAGAAAAAGAGGGAATGGATAGCAAGGCTGAGGTGACCTTGACCCTCAGTTTGGAAACTTCCAGGCCCTTTAGTCATTCCCACTCAAAGGTTTTGGTGACCTCTACACATACAAAGTGTGTTTTCACCAAAGCCAAGCACAGAGTGCTCATTAGGGTATTGTAGCGTATACATTTTCTGGGAGTGAAAATGAGAATAAACACTAATTCTCTCAAAGGGCTGGGTGCAATTAACCTCGAATGAAAACATGAGGAATTCCTTGGGCATACTATAGTCTTTCCCTTACCCAATGGGACACATTCCAAGACCCTCAGAGCCTGCCTGAAACCCATTAATCAGGACACATTTCTGTTCACGTCTTCCACTCACAAATTTAACGCCTTTTCCATTTTAATTAAACACTTATTATGCACCGTGGCTGTAACTCTTGCAGCTGGAGGTGCAATGGCAAAACTAGTATGGATTTCTTGTTTCTTCTTGGAAATTTCACGGATAGGAGATTTGTTTTCACCCTAGATGTTGGTGACCTCAGCATACGGTAGTTTTTTCCCTTACTAAGTTGAAAACTTTCACCTTTTCCCTTAAAGCACTTTCTGGCTTCTCTTTGGCATGTCTAAGTAGCCAGCATCACTACTCTTGCACTTGCAGTTGTATTAAGTAAAATAAGTCACTTGAACACAAGCACTGTGACACCAAGACAGCCTGATCACCAAGAGGGCTACTAACTGGCTCACAGGTATCAATCTGCTTGACAAAGGGAGGATTCACGTCCTGGGAGGGATGGAGCGGGATGGTGTGAGATTTCATCATGCTAGTCAGAATGGTGCACCGCTTAGAACTGATGAATTGTTCACTTCTGGAATTTTCCGTTTCAGTTACCGCAGGTAACTGAAACCACAGAAAGTAAAATCATGGGTAAGGGAAACGACTGTACTTGTTTTTTATTGTAGGGACTGGAAGTGAGCTAGATTTTTTGCAACAAATTTCTTTGTCCTCTGAAAATAAGATCTGTCCATGTCTTTTTTTATTTGCGTTATTTACTTACTTTCCAGCAAATGTTACTCTGACAGCTATTTCAGGTGATAAGCATACATTTGTTTTAGGATAAAATGCTTACATAGGCAAAATTAATAGTGAAATAGAAGCTCAGTCTTCTCTTCATGCACAAGTGTGGAGACGGTGGCATATAAAAACATAGCTTAATACAACTACAGTTGGCCTTTGAACAACATGAATTTGAACCACTTGGGCCCACTTGTACTCAAATTTTGTTCAACCAAACATGGTATTCATGGGATATGAAACCCACCAATACAAAGGGCTGACTTTTCATATATGCCGGTTCTGAAGGGCTGGCTGCAAATTTTAGTATCTTGGGTGGTTCTAGACCCAATCCCCTATGTATACTAAGGGATGACTGTTCATTCAGACAGCTTATAAGCTTGGAATTGATTTCCATGGGCAGTTTCAGAAAATGTGGAGCAATGCTAAACTTCTGGATTTCCTGATAATTGAAATTTACTCCTAAGAGCTAGCATGCCGTTTTTGAGATGCAGGCAGAAGAACAGGACACTAGTTGCTAATGTTGTCTATGGATTATATGAGATCCTTGCCCAGTGAGAGCTTGTGGGTAAACGGGCCAACTTTTCTTCTTGTCAAAGCAGCTCACTGTTGTGTCATTTCTGCATCAAGAGAGCAAGTCATACATTTTAGAGACGCAGTGCTCCAACTCGAAAGACCTCAGGGCTGCATAATAAGCATAGACACAATGGTGATGAAGAGGTGAAGAAGGCAAAGAAAGAGGAGGAAGGGGAAGATGGGGAGGAGAACAGTTACTTAAATATCCAGAGGGCACATGCCTCTGCAGTAGTTAACTGTGTTGGTGCAATTTTCTTTGTATTATGCAACAGGCTTTCGGGTTTAGTTTCTTAAACCTCTCTGAGCCTAGGTTTTCTCATTTGTAAAATGAGAATAAAATACATACCTCAAGGCAGTCTTGAAAGTTACATAAGACAATATATCAAAAGAGCTTGGCACCTAATGTGCCAGGCACCTAATGAATGATGTCTGTTGTTAGTGTTAACATTATACTGTGAAAGATAAAGTTCTCTCAAACCTTTTCCTCACTAATTCCTCATTAAACAGCTAAATCTCGTGTGTTGAGGTGGGTGTTTAGACTGTGTATGAAGGGTAGTAGCAAGATCGATAACTAATCATTTACCATTTATCAACTACATGCAAACCTCCTATAGATTAAAAGAGAAATAAAAGTAGGCACCCTTCTATTCATATTTTTGTCAACCATAACCCTTAAAAGATGCAATTTATGCCATCCTTAATAGCAATGTATATGAAAAGAAATCCAGTCATTGACTGAATTGAGATGTGACTCACGCTTGACGCTGGACCTGGGCATGCAGGAACACAAGAGTGACAGGGCTCCTTCTCATTAGGGTCACAGGAGGTAAGCCTTCCAGGAACTTACAGGAAAGTTTGACTTTCTTTCTTTTTTTAGACGGAATCTTGCTCTGTTGTCAGGCTGGAGTGCAGTGGTATGACCTTGGCTCACTGAAACCTCTGCCTCCCATGTTCAAGCGATTCTCCTGCCTCAGCTCTTAAGTAGCTGGGATTACAAGTGCGCATCACCACGCCAGCTAATATTTGTATTTCTAGTAGGGACAGGGTTTCACCAGGATGGTCTCAATCTCTTGACCTCGTGATCTGCCCACCTCGGCCTCCCAAAGTGCTGGGATTACAGGAGTGAGCCACTGCACCTGGCTGAGAGTTTGGCTTTCATACTTTAGAAATTCAGATCCAATTTTATTTGTTATTTGATCTTACGTGTGAATGTGTAGGAAGAAATACAGAACATACTATAAAGGTATGGTAGAAAAAGGATCAATACAATATTCACAGGTTAGGCAGATGGAGAGAAACAGACATAGCCAATTTAAGACAAGAAATACCTGAGGGAGAAGATGTTTGTTTGCCTTTTCTTTTAATGACTTCAAACTTTAACCTAGTTCTACTCTATGGATTTAAGGATCCATGTCTTTAAAGAGAACAGAAAATTACACACCTATCCTAGAGGCGTCAATTAGATTAGAACATACCCCAGAGTGATTCCTTCATTCCAAGGTGTGATAGAAGATGGGTTTGGTCTCAATAAACATGTATAAGGTGGCAAAAATCAGTTTGGGGAGTTAAGTTGAAATCTCTAGAGCTAGGCTGTCTGTTCAAAACTGGAAAAGTTTTAACTATATTCCTTTTAAAGGCAGAAATTAGATTTTCTTCTCTGCTATCCTCTCCTGAGCTCTGCAGCCCTGTCCTTGAAAGTTAGTTTCTTTTTTCTTTCTTTTTATCTACTATCTATCTGCATTAAGCTAGTATAAACTCCAACTTAAAGCTGAACCTTTTCAGAGAAAGCACATCCCTGCCCCCTGCATAAGAGAATGCTGAATAACTAATGATTCATAATTTCTTTAATTCACAAGTAATTCTATTGAACTGCATTGAAAATTTCTGCTCCAGTTCTGAGTTAACACAAATACCTAGAATCAATGAACAGTCTCTCCCAGCTACTTTAATCACCCTGCATACCCACTGCTAAGTCAATGTTGCTCATCCGCATCTGAGAACAAACAACACAAAAAGCCACCCCTCTGTCTACCACTGTACCACTGGTAGTCAAATGAAAAGAATACAAGAAAATTGTTGCTTTATTACGTTGTTAGGAAATTGCAATGTGCAAGCAATGAAGTATTATGCCCCGAATCAATCAATCATTTTAATTATACAGATTTGATTCTAAGTCCCTGGGCTCTGGAAACTGTAAGAATGATCTGGGATGACAATGAATGCAGTGAGGATTGCTTGCACAGCCTCCAGCCAGCATAACAATTTAGTTATAAGTGACAACAAGAAAGGATTGAACAGCCAGCACCAACTCCCACTTAATAAATTTTTGAAACGAATGCTAGGAAATGAGTTCCAAGGAGAGCTAGCAACTAATTAGTCCATTTCCTAGTGCTCTAAAAAGAGTTGCGGGTTTGAAGGAAGAAACAAGAGCTCCCTATGTCATATGCAGAATCAAGTCAGATATAGCACACCTGTCAATACCTTAGTATTGAAAACAGATGACAGTTACTATTTGGAGCTTTGATTAAAATGTAGAGAATAAAAATTGATAGGTTTGAGGAAAGAACTGTTGATACTTTCAAGGCTGAGGTCATAATAGGCCTGTAAGAATTGTTTTATATGGGAAAATTATTATATGTAGGAAAATGATTTTCATTGATCTAACAGCAGCACATAACCTATGGTGGGTGACCGATTTCTCTTTGATGAACGCTAATACCACTTCTTCTCTACAGTCCTTCACTCCCATCCATACCTTGATGATGTGTGGGCTATCAGGGGAAGGAATATTCATCTTTCAGTGTTTTGGTTAATTCTCTGCTCACTAATGGGAATCTCCAGAGAAGAAACTTCTAGTATTTTTCCATGTTATTCACTTTAATCTTTCCTTCTGCTAATTTATAATTTGGGTTATCTCATTTTATTTGTGGATGTCAGCCATTATTTGAAGCATTCCAGATTATGCAATTAGGCAATTTCATTAAAAGTCCATTCCTTAAGTCTAAAGAATATTTTAAGGATTCAAATTTTAGTTTGAAATCTTGTAGTATACACACACACACACACACACACACCAAACCCTGCTAAACAAGAAGGATCTGTGAATTAACACAGGAATTTTATAAGAACTGTAATCCCTAACTCATTCTTAATTCAAAACTATCCTTAATAAATGCCTGCACATGTTATTATACTTACATCTAAGTATATTACATCCTAAACTACCATACAATCTCTTCTAGAATGCTCATGTTATTTTTCAACCAAGTTTCAAAAAAGCTATGGTATTCCAGCTATTTAAATACTATCCCATTTTGCTAAAACGATTTAAAGAATCTTACATGTCAGCTGTTTCAAGTTGTTATAGCACCTGTAATACAAAGATATTACAGAAGTCATATTTATGTCCACACTCAAATGTATTAACTGGATTACAGAGAATTACAATTATAATAAAAGAATCTCTAGTTTAACATTAAATTATTAGGTCAGATACCAAAATATTAACAGTAAATATCTGTGAGTACTGAGATTAAAAAGTCCGTGTGTATGCATTTTTGCAGTTTTCAGTTTTGACGCAGAGAATCCTACCTTTCATAACTAGAAAGGAAAATTACTTAATCAAAAAGTGACTACTGGATAGATTTTCTAATTGTATATAAGCAATTCAAATCATATAAGGTTATCAAGTCAACTGTAGTTCCTGGAAGAATGAGAAGCCATTCTTTGCCTATGCATAGATAAACTTGGAGTTCTGTGTCGTATTTGCATGTATCACATGGATGGGGGTCTGGGAAAGTCTGGAGCAGCAGATGACCTGCTGGCCACTGCCCACCAGCAAGGATGTCCAGCTTAGCTAAGGAGAGGCCAGCCTACCCACACTGGCCAGAGGACCTAGTGCCATATGCAAAGCATGGTGATCTTCCTGGTTTGTCATCAGAAAGCCCCTTTCACAGCAGCTTGGAATTCTCACTCATACTGGGATATTTTTATTTAGAAACACACACACACGTGCGTGCCTGAGCACATGCAAAATATGCAGTTAACTAATCTCACTATTATTTTCTTGGAAATAACTAAAATTCCAGGTAGTTTTTGAATTCAAAGGAAAAGCTGAAAAATTTTCCTATTTCCCCCTTTGAAAATAAATGTGGACAGTTGTTAATAAGTCTCTTAATTTCCCTTACCTTTTTTTTTTTTTTTAAGCACCTACTGGCCAGATGCGGTGGCTCACACCTGTAATCCCAGCACCTTAGGAGGCCAAGGCAGGTGGATGACCTGAGGTCGGGAGTTTGAGACCAGCCTGGCCAAATGGAGAAAACCCGTCTCTACTAAAGATACAAAGAATGAGCTGGGCATGGTGGCGCGTGCCTGTAATCCTAGCTTCTTGGGAGGCTGAGGCAGGAGAATCACTTGAACCCAGAAGGCGGAGGTTGCAGTGAGCCAAGATTGTGCCATTGCACTCCAGTCTGGGTGACAAGAGCAAAACTCCATCTAAAAATAAAAAAAAAAATCAGACAGACAAAAACCTCTGCCCCCATGGAACACAGAGTGCAGTGGACAGGACAGATAATGAACCACAGAAGTAATAGATACAGTGAACTGGAAGATAACAGGTGCTAAGGAGGAAAATAAATCAGGAGAAAGCAATAACGAGCACGGATGGGAATATTGTGATTTTTGTATAGAGAGGCTAGGGAAGGCCTCGCCAAGGCCAAATGTGAACAAAAATCTAAAGGAGGTGAGGAACAAGCCATTAGAATATCTGGGTGGGGCTGGACGAGACAGCTTAGCACTTTGAGGAGCTGAGGCAGGCAGATCACTGAGGTCAGGAGTTTGAGACTAGCCTGGCCAACATGAAAACACTGTCTCTACTAAAAATACAAAAATTAGCTGGGTGTGGTGGCGGTCACCTGTAATTCCAGCTACTCGAGAGGCTCAGGCACGAGATACTGTGCTCATGAGTCACTGTGAACCCAGGAGATAGAGGTTGCAATGAGCCTAGGTCATGTCATTGCACTCCAGCCTGGGTGACAGAGTAAAACTGTCTTAAAAAAAAAAAAAAAAAAAAAAAAAAAAAAAAAAAAAAAAGCATGAAATTGGGAATGCGCAAGGTATGTCTGTTTCGTGGGAAATGATTTGATATATCATGTTGGCTTAGATAGAAAAGTTTGCATAGGGCAGTAGTAAAGGGTGAGTCAAGGCAAGGTTTCACATTTTTACAGCCAGATTGAGGTTTTAATGTATAAGCAAAGGAGTTTCAATTAAGGTTTAAAGAGGGAAACAACATGCTATGTAGAATATCCTTGGGCAGAGGAAACATTTGAAGGACAGCAATTAGTGGTTGCAAAACTGAAGATGTGAAGTGACAAAGATCATAATCAGAGGGTCCAGGGTGGAAACAGAGGTGCAGTCAGCTACCTAAGAGATTCTGACAAGAACTGATAAAACTTGGTGACTGGATAAAGGAGATTTGTATACATATTTTGAATGACTTAAAGATGTTCATTAGGAAAATTATGATAAATTTTGATAAATAAATATCAAAAGGAGATCCAGTTTGGATATTTTAAATCTGAGTGATGATGTGTCAAACATTTGGAAATACCACAGACAGGCAGAACAAGTTTTAGTCGAGAGGTCAATCCTAAAAATAGAAATTTGTTAGCAGTAAGTTGTCAAATAATCTTTGGTGTTCTTCCTTTTTCTTTTTTTATTGAACCAACATAATTTCTCCGTGGGTTATAAATAGAATAAGTGTTTTACTTATCATTCAAACTGAGACATTTTCGGAGAGTGAAGAGGGAGCTATTAATAATTACACTGAAACTACTTGTGTAAAACTAAGACTGTCCAGAGCAGACCAGGATGCATGGAACCCAGTTAAAAGTTCCAAGTCACTTGTAAAAGATGGCAAGTTGCCCATTTCTTATTTTTATTATAGCTCATGGTTTCTCAAAAGGGGTCAAGTAATTCAGTCAGGGTCACTTTATTGTGATTTGAGACGAGAAAGACCGAGATCTAGCAAAGGCTCCAGTTTTAGACGTTTAGAAAACAAAGAGAATATTAATGAAGTAGCGTATGTCATATAACTCCACTATTACGTATTCATGAGGCTGCTGACATGGTTAATGAAGCATGAAGGTTTTATGCCAGGGGGCGGGTGGGGATTGGAGCTAGTCTGGGTTGGCATCAGAATTTCTGATGTCAGGTCCCAGTTGAAGCAGTATTTTACTTGAGCTGTCTCTGATGTCAGGGGGATGGAATAAATTCCTGGTGAGCAGGAAGACTGTGTAAAGGGTAACAAGGTTTGTGTGTATATACACCGTGTGTAGGTAGGGAAAAATTTTTCTTTATCCTGCAGCTGCAATTTGTTAGGTAGTTATGTTATGGCATATATAGGTCACCAAATAACACAATTAAACAGCAGTTTTGTGAACGTGTGTATAGGTTAACAGAACAATAAAATTAGTATTAATAACAAAACTGAACAGGATAATGGAGGGATATCCTGCCATTCTCAGATTGAAAGGGATTCAAATACAACTCAAAATGCTAAACAGATCCACTCCATTTCAGACTGGACATTGTTATCTCCAGGTATAAAAATGTTAACAGGGTATCCTTCATCCAGGAGGCAGTACTAAGTAAATGGAAGGATTATTTTTCCTATGGCAATGGGGTTTTTTAACTTTACTTTTTATTAAGATTTTTGCCTTGAACATTTGTTGGGCTTTTCAATAATAATACAACATGGGTGCTTCACTTTTCTCTTGGTGCAAAGGGAAACAAAATATGTTCTGTGTCATTTTGTGACCGGACCTTGCAAACAATCAGTGTGCTGCAGATGTTATCTAGGTGTTGTGTTATTCCTAGTCTCAGTTATTTTAGGTCTCAATAAACATAAATTACGTTATGTTTATTATCATAATATATAATTGCTCCAGTAATTTAGTTTTAAGAAAAATCTGATTCTACAAAGAAAACTTATATATTCTTCCTTCAGAAAAAAAAAAAGGATTTCCGATACATCCATTAATTTTAGTTTTAAGAAAATAGGAAAAGCTGTAATTTACAAATATGGTATAAGAATCAAGGCATTGGAGTCAACAATTTCTATGGTTCTTTGATGAAATGACGCAAAAATAAGAGGCTAAAGAAGATGCAAAATTTTTGAGTAGATTAAAGATAAAACCAAAACAGGTTTTTATAAAACAAATCATTAAATGCACAATATCTGACTTACATCCTATCTGTCCACAGGTTAGAAACATTAACCAAGATAGATCCTTCAAGACGTGATCACAGGCACAGAAAAGAAAGGTCTCTAAATCATCCATCCAGCAAAACATAACACACTTAACTGAGGGTTACTGTCAGAAAAAAGAGAAAACAAAAGCCATTCTTCATTCTAACTAGAAACCGATCAGTAGTGGGTGGGACAGGTAGAGAATGAGGACCCGTAAAGTACAACATTTATGTTTTGATATAAACTTGCTTTACTTATGTACCAGCAGTATTACCTGAATCTTATAATATGGCTACAATTGTTGCTCCTTCTTTTAACAAACAAATGCCATTAATTGCATTCAACTTTGTTTTTTTTATAACCATACGTTTTATCAAATAGTTATTTTTCCCTGGTTTGACCTTTTGTAATGACATATTGTAACCTGTTACTACATGTAATGAAATATTACAAAAGGAATTGACCTCCTTTGGATTCTCTCTGGTCCGATTTCTCTCCTTCCCTTCGCCCACACAGTTAATTACCATCTTAAGGTTTTCATGCATATTTTAATACTTTTACTACATATATATTCATAAATAAAATGTAGCATCAATTGATGAGTTGTTAAAATTTTCATAAATGGTATTACACTTCCAGGATTATTTCCCAGCTTGCTTTTTTATTACTCAGCATTACACTTTCCAAAGGCATATTTTGCTTGTTACTTTGCCCTTTTGGGGCATTTAAAAATCTAACATTTGTAACCTGTTTTTCATAAAATAGGAGCTTTTGTCCTATGACACTTACAGCTTATGGATCCATTTATTTTATATAAATAATATCACTGCAGTCATTGTCATCATTATTGTTTTTGTGGATTAAGATGGGCTACTTTTGGCAACCATGGGAACAAAACGAATACACTTGTGAGGGGCTTAAGTACAAATTGATTTCATTGTTCTAAAATTTGTCTTTTTCATTGTACCATCATTTTATAGGTCAATCACGTCTTCACTCCTTCTGTATGGGTTATGAACTGTCATTTTTTTTTTTAACTTAAACAGCTTCAGTTAGTTTTATTATACACTGTTGGCTTTATAAATAAGGTAATTTATTATACAGTGTTCCCTTTATAAAAAGGGGAACCTGGAGGAACCAACGATTCTTCAGATATTAAACACTGAATTTGTTTATAAAATCAGTGGGAAATAGATCTTGAATGATTTGATTAAATACAATTTATCGACTGCTTCCACCATTAAACAGACTTTTCTGAAAGTTTCCTGTGCTATATTTAAGCACTTTGTTCCTAAAAATCCCACGAAAGAAAAAAAATAGAATAATTTTCTACTAATCTTGAACATATTTTATATTTAAGCCAGAGATGAAATTTAATAACAAAATGAAAATATAGCCAGGAAATTACAGTGAAGTTCGACAGGGAAAATTGCTGATTAATAGAAGAGAAGTCAGACTACAAAGTGCAGAACATCCACTTTGTGCAAATCAAGCGTAAAACAATTGAGGCCAGAGTAATCGCCAGGAAACAGGAGTAAGCAAGGGTGAAGCAAGTGTGAGATTGTCACCCATAAATTCATAACACCAGGTAATTATAATTTTATAATGTATACTAACTAGACATACTGCTTTGATCTGTGTTGGGTCAAGAACCTCAGAGATGGGTTCTGGGAACGCCTTTTGCTGCTGATGAAAAGAAAACCCTGCCCGACAGGTAACTGGCAGCGGCTGCTTGAATCAGAAGTGCACACACCTGCACCCAATCCAGAAAAATGTAAAACTTTTTCAAATCAACTGTAACTGAAATGTTGCAGCAATACAATTAAATGACTCAGGAGTGTCTGTGAAGAACAGGGGATAGGCGCCTTGAAGTATCTGATGCTCTGTTGCCATATCAAAGTTTGGTAACTTAGCCAAATCTAACTCCTTTGCCACCAGGAGCAATCTCATCTGAAAGTCTTACTGATTCACATAACCAGAATTGTTCCCAGCATTTACCCTAAGAAAATGTTCAAACACCCATGGATAAATGCCTCATAAAATTATCTTATCAAATAAAGAAATGCCTGTCCTTGGGTTAGGTGGGATGCAGGTTGGAAATTGGCCACTGTGCCATCATCCTGGCCATATTTATAAAGACTAGTTGACACCAGAACCTGGAGCTTTGGTTCTGAAAGGGACCCTGGAGGAATCGCGGGGAGAGATTGTCAGGGAAACCCAGAGAAATCTTCCTCAAATGAAATGATCCATTGTAGGCATAAGGAAAACTCAGCTGGCCGTATTTTATCTACTCTATAAAAACTTATGAAAGGCTTCAATAATTACACTGAATACCACCTGAATGAAGACCACGTCTCCATGAAGCCTGCTTCAGTCAACGCCCAGAAATAAAGAGGAAAACTGCAGGCAGTTCTTGCAAACAATATTATAACCCCATCACTTTTTAAAATAGACTGGTTGGAAGAGGTTTCTTTTGTTTTTTTTTTTAAAGTATGCTGCAGATATGATTTAATTCCCACAATGTTGTCTCAGTTCATGAGCAAACAGTGGATGGCATCCGGAAATTAAGCGTAACTGGGTCCTGGCTACTGTTAAGAGCTAACAGGCAAGCTTGAGGACTTGAGGGAAAAGAAATTATTCCTAAGCAGTAAAATACACAAAAATTCCTCTTTTCAGTGATTTTCCAAAAGAAAAATTTACTTCATCTACTGAAATATGTGGTTCTTTCTCTTCCCTTTCTTTTTCAAATTGATGGCATCTTATCTTGCAGTGACAAAGAATGGGGAAATGGAATGGGCGATAGGCCATTGGGCCATCACCTCACTGCAGACCACCTAATAGAAGACTGTCTCCTGGGCAAGGAATTTCTATACTATTGTATTAGACAATATTTGAAAATGCATGAATTATATTGTAAGAGCCATTCAAAACTTTCTACAAAAACATATCTTTATAATAATGAAGTTTTCATTTATAACCAAAATAAAAAATTTCTTAAAACTCATTACAACAAGTTTGTGAAAAGAGTGTTTTTTTTTGTTTTGTTTTGAGACAGAGTCTTGCTTTGTCACCCAGACTAGTGTGCGGTGGCGACATTTTGGCTCACTGCAACCTTTGCCTCCAGGGTTCAAACAATTCTCTTGCCTCAGCCTCCCAGGGTAGCTGGGATTACAGGCATGCGCTACCATGCCCTGCTAATTTTTGTATTTTTAGTAGAGAGGGATTTCACCATGTTGGCCAGACTAGTCTCGAACTCCTGACCTCAGGTGATCTTCCCTCCTTGGCCTCCCAAAGTGCTGAGATTATAGGTGTGAGCCACGATGCCTGGCCAGAAGAGCATATTTCTGATGAATGCTTTCTATCAAATTCATTCATAAATATTTGGATTCCCCCGACCCAGAAAGCAACTACTCACTTGAAATTCTACAGAATTGTGTATGAGATTAGGTATGAACGTGTATGTATATTTTAGGAAATGTGTCAAATGCAGAAAAACACAAATAAATGGCTACTAATACTCAAAATGGAGAGTTGTCCACATTATTATATTTGCTTCATTTATTCTAACACATCACGTAAAAGTAAACATTTTTTACTTCTAAATGGCCAGTCTACTACAACCAACCTTTACAAACACTGAGATTTTGTGCTATTTATTAATTAATTCATTTATTTTTTGAGCCAGGGTCTCACTCTGCTACCTAGGCTCAAGGGGAGTGATGCTGTAATAGCTCAATGCAGCTTCAACCTCCCCAGGCTCAGGTGACCCTCCCACCTCAGCCTCCAGGGTGGCTAGGACTACAGGCGCATGGCACCATGCCTGGCTAATTTTTGTACGTTTCGTAGAGATGGGGTTTTGCCATGTTGCCCAGGCTGCTTTTATTTTCTAGTAAATCGTAGGAGTTTAATAAATAAGATGTCTTTTTTGATACTCTTTCCCCAAAAAATAAAAAATCAAGTTTATTTTCTTCTAGTATCTTTATACTTTAATATTAAAAATATCATTCTGAATTAGCCTTTTTACTTCCACACATTGTTGACCAGCATTCTTTAAGCATAGAGAAATCTCAATATGTTGTTTCAAACGCAGAAGCACTTTCAGTTAATACAGGCACAGAATTCCATTATCAATGTTTTCCACATTTTGGCTTAAAAACATTAAGATCCATTTTTTTTAAAACTTTAGACTGCGGATGTTTGGACTTTTCTATGTAGTTCTGGATTTCTGAATTTTATACAAAACATGGCTCTGAAAAAAGTAAAATAACTAATAGAATTAATTAAATGAAGAAGGACACAAGAATAATTCGTCAATCTAAAAAGAATAAAGTATCGCTATTGACTTCCGCATGTGCATCACAGGATAAAGTAAATGGGAGTTACTGGCCAACACTGGGAACTTGGATTTTTGGCCAGAGAGGAAGGAGAAATAAAAGGTAAGTCACAAGAATGGTAAAGATTGTTTGTGACCAGCTTGGGCAACTAAGTGAAACTCCATCTCTACCAAAAAATAAAAAATAAAAACTAGCCAGCCATGGTGGTACATGCCTATAGTCCCAGCTACATGGGAGGCTAAGGTAGGAGGATCACCTGAGCCTGGGGAGGTTGAGGCTGTAATGAGCTGTGATTTTGCCACTGCATTCCAGCCTGGGTGACAGAGTGAGACAATGTCTCCAAAAGAAAAAAGGTAAAGATGATAGATTGTATATATATATTCTACCTGAATAAGTAAATTTCCATTTCTAGCTTCTTAAAAGTCTTAAATATAAAAACCTACTTAACACTAACAACCACCGTTAGTACCCAAATAGTGGTTTCTAAATATTATCTCCTCTTTACCATAGGAATTAGGGCTCTGATATGGTTTGGTTGGGTCCCCACCAAAATCTCAACTTGCATTGTATCTCCCAGAATTCCCATGTGTTGTGGGAAGGAGCCAGGGGGAGGTAATTAAATCATGGGGGTCCTCTATGCTATTCTCCTGACAGTGGATAAATCTCACGAGATCTGATGGGTTCATCAGGGGTTTACGCTTTTGCTTCTTCCTCATTTTTATCTTGAGGCTGCCATGTAAGAAGTGCCTTATGCCTCCCGCCATGATTCTGAGGCTGCCCCAGCCATGTGGAACTGTAAGTCCAATTAAACCTCTTTTCCTTCCTATTTTTGAGCACGTCTTTATCAGCAGCATTAAAACAAACTAATATAGGCTCTTTGGAGAAATGGCTGATTCCAGTTCTGGACAAGGAATATACAACATGCTTGGCCAGGAATATCTTGTAATTAAAGAAAAAAAGTCAAACCATTGGCCGGGCCTAGTGGCTCACGCCTGTAGTCCAAGCACTTTGGAGGCCAAGGTGGGCGGATCACCTGAGATCGGGAGTTCAAGACCAGCCTGACCAACATGGTGAAACCCCATCTAAACCATCACCATCAAATCTTTTGTTTACATGCTAGCTAATTATTATTTTTTAAACCTGATGAATATAGGCAAAGAATCAAGAATTTATCTTAATCTTTGCTGTAATGACTATATATACTTCAGGATAACCGAATAGTTAATAAAGGTAAGTTTCTTCTTACAGAAATCTTTTCAAATCTTAAACCTGAATGTAAGAAACCTTCTAGATCTAACTACAACTTATAAGAAATAGAGGGTACAGAAAAATGCAATGAAGCAAAATCCAGGGCAGAGGAACCGCTATGGCAGGTGTCCCCAACCTTTTTACACAGGGGGCCAGTTCACTGTCCCTCAGACCGTTGGAGGGCCACCACATACTGTGCTCCTCTCACTGACCACCAATGAAAGAGTTGCCCCTTCCTGAAATGCCTGCTGGATAAATGGCCTCAGGGGGCTGCATGCGGCCCACGGGCCGTAGTTTGGGGATGCCTGCTCTGTGGGGTAAACTATCTGGTTTCTTCAAAGGATGAATCATGAAGAAAGAGAGAGACAGGAAATCTCTATGTCAAAAGTTATTGATTAATGGAAATGCATAGATCTCATTTTGATCCAGTTTCTTAAAAATAAACTGTAAAACAGGAAGCATTTGTGAGACAACTGAAGAAATCTAAAATTTAATGGGAATGAATTATTAATTTAGAGTTTACAATATTATGTTTATTTGTTTTTAAAGAGTACTTAATCGTTAGCCATGGTATGATTTTAATAAGAATTATTTCAGTCTCTATTATTAATAGTTCAAAATAATTTAGGGATGAGAAACAAGGTAAGCAAGATTAAATGAAGTAAGATCAGCCAAGTGTCGACAATTGTTTAACCAAGGATGGGGTGCAGGGGAGTCATTGTACTTTTTTTCTTATAAGTGTTAAAATCTAAAATAACAAAAGATAAAGGTTCAAGTAATATTGAAAAATCAGTAAAATGATGAAAGCCTTCATTAGGATAGAGATTCCCACACAAATATCAAAATACCTAAGGTGAGGCATACTCTGTCAATCTTACATATAAATAAAAATGAAAATGGTTCTTCATATTATAGGGAATTATGACCTGATAGAGATTGAACTGGAAGGATCCAAATCATGAGTACTTCAAACCTAGATCCTTACAAATTGCACTGAAATAAAAAGTATATTCAGTACTGGTGAGCAAGTGGGTGTTTCAGATGCAGGGATTCAACATTATGGGAATGCACAGATCATAAGAGTTTAATGGAAATACTTCTTCCTACTTGGTCATTTTTAATAAACTTTAAGTGACTAACAAAGCTTTAATGATAACATCCATCTCTGCTTAGAAGTAGAACAGTTAATATATAATATGAAAGAGTACAAATGAGTATTTATAAATATGAAAATGAATAGTTTTATGTTTCATAGTATATCTACATTTACTCCCCTCCTGTTCTTGCCCAAGCCTAGTTATAAACTTGCTGGTTTTGACAAGCAAAACAGAAAGAGAACAGGTGCCTTTGTTAGCACTCTAGGTAAATTCTGGCACTTGCTTGGACACCAGCTGTGTGCTAATTAGTCTTGTGATTGCCTAGATCACCAAAGAATACAAGACTGAAAATGCTTCTGAAAGCTTCTGAAGGAACAAGTCTGCACACCGGCTGACAGATGCCCTGGAGAGAACAGGCCTTATTCTGACAGCCTCTGTGTTGAGTTCTTTCACATTTACAAAGCCAGAGCTGGTTACATAAAACACATGCCTGCAAGTCAGTTCAGTGAATGAGGGTGATGGGTGCTTTTGAGGCTGCAGAGCAAAAGCATTCTCTGGTCTAGCAATCCTGACACAGACAGATGTCCGGTGTCTGGTCTGTGCCTAAGTGCTATCTTTTAATTAAGTGTTAGCAACAGCACACCCAGGGTATTTCCACCTTGTTCTTCAGTAGACTTCAACAGGTTACTTTTGGGCCTTCCCATTTAACCTTTCATCTTTATTTAGCCAGTCACGATAATGAATTGATGTATTGCTTCTCATCCTAACAGATGAATCGGATTACTGCATGGCCAATTGGGACAGGACAGGAGATGGCCTGACAACTCCCAAAATATACAAGGTTGGGTACATCATGGCAAATGGTCACAGTGAAGGCTTTCTTTCTGAACATGACTTTATGTCCTCATCATATTCAATAATCAAAAATATCAAATTTAAAATCAAATGCGCAATCATTGCATTCTTTCAACAAGTGATAAAATGGGTACATTTTATTAGGAGAAAAAAAAAAAAAAAAAAAACAACTTACCTGAAGACTGCAAGGGTCAGAGACCAGAGCACTAATGGCTTCCTCAGCTCAAACTTTGCTCGTTTGTTCATTAGGTGCCGACCACCAAATATAAAGGCAGCATACAGAGCAGAAAACAAGAAAGATTTCTTCCTGCAAACAAGCAAACAAAATCTTTAAGATATTTTTAGTCATTAGGAAACATCCAATTTTGTACCAGTTCTCCTCTTTGTAAGCACTGAAACAATATTCTTGAGAATAGGCCTGCTTCACTGAAGAGAGTCTAGTCCATGTGGCAAACTGGTATTCTGTTGAAATCTCCCTTGATAAATCAGGTCACCCAGCAGTTTAACCAACATGTGAAGTATCACGTCAGGATAGGTACATTTCCTTTGTGGGCTCTGTGACTGAAATTTCAACAACATACCATTGAAGTACAAAAAGGAGCCTTTTCACTGAGAGAACTAATTTTATTCTTTAGAGTTTGTTGAGCCAATTTAGATACATACATGAATTTTAAAAAGAAATGTTTTTATTGGAACTACTTAGTGACAAGGTTTCGTCTTGGAACAAGAAAGCCATTTAATATTTTATCTTGGGTGGGTGTGGTGGCTCATGCCTGTTATCCCAACACTTTGGGAGGCCAGGTGAGCAGATCACTTCAGGCCAGGAGTTTGAGATCAGACTGGCCAACATGGTAAAATCCCCTCTCTATTAAAAATACAAAATGTAGCCAGGCCTAGTGGCGAACACCTGTAATCTTAGCTACTCGGGAGGCTGAGGCAGGAGAACCCCTTGAACCTGGAAGGCGGAGGCTGCAGTTCCCCGAGATCACACCACTGCACTCTGGCCTGGGTGACAGAGCAGAGCAAAAAAAAAAGGTAAAAGAATAAAAGAATCGTTACTCCATAGGCAGAACAGTCCTGAGGGCTGCTGACTGGCTATTTTTATGGGTTTTTAAATTACATGCTAAACAAGGGGTGGATTATTCATGAGTGTTTCAGGGAAAGGGGCGGGGATTTTCCCAGGAACAGAACTGAGGGTTCCTTCCCTTTTTAGACTGTATACCACGGCATTTGTAAACTGTCATGGGGTTGGTGGGAGTGTCTTTTAGCATGCTAATGCATTATAATTAGCATATAATAAGCAGTGAGGATGATCAGAGGTCACTTTAATCACCATATTGGTTTGGGTGGGGTTTGGCCAGCTTCTTAACCTGCTTTATCAGCAGGGGCTTTGTGACCTGTATCTCCTATCTCATCTTGTGACTAAGAATTTCTGACTTCCTAGGAATGCAGTCCAGTAGGTCTCAGCCTCATTTTACTTAGCTCCTCTTTAAGATAAAGTCACTCTGGTTCAAATGCCTCTGACTATAGTACTGATAATGCCAAAAAATAAATTCAAAAGCAAAAATCAACAAGCTTCTATAATAGAACTATGATTTGACAGAAAGCAATAGAAGCCTTATAAATAATTGAAACAGTTGAGCATACTTCCTGAGAAAGCAATGTTTCTCTTAAAATGGGCCTTCCCTACTCAATTAGATCAGTAAGGGTTGAGAAATAAGTTACCAAACATAATATCAAAAGTGAAATCTGTTCACCTGATATTATTTGTAAAATGCTTCACATTTTCCCCCTTCATGCTGACATGTAATGCTGACAAGGGACCTTGCTATTTACACAAGCAACATGCCTATGTAAATGAATGCAAGTGAATACCATCGAATAAAGCAATTATTCCATAAATCAACCCAGAGATAAATGTTGAATAAATCACTTCCACTGAGGTTTATAGACTCTTCTGTTGGGCACACAGGACCTGGCACACAGTAGGTGCTTAATAAGTATCTGTTGAATGAACATGGTCTTGTCCTATAAAATTTTCTGATAGAGAAAATTAGGCATCTGTGTACAGTAAACAGGCAGCAAACACTAACTGAAAGTTGTATTTTTCCTTTAATATATTAATAACTAAAAAGTAAATTATTCAGTAAAATATTATGATACATTTTCTTCCCCCAGAAAGATGCTGAAATAAAGTTTTACCAAGTTAATGTAGGTGATAGTAATATGAAAATGTATATGCTTTTTTTCTAATTTATAAAGGTAGTAAGTGACAATAATCACATATTATGATTTATAGAGTGATTCCCATGGGCAGACATAATGCCAAAAAGTTTTACCATTTAATCCTCTTAATCACCTGATGGTGCAGGTATTAAGTATTTATCTTTATTTCATAGATAAACAGACTTAGAGGTAAAGTAGCCTTATATTTTCCTGTTCTTGTGGTAAATGTTCAGAAGAAAAAGGGGTACTTGATTTGTTATCTTAGAAGCTGTAAAAATTCCTTAAGCTGTCCTGTTGAATTACATAATCATTGCATAATGTGTAGAACATTGTTTAACTGTGAAAAGATCTTCATGTTTCCACTTTCACATTTTCTGAGCCTGGGAAACTTTCATCCAAACCGTTTTTCCTTCTTTGAGAACAGAAATTAATTATACATCTACCACTGAAGACGTTTCCTTAAAATTATCATTATTTATCTTACTCATTCAACATAATTGAGATTCTGATTATGGTTGTATTCACTGTATTACTCTCAATTATAAACAAACCAAGTTAAATGAATATCTTCATACAATCCTATCATTCTAGCCATACAGGGAAAAGTAATGCCTCAAGAACCAAGAAAAGAATAAAAAAATCTTCCCTATGTATATTTTATCTAATTTCCTCACTTCTAAAATGAGAATTGGTCCTAATGTACTGCTTACTTCCCTGCAAGGGTCACTCACTTTTCCACATGATTATTAGAGCTCTCTTTACAAAGCATCAATTCAACAGCGAAGGCAATGAAATCGATCAGTACAGAATCATAGAATCTGACAATTGCAAGGAACCTTAGAGGTGGAGCCCAATTTCGTCCTTTGACAGAACAGAGAATAGGGAGACCAGTGACACAAGTCACTCACGGTCACACAGCTGCAACTGTACTCTAGTCAAGACTATCCAGCATTGTCATGGCTGTGATCAAGCAGGTTGGTAAACACAAAATAACTGCATAAGCTGTATTTGGGTCACAGGCAGTTCACGGAAATTGGTTTAAGTGCTATGATCAAAGGAAGTTGTTCATTGCATGCACAAAAATTTTTTACTGTGGTGAAATTCAAATGCTTTGGGTTAGTTTAGAATTAAACCTAAGCATCTGCTCTAAGTGGGAGTTGCCTGAGGAAGCATTAACACCTCTTGGACTGAGTTATCACGTATGGTAGAATGTACTATTAGTTTTCCATGTTGCTTAGAAGACGAGATTTTCTTTAATAACAGGGAAATTTAAGTGAATTAAAATTGCCTTTCCTTTCTGGCATCTCTCTGGTAAAGTTCAATTATATTCAAGATGAATTGTGGTTTGCCACTAGCACACTTAGTTTTTAGTGTGGTTAGATTGCTTTCCTAATGGTTCAATACCAATAACAATCCAATAACACTTCATATACTGGCAATCCTCCATACTAGGGTATAATGGTAATACTACAGTGTTTAATTATCAGATAATTAGTCATTTCTAGATAGCATGGACTTTTCTGGTTTAATAAATTTTAAATGTGCATCATATAGCACAACCCGTAACTATAGGTACTTAATAAGTACTTTTCAGCATGGTGATTCGGGAGTTATGATTACTAGGTGACCAACCAAATAAAGACAACCCAAATGAAATACTGATGTGCTTTAATTCTGTCAAGCTTATATTGATCCTTTCCCCCCTTCTGTATCTGTCATCAAGATGAATGATGGAAATTGTTCCATAATTAATAAAAATGAACAGTGTCTTTATCCTTAGAAATCTGAATTTCTCTATCATACTATCTTTTTCCAAAACATTCTTAGGAGATGCTCTTTTGATTCTTACCAGGGTAGCTGAGCAAGTTCTCACTTATGATTTGTATTAATTGCTCTACTCATTAACACTCCTGAAAGAGCGTGCATAAATTCAAAGACATGTTTTTTCAAACTTGTGGGATTTCACTGAAACCAGTGCTCAGCTTGAGTTTCCTAAGCACTCACATCAAGATTTCTGCATCCCAAGTCAAACTCGTTTATTTGCTAATGAAGAAATGTTTATGTGGGCAGTATTTCAACATGGAATAATTGCTAATGAACACTCTGGGAAGCTGGCCTGAGCTCCCTCCTGGATTTTTCATGCCATATCTACATGGCCTTCATTATGGCTACTGTACACGAGTGAGGTACAAGGAGTTGGGAAAGCAAAGATCAAGCAGCGAGGGAATCAAGAAAAGGGCACCGCCCACTTCAGCAGATACCTATCTACCTAGTGCAGAGAGAGCTTTCATGTTCAAAGGGAAGAGTCTGACGCTGAGACAGAATGCCAACTGGTGCAGCTCCCCCTCTTTTAAGAGTCCTTTATAGTTCAGTTGCTGACTTAAGTCAGGAAACAACTTACGGTTCTGAAAGTGATATTAAGGATACAGATAAAGTAGGGACCCAGAGACTAGAGGAAATAACACAACTTTTTGCCAATATGACATTTAATGTATGTCTATGGTGGTTATAATTTGATAAGAATATTAAAATAAGATTTTCTTAAGAGGGATCCTGAGGTTTCTTGAAGCCTACCCAGGACTGAATTCTGTCACATTCTTAAGGATTCCCCAAGATTTCATATAGGCATTTTTTTTAACGTTAAAAATAATGGAAATTTTTCAGCAGATTTTTTTTTTTTTTTTTTTTTGAGACAAGGTCTCATTCTGTGGCTTGAGCTTACAACTCATGGTTGTGACCATGGCTCACTGTAGCCTCAACCTCCTGAGCTCAAATGATCCCCCTGCTTCAGTCTCCCTGGTAGCTGGTACTACAGGTGCATCTAATTCTTTTAATTTTTTTGGAGAGATGGGGTCCCAACTCCTGGACTGAAGCAATCCTCCTGCCTCAGCCTCCCAAACTGCTAGGATCACAGATGTAAGCCAACACACCTGGCCAGAAGATTTTATTTATAAGTAACTATATGCCTAGAAATACTGACGAACAACAATTTTGTGAATAATCATGAAAATATGCCCATAATTGATACAAATGAAAAGTGGCTATATAATTGTAAGACAAAGCCATAAATAAGGTAAAGGAGTCTTTATTCCTATTCCAATCTGTTATGTATGACCAAGGAAACCAAATAAGGTGTGATATCCAAGCTTCCTTGAGTTGTAAGCACTTCTTTCTCCTTTGCTTCTCCCTCCAGATACTAATTTAGAGATCCCAGTTTCTCCTTATCTATTTTTTTTTTTTTTTGAGATGGAGTTTCGCTCTTGTTACCCAGGCTGGAGTGCAATGGCGCGATCTCTGCTCACCGCAACGTCCACCTCCTAGGTTCAGGCAATTCTCCTGCCTCAGCCTCCTGAGTAGCTGGGATTACAGGCACGCGCCACCATGCCCAGCTAATGTTTTGTATTTTTAGTAGAGACGGGGTTTCACCATGTTGACCAGGAGGCTCTTGATCTCTTGACCTCGTGATCCACCCGCCTCGGCCTCCCAAAGTGCTGGGATTACAGGCTTGAGCCACCGCGCCCGGCCTATTTGTTTTTTAAAAAAGGTACGAGAACTAGTTTTTAGTTTTTCTATCCTTGAAGCAGGCCGTAATCAAAGTAAAGTTACATTTAGTAACCGGATTCAATTACATAGCTATACATCCGTTTCCAGAAAAGTGTACCCTTCTTAGAAGCAGACCTGACATAGAAAATCCTTGTATACATCTGTAAACTTATCTTTTTTCCTCCCAGTCACCTTTTAAAACATCTTGGTGGCCAACTGTGATGGCTCATGCCTATAATCCCAGCACTTTGGGAGGCCAAGGCAGGAGGATCGCCTGAGGTTCGGAGTTCAAGACCAGCCTGGCCAGCATGGTGAAACCCCCGACTCTACTAAAAATAAAAAAATCAGCTGGGCTTGGTGGCAGGCACCTGTAATCCCAGCTACTCAGGAAGCTGAGGGTGAGAGAGGGGAAAGTAATAACTTGTGCCCCCAGAAAAACGGATAGTGGACTGCTGGTTGAAGTTGTGGAGGACACTGAAAGTCTTTGAGCTGGAAAGGAGGACGGAATTTAAAAAGAGATGTTCACAGGGAAACTTGGTATGCTTTATTTCTATCCCAGAGGGTAGATGTGGCAAACGTTGAATTCCTAATCTCTCGATCAATGCACTTAAGTGTGTGTGTGTGAACTGCGGCTCTTCACAGGAATTATCAGATGGGATCACGTTTAGGAATGAATATTCTCCTGTTTGTAGTAAAAGATAGCAAACCAGTAGGCTAATCACAGCATTATTTCAGTAGAGTTGATGTTTGGGGCTCAGAGAGTTGTCAGTTTCAATCCTAAAGCATTACATCTTAGAGAGGTACAAGAATATTTTTTCTTTGTTTTAGTAGATGTGGCTTAATAAAACTGGTCAGAAAGCATCAGTTTTGAAGTTAGAACCAAAGACTGTAGCCTGTCTCTTCTACTCTAGTTAGCAAAATCAAACAAAGAAGTAAAATCCAGGCGGGGCACAATGGCTCATGCCTGTAATCCCAACACTTTGAGAAGCTGAGGCAGATGGATCACTTGAGGTCAGAAGTTCAACAACAGCCTGGACAACATGGTGAAACCCCCTCTCTACTAAAAATACAAAAATTTAGCCAGGCGTAGTGGTGCATGCCTGTAATCCCAGCTACTCAGGAGCCTAAAGCAGGAGAAACTCTTGAGCCTGGGAGGCAGAGGGTCTAGTGAGCCAAGATCACACCACTGCATTCCATCCAGCCTGGGTGACAGAGTAAGATTGCATCTCAAATTCAAAAACAAACAAAAGAATTAAAATCCATTCAATTTTTTGTCTCCTTAGAAAGAGTAAAACTTGCCATCATCCTCAAATCAAAATCTGGTAGAAAACATATCAGTGACAGGGCATGGTGGCTCATGCCTGTAAACCCCAGTGCTTTGGGAGGCCAAGGTAGGCATCTTACTCATCCTAGGAGTTCGAGACCAGGAAACATATTGAGATCCCCATCTCTACAAAAAAATTAAAAATTAGCCTGGTGTGGTAGTATGTGCCTGTAGTCTCAGCTACTTGGGAGACGGGGGTGGGAGGACTGTTTGAGCTTGGGAGGCTGTGGCTACAGTGAGCATGATTGCCCCACTGCACTCCAGCCTGGGTGACAGAGTGAGACCCCGTCTCAAAAAACAAACAAACAAACAAAACGGTCAGTGGTCTTATTTAGACAAATCCCCCATCTCCATCTAAAAACAAACTAAAAACAATCTCTATGATGACAAAATAATTTCTAGTTTATGTTTTGTTTGAGAGTATTGATTGTCCAAAGTGAGAATTTCCAAGTAACGATCTAGTCATAGTAAAACGTAAAACTCTTTTTTTTTTTTTTTTGAGACGGAGTTTCGCTCTTGTTACCCAGGCTGGAGTACAATGGCACAATCTCAGCTCACCGCAACCTCAGCCTCCTGGGTTCAAGCAATTTTCTTGCCTCAGCCTCCTGAGTAGCTGGGATTACAGGCACGTGCCACCATGCCCAGCTAATTTTTTGTATCTTTAGTAGAGACGGGGTTTCACCAGGTTGACCAGGATGGTCTCGATCTCTTGACCTCGTGATCTACCCGCCTCAGCCTCCCAAAGCGCTGGGATTACAGGCTTGAGCCACCGCGCCCGACCTAAAACGTAAAACTCTAATGGCTATTTAACACAGTAATTTCTGAATAAGAGAGGCAGCATGTAGAAACAGAATTCAGAAGGTGGTTTTAGCAGCAATTCAATTTCATTGCACTGATTTTCTTGAAGTAATACTCTGCATTCTAAGAAAGAGAAAGGTATCATATGAATTTCCAATGTAGCAATGCTCACTTGTTAAATTATTTCAAAATACAATAATAATGAGCCAGGCATGATGGCATGCGCCTGTAGTCCCAGCTTCACAGGAGGCTGAGGTGGGAGGAGCCCTTAAGTTTTGGAGATTGAATCCAGCCTGAGCAACATAATGAGACCCCATCTCTTAAAAACAAACAAAAAAAGCATTAACAATAATGGTAATATAAAAAGTGTATTATAATTCTGAAATGCCTCCTATTAAATAAGAGTAGTTGAGTGACTCTCCTGTCACCGAGCTGAACTTTACCTCTTATAGCCTTAAAAGTCTATTTTGTAATATAAATGAAGAATTAGTCATTTATTTTCCTAAATATAAAATTGTCTTGGGCCTGAAGTTATACAAGTACAATTATGGCTATATCAGTCAAAGCTGTAGGCTTTTTTATTTTCTTCCTTTCTGTCTTTTTTTAAATCTTCTTATTCATTCCAGTGGCCTAATGACCATAGAAATATAGAATCTCAAGACTGGAAATATACCTTCGAGATCTAGTCTAAACTTTTCAACTTAGGAATCCTTGCTAAAAAATTCCTGGCTGATGGTCATCTAATTTCTACTAAATGTAGAAATAATGACTGGAACCTGGAGGTCATTCGTTCCTGATCATATGATACAGCTGGACTTCTTTTAAAAAAATGACCCAAATGCTCAAGCCATCCATCCTTCCCCTATGGATGATCAATGCCCTTTCAAACAAACAGGCTACACTTAGAGTTGAATATAAAAACCTGTTTCCTGATTATCTTTATTCTAAAGACACCTGGAATGTCTTATAGCTAATAGACCTATCTGAGAGCTGGTGGTTAAAACCAGAAGTGAAAAACACTGTCAAAGGAGATGATTATTCACAATGCAATGAAAACTGGATTTCAGGTTTATAAGATTAAGTTCAATTCAAACTGAGAATTTTCCTAGATTTAGGAAATTTCTTGGATCAAAACCAAGGAAATTAACAGCTTGCACAATTTTTGTATCTTTAGTAGAGACGGAGTTTCACCAGGTTGACCAGGATGGTCTCGATCTCTTGACCTCATGATCCACCCGCCTCGGCCTCCCAAAGTGCTGGGATTACAGGCTTGAGCCACCGCGCCCGGCCTAAAACAAAATTCCTTGGATCAAAACCAAGGAAATTAACAGCTTGCACAATTATATAAACAAGCATAAACATATCCATGTTTTTGATCACTTTCTGTGTACTCAAGGACTGACATTTATGTAGAAGGAGAATCCACTTCTGTTGCAAGTTAACATCACCTTAATATTTATATAGGGTTTTCATCTCCACAAATCACCTCATAGACAACCGGAAATTTAAAAAGCTAGAAAATAAGGGGAAAACATGGCATGCACGTTAACTATTGGATGAGTAAATGTGCCCTTGTCACTAATGATTCTCTCAATATACATTTTGAAAAGAAACTAGGAAAGCAATGAGAAAATATACCCCAAACACTATTTCTGGACTGGAGAAAATATCTCAGCAGTGACGATGATCTCATGGTTAGCTCGTAAATTGATTTTGTCAGCAAAATCAAATGTACATAAGTAATTAAGCTTAAGAAAAAAATCTGGCAATAATTAGAAGAAATACATTTTTAGTAATGAGTGAAAATGACTTAAACATTGTTTTTACTTATGAGATTATCACCCAATTACCCGAGAAAGAACTCTGAATTTCATTTTGCCCTTAAAAATAATAATATAGGTTCGAGCATGACGGCTCATGCCTATAATCCCAGCACTTTGGGAGGCCAAGGTGAGAAGCTGGCTTGAGGCCAGGAATCCAAGGCCTGGGTAATACAGCAAGAACCTGTCTCTAAAAAAACTTCCAATACAGGTATTGATCAACTTACAACCTATGCAACTTACGACCATTCGACTTTACGAACACAATCGCTAGCCACGACTGCTCTGCGTCTGGCAGTGCAAACATCACCCAGCTGGGCGTACGACAGTGCGGACCAGCTTCCGGCAGCACTACCATCTCCGCGTGCACCATTTCAACTGTACATATAGCCTACTCAACTTACGACTGAATTGTGTTACGACGTGGTCGTAAGTCGAGCGCTCGCTGTAATAATAATAACATGGCAACATTTTGACTGGGGCCTTCATATGGCTCCCTCAAAATTGAACGCTCATTCAGTGACATAAGAGGATAAAATCTGCAGACACTAGCTTTGAGAACTCCGATAATGAGGACAGCTATAACAAATTCTCAAAACTTAATGGCTTCTAACAACGCAAATTTATTATCTAACAGTTCTGGAGGTTAGAAATCTGAAATGAGTCTTATGGGGCTAAAGTCAGAGTCACCAGGGCTGCCTTTCTCCTGGAGGCTCTATGGCAGAATCCATTTCCATGCCTTTTCCAACCTCTAGAGGCCACTTGCCATTCCTTGGCTCATGACTGCCTCCATCTCCATCTTCAAAATGCATTACGTCAAGCTGTTTCCATGATCACATCACCTTATCTTAGTCTGACCCCTCTAACTACCTGTTAAGAATCCTGTAAATAGGCCAGGCATGGTGGCTCACACCTGTAATCACACCACTTGGGGAGGCTGAGGCGGGCGGATCACCTGAGGTTGGGAGTTTGAGACCAGCCTGAACAACATGGAGAAACCCCATCTCTACTAAAAATACAAAATTAGCTGGGCATGGTGGTGCATGCCTGTAATCCCAGCTACTCGGGAGGCTGAAGCAGGAGAATCGCTTGAACCTGGGAGGCGGAGGTTGTGGTGAGCCGAGGTGGTGCCATTGCACTCCAGCCTGGGCAACAAGAGTGAAACTCCAACTCAAAAAAAAAAAAAAAAAAAACCTCTCTGAATATATTGGGCCCACCAGATAATCCAGGGCCACAGTCTAGAAGCTTCTGCAACTTAAAAAACCCATGTGATTAGATGTCCCTTGCCCAAAGATACTCTGGAATAATCTCACCATCTCAAATTCCTCAACCTAATTACATGTGCAACATGTTGTTTGCTATAACATGTTCACAGGTACCAGGGATTAAGATGTGCATATTTTTGAGGGACCATTATTCAGTTTACCACATAGATTAATTAAATTGTAAGATCTAAAGCCCTTCTTCTACTAAAACACATAGGAGACCCCTACAGATGCAAGTGTTTCAACCGATTTGCTATCTCCAAAGCCAGGCTCTTCTCCTCTACTCAAGACAGCATTTTAGAATCCAAAGGGCGAGACTCATATTAGGGAGATTGTCTTTAAGCAACTTGTTAACATGTGACTCACAAATATCAGCACCTGAACTTTTATTAGTAGCACATGATTTACTGTATCCCCTACAATGAACTAGATACGCATGTTCAGAATTTCTAGTATAATATAAAACTTACTAAAATTACTGATATGTATTCAATTTATTCTGACTGCCCACAGTTCTAAATTGCCATCTCTTAACACTCCTTTGCAGCAACAAAGGTTATTTGGTTTGTAACCATTCTCTTAATCCCAGTCTGAAAATACGTACTACAGGCTACTTCTTCCTGTTTGTAGCAATGCAGTTGTTTTACCCTTACTCTCTTCTTGGGGTTATGTCTATAAAGATACGTTTCTATCCTGAACTGGTCAGATGGCCTGCTAGCAGCGCAGCATTTGACACAGATGGCAACTCCTTCTTTTCTGCAATGCTTCCTTCACTTCCTTCCGTTCTCACTATCTTCTCTTGCTGCTTCTTCAGCTTCACCATCTGTTCTTTTTCATTCTCCTTTGCTGCTTTCCCTTCATCTCCCCAATCCTTAAACTCTGAGGATCCCCAGAATTCAATCTGTGGGCCTCTTCTCTTTTGGCCTCCACCATGGGTTCTCACATGGGGTGATGATTTTGCTCTTCTGAGGATATTGAAATATATGAAGACATTTTTGGGTCTTTACAACTGGAAGGAGGTTGGCTACTGGCATGTGGTGTGTAGAGGCTCTGGATGCCACAAGACGGCCCTCTACAACCCCAAATTATCCAGCCACCCAGAATGCCAATAGTGCTAAGTTTGAGGATCCTGAACAAGAGAAGTATGGAGACAGAAATTAAGAAAAGAGAAATTGGAAAACTTAAGAGGGTATATATTGAAATTCAAAACTGCTTCAAAAATATGTTCACTGGTTGGGGTGATACCCCGCTTATGCCTCAGATATACTCAGGCTGAATTGCTTCAGATTGATTCCAAGCACAGAGTAAATAAAGCAACTTCTTGTTTTAAGTGAGCAGTTCAATTTATAACTGAAAACAAAATAATAACCAGTGAGTCAGTATATTAGAATTAGTTTCTAGAATTAGGTTCACTTCTGACTACGATGGACTGTGGTCCAGCTGCATCCTGAAGACTAAAAGATTCAATTCTTACAAATTATTCATCTGTTTCAGTGCCTCTCTTACATGAAGGTCATCTAGAACTGCATTTAAAAATATATCTCCAGAGAGGAATAATCTTTTTTTTTTTTTTTTTTTTTTAAGAGAAATTCTCACTCTATCACTCAGGCTGGAGTGCAGTGGCGCAATCTCTGCTCACTGCAACCTCTGCCTCCTCAGTTCAAGTGATCCTCCTGCCTCAGCCTCCCTGTAGCAGGGACTACAGGCACGAATCACCATGTGCAGCTAGCTTGGTATTTTTGGTGGACACAGGGTTTCACCATGCTGGCCATGCTGGTCTCAAACTCCTAACCTCAAGTGATCCACCTGCCTCGGCCTCCCAAAGTGCTGGGATTACAGGTGTGAGTCACCATGTCTGGCCAATAATCTTAAATGAATAGAATCAGACTTCATGGTAACTGCCAAGACACCGTCCCCCTAACTCCACAGAGAGTTCAAACTCTTCTTGAAGTAAAATTGTAGTTATTCCAGTCATCTCTTTATTAACCAGTTTTCTAAGATAATTCCATGATAACCAATATTAACTTCACCCAGGATGGGACAGTGTTACCACCATTCCACTCTGTTTCTACATTTTCAACTTTTTTAGATTCCACATAAAAAAGAAATCACACAATAACATTTCTTTTTGTGTCTGGCTTACTTCACTTAGGATAATGTCTTCCAGATTTATCCATGTAGTCACAAATGACAGAATCTCTTTTTTAATACGAAATAAAATTCCATTATATCACAATTTCTTTATCCATTCATCTGTTTCCAGAAACCTAAGTTGATTCCATATTTTGGTTGCTGTGAATAATGCTATAATGAACATGGGGATACTCTCATAGTCAAAGTTTGAGAATGTGATATCAGCGAAGTGTTCTATGACATACACTTTTAAAAACTGAGAGTAGTCCATTTTTAAAAGTGTATGTCATAGAGTAGTAGCAGAAGCTATGGCTCATGTCTGTAATCCCAACACTTTGGAAGGATGAGGTGGGCAAATTGCTTGAGTCCAGGAGTTTGAGACAGCCTGGACAACATGGCCAAACTCCATCTCTACAATAAAAATTAGCCATGCATGATGGTGGGCACCTGTAGTCCCACGAGGCAGAAGTGGGTGAATTGCTTGAGCCTGGGAGGTGGCGGAGGCTGCAGTAAGCTGTAATCGTGCCACTGCACTAGCCGTGCATGATGGTGGGCACCTGTAGCTACTCAAGAGGCAGAAGTGGGTGAATTGCTTGAGCCTGGGAGGTGGCGGAGGTTGCAGTAAGCTGTAATCGTGCAACTGCACTCCAGCCCAGACCACAGAGTAAATCTCAAATTAATTAATTAATTTTTATAAAAATTGAGAGTAGCAATAGCTCTATTTTCAGAAGTATTGGAAATGTAATAAAATAGGTGGTACTGGTCAAGTGTGGTGGATCATGACTGAAATCTCAGCGCTTTGGAAGGAGGCTGAGGCAGGTGAACACTTGAGGTCAGGAGTTCAAGATCAGCCTGGCCAACATGGCAAAACCTTGTCTCTACTAAAAATACAGAAATTAGGCCTGGTGGTGCACGCCTGTAATCCCAGCTACTTGAGAGGCTGAGGCAGGAGAATCACTTGAACTCAGGAGGCAGAGGTGGTAGTGAGCTGAGATCACACCACTGCACTCCAGCCTGGGTGACAGAGTGAGACTCCATCTCACAAAAAAGAAAATAGGTGGTATCACGTGATAAAGTATATCAATTGAGATGGACAAAATCAATTGCGCTGTTTTCTAAATCTTCTAACAAAATATTAATCATTTTTTAATTTTTATTTCATCAGGCTAAAAATATTAATCATCTTTATTAGCTACTCGCAGGCCTTTGCTCCCCTAATTAACATGTTGGGGGCTGGGCACGGTGGCCCACGCCTGTAATCCTAGCACTTTGGGAGGCCAACGTGGGTGGATCACCTGAGGTCAGGAGTTCAAGACCAGCCCGGCCATCATGGTGAAATCCCATCTTAAAAACAAACAAACAAACAAACAAACAAAAAAACCTGTTGGGAGGCACGAATTCTCCTCTGAAGATTGTGCACAAAGCTAAACCCGTTCAACAGAAAGAAGCATTTCTGCTCGTGCCTGTCATCAGTTTCTACAATGGGAAGAAGAGTAAAACTGGTCAGATAGTGTCCAGAGCTGGTTTAGGAGTCGTTTATCTCTATAAATAGAAGACTTTTATCTGTATATCTTTTTACATCATTTCCCACAAAGGCCTTCATGTTCTCTTTTCTTTTCGCCCCTTCACAGGTTCAAAACCAAGAAAAAGAAAGAAAACCTTTTGGGAAAAATCTTAATTAAAAAAAATCCTCAAGATCCCTCAGAAAACAAGAAAATTAAGTTCATAGCTCCCATTTCTTCATAAAGTGAAAAAGAACTTTACTTTATTCTTAAAACTTTCTCTTTACTGCCAGTTTGTGAGACAGAAGAATAATTTCTCCTTTACTTGCATGACAGGTGACTTGCTGAATGTGACTATGGTATGGCTGGGATTTATCAAGCATGGAGTCCTGGAAAAGAGATTCTGCAAATCGCAATGCCTACAGCATTCTTTTCTTCAGAGTTTCAAAAGGAAGGAAAAATGCTTAGGGAGAAGAAAGTGTGTATGTGACTCAACATTCCTTTGAAAGTCAGAAGGTTAGTGTGTCTTCCTGTATTCCCGAAGCATGCCCTTTAAGAATGTGCATTATGGGGAAATGTGTTCTTCAGATTGTTCATGCTGGCATGCAGACACCGTGTGGATAGGTAGCAATCGTTCTGGATGTAAACCTGAGCCTTTGCTTTTCTCGTCCTTGTTCTACTTTGCTTGTTTGTCAGGATTGATTTACTAAGCACCAAGGTTTGATAGTAACAATATTTAGTTATGTTTACACAGAAAGGTTTTCCACCAAAAGAAAACAAATGTAAAAAAAAAAAAAAAACAAAGTAAGATTTAACAAAAGTATTTACTCAAGATACTTCTTGAGTCTACAGCATTTTTGATCAGTGTGAGAAATTCTAGATGTCTAAGTGTGAATAACAACAGTTAAAAAGTATTACTGAATATCCATGGGGTGCAGCTCTTCACATAGCTCTTCCATGGGAACTTAATGCTCCACTGTAGACAAACAGTTGAGTCCTGACTTAGAAAGTACTACTGTGCATTGTTCCAGGCCATTAAATTAAAATGTGTTTCAATTTGCTCAAAGTAGTAATAACTTTGTAAACACTGTGCACTTAGTATATTCTAGGCACTGTTTGAAGTGTTATCAGCACTTGAGATACACACACATCCCCCATCTCATTGATACTTTAAAAGAGTCCACCTCTCAGTTTTACTCCCTAAGGAAAAAAATAAAGAGTCCACCATTGGCTGGGTGTGGTGGCTCACACCTGTAGTCCCAGGACTTTGAGAGGCTGAGGCAGGTGGATCACTTGAGGTCAGGAGTTCAAGACCAGCCTGACCAACATGGAGAAACCCCGTTTAAATGCAAAATTACAGGTGGTGCATGCCTGTAATACCAGCTTCTTGGGAGGCTGAGGCAGGAGGATCACTTGAACCTGGGAGGTGGAGGCTGTGGTGAACCAAGATCGTGCCATTGCACTCCAGCGTGGGCAACAAGAGTGAAGCTCCGTCTCAAAAAAAAAAAAAAAAAAAAAAAAAAAAAAGTCCACTATTATCTCAGTTTTGCAAAGAAACTAAGGAAACTAAAGAACAAGGTTAAATACCTTGTACAAGAGCCCAGAACTTTTAAGAGCCATTGCTGGGATTTAAACCCAGGCATTGGGGTGTCAGAGCTTTCAACCACTACTACATTGTATACCAGGAATGCTATACTTCTCAACTGGTTCTTTTTTTTTTTTTTTTTTTTTTAAACAGAGTCTCACTCTATCCCCCAAACTGCAGTGCAGTGGAGCGATCTTGGCTCACTGCAACCTCTGCCTCCCGGGTTCAAGCGATTCTCTTGCCTCAGCCTCCCAAGTAGCTGGAATATAGGCGCCTGCCACCACACTCGGGTAATTTTTGTGTTTTTAGTAGGGACGGGGCCTCGCCACGTTGGTCAGGCTGGTCTCGAACTCCTGACCTCAGGTGACCCACCAGCCTTTGGTCTCCCAAAGTGCTTGGATTACAGGTGTGAGCCACTGTGCCTGGCCTCAGTTGGTTCTTAACAGTAATAGTTTTTATCATCCCTTCTAGCTCTCACACCCTATTCGCTCTTTCTGCCAGTTAAAAATATAAATCACTCACACTTGCAATTCACTTTGTCTCTGAGAGAATATTCCTTTCTTTAGGTCACATTCATAAGGCTTAATTTTTGGATGTAGATAGAAATCTGTAAGACAGGTCTCCAGAAAGTACTTTCCAAAGTCACTGCATGCTTAAAGCTAATCACTCCTTTTCCATCTAGTGTTTGCCTACTTTGCTGTATGCTGGCAGCCATTACCCCTTGACTGCTTAATGGTAGGACATACTGTGAGGTCTTAGGCATAATACACAGTTGTTTTGTCTTTGGGTCTTCTCACTTAGACTGACTTATTCTGCATTTCCAGATGTCTAAAAGGACAATGTCCCTTTGCTTCAGAATCCTAAAATCTGTTATAGTAAAACTGTTGAGGACACAAGTATACAAGACAAAAGGAAATGTAAACATTAAAAATTATAAAGTCAAGATCTTTATATTTCTGTATGTAGCATATAATCTTCACTATTGGCCAACTATCTTGTTTATTTAAATACGAATGGCATTAATGCTATATGGTAGATTCTAGGCTCTACAGACTATAGGAATTTTAACAGATTTGGCATTGTCTCTAAGATGTCCAAAAGGCTTTTCTTTTTTTGCTGTTTCTGTTTTGAAACACAGTCTAGCTACGTTGTGCAGGGTGGAATGCACTGGCACAATCCAGTTCACTGCAACCTCTGCCTCCTGAGCTCAAGTCTTCCTCCCAAGTAGCTGGAACTATAGGCACACGCCACCACACCTGGCTAATTTGTGTCCATTTTGTAGAGGTGAAGTTTCACCAGGTTGCCCAGCCTGGTCTCAAACTCCTGAGCTCAAGCAATTCGCCCACCTTGGCCTCTCGACTGCTGGGATTACAGGTGTAAGGCACTGCGCCCGGCCCCAAAATGCTTTTACGTGGTTCAGATAGTTTCACCTCTCCCTACTCCTCTGGAATCATGTCATAACTTTCCCCTGGAACACCCTCTGCTACAACCGCACTGTCATTCTCCAAAGACATCACACCCCTTTGCCCCACTTTCCTTCGCACGTGCTGTTCTCGCTAACTTGAATGCCCTTCCCATTCAACCTTGTCATTTTTCGTGATCACTGTGAAGATACTCCCTGACTGCTTCTAGGTCAAGTTGCCTATCCCTTCCTTCATCACCGCCGTGCTTTCTGTATGCCTTTTTCATACCGACTGTAGCACCCGTCTCTTCGAATTTTACCCACAAGTTAACATGTCTGTCTTTCCTTTGACGTCCTGAAGGGTACAGACCGTGTCTTACTCAACTTTGTATGCCTAGGGCCCTTACGTTTTTCCCCAACATATGAATTAACAAATGACTTATTGGATTTTTTCCAAATCTTGTGTTTTGGACATACTTTCAAGGGGAAAAATACATTATTGAAGACTAAACAGAATAACTGATACTCAAGTTGTCTATGAAACTGTGCTTCGAACTCACTTGATTCTAAATCTAAACAGTAAAAGCTGTGTTTTATGATAGCTCTTTTAGGAGCAGAAAAAATATTACAAATTAACTAAGATAGGTAGTTTAAGTCTCGAAATGATTTAAAAATTCATTCAGCAAGTATTAATTGGGTGCCAACTGTGTCCTAAGCACAGTTCTAGGCTCTGGGAATACATCGGTGAACAAAACAGACAAAGAAGCCTGTCCTCGTGGAGGGAGATCACAAGCCTTCAGGCAGACAAGAAATAAGAGAATAAGTAAATTATAGAGTATGTTAGAAAATTACAAATAAATATTATGGAAAGAAAAAAAAAAAGCAAGTTGGTACAGGTGGAAAATGGGCTGGAGAGTGAGGAACAGAGCACAGCGTTAAATAGTGGCACACTGGGAAGGTGAATGTGAGCCACGACAGGAAGGACGGGAGTGAACGAGCCGCTCCGGGGGAAATGCGTAAGGCAGAGAGCAATAGCCGAGGCAAGGACTGTCTTCAGAGTGAAAATTGACCAGATTCTACTCATTTTTGTCTTTGTAAAATTCAATATTTTGAGATGTCATTTGAGCGTGTATAAATGTGTATCTGGGCAATAATTCTCCTTTCAGTAACTTTTCAAGTAAATACAGCTAAGTTTGCATAGTCATAAATATCATTCAGGAAAAATGAGCATAAAAGCCTCCAAACTATAGTGAACAAAGTTTGTTCATTTTCATCAATACCTGAAATCTTCTTTAAAATATAACTATAAATCTTAGTTACCAAGAAATCCCAGTTTCTGATATTGCTTCTTGTGAGTTAAATTAGACCATCTATAGACAGATTAGAAGGGACCATGGTAGAGTCTTGAATTAAAACAGCTTTGAAGTAGCTTGACACTAGAGAATAATTTGTTTAATCTTTCTTCATAAGGAATGTGTTTATCCAGAAATACTATGTGACCCAGCAATCCCATTACTGGGTATATACCCAAAGGATTAGAAATCATTTTACTATAATGAATATTTGTTTATTGTACACATATGTTTACTGCAGCACTATTCACAATAGCAAAGACATGGAACCAACCCAAATGCCCATCAATGATAGACTGGATAAAGAAAATGTGGTACATATACACCGTGGAATACTATACAGCCATAAAAAGGAATGAGATCATGTCCTTGGCAGGGAGGTGGATGAAGCTGGAAGCCATGATCCTCAGGAAACTAACACAGGAACAGAAAACCAAACACTGCATGTTCTCATTCATAAGTGGAAGCTGAACAATGAGAACACATGGACACGAGGAGAGGAACGTCACTCACTGCAGCCTGTGGTGTGGAGAGTGAGGAGAGGGACAGCATCAGCATAAGGACAAATAGCTAATGCATGTGGGGCTTACTACCTAGGTGATGGGTTGGTAAGTGCAGCAAACCACCACGGCACACGTTTACCTATGTAACAAACCTGCACAATCTGCACATGTATCCTGGAACTTAAAGTAAACAAAAAATGTGTTTATCATTCTTTCAGGATTTTCTCTTGCAAACCCAAACCTGAATATACGTAAGCAAAGGCTAGTTCTTGAAGAAACTGCCGGGCTTACTCTCAACTAGACAGATTTTTTACAAGCACATTAATTCTGCTTCACTGGCCAACTGATTTTAGGTCCAGGTTGCAAAAAGTGTAATGATTTCTGACAAGGACAAAAAATATGCTTTCAGTTTTCATCTTGAGTCAGCAGGGGAGGACAGGGCACAAGTGACTGTTTAATATATGTTTCTCTAAATGTACATATAAAGAAGTAAAACCTAATGGTCCTATGGAAATCAGAACTTTTGAAAAGAAGGCAAATGGAATGGATAAATATTACTTTTAAACTAAAACAAAAAGGCTTTGAGTGATTTTTCTTTTACAAATATACTCTAACAACTACCTATTTCCATTTTTTAAAAAATAGAGCCTTTTATCCCAATGCTTCAGTGGGTTGAGATGAAGTTTTAAATTTTCAGCTTAGTAACATTATATACTTATAAGTTGATCCCAATTTTAGGAAACCATCATTAAGTAGAAACATAAATGTTTCAAAGATATCATTGTTTCTTTAAAAACATAAAAGTCTGAAAATAAAAGTCTTTCTACATTTCCCTACATTTCCAGAATATCTTAGTATCCTTACAGAACTTAATGGCACCTGTCTCTGTGAATGAAAGACCAAGATGATATAAATATACATAAAGAAAGGGATGGTTACAAATTAATTTTCTTTATTTACTCTATTAGAAAGATAGGGATTTAGGCTGGGCATGGTGGCTCATGTCTGTAATCCTAGCACTTTGAGAGGCTGAGGCAGGCGGATCACCTGAGGTCAGGAGTTTAAGACCAGCCTGGCCAACATAGTGAACCCCATCCCTATTTAAAAAAAATAAAAATAAATTAGCTGGGCATGGTGGCATACACCTGTAGTCCCAGCTACTTGGAAGGCTGAGGGAGGAGAATCACTTGAACCCGGGAGGCAGAAGTTGCAGTGAGCCAAGATCGTGTCACTGTTCTCCAGCCTGGGCAACAGAGCGAGACTCCATCTCAAAAAAAAAAAAAAAAAAAAAAAAAAGGGGGGGTGGGTGGGGTGGGGTGGGGATTTTCTACTTGCATTTATGTGGATTATAAAAAGAATATATTTATTTTATAATAAAAATAAAACAATATGTAAGTTTTAATCAGAGTCACAGAAGGGAAAGAAAGATCGGGAGCAAGAATTTGAGATTGAGAGAAGCTAATTTGCCCCAGTGATGGTCAAAAACAAAAACAGTCAAATCTTTTTTGTGAGATAGGATCTTGCTCTGTTGCCCAGGCTGGAGCGCAATGGTATGATCTTGGCTCATTGTAACCTCCAAATCCCAGGCTTAAACGATTCTCCTGCCTCTGCCTCCCAAGTATCTGGGACTACAGGCATGTACTGACATGCCCAGATAATTGTTGTATTTTCTGTAGAGATGAGGTTTCACTGTGTTGCCCAGGCTAGTCTCGAACTCCTGGACTCAAGCGATCCACCTGCCTCTGTCTCTCAAAGTGCTGAGATTACAGGTGCTGTGCTGAGCCACTGCATCCGGCCCTCAAATTTTGGCCTGAGTGGAGCACAGTAAAACAAGAGGAGGGGCAAAGCTTGGAATGCCCACTAATGACAAATCAGTAACTCAGTGTTGCCCCTCAGTGACTTTTGGGAGGCCTCCCAGGGAAGTAAACATATGGAGAGTAGTGAAAAATTTGATGTCAGTTTCCTCTAAACTTCTAACATACTTCTGGGGCTATGGAACAAGTTTAAAAGGATTCGGAGGTGCTAGTCATCTAACAACCATTATGTATACACACTCACATTTTTGAACTAAGCATTTTTATCAGCTAATCTTATGTGTTTCTCAAAGTGGTTCACTAACCACCTCCAACAGAACCTATGACGTGCTTGCAAAGACAAATTTCCTTCTCCCAGGCTTTCTGAATCTAGAAGAGAAATCATAAAGTGTGCACTGAAGTAAGAGTCTTAGGAGATTTGTAAACTTGAGCTTGATCCACTATATCATGCTTTTATCATGATGATTTAGCTTCCTATCTTCAGCTGCTCCCATCCAGAATCCCTCAGGACTCTTTGATTTCCTATCTCAAAGATAATATCACTGTAATGCATCTCAAAATTAATTATATCCTACAAAGAGCAAAATACTTCTGGCTAATATTATAATTACAAAAAAAAAAAAAAAGGTCAGTGCATTAAAAAAAGCAAAGACTTTGAAAAGAGAGGAAAAAGAAAAGGAAAAGTAGTAGACCGTCTCTCCTACTATATACGTCAAGAGACACAGGACATGTGCATGGTTGTTGCCACAATACCATACCTCTAAGAAGGTAGGCCTGGCCGGGCACAGTGACTCACACTTGTAATCTCTGTACTTTGGGAGACAGAGGCAGTTGGATCATGAGGTCAGGAGTTCAAGACCGGCCTGTCCAACACAGTGAAACCCATCTGTACTAAAAATACAAAAATTAGCCAGATACGGTGGCACACACCTGTAATCCCAGCTACTCAGGAGGCTGAGGCAGAAGAATCGCTTGAACCTGGGAGGCAGAGGTTGTAGTGAGCCAAGATCATGCCACTGCACTCCAGCCTGGGTGACAGAGAGAGACTCTGTCTCAAAAAAAAAAAAAAAGAAAAAAAAAGGAAGGTAAGCCTATGTCTCACTAAGCTCCTAAAGCTTCTCTATGGGAGAGACTAAGAAAAACATTAAATTAATCTAAAATTCCTTATCCTTTTTAAATGTAAAACTGAAACTTAGGAATAACATTTATTTTTCTTCCTAAGTTATGAGTTACATGAGTTGAAAGATAGTTTTCCAGGAATTGCTTTGAGGACGGTAGTTTAATGACAGAGATCGAAGATATTTACTTGATAAAACTTTTCAAATCCTTTTGGTTTATGGTACAAAATTTTGCTGAATTATCTATCATGACTAAGAAGAATTTATCTGGGCTGAGAATAAGATTTTTGATTCATTCATTCTTGCATACAGCTATTCAGTAAATATTTATTAAGGGCTATGTCCTGAGCATTGAGAACAGTTAACAAAACAGACACACTCCTTTGCACCCAGACATGTTTTTGGCAAAAATAGACAAGTAAACAGAAAAGCAGGGGAATAAAAATAAGGCAACAGGCCAGGCATGGTGGCTCACACCTGTAATCCCAGCACTTTGGGAGACCAAGGCAGGAGGATGGGAGTTCAAGACTGGCCTGGACTGTGCAGAGAGACCCCATCTCAAAAAATAAAATAAAGTAAAATAAGGAAACATATGGGAGGAATGGTAACCCTATCTTGTTGGGTCAGAGAAGGCTTTCTGGAGACATATTCAGACAGGTTGAATATGAGCCTGGCAAAGGAAGTGAGAGGGAAGAGTATGGGCAAAGAGCCAGAGGCATGAGAAAGAAAGTATATTCAAACAACTTTAAGAAATTTAGAGCGCTTCACCTTTAATTACAGAGTAAGTGGGAGAGTGTTGAGATGAAGGCCCAAGAAGTTAAGTGGAAGCAGGATCATGAGGACTCTTAGAGGCCATGTTAAGATGTTTCTTTTCCATCTTAACAGCAATGGGTAGCCACTGAAGGTTTTTTTTTAAATGTTTTTATTTTTTTATTTTTATTTTTTTTTTGAGACAGAGTCTCACTCTGTCATCAGACTGGAGTGCAGTGGCACGATCTTGGCTCACTGCAACGTCTGCTTCCCAGGTTCAAGTAATTCTCCTGCCTCAGCCTCCCCAGTAGCTGGGGCTACAGGCACACGCCACCATACCCAGCTAATTTTTGTATTTTTAGTAGAGATGAGGTTTCACCATGTTGGCCAGGATGGTTTTGCACTCTTGATCTGGCGATCTGCCTGCCTCGACCTCCCAAAGTTCTGGGATTACAGGTGTGAGCCACTGCGCAGGGCTATCACTGCAGGTTTTAAATGAATGAAGTCACATACTTGGATTTGTGATATATAAAGATCACTCACGGATGAAATGAAAGCTGGAACTTCAGTAAATCTGAAGTTTGGGAATGGCACAGGTTTTAGACAATAGCAGGGCGTGCAGCTGAGGATAAGGCAGGCGTCATGGGCAGTGAGGTTACAGGAAATTCCTCCATCTGTACCCTCCCTACTGGAGTGTCAATTTCAGAACAACTGGTTAAATGTTTTACACATATGAGTGTATGAAGTTCATCGGGTGCCTTCTACAAACAGTTTCACTCATACACTTATCTGTGAGCACTGGGCAACAGCAAGGTCTAATATCTCCTCATTCGCTTTGGTGCTTATCATGTTCTTAGATACAAAATTATGCTCCTCCCATCATGTGTCAACTACCAACATGCAAGATGGCCAGTTTCAGGACTAAGTAAACAGCCATCCATATTTCCAACCAACAAGACAGAACTTGTAAAGGAAAGCTCTCAGCTCACTTGGAACGTGTTTTGGAAGATACAAGAAAGGCTGGATTGACGAGGATAGGTAAATATGTAACTGAGCTACCAAGATTTTAGGTAGATGCAAAAGTTATTGTGGTTTTGCCATTACTTTTGCACCAACCTACATATTCAGCACTCAAAGGTAAAGTAAACTTTTCAAAAGGACAGGCTTATCTTGCTTTATGCAGCAGATTTAGTCCAGAAAAATTACGTATACATCTTCTTTGAAACAAACTAAATTAGGCCAGGCGTGGTGGCTCACGCCTGTAATCCAAGCACTTTGGAGGCCAAGGCAGGTGGATCACCTAAGGTCGGGAGTTCAAGACCAGCCTGACCAATGTGGTGAAACCCCATCTTAAAACAAACAAACAAACAAACAAACAAAAACAACAACTAAATTGTATTTTGAAAACATTTGGGGAGCATTCCTATTTAAGAAAAATTAATAATTATTTGTAAGGATTAAATAATTGTTATTGTTTTATATATTTCTGTTATTGTTTTATATATTTCTGTTATTGTTTTACATATTTTTCAAGTGAGGCACATCTATACTGGATTGTTTTCTTTTCTTACCAGCTGAGAAGACAGGGTGTTACCTAGTGTCATCTGTCATCTCCTAAAAAGTCCTTGAGTCTCTCAAGAGATGCCTTAACACCAGGACAAATGTTGTAAGTGATACACCCCACAAGATGTTCTTTGATTGGAACCTGAGTTTCACCAGACTGGATCAATTGTGAGGCTAAGTATGGCAATATGACTGAATGTCCATCCACGATATCCATTTGCCTTGCTCCTTTTTAGAGATTAGTCTGCAATGAAGCTACGGCAATGATTACGAAAATTAATATGGCCAGTTAGGGCTTCTGGGAAAGGTTTTTAAAACATACAGACTTGGCTGCATGTCCCTTTGGAGTTTTATTCCTTTGCTCCTCTCTTGCCTTCCTAGTCACAGACCTGATGCCTGTCAGCATCCCTCTTACAGCAATGGGGCAGCACACGTGAGAAAGACAGACAACGGAGTAAAAGATGAAATCAGCTTAGTTTCCTGATGGCATCATCCGGCTGTCTTGTTAGCTCTAGATTGTGTGCTCTGGACTTCTGTTGAGTGAAACAAGGCAATTCCCATATATTATTAAGATTCTATTTGCTGATTTTTCCATTATTTCCAGCCCAACTCAATCTTAACACCCTAAATTTCAATTAAAACTTCTCTGAATATAAAGCACCAAGTTTTGTTGCTACTGACAGTATGTGGGATTCTGTGGTCATTTAATAACATGGACTAGAACTAGCAAGCCAATGCATCTAAAATGTAAATATACTGAAAGTGACATTTGTATAGCCTCCCTTCTCTATAAAGACACTGAGCTGCCTGATCTGTGGGAGCTGCGTCAGTACCATAAGACAGCAGGCAAACAAACACAAAAAGCTCTGCGTATACTTTCTGGTCATTTTGGCCATAATTATTCTCATTTCATTATGCTTGATTGCCCAAGTATTAAAAATGACTGAACCAAGGATGCTAAAGCAAAACCAACACAATAGCCCAAGGAAAAGCAACTTCCCAGAAAAATAGAAGGACAATGTTCTGTGAACAATTTTAGTCAAATTAAAGCGACATCGTAATAAGCAGAATAAAACCAAAGTGTCTGCCATCATCCATCCGGCCAGAGATAGTTCCCTTTAAGCAAAACATATCGTGTGGGCTGAGCACTGCAATAGCTACAGTGCTTACTCAGAAGCTCAACCTGTCTGGCAGGCTCCAGGATTCTCAAACTAGTTTATGTGCACATGACCATTGTCATTTTAGGATATCAAAGACAGAACATATTTATCTGTGCATGAGTCTGTATTTAGGCATTTAACTGTATATAAATAAAGGTAAGTACACATATCTGCTCAAGAAAACATTATGTAAGTTTAACACATATAAAGATCATTAGCTACTTCTTTCTAACTCCCACTCCTATATAAAAGCTCTGGGTGTACTAGTTTATTTGAATATAAAAGAATTTTTTATCCTGAAGGAAGCCTCCTAAATGATCAATGCTTATAGTATATGCAACATCTGCACCTTGGACGTTGGACTGAAAATAATGAAGCACTTAGGAAATGTCTGCTGCATTGATGTTCTGTTGCTTAGCAGTATGATTCTAATGTACACTGAGGGAAACTGAGTTACAGAGAGGTGGGACCCCTTTCAGGAGTCACCAGAAGGGCTAGCAGAGTTTGGGATGCGGAAATCCAGAGTTGTGTGGATTATGGTTTTAATCTGAACTGTTCAAGTTATCTGTTTATATTGACCAAAATTGGCCATAGAATCTCCAAATCCTCAAGTTCACGTTATGACAAATAGGCGGTCTCTTCTCTAGAGAAGTAAACTGCGTCTTTTATAAACAGGAGGATTTTTAGAATTATCAGTAACAAATCCAAGTTCATATAGTGTATGTGAACTTAAAAACGTGAACAAGGGCTCCAGCTGGTTTACTTGTTTATTCAAACACATTTATGGAATACCTATAATATTCAGAAATGTCATCTAGTTTTAAAGAACAAAAATTTCTCTGGCAAAGTTGAGAAAAAAACTAAAAACAAGAAAAAAAGTTAAAAACTAAAGAAAAACAAAACCACAAACTCCAATGCTCTAGGTCAGGCGTCCCCAAACTGCGGCCCCCTGAGGCCATTTATCCAGCCCCCACCCCCGCCGCACTTCAGGAAAGGGCACCTCTTTCATTGGTGGTCAGTGAGAGGAGCACAGTATGTGGCGGCCCTCCAACGGTCTGAGGGACAGTGAACTGGCCCCCTGTGTAAAAAGTTTGGGGACGCCTGCTCTAGGTTCTGCGGTGGTGAGGAGGACCCAAGTATGAATATTAACAACAACCTAATGATCCTGTCATCCCCAGGATGACCTGGGGACCCCACTTTAAGAAACACTGGGCTATACAGTTCTAGATGCTGGTGACACAAATCTCAAACTGCTCGTCTACTGAGATTTTTGAGTAAACAAAAAATCTATAATGCACTCTAAATATTCAGAGTGGTATGAAGAGGATAGGAGAAAAAAATAAAGAGGGCAGAAATTCTCTTGCTGAAATGGCTAGTTTTTAAGACATGTTAGAATGGCCAGAAAAGAATGGGTGAAGAGGAGCTTCTGCAGGAGGAAAGCTGGGCACAAGCACTCAGTGGGGTGTGGTGCAGTCTGAAGGACCCGGACTTCTGGGCTACAGGGGTCAGAAATGAGGGTGGAGAGTTAAGATAAGGTTGTATCTTGAATGACTTTTATGCTCAAATGGGGCTAGTTTGAACTTTATCCTGAAAATATAGGAAGCCATGAAGGGTTTTAAGTAGGGAGGAGGAGCATGCTGAGATCAAATTTTCAGAAAGCCTGCTTTGGCAGTGGTACTTCGAAGGGCAGATGGGAGGGGTGTGTGTAACCTGATAGAGACAGAGGCCAGCTAACTGCAAATTCTCCTCAAGAGAAGATGCTTAAGGTGGTGGAGGCAGAGAGAGGGATGGCTCTGAAAGATGGTAACCCCAAACACAGTAATTTTTCCATATATTTATCGCAATAAATTCAACAGAGAAAACAGAACAGAAAGGTCTATGCAGCTGATTTAACGTGGGGAGAAAGGCAAAAGAGAGGGTAAGGGATGATACGTGAGTGGTCAGTGTCCGTCTGTTGGGGAGTAAAGAAGCGGCATTTTAGAGGCTGGGAGCATTGGCTCATGCCTGTAAACTCAGCACTTTGGGAGGTCAAGGTAGACGGATCACTTGAGGTCAGGAGATAAGGCCAGTCTGGCCAACATGGTGAAACCCCTCAAAATACAAAAAATACAAAAAAATTAGCTGAGCGTGGTGATATGTGCCTATAATCCCAGCAATTTGGGAGGCTGAGACAGGATGATCACTTAAACACCACTGCACTCCAGCCTGAGCGATAGAGCAAGACTATCTGGGGAGAAAAAAAAAAAAAAAAAAAAAAAAGGCATTTTAGCGTTTACTAGTAGAGATAGTTAACAGTAATGTAGGACTTACTCCCAGAGGTGGAAAGAAATCTACAGGGTGGCCGGGTGTGGTGGCTCACACCTATATCTGAACACTTTGGGAGGCCAAGGGCGGATGGATCACTTGAGGTCAGGAGTTCAAAACCAGCCTGTCCAACATGGCGGAACCCCGTCTCTACTAAAAATACAAAATTAGCCGGGCGTGGTGGTGCATGCCTGTAATCCCACTACTTGGGAGGCTGAGGCAGGAGAATCGCTTGAACCTGGGAGGCGGAGGTTGTAGTGAGCCACCGCACTCCAGCCTGGGCAACAAGAGCAAAACTCTATCTCAAAAAAAAAAAGAAAGAAAGAAAGAAAGAAATCTACAGGGTGTGGACCATAGGAATATCAGGGCTAAGGATATCTAGTTGGAAGTTGTCCATGTCCCATGTCTGGGTGGTGGTGGTTGAAATCATGGACATGAATGAGGTCATCCAAGGGGAATATCTGAAGGTCAATACAGAACCTAATGGGAAGGGCGGGGAGCAGAGCATCACCACTTACAGAGGAGGTAGAAGAGGAACAAGTAAAGAAGATTAAGAAGACAGAGCCAAGAGGGAAGAAGACTAAGGAGTGTCACGGGGCAGGGATAGAGAAAAGAGTTAAGTGTCACAGAGCAAATCAAGTCAGATAAGGACTGATAAGAAGAGTGTTCTATTGTGACCTTAGGCATAATCAAGGCCTAATGAGTCTATGAATGGATCATTCGTTTCTCCAACAAATATTTATTGAAGTCTCTGCATGCCAGGTGTTAGGCAAATAAACCTCAAACCTCAAGGACAGCCTCATCCTATTGGGAAAGCATAGTGGAAACATGTTGCATTTCCTTACAAATGTTGTACTATATATTAATAACAGCTATCAACTATAGCGTATTTAACACTGACATTGCACTTGGGTAAATGGGAAGAGGTAAGGTGACATGCTTTGGGAAGATGAGGCTTGCAGGGGCGGGGATGTCACAGGTGTCAAGGGATCCTGAGAGGACAGGGAAGAAGGGGAGACAAGGCATGGACCTTCTCATCTTGCTTAACCCTTCATTTAACTCCCAAATTTGTTTAGAGAGCAAAGTCGTAGGCTAAAGGGAAGTCATTATTTCCCAATATGATCTCTTTGGGTGTCAAAGAAGAAAATTAAGATCCAAAAGAAAAAGTTAAACTCACCAAATGAAACTAGAATACTTCTAAGATAAACTAGAATATTTCTGACTACCATTTACAGAAATAACTCACCTCATAGTTACTTAGGCAGGCACTGATTAGATATCTATTACTTAAAGCCTCTCTGAAAATATAACATCTGAACATCCAAAATGACAATTACTAGAAAGCCTGTTTACATACTTTTAGAAAAACAGAATAATAATATCCATAACACTTTAACACAGTACGTCCTGTGATTACTTCATGTATCCATTCATTTGCACAACAGATATTTATAGAGTTCTTGCTAAGGCTTGCAGTCACTAAAAAGGTCAACTTGTGCTCATGAAGCCTACATTCTAGCAGGAAACAGAAATTAACAAATAACTCTGAGTATCTATTCCAATGTTACAGTGTTATGTACAAAAATAAAACAGAGCAAATGGCCCAGGAATGACAAGCCTTCATTAGGTGTGGTGCTGAAGGAAAACCTCTAACTGTTAGTGGAGTAGAAATATATGAACATAAATGCTTGAAATGATGAAAGAACATATTTGACTGTGTAATTGATTATCTGTTTCTGATCCCCATGATATAGTCTTCCTTCTATACATCATCACTAAGACCTACAAGTTGCCAGGCACCACTTTAAGCATGGATGGGGAGGGATAGAAGTATTAAAACACTTCCTGCCCTCAGTGTGGGAGTTCAATCAGGATGGTGGAAGAGATTGTAAAATTTAATAGTCACAAACCTTCTTGAGAGGACAGAGAAGAAGGGAAGAAATAAACCATCTTGTGACTGTTGTAATTTTACAATCTCTCCCACCATCCTGACTAAACTCCACACCTCAGGAGTAACTAAAACACATAGATGAATGTGATCAGTCATGAGAAAATGATATTTAAAACTTATGCTAATTCAGCTGATAGTGAGATTATTTCAGGCCTCTGGGGGGACATGTATTGTGGCAGGATAGGAAGGGTAGAGATCAGTAAATATAACATTACAGAATGAAAAAACAATATGAAACAAAGGTTAGAGAATGTTTGTCCAGAAAATGAGGATTATTGGCAGATGTGTTTACAATGTTTGAAAGGGATGATGTGAGTTGGGTGTGGTGGCTCATGCTGCGAATTCCAGCACTTTGGGAGTTGAGGTAAGAGGATCACTTGAGGCCAGGAATTCGAGACGATTCTGGACAACATAGTAAGACCTCATTGCTACAAAAAATTTTAAAATTTTCTGGACTGGTTATGCAAGCTTATAGTCTCAGCTACTCAGGAGGCTGAGGTGGGAAGATTGAGCCCAGGGGTTCGAGGCTGCAGTGAGTTGTGATCACACCACTGCACTCCAGCCTGGGTGTCAGAGCAAGGCCCTGTCTCCAGAAAAAAAAGTGATGACGTGGGACATAAAGTGGAAGAGAAACCGTGAAGGGCCTTATACTCCAGGCTAAAAATGTGAGTACTTTCCTTTCATGTATATCACAACCAGTCCTATAAAATAGAACCTAGGATATTCCTTTATTATGTGGATGTATAACTGGTTGGTGATAAGAGACTCCCCTTAAGACTAATAAGGAAGTCATTTAAAATAATCTGAAGGCACCTAATGAATGTGATTTATGAAGCTTCTACCAGAGTCCAGTGTTTCTTGAGATTTTTCAGAAACTGCACTAAGAACTTGATGCTGATTTCTCCTTTACTCTTCACACCAACTTCATTTGGTGTGTGTACCATCCCCCATTCGCAGATAAAGAAATACAGCACACACTGCATTAAATAACTTTCCCAAATTTGCGTAACTAGTAAGAAATGGAGTTCTTAGTTCAAACTGGCTTCTGTATGATTTCAAAACCAAAGTCAGTAACTTGGAGGGCAAAAATTTATAATTTAGTTGGCAAATATGAGACGAGGTTAGAAACACATGAAATGAAGCTGAATAGAAACACTTAACGGGATAGCAGGGTAGTAGCCTAGAGAAAAAAGGCAGAGACTAAACTTTTTTAAATAGGTAAGTTCAAGGGATAAAGACCTTAGCGGGGAAGAAGCCTATCAGCAGAAGAACTGCAACCAAGCACTATCTCTCTTTTTCTTCTCCTTTCTCCTCTTCTAGTAACTGACCACAGTCAAGCATGCCTAGAGGAACAATGAAGTAATCCTCCTATTATCAGCAGTGGTCTGATCCAGTGCCAGGCACCACAGACAACTTGATGTTCAGAGAAGATCCTCCAAGATGAACAAAGGGTCAAAATGAAAAATTCAGGAAGAGAGGAGACTGATCACAATTTAATGTAAGGCTTAAAAAGAACCGACCTCTGATTCATTGTGTGTTGAGCCTGTGTGAATCTAGTAAAAAAATGATTTTTTTTTCCTCAACTTGGATATGTGATCAGGATAAATAATTAAGTCTGGGTTCATATGAAAGATATGGTGGGCTTCTTAAAGCATTTGTCACAAAGACTGCATGTCCATAAACTGAGCTGCGCTTGTTAGGATTCTAGGTACTTGAAATTTCTAGTGTTATTTTGGTCTCAGTTTTCTATACAAGTTTTCTCAAATTCCCATTTCACTTGTTGACATATCATGAATGACTCAAATGTTTTCCCTTGATTTGGAAATCACCCAGCATTAGGAATAGGAACATAAACATAATACTTCAAGCTTCAGATTTAAGCTCAATCAATTATAAAGTGTTTAAAGGCTGTGCTGAAAGTTCTTCTGAGTAGAATTCCCACAGCTATGGGTTTGTCTATAATAAAATGTTCACTCTAAATTGAATGCCTTGTTTACAACTAGAAATGTGTATGTAGTAATAAAGAAAATATGTCCTTCTCTAACCAAAGCTGGGACTGATTACATATTCAGTTGACTGACAGATAGAATCATCTAAATTAGGAGTAATCAGTACTTCCTTACAAACTAAGGTCTTGAGATGTAGTCTTCCCATTGGTTTAGGAATATTTTCTTTATTTACTCAGAATAAATACTCGGTAGGATCTGCCAGCCGCCCCTAATTATACCAGCTGCACCCAGTGGCCGCAGTGAACAGTATTTTACATCCTAAATAACTGGTTCAAGTTAAGACATGGTTTTCTGAGTTTCCTATCACCTTTGTGTTTCAAGTCCTCAGATGTTAATTTGTGAAGCTGCTGTTTCAGGCCAAACTAACAAAATTAGCAGCTAATCAACTACACTGTCTTCATTCATATTCCTATGGAACACAGGTAGAAGTAGGGGAAAAATGAGAAAGGTGGAAGTGGAGAAACAGAGGCCTGAAGAGAAAATTGTATCATAGAAATGTCTAGCTGTCTTCTGGGATTATCTATTAAAGAGCTATGACACGCATATAAATGCAGAATTACTCTCATTCTTCCTTGTTGGTTAGAAGGCCAAGGGTGCCTTGGTAATACTACCAAATACACATCAAAGCTTGGCAGGAAAAATGGTACCTTTGGAAATTTTATAATCCAGTACTAATTTATTTGGTTTCGTTGGAAAACTGGAAAACCTTAAATTAGAAACTTTAAGTTAGAAACTTAGAAAGCTTCAAATTAGAATTTATGGTTAAAAAGGTAAATTTTAGCTCCTTCCAGCATTAGAATTCAGCGATTCTCTGGCTCTGAGCCTGGATGAAATCCAGCCGGCCTGAGTAGAAACCTAAGTAACTAGCTGGTTACCTTTAGTGAGCTTCTACTTTATAGCTGCTTCACCATCGTGACTAACTTTCTTGGGGGCAAACTTGGAAAGCAGATAATCGGAAATGAAGCAAACTCGCTTTCCACTATGCCATACAGCTGCCCTACTCTTCTCATTGTCGGTATGACATACTTGCCATTGTCAGTATGTCCTTTTAAGATTATCCTCATCCAAGATTTGATAAGCTGTTTTGACTTTAGTACAGATCTTATTATCCATGTCAGTTAAATTTGTGCTTCCTCTAAATCTATCTAAATTAAAAAGGTAAAAAGCTAATGTTCAGTCTTATCAGATTTATAATGTTTATTAATAGAATGCAGATATTTTTTAGCCATATAACAATAATAGTAATGATAGGACCATAAATGTGGATGGCCCTTTACAAGTCACTAACATTGCATAAATTGCTCAACAACACACCCTGAGCCCATAACAAACCTTTGGAAATAACACAACTGGCTACAGAACTCCCAGCCATGTAGCTTCATGGGCTCCCACTTTAATTTCAAAACAACAAGACTGTGCACATTCATTTACATGATTAGGGCAGCATTTAACTGTACCTCGTGTAGTACCTACATCATTCTTCGGACAAACTTACTGCCTTTTACAGACAAGAAAACTGGGGCTCAAAAATGGACTTGCTGGATGGGTGTGGTGGCTCATGCCTGTAATCCAAGCACTTTGGAGGCCAAGGCAGGCAGATCACTTGAGGTCAGGAGTTCAAGACCAGCCTGACCAGCATGGTGAAACCCCGTCTTTAAAAAACAAAAAAACAAAAAAACGGACTTGCTTATAAATGTCTAATAAAAAGTAACTCTGGGTTCAAAGTGAGTCCAATTCTTTCTTCCACCCACAGATCCTGCTAAAGTCATTAAAGAAATGCATAGAGCAGTTCTTCCATGTTATTGCTTAAGTTTCTAAAGAGCAGTGACCTAATACAACATGGCCTATAATTTACTACCGATTTAACTACTTCACGAAGGAGTCACTTTTAACTTTTAACTTGTAAAATACACCTAATAAATACCACTGAAATGGCAACCTCTTTCTTCATGGCCTTGTGGTTGTAAAGCAAGCTAGTAATATATGTCTGTGGATTTGTGCTAATAAAGTTCTGTATACCTCATGAATTCCACAAATTCGATCGGGTATTTCTTATCTGCCAGACCCTATGCTAGGCGCTGGATACACAGTGCCAAACAAGATGGATACCAATGAGTCTCACAGAGCTTGTTTTGTTGAAAAGAAAAGAGATAGACACTAGCCAATAAGCAAATAATAGTAACTCACTATGATGTGTTCTGAAGGAAAACTAGAGTGTCGAAGAGATGGTGTCAGCAGGTAGAGGGGGAACCGTTTTAGATGGAGAGTGCAAAGGTCTCTCTAAAGAGACGGAAATAAATTGAGATCACGAAAAATGAGAAATAGCCAGCCTTGAGAAGAGTGCAAGGAAGAATATTCCAGGGAAAAGAAAATGCATACTGGAAATCCTGAACACTAGAGTTTGGTATGTGCAAGGAGCTGAGCAATGGTCATTGTTTGTGTGGTAAGACAAGCGAATGTGGGACATGGTGAATCCCACACAGCTCTTAAGTGTGCCCCTAGACTCCTGTAGTTTCCATCAGACACAACCCGAATAACCATGTTATAATCCAAAAACGATTACAGATAAAACATATAAAGATATGACACCCATAGTACCTAAGCCAAGGACACAGTAGCCTATCTTTTCAATGAAGATCTGTATGAAGTTAGATTATTATAGGTATTGATATAGATACATCAGTGGATATAGATAATGTGTCTTTAGTATAGAAAGTTTTAAAGGGATATTAAAAGTTATCTTGCAGGGTTGGAGATTAGGGCAACTTTCATTTCTTTTTAATTTTAAGAAAAAAATGATATAATGGGGAATTAGCATGTTTGTGGGAATATGTATTTTTTTTCTTTTTTTTTTTTTTGAGACGGAGTTTCGCTCTTGTTACCCAGGCTGGAGTGCAATGGCGCGATCTCGGCTCACCGCAACCTCCGCCTCCTGGGTTCAGGCAATTCTTCTGCCTCAGCCTCCTGAGTAGCTGGGATTACAGGCATGTGCCACCATGTCCAGCTAATTTTTTTGTATTTTTAGTAGAGACGGGGTTTCACCATGTTGACCAGGATGGTCTCGATCTCTCGACCTCGTGATCCACCCGCCTCGGCCTCCCAAAGTGCTGGGATTACAGGCTTGAGCCACCGCGCCCGACGTATTTTTTTAATTAAGAAAATAAACAAAATGAAGAAAATGTTTTTCTTCTATGAAAGCCTGGTTAGAAGAAATTTCAGCTGTTTAAACTTAAGGAGTGAAAAACATCAAATCCAAGAATGTTCTCTGTAACTGAGCCCAATACATTTTTTATTTGAGTGAGAATTGGACACATTTCTATCCCCTTGGGGCTCCAGTCTGTCAATATTTTACTTTTCAGAGATAAAGAGACACATGTAGATCATCACAGTGACTTCAGTAACTTTCCTTCTCTTATTTGTATTTATTTCTATAGTAGTTTTCTCTGTTAAGGACTTTTTTCTTTTTCCTTACATGTATATTTTTAGAGAACAATGCACATACAGAAAATTCCTCTTGCTCTGCTAGATCTAGACTTTTTCTCTCACATATATCTCCATTGTTTGTCTTTTTTTAGACATAGTTGGGAAGTTAAAAAGAGAATTGCCATACAGCTGCCCTACTCTTCTCATTGGCAGTGTTTTGATTTAACAGTTTTTACACAAAAGTCAGCTTTGTTTACCTAAGATTTTTTTTGGTTGGAATTTAACCTACCTCTGCCTCCCCTTTCCCAAGTCCAGTTCAGCCAACCTCTCATTCAACAGGTACCAGCCTCTAACATAACTGAAATAATGTCTACTATTACTGAATCTTGCTAGCAAAGAATCTCAAATTTTCCCACTTGGTTGTAAATTATTTTGTTATCTCTAGTATTTAAGGGGCCTTTGTCCTATCTAATCCCTTCCCTGGCAGGACACGTTATAGAACCTGCCCCTCACACTAGTCATTAAGCACCTTCAGGGATGGATGGCTGTGTCGAGTTGGTTTGCTTGGTATTCCCCACTGTTCCTACCATGTGGTCATTATCTATGACCTCCATAATCCCTAGCTGCCTTAGCTGGGACTGGCTCACATGCTTCTCAGGTTGCTGCTGGCTTTATAGTCCTTTACTGCCCATGCCACTTTGGAGATAGGCAGGGTTAGTACTTTTCTATATAAACCCCAAACTTGACTTTGTGTTTCACAGGAAGGTGAAAATGTGGGGTCTCTTTTCTTTCCACAAGATGATAACTAGGGAAGCCTGGGGGCAGGATTTATTTCTGCATCTGCAATGACCAGCTGCTACCTGTTCCTTCCTTCCTAAACTTCTGTGTCAGATCCATATCAGTTTCTATCCCTTACTCTGTTAAAAAAAAAAAAAAAAAAAAAAGAATGGATGTTGACTCTGAGGTTCGAGTTCTTTTAAACTATATTGTTAATTTTTTTTGAGATGGGGTCTTGCTCTGTTGCCCAGGCTTAAGTGCAGTGGTGCAATCACAGCTCACTGCTTCAGCCTCCTGAGTAGCTGGGACTACAAGCACCATGCCACCACACTTCTTTTTAATTTTTAAAATGGTTTTCTGCCTGCAATTCTAAGCACTTCTCAATTGTAACCAAGAGATAATGCTTTCTATGAATTCTTAAAGTTATCAATAGATATTCAAAGTTTTAGCAAAGTCTAAGTGATATTAAGCTTATCCTTATTGCCCAAGTGACTTCAATGACTATTTGTTAATTGCAATCAAGGGTCATTTTAAAAAAATGAATATATTAAAGCCCTCAAGAAATACCTAAAGGGTAACAAAATCTAAATAATATTGTGCATATTCTTTTATTATTGTATTAGTCTGTTTTCACGCTGCTGATAAAGACATACCCCAAGACTCAGCAATTTACAAAAGAAAGAGATTCATTGGACTTACAGTTCCACGTGGCTGGGGAGGCCTCACAATCATGATGGAAGGTGAAAGGCACATCTCACATGGCAGCAGACAAGAGAAGAGAGCTTGTTCAGGGAAACTCCTATTTTTAAATCTATCAGATCTCGTGAACTCATTCACTATCATGAGAACAGCACAGGAAGACCCACCCCCATAATTTCATCACCTCCCACTGGATTCCTCCCAAAACAGGTGGGAATTCAAGATGAGATTTGGGTGGGGACGCAGCCAAACCATATCAATTACCAACCCAAAGATCACCTCCTGGGCACCATAAAAATACCACTATTAATAGTAAAACCTTCCAGAATGACCACTCAATATTCTAATGCTTCTTAGATTACCTCTTTGAATCTAAATAGATAATATATAAAGGAACATTTAACAATTACTTATTTAGTATGCAGCCATAATATCTCCTTTTTGGCATTGGAATCTCTGTGTTTTAGAACCTAATTGAAGAACTTACGGTTTAGTCAGAACAAACTATTAAGTTGTTTTATCCTCAATTTAGAGACTGTTAAGGTATTTTTTATTCCCCACCACTGGTAATAAAATGTCTCTTATTCTCATAACTCTTGATTTTGGAAAAACTTTGTCCATAAACAGTGATTCACCCTGAGGCATAAATGACTGATGGGTCTCCCTGCTCATCTTTAAAGCTGCATGGTTCTGACCCCTGAGAGTACAGGAGAGTCACCTTCAGAGTTTTGCAAAATACAATATTTGAGTGCTGCCTCCTAGAGAATCTGGTTTGTCTGGAACACTGGTATTTTTAAAAGCTGCCTAGGTAACTCTAACCATCGGCCCTATACACCTGAAGGATACCTACAATGCACCTGAAACGTGCAACAGAAACAGCAGTTCCCTGGGACCACACATCAGAAAGGGGGTGTGTCAGAATATCTAGTGGCCAGGAGGGTGGAAGACCCAAGGCAGCACTATAGATCATGGAGAAAAACCCATTGGGGAAGGGTGATCTGAACCTCGAAAATCACTAAGATTGTGCAGAAGTATTTGATCCCACAGCATTCATACTGCATTAGTGTAAAAAAAAACTTTTGGTACTCTAGGAACTGTAGACAAAATTTTAAAATACAAAAATTCAGCTGGTGTGGGAGAAGATACTTGAATCAGAACAACTACCACAGAGATAGTTTAGCCCTGGCTTGAGTAGCATTATTTCTCAAAAGTCCTATAAGCTGCTCCTGCTTTTCTGATCATTTTTCTTTTGCCCACTTCTCAACCAGTATCATGCCAAAAAAAACTGCCCACATTTTTCTTAGTGACTCAAATAGGAGCAGCAGCAGCAACAGTAGGGGCTCTGGGAAAGAGCTGTGTAAACCATGATTGTCACTCATCCCTGCCCATCCACTTATTATCGGTAGCACTATGGTCTCTCTGCAGCTCTTATCAAATGCCAATGCCCTTTATATTCCATAGGCTAGTGGAGCTGGCAGTCTGACAACCAGAAAGGAAACCCGATAAGATTAGAAGTACATTGCTTCCTATCCAATTTCTTCTTCATTGAGGGAGGAGGGGGGATGTTTTCTTTTCTCACTCAAATATCATAAAATTGATTCTGAAATAGAATCAATGGAGAGCTAACAGAAATAGAAGCCAGGCATGATGGCACATGCCTGTAATCCCAGCTTACTTGAGAAACTGAGGTAGGAGGATTGCTTGAGCCCAGAAATTCAAATCTATCCTGGCAACATAGTGAGACCCAGTCTATTAAATTAATTAATTAAACAAATAAACATTTTATTTTAAAAAACAGGAAAAAAAAATTTAGGGGGCCAGCCACAGTGGTTTACACCTGTAATGCTAGCACATTGGGAGGCTGAGGTGGGTGGATAGTTTGAGCCCAGCTTGGGCAACATGGCAAAACCCCATCTCTACCCAAAATACATAAATTAGCTGGACATGATGGACTACATGCCTGTAGTCCCCTATTCAGGAGGCTGAGTGAGGAGAATCACCTGAGCCTGGATTCCACAGTCAGCTGAGATCACACCACTGCATTCCATCCAGCCCGGGCAACAGAGTTAGACCCTGTCTCTAAAAAAAGCAAGAAAGAGGCCGGGCACAGTGGCTTACACCTATAATCCCTGCACTTTGGGAGGCTAAGGCAGGCAAGTCATGAGGTCAGGAGTTCGAGATCAGCCTGGCCAACATGGTGAAACCCCTGTTTCTACTAAAGATACAAAACATTAGCTGGGCATGGTAATGTACGCCTGTAATTCCAGCTAATAGGAGGTTGAGGCAGGAGAATCACTTGAATGTGGGAGGTGGAGGTTGCAGTGAACTGAGATCACTCCATTGTACTCCAGCCTAGGTAAAAGGACAAGAATCTGTCTCAAAAAAAAAAAAAAAAAAAAAAAAAAAAAAAATTAAAAAAAAATTTGTGATATTCAGAGGGTTGTTTCCTGACTGAATCTCCCAAACTGTTATTAGCATTCCAATATAATATTTTTTCTTTGTTTTTTTCCCAACTAGGAGTCCTCAGAATTCTTTTCACTTTTTAATCTTTTCTCTACAAATTGTGGAAAGTGGTAACTTTCCACATCCCTAGAGTTACTATTTCTGCTATAGCAAATGGAGAATGCACTTGTTGGTGGGGTGAGAAATAGTGGCACAGGGCTGGTTATGCCCTTCCCCCGGGAAGTAGCATACTCTTGATCTGTGGTCGCACAACTCCGGAGAATTTCATCTTCCCAGAAAAACAATACATTGCTGGATGCAAATAGTTTAAATTGCCAATGTTAGATCCGCACATTTCTTGCATATCTGTTATTGTATTTTTTTTTCAAAACGTGTCACTATTCAAGGTGTTTTCACTTCTTTTGTCACATTGTAAAAAAAAAATACAACAACCCAGATGTTATACAGGATTTACATATCTGAAAACAGCCTTGATGCTTCTGTGACTTGGGTGGTATATAAATCATGCGTGGTGGTGCTGGAACTTGCAGCACTTCTTACACCTTGCAGCACACCTTATTGTGTTGCGTTATATACTTCCTGCCATTCTCCAAGCTTGTGTTTCATAGCATGGACTGGACTTCGAAATCAAAAAGGTTTTGATTTCCAGGTGTACGTTCTAAGAGTACTAATTGACCCAGGCGCAGTGGCTCACACCTGTAATCCCAGCAGTTTGGGAGGCTGAGGAGGGTGGATCACCTGAGGTCAGAAGTTTGAGACCAGCTTAGCCAATATGGTGAAATGCCGTCTCGTAAAAAAATAAAAAGTACTAAATGAATGTCCAATATTTACTCCAGGTTTAAAAACTATGTATTTTTTTTTTTCATTTACTTATGTTTCTAAATAAAGCCCTCTGTTGGCTGAGCATGATGGCTCATTCCTGTAATCCTAGCACTTTGGGAGGCTGAGGCAGGCAGATCATCTGAGGTCAGGAGTTCGAGGCTAGCCTGGCCAACATGGTGAAACCCCATTTCTATTAAAAATACAAAAATTAGCCGGGCGTGGTGGCAGGCACCTGTAATCCCAGTTACTCAGAAGGCTGAGGCAGGAGAATTGCTTAAATTAGAGGGCAGAGGTTGCAGTAAGCTGAGATCACGCCATTGCGCTCCAGCCTGGGTGACAAGAGTGAGACTTCATCTCAAAAAATAATAAAACAAATAAATAAATAAAAATAAAGTCCTCTGTCATGCAAATTACTTAGTAAAAGTCTGCTGGTGACTCTCACTGACAGAATAATTGTCCTGCCAATTTGGCAGCACATGAGTGAGATTTCCATTTCTCTTAAGAACTAGAACGTGAAAACTCACTGCGACATATTAGTGGTCTGACGTATGATGCCAAGCTCATCTTCTACCTTCAGCTCTGCTCTACCAAATATCGTTTGCTTCTGGGATCTTCGCAGTCCAAGCTCATCTTCCACCTTCAGCTCTGCTCTACCGAATATCACTTGTTTCTGGGATCTTCGCAGACCAAGGAACTTCATCCTCAACATCCCACCCCTTACTAACTTTTAGTAATGTCCAGGCATTAAAGGAAATTTGCCTTATATATTTAACAGGAATTAACAGGGTTAATCTTGCACCCATTCTGAAAACAATTTACCATCATTGCAGACAATCTTATCTATCCCTGTCTAAACTGTGGAATTACTGCCATTTAATATAATCAGTCTACTCATTTAGTTTGCTTAAGGAGTTTTTGACAAAACAGTTAAATTAATTAATGGAATAACCGGGAAGTTCAAGTCTCCAATAGTAAGAATGAACTCTTGCTCTCTGGATAATCAAATGGGGCCTTCCTCCTTCAGGTAGATCACGTCATTTCCTCACTCATACTAAATAGGTAAACAACATAATTACTGAATTCAACTTCTAGTTAATTCCTTCTTTGATCACTGAGTATCCTTTGGCTGGGAGCTTTGTTGGCTATGCTGCCATTTTTTTCCAGTTATCATCAGTCCTGCAACATGTCAATCCATCAATATAACTCATCTTTAAATTGTGGTTTTGCCTTCTCAAGAAGTTATTAATTATACCAATGCCGAATCTTCTAAAATGATTGTTGACTTATTGATTATCTCCCATGCAATTCCCCTTCCCGGCCCTCGGCACGTAAGGAATGACTCTTTGCTAAGTTCCACAAATCCTTAAATCTACCAATTAGAAGCTAATAACCTACCTCTCTACCATGAAGGAACTATGGGCTAGAACATAATAGATGTTGACTTATGATTTCTTGGAATATTGTGTGAGAAACATTAAACTCCTGATTCCAGGATACGCCAAAGACACATCAATAAAAAACCAAACCAAACAAAACCAAACCAAAAAAAAACCTCATTTGGCATTGCCAGATGTGGCATATCTCATCAAGGTCAGTTCAAATAAATAGAAACGAAATGAGATTTTCACACAAACTAGATTCTAGTGCTTTTTTTTTTTTTAAACTTATCTTTACCATAAATTTTTTAATGGATCCTTTGAGATTTTTGATGCATGATATTTACCGTCCAATTACTTCATTAGTTCAAATTTTTTAAATGGCATTCTTGTATCTGAGGATAAGGTCAGAAAATTTCATGCTGATTTTCAGAAGAAAAATGTTAGCTTTGTATAGAAATAACCCATCCTAAGAAATTTAAGATATTTCATATTATATTTCTTATCATGTATTTCTTAGGATGATAAGCTATTCAAAGGGTGGTGATAACCAGCACCTTCAGTCAGCATTATCTAAGAATAAGAATCTGTGTTTCTACATACAGATCTCCTAAAAAAGAATCTACACTTGGCCAGGTGCAGTGGCTCACGCCTGTAATCTCAGCACCTTGGGAGGCTAAGGCAGGAGGATCACCTGAGGTTGGAAGTTCGAGACCAGCCTGACCAACATGGAGAAACCCTGTCTCTGCTAAAAATATAATTATCCGGGCATGGTGGTGCATGGCTATAATCCTAGCTACTCTGGAGGCTGAGGCGGGAGAATCACTTGAACCTGGGAGGCAGAGTTTGCAGTGAGCAGAGATCGTGCCATTGCACACTCCAGCCTAGGCAACAAGAGAAAAACTCCATCTCAAAAAACAAAAAACAAACAAACAAAAAAGAAGCTACGCTTAACAGGATTCCCCAGGCAATTTGGATGCACATTCAAGCTTGAGCAACACTGCATTAGAAAGTTAGGTTTTCTATCACAAAAAGGAATACAAAATAAGTTATTTTAATTATATAAGAAGAGGGATCTTGAGAAAAACATAAGCCAGGGAATTGACATAGTAATTTTATTGCAAAAATACCAAATCTGTCATACAGGGACATTCTCTTTGAACCACTAGGTAGATACTAGTGATAGTCTGTTAGTTTCTATTACCTCTGAAATAATCTACAAAACTAGGCAGTTACCAGCATATGGATTCCACTTCAATCAATAATCCTTATCTAGGTTATTTTACAAGAAATGGAGAGCCATAGGGAGTAGTTATGAATATTTTAGAGCCTGGAAGTTTTATCTTCCACTGTTAATTAAATCAATAAACTTGGCCCAATGCTTGCAGTATATTCACATAATGTAATACTATGTCAGCATTAAAATCATATTGCTGCCAGGTGGGGTGGCTCAAGCCTGTAATCCCAGCACTTTGGGAGGCCGAGGCGGGCAGATCACAAGGTCAGGAGTTCAAGACCAGCCTGACCAACATGGTGAAACCCTATCTCTAAAAAATAAAATAAAATAAAATAAAATAATCATATTGCTCACCTCCATTTCATTTTCTGATGATGAACATGAACATTTTATATAATTTTTCCCTAACAGAATGTGAATAGCCATTAGTGAGCTGACGAGCCCATCAGAGTACAGATGACTCCTGAAGTCTTACCTCCGTTGTCAATTGCAGCACAACTCTTTCCAACTTTGCACTGGTCCCTAACCTGCAGAAATGGTCTGATCGACAACATCGTAAGCCAGAATAGATGCAGTTAGTGTCTCCTCCTTGGGTGCTACACAGGAGTGAACATCACCAATAAAAACAGAATTTGTAAGCGACTCTTTAAACAGCCTCTCCTTGGTTTGATGAATTGAAATAATTCTGAAAGGAACAACTGTAATCACTGTGAAGAGGATGTTTGCCAAGAAATAAGTTTTTAAGACGGAAATTCTAGCACTTCAAAAAATTGAATTTTGATGTAACAATCCATTAACCGTTGAAACCTTTCTCTCTTATTGCAGAAACCTCTCTCTCTTATTGCACCTCTCTTTTTCTGATCTGATTTGCTCTCTCCTTTTTGGCTTAACCTCACAGAAGCATGTTAAAATCCTCATCAGAGTCTGGGAAGGCTGGCATCCAGCATGCTGCAATGTAAGAGCACACAGGCCAGTTGGAGGAGGGATTCAGGTTGGCTCAAGGTGGTGAGGAATGGTCTGATCAGAGGAGCAGACAAGGCAAACAGAAGTAAAGGGCAGAGAGAGAGAAAGAGAGAGAGATGCTATATAAGGTGATTGGAACCAGTGAGGGTGGGCACAGAACCCAGCCCCTAGCTAACAGGGCTGGCAGGAATGAAGAAGAGCAAACCCCAGCCAGCCTCCTGGAGCCGGGGCATGGACTGTTTCCCAGCCACTCTTCCCCAACCTCCACTCCATAAGGTAAGAAACACAAATATACACCATATCCAGGCAGAAGGGATCCTGCTCAGCAGCCCCCTACTCAGGAAATTAACTGGAAGCTAATTCACGAAGGCCATTCCCAAATGGAGCTGTTGACCGCAGTAACGGCTTCACATCTTCTATCAACGAGATGAACCAGCCTATCCATGCCCAGGTGACAAAGCAGTACAAGATGAAACAGAAAAAGACATTTACTACAGACAGAGTGAAGTATGAGGAATAAAATAGATGTGGGTTTGAACTGTACCTAACCCACTCTCCAGCTGTATGACCTTGCAGGATTTGCCTGTTTTCCTCATCTGTAATGTGGAGATAATGCCTCACTCCTTCCTTAGTCAGAGATGGTTTAAAAACAAAAAGCAAACAAAGAAACCACCAATAACAAAATAGGTCACTCCTAGAAACATCGTGATGTTAAGAAATAATAAAGAAAAAAGTGTCAAACAAAAGACTTGGCAAATACATCCAATTTCCTTCGATGGTTTGTTAAAATATTTTTAAATAGCTGATCTTTTGTTGTTAAAGAATCTACCTAAGACTATAATTAATATCATCAAAATGACCACACTGCCCAAAGCAATCTACAGCTTCAACAGAATCTCTATCAAAATAACAACATCATTTTTTCACAAAATTGGAAAAAACTATTCTAAAGTTCATATGGAACCAAAAAAGAACCCAAATAGCTAAAGCAATCCTAGCAAAAAGAACAAAGCTGAAGCACCGCATTTCCTTACTGCAAATTATACTACAGGGTGATAGTAATCAAAACGGCACAGTATGGCAGGTAAAAACAGATCCATTGATTAATGGACAGAATAGAAAACCCAGAAATAAAGCCACATACAACCACTTTGCTCTTGGAAAAAGTCAACAAGAATATACTTTAAAGAAAGGATGCCCTTCAATAAATGGTGCTGGGAAAATTGGACAGTGAAACTAGACTCCTCTCTCTCACCATGTACAAAAATTACTTCAAAATAGATTCAAGACTTGAATATAAAACCTCTTCCTCTATGCAGCCTGAGGTGATCTGGCTTGACCCAGAAAAAGTCATGCAAATCAAGAGGCTCGAATCTTTGTGTTCACTTTCAGAAACTGCCCAGACCAACAAAGGCATGCATATACAAAAAGCCACGATGTATCTGAAAGATATCCTTTTTTTTCATTTTTAAGCTATACCTACTGGAATGGGAGAAAGATGTCACTTTACAAAAACAGTATATACAATTCCAACATTACACTGATAGAGTTGTTAGCTGTGCCCTGGCCAAACAGTAGAACTAGACAGAGTCGGTGGCCCCAAAAGACTGTTGTATGTGCTTAAAAATGCAGAGTAATGGCCAGGTGTGGTGTTTCACACCTGTAATCCCAGCACTTTGGGAGGCTGAGGGGGGTGGATCACTTGAGGTCAGGAGTTCAAGACCAGCCTGGCCAACGTGGTGAAACCCCCTCTCTACTAAAAATACAAAAACTAGCTGGGCATCATGGCGAGCACCTGTAAACTCAGCTACTCAGGAGGCTGAGGCAGGAGAATCATTCGAACATGGGAGGCGAAGGTTGCAGTGAGCTGAGATCACACCACTGTACTCCAGCCTGGGCAACAGAGCAAGACTCTGTTTCAAAAATACAAACAAAACAAAACACCAAAAATGCAGAGTAATGCTGAGTTTAAGGATTCAGGTGTAGATTCTTTGGTCATTAAACATATCCAGGTGAACAAAGCATCTGAGTTGTGCCACCAGACTTCCAGAGCTCATACAGGAGTTCTCCCTGCCACACTGAGAAGATCTCTACTGAAAAGGAACAAATCGTTCCTAAACCAGAAGATGAGGTTAGACACAGGAAAGGATATCCCAAAAGAAACTAAAGAAACAAACACTTACGGCACATGATTAATTCAGCATAAAATAAATGCAATTAAAAGTAAAAAGAAAAAAAAAAAAGACCTGAAATTATAAAAATATAAGAAGAAAACCTAGAGAAAATCTTCTAGATATTGATCTAGGGAAAGAATTCTTGACTAAGACCTCAAAGCATAGGCAACAAAAAGAAATGGCAGACAAATAAGGCAGATAAATAACCGAAATAATCAGCAGAGTGAACAGACAGCCTTTGGGATGGGAGAAAATATTTGCAAATGATGCATCCTGCAGGGGACTAACATCTCCAGAATTTACAAGGAACTCAAACAACTTAACCAGAAAAACCCCAAATGCCTGGGCAACTTGGCGAAACCCCATCTCTACCAAAAATACAAAAATTAACTGGGTATAGTGGCATGTCCCTGTATTCCCAGCTACTCAGGAGGCTGAGGTAAGAGGATCACTTGAGCCTGCGAGGTTGAGGCTGCAGTGAGCCATGATTGAGCCACTGCACGGCAGCCCAGGTGACAGAGCAGGGCAAACACACACACACACACACACACACACACACACACACACACACACACACGCCAAATAGGCTGGGCACAGTAGCTCATGCCTGTAATCCCAGCATTTTGGGAGGCTGAGGTGGGTGGGTCACTTGAGGTCAGGAGTTCCAGACCAGACTGACCAACATGGTGAAACCCTGTCTCAACTAAATACAAAAAATTAGTTGGGTGTGGTGGCGCATACCTGTAATCCCAGCTACTTGGGAGACTGAGGCAGGAGAATCGCTTGAACTTGGGAGGCGGAGGTTGCAATGAGCTGAGATTGTGCCAGTGCATTCCAGCCTGGGCAACAAGATTAAAACTCTGTCTTAAGCGGGGAAGTAAGCCAAATAATCATCCCATTAGCAAGTGGGTTTAGGGCAGAAACAGACATTTTTCAAAAGACAAACAAATGGCCAAGAAGTGTAGGAAAAAATGTTCAACATCACTAGTCACCAGAAAAATGCAAATTAAAACTACAATGAAACATCATTTCATACCAATCAGAATGGCTATTATTAAAGGACAAAAAATACACGTACGACATGGATGGAACTGGAGGTCATTATGCTAAGTGAAATATGCCAGGCACAGAGACAAACATTGCATGTTCTCTGTTCTCACTAATTTGTAAGATCTAAACAGTTGAACTCATGGAACTAGAGAGTCAAAGGATAGTTACCAGAGGCCCAGAAGAGGGTTATGAGTTGAGGGGAGGTAGGAATGGTTAATGGACACACACGTTAAAAAATAGAAGGAATGAATAAGACCTAGCACTTGACAGCACAACAAGGTGAGTATAGTCAATAATAATTTAATTGTACATCGAAAAATAATGAAGAGTATAACTGGATTGTTTGTAACACAAAAATAAATGCTTGAGGGGATGGACACCTCATTTTCCATGAAGTGATTATTATGCACTGCATGCCTGTAACAAAACATCTCATGTACCCCATAAATATATACGCTTACTGTGCACCCACAAAAATTTAAAATAAAGTTTTTAAAAAGGACAAAAGAAAACAGATGATTGTAGGGATGCAGAGAAAAGTGAACTCTTACATACTTTTTGTTTTGTTTTGTCTTGAGACACAGTCTCGCTCTGTTGCCCAGGCTGGAGTGCAGTGGTACCATCATAGCTCACTCCAGGCTCAGTCTCCCAGGCTCAAGCAATTCTCCTGCCTCAGCCTCCCAAGTAGCTGGGACTACAGGCACAAGCCACTAGACCCAGCTAATTTGTTGTATTTTTAGTAGAGACAGCGTTTCACCATGTTGCCCAGGCTGGTCTTGAACTCCTGGCCTCAAGCGATCTACCCATCTTGGCTTCCCAAAGTGCCGGGATTACAGGCGTGAGCCACCACACCCAGCTCTTATATACTGTTGATGGGAATGTAAATAAGTCAGTACAGCCTCTGTGGAAAACAATAGAGATTGCTCCAAGAACTAAAAATAGACCTACCCTTTGATCCAACCATCCCACTGCTGGGTATATACCCAAAGGAAAAGAAATCATTATATCAAAAAGATACCAGCACTTGTATGTTTATCACAGCACTGTTCACAATAGCTAACATATGTAATCAACTTAAGTGTCCATCAGTGGAAGACTGAATAAAGAAAACGTGTTATGTGTACACAGTGGATACTACTTGGCCATAAAAAAAGGTTGAGATCTTGTCTTTTTCAGCAGCATGTATAGAACTGGAGGCCATTATCTTAAGTGAAACAATTCAGGCACAGAAAGACAAATACCACATGTTCTCACAAGTGGAAGCTGAATAATTTGCACACAAGGAAGCAGAGTGTGAAATGACAGACAATGGAGACCCGGAGGCATGGGGTGATAGAAGACGGAAGATTGCTTGGTGGGTACTAAGTGTGTTGCTCCACTGATGGGTGCCCTGAAGGCCTTACTTCACCACAATGCAATATATTCATATGGCAAGCTGCTCTAGTACTCTATGAATATATAAGCATATACATATATGTGTATATTTTAAATCTTCCTAATTCTGATATGTATCTGCCTACATAGAAAACTCTCCACTTAGAAAAGATCAACATAGAAAATATATTTTGTAAGCACTCCCCAAAATTTAATGAATTTATTCATTTTTAAAGACTATATCCTATAGATTTTTGAGAACTTAAATATATGCTTTCTTAAATCTTGAATTTTTCCCCCCCTAAAACAAGTACGTCATGTAGCCAGAGTGAGCAGTTACGTGTTTCAGATTTGAAAAGTAGAAATTGGATAGGCCGGGCGCGGTGGCTCACACCTGTAATCCTAGCACTTTGGGAGGCCGAGGTGGGTGGATCACCTGAGGTCAGGAGCTCAAGACCAGCCTGGCCATGATGGTGAAACCCCATCTTAAAAAAAAAGAAAGAAAAAAGAAAAGAAAAGTAGAAATTTGAATGGGTACTGTTTCTTTTGACCTGCATTTACTTAGTATATTAAAAAATTTTTTGCCGGGCGCGGTGGCTCAAGCCTGTAATCCCAGCACTTTGGGAGGCCGAGGCGGGTGGATCACGAGGTCAAGAGATCGAGACCATCCTGGTCAACATGGTGAAACCCCGTCTCTACTAAAAATACAAAAAAGTAGCTGGGCATGGTGGTGCGTGCCTATAATCCCAGCTACTCAGGAGGCTGAGGCAGGAGAATTGCCTGAACCCAGGAGGCGGAGGTTGCGGTGAGCCGAGATCGCGCCATTGCACTCCAGCCTGGGTAACAAGAGCGAAACTCCGACTCAAAAAAAAAAAAAATTTTTTTTCCACAGAGAAAGTGTCTTACTGTGTTGCCCAGGCTGGTCCTATACCCCTAGACTCAAGCAATGCTTCTGTCTCAGCCTCCCAATGTGCTGGAATTACAGGTGTGAGCCACAGTGCCCAGCCTACTTCATGCATTTTCAAAATAACCATGAAAATGCATGCAATAAAACCCCTCCACAAATTCATTATACTCAAATTCATAAGACATTTTCCTTGCCTAACTACCAAACTTAAACAGACAGGCAGCAAGAATTAAACTCACAAATTTTGAATTCTTTGCTTACAGATTGATCTAGATGTGTTTGAAATGGTTCTCAATCCAACAAATACCTAAACATACTGGCAACTTCCATATTATTTTATGTTACTACAATATTTTCTAGCAAAGGGGAACCTCAAACTCATTATTTGTCAATGGCTAATTTCTGAAACATGATTTCTAAACAATTAGAGAATGTTAAGTAAAATACTGTCAAAAATCCTCCATTTGTATTTTTAAAATTAAGATGCTTAAAATTCTAAAGAGCAGAACAATTATAACATTATTCTTGACATTATTTAAATGACTTTAGATACTCTTGCATTCTATGATTCTTTAATTTCCATGCTCTTATTACTTGGTGATAGCAGATATTCATACTTTAAAATAAAAATAGAGTTTTTGTGCTGAGCATGGTGGATTTCATATCTGTAATTGCAGCATTCTGAGAGGCTTAGGTGGGCAGATCATGAGATCAGGAGTTCAAGACCAACCTGGCCAACATGGTAAAACTCCGTCTCTACCAAAAATACAAAAATTAGCCAGACATGGTGGCACATGCCTGTAATCCCAGCTACTCGGGAGGCTGAGGCAGGAGAATCACTTGAACCTGGGAGGCAGATGCAGTCAGCCAAGATCACGCCACTGCACTCCAGCCTGGGAGACAGAGCAAGACTCCATCTCAAAAAAATAAATTTAAAAAATCAGTTTTAAGATTAAACTTTATGAAATTCTTAACTGAATTTCTGTACCTTTTAATTGCATAAATTCCACATGACTAGAGATTTCAAGGTTTTTTTTGTTTTTTTGTTTTTTGTTTTTTGTTTTTTTAAATACAGGTTGAGTATCTTTTATCCAAAATGCTTAGGACCAACCAGAAGTGTTTCAGATTTCAGATTTTATTTTATTTTGGAATATTTACATATACATAATGAGATATCTTAGAAATGAAATCCAAGTCTAAACATGAAATTGATTGTTTCATATACACCTTATATACATAGCCTAAAGGTAATTTTATATAATATTTTTCATGATTTTGTGCATTAAACAAAGTTTTCTCTGGACCTGCCATATGAGATCAGGTGTGGAATTTTCCACTTTTGGTGTTATGTTAGCACCCAAAAAGTTTTGGAGTTGAAGCATTTCTGATTTTAGATTTTCAGATTAGGGATATTCAGTCTGTACCACTGTTATATTAACAAATTGCCAATAAGATCAGTATTTGGGTATGACCAATGGGTATGTCAGAAGACTTCTTTATATGTAATTATTTACCAAAAGGTTTCTAACTAATTACAACTAGGGCAATAATGATGTTGAGATTTGACATGCTTGCCCATTAAGAGAGAGCATTTGTGGGCCATAAAGAAGTCTAGAAGGCAATCTTGTATCAAAAATAAGAGAATAGACTTTTGAATGAGAGCTCCTAGATTTAACACCTGCTTCTCCCACTTACTAGCTGCACTGGTGTTTGGCAAATTACTTAATCTCTTGGTTTCTCAGTTTCCTCATTAGTAAAAAGGAGATTTTAAAAGTCCCTTGTTGCCTAGGACTGTTGTGAAGATTAACTTAGATAATGGACTGTACAGCATACATTTATCAATCAGTGAATATTAAGCTTATTACAGAAGTTATACCATTCAACAATTAAAAAGTCCTTATCTGAAAATATTAGCATCTCTAAGTTCTAAACTGGGTAGAAATCCTAGATGTAAAATAAAAGAGAGTTTAATACAGACTAACAGTAAGATAAATATTCATGAGAAATATTCAGTTCTAAATAGCTGACTCCTACTGATTTGGCTCTTGGCCCTCCCAAATGTCGCCCCCCCCCCCAAATAACTTTAAAACTTAATATTGGTTGAGTTACCCTAAAATAAGAAATAGTTTCCTTAAAGTCTATCAAGAAGTCATACCTTAGGTCATATCAAGTCTTATTATGGATACTTCTCTTTGCAGAGAATTAACTAAATACACCATCAGAGACAAAACTGTTGAGGAAGAAAAACTCATCTATCACGGTGGAGTCTCATGTATGATTTCCTGGCATTATATAGCTGTTATTGTCATGCTATTACGATTATAAAACCTTTACTTGTCCAAATCTTACCTCTCTGACACTGAGCTCAGAATTACCTTTGTTTTATAAAGAACAAAGGATTCTCTCAGGCAGCGAATGAGAATTTATTCAGTGAAAACACTGGTAGTGCCACGCCTGGCCTTTTTGTCAGGCAGCGATGCCTGATACCAGAGCATCTCACATTGTGGAGCTACCCGAACATACGAAACCCCTGGGAGTCTTGTTGACATGCACACTCCGATTCATTGGGTCTGGGTGAGGCTTGCCTGAGATTCTGTGTCTTTGGCACGCTCTCCAGGGATGCTGCTGGTTCACATACACAGATCACACACAGAGGTAGTGAGGACGGCGGCAACTAGGTCGCTATATATAGTGTTTGTGAGTGTGTGCGCATGCACGCACGGATGTTAGAAGGCTAAAAATATTTCAGAAAATTTTGGAAGGGGAAAGCACTTCATTGCACTGTCCTGGAAACCTTATTTCAAAATGAACATTTGATTCTTTCAAAATTTGCTTTTTCAAATTAGCAAAGACAATCCTTCGTCTCTCAAAAGGAGGATGCCAAACCTACGTGACCCCTCTCTGGGTATACACACAGGTCTGTGGAAGAGCAAGAATGACACAGTAGTTGATAAATCATTTCTTTCTTTTTTTTTTAAATTTAATTATTTTTTAAATTTTACTTTAGGTTCTAGGGTACATGTGCAGGTCATGCAGGGTTATTGCAGAGGTACATACTATATCTGGCATTTCTCCCCATGTTATCCCTCTCCACCCTCCCCACCGTCCCCACCCCCCGCTGTCCCTCCCCTAGCCCCCCTCAACTGGCCTCAGTGTGTGATGGTCATCTCCCTGAGTCCACGTGTTCCCATTGTTCAACAACACCCGTCTATGAGTGAGAACATGCGGTGTTTGGTTTTCTGTTTTGTGTCAGTTTGCTGAAAATGGTGGTTTCTAGATTCATCCAAGTCCCTACAAAGGACATGAACTCATGTTTTGTTTTTTTGTTTTTGTTTTTTTTTTTTTAATGGCTGCATAGTAGTCCATGGTGTATATGTGCCACATTTTCTTTGTCCAGTCTATCACTGATAGGCATTTGGGTTGGTTCCAGGTCTTTGCTAGTGTAAACAGGGCTGCAGTGAACATACGTGTAGAACGATTTATAGTTCTTTGGGTATACACCCAGTAATGGGATTGCTGGGTCAAATGGAATTTCTATTTCTAGATCCTTGAGAAATCGCCACACTGTCTTCCACAATGGTTGAACTAATTTATACTTCCACCGACAGTGTAAAAATATTCCTATTTCTCCACATCCTCTCCAGCATCTGTTGTCTCCAGATTTTTTAATGATCATCATTCCAACTGGTGTGAGATGGTATCTCAGTGTGGTTTTGATTTGCATTTCTCTAATTACCAGTGATGATGAGCATGTTTTCATATGTTTGTTGGCCTCATATATGTCTTCTTTTGAAAAGTGTCTGTTTGGCCGGGCGCGGGGGCTCAAGCCTGTAATCCCAGCACTTTGGGAGGCCAAGGCGGGTGGATCACGAGGTCAAGAGATCGAGAACATCCTGGTCAACATGGTGAAACCCCGTCTCTACTAAAAATACAAAAAATTAGCTGGGCATTGTGGCGTGTGCCTGTAATCCCAGCTACTCAGAAGGCTGAGGCAGGAGAATTGCCTGAACCCAGGAGGCGGAGGTTGCGGTGAGCCGAGATCGCGCCATTGCACTCCAGCCTGGGTAACAAGAGCGAAACTCCGTCTCAAAAAAAAAAAAAAAAAAGAAAAGTGTCTGTTCATATAATTTGATCTGTTTTAGTTCTTTGTAGATTCTGGATATTAGCCCTTTGTCAGATGGGTAGACTGTAAACCATTTCTTTTTGATGTGCCTTTGGGTTTGTTTTGAAAATAAGAAATTCACATTTTAATGTTGATCAGGTAGTGCCACCTTTGTTAACTGGTAAGCAGGAAGCCAGAACACTAACACATATGAAGAAACAATGATAGTCAAAATGTACATTATGAAAACTTTCTGGTATCATTCTTAAGATTTAATAATAATAGTGAAAAGGGAATTATAATTATAGTAAAATTGTGGTACACATACCATTCTGCAGAAAGCAGGTAGCTATTATAACTTACAAGACCTTATATATAGTTTAATTTTTTGCTCAAAATATTAATCTTCAAAATACAATGACAGCAATTACCACCTACTTATCCCTTTTGAGTGATTTAAACTTTGATAATGGGATAATTTAATAGCTACCTATAGATGGTTGACTAAAACTTACTTGATAATTAATAATGGAAGATTAAAAACTGCCACAGTTACAGATGATGAGAAATGTACTTATTGGCATAAAATCCAACAAGGGCGATCAGGTGAAAATACCATGTAAAAAAAATAAAAGGCAATAAATGCTCCTTTCAGATTCATAAGCTGTGGGCACATTTTACCCTTTATGTAAACCCCATTCTTAAAACAGTTTTCCTGGCATCTTGAAAATTGAAGCTTTTGAAACCTTATGCTCCAACATAAATATGGAAATGAAAAACTATTATAATTTTTAAAATTTTAAGAGTGCTTTTGCAGATTTAAACAAAGCTAACATATCTTCATTTAAAGTAGGATCCACGAAGCTCTCCAATGTCATTCCTGAAATAACTAGAGTTGGAATAATGGGCTGTTTCTTACTTTGTAGTTTCTAATGCAGTGTAAGCAGCTTTACAAGGATTAGCTGTCTCCACTGACCTAACAGCATTCTTTACTTCATTTGAAAGGAAACAGGAAGATTTCTCTCTGCAACTTTATACCAAAGCCCAGAATTGGTAAAAATACCAATTCCCCTTTTATTTAGTAAAATTAAGAAATTTTTAAAGTACCAGGCTTTTTGTCCATCAATATTAATTTCTTTTTTTTTTCTTTTCTTTTTTTTTTTTGAGACGGAGTTTCACTCTTGTTACCCAGGCTGGAGTGCAATGGCACGATCTCAGCTCACCGCAACCTCCGCCTCCTGGGTTCAGGCAATTCTCCTGCCTCAGCCTCCTGAGTAGCTGGGATTACAGGCACGCGCCACCATGCCCAGCTAATTTTTTGTATTTTTAGTAAAGACGGGGTTTCACCATGTTGACCAGGATGTTCTCGATCTCTTGACCTCGTGATCCACCCGCCTTGGCCTCCCAAAGTGCTGGGATTACAGGCTTGAGCCACTGCGCCTGGCCCCAATATTAATTTCTTTTTTTTTTTTTCTAAGACAGTCTCACTCTGTCACATAGGCTCGTGTGCAGTGGCACAATCATGGCTCCCCACAGCCTTAACATTCTAGGCTCAAGCGATCCTGCCACCTCGGCCTCCCAGGTAGCTGAGGCTATAGGTGTGTGCTACCACACTTGACTAATATTTTATTTAATTTAGTATTTTATTTTATTTTTTGAGACAGAGTGTCGCTGTATCTCCCAGGCTGGAGTTCAGTGGCATGACATTGGCTCACTGCAGCCTCCGCCTCCAGGTTCACGTGATTTTCCTACCTCAGCTTCCCGAGCAGCTGGGATTACAGACATGCACCATCATGCCCACCTAATTTTTGTATTTTTAGTAGAGGCAGGGTTTCACCATATTGGCCAGGCTGGTCTTGAACTCCTGGCGTCCTGCGATTTTTCTGCCTCCGCCTTCCAAAGTGCTGGGATTACAGGCGTGAGCCACCATACCTGGTCTATTTTTATTTTTAATAGAGACAAGGTCCTGTATGTTGCCCAGGCTGAGATATTAATTTCTTGATGTGAACATGTAATTTACCTCTCAGAAAAGTTATTTTTGAATTATCTCTGTCATGAGACCCAAACTGAATTCCTTATCGGTTGCTAACTTCCCTCTTACACAGTCCCCACTGAGTCGAGAAGATGGCTTGGTGCTACATGAAAGGGAAGTGCCAATGTTAACGACCAAAATAGACAATGACAAGCTATAATGTCACACTAACAATGGATCCCATCTCTTATTTGTAATTAACTTGGAGAAGAAATGCTAGGCCGAAAATGAGTAGAAGTCAAAACAGGGACTTTCCACAAAGAGAGAGCTGAATCCAACTTCTATTCTTATGACGTTATCAATTCTGTGACTGATTCTTGCAGCATTATTATGAGAATTAAATGAGCAATATATTTTAAGTGCATGTTGGCACTTAATGTATGCTTGCTACAATACATACAATCTACATAGCATGTGTTACAATTATACACCAATATATAATTGCCAAATAAATGTTTAGCAAATTTGGGGCACAACCGGTAATATACTTTTTAAACTTCTATGAACACTTAATTTTGAAGTACATATTGACCACACTCACATAGACAAAAACTTTTACTTCTTAAAAGTTTTTCAACTATAAATTATTATGACTGCTTTTTAAGAATCAAATCATAATGATGATGGCTTTAGAAATCTTCCTACATTTGGTCACATACTATTCGCTATATATTATATAGTTATATTGATACAGAAGAGATAGCCCTAGAGACTGAGAGCATAGGAAACTCCTAATCCATAGCAAAAATTTTAATTATTTATAATAATCAGAAAAAATAATTTTTCAGTCTATCAAACATACATAAATAGGTTTTTCTTACGAATATTTTACGAAATCAAAGTTTAAAAATTTGTATCACAAATATCAGAATTTATCTGTGCGACTGAGCTTTTTTGGAACACTTATTTTTCCTCTAACACAATGCCATTCTTTCCAGACAGTAAAAGTCCCAAGTCTTCCTGGTTCATATATACATACCTAGACCCTGAGACAGCTCAGTATGTGTGATCCAATTGCTACATATTGCAGGTACATTTAAAATAATCAGAATCACTAGAGGGCTTGGGGCAGATCAACAAACTCCTCGCATCTAACATCTTCCTAAACCACAGATTCTCATCACATCTCCTGGAGAGATTTAATAACCTCCCAACCCTCACTTCCAGAGTGTCAAGGCCTCCGCATTGGTGACTTTAAAAGGTTCCCAGAGAATCACAACAAGGGAAGTACAACTCATATTGAGAACCACTGCCCTGAAGAATGAGTGCTGCTACAAGGCAGAATAGGAATAATAAAGCACACAAGCATTTTTAAAAAAAACTTGTTGCAAACATTCTCTTAGGAATAGTGCCTTAGTGAGCACGCATCCAAATATGCTGCTTTCCTTTCTTTGAATACCTATTCAAGAAACAAAGGAATAGGAAACAAGACAAGAAAACCGGAAGCGGCACCAGAGCCACCTGGAAAACGTAAAGGACTGGTTGGTTGTTGCCTGTCACAGTCAGCAGAATCTAAATATTCGAAAGTTAAAATGTTTTCTGGAGTAAGAAGCTGTGTCAGGAAAGAGGATTAGGTAACAAGTGACCTAGAATTAGGATGTGATTCTCCCTGAAGGACTGCTGGAGAAGAGATAATGAAAGGTAAGGGCTTTTCCAAGCATTTCCACACTGGACTGACCTCCATGTAAAATCTTACTAAATATATATACATATATATATATTAAAAAAAATTTTTTTTTAAAAGATGGGGTTTCACCATGTTGATGAGGCTGATCTTGAACTCCTGACCTCAGGTGATCCACCCTCCTTGGTCTCCAAAGTGCTTGGATTACAGGCGTGAGCCACCATGCCTGGCCAAATCTTACTAAATATTAACAGAAATAAAAAAGTTCTGGCTGGGCACAGTGGCTCACACCTACAATGCTAGCAGGGGCCAAGGCTGGAGGATCACTTGAGCCCAGGGGTTTGAGACTAGCCTAGGGAACCTAGGGAGTCCCCTGTCTCTAAAAATGATTTAAAAATTAGCCAGGCATGGTGCCAAGCATCTGCAGTCTTAACTACTCAGAAATCTGAGGAGGGAGGACCACCTGAAACCAGGAGATTGAGGCTGCAGTGAGCTAGGATTGCACTGCTGCACTCCAGCCTGGGCAACAGAGCAAGACCCTCTCTGAAAGAAAGAAGGAAAGAAAGAAAGAAAAAGCAAGCAAGAAAGAAAGAAGGAAAAGAAGGAAAGAGGGAAAGAAAAGGAAGGAGAGAAAAAGAAAGAAAGAAAAGAAAGAAAAAGAGAAAGAATGAAAGAAAGAAAAAGAAAGTAAGAAAGAAAGAAGGAAAGAAAGAAAGAAAAGAAAAGAAAGAAGAAAAGGGTCCCATGTAATAAGGCACATGCTTCCTTTTGAGAATAGAACAGACAAGTAGATTGAATTTGTATCTTTAGGCAGTTTTATACTTCTTTAGTAAATAAAATAGGATTAATGAGTATCTGCCTTGGAATAAAATATATTGTAAAACTGAAAAGCATTCACACTGAAAACACAAAATTAGTCCTAAAAGAAATGTCCAATATTCCAGTGTGACACTATCGTCATGCTGTCAGGTACATAATTATTGTCTCAGTTTTACAGGTAAAGGAGAGAAAAATCTATGCAAATCACAAAGTCAGATTTCTTTTAGGACTAATTTTGTGTTTTCAGTGTGAATGCTTTTCAGTTTTACAATATATTTCTAAATGAAGATTTTCCTTATGAAGTTTGTCAATATACTTTTATGGAATACCTTCCATGTGCCCAGATACCAGGACAAATCCAGGGAAACAAAACAGACAAAAATCTGTCATGGGATTTATAATATAAGGGAACTATTCGTCAACGATCTATGAGAGGACAATACTAAGAATTTGGTGACAAAAGTTACTTTGCTGAATCATGTAAAGTAGAAAAAGAAGTATCTTGGGCTGGGCGTGGTGGCTCACGCCTGTAATCCAAGCACTTTGGAGGCCAAGGCAGGCGGATCACCTGAGGTTGGGAGGTCAAGACCAGCCTGATCAACATGGTGAAACCCTGTCTTTAAAAGAAAAAAAAGAAAAAGAAAAAGAAAAAGAAGTATCTTTCAATTAAATTGGTGAAGTTTCAATATTTTACTATAGAAATAAAGTGCACAGTGTTTTTCTTTTTTAAAGTCCAGTGACACAGGGAGGTATAAAACGAAAGCCAAGTCTCCTTCTCTTTCCTAATGGACTCTCTTCCACTTCAGATTTTGATGCATATTCACATATCAATAAGTGCATATACTTTCTCAATATTTTGTTTGTTTGTTTGTTTGTTTTGAGACGGAGTTTCGCTCTTGTTACCCAGGCTGGAGTGCAATGGCGCGATCTCAGCTCACCGCAGCCTCCGCCTCCTGAGTTCAGGCAATTCTCCTGCCTCAGCCTCCTGAGTAGCTAGGATTACAGGCACGTGCCACCATGCCCAGCTAATTTTTTGTATTTTTAGTAGAGACGGGGTTTCACCATGTTGACCAGGATGGTCTCGATCTCTCGACCTCGTGATCCACCCGCCTGGGCCTCCCAAAGTGCTGGGATTACAGGCGTGAGCCACTGCGCCCGGCTTCAAAATCATATTTTTAAAAACTATTGTGCATCTTGGTGTTTTTCACTTACAGTGATGTATCTTTGAGACCTTTGCACATTAACACATGAGACTTTGGTGTTTCTAACAGTTACAGAGAATGCAAAGACACCTTCCAAAAAGACTCCAAATGTATAAAAATTCACACTTTCAACAGCATATTTCTTTCTAACATTCAGATTGCTCAAAAATTTTAATCTCTTACGACCTAAAGGATGAAAGTTTTATCTCATTGCTATTTTATTTTTTCAGTTATGAGTATATTTAGGCATTTTTTTCATATGTCTGCTGAAAGACATGGCTAAAAAACATTTCCTTTCCTGTGAACTTTCTATTCATGTCTTTATTATTGAGTTATATTTTTCTTATGGATTGGTACGACCTCTTAGAAAAAGTGGCACCTAAAGGAAAACATTTAAACATTAAGTGTTCTAAAAAACAACACGAGGGTTTGCTCACAACTTACACACACACACACACACACACACACACACACACACAAAATTGGGTGTCTTTTTTTTTTTTTTTTTTTGGCTACAGTAACCAAAACAATAAGATTGACTATCTAATTTTTTTTTTTTTTTTTTTTTTTGAGACAGTCTTGCTCTGTCACCAGGCGCCAGGCTGGAGTGCAGTGGCACGATCTCAGCTCATTGCAACTTCTGCCTCCTGGGTTCAAGGAACTCTCCTGCCTCAGCCTCCCGAGTAGCTGGGACTATAAGTACATGCCACCACGCCCAGCTAATGGGTGTCTTTTTAATAGTGTATCTTGGAGATCTTTCCATAATAGTGCTGCTCCTGACACCCTGTCTCACTTATCAAAGAAGCTCCTTCCAGCTAAAGCACCTTCACTGGCCTCTTCCTCAGCCTTGTATTTCAAAACTTGCATAGATCAATCACTCTGTTTCATAGCCTTTGCTCAATATTATTTTGCTGAACATCCCTGCAAAATTATATCTTCCTTCCAACTGCCCCACCCACCCCCGCCTTCCTGTGTTGCTTTTCTCATTAGCAGGAATCACCATCAGACACACTGTATCTATACAAATGATGATGATAATAATATATTACTTATTTGTTTATGGTCTATCTCTTGCTACTGAAATGAAGTCAGGGATTAAAAACAGTATTGTTAAATAATTTGGACAGGTGTTTACAAGCTTCCATCAACACCAGTCTCATGGCGGTAAAGCTTCAGATATTTTTGATTTACTGAAATTATCCTCTCTAGTCTATTGTAACAATTAAATACTAAAAATATGCATGTTGCCCATATGTTGTTGCAATGTGCGCTGACTTTTGAAAAACATTGTTTTCTATAGAAAGTTTAATTACAAAGGGAAGTTAATAAATCCCTTCATGTGAAACACTGACCATATTCCACAGTGGAGATAAGGATAAGAGAGTATGATCATGCAATAAATAAAAGGGTTAATAAACAGGCAAACAGAGAGAAGGAAAGTGAGCATCTCACATAGTGACTGGTCCTTTATGGTTTTAATTGTGGCTTTTCTATTCAGTGGAATATTGTGCCTTATTGGTTTCTCCAACAGAGTAGATCAGTACTAAAGAATAAATAGAATTCAAGTCATTATCCAGTACAATTAGCAATGGATGCTGCTATATGAAAGAATGCTGTCTATTCCCTCTTGTCATGGTGGTAGGGATGTATCATATACAAGCATTACAGAAGACAGTATCTATCAACATTTCCAGTGCAATGTAATCCAAGTAATAAAAGACGGGAAAAAACACAAATGCCCATGTCATGAATTACATGCAGCCTGAACAATATAGAATGCAGAAGCCCAAAGTTTACTCAAATGAAATATGTCTGTGTATGTTTAAAATATCTTCAAGACGCACTGTCAAGTCAATAGAGTAAGATGCAAAATGTTATGTATTATATACTAGCATTTGTGTTCTTAAAAGAAAAAATATATATACAGTCAATCCGCATTCGCTGATTCTGTATTTGCAAATTCCCCTACTTATTAAAGTTTAACCCCAAGTCTATAGTGATGGCACTTTCATGGTCATTTTCAAACATGCACAGAGGGATGAAAAATTGGAGTTGCCTGACCTGCACGTTCCCAGCTGAGGTGGAGTAAGGTGACACACTGTCTCCTGTTCCAGCTTTCATACTGCAAAATAGGTGTCTCTTTTGAAGTCTTACTTATTCCGTGTCTTTCTAATTGTTGTGCTTTGTGTTGGCAATTTCACTGTTTAAAATGTCGCCCAAGCTTACGGCTATCTCGTGTTCCTAAGAACGAGAAGGCTTCAATGGGTCTTACAGAGAAACTCTGCATGTTAGATAAGCTTCGTTCAGGCATGAGTTAGTGCTGTTGGCTGTGAATTTCATGTTAAGGAATCAACAATATATGTTAAATAAAGTATTTTAAGCAGAAATACACATAAAACTAGGTTATGTATTGATCAAAAATATTGTAACCAAAAGCACTCAGGAAACTAACCCTGTATGTCCGTAAGTGCAATGGTTCCATATTCACAAGTTCAGTGTTTGTGGTGACTTTACAGAACATAACTACCTGGAATAATGAGAATCAACTGTATTTGTAATTGTTTTTGTGTGCACAAAACATCTCTGAAGAGATTGGCTATCCACGGAGAGGAGAATTGTGCGGTTGGGGAAAGGGGTGTATTCCTTTATATGAAATACTTTTTAACTGCATATCCTTGTGTAACATTTCAAATTTTATACCATGCTGACTTTTTTATTTTTTTATTATTTTTATTTTTATTTTTAGACGGAGTTTCGCTCTTGTTACCCAGGCTGGAGTGCAATGGCGCAATGTCGGCTCACCACAGCCTCCGCCTCCTGGGTTCAGGCAATTCTCCTGCCTCAGCCTCTTGGTAGCTGGGATTACAGGCACGCGCCACCATGCCCAGCTAATTTTTGTATTTTTAGTAGAGACTGGGTTTCACCATGTTGACCAGGATGGTCTCGACCTCTCGACCTCGTGATCCACCCGCCTCAGCCTCCGAAAGTGCTGGGATTACAGGCGTGAGCCACTGCGCCCGGCCTACTTTTTTATTTTTAAAAAACAAAATCTAAAGTTGAAAAATAAACGAAAAGATTGCTAACAGTAGAACACTGAACAAACAATTGAAAGATTATCCACAGTGGAATTAATTATAAAGGTAATAGACAACCAAAATTTTCTCTTAATTTTAGTCAGACTCAGTAAAACTTTAATGTAGCGATTTCAAGGGGCTGTGCTGGACCATTCTGCTGAATATAGACATCTTGTGGGCTGTGGGGTTTTGGGGTTTTTTGTGTTTATTTTTTTGAGATAGGGTCTCAACGTGTTGCCCAGGCTGGAGCGCAGTGGTGCAATCACAGCTCACTGTAGCCCGGACCGCCTCAGGCTCAAGTGATCCTCCTACCTCAGCCTTCTGAGTTGTTGGGACTACAGGCACGTGCCACTATGCCAAACTGTTTTTCTATTTTTTGGATATGGGGTTTTGCTATGTTGCCCAAGCTAGTCTCAAACTTCTGAGCTGAAGCAATCCACCCACCTCAGCCTCCCAAAGTGCTGAAATTAAGGTGTGAACAACTGTGCCAGGCCTGAATATATAGATATTTTGGATGACTATTTTCCCCAGAAAATTAAAGTTGCCATTGTCCTGTCTCCCTACAGGAAGTTAATGAATGTGCTGTGTACGTCAAATTTTAAGGTACCCAAACGTGATGTGCGGTATAACAAATTCCACTGTTTACTGAGCCTATACTACATGCTAGGTAATAGACATGAATTAGACCTTCAAAACTCTGCCAAACAGTTATTGGGACCGTCATTGACAAAGAGAAAACTGAGTCTTCAGGAGTGAACAATTTACTTGAGGTCCTCCAGATAGTAGGTGGTACAGCTGGAGTTTGAACTAAATGGTCTGTGTCCAAGACTATGCAGGGAAAAACTAGTCCCTGTGAATGAAGAAGAACCCATCACTTAGGTAAAAAATAATACAGAATCACGCTGAGAATATAAGAACTCCAAACTATGACTCAAACGTGCAATCAACATCTGAGGTATTCAGACACGAAACAGAAAGCAGAAGCCATACTCAGTTCACCTGATGGGGGCTTTGTATTTGCTTGTTCTGTCTGGATCTCTCTTCTCCTAGTTGGTCCCAGGGATGGCATGGTCTTCTCATTATGTCAGATACCAATCCTTTAGTGAGGCCTTCCCTGACCCCCTTGCTAAACAGCTCCCTCTATCACACTGTTAGAGGCCCCCTCTATCACACTGATAGGCCCCCTCCTATCACACTGTTCTCATTGTAGCAACATCTGATGTTATTTTGTCTATATGCTTGTTTACATGTTTAGTCTTTGTGTCCTAGTGGTATGAACGGTCTCTGAGAACAGTGGCCTTGTGCCTGGAACAGTGTCTGGCGAATACTGGCCCCTCAATAAACATTTATCACAAACTGAATCTGAAATTCTACAGTTACTGGACTGACTGCACATTGCAGGGACTTAGATGAAGGCCAAGTCTTGTCATTAATGAGTATAAAATGCTGTAAGGGTGACATACAAGTCACAACTGACTTTAATGAGAAAATCTACCAGTCCCAAAGGAAAAGTAAAAATGGAAGAGTTTAAAATTAAAAGTTCAAACCTTTAAAAGGTTGTATGAAGGAGGCAGCACTGAGTTGGGCTTTCTAAGTTTCAGAAACAGAAAAAGAAGACAGGTATTCCAGTGGCTTAATTTGCCAGGGCCATAAGCTACTTACAGAGCAACGGGAGAACTAACTGTAAGATCGAGTGTGGAGGTCAAGGCATCTTCCGTCAGGCAGAAAATCTGAGTGAATGTGACAGGCAATTTGGGAGCAATGTAAAGTTCGTATGCCTGGTTGTGACATGACATTTCTGAACGCTTAATGAGAAGCTTAGAAATATTGTTGGCTAGGAATTCATTGCTCAGTTGAAAGCAAAGCAATACTAAAACGTCTGCTGAGAGTCATGCCAGTAAGAGCTACCTTTCATGGAGAGCTTACAAAGTACTGGACATTTTGTAAGCTATTGACACACCTTAACTCCTTTAATTATTACCACAGCCCAATTTGATTATCTCAATTCCATACTTAGAAATGGGGGCCCAGGGAGATTAAAGAATGTGCTCAAGTTCACCAAGCCATTTAACAAAGGTGGAACTGAAACTGTCTGAATCTACAGGTCTCAGAGTTTGGTATACTGCTTCCCTGATGACAAGTTTGAGGTGAGGGAAGAGGAAGCCAAGGCTACCCTAGGAAAGGAAAAAGTAAAACTGCATTTACAGCATGAGTATTCTCAGCTAGACACTTTGACCTAACTCAGCTTCTACAGGTCTGCCACAAGATGCCATGAAGATTTGTCAGAAGAAACCAAGCAGAGCTGGGCATGGTGGCTCATGCCTGTAGTCCCAGCCCTTTGGGAAGCCAAGGCGAAGACAAGTCAGGGCAACATGGTGAAACCCCATCTCTACAAAAAATGGAAAAATTAGCCAGGTGTCGTGGCATGCACCTGGAGTCCCAGCTACTCAGGAGGATGAAATGGGAGGACTGCTTGAGCCAGGGAGGTCAAGGCTGCAGTGAACCATGATCATGCCACAAAAGTGGGACCCTGTCTCAAAAAAAAAAAAAAAAAAAAAAAGAGAGAGAGAGAGAAAAAAAAACACAACACACACACACACAGGATGAAGCCAGGCAGGTTGGTAGGCTGCTTATTTCCAGTGAAAGAATTTCTCGTTTGGGGGGAATTTTTTTTTTTTTTTTTTTTTTTTTTTGAGTCAGAATCTCGCTCTGTTGCCCAGGCTGGAGTGCAGTGGCACCATCATGGCTTGCTACAACTTCCGTCCCCTGGGCTCAAGCAATCCTCCCACCTCAGCCTATCGAGGAGCTGAGACTACAGGCATGCCTCACCACACCCAACTAAGAAAGGATTTCTTAAATGTAATGTGGTATGTGGCCTTTCTGTGCATTTAATCTTTATCATGCCCACCCAAATTGTGGTAAGCATATAACCTTGTAGAGCAGGTTTGGTCTCTATTCTTCAAAGAGAGAACTGGCTTCCGACTAGCTGGACAAGCAAAAGAGACCATTTGCGAGATGTCTGCAAACAATAAGCTCAGAATGGCTAACCTCTCCATTATCCTCTCACAGAAAACAACACCAGGGCATCTGTTTAGTGGAACCATGTGATATTGGCATTTCATAGGCCAAAAAAGCTAAGTATTGACAATTTTGTATAGTTCATCCTTAATATCCCTTTAAGAAAGGAGGCCCAGGCCGGGGCGGGCGCGGTGGCTCAAGCCTGTAATCCCAGCACTTTGGGAGGCCGAGGCGGGTGGATCACGAGGTCGAGAGATCAAGACCATCCTGGTCAACATGGTGAAACCCCGTCTCTACTAAAAATACAAAAAATTAGCTGGGCATGGTGGCGCGTGCCTGTAATCCCAGCTACTCAGGAGGCTGAGGCAGGAGAATTGCCTGAACCCAGGAGGCGGAGGTTGCGGTGAGCCGAGATCACGCCATTGCACTCCAGCCTGGGTAACAAGAGCGGAACTCCGTCTCAAAAAAAAAAAAAAAAAGAAAGAAAGAAAGAAAGGAGGCCCTTCCACCGTTACGTTCCTGACTGATTTCGTGGTTCCTTCCTGTCTGGCAGACCTACTCCGACTTCTTAGTCTGGCTTGCAAGCTTCCAGTTTACCTTCACAAACCCAACTTCATTCCTCAAACCCCACGCGAGCCTTAGTCAGGCCAGGCTGATTCTCCTCTCAGCTACTACTGTTCATCAAAGTCTCCATTTTAATAGCACTGCAAGAAACAGTAAGAATGAGATCAGATTGTCTAGCTCAGAGACATGGCAGACTACACTTCAGCTTTGTTCTCGGTAACACCTGTGGCTGTGGAGGGCAGGGAGTAGCATGGCTCTGGTATCAGGAGCTGGGCAGTTTCAATCTCAGATGAATCACACTCAGGTGAGTTAATCACTTCTTTGAGAGTCAGCTTCCTCAACTATAAAATAACAATGGTGATGCATTCCTGTCAGAATTAACAGGAGGATTTAGGAAATAAAGTATGTGGAGCTCGCCAGGTACCCGTGCATTTACCATCCAAACATTTACCCATGCGTTGGAGTAGAACGAAGGCTAATTTGCCAAGGACCATCCTACACCCTCTGGCAGAACACTTCAGCGCATCAGGGAAGCAGGGAAGGAGGGTGGTCTTTTCCACGTAGATGACCAGTTAGGCTTCTCGATATCCCTAACAAATTATCAATCCATGATCCTGCTTTCAATACATCTGCCTCCTCTGTCAGTGACAGAGCCTCGGCACTCCTGGGACAGCTCGTGAACAAAAGCCCAGCTCAGAGCTGATCTGGAGGAAAGATACTGCCAGCCTTCTCCTAGGTACTATAAATCCCAGCCTGCTATCAAGTGAGATCATAGAGAAGTTTCTCAGGAGTTGCAACAGAAGTTGCACATTCATTTAGCTCCTGGACTGCAATGTTTTTTGACATTACATCCTGATTTTTCCTTCAAAAGTTGTTGTCTTTGGGCTAAGGACCTTGGTTTGCTCTTATTTAATAACAAGAAATCACCTTTCTTTTCAGATAACAAGAATTCTCTTAAATTCTTGTGGTTCTACTTTTGCCCTTGCTGCCAGAAGGCAACTGATCACTGCCCGTTAATCTCAGCATGGTCAGTCCTAATGGTTAGTCATGGCAGTATTCTGGTCTTGCTGTATTGCCCAGGCCAGAGTGCAGTGGTGTGATCTCGGCTTACTGCAATCTCTGCTTCCTGGGTTCAAGTGATTCTCCTGCCTCAGCTTCCCAACTAGCTGGGACTACAGGTACCTGCCACCACACCCAGATCATTTTGTATTTTTAGTAGAGACAAAGTTTCACCTTGTTGGCCAGGCTAGCCTGGAACTCCTAACTTCAGTTGATGCACCCACCTCAGTCTCCCAAAGTACTGGGATTACCAGCATGAGCTACCATGCCAATCATCTTCCATATTAAAACAATGACAAAGAATTCACGAAGTGTGTGTGAGCACACACATGTGTTTGGAAATTATCTATTCTTATTTCCAGTTCTCTTTGGGTTCTCCCTTAGGAAACAGAAACAATTAAAAAAAAATTTCTATTATTTATTTTTTAATTAATTTAATTTTTCTTTTTCCTTTTTTTTTTTAAATTGTACTTTAGGTTCTGGGGTACATGTGCAGATCATGCAGGATTGTTGCATGGGTACACACATGGCAATGTGGTTTGCTGCCTCCATCCCCCTGTCACCTACATCTGGCATTTCTCCCCATGTTATCCCTCCCCAACCTCTCTACTTCCCTTGCCCCCACTGTCCCTCCCTTGGCCCCCCCACCAACAGACCCCAGTGTGTGATGCTCCCCTCCCTGTGTCCATGTGTTGTCATTTTTCAACACCCGCCTGAGTAAGAATATGCAGTGTTTGATTTTCTGTTCCTGTGTCAGTTTGCTGAGAATTATGGTTTCCAGATTCATCCATGTCCCTACAAAGGACACAAACTCATCAATTTTTATGGCTGCATAGTATTCCATGGTGTATATGTGCCACATTTTCCTTGTCTAGTCTATCATTGATGGGCATTTGTGTTGGTTCCAGGACTTTGCTATTGTAAACAGTGCCGCTATGAACATACATGTACATGTGTCTTTATAATCGAATAATTTATACTCCTTTGGGTATATACCCAGTAGTGAGATTGCTGGGTCAAATGGAATTTCTATTTCTAGGTCCTTGAGGAAGTGCCAGACTGTCTTCCACAATGGTTGAACTAGTTTACACTCCCACCAACAGTATAAAAGTGTTCCTATTTCTTTACATCCTCTCCAGCATCTGTTGTCCCCAGATTTTTTTAATGATTGCCATTCTAACTAGAGTGAGGTAGTATCTCAATGTGGTTTTGATTTGCATTTCTCTAATAATCAGTGATGATGAGCATTTTTTCATATGTTCATTGGCCTCATATATGTCTTCTTTAGAGAAGTGTCTGTTCATATCATTTGCCCACTTTTGAATGGGTTTGTTTGTTTGTTTTCTTGTAAATCTGTTTTAGTTCTTGTAGATTCTGGATATTAGCCCTTTGTCACATGGGTAGATTGCAAACATTTTTTCCTATTCTCTTGGTTGCCAGTTCACTCTAATGATTGTTTCTTTTGCTGTGCAGAAGCTGTGGAGTTTCATTAGGTCCCATTTGTCTATTTTGGCTTTTGTTGTCAATGCTTTTGGTGTTTTAGTCATGAAGTCCTTGCCTATGCCTATGTCCTGAATAGTTTTGCCTAGGTTTCCTTCTTGGGTTTTTATGGTGTTAGGTATTATGTTTAAGTCTTTGATCCATCTGGAGTTAATTTTAGTGTAAGGCGTCAGGTAGGTGGGTCCAGTTTCTGCTTTCTGCACACTGCTCGAGTTTTTATGGTGTTAGGTATTATGTTTAAGTCTTTAATCCATCTGGAGTTAATTTTAGTGTAAGGTGTCAGGTAGGGGGGTCCAGTTTCTGCTTTCTGCACACTGCACCATTTATTAATCCTTTCCCCATTGCTTGTTTTTGTGAGGTTTGTGAAAGATCAGATGGTTGTAGATGTGTGGCGTTGCCTCCAGGGCCTCTGTTCTGTTCCATTGGTCTATATCTCTGTTCTGGTACCAGTACCATGCTGTTTTGATTACTGTAGCCTTGTAGTATAGTTTGAAACCAGGTAGCATGATGCCACCAGCTTTGTTCTTTTTGCTTAGGATTGTCTTGGCTATGCAGGCTCTCTTTTGGTTCCACATGAAGTTTAAGGTGGTTTTTTCCCAGTTCTGGGAAGAAGGTCAATGGTAGCTTGATGGGGATAGCATTGAATCTATAAATTACTTAGGGCAGTATGGCCATTTTCACGATATTGATTCTTCCTAACCATGAGCATGGAATGTTTTTCCATCTGTCTGTGTCCTCTCTTACTTCCTTGAGCAGTGGTTTGTAGTTCTCCTTGAAGAGGTCCTTTACATCCTTTGTTAGTTGGATTCCTAGGTATAGTATGCTCTTTGTAGCAATTGTGAATGAGAGTTGGCTCATGATTTGGCTGCTAGTCTGTTATTGGTGTATAGAAATGCTTGTGATTTCTGCACATTGATTTTTGTATCCTGAGACTTTGCTGAAGTTAATTATCAGTTTAAGTAGATTTTGGGCTGAGATGATAGGGTCTTCTAAATATACAATCATGTCATCTGTAAATGGAGACAATTTGTTCCTAATTGAATATACTTTATTTTTTTGTTTCTTGCCTAATTGCTCTGGCTAGAACTTCCAATACTATACTGAATAGGCGTGGTGAGAAAGGGCATCCTTGTCTAGTGCCAGATTTCAAAGGGAATGCTTCCAGTTTTTGCCCATTCAGTATGATACTGGCTGTAGGTTTGTTGTAAATAGCTTTTATTATTTTGAGATATGTTCTTTTGATACCTAGTTTATTGAGAATTTTTAGCATAAAGGGCTGTTGAATTTTGTCAAAGGCCTTCTCTGCATCTATTGAGATAATCGTGTAGCTTTTGTCTTTGGTTCTGTTTTTGTGGTGAATTACGTTTATAGACTTGCGTATGTTGAACCAGCCTTGCATCCCCGGGATAAAGCCTACTTGATCATGATGGATAAGCTTTTTGATGTGCTGTTGCAATCAGTTTGCCAGTATTTTATTGAATATTTTTGCGTCTATGTTCTTCATGGATATTGGCCTGAAGTTTTCTTTTCTTGTTGAGTCTCTGCCGGGTTTTGGTATCAGGAAGATATTGATCTCATAAAATAATTTGGGAGGGATTCCCTCTTCAAAAACAAATTTTTGAGCTAATTTTTCTTTTAATAAAACTTTTATGAATTTATACTTATATTCATTTTATATTTTGTTCCATTTGCTTTTCTTTTTTTCTTTCTTTTTTTTTCCTTTTTTTTTTTTGAGATGGAATTTCACTCTTGTCGCCCGGGCTGGAATACAATGGTGCAATCTCAATTCACTGCAACCTCTGCCTCCCAGATTCAAGCGAATCTCCTGCCTCAGCCTTCCAAGTAGCTGGGACTACAGGTGCCCACCACCAGACCTGGCTAATTTTTGTATTTTTAGAAGAGATGGGGTTTCACCATTTTGGCCGGGCTTGTCTCAAACTCCTAACCTCAGGTGATCCACCCACTTCAGCCTCCCAAAGTGCTGGGATTACAGGCATGAGCCATTGCACCCAGCCTATATTTTGTTTTCTATATTTATTAAATTTATATATTTTGTTTAAATCTCCAGCCTTAAGAACATACTTTTTGATTTAAATTTGAAAAGACAAGTTCTCTATATGAAAAGTAAGTTAGCTTATTAGCATGTTGTGATTTTTACTGCTACGTAGAGCTTGTATGCTGCTGCCATTATAAATTTGGATTATCCAAAACAAGACAAAGGCTTGAACTTTGCATGTTACTTCTACAACAGAATACAGCTTATTCTGACTACTAAGAATTCATACTTATTTAGCGTACTCACTAAAAGTAATTTGTAACCTCCAAATAAATACTCATAGTACTTTATAGTCATTTGTGGTCATGCACAGAGTGGTGAAAACTTTGAGCTGCCGAATGTGCACGTCCCCAGATGAGGCTAAACCAGGTGATGCTGCTTCTTTTTTGGACTCTTATTCCGTAAACAAATGTTTTTTGCAGTCGACTTAATGCTACTTTTCTTACATTTTTGTGCTTTTTCATGATTTCCTATTTAAATTGGCCTCCAGTGCTGAAATGCTGTGGAGTACCCTCAACTACAAGATTATGATGTGCCTTACAAAAAAACACGCGTAGATTAGCTTAGTTAAGATATGAGTTCAAGTGATATTGACTGCAAACTCAATGTTAACAAATCAACAATATGTTAAATATGATGTGTGATATTATATCTATAGGTTTCATCCACAGCTCTTGGCTCACAACTCGCACAGCCCTTGTTACAGTCTTTTGTTATAATGTTGGGGCACTTCAGGCCCAGAAGCAGGAGCAGAAACTGGAATGTCTCTCTCTGATCTTCCCTTGCTCTGGTTTTCCCAGCCCAAGGCAAGACTCTCTAATCTTAACTCGGCCTTTCTGATTGAGTCATGAGATCCTCAATTCAGAAGGGATCCTGCCCCTTATCCTGGAGAAAGGAATGTTGCACAGAGGTCAAAGAGAATCTGAACAGACAGGCCTCGCTGGGTTTCCCACTCAGTCAATAAATATTAGATCAGCCAGGTGTGGTGGCTCATGAGTGTAATGCTAGCACTTTGAGCAGCTAAGGCAGGTGGATCTCCTGAGGTTGGGAGGTTGAGACCAGTCTGACCAACATGGTGAAACCCCATGTCTACTAAACATACAAAATTAGCCAGGCATGGTGGTGCATGCCTGTATTTTCAGCTGCTTGGGAGGCTGAAGCAGGAGAATCACTTGGACCTGGGAGGCAGAGGTGGCAGTGAGCTGAAATCACACCACTGCACTCCAGGCTGGGCAACAAGAGCAAAATTCCATCTCAAAAAAAACAAACAAACAAAGAGTATTAGATGATACCTTTTGTATCCAATCACATTTCTGCATGGTTGTTAATCATACTATATAATGAAATTTCCATAAGAAGCTCAAGATTGGGTTTGGAGAACTTCCATATAGCTGAGCATCTGGAGGTTACTGGAAGGTGGTACACCTAGGGAGGACATGGAAGCTCCAAGCCTCTTTTCCCATACATTGCCCTATGTATCTTTCCATCTGTATCCTGTATAATATCTTTTTTTTTTTTTTTTTGAGACAGGGTCTCTTGCTCTGTTGCACAAGCTAGAGGACAGTAGCACTATCTCGGCTCACTGCAGCCTCTGCCTCCTGTCCTCAATCATCCCACCCCAGCCTCCCAAGTAACTGGGACTACAGGTACGTGTCGCCACACTTGGCTGGTTTTTAATTTTTTTTTGTAGAGACAAGGTCTCACTATATTGCCCAGGCTGGTCTCAAATTTCTGGGCTCAAGCAATCCTCCAGCCTTGGTCCCCACAGTGCTGAGATTACAGTTGTAAGTCACTGTGCCCAGACTTATAATATCCTTTATAATAAACTGATAAAGGTGTTGCCCTGAGTTCTGTAAGCCTCTCTAACAAATTAGTGGAACCCAGAGATGGAGAATCCCAACTTGACGCCAATCAGAGGTCAGAAGTTCCAGAGACCTAGACGTGCAGCTAGGGAGAGCAGGGAGTCTTGGGGATTGGACCCTCAACCTGTGGGATCTGTCCCTATCTCCAAGTAGCTGGCATCAAAATTGAATTGGAGGATACCCAGTGTCTGCTGCAGAATTGATTGCTTGCTTTGGTAGTGGTAGGAGAGCAGAGGAAAAACAGTTTTGAGTTTTTCTACTTACACACTAAAGATGTCTTTAACATAAGCACACTTAAAACAAAGTCATGTATCGATCAATTGTTGAAGATGTTGTGACCAGATACTTGTAGGAATTTAACTTCTGTATTTCACCTGGGAGCAATGATTTGGTGTTTGCTAATGCAGTGCTCCCAGCAACTTTATAAAGCATAACTACTGCAAGTAATGAGAATTGCCTGGACCTCCTACAAAGTACAAGGTTTAGAGGTAGACAGTACTAATCCATCCCAGGTACATGGATTAGACGCTGAGAAAGAAGAGCCTTCTAGGATAGCATCCACACTTGACACCGGTTGCTTAGTTAAGTGAATACCTTTCTTCTTAAGAAATGTCTTTTTTGAGATCAGATTTTGCTTGGTTTAAAATATATGCTTACAAAAATAAATAACTGCATTAGCCCAAAGTACTTAAAATTCTTGGTGATGTTTTTTACTGTAAACTCTGCAAAGAGCTTTTAACTCTTGTTACAGTGAAACAATGAACATATACCTCTGCAATATGGAAACTTTTCATCTGAGTCTCACATGCAGGGGAAAAAGGTAAACAACAATACTCCCTGGACCTCCCAAATCTGCTTGTCTTCAAGTTTGAAGCACAAGAAAGAATACAGAAGGAGAGACACACTGATGTATGCCTACGTGGATTCTCATATGCTTATGTTCCACTGACAGCTTCCCATTTGTCTTGTGCTAGGTAAACCCATCGGTTTGTGTAATAAAGACAAAAAGCATGCCATGTAGCACCATAATAGCATACTATTTCATCCATTGACTTGATCTGCCTATCTTGTGTATTCAAATAGCAACTATGACCTGCTTCTCCTCCCAGACAGAACAAATTGCTGGGTGTGACTTAGTCAAGCACGAGAACGAACAGAGAGAAATGTGAACTCAGGTTGTCAAGGCACAGAAGTAGGTAGTAATGGGAAGCTGATCCGATGTGATCCCAACAGACCAATTTGTTCTCTGACTGCCAGTCTCAGGATGGCAATAACTGTTCCAAGTTTTGTTTATGCCCCTAATGATACCCACAACCAGCCATTCTCATCCTAGAACATCCAGGTCTGATACATTTTGAAAGATTCAGACTATCATCTAAAATTTTATTAGACCTGATAAGAATGGTTTCCTTTACCTGATTTCTAGATGTGCAAAAGGCCACCTTTACTTTGCCCTGTTATTAAACAGTCCATGTCACTCAGCCTATGGCTGCATTTTGCCAACATTTCCTCAACTGTAATAAATTCCTTGATCAACGGATTGGTCTTACTGTTATATGCTCTGGCAAGAAATGATAAGAACTTATGAATATGAAGAAACAACACTGAGGTCTACTTGATGGAGGAGGTTGGAAGGAGGGAGAGGAGCAGAAAACTATTGGGTACTGGGCTTAATACCTGAGTAATGAAATAATATGTACAACAAACCCCCATGACACATGCTTACCTATGTAACAAACATGTACCCTTAAGCTTAAAAGTTAAAAAAAAAGGCCGGGCGCGGTGGCTCAAGCCTGTAATCCCAGCACTTTGGGAGGCCAAGGCGGGTGAATCACGAGGTCAAGAGATCGAGACCATCCTGGTCAACATGGTGAAACCCCGTCTCTACTAAAAATACAAAAAATTAGCTGGGCATGGTGGCACGTGCCTGTAATCCCAGCTACTCAGGAGGCTGAGGCAGGAGAATTGCCTGAACCCAGGAGGCGGAGGTTGCGGTGAGCCGAGATCTCGCCATTGCACTCCAGCCTGGGTAACAAGAGCGAAACTCCGTCTCAAAAAAAAAAAAAAAAAAAAAAAAAAGTTAAAAAAAATTAAAAAAGCAAAATAAATAACTTGTTGGATTAAAAAAATAGCATTACCTTCAATGTAAATTTTAAAAAAGATTTACCCACAAAAATTAGAAATTTAATTTTTTTTTAAAAAAAAGAAAAAGATTTTAAAATAGTATGTAAAGAAAGCCACAGCCTTTTTTGGGGGAAACAGAGTCTTACTCTGTTGTTTAAGCTGGAGTGCGGCAGCTCAGTCTTGGCTCACTGCAATATCTGCCTCCCTAGCACAAGCAATTCTCCTGCCTCAGCCTCCCAAGTGCCTGAGATTACAAGCCCATACCACCATATGCCCAGCTGATTTTTGTATTTTCATTAGAGATGGGATTTCACCATGTTCGCCACACTGGTCTTGAAATCCTGACCTCAAGTCATCTGCCTGTGTCAGCCTACTCAAGTGCCGAAATTACAGGTGCGAGCCACCGTGCCTGGCCTTCAGTCACTTTAAATATATATTCTCATAATAATGCTTTTGCTTTTGAACATGCTTTTTTTTTTTTTTTTTTTAATGGTATCTCTTTTTGCCTGTGGCCCTACTGAATCAGACTAGACTTATCAAGCTTTCTGTTGACCTTAGGTTTCCTGATGCATGAAGCTGACATTCCTAAAATGTCAACACACCTTCACTAAAATAAATTTGCTTTTCTTCTATAAGACCTATTAGTCACAGATGCAGATTCTACAACACAATACATGTAAAGCACAAGAAACCCATAACATTATATACCACAACCTTTACCTACATTTTCACTTTTGCTCCAAAGTTGGCATATTTAGATTTCGATGCATCTAAACCCATCCCAAGAATATAATGCACTGAATGAACAGCCTAATTATTCTTATTGAGTGCAATTAACTCAACAGGATACTTGTTATATATAACTCATTCTCCATCCTGTTTTGTTCCCTTGCTGGTGAGGAGTTGTGATCCCTTGGAGAAGGAGAGGCGTTCTGGTCTTTAATGGTTTCATCCTTTTTGCACTGGTTTCTTCCCATCTTTATGGGTTTATCTAGCTTTGATCTCAGGGAGCCCCTTGAAGAGGCAGTTTGTCCCTTGTCTGCCTGCAGAGGTGCTGCTGGGCTGCCACAGACTCAGTTCAGCTGCGGTGTAGACTTCCCGTGTCTTTTGTTTACACAGGGAGGTTAGGCCTGCCTCTGTAATGGTGGATGCCCTTAGCCCCACCAAGCTCTACGGTTACCGGTTAAGCTTGACCTACTGTGCTGGCTGGGAAACCACTCTAAAGCGGGAGGGCTTCAGCCTGCTGGGCTTTGTGGGGGAGGGACCGCCTAGCCACATCGCCTGTCTCCCTGCTTTTAGCGCTCCCTCTCTCCTGGGGGCTGGTAGCTCCGTCCCGCAGGCTGTCCCGGCCAGCCAATGCGTCTGCCTAAATCTGTGCCAGCAATCCGCAGCACGGGCAGTGGCTGCTATTAACTCTGTGCAGGTAACTTGCCTCGCTTTTCAGCCTGGCGAAGATCTCTTGGTGTGTGGGTTGCAGAGGCTTTTGGAGAAGTGCATTATCTGGTCCGGAGTGCGGCGGTGGTAAGCCCCCGATCCTCCAGTCAGATGCACTTCCCGGATGGGGCAGTGCCCTGCCCTGCCTCGTCGGTTTGCCCTCTCTGGGCTATGCCCATTGTCCAATCAGTCCCATTGAAATGAACCTGATATGTCAGTTGGAGATGCGGAGATTGCTCGCTTTCTGCATCTCTCTCACTGGGAGCTGCGCACCAGAGCTGTTTCTATTTGGCCATCTTGGCGGAAATCCTATTTATTATTTTTTGAGACAGTCTCATTCTATTGCCCATGCTAGAGTATAGTAGCATGATCTTGGCTACTGCAACCTCTGTCTCCCAGGTTCAAGTGATTCTCCTGCCTCAGCCTCTCTAGTGGCTGGGACTACAGGTACGCATCACCACATCCAGCTAATTTTTGAGTTTTTAGCTGCGATGGGGTTCCACCTTGTTGTCCAGGCTAGTCTTGAACTCCTGACCTTGTGATCTACCCACCTTAGCCTCCCAAAGTGCTGGGATTACAGGTGTGAGCCACTGCACCTGGCCTCAATGTTTCTACTTTTTAAGAAGACCTTTCCATTTGTGAAGAATATATAAAAAGTGCTATAAGCCGGGCGCGGTGGCTCAAGCCTGTAATCCCAGCACTTTGGGAGGCCGAGGCGGGTGGATCACGAGGTCAAGAGATTGAGACCATCCTGGTCAACATGGTGAAACCCCGTCTCTACTAAAAATACAAAAAAAAAAATTAGCTGGGCATGGCGGCGCATGCCTGTAATCCCAGCTACTCAGGAGGCTGAGGCAGGAGAATTGCCTGAACCCAGGAGGCGGAGGTTATGGTGAGCCGAGATCGCACCATTGCACTCCAGCCTGGGTAACAAGAGTGAAACTCTGTCTGAAAAAAAAAAAAAAAAAAAAAAGTGCTATATAAGAACATATAAAAAGAACATATAGAAAGTGCCAAGATGATTTTTGTCGTAACCTGAAATTGTTTCTTTCTTCTGAGAGTATATCTTCTCATGCTAGCATGGTCAAAGATACCTTATAGCCAACCCAATCCACCTACTTTGCTAACAGTTAAACTTTACCTGATAATGTGTGGAGGGCAATGTGCCCGGTCCTTGAGAGACAAAGTACAAGACTGGTCTAAGCCTCTCAAGGCGATCAGTCTCTTTGTCATTTAAGAGTCAGTGTAAGGGCCGGGCGCGGTGGCTCGAGCCTGTAATCCCAGCACTTTGGGAGGCCGAGGCGGGTGGATCACGAGGTCGAGAGATCGAGACCATCCTGGTCAACATGGTGAAACCCTGTCTCTACTAAAAATACAAAAAATTAGCTGGGCATGGTGGCGCGTGCCTGTAATCCCAGCTACTCGGGAGGCTGAGGCAGGAGAATTGCCTGAACCCAGGAGGTGGGGGTTGTGGTGAGTCGCGATCGCGCCATTGCACTCCAGCCTGGGTAACAAAAAGTTAAACTCCGTCTCAAAAAAAAAAGTCAGTGTAGGCAAAGCAATTCCAGTCCTCTGTCAGTGAATGGTCAGTGTTGAGACACATCACCAGGCCTGGCTGAGGATAAGGCTGAAGTTACAGCAATAATAAGAGCAAATCTAGGCATAGTGGCTCATGCTTGTAATCCCAGTGACTGAGAGGCTAAGGCTGGAGGATTTCTGGAGAACAAGAGTTCAAGACCAACCTGGGCAACATAGCAAGACCCTCATCTCTACAAAAAATTTAAAAATCTGTCAGGTGTGGTGGCATGTCCTGTAGTCTGAACTACTTGCAAGGCTGAGATGGGAGGATGGTTTGAGCCCAGGAGTATAAGACTGTAGTAAGCTGTGATCATGCCACTGCATGCCAGCCTGGGCAATGGATGAGATATTGTTTCTTAAAAAATAAATAAATGAGGTTGGGCTTGGTGGCTCACATCTGTAATCCAAGCACTTGGGAGGCCAAGGCAGGCGGATCACCTGAGTTCGGGAGTTCAAGATCAGCCTGACTAACATGGTGAAACCCCGTGTTTAAATAAATAAATAAAATAAGAACATATCCTTCTACAAACTTACTGAGTACGAGTTGGCTTGTAAATTTCTCCTTGATAAGAAAGTGAATAAAAGTTGAGATGCTTATGTAGGAACCTTGGTGATATGGCAGCCACCTTGTCACCATGAAGAAAAAACAATTGACACATTATGGATGGCAAAACAGAAACTCAGATAGAAGCCAGATCATTGATAACATTATTAAGCCAGGGAATGACCACTGAGGCTTCCAACTGAAGCTATTGTTATGTGAAATAATTAAAAGTCTTCATGTTTTAGGCTACAGTTAATGAAGTTCTGTTACTTGCACTTGAAAGCATCTTTTTTCTTTTTCTTTTTATTTATTTTATTTATTTATCTTTTTAATTTTTTTGAGATGGAGTTTTGCTCTTATTACCCAGGCTGGAGTGCAATGGCGAGATCCCGGCTCACTGCAACCTCCGCCTCCTGGGTTCAGGCAATTCTCCTGCCTCAGCCTCCTGAGTAGCTGGGATTACAGACACACGCCACCATGCCCAGCTAATTTTTAGTATTTTTAGTAGAGACGGGGTTTCACCATGTTGACCAGGATGGTCTCGATCTCTTGACCTCGTGATCCACCCGCCTTGGCCTCCCAAAGTGCTGGGATTACAGGCTTGAGCCACCGCGCATAGCACGAAAGCATCTTAACAGAGTTCCCTGATAGACATAAATGTTCTTCACAGCAAACTGATGAGTATTACCCAAAAAGGACATAACCTATGAAGAAAATGATCTGAAATATATTGTATTTTGTACTCAACTGGTCAAACTTAAAGCAATTTTAATACTATAATTCAGTATATTTTGTGTTCTTCTAAAGCTACTAGTTTTCTTTTCTCTGTCTTCTAAAAGTAATTTAAAAATATGTTGACTGAAAAGAGTGAGATGCATCTCCTCAAGCTTTTCATGTGTCAGCTAGAAGATTACATTAAAGAAACAGAATTCTCTCACTTATATTTTGGGGTAGGAAGTATTTAACAACATGTAAAAATATCTATTCTATATATTTCTTAAAAGTTAAGCTATAGAAAAAATATGATATGAAAACTATGATAATTTTTTTTTCTTTGAGACAGAGTTTCACTCTTGTCCAGACTAGAATACAATGGCGCAATCTCGTCTCACTGCAACCTCTGTCTCCTGGGTTCAAGCAATTCTCCTGCCTCAGGCTTCCAAGTAACTGGGACTATAGACATGTGCCACCACACCCAGGCAATTTTTGTGTTTAGTAGAGATAAGATTACACTATGTTGGTCAGACTGGTCTCGAACTCCTGACAACAGGTGATCCACCTACCTCGGCCTCCCACAGTGCTGGGATCACAGGTGTGCACCACTGTGCCAGGCCGATAATATTTTTGTTAAAAAGAAACAGGCCAGGCATGGTGGCTCATACCTATAGTCTCAGCACTTTGGGAGGCCAAGTCAGGATTGCTTAAGCTCGGGAGCTCAAGACCAACCTGGGCAACATGGTGAGATTGCCTCGTTACAAATAATCAAAAAATTAGTCCAGTGTGGTGGTGAATGCCTGAAGTCTCAGCCACTTGGGAGCCTGAGGCTGGAGGATCACTTGAGCCAGAAGATTGATGCTGCAGTAGCCCAGATGACAGAGCGAGACTCTGTCCTAAATAAAAAACAAAAACTCAAAGATGCATAATAAATTTTTAAAGACTTACACCAAAATCTTAGTGTATATCTCCAGGTGACATTTGTTTTCTTCTTTTCACTTACTTTTATTTCTTAAATATTCTATAATATATTAAAGTTACCTGCTCCAAGCCTATACACAAGAAGCAGAAAATTACAACTGATAGAAGTTTATGCTTTTAAAAGTGTCTCTGCAATAGTATATGTTATTTATCAAGATGAATCCTAGTAGTTTTCTACATTAGGTAAAATATTCAAAAAAAGTTATATGTATATCTTCATAATTCTAGGCCTCTAGACACATATAATTTAATTGACAAGACAAATAAATAAAATACATGCATATAAACTTCAGAAAATAGGACAAAAGTAGGCCGTGTGCGGTGGCTCATGCCTGTAATCCCAGCACTTTGGGAGGCTAAGGCAGGCAGATCACCTGAGGTCAGGAGTTTGAGACCAGTCTGGCCAACAAGGTGAAACCCCGTCTCTACTAAAAATACAAAAAATTAGCCAGGTGTGGTGGTGGTTGCCTGAAATCCCAGCTACTCAGGAGGCTGAGACAGGAAAATTGCTTGAACCTGGGAAGTGAAGGTTGCAGTAAGCCGAGATTGCACCACTGCACTCCAGCCTGGGCAGCAAGAGCAAAACTCCAACTCAAAAACAGGAAAATAGGGTAAAAATATTAAATCATTAAACCCAGACAAACTAAAGAGAAAACTTTAGAGGAAACTAAAGAGGAATATTTCTTTTCATGTTTACATGAAAAAATATAATTTAAGCTAATACCAAAGACAACAAGCAAGCTATTGATGCTTTGGCCTAAGGTCAATGAAAACATAGCTTATATAACACTTTGGAAAATTACTTTATTCCAAATGTCCTAGGTATTGCATATAAACAAGACATATGGAGCTGTTATGTCATAACCTAGGAAAAACAGTTTAAATCTATTACAGCACACCTAGATATGATCAACTATAAACATAAAAGAACCCTACATCCCTTCCCCTGAGTAAAATTTAATCCTGAAGAAGGACATCCAGTTGCACTTAATTTTAGTTATTTTTTTGTACTCCATCATGAAAAGGTGGAACAAGCATGGTTTCTTCAGCTTCACAGTCCCTATTCCTCATCCCTCCAGCATTGCTGGGGAAAAAGGAGCCTCCTGACACCAAATACTCTGTGGGGGAAGAACTATCAGCCATAAAATGTTTAGTCAAAAGACAAACTCATAGATCTCTGAGGACGAGCTTTCTATTACTCATCCATGGTATAATCCTCAAAAACACGGCAGAGTTATTTCTTTTAGTATATGCCACATAGTTTTCCATTGTATTATTGTGTTTATTTTATCCATATAACCCAAATTCACCCCCCAAAAATCTTGAGTTTGCCTGAATTATTCATATGAAATAACACCCACAATCTAAGCCGAAACAGCAGACGTAATGTGATAACCTCTTCTCACTGTAAGAGTAGAACTAAAAGTTAGAATTAACATTTGCTGGATTTAAAAAGAATAAGCCAAATCATTAAGAATATTTATTTATTTATTGGAACAGGGTCTCATTTTGTCACCCAGGCTGCTGGAGTGGAGTAGTGTAATCATGGTTAACTGCAGCTTCAAACTCCCAGGCTCTTTTGCTCAAAGTGTTAGGAAAAGAAAAAAAAAAAAAAAAAGTTAAAAAAAACCCACAAACTTTCTGCCACAAGAATATTGAAGAAAAAAACAAACAAACACAAACTCCCAGGCTCAAGCAATCTTCCTGCTTCAGCTTCCCAAATAGTTGAGACTACAAGCAGCAACCAAACCTGACTAATTATTATTATCTTTTTTTATTTTTATTTTTATAAAGCAAGACGAAGTCTTACTATGTTACCCAGGTTGGTCTCAAACTCCTGGACTCAAGCAATCCTCCCAGCCTCATGGCCTCAGTCTCCCAAAGTGCTGGGATTACAGGCATGAGCCACTGCACCTGGCCTATACCTTGTTTTCTTACATCCAGAAATAATCATTTAATTGGTCTATAACTTAAGAATGAAATTTTGTCTAAATTTAGATAAAGGATAGAACTAAAAAATATCAAAGGTTTACAGAGTTTTTTTTTTTTTTTTTAACTATATTCCAAGGTCACGTGTGGTGGCTCACATCTGTAATCCTAGCAATTTGGGAAGCCAAGGCAGAAAGATTACTGAGACCAGGAGTTCAATACCAGCCCAGGCACCATGGCAAGACTCAGTCTCTACAAATAATCTAAGAATTTAGCTGTGTGTGGTAGTGCATGCCTGGGAGGCTGAGGTGGAAAAATTGCTTGAGCTCAGAAGTTTGAGGTTACAGTGAGCTATGGTTGTGCCACTGTCCTCCAGCCTGGGAGACAGAGTGAGACTCAACCTCAAAAATAAATAAATAAATAATATTAAGTCCGGGTGCAATGGCTCACGCCTATAATCTCAGCACTCTGGGAGGCTGAGACGGGTGGATTGCTTGACTCCGGGAAGTTAAGACCAGCCTGGGCAACTTAGTGAAATACTGTCTCTACTAAAAATACAAAAAAAAAAAAAAAAAAAAAAAAATAGCTGAGTGTGGTGGTGTGGGCCTGTAATACGAGATACTTAGGAGGCTGAGGTGGGAGAATCACTTGTGCCCGGGAGGTTGAGGCTATGGTAAGCTGAGATTGTGCCACTTCACTCCAGCCTGGGCGATCAGAATGAGACCCTGTCTAAATAAATAAATAAATAAAATTAAAACTGCATTTCATATGATTTTGAGCCATTCTCCTCTAACCTCTAGGGACATAGACAATGGAGAGAGAGACTGGGATGGAAAGCCAGGTCTTCTTAGATCTAAGCCAACTTCCTAGATCCTAATTAACCCGATCAACTACAGGGTAACTAAAATGTAAAACAAGGAGGAGAGGAGAGAAAATGAAATAAAATGTAAAACAAAACAAAACGTCTATTTTTTTGTGTACTGAAAGGTAATCCTCTCCCTCTTTCTCCTTTCAGAAAGTGAAGTCTAGAAGAAGCAAGAGTCCAAACAAATGCTCTGGATCAGTGTCATCTGCTTTTCCAGCAGTGCTGTGGGAACCCATCACCTTGCTCCCAACCAGAAGTTCACTGGAACTTCTGAGCAGATCACACGTAACAGGCTCTCTGGATCCACAGAGCCTGACCTCTGCACTAGACAGACTGGCCCCTTCTAAACTTCATTTCAGAGAGTATCAAAATCTTTCTAACACCTCCAAACCAGACACCATCTCCTAGGCATTCTACAGTACTACTGAAGATATTTGTTAACCGTATACTCCAGGTATGTGTGCGGTAACTGTTTCCAGGTGCCACAAGGTCCCTGAGCCAATTATTCTATTTATTTATTTTTTCACTCTAGGGATGAGTTTACACTTAGCCTTTTATTTCTATTAGATTAGATGACTTTTGTCCCTAGGGAACCTTTGTCCCATTAGATACATTCCTCCATATGTAAAAGTTGTAATGCTAAAGTTAATGTTTTTTTTTTTTTTAATCATCTTCCCTTGAACTGTAATCCTTTTCTATTAAAAAAAAATAATCAAATTGGCTGGGTATGGTGGCTCCCGCCTGTAATCCCAGCACTTTGGGAGGCCGAGGCAGGTGAATCACCTGAAGCTGGGAGTTCAGGACCAGCTCCCAACCAGATCACTGGAACTTCTGAGCAGACAACACATAACAGGCTCTCTGGATCCGCAGAGAAACCACATTTCTACTAAAAATACAAAATTAGCTGGGTGTCATGGTGCATGAGTGTAGTTCCAGCTACTCAGAAGGCTGAGGCAGGAGAATCACTTGAACCCGGTAGGCAGAGGTTGGGGTGAGCTGAGATCACATCATTGCACTCCAGCCTGGGCAGCAAAAGCGAAACTTCATCTCAAAAATAAGAAAACTGGAACAGCAGAAGGATAAGGACTAAACGCTCACCTTTTTTTCTCTCTTGCCCAAATTCCTATCTAAAGTGTCTGGAAAGTCACACCCTACAAATCATAAAATTTCTCCAAACCTGAATCTGGCATAACAGCACATCATAGATAAAGAAGGAAATCAAAATATTTTACCGTGAGGCCTCTAGATGACTTCAAACCAAACCAAACCAACCCCAAAAAAAAAAAACAAACCAAAAGGGCAGTCACCTATGAGACCTTATCTACATAGGCATCTTATGTAGAACTACAACTCCTTATCTTAACCCACCTTTCTACTGATTCCTGGTTTTTACATAATATATAACTCTTTTAACAAACTGCCAATCAGAAAAGCTTTGAATCTAGCTGTAAGCACCACCCCTACCTCTCTCCCCTAATTCAAGTTGTCCTGCCTTTCTGGACAGAACCAATGTATACCTAACATGTATTGACTGATGTCTTATGTCTCTCTAAAATGTATAAAACCAAGCTATAAAGCAACCACCCTGTGCACATGTTCTCAGGACCTCTTGAAGCTATACTCAGGTCATGGTCACTCATATTTGGCTTAGAATCAATCTCTTCAAATATTTTACAGTGTTTGGCTCTTTTATTATTTTGGCTCTTTTTATTATTTCTCTTTCTCAATAAAGAGAAATAATAACCATCAGTTTACCACCTTTACAGAACTATTTTTTTAAAACCACATTATTATGTTTTTCTTCTAGGTTTTTTTTTTATTGTGCATACAATTCCATCCTCCCTTCTACTTTAGAGAAGTCTTTTTTTAAAGAGTCATCTCGTCCAGACACAGTGGCACACATCTGTAATCCCAGCAATCTGGATTGCTTTGAGCTCAGGAGACCAGCCTGGGCAATATGGAGAAACCCCATCTCTACAAAAAATACAAAAATTAGCCATGTGTGGTGGCGTATGCCTGTGGTCCCAGCTACTTGGGAGGCTGAAGTGGGAGGATCACTTTAGATTGCGAAGCAGAGGCTGCAGTGAGCTGAGATTGCACTACTGTATTCCAGCCTGGACAGCAAAGTGAGACCCTGTCTCAAGAAATAAATAAATAAACATAAAACTATAAAATAAAAAAGTCATCTCTCTCTGATTGGAGTAGATAGTTTGAGTACCTAGAAAAGGACTAATAATCCCCAACAGTTAGCATGGATTCACTAAGAATTAGTCATGTGAAACACACACATTTTCCTTTTAAAAATGAGGTTAGATGAAGAGCGTACAATTTTTTTAAGGCACCGGACAATCTCCCATGATTCACTTAAGGAAACAGAAACAAGTGCTGGACAGTATAATCAGATGCATTTGAAAGTTAATGAACAGCCTGTGTGCCCGTGCACGCGCGCATGCATTCACCTATTCAACAAACACTGAGTCCAAGCGTACGCCAAATTCTGTGGTAAGCACTGATTTCAGAGAAAATATTTATCTATTTATTTTTTTGAACCCTAGAGTGTTAGTTTTTTTTTTCATGCTGTATATTTATCTATTTATAAACCAAGTGCCAGCGAACCACAAAAAAAGAGCAATAGATATAGATGGGTGCAGAGAAAAAGGCTTTGGAATTCAAATTTCGATTAAGTAGGCACCGAACAAGGGTTGCTTCAAGAAGTAACATTAAGACGGGAATTTGGTGCCAGATTTTGAATGACCTTAAAACAATAGGAAAGCACTGAAGGTTGAGATGGAGTCTCCCTCTGTTGCCCAGGCTGGAGTGCAGTGGCATGATGTCGGCTTCCTGCAACCTCCACCTCCTAGGTTCAAACAATTCTACTGCCTCTGCCTCTCGAGTAGCTGGGACTGCAGGTGTGTGCCACCACGCCTGGCTAATTTTTGTATTTTTAGTAGAGATGGGGTTTCATTCACCATGTTGGACAGGCTCATCTCGAGCTCCTGACCTCGTGATCCACCTACCTCAGCCTCCCAAAGTGCTGACATTACAGGCGTGAGCCACAGCATCCAGCCAGCACCAGAGGTTTTTAACCACTGTGGTGATGAGATCAGATCTGTGACTCCAAATACAATGGGAGATAGGAATCTAGGAGACTAAAAGTAGTCCTGGGGAGCTGAAGGAAGTCAATGACAAGCACAATGAGACGTGAAAAACAAAACTGACGGCCAGCTCACATGGGAATTGGTTGTAAATTACAGGTAGGAGAAGATGGAGATGAGTACTTTTGTGCTGAGCTATGTCCTGGTCCTACGTAGATGACAAAGTAGGTACAGCAGATTAGCTAAGGAAGAGTTCAGTCTGTGAAATTGATGGTTTGAGAAGACAGATCCAAAGAATGAGAGATGGAGTCAGTTTCATACAGAGCAGTGCTTCCACTTAGGGCAAGTGGGAAGATTTTTCACAGTAATACTTGTCTGGATCCGCCCCCCCACTCCCCGACACACACACAAACAGATCTAAATCTGAATCCCTGAGATAAGCCTGTGCATGTGTATACCAGGGAAAAACAAACTTTCTAGGTAAGTCTGATTCAGTACCTGGGTAAGGATCACGGACATGGAGCATGTTTCTAAAGCTTTTTCCTACCCCACACTTTTCTCTTGTCAGTGGAAAAAGGATTTAGTAATCACAAAGAGCTGGCAAAGAACCAAGTACTAACCAAAGTCATGCAATCACTCACAGTATCAGCAATCACAAAATGCAGGTTCAAAAAAAGTATTTTTGTAAATATGAATGCAAGAACCATAATGGAAAACTAAATACAACTCAAGACAATCCTGTATTCACTGATGACAGTGTCCTTACATTTTCTAGAATGTCATGTACAGTAGGAACTTTGCAACATTCCAAAGCAAATTAGTGGCAACCTTTTTAGCAGAATATGTAATTAGAACATGACTCCTACCCCTACCTGAGAGCAAGGCTCTAGTACAGACTTACTGTGTTGAATGTACTAAGTGCCAAATTTTAGCAAGTTTTAATACATCTCTTAGTGGTTTCTAGTAGGTAATAATTGTTCAAACCAAAAGAGGGCTAATACTTTATTTTTCAGAAGTAGCTAGTTGGATTACCAGTGGACTGCAAATAAAATTTGAGAAATGGCTTAGAAAAGAAGGCCTAAAAAGAACAAAATATATATAAGAAGTATTAAGACAGTCATGAAGAAGTGGCAATAAAAGACAGCTAGAGTCACAATTAGGATGACAGGACGACTGATGGAGGAACTCATCTTTCAGCTCAATAGGTAGAAGAACCTTTAATGAAAAGATAGAACTTCCAGATAAGTATGCAGAAATACCTTCAATCAGCCACTTCATGTGTCAAGGACTGAAAGGCGTTTCCTGAGAAGTCCTCAGGTCCCGAATGTGGATGACCAAGAAAAGAATAAGTGATTTAACAAGTAGGTGACTATTCCTACTGACCACCAGCACACACAGAAATCCTATCATCTATAACCTTCTCTACAGTCAAGAAGACTTATTTTGAGACATGTGATAGCCTACCCATCTCTCACCTAGTAGCCCCCACACATCATAAAAATAAACAATGCTGGAGAAGCATCCCAGCAACCTGACCACCGCTGGTCTTCCCTGGAGACCATGAACCACACTGTCCGAAACTTCTTCACTCCCACCAGCACTGACCATCTCCTGAACGATGAGATGCTGAAGGAGGAATATGAGGTGGATGTGCAGGGGGTGGGGGGCGCCCCACAACCCTGTGCCACGACATCCACTGTGATCCACATCGGAAGCGAGACCTCCGTGCCTGACCATGTCGTCTGGTCCCTGTTCAACACTGTCATCATGAACTCCTGCTGCCTGGGCTTCATAGCGTTCACCTACTCTGTGAAGTCTAGGGACAGGATGATGGCTGGCGACCTGACCGGGGCCCAGGCCTACGTCCCCACCGCCAAGTGCCTGAACATCTGGGCCCTGATTTTGGGTATCATCTTGACCATTCTGCTGATCATCATCCCAATACTGATTCTGCAAGCCTATCAATAGATCCAGAGGAATCATCCCGGCCAGGGGCTCTGCCCATGACCTGTCTCCCACGTACTCCAGCTTCCATTCCTCGCCTGCCCCCAGCCGGGTCCTGTATCAGCCCTTTACCCTCACACACTTTTCTACAATGGCGTTCAATGAAGTGCACGTGTTCCTGGTAAATAAATAAGTAAATAAATAAATAAACAATGCCGAGAGGCAACGTGGTATTTTTCCTTTTTTCCCTTTCTGATTACACTCTACATTCTGAATGTTGGGATGTTTCTGATTCAAAACAAGCAATATGGATTAGTGCCACTGATTCTTTTAAATATAAGTGGAATGGGTTCAGGCACAGTGACTCTTGCCTGTAATCCCAGCACTTTCGGAGGCCGAGGTCACTTAACATCAGGAGTTCGAAATCAGCCTAGTCAACATGATAAAACCCCGTCTCTACTAAAAATACAAAAATTAGTCAGGTGTAGTGGCATGTACCTGTAAGCCAAGCTACTCAGGAGACCATGGCAAGAGAATCACTTGAACCCAGGAGGCAGGGGTTGCAGTGAGCCAGGATTACACCACTGCACTCCAGCCTGGGCAACAGAATGAAACTTCATCTTAAAAAAAAAAAAAAAAAAAAAAAAAACCATATATATGTATATGTATATATATATGAAATGTTTTTTAAGAAACACTATAAACTGAATAAAACCATGGAGGTCAATGATTTCAGATTCATTATGTATTATTGAATAAAGTACGTAAACCTATCTTATGATGTCATGTAATAATTATAATTAGGTAATCCTTATCTTCACTCATTTTATATTTATTCTACATCTATTAAAATTTAACTTATTTCAATTTATGATGAAAATTTTATAATGTGTGAGGCAGCACATAGTGTTTTAAACTTGTTTTAGGGGCATATGAGCAAAAGCCTGAAAATCACTCCTTTTCCTAGGAAAACGCCATAAAGCCAATTTCTTCTGATTAAGCACCACACTTAAGAGGTCCTTTGATCTCTTAATCATCCCTTAATTTACACAGTATCAATTTTTCCACTCCTTTCTGGAGCCATTTTTGACTGGGCATAAAGTTTCCACCTCTTCTCAAGAGTTACTATGTAGTAAACAGTAAGCAGATAACCTAACTGTTCCTAAGTTAGGAAAAAGCATATAATCTAACTGTTCTTAACAAATGAAGACTTTTCAAGTTAGACCCTCCATCTCGTCACAAAGTTACTATGTAGCAAACAGTAAGCAGAGAAGAAACACATTATCTAACTGTTCCTAGCAAATGAAGGCTTCTCAAGTTAGACCTCAGCAAAATGAAAAAAAAAAAAAAAATTCTGTGGGAGGCCGAGGTGGACATATCAGCTGAGGTCAGGAGTTCAAGACCAGCCTGGCCAACATGGTGAAACCCCATCTCTACTAAAAACACAAAAATTAGTCAGCATGGTGGCACATGCCTGTAAGCCCAGCTACTCCCAGGGAGGCTGAGGCTGAAGAATAGCTTGAATGATGGAGGCGGAGGTTGTGGTGAGTCGAGGTCACACCACTGCACTCCAGCCTGGGCAATAAGAACAAAACTCCGTCTCAAAAAAAAAAAAAAAAAAAAGGTGTAATGAGATAGTACATAAATGTGTTCAGTGCAGTGCCTGGCACATAATGGGGAATTCAGGCATTCACAGTTTAGGTACTGAATGATCTAAGGCACACTAAAAACTTGGAAATGAGGCTGAAAGAAATGGGACAAAGTAACAGTGGCTGCCTCTGGAAAAGAATTAAAGGTGTTTCCTTTCTGACATCTTCATAATTATTAATGTTTTCTTTTCCTATCACTATTTCTTATCTTAGAATCAGGAAAAGAATTTAAAGCTAATAAAATGAAACTAAAGGTATTCTGTGATTCTTCACATTATGGGAGCTGACCTCCAAGAATAGGGATACCCCCAACCCACACATTTTTATTTTACTGTCAATGGTGGGTGGCTGTTTACAAGTAGCTACACTAAAACCTGCTGGGAGGAAAGTCTGGCTGCAGAGCGGGTGGAAGCACAAAATTCCCAGAGTCTAGAACCAAGCTAACTGAGTGCAAGAAGTTAATATTACAGAGCAGACAGAAAATATTTTATAGGCCAAAGCTTTACAAAGCTGTTCCAAATCTGTGTGCCACAGTTTGTTTTACATGAACTGTGAAAGAGTTTATGATAGAAGCATCATCATTAAAGGTGTCATGGCTTTCTGAAACTACAAAGTGTTGATACTGAACGAATGATCTTCAGAAAATAATTCTCAGTTTAATGTTTATTATAGCCAGTGACGCTAATAGGGTTTTCTGTAGTTATCCTGGCCTTAAGTGCTCAGGATCCACCTAGTGAAAATTATTAACACAAGAGACATTTGTGGATCACTAAGACCACAGATACCTGACATGTTTTCAGTGCAGCCAAGTTTTCAAGTGCATTGTTTTACTGATTTGAATGCTGTATTAATATTCCAAGCAGAGGATGACTGGGGCCATGTGACACACCTGTCAACGTTCCACCAGCCATCCAAGCCTTATTCAAGCCCAGTTTTCCTTTTCTGAATCCCACATATAAATCCTACTCCCTTACCTGAGTTGTCTATTGTGCAAAAGATCACAAAGGGTGGCTGTAAGGGTTTAACACTTAAAGTATGTAAAACATTTTAAAAGAAGGCCTGCAATCAGTAAGCAGCCATGTATTAACTGTTAGTATCATTGCTTCAGGACAAAGAAAATCTACCCTGCTGTCTAGGTGTGGTGGTTTGCACCTGTAATCCTAGCACTTTGGGAGGCTGAGATAGGAGGATCACTTGAAGCCAACAGCTCAAAACCAGCCTAAGGGCGGGGCAAGGTGGCATGTGCATGGTGTGTGCCTGTAGTCCCAGCATCTAAGGAGGCCGAGGTGGGAGGATCGCTCGAGCCCAGGAGTTCTGGGCTGTAGTATGCCGATCAGCTGTCCACACTAAGTTCGGCATCAATATGGTGACCTCCCAGGAGCGTGGGACCACCACCAGGTTGCCTAAGGAGGGGTGAACTGGCCCAGGTTGGAAACGGAGCAGGTCAAAACTCCAGTGCTGATCAGTAGTGGGATAACCACTGCCCTCCAGCCCAGGCAATATTGCAAGACCCGTCTCTTAAAACAAAAACCCGTAATCCCACCACTTTGGGATGCCAAGGCGGGTGGATCATGAGGTCAAGAGATCGAGACCATCCTGGTCAACATGGTGAAACCCCGTCTCTACTAAAACTACAAAAAATTAGCTGGGCATGGTGGCACGTGCCTGTAATCTCAGCTACTCAAGAGGCTGAGGCAGGAGAATTGCCTGAACCCAGGAGGCGGAGGTTGCGGTGAGCCGAGATGGCGCCATTGCACTCCAGCCTGGGTAACAAGAGCGAAACTCTATCTCAAAAAAAACAAACAAAAAACCAAACAACAACAACAACAACAACAACAACAACAACAAACCAGCCTAAGCCACATAGCAAGACTCCTAACTCTACAATACAATAAAAAAATTAGGTGAAGTGTTACATGCCTGTAGTCCCAGCTCTTGGGAGGCTGAGGCAAGAAGATGGCTTGAACCCAGAAGCAGAGTTTGAGATGACAGTGAACTATGATTGTGCCACTGCACTCCAGCCTGCGTGACAAGCAAGACCCTGTCTCTATTTAAAAAAGAGAGAGAGAGGCCAGGTGCAATGGCTGGCACCTGTAATCTCAGCACTTTGGAAAGCCGAGTGGGCGGATAACGAGGTAGGAGTTCAAGAGCAGCCTGGATAACACAGTGAAACCCTGTCTCTACTAAAAATATACACATTAGCCAGGCATGGTGGTGCATGCCTGTAGTCTCAGCTACTGGGGTGACTGAGGTAGAAGAATCACTTGAACCCAGGAGGTGGAGGTAGCAGTGAGCCGAGATCATGCCACTGCACCCCAGCCTGGGAGACAGAGCAAGACTTTATCTCGAAGAAAAACAAACAAACAAACAAACCTCCTGTATCTCTAAAATAAATGATTGGAGGCTAAATATAATTAGAGATGCTGGGTGTTTTTTTTTTGTTTTTTTTTTTTGTTTTGTTTTGTTTTTTTTTTTAAGTTCTCAGAAACCTAAATAACTATGCCAACATTTGTACCTGTGTGAATACATGTACAATCAGAATCTGGATAAATAAATGAAGTTATGAGTTTTAATATTACAATAAAGCCAAGTTATAGTTTTACTCAGATTACCTAGGGTTATCAACAGAAATGGCATATGTTGTACAGGTAACTTTCCTAGGTACAGCCCTAAGCTCTCCTAACAAAGATAATTGGAAAGTAAATGAGAGCAGGTGGATGACAGCTACATAAAGAGTAAAGAGGGCTGAGGCAAATTCGTGGAATGATGTTTGGTTCCTATTAATAAAGGACAGTTTGGCTCACCTGTGTCCAAGGGTGAAAAAAATAAGTTAATCATCAAAACAATGTCTGGTTAACTCATTTCAGAAAATAAAATACTTGGACCTGAAATATTGCAGGTTGTTTAAGCAAAGATGAATTCCTGAATTGCCAGAATGGTGTCACACTCATGTTACTTTGTTGTCTAAAGACTGATGAGATGGGGGACCAGGCACCTGTAATCCCAGCTACATAGGAGGTTGAGGCTTGAACCTGGGAGGTAGAGGTTGCAGTGAGCCAAGACTGGGCTTAAAACAAACAAACAAACAACGATAACAACAACTGATTTAACAACAACAACAAAAACTGATTTTATGTCCCCTTAAGTATTTTTAAGTCTCCATCCCTCTCATAACTCTTCCGCTTTCTAAGTTGAAAGATTCTTCTGGCCAGGCGCAGTGTCTCACGCCTGGAATCCCACCACTTTGAGAGGCCGAGGCAGGTGGATCACCTGAGGTCAGGAGTTTGAGAGCAGCCTAACTAACAGGGTGAAACCCCGTCTCTATTAAATTAAAAAAAAAAAAAAATTACCCATGAGTGGTGGTGCAAGATCACACAATTGCACTCCAGCCTGGTTAACAAGGGCAAAAGTCTGTGGAAAGCAAAGCAAAGAAAAGAAAAAAAAGAAAAGAAGGAAGGAAGGAAGATTCTTCTTTCAAGGAAGTAAGGGAACTCTTAGATATGGAGTAAGTTGACTTTGAAGTTTCCAGCGATTTTTCTTACAAATGCATTCAGAAGTTTACAAGGAAGATTTCAGCAAGCAATTTAAAGAAATCTTCACTGAAGGAAAAACAACAGCCAAATACTATGTCTGCCTTTGAAAAGTTTCATTAAGTTCCAATGTTATACACTTCGACACATGTAGAATCATCCTCAAACAAAAAAGCAACAGGCAATCCTCTGAAGACCACAGAATTTTTACTTCCAATGTGAAAAAGACTTTATGTACAAATTTTAATCACTAATTATAACCAGTACAAATATCCAGATGGATAATATAATCATAAAATATTTTGCATTAAGCTGGCTTTCATCCTTTGGAATCCTAAAGAAACAAGAAACAAGAATTGTGTGAATATTTATAATTTCCTTAAAAATACATGAAAGTTCAGCTCAAAGCTCCAGCACAACTTTACACTATTTTCTAGGACCCCACACAAATCACATACTTCTTCTCTATATGTTTTCTCATTATTCTCACTCTTAACCTAGTACATATCATGCCTATATCCCAGTGCTTTCTAAAATTTATTGAATGACACGTTATGGTCCTCACATGATTTTTTAATCCTAAATCAATATGAACCGTGCTACCTCAAAATAAACAGCAGGTGACATGAGTACACTATAGACATACTATATTCCAACAGAGCTGACCAAATTTGCTGCTGCAATGTTAATGATGAAATGCAGCTCTGGCCTACCCTGTTCCATGGACACAGATGCACTGTTTTCCAGCCATTTTTCTTACAAACGCATACAGAAGGTTACAGGGAAGATTTCATGAAGCAATTCAAAGCAATCCTCACTAAAGGAAAAATGACAGCCAAATACTTTGTCTGCATTTCAACAGTTTCGTTAACATTATGCTGCTATATTTTACGTTTTTATGCCGCTATATTTTGAGTTAAATAACGCAGGTTTTTAGTGCTTTTTATGTTTTTTTAATCGTGAAATTGTATATCATGTTACTTTCCAAACTTCACCTATAAAAAAAGGAACATACAGATGTACAATTCCTTTTAAAATGTTTCACGGTCAGCTGCAATGGCTCACACCTGTAATCCCAGCACTTTCAGAGGCTGAGGTGGGCAGATCACTTGAGGTCAAAAGTTTGAGACCAGCCTGACCAACATGGTGAAATCTCATCTCTACCAAAAATATAAAAATTAGCTGGGTTCGTGGATGGCATCTGTAATTCCAGCTACTCAGGAGGCCGAGGCATGAGAATCACTTGAACCTGAAGGCAGAGGTTGCAGTGAGCCAAGACTGCGCCACTGCACTCCAGCCTGGGCAACAGAGCAAGACCCTGTCTCAAAAAAAAAAAAAAAAAAAAAAAAAAAAAAATTGGCTTCCTTCCATCTCAGAAAAAACAGAAAAACAAACAAACAAAAAACCAAAAATAAAGTGAAATAAAATGTTTCACTGCATTTTTTTTTCCTTTGGTAACAATAAATTTGTGAATAAAAAGGTTTCCTCAGCTGAACAGCGTTTAATTCTTAAAATTTCTACACTATCTTACAGACTCTATAACATAGAATAAAACAAGTAAATCCTTTTACACCACCAAGGGAGTGAGTAGGGAGAAAAGTCAGGAAAATACACAAAGCTTTGAAAGGCTGGATGTGTGGAGAATGCCAGGAGAGAGGGGAGGGTTTCGTGAGGTTCTAGGCAAGCCCTTTGAAGACGTCACCTCTCATACATAATGTTACAGCAGTCAGCACAGGCCTTCTGCTTTCCTATTGGCCAGCACCGTGTCAGCCGACATCAGAAGATAATCATCATTGGCTAGACAATTACAACTGGAGCAACTAGCGCTGCTGTTAGCACAAACCTGGCAGGCTGCTGAAAGAGAAGGCAGAGAGAGCCCAGCTTCCCTACTCACTCAATGAATTGTATGTCGCCTTACCAATCACCAGGTGATTTTGCTCCCTGGCTGGCAGCACTTCTAACTTAAGTTAGCCCTTAGTGAGAAAAACAGGTAAAAGCCAGACATCTCATAAAAGAGCAAAATGCCTCTATTTTCAATGTTGTAAAATTACAAAGACTTTTCAGTGTAAAATTGGAACTCAAAACTCCTATTTGGACCTATGAGCAGGCATTTTTCTCTACCTCATGTCATAAACTCTCATTTACCAGATAATATGACCCAGACAGGATATTTTTCACTGGACATGTAGTATCAAGATGAGGCCCAGGATGATTCTACAAGGAAATATACTTACTACTTTGCATTTCAATTGCTATTCTAACCGATTACATGTGAAACTATTTGCTAGCAAAGTAAAAAGTCTGCAGTATTTACTTTGATGGCTAGGCCAATGTGTATAAGGTTAATCATTCATTAGAGCAGCAATAAACTTTAGATAAACTAGCCTCAGTTGTACCCTTTAGTGTTTATACAAACGCGACTCTGAAAGTGGGCCCCCATTCCATGAATACATGCTATGGTCAGTAAGTACGGATTACAGGGTATGTTTCCATCAATTTGTGCTATGGTTAGTAAGTATGGATTATAGGATGTGTTTCCATTGATACATGCTATGACTAGTAAGTATGGATTATAGGGTATGCTTAATAAAGTATTATTATTTTAGGTCCTCTTAAATGAAGCGAGTTAGCAAAGACAGCATCCTGGCAAAATCTACTACTGGCCCTTCTCACAATTTTTCAAAAGTCACTGTAGCTTACACTTGAGAGAGATGTTTTAATTCTCTCAATTAACAAATTTTGCTTGATACTAAGAAGAGATTTATAAGGACAACCACAAATTCTCAAAAGACAGATAATAGAAGCTTCACTGTATCATATTTTTCCTCCAGAAGCTATTCCAAACCATTTTAAGTCAATGAGTCTGAAAAAGGTAAGATTTTGTGATTTCCTCGAGTTCCTCTGTCCTCAAGAGTGTCTAAGACTCGGTTATGGAGTTCCCTTCTGTTACAAAGGGAATGAAAAGAAAATCTAGTTCAAGACTTTTTGTCCTGCATCAGCTGGATTGTATTAAAAATAAAAATAACACATGTAAATAAAATTAATTTTTTGAGCAGCCAGGCTTGGTGGTTCACGCCTGATATTCCAACACTTTGGGAGGCCGAGGCGGGCGGATCGCCTGACGTCAGGAAGGAGTTTGAGACCAGCCTGACCAACATGGAGAAACCCTGTCTCTACTAAAAATACAAAATTAGCTGGGTGTGGTGGCGCAATCCCAGCTACTCGGGAGGCTGAGGCAGGAGAATTGCTTGAACCTGGGAGGCGGAGGTTGCAGTGAGCCGAGATGAAGCCACTGCACTCCAGCCTGGGCAACAAGAGTGAAATTCCGTCTCAAAAAAAACAAAATAAAAATTAATTTTTTGGGAGGAGGGGGTCGGAATATGGCTCTTGTTGCCCAGGCTGGAGTGCAGTAGTGCAACCTCAGCTCATTGCAACCTCGGCCTCCCTGGTTCAAGCAATTCTCCTGCCTCATCCTCCCGAGTAGCTGGGATTACAGACATGTACCACCATGCCCGGCTAATTTTTTAATATTTTTAGTAGAGTTGGGGTTTCACCATGTTGGCCAGTCTGGTCTCAAACTCCTGATGTCAGGTGATCTACCCACCTCAGCCTCCCAAAGTTCTGGGATTACAGGCATGAGTCACCATGTCCAGCTAGTAAACTTAAATTTTAAAAAATGTTTAAATACTTTTTGGGCCCGGCACGGTGGCTAACGCCTGTAATCCCAACACTTTGGGAGACCGAGGCAGGTGGATCACGATGTCGGACGGAGTTAGAATCCACCCTGACCAACATGGTGAAACCCTGTCTTGAAAAAAAGAAAAAGACGTTTCCGCTGTATAGTATTTGAGGACAGAGGAGAGTTATAAAATTGGGTCCCCAGGATATTGGGAGAAATGCACAAAATCTGTGCGCGCACGCACACACACACACAAAAGTAAGACAATTAGGGTCAGAAGAGTTGCGAGGAAGGGATAACAGCCAGCAGAGTTCTTTGACTGCAATAAGCCATCCAAGGATAGTAGAAGCCAGGAAGGGAAAAATCCCAAGATGTGACTCTGACACGGTATGCAAGTTCAAGCCAGTTAACCTTCGGGTATAACAAGTAGTGCTGGCGATAAAATGGGTACCAATCACCATTTCAACTCACTGGACATTTTCTCAAGGATATACTCTATGCAAAGCACTCTGCTAGGTGCTTTGCAGAATCAGGAGTGGGATAAGACAAGAACCGTGCCCTGAAGAGCTGATGATGGTCTGTAAGTGAATATCCATGTATAGAAATAAACGTCGGTAAAGGATATTGGCAGATAAAGAACTAGGAGGAAACAGTGGTCAAAGCCTAACAGGAGCAGATACGTTGGCACATTTTTGTCGTTTTCAGTCGCAGGAGGGCTACGACCTGTCTGGCTCAGTATTGACTGAATGGAGAGAAGAGGCGGGAAATGGTACTTGGAGCAGGTCTAGGCAGTGGCCTCAGAGAAAAAGCAAGTAAGTAAGAGGCAGTATCGACCGCGGTGGGGCTAGGAAGGGCGGGCGTACAGTGAATGGGGTCAGCCGGCAAAGCGAGGGAAAGCAGTCTCCGGAAGAGCAGGTTAAGCCAGGTTGCAGCAAGTCAGAGATTCGGCAGACAGAAGGAAATGCAGAGCACACAGGCTAAAGTGGGAGGACGGTGGGCCCGAACAGGGTGGCTAGGGGATAGGACAAACCGCTTCGCAGAAGACCCGGGCCCCGGGCTAGGCAGCCGCGCGGTTCCGGCACCCGCCGGCTCGGGCCACCGCCCCCTCCCCGCCTCCAGCGCCACCCTCTAAGCGCGAGGAGGAAGTGCATCCAGAGAAGGATCCCGGGCGGCGGGGCTCCAGGGGACTCGGCTGCCCCGAAACGCCGAGGCCTCTCCTAGTGGAATGTGCGGGCTCGACCCGCGGTGTCCAACCTTCTCGCGGACCCGCCCCTGCAGCCCCCGGCCTCGGCGGCCCGGGAGGGCACCAGCCCCGTGCCCATGTGGCGGCCCCACTTCCAGTCCTTCCGATCGGCTCGCGTCCCGCCTCTTAGTCTCTGACTCTGGCCAGACGCGGCCCTCGGGCCTGTGGCCCAACGCCGCCGCCAGCCACGGCGCAGCTCACCCCCAGCAGGCTGGCCCAGCCGGTGCGCGCGGCCCAGGGGGCGGGCTCCGCCCTGCAACCGCCGCGAATGGCCATTGGGGCCCGGGCCGGCCCGCGGGAAGCTGGGAGTGGGCGCGCTCCAGCCGGGCGTGAGGACAAGGGAGCGGCGGCCTGGCCTCCCGACGCTGGCCGGCGACTCCAGGGGGCCGGAGGGCAGGCAGGAAGTTGAAACCCCCTTTTCCCAGGTGCGGCCCCGTGGCACCGGCTCCTACTTCACCAACCCGCCCCAGCTCCGGGCGCGCCGGCGTTTCTGGTTTCCCACTGAAGAGGGCAGGCAGGGAGGGCACGGGGTACGCGTGCTCGCACACGCGGCGGGCGGAATCCCCCGGCGCCAGGGAGACCCTGCGGCCCGACCCTCCCGATCAAGCCACCTTCGGGGCTGCGGACTCCTAGCCCAGCTCCCGGGGGCGTCGGGCTTGCAGTTTACAGATCGCCAGACCCGAAGTTAAAGGGAGTAGGGGAATGCCTCTGCCACAACCCAGTCTCCAAGAAGCGAGATGAGCACACCCTCCTCTGTTAAATATTGCAAGGTGACACTGGATCGCCTCCCACACAGATATTTTCAAAAGGACTGGCGGAGGAACTACAGTAAATAAGAAAGGTGTTTTCCCTGATTCTTAGTTTTCTGGGGAAGAGCCCCTCCACCCCTAAGGACTCTGCAGACCGAGGGGCTTTTAATCTATGTGCCTGAACTCCAATCAGCAGCTACGCACAAAATTAGAAGTGAGTGTGTCCAAAAGGCGTTTCCGTAAAACAGAAACTTAATAATGGCGTGGCTCCACTCGCTCGGGTTCATTCATTTATTACTGTTTTCATTGTCCCCTCCTCTCCTCCCTCCCACCCCGTCTCTCTATGAAACCGGAAAGGGATCCGCGTGGGGAAAGGGGTACTAGAAAGGGGGCATCCGGCCGGCCGGGGAGCAGCAGACACAGGAGGATAGTGAAGTAGGAGCGCTGCAAGGAGAAAGGAAGGACACGAGGGATGGGGAGATGGCGAGGACCAGGGCCAAGGGCGGCGGGCGGGAGAGGGTTAAAGGGAGCAGGAGACAGGGTCCTCCCTCCACTGCCTTTCACACTCCGGTTGCGGGAGGCCGAGCGAGAAAACCCAAATCTAGATGAAAACCGGGGTGGGGAGGGTAGCACAGGTAGGCGATCTGGACTGTGGCATCTCTCCCGCCTTCCCTGTCGTGCAGACATCACTCTATGCACACATATATGTTCTATGTTATATAATCTACATAAAAGATGCCTGTGTAGCCGCGGTTCACACAGGGGCACCCACAGACCGCGCGCTTCGTGCACCCCCAGCGTCTTCTGCACCCGGGAGACCCGAGAAGTCAGTGATCGGCTAGCTGGCCGCGATTCATCGCTCCATTCACGCCCGGGCGGGGAATACCGACATTAAGGCACTCCCGGGAAGACGCGCAGGGCTCCCGGGAACAGTATCAGGCGAAAGCATCACGTACCAGTTTTCCTGCATCCATTGGATGGCTTCATTCTCGTTGAACTGCTTTTCGAATTCATATTCTTGTAAAGTCAACACTGACATGTTCATTGGGGCTGATCTTCGGAGTCGCTACGTGTTCTCTGAACAAAACAAAATAATCTGTAAAGCGCTAGGTTTCAAGTGCTCTCCTGTCTGCTTCCCCCACCCACCCCCCTAGGTCTTCCCCACGCCGCTCGGTCTCCGGCGGTCGTCTCTCTCCCTGCCTCTTAGCTACATCCAGGGCTGAGCATTGCCTGCGCCTCAGCTCCCAGCTCCTCTCTCTGGGGCTCTCCTCCTCCCGGCGTCCGCATCCACCGTAGGAGGAAATGAATGCCTTGCGGTCTTAGTGCCCGCACGTTTGTCCATCACCCTTTTTACTCGTCTACAGGGAAATCTCCTCCCCCTCGTGCGATCGGAAAAATTAACCCTTGGTGAGGGAGTGTAGGAAAGAGCGCGACCTCTCTCCGCCCTGGGGGCAGTTTTGTTTAAGGCGAAGGTGGGTGGAGTGGGGGAAGGGCGCAGAGCGAGAGGAAGTGGCCTGGAGGTCATCCAGATCCCCCAAGCCCAACCTCGTGGGCCGCCTTGCTTTGAATGAAGTTTCGGCGTCTGGGGCTCAGCCCCGCGGCGCGTGGATCCGAGAGCTTGGCGAGTAAACGATTGGGAAATAGTAAAGCCTGCCAGCTCTCTTGCAAGAGAACTCGGAGCAAATCTGCTTTGAGATTATCAGTGAAGGGAATGAGCTTCCCACGTCCTCGCCCAACCTCTGGGACCACTCCCACCCCTACCCTGGAGCTCTGGCTTTGATTCATGCTAACCAGGCCCTGCGGTCTGCAGAGCACCTTAATCTCGTGCAGACTGGGGATGCTGAGTTTGATAGTGGACAGGCAAGAGAGGCTAGTAGCCGGAAGTGGAAGAAAGGGCTGGGAGATGGTTAAGTGGACGGTTTAGATACAGGGAATGAGAGGATTAATGAACAGAGGCAGAGTGGAGAAGGGAGTTAACAGACAGAAGAACAGGACCGACTGGTCAAATGCAAAAACTTTATTTGCATGCATGATAAATTTTGCTTTATTTACCGTATATATATATGTAGAACAAAATGATATGTGAGAAGAGGGCTGAATGTAATGTTGACCCCTACTGAGCCCTCGGCCTCCAAAAGGAAAAACTATTTTCTACTCCATCCATCCCTCCACTCATTTTCCCCAAAAGTTTGAAAAAATGAAATATGAGACAAGGAGGTATCTAATAATGTAATTATAAGCTTTACAAAATAATAAGGAACTCATGCTTTTAAAAATTAGGTGAACATTTGGACCAGAAAGAGAATTCCCTTTCTGAGAACATCTCCCCACCTCCCTAGTAGTCCAAAAAGGGCACTTTGATTCAATTTAGATGCCTCTAACTAAAAGTGGGAAGTGGGAGAAAATTTTTTAAAGTAGGAGGAAGGGGTCAGGTGTGGTGGCTCCCGGCTGTAATCTCAGCACTTTGGGAGGCCAAGGCAACATGATCACCTAAAGTCAGGAGTTTGAAACCAGCCTGACCAACATGGTGAAACTCTGTCTCTACTAAAAATATAGAAATTAGCTGGTGTGGTAGCATGCACCTGTAATCCCAGCTACTTTCAAAGCTGAGGTAGGAGAATCACTTGAACCTGGGAGACAAAGTTTGCAGTGAGCGGAAATTGCGCCACTGCACTCCAGCCTGGGCAACAGAGGGAGACTCTAACAAAAAACAAAAAACAAAAAACAAAAAACAAAAAACAAAAAAAAGAGAGAGAGAGAGAAAAGAAAAAATAAAAGAGGAGGGTATAATGAGAAAGTACAGAAAAAATTTTTTAAATCCAGTACAATATATAGGTCAAAGGCTAGCCTACTTGACGAATAGCAAATTAATGTATAAATTGACACTCTCAAAGGTTGTCAATTAAATTTCTTTCTCTTTCTTTCTTTTTCTTTCTTTTTTTCCCTTCCTTCTTTCTTTCTTACTTTCTTTCTTTCATGGCCTGTTACCCAGGCTGGAGTACAGTTCACTGCAAACTCTGCCTCCCAAGTTCAAGCAATTCTCCTGCATCAGCCTCCCCCGCAGATAGATTACAGGCAAGCACCAACACACCCAGTTAATTTTTGTATTTTTAGTAGACAGTTTCACCATGTTGGCAAAGCTGGTCTTGAACTCCTGACCTCGTGATCCACCTGTCTTGGCCTCCCAAAGTGCTGGGATTATATGCGTGAGCCACCATGCCCAGCCAAGGCTTGCCTTTCTAGAGACCTCTACAGTACAAGTCTACTTCACTTTGAAGTAAGGCCCAGGCCAAAACTCTTGGCAAGATTGGGCTGTGGCCAAATGAGAGATAAAGATTTTAGCACAGTGCCTGGGCCTGTGAATAATCAATAAATATTTGTAAAGTGAATCATTGATCAGATAAATGAAATAAGGTAGGAAGTGAGAAAGGAATCAAGACAGAAAATCCACTTTGGGAGGCCAAGGTGAGAGGATTGCTAGAGACCAGCCTGGGCAACATAGTGAGGCCCCATGTCTACAAAAAATTAAAAATTAGCTAGGAGTGGTGGTACATGCCTGTAATCCCAGCTACTCTAGAGGCTGAAGTGGGAGAATGGCTTGAGCCTGGAAGGTCAAGGCTGCAGTGAGCCATGATCACATCACTGCAGTCCAGCTTGGGTGACAGTGTGAGATCTTATCTCAAAAACAAACAAGCTGCGCGGGGCACGGTGGCTCAAGCCTGTAATCCCAGCACTTTGGGAGGCCGAGGCGGGTGGATCACGAGGTCGACAGATCGAGACCATCCTGGTCAACATAGTGAAACCCCGTCTCTACTAAAAGTGCAAAAAATTAGCTGGGCCTGGTGGCACATGCCTGTAATCCCAGCTACTCAGGAGGCTGAGGCAGGAGAATTGCCTGACCCCAGGAGGCGGAGGTTGCGGTGAGCTGAGATCGCGCCATTGCACTCCAGCCTGGGTAACAAGGGCGAAACTCCGTCTCACTGCCCGTGACTGTGAAAACTGGTGACTCTATATGGAAAGCAATTTGGCAGCCTTTATGATAATTTTATTTGTTTACTTACTTTTTATTTTTTGACATTTGGACAGGTTTATTGAAGCTGGACAACTTCAGGTTACAGGCTGTGTGACTCTCCAACCATGAGTCTTCATCACCAAATGGGATAGATGAACATCTGTTCCATCTGCAGTATAATTTGGCATAAAGCTGCAGCCACAAGTGGGCTCTGCTGCTGGATATGGATCAGGCTCTCTGGAGCGTCTCTTTGTACATGTGACCTTCACAGAACATTGCCTTGCATTTTCTGTTGACCAGGCCTGTCTTATCTTCGTCAAATTCTTCTCCAACTTTAAATTTTACAAAGTAGTTCCTTAGGCAGCTGCTCATGAAGATGATAGAAGAATCCTTATTCTGCTCAATCACTTTCTGTAGCTTCAGCAACTTGGCAAAGTTAATTCCAAGCAGTCCTGAGAGAAGCGATTGCTGGTGATGATTCGCACCTCAGGATCACACTTCGTGATTTGCACCTCTGCGTCTCTGCAACGCTGGTGGCCTTTTATCCCTACTTGTTATCTCCTGGTCGTGAGCTGGCTGCTGGGTTCCCAGCCAGGACATCCACATTCAAGGTGGGGAAAAGGGAAGGTAGAACAGACCATTAACCCTACAGCAGAAACCTCCCCATTTCCTTAAGTCTGGGTAGTTGGAAAAAAGGAAAGGAGAGAAGAGAAGAGAAAAAAGGGGAAACGAAGGAAAGAGACAGGAGGGGAGGGGACTTATTTATTTAATTTTTAGAGATGGGGCCTTTCTATGTTGTCCAGGCTGAACTGGAATGCCCACCTCAGCCTCCCTGGATGCCTAGCTAGGACTATAGGCACCCAGCATATATCACAATTTTAAATCCACACCATTAATTCATCAGAATTTTTTTTTTTTTTAATTTGAGATGGAGTCTCCCTCTGTTGCCCAGGCTGGAGTACAGTGGCGCAATCTTGGCTCACTCCAAACTTAGCCTCCTGGGATCAAGCGATTTTCCTGCCTCAGCCTCCTGAGTAGCTGGGATTACAAGCATGCGCCAGCATGCCAGGCTAATTTTTGTATTTTATGTAGACAGGCTTTCGCCATGTCAGCCAGGATGGTCTTGAACCTCTGACGTCAGGTGATCTGCCTGTCTTGGCCTCCCACAGTGCTAGGATTATAGGTGTGAGTCACCGAGCCCTATTTACCAGATATTTTTTTGAGTACATACTCATCTGAGTTCTTGGAACTCACAAATGAGATAAACAGGGCTCTTGCTCACTTGGAGCTCACATTTCAGAAGGGAAGACAAAAGGTTGCGGTGAGCCGAGATCCATCATTGCACTCCAGCCTGAACAACAAGAACAAGAGTAAAACTCTGCCAAAAAAGAAAGAGAGAGAGAAAGAGAGAGAGAGAGAGAGAGAGAGAGAGAGAGAGAGAGAGAGAGAGAGGAAAGAAAGAAAGAAAGAAAGAAGGGAAAGAAGGAAGAAGGAGAAAAACATCTCATTGTAATGGTGGGGGGAAAAAGAGGAAAACATGTAATGTTGGATGTGGTGGCTCACACCTGTAATGCCAGCAATTTGGGAGGCCAGGGCCAACTCCTTGAGCCCAGGAGTTCGAGACTAGCCTGGTCAACCTAGTGAAACCTCGTCTCTACAAAATAATAATAATAATAATTAAAAAGAAAATAAGGCTGGGCATGGTGGCTCACACCTATAATCTCAGCACTTTGGGAGGCTGAGGCAGGTGGATCACAAGGTCAGGAGTTTGAGACCAGCCTGGCCAATATGGTAACACCCTGTCTCTACTAAAAATACAAAAATTAGCCAGGTGTGGTGTAGTCCCAGCTCCTCGGGAGGCTGAGGCAGAAGAATCCCTTGAACCCAAGAGGTAGAGGTTGTAGTGAGCTGACATCACGCCACTGCACACCAGCCTGGTGACAGACTCCATCTCAAAAATAAATGAATAGATAAAATAAAAAATAATTAGCCAGGTGTGGTGGCACAAGCCTGAGGTCCTGAGCCATGTTAGTGTTACTGCATTCCAGCCTAAGGCAACAAAGCAAGACACTGTCTAGAAAAGAGAAACATCTGGCCGGGTGCAGTGGCTCTCGCCTGTAATCCCAGCACTTTGGGAGGCTGAGGCGGGTGGATCACTAGGTTGGGAGTTCCTGGCCAACATGGTGAAACTCCATCTTAAAAAAAAAAAAAAGAAAAGAAAAAGAAAAGAGAAACATCTACACTGTACTTTCTTTTTTTTTTTCTGGAAAGACAAACAAGAATTAATTGGTGATGTATACATTGAAGAAAGACCCAAGAGAAAACAAATGAGAGTTTCTACACTTAATTTTTTTGTAGTACCAGAATTTTCTTACCATGTACTTGATTTCATTTTAAAAAAAGAAAAAAAAATCAACAGGAATACCTGAGCTGTGAAATAATGAGTCACTTTTCTATTTGTAATTTTCTGTACTGAATAACTTAACATGTAACATAGTATTAGAAGCTAAACATTTTAAATGGCAATTTTCTAGACTTATTTTCAACTACAAGACAGACAGTAAGGTTAGGAAAGATGGCAGGTCCTGCTGAGCAGTCTAGGAAAAAAAAATGAAATTTAAAAAAAAAAAAAAAGGAAAGCTTTGCGCAGTGGCAGTATTGTATGTAGCCAATGAGGTTTATCCGAGGCATGATTATTGCTAATTGAAAACTTTTCCCTACACCCTGCCGTGATGACTTGCAGTATAGTCGGCACTGGCAAACTTTGACAGTCTCTATGGAGACTGATTTTTCTCAAAAAAGAAAAAAGAAAAAAAAAAGGAAAGATGGGAGGGAATGTTGGGAGGGTGCCCAGCAACACCACTAAGAATTTTTATGAAAAGATTTATTGTGTGTGTTTCTAAGCCATACTAGGTAGGTAGCTAATATTGAATATAAATAACTGGGGCTCAAAAAGTAACAGTTAATTTATATTTAGTAGTAAAATTTAAAAAATTTGGAAGGCAAAAGTGGGCGGATCACAAAGTCAGGAGTTTGAGACCAGCCTGGCCAACATAGTGAAACCCCATTTCTACTTAAATTACAAAAAATTAGCTGGGCTTGGTGGCAGGCACCTGTAATCCCAGCTACTTAGGAGGCAGAGGCAGGAGAATCACTTGAACCTGGGAGGCAGAAGTTGCAGTTAGCCAAGATTGAGGCATTATACCCCAGCCCAGGTGACAGTTTGAGACTGTCTCAAAAAAAAAAAAAAAAAGACTTAAGCTCGAAGAGAAGGAGTATTGGAAATTGGAAAGACAAAGATTTACTGCAAAGATGACTTGACTATTACACAAAACATCCAGACTTTAGTTCTGGCTCTTTTACAGACTTAGCTATCTGACTTTAGGGAAAGTAATCTGATATTTTAACTTGTTTTTCTTTCCTTTTTTTTTTTTTTTTTTTTTTTTTAAATTTGTTTTTTGAAACAGTCTGGCTTTGTTGTCTAGGCTGGAGTACAGTGGTGTAATCATGGCCCACCTCATCCTCGAACACCTTGGCTCAAGTGAACCTCCTGCGTCAGTTTCCCAAGTAGCTGGGACTACAGACACCCACCACCATGCCCTGCTCATTTTTAAAAAACTGTTTTGTAGAAATGGGTTCTGCCATGTTGGCCCAGGCTGGTCCCAAACTCCTGAGCTCAAGTGATCCTTCCACCTCAGTCTCCCAAAGTGCTGGAATTACAAGGCATGAGCCACCTCACCCAGCCTAATTTTCTTTCTATACATAAAACAGTGCTATGCTGGAGGATCTTCATACCAGTCTTCTTTTTTGTGACATACGAATATGTTAAAATACACCTGCATTGTTTTTGGAATCTTCTAACACTAATCTGCTTTTCCAGGCCTCTCTAGGCCGACTCCAACCAAACTGAACCACTTGATGTCATCTGACCACCTCAAACTTTGCTATCTCTGCTGCGTTTCTCCAGCAATTCCCCCTGCTTGAGAACCCCACCCATCCCATTTCTACCTGTCAAAATCAGTCCACTCTTTGGATACTTACAAATTACTCCCTACTTAAAGCCTTCCCTGTTCACAGAGACAGTTTATCTCCTTTGTCCCCTAAACTCTATGAACTGGTAGGGGGATACAAATAAACCTATCCTATAAAACGTATTATGTCAACAAACATTCCTTATTAATCTTGGAGAGGTTTGAAGGACATGTAAAATACATCAAATATTTTATGTAAATTAGAGGAGTGCAAATTATTACATAAAAAGAGACTCACATCCCAATGTAGATACCTGTAAAAGTTTAACTAAGGCCGGGCGCGGTGGCTCACGCCTGTAATCACAGCACTTTGGGAGGCAGAGGCTGGTGGATCACGAGGTCAAGAGATCGAGACCATCCTGGTCAACATGGTGAAACCCAGTCTCTACTAAAAATACAAAAAATTAGCTGGGCATGGTGGCACGTGCCTGTAATCCCAGCTACTCAGGAGGCTGAGGCAGGAGAATTGCCTGAACCCAGGAGGCGGAGGTTGCGGTGAGCCGAGATCTTGCCATTGCACTCCAGCCTGGGTAACAAGAGTGAAAAAAAAAAAAAAAAAAAAGTTTAACTACATGAACCATGAATACAACAGTTAAGAGGAACAAATTGGGTTTTTAAAAAAATATAAGATGGAAATGTGACAGGCAGTTTAAAGTCCAGTTTTACTCTGGAGTTTTCATAACACTGTGAGCACGTGCTTTCATCACTGAAAATAGTTTCTTCCAGAAACCTGAAGTTTGTGAGTTAAAAATTTCTTTTTGGCTGGGTGCAATGGCTCATGCCTGTAATCTCAGCACTTTGGGAGACCGAGGCAAGTGGATCACCTGAGGTCAGGAGTTTGAGACCAGCCTGACCAATATGGAGAAACCCCGTCTCTACTAAAAATACAAAATTAGTTGGGCGTGGTGGCACATGCCTGTAATCCCACAACTCAGGAGGCTGAGGCAGGAGAATCGCCTGGACCTGAGAGGCAGAGGTTGTAGTGAGCTGAGATCGTGCCACTGCACTCCAGCCTGGGCAACAAGAGTGAAATTCTGTCTCAAAATAAATAAATAAATAAAAATTTATTTTTCTTTCTTTCTTTCTTTCTTTGAGATGGTATTTCACTCTGTCTCTCAGGCTGGAGCGGAGTGGCGTGATCTTGTTTCACTGAAAACTCCGCCTCCCAGGTTCAAGCTATTCTCTTACCTCAACCCAGCTAATTTTTGTATTTTTAGTAGAGACAGGGTTTCACCATGTTGGTCAGGCTGGTCTTTAACTCCTGACCTCGAGATCCACCCACCTAGGCCTCCCAAAGTGTTGGGATTACAGGTGTGAGCCACCTCGCCTGACCAAATTAGGGATTTCGCTTTGATGGTAGCTCACACCTGTAATCCCAGCACTTTGGGAGGGTGAAGAGAGTGGATCACCTGAGATCAGGAGTTTGAGACCAGCCTGGCCAACGTGGTAAAACCCTGTCTCTACTAAAAATACAAAAAAATTAGCTGGGCATGGTGGCAGGCACCTGTAATCCCAGCTACTCAGGAGGCTGAGGGAGGAGAATTGCTTGAACCTGGGAGGCAGAGGTTGCAGTGAGCTGAGATTGTGCCACTGCATTCCAGCCTGGGCGACAAGAGTGAAACTCCACCTCAAATAAATAAATAAATAAATAAATAAATAAATAATAAATAAATAAATAAGAGCTAGTGAGTGATGGAGAGCTACTGCGGTCAAGGGAATTAATTTGTCTTGGCACCTGGGGACTCAGGGCCTCTCAGGCAAAGGAATGGTTTAGATTATGAGCTTCTATCTGTCTTGTGCTTTCTTCATTTCTGATGTATTCCGATGTACTTCCTCTATACACATTCAATACACAAAACTATTAGGTAGTACAAAAATGTATTTGCAATATAAGTGAAAACCTAAAGAACTCTATTTGAGAATGAAAGCAGATTTCTCATTGTTGCTTTTAAGATCTTAGTGCCCCTAGGGGACAACTGAGCAATCTGCATAAGAAGGGAAACCCAGAATGTTACTTTTACTTTAATTACCAAGATCTCTTTTGTTCTCTACTTACGTATATGTGTTTTAATGAACTGACTGTTGGGTAGTTGCATTTACTCCTTATTTATGTTAATAAAAAAGAAAAAATGCGTAGAAAATATGTAATGATGAAATGTGATACTTGAATTACAAAGAATTGATACTTGAATTACAGGCCCACTTTTGCTGTCCCTCTATGTTGGGGACTATGGATGAGGCCTCAAGAAAGGCATTGGCCCCAGTGGGCCACCTTTCCCACCATGATCCAGCCTTCACCATCAGAGGCATCAGATGGACATCATGACTGGAGCTTCAGATAAGCAGAGAGTTGACTATTGTGTAAGGTTTAAGAGGCTCTTTTAACACCTTGTAATGTGACCATATAATAGTGAACACCAATTAAACTCCTAGACTAGCCTTTCAGTTCGTTCCAGGCCAGGTAATTTAAATGGAAAAAAAAAGCATCATATTTTTTATTATATCAAATGACTGAAAATTCTTTCCATCTAGTTTCAGTATTACGAAGAATTGTGTCATCTTGAGTAATTGATCTATTATAAAGAATACTGTCGGCCGGGCACGATGGCTCACGCCTGTAATCCTAGCACTTTGGGAGAATGAGGTGGGTGGATCATCTGAGTTCAGGAGTTCAAGACCATCATGGTGAAACCCCATCTTAAAAAAGAAAAAAAAAAAAAAAAAAGGCCGGGCACGGTGGCTCAAGCCTGTAATCCCAGTACTTTGGGAGGCCGAGGCGGGTGGATCATGAGGTCAAGAGATCAAGACCATCCTGGTCAACAAGGTGAAACCCCGTCTCTACTAAAAATACAAAAAATTAGCTGGGCATGGTGGCGTGTGCCTGTAATCCCAGCTACTCAGGAGGCTGAGGCAGGAGAATTGCCTGAACCCAGAAGGCGGAGGTTGCGGTGAGCCGAGATCGCGCCATTGCACTCCAGCCTGGGTAACAAGAGCGAAACTCGGTCTCAAAAAAAAAAAAAAAAAAAAAAAAGAAGAAAAAAAAAAAAGAATACTGTCAGCCTGGGCAACATAGGGAGATCTCATCTCTACAAAGAAAGAGAAATTATCTAGGTGTGGTGGCAAAAGCTTGTAGTCCCATTCAGGCTGAGGTGGGAGGATTGCTTGAGCCCAGGAGGTTAAGGCTGCAGTGAGCTATGATTCTGCCACTGCACTCCAGCCTGGGTGACAGAGTGGACCCCGTTGAAAGAAAAAAAGGAAAAAGGAAGGAAGGGAGGGAGGGAGAGAGGAAACTGATCCATGTCTTCATTGTTAGAACTTGGAAGCAAATCTGTGACTTATCCTTGTGGCAAATATTTAATTTGTGTGTGTGTGTGTGTGTGTTTTTTTTTGTTTTTTTTTTTCTTCCGAGACGGAGTCTTGCTCTGTCTCCAGGCTGGAGTGCAGTGGTATGACCTCTGCTCACTGCAACCTCCATAGCTCAGGTTCAAGTGATTCTCCTGCCTCAGCCTCCCAAGTAGCTGGGACTACAGGCATGCACCACCACACCCAGCTAATTTTTGTATTTTTAGTAGAGACAGGGGTTTCACCATGTTGCCCAGGATGGTCTCGATCTCTTGACCTCATGATCTGCCCGCCTCAGCCTCCCAAAGTGCTGGGATTACAGGCGTGAGCCACTGAGCCCGGCGAAGTTTAGCTTTATATAACACACATTTTTAACTTCATTGCTCTTCTCCTTATACTGTTACCTTAATTTTTTGAGTCAGGTTCTCGCTGTGTCACCCAGGCTGTATGCACTGGCACAATTGTGGCTTACTTCAGCCCAAACTCCTAGCCTCAAGTGATCCTCCCACCTCAGCATAGGGTCCAGCCCTACAGGGTCCTATAAGCCCCTATTTGCTAGTCTGGAGATGAGAAACTGTAGAAATAAAAGGCACTAGACACAGAGATAGAGAAAAGAGAGTTTGGGCCCAGGGGTCCACTGCCAACCAAAGTTTGGAGTCTGGCAGTGGCCCCAAGTGCCTAGACGCTCTGACTTTTTATTGGGTACAAAGCTGGGGGCAGGGTAGGTAGGGTGTGGTCTTTGTGGTCCGTGATAGGGTCAAGTACATCACATGTCGTATAGGTAGAGGCTCAAGACCTTCAGGTAGCTGAGATGAGGTAAGGAGCATAATTCGTCAGCACTTTTCCATACTTGTCAAGATAGAATGAGGCATTAAGATTTATATTACTTTGGCCGGGCACTGTGGCTCACGCCTGTAATCCTAGCACTTTGGGAGGCCGAGGTTAGGAGTTCAAGACCAGCCTGGCTATCATGGTGAAACCCCACCTTAAAAAAAAAAAAAAAGGCTTATATTACTTTTACTGATTATTTCTTCTAAGACAAAAGGAACCAGGTGCAGAAGTGGATCATGAGAGTGGACACGGAATGTGATCACTGAAGCACAGCATCACATAGAGACATTTAAGCCCCCCGACGTCTGCGGGCCTACCTGACAGCCATTAGGCCTACAGCAAGAGCTTAGAGAAGCGGAGGTTTCTCCTAACACCTCCAAGGAAGGAGATGTCTCAGCCATTTCGGTCGTCTCCTTTCCTAGCTGGCTAAACAGCAGGTGCTTTCCCAGCGCTGGTGTTGCTGCACAGCCGAGGCCCCCTCCAGCAGCCCTTACACGGGTGGGGGGTGACAGAGGGGTTAAAGCGTTTTGCCTTAGGGTCATTTCTTTCACAATGTCACCCCAACTTCACACTTCTGACCTAAGAGACATTAGTAAAAGAATTAGGATCACCTATGAATAACGAAGATCACATATGAATAATTAATAACTACTACGGTTATATTTCTAGTTACTTTCTTCTTCATTATTTACATGAAAATAGGCTGAGGCTTCTGGCTCCTGCCTTGGCACTTACGGGATCTCCCCTCTGCACCTCAGCCTTCCCTATCTTATATTAATTATTTTATTGAATGTTATACTTTATATATAACAAGATAGAAACGAATGGAAGAAGGGAAGGAAAGAAGGGAAAGATGAAGGGAGGAAGGCTTATCATACAAAGAAGGACTTTGAAGGAGTCATTATAGCTGCCTAATTGAAGATGAGTATTTTTTTATTTTTTATTTTTTAGATAGGGTGCTGCTCTGTCAGCCAGGCTGGAGTGCAGTGGTGCGATCTCAGCTCACTGCAACCTCCATCTTCTGGCCCAAGCAATTCTCCCACCTTGGTCTCCCGAGTAGCTGGGACTGCAGGCATGCACCATCAAGCCCAGTTAATTTTTGCATTTTTTTTTTTTGTGTGTGTGTGTGTGTGGAGACTGGGTTTCATCATGTTGCCCAGGCTGGTCTTGAACTCCTGGGCTCAAGCAATCTACCTGTCTCAGCTTCCCAAAGTGCTGGGATTACAGGTGTGAGCCACTGTGCTAGTCTCAGAAGACAAATACCTTGAAAGAAAAGTGTGGCACAGTGGAAAGAGTATTAGGCCTCCTGTCAGAAGGCCTGAGTTCTTTCCCAGTCCTGCCATTAACTTGTTGGGGAATCCTGGTATATTAGTTGGGGTTCTCTAAGAAGGAGAACCAGTGTGATTTTCATGCCAGGCATGGTGGCTCATGCCTATAATCCCAGCACTTAGGGAGGCTGAGGCCGGTGGATTACCTGAGGTCAGGAGTTTGAGACCAGCCTGGCCAACATGGAGAAACCCCATCTCTACTAAAAACACAAAAATTAGCTGGGTGTGGGGGCATATTCCTGTAATCTCAGCTACTGGGGAGGTTGAGGCACAAGAATCGCTTGAAGAGGGGAGGCATAAGTTTGCAGTGAGCTGAGACTGCACCACTGCACTCCAGCCTAGGCAACAGAGTAAACCTGTGTCTCAAAATAAATAAATAAATAAATAAATAACAATAATAATAATAAAATAAGAGAGATTTATTATGAGGTATTGGCTCATGTGATTGTAGAGACTGAGAGGTCCCATGATCTACCATCTGCAAGCTGGAGCCCCAGGAAAGACAGTGCTGTAGTTCGAAGGCCCAAGAGCTAGAGAGCTGGCCAGGCGTGGTGGCTCACACTTGTAATCTCAGCACTTTGGGAGGCCAAGGTGAATGGATAACCTGAAGTCAAGAGTTCAAGACCAGCCTGGACAACATAGTGAAATACTGTCTCTACTAAAAATACAAAAATTAACCATGTGTGGTGGTATGCATCTGTAATCCCAGCTACTCAGGAGGCTGAGGCAGGAGAATCGCTTGAACCCAGGAGGCAGAGGCTGCAGTAAGCCAAGATTGCCCCACCGTACTCCATCCTGGACGACAGAGCAAGACTGTCTAAAAAAATAAATACATAAAAAGAGTTAGAGAGTTAATGGTGTAAATTCCAGTCTGAGTTTGAAGGCCTGAGAGCCAACGATGCCAAAAGTGGGAGAAAAATCAATGTTCTAATACAGGCATCCAGACAGAGAGTGAATTCCACCTTTTTGTACTATTTGGCCCCTTAATGGGTTGGATGATGTCCACCTACATTGCAGGAGGCCGTGTGCTTTATTCAGTTCAACACTTCAAATCCTAGTGCCTTCCAGAAACACCTCAGAGATATAGCTAGAATAATGTTTAACCATATCTGGGCATCCTGTAGCCCAGTTAAATTGACACATAAAATTAACCATCACACTTGGACAAATCTCTTCAACTTTCTGGGCCTCATTTTCCCTATTGTGAAATGAAGAGATTGACTGTTACGGTCAGTAAAGTCTCTTCCAGCTTGAAAGTTTTCTTAGTTTTTTTTTTTTTTTTTTTTTTTTTTGAGATGATGTTTGACTCTTGTTGCCCAGTCTGGAGTTGCAATGGTGTGATCTTGGCTCACTGCAACCTCTACCTCCTGGGCTCAAGCAATTCTCATGCCTCAGACTCCCGAGTAGTTGGGATTACAGGCATGTGCCACCATGCCTGGCTAATTTTTTTATTATTAGCAGGGACGGGGCTTCATTATGTTGGTCAGGCTGGTCTCAAACACCTGACCTGAGGTGATCCACCCACCTCTGCCTCCCAAAGTGCTGGGATTATGAGAGTGGGCCACTGTCCCCAGATGATTCTTTCATTTTAATTTTTTGCCCTTTCTTACAGTGCTGAGAAAGTTTCATGGTTCTAAGCAGGCAATGAGAAAGGGGAAAGGGAACTTTGACAAACTGGCTACTCTACAAACTGCATGCCACCCCCAGCCTAACCACCTCTGGTTCATGTTCTCTGAGTGTGATAGACTCTCAGGGAGTAGATTCTTCTCAGCCAGTTCAACTAGCCAGAGTCTTTCTCAATTAGGTTGTCAACTAGCCAGAGTCGTTCTCAATTAGGTTATGTTGAGATCTCTTATATTTACTTAAGTATCTTTTTTTTTTTTCTTTTTTTCATCAGAAATTCCTGCTCATTACTTAAGTATCTTGAGAAAGAGCTTTGGAAGAGATATTTGTTTCAAAATCTGATGATTTATAAGGTGTCATGTATTTGAGGTCACTTTCTAATCACTTTAAGTTTTCAAAATTGGAGTTTCACTCAGGATGTGGAGGAAGAAAAAAAATGGGATTATTGGAGATAAAATAATAAGCAAGAGATTAGATGTAAAGAGATTAGATTAAACACTAGGGGGTTTAAGCGGAGGCTTGACAGTGACAGTGAAAGAAAAAATTTCCAAAGCAAAAGAGATTTGGGGAGATAAGCAAATTAGTGACATAAGGGATTTAGTTTGCAGCATCAGTAGGGAAAAACATGAAAAAGCAGAGCTTATAATCTTATTTCTTGCTATATCAAAGTGGACAGTTGTTGTTTTTGCCTCTCCTCTTTTGGTAATTGTGTTATGGGACCAACAGGTTCATATGCCCGCTGTGCAGAACACACCAATACACCGAGGCAACGGGGCTTGCAGAAAGAAAAAAAAAAAAGAATTTAATGATCACAAGTTACCAAATAAGGAGATAGAAGGAGACCCTCACACACATCTCCCTGAGGAATTCTGGGCTCGAGTTTTAAAGAGGATCATAGAAGGCAAAGCATTGGAGAACTGGGGTCATTGATTGGTTGGGGTAAGAGGGATGAAATCATCAGGACATCAAAACTGGATTCTTTGGTGAGTCAGATCTTTGTGGGGTCCTTCAGACTAGTTGACAGCAGTAGTTTTATCAGTACACAGGACCTGAAAGAATATCTCAAACAGAAGACTTAACATTTTGTAATGTTCAAGTTGTTATCTACAGAGCAGTTAGGGGGAGCTATAATTTTCTGAAGGAGTCTGTGATTCTGAGGCAACTGACCCAAACAGCTAGGAGGAAGCAGGTCAGAGAGTGAGCTGCCTCATGATTAATGCCGAGTGTGCTGCAAGCTGGGTTTACTATCCTTTCTTCCCCTCCCTTTCCCCCTGACTAATTTATAAAGTTCATAGGGATGGTTTCAACCACAACCCACTGCTCCTTTGAGGAAATGTGGGAAACCCATTTGTTGCAAGTAGACCCTGTCAGTCACGGGGCTGCCTTTCTCTCTCTCTCTCTCTCTCTCTCTCTCTCTGTCTGTCTCTCTCTCTCTCTGTCTCTCTTCTCCTTAACCACAGGTACAGAGTGGGCATTTGACCCATGGACATTTGATCCAGGTGGGGGCAATCTTAGCACCCCATCCCTGAACCCAGTTATTGTTCTAGAGGTGAACACATGACCCAAGCAGAGCCAATCATAAACCAATTCAATGAACTTTCACTATCTTCATGCTGTTCTTCATGACTGTTCTTCAGGGAGAAGCACAAGATGATCTGACGCTGCTGATTCATACATGACAGCAGTTCATTTCTATTTCTTTCTTTCTTTTTTTCCCCTTCTTTTTTTGAGATGGTGTCTCACTCTGTCACCCAGGCTGGAGTGCAATGGCACAATCTCGGCTCACTGCAGCCCTGCAGCCTGGGTTCAAGCAATTCTCCTGCCTCAGCCTCTCAAGTGCTGGGATTACAGGCTCCCGCCACTATGCCTGGCTAATTTTTTTGTATTTTTAGTAGAGACAGGGTTTCACCATGTTGGTCAGGCTGGTCTCGAACTCCCAACCTCAGGTGATCCACCCACCTCAGCCTCCCAAAGTGCTGGGATTACAGGCGTGAGCCACCGTGCATGGCCTTCACTTGGTACTTATTTCTAATAGACTGTCTAGGTCTCTGAGGAGCTGGAAGCTAATTTAAATGATTCCCTCTTTCACCAGTCACCTAAAGGCCTTCTGTTATTTCTCTTGAGATCCCTTAGGGTTTCTTAGACTTGGGAGAGCTTTGTGAATAGTGGAGGGATGAGGCATAGAGATTACAGAAAAAGTGAAGGTCAAAGAATTCTTAACTGTGAGACACAACAAAAGAGACATGTTGTTGTCAAATGCAAAATAAACTTCTTTAAAATATGTGTCATCAAAGTTTGAACTGCCAGTTAAGAGCTATACCTTCAGCTCCTCCTAAAATTCTCCCTCCAGTGGACCTGAATATGTAGTTATTGTCATAAATCTCTAGGTGGCTGGAAAAGTCTTTTCACTACCAACATCAGAGACAGTGAAAGAGGGTCTAACAGATTCCGTAGAGTAGCAGCCAGAACTTTCCTGTATTAGTTTGTTTTCACGCTGCTGATAAATACATACTAGAAACTGGGAACAAAAAAAGGTTTAATTGGACTTACATTTCCACATGGCTAGGGAGGCCTCAAAATCATGGCAAGAAGCAAAAGGCTCTTCCTACGTGGCAGCGGTGAGAGAAAATGGGGAAGAAACAAAAGCCGAAACCCCTGATAAACCCGTCAGATCTTGTGAGACTTATTCACTATCACGAGAATAGCATGAATAATACCCACCCCGATGATTCAATTACCTGCTCAGGGGTTCCTCCTACACACATGGGAATTCTGGGAGATATGATTCAAGTTGACATTTTATTGGCAACACAACCAAACCATATCATTCCTCCTCTGGCCCCTCCAAATCTTATACCCTCAAAACCAATCACGCCTTCCCAACAGTCCCCAGAGTCTTAACTCATTTTGGCATTAACCCAAAAGTCTATAGTAGACAAAGTCTCATCTGAGACAAGGTAAGTCCCTTCAGACTATGAGTCTGTGAAATCAAAAGCAAGCTAGTTACTTAACTAGGTACAATGCTGGTACAGGTACTGGATAAATACAGCCATTCCAAGTGGGAGACATTGGCCAAAACAAAGGGATTACAGGGCCCATGCAAGTCTGAAATCCATCTGGGCAGTCAAATTTTAAAGCTCCAAAATGATCTCCTTTGACTCCATGTCTCACATCCAGGTCACACTGATGCAAGAGGTGGGGTCCCATGGTCTTGGGCAGCTCTGTCCCTGTGGCTTTGCAGGGCACAGCCTCCCTCCCAGCTGCTTTCACAGGCTGGTGTTGAGTCTCTGCAGCTTTTCCATGTGCACAGTGCAAGCTGTCAGTGGATCTACCATCCTGGGGTCTGGAGGATGGTGGCCCTCTTCTCACCGCTCCACTAGGCAGTGCCCCAGTAGGGACTCTGCGTGGGGGCTCCAACCTCATCTTTCCCTTCTGCATTGCCCTAGCAGAGGTTCTCCATGGGGCCCTGTCCCTGAAGCAGACTTTTTCCTGGGCATCCAGGTATTTCCATACATTTCCTGAAATCTACGTGGAGGTTCCCAAACCTCAGTTCTTGAATTCAGTGCACCTGCACACTTAACACCACATGGAAGCTGCTAAGGCTTGGGGCTTCCACCCTCTGAAGCCACAGCCTGAGCTGTATGTTGGCCCCTTTCAACCATGGCTAGAACAGCTGGGAAATGGCACCTAGTTCCTAGGCTGCACACAGCACGGTGACCGAGGGCCCAGCCCACGAAACCACTTTTTCCTCCTGAGACTCCAGGTCTGTGATGGGAGGGGCTGCCAGGAAGTTCTCTGACATGGCCTGGAAACATTTTCCATATGGTCTTGGGGATTAACATTAGACTCCTGGCTACTTATGCAAATTTCTGCAGCTGGCTTGAATTTCTCCCAAGAGAATGAGTGTTTCTTTACTATCACATAGTCATGCTGCAAATTTTCCAAACTTTTATGCTCTGCTTCCCTTATAAAATGAAATGCTTTTAGCAGCACCCAAGTTACATCTTGAATGCTTTGCTGCTTAGAAATTTCTTCCACCAGATACCCTAAATCATCTCTCTCAAGTTCAAAGTTCCAGAAATCTCTAGGGGAGGGGCAAAATACCATCAGTCTATTTGCTGAAACATCTGCAAACAGTTCCCAACCAGTTCCTCATCTCCATCTGAGACCACCTAAGCAATATGATTGCCCATATTGCTATTAGCATTTTGGGCAAAGCCATTCAACAAGTCTCTGGGAACTTCTAAACTTTCCCACATTTCCCTGTCTTCTTCTGAGCCCTCCAAACTGTTCCAGCCTCTGCCTATTACCCAGTTCCAAAGTCACTTCCACATTTTCAGATATCTTTTCAGATATGCTCCACTCCTGGTACCAATTTACTGTACTAATTCGTTTTCATGCTGCTGATAGAGACATACCTGAAACTGGGAACAAAATAAAGCTTTTTTTTTTTTTTTTTTTTTTTTTTTTTCCATATAGGTGGGGTTTCACCATGATGGCTAGGCTGGTCTTGAACTCCTGACCTCAGGTTGAACTCCTGACCTCAGGTGATCCACCCACCTCGGCCTCCCAAAGTGCTAGGATTACAGGTGTGAGCCACCGAGCCCAGTGAGAAAAAGCTTAATTGAATTTACAGTTCCACATGGCTGAGGAGGCCTCAGAATCATGGCAGGAGGTGAAAGGCTGTTCTTACATGGTGGCGGGAAGAGAAAATGAGGAAGAAGCAAAAGTGGAAATTTCTGATAAGCCCATCCGATCTCATGAGACTTATTCACTATCCTGAGAATAGCACAGGAAAGACCAGCTTCCATGATTAAATTATCTCTCCCTGGGTCCCTCCCATAACACTTGGGAATTCTGGGAGATAAAATTCAAGTTGAGATTTGGTGGGGACACAGCCAAACCATATCACTGCCTGAGCTGCAGACAGGGATAGCCTCAGGTTCCTGTGCCTCTCTTTCTCTGTAACTCTATCTTCTCCTTTGGTTTAACTACTACCATTTCCTAGATCTTTCCGTCAAAGATTTGCCATGTTGAGAGAGAAGAAGAATCGGTTACTTTAATCACAAGTAGAGGCATGTGACATGAAAATGGCTGATACTGTGAAATGACAACTTGTATTATAATTACATAAATTTCCCCTGCATTGTTAATTGCTTTTTAAAAATGTGTAGGTGGGAAACAAATATGTAACCTTGTTTCTTAATAAGGTTAGGAAATTGTTATTTCTTTTCTTTTTTTTTTTTTTTAAGACGGGTGTTTTACCATGTTGTTCAGGCTGGTCTTGAACTGCCAACCTCAGGTGATCCGCCCACCTTGGCCTCCAAAGTGCTTGGATTACAGGTGTGAGCCACCACGCCAGGCCAAAATTATTATTTCTTAATAAGGCTCTGCCACATGTATCCATAGCTCCTAGGTTTAAAAACTTAATGGTTACTCATTGGACATCTACCTTGTACAAACTACAAGGCTTGGATTACAGAATACATGAAGATTCACAAGTCTTTTTTTTTTTTCTTTCTTTTTTTTGAGATGGGGTCTCATGTTGTCACACAAGCTGAAGTGCAGTGGCATTATCATGGTCCACTGCAGCCTCAACATCCCAGGCTCAAGCTGAGATGGGAGTATTCCCTTCATCCCTTCGAGGGACCCCCTCATGAAGGAGATGGCTAATTTACTGCACTGCTGTGCACTCAAACTCCTTATAGGAGGGGCAGCATACAGGTGGGCAGGGACAAGTGCTTTTGGGCCCCAGCCTCACAACAGTGTCTAGGGGTGTTACAATGTTCTTTTAGCTTTGCTGTCCATGGATGGCTAAGTGTTAACCAGATCAGAGGAGAGTCAAGGTTTGAAAACAGGAATGCCTGTTTCCATTTAAGGCTGCGTGTTTCCAGGCTTGAGGGTGGGAATTTTGCCAGGGAGCTGCCCTCTTACACTCAGTATTTCCCTGCCTCCTGTCTTTATTCAAGTCATCTTCCCACCTCAGCCTCCCAAGCAGATGGGACCATAGGCACAAGCCACCATGTTCAGCTAATATATATATATATTTTAAGAGGGAGTCTCTCTCTATCACCCGGGCTGGAGTGCAGGGGCATGATCTTGGCTCACTGCTACCTCCATCTCCTGGGTTCAAAAGATTCTCCTGCTTCAGCCTCCCAAGTAGCTGGGACTGCAGGCATGCACCACCATGCCTAGTTAATTTTTGTGTTTTCAGTAGAGACCAGGTTTTGCCATGTTGATCAGGTTAGTCTCGAACTCCTGACCTCAAATGATCCACCTGCTTTGGCCTCTCAAAGTCCTGGGATTACAGGCGTGAGCACCACACCCAGCTTAATTTTTAAACTTTTTGTAGAGGTGGGGTCTTACTCTGTTACACAGGCTGGTCTCCATCTTCAGGGCTCAAGTGATCTCTGCCTTGGCCTTCAAAGTGCTGAGATTAGAGGAGTAAACCACTGCACCTGGCTCACAGGTCTTTTTTGTGCTACTAGAACTGGTCTTAAACAGGATGAACAAGATGATTCTTTTACGGTCTTCTCTCTTCACACTGCCATTTCATTCATTCATTTATTCATATACCCATTCATGCATGCATTTAGGCCAGACACTGGATGAGATGTTGAGGATACTCTCAAAGACCCATAGCCCAGTGGAAGAAATGGACAGTTAATCCAATGATTACAGCTCAGTGAAGCAAGGGCTCTGAAGGGTGTATTATGAAGGTTATTTGATGGCAGAGAAAAGGTGTGCAACGGGCTGAGAATTTTTGGTAAGGTTCCCAGCAGAGTTAACATAAGTTAAGATTTGAAGAAGCCGGGAGCGGTGGCTCACGCCTGTAATCCCAGCACTTTGGGAGGCCGAGGCAGGCGGATCACGAGGTCAAGAGATCGAGATCATCCTGGTCAACACGGTGAAATCCCGTCTCTACTAAAAATACAAAAATTAGCTGGGCATGGTGGCACTTGCCTGTAGTCCCAGCTACTCAGGAGGCTGAGGCAGGAGAATTGCTTGAACCCAGGAGGCGGAGGTTGCGGTGAGTTGAGATCGGGGCATTGCACTCCAGCCTGGGTAACAAGAGCGAAACTCCATCTCAAAAAAAAAAAAAAAAAAAAAAAAAAAAGATTTGAAGAACAAATGGCCTCTAGCTCAGAAATTCCTTTTTTAGGTGAAGTAGCCTGATCTTTGCAACAGACTTTATTTGAATGGCTCCACTTCCTGTTAGTGTTTCTTCAAACAACCACAAAAACAATGGTTTACTATTTCATAAGTTGTGGTGAGTGCTTTGCATACCTTATCTTATTTAAGTGTCACAACAGCCCTGTGGTCTAGATTCTGTTAGTAGACCCAGTTTATACATAAAGATCAGTAAAACAGTAAGGCTTCTTCCTATGCTCATGGAGTTGGTAAGTGGAGGATTTGAGGTGAGGACACAGGTAGTCTGCTTCATGAAATGACTCTCCTTTTTTTTTTTGAGTCTTGCTTTGTCATCCAGGCTGGAGTGTAGAGGTGTGAACTTGACTTACTGCAACCTCCAACTCCTGGGTTCAAGCAATTTTCTCTCACACTCACTAGTAGCTGGGACTATAGGTGCCTGCCAGCATGCTTGTCTAATTTTTGTAGTTTTAATAGAGACAGGGTTTCGTCATGTTGACCAGGCTGGTCTTGAACTCTTGACCTCAGGTGATCCACCCACCTCAGTCTCCCAAAGTCCTGGGATTACAAGCATGAGCCACCATGCCCAGCCTTAAGAAACAACTCTCTTTCTCTCTCTTTTTTTTTGTTTGTTTAGAGATGGAATCATGCTTTGTTGCCCAGGCTGTAGTGTGCTGTAGCATAATCTCAGCTCACCGCAACTTCCACCTCCTGGGTTCAAGCGATTCTCCTACCTCAGCCTCCCGAGTAGTTGGGACTACAGGAGCACGTTGCCACTATTGGCTAATTTTTTTGTAATTTAGTAGAGACGGGTTTCACCATGTTTCTTACGCTGGTCTTGAACTCCTGACCTCAGGTAATTCACCCGCCTCGGCCTTCTGAAGTGCTAGGATTACAGGCATGAGCCACCATGTCTGGCAAGAAATGACTCTCTTAGGCCAAAATGCAGTTCTATCTCTTACCTTTGTTTCCTTTTCTGAAAATGAAAATCAAATACAGTATAAGTGTAAACAGATAATTTTTCTAATGTGACTAGCGCCGTTCCTGGGACAACAGCAGGCACATGGTCAATGTTACAATCTTTTCCTCAGTTTTTTTTTTTTTTTTTTTTTTTTTTTGAGACAGAGTTTTGCTCTTGTTACCCAGGTTGGAGTGCAATGGCGCGATCTCGGCTCACCGCAACCTCCGCCTCCTGGGTTCAGGCAATTCTCCTGCCTCAGCCTCTTCAGTAGCTGGGATTACAGGCACACGCCACCATGCCCAGCTAATTTTTGTATTTTTACTAGAGACGGAGTTCACCATGTTGACCAAGATGGTCTCAATCTCTTGACCTCGTGATCCACCCGCCTCGGCCTCCCAAAGTGCTGGGATTACAGGCTTGAGCCACCGCGCCCGGCTCCTCAGTTTTTTATAAAACAGTAGAAGTGAAAGTGGCATAAGACATAATTCAGATGAATGACCCTTGCTTTAGAAATGAGGAAATACTGAGGACAGGAGTGACTAGTGGCTTTTGCAAAGGGACTTTCTCTCAGTTTATTCATATGGAACATTTAACATTTGGTTTATAATAGAAACCACTGGTGCTGATGACTCAGAAAAACTACACGCTAAAATTTTCATCAAGAAAACACTAAGTCAAGGAGAGAGATCCAAGATGGCTGATCACTAGCAGCTCGGGATTGTAGCTCCCAGTGAAAGCGCAAAGAACGAGAGGACGCCGTACCTTCACATGAATTCTTGTTGCGCATGCACCAGGAGATTCCCAGCGGAGGAGCCACACGGGTCGCCAGCGCGACTCTTGTGACCGGCGAGGCGGTTTTGCCGGCGCCTCAGAGCGTAGGTTCTCGGTGCAGAGTCAGAAAAGCACCATCAATCTTAACGCCGCTGATTTAGTCGGTGCAGTGGGTTGCTCAGATTTCGGCGCTGAGAATCAATAAGTTGGACGTCCACTCAGAAACCCAATTACAAAGACGGTAAATACAAAGACCACAGATGGATAAATCTACAACAAAGGGAAGAAAACAGCCAAAAAAGGCTGAGAATACCCAAGATCAGAACGCCTCTCCCTCAGCGGGGGATCCCAGTTCCTCATCAGCAACGAAACAAGGCTTGATGGAGAACGAGTGTGTTCCAATTACAGAAGCAGGCTTCAAAATGTGGATAATGAGAAACTTCTGTGAATTAAAAGAACTTGTTCTAACACAATCCAGAGAAACTAAGAACTTTGAAAAAAGGTTTGACGAAATGTTAACAAGAATACACAATTTAGAGAGGAATATAAGTGAATTGATGGAATTGAAAAACACAATACAAGAAATATGTGAAGTATGCACAAGTTTTAACAGCCGAATTGATCAAGCAGAAGAAAGGATATCAGAGGTCGAAGACCAACTCAATGAAATAAAACAAGAAGACAAGATTAGAGAAAAAAGGATAAAAAGGAATGAGCAAAGTCTCCAAGAAATATGGGACTATGTGAAAAGACCTAATCTACGCTTGATAGGTGTACCTGAATGTGACGAAGAGAATGAATCCACGCTGGAAAATATGCTTCAGGATATTATTCAGGAAAATTTTCCCAACCTAGTAAGGCAAGATAATATTCAACTCCAGGTAATACAGAGAACACCACAAAGATATTCCTCAAGAAGAGCAACTCCAAGGCACATAATCGTCAGATTTACCCGGGTTGAAATGAAGGAGAAAATACTAAGGGCAGCCAAAGAGAAAGGTCAGGTTACCCACAAAGGGAAGCCTATCAGACTTGCAGCAGATCTCTCAGCAGAAACCCTACAAGCCAGAAGAGAGTGGGGACCAATATTCAACATCCTTAAAGAAAAGAACTTTCAACCCAGAATTTCACATCCAGCCAAGCTAAGCTTCATAAGTGAAGGAAAAGTAAAGTTTTTTGTGAACAAGCAAGCACTCAGAGATTTCATCACCACCAGGCCTGCTTTACAAGAGCTTCTGAAAGAACCACTACACATAGAAAGGAATAAACAGTATTAGCCTTTCTAAAAAATATCAAAAAGAGCATCAATATAATGAAGAATTTACATCAACTAATGGACAAAATAGCCAGCTAATATTAAATGGCAGTATTAAACTCACATATATCATTGTTAATTCTAAATTTAAATTGACTAAATCCCCCAATCCAAAGACAGACAATTTAGATAAAAAACTAAAACCCATCAGTATGCTGCATCCAGACCCATCTCACATTCAAGGATACACAAAGACTCAAAACAGGGGATGGAGAAAGATTTACCAACCAAACAGAGAGCTAAAATAAATAAATAAAAAGCAGAAGTTACAATTTTTGCCTCTGATAAAATAGTTGTTAAAGCAACAAAGATCAAAAGAAGCAAAGAAGGACATTATATAATGATAAAAGGATCAATGCAACAACAAGAAGAGCTAAAGATCCTAAATATGTACACACCCAATACAGGAATACCCAGACATATAAGACTAATAAAGAGACTTAGACTCCCACACAATAATAGTCGGAGACTTCAACATTAATATTAGACAGATCAATGAGACAGAAAATTAACAACGATATCCAGGACTTGAACTCAGATCTGGAACAAGTAAACGTAGTTAACATTTATAGAACTCTCCACTTTAAACAAAATATACACTCTTATCAGTACCACATCATATCAACTTAGAAGTTTAAATGAAATGTTGGTTGGCTCCTTGTTTGTTATTCTCTTCCCTCATTTTATTTTATGTCTCCATTATTAAGGACAATTATAGGCATACCCACGTTTAGACTGCATTCTAGCCCGGGCAATAAAGCAATACCCCCATTCTCTCTCCCTCTTCCTCTTTCTCTTTCTTCCTCTTCTTTATTCTTTTTATTATTCTTTTTTTCTTTCTCAAAAAAAAAAAAAAAGAGATACATGTATTCATGAAATAATGGCAAACATTCTCATTTGTTGTATGATGAAAACATCTAATCTGATGTGCATGTATTCTTTAGGTATGGAGAAAGTGAGTGAAGAATACAATACTTTTTCTGACTATTTTACTCACTAAAAAAAAAAAAGAGAAAACACTAAGTCAGGCTTATCGTAAAGTGGTATAACATTGCTGTTATTATTTTATTTATAGAGATGGGGTCTCACTATGTTGCCCAGGCTGGACTTGAACTCCTGGGTTCAAGCAATCCTCCTGCCTCGGCCTCCCAAAGTGCTGGGCTTGCAGATATGAGCCACCATGCCTGACCCAAATGGTATAAGATTATGAAAGAAAAGTGTTTTTAAAAGATGAAGGAAAAGGTACCTGTCATGGGTCTCTCTGCTGACAAGACTGCACCTGCCACTTACTAGCTAGGTGATCTGGGCAAAATACTTATCCCTCTATCATTTATAAAAACATAACAATACCTAGCCCATAGGGTTGTCATGAGAAATAAATAAGCTACTATTTTTGAAAGTGTTCAGGCTAGCAGCAGGAACATAGTAAGGCTTGCTAAATTAAAAAAAAAATTTTTTTTAACTCCACAAATTCTGATATAGGGTAGGCAACATTCAAGCTGAGTCTTGAAGAAATTCAATTTGCAGAAAAGGTGGGAAGGCATTCCAATTCCTAATTGGAAAAACAGCACTTGCAAAGACATGGACGTATAATAATAACGATGATAATAATATTAACCACCTATTGAATATAGACAATGTACCAGAACTTTTATATGCTTTATCTAATTTAGCCTGATCAGCAACTCTGCAATGTAGATTTTATTATCGCATAATATCGGAGAGGATGGTAAAGAGAAGAAGCTCAAGGTCAGAAGTTAGGGTGGGTATTATTAGCTGCATAATATAGTTTAGAAAGTTATGAGTTAGGTTAAATGGTAAGCAGAAATGGGCATAAAGTTCCAAGTCTGGCTATAGATTCTGCTTGTGCATGGAGATTTGCCTTTCTCTTGGGTGCTAGGTGTAGGAGTCAAATTAGCAGAAAATAAGATAGACAGTGGGCTAGGAGCCGAATCTGAAAGACTTTTCTGGATCATTTTAATTTTAAAGAATGTGGACTTCATTCTTTAGATAATGAGGAGCTACTGAGGAATTTGGCTTCTCAGGGCCAAGATAAGTTTTGGATTTTTAAACAATGACAGTCTAGACTGTGTAGTGAAGAAGAGATTTTTAAACAACAGGCAGGCTTGACCCAATAATTCCATGGTTATCAGGAATATACTCAAGAGGAGTGAAAAGAGATATTTAGCAAAAATAAGTGCATGGAATGTTCTTTCAGAGCAGCATTATTCATAGTGGTTAAAAGGTGGAAGCACACAAAATATCGATCAAATAATCAATAAACAAAATATGAGATAGCCATACAATGGAATATTATTTGACCAGAAAAAGCAGTTTTCTTTTTTTCTTTTTATTTTGTGTAGAGAATTACTGATACATACCACAGCATGGATGAATCTTGAAAACATTATGTTAAATGTAAGAAGCCAGTCACAAAAGATCTCATATTATGTGATTCTATCTTTATAAAATGTCCAGAATAGGCATATCTATAGAGATACAAGTTAGATTTGTGGTTGCCTAGGGCTAGAAAGCATAGGGTGTCAGGGTCATAGCTAAATGGCATGGGGTTTCTTTTCGAGATGATGGAAGTGTTCTAATATTGACAACTTTGTGAACATATTAAAAACCATTGAATTGTATGTTTCAAATGGGTAAGTTGTATGTCAATTATATCTCAATAAAACTGTTACCAAAAATGAATGAATAAAATAGGCTGAATACCAGCATTTAGGAGAGAAGAGTTGAGGGGGAGGGAACTAACACTTTGAATGAGTTTATCAAATGACAGGCAAAGAATCAGGCAGTCACATGGTTTCTCTCATTTAGCTGAATTCCTATGACATCCCCATGCAATAAGATTTTTTCTTTTCTTTTTTGAGACAGGGTCTCACTCTGTCGCCCAGGCTGGAGTGCAATGGCGCAATCTTGGTTTACTGCCACCTCCGCCTCCTGGGTTCAAGCAATTCTCCTAACTCAGCCACTCGAGTAGCTGGGATTACAGGCACGCACCACCGTGCCCGGCTAACTTTTTATATCTTTAGTAGAGATAGGATTTCATCATGTTGGCCAGGCTGGTCTTGAACCCCTGACCTCAAATGATCCACCCATCTCAGCCTCCCAAAGTGCTGGAATTACAGGCATGAGCCACCGCGCTCGGCTGCAGTAAGATTTTAAAAAAAAATTCTTCAGTTCATAAAAGTGCAAAATAGGAGTCACTGTGATTTCAAAATCTTCGTGCTTGGCATTTCCAGAACACTCTGCTTCTATGGGGCTCCCTCTCAAGACAACTTAATTATTTTGGCCTCTTGTGGGTTCTTATTTATTGCTCACTTTTTGTCCTACTCTAATTTTAATTGTCACTCCAGGTTCTTTTCTAGGTCATTACTCTATTCAAATAATTTTAATATATTCATTCAGACTTCTGTATTTCTAGATAAAACCCTCTGATACTCTGCTAAAAGAGATTTTGGGTTATCTTTTTTTTAAAGATAGGGTTTCACCATGTTGGCCAGGCTGGTCTTGTACTCCTGACCTCAGGTGATCCACCCACCTCGGCCTCCCAAAGTGCTGGGATTACAGACGTGAGCCACTGCGCCCTGCTGGTTTATTTTTTTACAGCTTGCAAAATAACTTTCTCTTGTCCTTTGTGAAAGTTGCCAGTACCTAAATGAAGTCACCTATAAAACCCGAAAAAGATGGAACCAGGAGGTCATAAATGAAGGGGCCTCATGTATGTATATCTATGCAGAGATATCCAAAGAATTCCTCAAAACCGCAATATTCCAGATAAGCTGCTGCACAAAGACATTTTTCTAACAATGGCTGTATCCATCAATAAGTTAATATCAACTCCTGCAACAAGCCCCTGTGATCAATGGTCTCTGAAAGCAACTTACTTGGGCTTGTTCTCTTCTTCTTCTTCTTCTTCTTTTTTTTTTTAAGGTTTCCCTTGCCCCAGTCTCTTTGGATGGGCCCATATGGGTCTGCCATGGTACAAGTATCCTGAATTATAATTCCTTGCAATAAACTCTTTGTTTTGGAGAGCCAGTCTCTCTTATTTTTGTTGAGACCTAAGCATTAATAAGTGTAGCTTTTTTTCTTTTTCTTTTTTTGAGACGGAGTTTTGCTCTTGTTGCCCAGGCTGGAGTCCAATGGCCCGATCTTGGCTCACAGCAACCTTCTGCCTCCCAGGTTCAAACGATTCTCCTCCTTCAGCCTCCCAAGTAGCTGGGATTACAGGTATGCGCCACCGCACCTGGCTAATTTTGTACTTTTAGTAGAGATGGGTTTTCTCCATGTTGGTCAGGCTGGTCTCGAACTCCTGACCTCAGATGATCCACTTGCCTTGGCCTCCCAAAGTGCTGGGATTATAGGTGCATTCTTTGATCACACTTCTTTCCTTCCAGACTCTGCGTGCCATCAACAATGAAATAATTACAATACAGTGTAAACAGGTAATAAGGATTTTCCTTCCCCTCACTATTCTTTAAGTGCTTTACATATATTATCTCACAGAGGAACTCAAAAATATTTATGGAATGGATGTTATATTTGAAGAAGTGGAGGGTGAATCAGGGAAGATCTTATGTAGGAGGACGTATATTTGAGCTGAGTCACTGAGAATTGGTAAGCTTAATGCAGATAGTGGCAGAGAAGAACTCTGAGGACTGAGGAAGACTTTAGGAAGGAACCGAGGTCAAGATCATTGATATTAAGGTAAGCTTGAATTCAATTCCTGGCTGGCCTCTCTAACCATGTGACCTCAGTAATTCCTTAACTCTTCTGGGTCTGAGTGCCCTCAGCTATAGTACAGGATGGACAGAACATGTCTTTAGGGGTGTGGTAGAAAGAGCTTAGAATAAGTGTTAGGTACAAAGTTCTAAGTATACATTAAACTTTCTTTCTTTCTTTCTTCCTTCCTGTCTTTCTTTCTTTCTTTTTCCTTCCTTCCTTCCTTCCTTCCTTCCTTCCTTCCTTCCTTCCTTCCTTCCCTCCCTCCCTTTCTCCCTCCCTCCGTCCCTCTTTCCTTCCTTCCTTTTTTTTTTTTTTTTTTTGACTGAGTCTTGTTCTGTTGCCCAGGCTGGAGTGCAGTGGCTTGATCTCAACACACTGCAAATTCTATCTCCCAGGTTCAAATGATTCTCCCACCTCAGCCTCCTGAGTAGCTGGGAGTACAGGTACCCACCACTCCACCTGGCATATTTTTGTATTTTTAGTAGAAACCGGGTTTCACCATGTTAGCCAGGCTGGTCTTGAACTCCTGACCTCAGGCTATACGCCCACCTCGGCCTCCCAAAGTGCTGGGATTACAGGTGTGAGCCACCACTCCTGGCCCTAAACATTTTTCTTAAACTTCAAATGAGATTTTCTAGACCTATCCTCGTGCTCATGAGATGCTTTAGTGCATAGTAAACACACAGCATGGGGAAATGCATCATTTTTAGTAGACAGAAGCACTCAATAGTTGTAACTACTATTTTTTTATTCATTAAAAATTTTATAGCCGGGCGCGGTGGCTCAAGCCTGTAATCCCAGCACTTTGGGAGGCCGAGGCGGGTGGATCACAAGGTCAAGAGATCGAGACCATCCTGGTCAACATAGTGAAACCCCGTCTCTACTAAAAATACAAAAAATTAGCTGGGCATGGTTGTGCGTGCCTGTAATCCCAGCTACTCAGGAGGCTGAGACAGGAGAATTGCCTGAACCCAGGAGGCGGAGGTTGCGGTGAGCCGAGATCGCGCCATTGCACTCCAGCCTGGGTAACAAGAGCGAAACTCCGGCTCAAAAAAAAAAAAAAAAAAAAAATTTTATTAAAATTTTTTAAAAGAGTGTGAATGCTCAAGATGAGGCAGTGTAAAGTGGACAATGCTAAACTAATACCCAGGAGACTAATAAACAGGTCCCATCTAAAATGGCAGGTCTGGGTCACACATGGTGGCTCGTGCTTGTAATCTTATTAGGTTGGTTTAAAAGTAATCATGGTTTTTGCCATTAAAAATAATTATTTATTGTGAGGCTGAGGCAGGGGATTGCTTGAGGCTGGGAGTTCAAGACCAACCTGGCCAACATAGAGGCACCTTGTCTTTATATTAAAAAAATAATAAGGAAAAAAAAAAAGGCAGCTCTGGCAAACCATGGCCTTGTGGGAATACAGGCCTAGTATTGCCAGATTTTCAGTTTCTTAAGAAAAAAAAGTGGACTTATGTGTGATGTGTCAAGATGTTTAAATAGGCCAGGCCTGGTGGCTCACATCTATAATCCAAGCACCATGAGAGTTTGAGGCGGGTGGATCACTTAAGCCGAGGAGTGTAAGATCACCCTGGGTAACACAGGGAAGTCTCTACAAAAAAATTTTTTTTTAAGTTGCTGCATATGGTGGTGGACACTAGTAGTCCCAGCTGCCTGGGAGGCTGAGGTGGGAGGATCTCTTGGGCCTAGGAGGTTGAGGCTGCAGTAAGCTGTGATCTCACCACTGCACTCCAGCCTGGGTGTTGGAGTAAGACCCTGTTTAAAAACAAAAGGCTGGGCACGGTGGCTCATACCTGTAATCCCAGCACTTTGGAAGGCTGAAATGGGTGGATGACCTGAGGTCAATAGTTCGAGACCAGCCCCCAACTCTACTAAAAATAACAAAAATTAGCCAGATATGGTGGTACACACCTATAATCCCAGTTACATGGGAGGCTGAGACAGGAGAAACCTGAGCCTGGGAGGGGAAGGTTGCAGTGAGTTGACATCACGCCACTGCACTCCTACCTGGGCGACAGAGGGAGACTCTGTCTCAAAAAAAAAAAAAAAAAAAAAAAAAAAAAATTAGCCAGAAGTTAGTTTTCTTTTTTCTTTTCTGTAGAGATGGGGTCTTGCTGTGTTGCCTAGGCTGGTCTTGAACTCGTGGCCTCAAGTGATCCTTCCACCTCTTCCCCACAAAGTGCTAGTATTACAGGCATAAGCTACCATGACTAGCCTAAGTTTATTTTTAAACTAGTCATTGCTGAGGCAAAGCCAGATCTTTCTGTGGTCCACATTTGACACAAGAGCCACCAGTCTGCAACTTTGGTGCAGGGGAGGAAAGCCACTGAAGTCACCTGAGGGGTGAGTTACAGGAGCAGATTTGATTTTCCGAAAAAGCGCAGCAAAAGTGGAGACTGAATTAGTATTTTAAAAGTATGCCTTTTTTTTAAATTTTTTCTGTCTGAAGCAACACCCAACGTTTACTTAAACTACTCATATTTCAGAATTCCCAGCATTACTTTGGTTTTTAAAATTTTAATCCGAGGTGACATGGTCAATACTTGTGACTCTAGGAAGAAGGAGAATGAAGAATCAAGGATGACCCCAGGGTTTCTGTTCTCAGTGGTGCCATTGAAAATCAAAGAACATGGAATCAAAGAAAATCAAAGAAAATCAAAGAACATGGTGCAATGAAATCAAAGAACATGGAAGGGAGAAGTTTATGACTAGGCTGAAAAGTCTTTTGGGAATACCATTGCCAGCTGGGTGTGGTGGTTCATGCTGGTAATCTTAGCACTTTGGGAAGCCGAGGTGGGCAGATTGCCTGAGTTCAGGAATTCAAGACCAGTCTGGGCAACACAGTGAAACCCTGTCTCTACTAAAATACAAAAAATTAGCCAGGGTTGGTGGCAGGTGCCTATAGTCCCAGATACTTGGGAGGCTGAGGCAGAAGAATCCTTTGAACCCAGGAGGTGGAGGTTGCAGTGAGCTGAGATCGAGCCATTGTGCTCCAGCCTGGGCAACGGCTCTGACTTTAAATCAATAGATAGATAGATAGATGATAGGTAGATAAAGAGCAGTCCCTTAGAAGGCAGACTGGGGAAGCAGATCCCAGATGGTACCACCATAGAAGTAGAAAGCTTAAAACTCAAGCTTTTCTGCACTGGAGAATCAAGAAGCCCTTCACAGAAGAGGAGCTACCTAAATTCAGTGCTGACGTGTGATGCTCCCCTCCCTGTGTCCATGTGTTCTCATTGTTCAACACCCACCTTTGAGTGAGAACATGTGGTGTTTGATTTTCTGTTCTTGTGTCAGTTTGCTGAGAATGATGGTTTCCAGATTCATCCATGTCCCTACAAAGGACACGAACTCATCGTTTTTTATGGCTGCGTAGTATTCCATGGTGTATATGTGCCACGTTTTCCCTTGTCTTTCCTGTCTTACTCTATTGGTACTCTACCATTCCTTAACTAACTTGGAATCTTCTTAGAAAGCCCCAGGCCCCTACAATACAACTTCACATAAGATCTGGTGAGGGCCTGGGAAAATTCAATCCTATAGGAATTGTATTAATTTGTTAGGGCTGCTGTAATACAGTATGACACACTGGGTCTGTTGCTGGAAGTCCCATATTAAGATGTCACTAGGGTTGATTTCTGAGGCCTCTTGTCTTGGCTTGTAGGTAGCCATCTTCTCCCCCTGCCTTTACATGGTCTTCTCTCTGTGCGTCTGTGTCCTAGTCACCTCTTCTTATAAGGACACTGGTCAGATTGTTAGGGCCCACCCTGGTGATTTCTATATTAGTCACTTCTCAGGCTGCTAATAAAGACACACCTGAGACTGGATAATTTATAAAGAAAAAGAAGTTTAATGGACTCACAGTTCCACGTGACTGGGGAGGCCTCACAATCATGGTGGACAGCCAAGGAGGAGAAAGGCATGTCTTACATGGTGGCAGGCAGGCGAGATCCTGGGCAGGGGAACTCCCCTTTATGAACCATCAGATCTTGTGACATTTATTCAATATCATGAGAACAGTAAGGGAAAATACTGCCCCCATGATTTAATTACTTCCTTCAATTCAATTACTGGGTCCCTCCTATGACATGGGAATTGTGGCAGCTACAATTCAAGATGAGATTTGGGTGGGGACACAGCCAAACCATTTTAACCTCATTTTACCTTAATTACGTCTTTAAAAACCTTATCTTCAAATAGTCACATTCTGAATGGGAGTTAGGATTTAAACAGATGAATTTTGGAGGGATATAATTCAAGCCACAATAGGAGCCTCACAGGGTAACACTTTATTAAATGAGTCCCCAGTTGCTCTGTTCTCATTTTAGAATTTGTCAGTTAAATGTAATTTTTCTTTTTCTAAGCCTCTCTGATATTGTGAAGTTTCTTTGGACCTACCCTTGCTCTAACAGGTCATAGAAGATCATGACTCTGTGCTCACAACCTCTTCCCCTCCCTTGGTGGCTGGACAAGGTAGATCACTCCCCTCCCACCTGTCAATCACTCAGGAGCAATGACATCCTTCAGCAAGGTGAGCTCAGCCTGTTACAGTCAGGGACATGCAAAAGTATAAACCCTAAAGAATGGTGACTTCATTTTGTTTCTATTCTGAGGCGTTTTGAAATAATTCTGGCAATGACTAGCAATCCTTTCTTGCAATGTGGCAGCATGAGGAAGCACATGAATGACTGTGACCTCCTAAAATTCTTCTCTGGTTTTAAAAATCACCCATATTTTATCCATGTAATTCATCTATGTTTAAGGACACAGGATCTTTCTTTGAATGACTGTAAAATAAAATGATTTTGGTAGAAATAAGCGTGGACTTATCAAGTACTATGGCCTTCTGGTTTGGGCTGTCACCTAGCACTGCAAATAGAGCATCATTCTGCTGGTACTCAGGGCTCAGGGGCAGTATGCTAAGTAGCTTATATTCATTATGTATTTTAATCCTCACTACCACCTTGCTGTATTGTCTTCATTTTACAGATGAGGAAACTGATGTTTTAGGAGGCTAAACCATCCTTGACTCTCCTATGTCACTCTAGTGCCCTGGATAGGCAATACTTGATGCAAGGCACAGGTGGGTGGATTTCATACCAATACAAATTTCATTTAATCTTCTCCAATGATACAAAATCAATGTTAGCTCAACTGTACAGATGAGAAAGGTATAGATGAGAGCACATTTTTAAGATTACTCTTGGCAGAGAGTAATGCAGCAAGGATTTAAACCTAGGCTGCTCTGGCTCCGGGAGTTCTCTCATGGCTCATCATATGTCTCTCTCTCTCTCTCTCTCTCTCTCTCTCTCTCTCTTTGAGGCGGAGTCTCACCTTGTCACCCCAGGCTGGAGTGCAATGGCGTGATCTTGGCTCACTGCAACCTCCACCTCCCAGGTTCAAATGATTCTCCTGCCTCAGTCTCCCGATTAACTGGGATTACAAGTGCCCACCACCACAACCAGCTAATTTTTGTATTTTAGGTAGAGATGGGGTTTCATCATGTTGGTCAGGCTGGTCTCAAACTCCTGTATTCATGTATATAAACTTCAAAAAAGAGACATATGGCCAGGCATGGTGGTTCATGCCTTTAATCCCAGAACTTTGGGAGGCCGGGGTAAGTGGATCACTAGAGTGACATAGGAGAGTCAAGTACGGTTTAGTCTCCTAAAATTAGCAGATTACTGATCACCTTGTTTTCATATTTTGAACATAAAATAACAGTCCCAAACAAGCTTCAGCCCAGGGGAAGCCAAATATCAGATAATAATAGACTAAGAGAAACAGTAGTCCTGTAATGATCTTTTGCTTTTGACTGCCAGCCCAATGAGTGAAGCTATTTCAATGTTGGCAAATAACCATCAGAAGATTAGAAACTGGGAAGAGAGAGCTGGGCACGGTGGCTCACACCTGTAATCCCAGCACTTTGGGAGACCGAGGCGGGTGGATCACGAGGTCAAGAGACTGAGACCATCCTGGTCGACATGGTGAGACCCCGTCTCTACTAAAAATACGAAACATTAGCTGGGCATGGTGGCACGTGCCTATAATCCCAGCTACTCAGGAAGCTGAGGCAGAATTGCCCGAACCCAGGAGGCGGAGGTTGCGGTGAGCCGAGATCGCGCCATTGCACTCCAGCCTGGGTAACAAGAGCAAAACTCCGTCTCAAAAAAGAAAAAAAGAAAAGAAAAAGGAACTGGGAAGAGAGGTGCTTAGAGTTTTGCTGGGGGACAGCAGGTGGGGGTTAAAAGCAGGAAGTGGTAGAGACCAGATTATAAAACCCAAAGCTCTCTATTTCCTGTCAATCATCCCCCTACATAAACTCCAGGGTTAGAAGCGTATGTGTATGTGTATGTGTATGTGTATGTGTATGTGTATGTGTATGTGTATGTGTATGTGTATGTGTACGTGTACGTGTGTGTATATGTGCACATGTGTTTTTTGTGTTTTTATGTGTGTATGTATGTGTGTATGTGTGTGTATGTATGTGTGTTTGTATGTGTATGTGTGTCTGTATTTGTGTGTGTGTGTATGTGTATGTATGTGTGTATGTGTATGTTTGTATGTGTATGTGTATGTGTGTGTATGTGTGTGTATGCATTTATGTGTGTATGTGTTTGTATGTGTGCAGGTGTGTTTTTGTACGTGTGTATGTGTATGTGTGCATATGTGTATGTTTGTGTATGTGTATGTATGTGTATATGTGTGTATGTGTGTGTATGTGCATATGTGTGCATGTGTGTATGTATGTGTGTGCATGTGTGTGTGTGTTTGTATATGTGTGTATGTGTATGTGTCTGTATGCATATGTTTGTGTTATGTGTGTGTGTGTGTGTATGTGTAGGGAAGGATATAGGCTGAAATCTGGGGACATGATGAGCCCAAGGGAATAGGAGAAAAATGAGATATTTGAGGACTACCAGTACTATGAGAGAAAGGCAAGAAACTGAACAATTTATATGCTAGAAAATGAGATTAATTTGCCAAATAGAACAAAAAATTAAAATGAGCATAATAATATCAAAGAGATAAATAAATACAATAGAAGCATGAAGCAGCAGTAGCCAGGCATGGTGGCCCATGCCTATAGTTTCAGCTACTTAAAAAGCTGAGGCTGGAGATCACTTCAGCCTGGGAATTTGAAGCTGCCATGATTTATGACTGTGCTTAGGAATATAGCCACCGTACTCTAGCCTGGGTAACAGTGAGACCTTGCCTTTAAAAAATTTAAAAAAAACCATGAAGTTGCAAAAGAAGGTAGGAAATATTGAGTATGGACAATATACAGGGCGTAATTTAAGAAACTTAGATGGATTGAATGGCGTAATGGACACAGTTAAAAACAAATTAGTACCTTGAGTTTTCCAGCAAAAAAACAGTGGTCTACTGTGGATATAGGGAGAGATAGTTGCCTGATTTCAACAGGGAGAGGTGGTTGCCAGAGGGGATTCTAACAGAGTCTCCATATATTGGCCAGGCTGGTGTGCAGTGGGGTAATGGCGGCTCACTGCAACCTCTGCCTCCCAGGTTCAAGTGATGATCTTTCCGTCTAGCCTCCCGAGTAGCTGGAATTAGAGACAATGATCCAACATGCGTGGCGAAGTTTTGTATTTTTAGTAGAGACGGAGTTTCACCGTGTTGGCCAGTCTGGTCTTGAAATCCTGACTTCAAGTGATCCACCCACCTCGGCCTCCCAAAGTGCTGGGCTTACAGGCATGAGTCACTGCACCCAGCCTCAAACATTTTTTTCTATTTTCAGCTTTCCTCTTCCTGCAATATGTAGTAGGAGAAATTTCAGAGATTTCTGGCCTTAGTAAATTAGCTTCCTTCTCGTGGCCACCTTATCCACCACCTACCACCAACTACACAGGAGCTCTGCTCCTGCCCCAGGAAATGTCAACAGTTTCTTCATCTATGGCTTCCTTTCTTTAGAGAGTATGGCTCAGGGTTTCACTTGTCTCCTAAATACATTAAAGAGAGCATTTGTGTGTGTGTGTGTGTGTGTGTGTGTGTGTGTGTGTGTGTGTGTGTGTTTAAACATGAAGTTTCACCATGTTGGCCAGGCTGGTCTTGAACTCCTGACCTCAGGTGATCTGCCCGCCTTGGCCTCCCAAAGTGCTGAGATTACAGGCGTGAACCACTGTGCCCGGCCCTGAGCATTTGTATTTTTAAATTTCTTTCCCTTGTTACTTTAGGGTGATTTTTCAGAGAAGAGAATTGAAATATTACTTTGATATAATAAAGCCAGAAGTGTTTGAAAATGCAATTAGAACTTCATGTAATTGTATTTATTTATTCATTTTTGGAGACAGGTTCTCACTCTCACTCAGGCGGGAGTGCATTGGTGTGATCTGAAGCCTCAGTGCAGTCTCAGACTCCTGGGCTGAAGCAATTCTCTTGCCACAACCTCCTGAGTAGCTGGGACTACACGTGTGTAGTCACAGGTACTAGGACTACAGGCTACGTCTAAATTTTTTTTTTTTTTTAAGAAAGGTGGTTCTCACTATATTGCTTAGGCTTGTTTTGAACTCCTGGCTTCAAGAGATCTTTCTGCCTTGGCCCCCAAAAGTGCTGGAATTTCAGGCCTGAGCCACGGCATCTGGCTAGAACTTCATATTTTTTTTGTAATATACAGATTTACATTCTACCTCACTGTTTTATTCAATTAGAATAAGTATTCATAAATAATTATTTTAAGTGACTAGCATAAACTTTATCACATGGCTATACAAATATTCACATAACCATTTTCTTTTTTTGAGATGGCGTCTTCCTCTGTCGCCCAGGCTGAAGTGCAGTGGTGCAATCTTGACTCATTGCAACCTCTACCTACCACGTTTGGCTAATTTTTTTTGTTGTTGTTGTATTTTTAGTAGAGATTGGGTTTTGCCATGTTGGCCAGGCTGGTCTTAAACTCCTGGCCTCAAGTGATCTGCCCACTTTGGCCTCCCAAAGTGCTGAGATTATAGGCATGAGCCATCACACCTGGCCACCATTTTTTTTTTTTTTTTTGTATGTAGACAAGTACTTTTTCTCCTTTGGGATGGGCTTATTGTTATATAATATGTAGAATAAGACTACCTGACTGTGGTCACTGTCAGGAAAAGTGTAAGATCTTTTACATTGTACATATGACCCTGGGTACCTCTCTCATTTCCATAAAATCTGCTTTTACCTATATGATCAAGACTGAAATCAGGGTCTCTCATTTGGTTCCTATACTGTATGAGGTTCATATCCTGAACGTTCTTCTGATGGATGCTTCGTAGGCTCTCCAAATTCCATATGGCAAAAACTTAACTCATTCTCTTCCTGCCCAACTCTGCCTACCTGAGACTCTAGCCCTTCCAGTTCATGCTTCCAAGGCTTTCTAGCCAGAAATCTGCCATTGTTCCTAAGTATCTCCTTTTCTTTTACTGCATCCATCCAAATGTAGATCCCTTTACTTCTGACTCTTTTTCCATTTTCATTGTCGCCACCTTGAATCAGGTGAGAAAGCTGAGGTTCAGAGAGGTAAGTTACCGCCCATGGCCCAACATTTGGAAGTGGGTAAAGTTGAGAATGCTCCCAGCTTCAAAGCTCAAACTCCCTCCCTTCCATCAAACTGGGCTTCTAGGCAGTTTGGAAGGTCAGAAAAGTCCTTTCTCTAACATTTTTTTTTAAATTAAAATTTAAATTTTTGAAACAGACTCTTGCTCAGTCACCCAGGCTGGAGTGCAGTGGTGAGATTTCAGCTCACTGCAAATTCTGTCTCCCAGGTTAATGATTCTCCTGCCTCAGCCTCCCAAGTAGTTGGGCTTACAGGCACCTACTACCACGTTGGACTAATTTTTTTTTTTTTTTTTTTTTTTGAGACGGAGTTTCGCTCTTGTTACCCAGGCTGGAGTGCAATGGCGCGATCTCGGCTCACCGCAACCTCCGCCTCCTGGGTTCAGGCAATTCTCCTGCCTCAGCCTCCTAAGTAGCTGGGATTACAGGCATGCACCACCACGCCCAGCTAGTTTTTTGTATTTTTAGTAGAGACGGGGTTTCACCATGTTGACCAGGATGGTCTCGATCTTTCGACCTCGTGATCCACCCGCCTCGGCCTCCCAAAGTGCTGGGATTACAGGCTTGAGCCACCGCGCCCGGCCAAAGATTTTTTTTTTTTTTTTTTTTTTTTTTTTTTTTTTTTTTTTTTTTGAGACGGAGTTTCGCTCTTGTTACCCAGGCTGGAGTGCAATGGCGCAATCTCGGCTCACTGCAACCTCCGCCTCCTGGGTTCAGGCAATTCTCCTGCCTCAGCCTCCTGAGTAGCTGGGATTACAGGCACATGCCACCATGCCCAGCTAATTTTTTTGTATTTTTTAGTAGAGACGGGGTTTCACCATGTCGACCAGGATGGTCTCGAACTCTCGACCTCGTGATCCACCCGCCTCAGCCTCCCAAAGTGCTGGGATTACAGGCTTGAGCCACCGCGCCCGGCCGTTGGACTAATTTTTATATTTTTAGTAAAGATGGTGTTTCGCCATGTTGGCCAAGCTGGTTTTAGACTCCTGACCGCAGGTGATCTGCCCACCTTGGCCTTGGCCTTCCAAAGTGCTGGAATTACAGGTGTGAGCCACCATGACCAGCCCTCTCTGACCTTACTCTTATATTTTGTTGTTGTTTACTTTTGGATCTGGAATCATTTGGCTATTGATTGTATGGACCAGAGTTATCAAGTCCTCAAATTTGCCATCAACATTATTGGATTCTAAATTGAATTTTAAATTCTTCACTGTACTAGTTGACTTGTAAAAATGCAGGGCAAGGCCGGGCGCGGTGGCTCAAGCCTGTAATCCCAGCACTTTGGGAGGCTGGGGCGGGTGGATCACGAGGTTGAGAGATCGAGACCATCCTGGTCAACATGGTGAAACCCCATCTCTACTAAAAATACAAAAAACTAGCTGGGCGTGGTGGCGCGTGCCTGTAATCCCAGCTACTCAGGAGGCTGAGGCAGGAGAATTGCCTGAGCCCAGGAGGCGGAGGTTGCGGTGAGCCGAGATGGCGCCATTGCACTCCAGCCTGGGTAACAAGAGCGAAACTCCGTCTCAAAAAAAAAAAAAAAAAAAAAAAAAAGCAGGGCAAACTATGAGAGAATGATTTTAATTTCCCCTAGTGCCCTATGGCAACACGTCAGTAGAGTTAAGAGACTCTGCTTTTTCAGTTATTTATATTAGTTTCCCATGGCTGCTGTATCAAATGATCATAAACTTGGTGACTTTAAGAAGAATAAATGGTGAATTTATGCTCTCACAGGTCAAGAGGTCAGAAGTCCAAGATCAATATTACTGGACCATAATCAAGGTGTTGGCAGGGCCCCAATGCTTCTGGAAGTTGTAGGGAACAATCTGTCCCTTGGTTCTTCCAGCTTCTGGTGTTTGCTGACATTCCTTGGCTTATGGCCACATCAAAGGCCAGCACCTTCAAATCTCTCTCCGCTCTGTCTTAATACCTTCCCTTCTGTGTGTCATCTGTGTGAAAGCTCCCTCTGCCTCCCTGTTGTAAGGATACATACGATTGCGTTTAGGGTCCACTCAGATAAACCAAGATAATCTCTCTATCTCGCAAGTCTTTTTCTTTTTTCTTTTCCTTTTTTTTCCCCTTGATGAAGTCTTACTCTGTCACCAGGCTGGAATGCAGTGATGCAACCTCTGCTCACCGCAACCTCTTCCTCCCCGGTCCAACTGATTCCCCTGCCTCAGCTTCCTGAGTAGCTGGGACTACAGGTGCATGCCACCATGCCTGGCTAGTTTTTTGTGTTTTAGTAGAGATGGGGTTTCACCATGTTGGGTAGGATGGTCTCGATCTCCTGACCTCGTGATCCACCTGCCTCGGACTCCCAGAGTGCTAGGATTACAGGCGTAAGCCGCTGCACCTGGCACAAGTTTTAATTTAAGGACTTAATTTAAGGTAAAATTTACAGGCTCTATGTATGAAGATCTGATATCTTTGGGTGGCCATTATTCAGCCTACTGATGTACTTCATTTTATTTATTTATTTATTTATGACATGGAATCTTGCTCTGTTGCCCAGGCTGGAGTGCAGTGGCACAATCTCAGTTCACTGAAACATCTGCCTCCCAGGTTCAAGTAGTTCTCCTGTTTCAGACTCCTGTGTAGCTGGGACTACAGGCATGGACCACCACACTCGGCTAATTTTTGTATCTTTAGTAGAGACGAGGTTTCACCATGTTGGCCAGACTGGTCTCGAACTCCTGACCTCAGGTAATCCATCTGCCTTGGTATCCCAAAGAGCTGGGATTACAGGCATGATCCACCATGCCCGACCTGAAGTACTTTATTTAGTATTTTTAGAGTTTTCAAATTTTGTGTGATGGAAGCCACAGGGCACTTCTTCCTGGACATTTTTTTTTTTTTTTTTTTTTTTTTTTTTTTTTTTTTTTTTGCTTGAGAGAGAATGAATAAACTTGGGGGAAGCACAGGTTTTGAAATACTTTCCTTTCAGATCAAATAAGCCCTGCACATGTCAGACGCCTTTTCTTCCTTCCTTGAAATATCAAACAGTTGGAAATTTGGCATTGTGTAGCCCTAGCTTATGAATAAATGGAAACTGTATACTCAATCATTGAACTGATATTCCAAGTTGCCAGGTAACACTACTTGCCTTTCCCCTGCTTTCAATAGAATAGATTTGCTTAAAATAGTAATTTCCCCAAGGCGGGTAACTTGCATCCTGTTTTTCTGGCAATGTGTCATTTTGGAATATACAGATACAATTTATTAGGATGGTGACACAGTGTCTGTGATAGATACTAAAGAATAGCCCGTTCAGTTCTGTTCCACTCTCCTTCTAGAGTACCTTTACGTAAACTTTAGTCTCAAAAGGTGAGAACTACATTGACCTACCTATCTGGAATCTGGATGCAAATTAGTTCTGTCTATTAGATGCAGCCGCGTTTGGAAGGAGGAAAGCAGCTGGAGGCATCTTCCTGCCCTTTTTGGCTCTTTTCGTAAAGCCAGCAGATTTTTCTGCGGCAGCTTCCTGTTGTTTCTTCTTCCGCTTTGTGGATATTGACTGGCAGCTGTGGCAGAGCCAGCAGCTGTAGTGGCAGTGATGCGATTCTAGCATCCCTGATTCTGCATCATAGCTGTAGTGGTGTGTTTTCGACTCATTCACTCCTGTGGTAGCCTAAGAGATAGTTCAGAGTTAGCAGATCCATTCTGTAATATTCCCGAAATCATTCTTAAAGACTCAGCCTAGAGCCCTTTGCACAAGCTGTCCCAAAAACTTTCTCAGGACCCAATTCTTTGTATTCAGTTTCTTTCTGCTTAAAATACCTACAGTGGTTTGGGTGGGTGTTTTACTGAATATTGACTGTCACCCTATCAAGGGGTGTGGAGAGGGAAAGGAGGTCAATGCTATTTCAATATTCTATACACTTAGGTTCTAATTTTTAGGAAACTTACTTTGTTATGTTCCATTATACCTTCCTGTTTTCTTGTCATTTGCAAAATCTTAATTAAAATGTAAGATGAGTACAGGTTTGGCGGCTCACATCTGTAATCCCAGCACTTTGGGAGGCCAAGACAGGAGAACTGCTTGAGTCCAGGAGTGTGAGATCAGCCTAGGCAACAGAGTGAGATCCCGTCTCTGAAAAAAACAAAACAAAACAAAACAAAAAAAAACACACATAAAAAATAAGTAAGTAAATAAAAGAATATGTAATATGTAATTTCAGACTTCCCCCAAAACAAAAACTTTTATTTTTCCTCACCAAAACACATAGTAAAAGAATTCTCCATTGGGCATGGTGGCTTGTGCCTGTAATCCCAGCACTTTGGGAGGCCGAGGCAGGTGGATCACCTGAGGTCGGGTGTTTGAGAACAGCCTGACCAACATGGAGAAACTCTGTCTCTACTAAAAACACAAAATTAGCCAGGGGTGGTGGTACATGACTGTAATCCCAGCTACTCAGGAGGCTGAGTCAGGAGAATCGCTTGAATCCAGGAGGTGGAGGTTGCGGTAAGCTGAAATGGTGCCATTGCACTCCAGCCTGGGCAGTAAGAGCAAAACTGTCTCTCTCTCTCTCTCTCTCTCTCTCTCTCTCTCTCTCTCTCACACACACACACACAGACACACACACACAAAAGAATTCTCAAGAAGAAGAAAATACGTAATTAAGAAGAAGATATGTATTATGGTTATTATATATTATGGGTGATATTATGTATTAGCTAAAGCTAGGCCAATGAAAGTGAGTTCAACATTAAGAAAACTGCAACATTTTTATCAGTAAATGCATATAATCAAAACTAACAATTGCTAATTCAAACATTGGATGATACTGCTTGCTTGCTTTTTCTTTCTCTCTTTCTCTTTCTTTCTCCCTCTCTCCCTCTCTCCCCCTCCCTTCTTTCTTTCTTTCTTTCTTCCTTTCTTTCTTTTTTTCTTTCTTTCTTTCTTTCTTTCTGGTCTCACTCTGTTTCCCAGGCTGAAGTGAATTTCTAAAGCACTGAGGGCTTGACAGATTTAATGTTGAGGGCAATACTTCCAGAATTGTGTGAGACATTTTCAGCCAATGAATGAACAACATCCCACCATTCTTTTCTATGTGTACGGCAGATACTGCATATTGACCAGTCTTTAGTTCTTCTAAACTGAGTCTTCAATTTTTCTAATTATAGCAGTGTCAGGAACCACCACCAACAGGCAGAAGTAAGAGATTTTGGCAGTAGCTGTTGATGATCTACACAACAGCCATTCTCATTCCCATTTCTCAGGACACAGGATGAAAACACTCACAATGTCAGATGCTTTCCTCAATTTCTTATTCAAAGGCATGGGCTTGGGTCCTGCCAGGGTACTTCTTGGAAAGTGTTGAATGAAACACTTGGACACAGGTGTATCTACAGGTGATGCTTCCTGAAATGTTACTGGCATAATATGGCTAAGGAGGGACAAGCCTGCAGACCAAACTAATTTGATATTAGTTTGAATAGTTAGAATAGGAAGATAAAAAGTTTCTAGTCTTCAATGGCTGTTGAGCCATTGCATCAATCCTGGGACTGCCTGCCTCTGTTGTTCTTTCTATCATTTTGTGAGAAAAATGAACAAATTAAAAATATCTGAGTAAATACACCTTTTTTCTCTCAGTTTCTTAACATACATATTACTATTTAAGCCACAGACTATAAGATTATTACATGGGGCTTATAAAGAATGCAGATATGGGCTGGGCGTGGTGGCTCAAGCCTGTAATCCCAGCACTTTGGGAGGCCGAGGTGGGTGGATCACAAGGTCAAGAGATTGAGACCATCCTGGTCAACATGGTGAAACCCCGTCTCTACTAAAAAATAACAAAACATTAGCTGGGTATGGTGGTGCGTGCCTGTAATCCCAGCTACTCAGGAGGCTGAGGCAGGAGAATTGCCTGAACCCAGGAGGTGGAGGTTGCGGTGAGCCGAGATTGCGCCATTGCACTCCAGCCTGGGTAACAAGAGTGAAACTCCGTCTCAAAAAAAAAAAAAAAAAAAAAAATAGAATGCAGATATAAACTTATGACAACTATAGAATGAAGGATGGAGGTGGTAAATGGATCTGTATGGTGTAAGGTTTCTACATTTTACATGAAGTGGATATTAACTCTAAGTAGAGGGAAAAAAGTTAAAGATGTATATTTCAATTTTTTACCATAACCACTAAAAATCAATGCAAAGAGAGAGTTTATAAGCCCATAAAGAGATTTAAATGAAATTATAAAAAATATTGCAATAATTTAAAAGAAGGCAGAAAACATGAAACAAAAAACAGAGGGGACAAACAGAAAACAATAAAGTGGTCCACCTAAACCCAATCGTGTTTATAATTATATTAGCTGTTAATAGTCTAAACACTCCAATTAAAAAGCAGTGATTGGCTGGATGCACTGGCTCACACTTCTAATCCTAGCACCTGGGAAAGCCAAGGAGGGTGTATCACTTGAGCTCAGGAGTTTGAGCCCAACCTGGGCAACAAGGCAAAACCCTGTCTCTACAAATAATACAAAAATTAGCTGGGCGTGGTGGCCTGCACCTGTAATCCCAGCTACTCGGGAGGCTGAGGTGAGAGAATCACTTGAGCCTGGGAGGTTGAGGCTGAAGTGAGCTGAGATTGCATCACTGCATTCCAACCTGGGAGACAGAGTGAGACCCTGTTGCAAAACAAACAAACTAACTAACTAACAACCAAATGAATAACTGAAAAAGCTAAAAAAGAGAGCAGTGGGCTGGGTGCAGTGGCTCATGCCTATAGTCCCAGCATGTTGGGAGGCCAAGGCGGGCTTATAACCTGAGGTTGGGAGTTTGAGACCAGCCTGACTAGCATGGAGAAACCCCACATCTACTAAAAATACAAAATTAGCTGGGGGTGGTGGCACATGCCTGTAATTCTGGCTACTTGGGAGGCTGAGGCTGGAGAATCACTTGAACCTGGGAGGCGGAGGTTGCGGTGAGCCGAGATCGCGACATTGCACTCCAGCTTGGCCAAGAAGAGCGAAACTCTGTCTCAAGAAAAAAAAAAAAAAAAAAAAAAAAGGAAAAAGAAAAAGAGAGAGAGCAAGCAATGATTAGATTATCAAAATGAATTAAGAAGCAATACTCAGCTATATGCTGTTTACCATGAACGCACTGTAAATATAAAGACACAGACAGATTGAAAGTAAATGCATAGAAAAGGGTGTATATGCATGTAGTAAGCATACAAAGGATGGAATGGCTATATCAACATCAACAATGATAGGCTTCAAGACAAAGTATTACTAGAGGTGAAGGAGGAGATTTCATAATAATAAAAGGGTCAATTCATTAGAAAGACATAATGATCATACATTGACAGTACCTGATAATAGATTTGATCACAAAATCAAGCTCATCTGAATGCTGCATACAATAAAAACTTATACAACAAAGTAATTTAGAAAAATTAAAAATGCATTTTTAGGTTGGGTGTGGTAGCTCATGCCTATACTCCCAGCACCCAGCACTTTGGGAGACCAAGACAGGAGGATGGCTGGAGCCCAGGAGTTTGAAACCAGCCTGGGCAATATGGCAAAACCCTGTTTCAGCAAAAAATACAAAAATAAATAAATAAATAAATAAATAAATGAAGATTTCCTCTATAAATAAGGAAAAGGTATATAAAAACAATATATAACAGGTATTAGCAATGAAGCAGAAATAGATATCTTTGTATAGCTCACAGCTGCTCATCTGAAAAGTCTTTTTTTTTTTTTTTTTTTTTTTTTTTTTTGAGACGGAGTTTCGCTCTTGTTACCCAGGCTGGAGTGCAATGGCACGATCTCGGCTCACCGCAACCTCCGCCTCCTGGGTTCAAGCAATTCTCCTGCCTCAGCCTTCTGAGTAGCTGGGATTACAGGCAGGTGCCACCAAGCCCAGCTAATGTTTTTGTATTTTTAGTAGAGACGGGGTTTCACCATGTTGACCAGGATGGTCTTGATCTCTCGACCTCGTGATCCACCCGCCTCGGCCTCCCAAAGTGCTGGGATTACAGGCTTGAGCCACCGCGCCCGGCTGAAAAGTCTTTTTAATTGTGGTGATATAAACAGACTAAGTAAGCCTTTTAAAAGCTAAGCATTATAGGCTTCCCATGGAACCTGTTACCTAGTAACTTTACCCATGTTTACAGTAATTTTATAATTTTTTTTCACTAAAGTTTAAATTTAAATTTTTTATTTTTCTTTTGAGACAGTATCTCACTCCGTGGCCTAGCCTGGAGTGCCATAGCACAATCACAGCTTAATGTAGCCCCGACCTCCTGGGCTCAAGAGATTCTCTCATCTGAGCCTCCCACGTAGCTGGGAGGACAAGCATGTACTACCATGCCCAGCTAATTTGTGCCTTTTTTTTTTTTTTTTTTTTTTTGGTAAAGATGGACTTTTGCCACGTTGCCCAGGCTGGACTCAGAATCCCAAGCTCAAGTGCTCTGCCTGCCTCAGCCTCCCAAATTGCTGGGATTACAGGTGTGAGCCACTGCACATACCACCACTTGTTCACTGTTCAGCCAGGTTTGGAGGTGGTGTGAAATGGGCCTAAACGCCAGACCACCTGAGGTCTATTTCTATTTTTTTTTTTTAAGATGGGATCTGGCTCTGTCACCCAGGCTGGAGTACAATGGGTGCAGTGATGGCTCACTGCAGCCTCAACCTCCCAGACCCAAGTGATTCTCCCGCTTCAATCTCCCAAGTAGCTGGGACCGCAGGCATGCACCACCATGCCTGGCTAATTTGTTTTGGTAGAGATGGGATCTCTTCATGTTGCTTTGCCTTAGTCTCGGAAAGTGTGGGGATTACCTGCACCAGCCACTGTGCCCAGCCTTGAGATCTGTTTCTCAAATATTGTGCCATATGGCTTAGAGGCAGAGGTGAGGCAGAGAGCCAAGGAGGCTGACATTTCATCTGCACTGCATTCTCTAAGCAGTACATACTTTACAGATGTCTTTTTCTAATTTCCCCAAGAGTGTCCTATGGGCTAACAGTGACCATAGCTGGGTTGCTGAGGGGGAGGGGGAGGTCAATCTGGTCTTTGATGTCATCTGCTGACACTGGTGTCCACTGGAATAGCTGCCATCCTCTCTGATCCTCAGATGACAAAGCATGCAATTGCCTAGACGATCCACATTCCCATTTCCACAGCCCCTTTATTTTCATCACTCTTTGTACTGCTTTGTGCATCTCTGGGGGTGGGGAAGGCATGGAAATTATCCTGCTGTCATGCTGTTCAGGGCACAGGGAAGCTGAAGCCATTGTATCTGGTACCATCTGCCCAGGCACACCATGCGGTCATTTCTCTTCAGAGCCTCTGCCCTAGCAATGGGGTCAGTTTTTTTTTTTTTTTTTTTTTCTTCCAGAGACCACCAGCCTATCTAGGGATTTTGACTCCATCCTAGACCTCAGCCAGTCATGGGTGGTGCAAGATTAGAGATAAACAGGTCCACATATGTGTGTGTCTTTCCACAATGTCAGGCTTTTGTTAATGCTATTCCAGTCCACGAGCTACCTGGACTTCCCAAGGAGGCAACTCTTCTTAGTGCTTCCTGCTCACTCTGCAGTCAGAGCCATGGGCACACAGGCTCAAGCCATGCCACGAGTCAGCTGATATTGCAAACCATACACGACAGTATATTTAATCAACATAGAAATGCTTTAGGTTAAACATTCCACGACACGCAAAGTAACATTTAACATCAAGAGGAAAAAGAGATAGAAGAAAGGATTAATGACCTAGTTGAGGGGTAGCTAAGAAGACAAGGGTCCTGGTCTGGCCCTGGTACCCCTTTCCTCTCGCAACTAGACCAGATAAGGACACAAACAAGCACACACTTCCACTCTCAGTTCTTGCCAGAGGACTCTGTTTCTATCCCAGAGGACTTTGACTATAAAGGATAGTCACAGAGTCCTCTGGCAAGAACTGAGAGTGGAAGAGGGTGCTTGTTTGTGTCCTTATCTGGTTGCCTGCAGTCTTTTTCCTTTTATTTGTTTGTTAAACAAAACATCCTTGTTGGCAAAGAGCTCTATGAAATCTGAAATGGAGTCTTTTTCTTTCTTTTCTTTTCTTTTCTTTTTTTTTTTTGAGACGGAGTTTCGCTCTTGTTACCAAGGCTGGAGTGCAATGGCGCGATCTCGGCTCACCGCAACCTCCGCCTCCTGGGTTCAGGCAATTCTCCTGCCTCAGCCTCCTGAGTAGCTGGGATTACAGGCACGCGCCACCATGCCCAGCTAATTTTTTGTATTTTTAGTAGAGACTGGGTTTCACCATGTTGACCAGGTTGGTCTCGATCTCTCGACCTCGTGATCCACCCGCCTCGGCCTCCCAAAGTGCTGGGATTACAGGCTTGAGCCACCGCGCCCGGCCTGAAATGGAGTCTTTTTCTAAGATGGATTTAGTTATGTCAACTACACAGCCCAAGAACTGGAGGCAAGTTTCCTCTTTTTGGGATCCATTAGATTCTCTATTAACACTTCCCTGTTTCCACTGAAGTAAGATAAACTCTTTCTTGAGGCTGAGGACTCTTTTCTTTTCTTTTTTTTTTTTTTTTGTGTGTGTGTGAGACGGAGTTTCGCTCTTGTTACCCAGGCTGGAGTGCAATGGCGCGATCTCGGCTCACCGCAACCTCCGCCCCCTGGGTTCAGGCAATTCTCCTGCCTCAGCCTCCTGAGTAGCTGGGATTACAGGCATGCGCCAAGATGCCCAGCTAATTTTTTTGTATTTTTAGTAGAGACGGGGTTTCACCATGTTGACCAGGATGGTCTCTATCTCTTGACCTTCTGATCCACCCACCTCGGCCTCCCAAAGTGCTGGGATTACAGGCTTGAGCTGCCGTGCCCGGCCTGAGGACTCTTTTCTAGTCTAGATGTTGAAGACTGTAAAGAGGAGGGGTAAGACTGGGACACTTCCCTTTTACTGGTGTGTTTTCCCCAATATGCCGTGTGTATCATGGCTTCTTTTTGACCTCTGCACCACCTAAGTTTTATTTATTTTTTCATTTTTTATTTTTTTCTGCTCCCCCATTTCAACTGCCTGACCTAAGTTTTAAAATCCCACTTCAATAAGGAACTCCTTTAAAGTTTGTTACCTGCCAACACATGCTCCTTCATGGTCAAGGAACACAGAGCACTTCACCTGCCTGGGTGGAGGTGGTGGTTTGTGTGTGAGGAGGCAAAGGGCAGGCTGGAGACGGAAATACCACCCTCCCACCCATGCATGGGGTATGCGGGTACGGCAGTGTTTTAAGATTTAAAAATATCTAATACATTTTTTTCTTGTGCTCTTTTCTGTTTTTAAGCCTTAATTAATGTTTTCAAAGGATTCCTCAATTTAACTAATGTAAAGATGCTTATAAAATGAAAATCATTTGGCATATCCCTGAGGATGAATCTATGACTCCGACGCATTGTACTGTGATTGTGCAACTGTGCTTTCAGGCAGGGATTGTTCAAAGGCTAAAATGGCTTTTCTGGACTTGTAAGGTTTACTGGGTTTCCCTAGAGGAGTACACATTGTTTTTAAAGAAGGGATTTAACATCACGGTGTACCTTAAGGTGATGACTTTCTGAATGCATTCTCTTTCATGAGACCCAAGTTGTGATGCTGAGAGTGTAGGATGTTTCCTCTTAGAAGAACCCTGATTATTTCTTTGCCTCTCTTTCATTGAGATACTTTTTCTTCCACGAGATTTCATGGAGATGGGGACAAGTCAGCTTGGAGATCACTGTCTTCCTCTTTCTGGTGCCCCTTTATTCTCTCTTTGGAATCAATCACTTCTAGCAATCTAGAAAACTTGGGAAAGGCTGGGATGTTTCTTATTTGGAGAAAGTTTTCTTTTGCATGTGCATGAGAACATTTTTCCTTTTTTTTTCTTGCAGTATAATTTACATGCAGTGATATGCACAAATCTTAAGTGAATGGGTTGATGAATGTGTGCCTATGTATACCCACAGGTAATCACTACTCAGATCAAAATAGACAATCTTTTCACAACACTGAAAAGTTTTCTAGAGCCCTTCTTCAGTCAAGACCCATTCCTCTAAGTAACTCCACTTTGATTTCTATCATGTCTTGGGTGGGCTCTTTTGCATTCTGCAGGTTTCTTCTCTTCTAACACCAGGTGAAGTAAGCTGGCCCTGCTATTCCCCAGGCCTGAGGAGGAAGAAGCCAGTCTCTGGAAATTATTTAGAAAATTCCAGCCCTCCTGTTCTGTCTTTCAGAACAGAACATTTTGTTGGATAAGTTTTTGTTGCTGCTGTTTTTCACTGGATGGGCTTTCCCCTCTGGATTGGAAAAGTCTGAGACACAAATGCTTAGAGAGAAAGGGCCAAAGCGGGTCTTTTGGCCTGTTTTGGTTCTATGCTGAACTTGGTTGGCTGATGCAAATTATTTCTCCAAATAGCCTATGCTAATTTATAAATAATAAGAATGCTTTTACTGTTTCCCACAATCTATATTCTTTCACTCAATAATATTAATACTATATCTGCTATAATCCATGGCTGGCAATGATGATGTGGATTTAGGTCATAATATATGTAATACATGCTTCGACTTAAAACATGCTGTTAGGGATGTGTGGTGCTGAGATGTAAGCACTATAGTACTTACGTTTTTGTTCTGAAGATTTCCTTATATTTTGTTCTGGGGATTTCTTTAAGGATTTCTGAACTCACTGGGTGAAGGGCTGAAACCCACGAGACACTGGGGTTGAAGCAGTCTAGCTTAGCAGACACTTAAGCTATTCCAGCTTCAATCTTGGTGGAGGCTGATGCAAGATGTTGAAGCAACGGTAAGACTCAATCCAAGCACCAGAGTGTGACCTCCAGTTGGGTCAAAGAAGAATAGGAATTTCGGAAAGTAAAACTGTTTTTGTTTTTGTTTTTTTTCCCCAGGAACTGTCAAAGTTTTAGTGTTTAGTAATTAATAGCACAATTGACCAAGGTCCAAGATGTGAAGATACCATATTTAAGAAACTGGGGGGTAAATCACTCTATAGACTAACTATATTTTATGTGATAAGAATGCACACATTTTATAATATAAAACCTGTCTACATGTAGCAGTTGGCTGCAAAAAGTCATTCAATCTTCTCTTGGCTTAGAAAAAATGGTGCTCCAGATTTCAGTATAAATGATTAGCAATTTTCAACTCTTGTGTGGCAGTTATCTTGTTTTCACCTTCCAGTTCTTCCACCCCAGCTGTGTCATAAGATCTGTGATATTCTTCTCCAGATCATCAATGCAACTACTCATATCATCAATTCTCCCAATGTTCCAGTCAGGCATGGTCTGAAATTTGTCTTGCATCTGCAACAAGACTCTCTGCACCACTGAAGTGAGTCCCTGTGCCATTGTGGGGTCAGTCTTGGCTATATCCCTGGTGCCCAGCTTGGCAGTGATTGACAAACATTTTTTAAGCTATTCTGGGACCTTAAGTTCTTTGTGTAAAATGGAAGGTGATGTGTAGTGAGGGGGCTGTTAGTTTATTTCAGGAACAAGTAATGGACGTGCTAGTGGGAAGAAGAACCATCTTTTTTTTTTTTTTTTGAGACAGAGTTTCACTCTTGTTACCCAGGCTGGAGTGCAATGGCACGATCTGGGCTCACCGTAACCTCCGCCTCTTGGGTTCAGGCAATCCTCCTGCCTCAGCCTCCTGAGTAGCTGGGACTACAGGCACGTGCCACCATGCCCAGCTAATTTTTAGTATTTTTAGTAGAGACGGGGTTTCACTACGTTGACCAAGATGGTCTCGATCTGTTGACCTCGTGATCCACCCGCCTCGGCCTCCCAAAGTGCTGGGATTACAGGCATGAGCCACCGCGCCCGGCCCATCTTCTCAAATTTATAGGGTATTGGCCAAGTTCAGGAATTTCACAGTGCTATGTTGGCATTTTTGGGTTATATTTTTATGTAATCCATGTTGCAGGACCCTTCTAGTGAGTTTGATTAGACAATGTAGCACGGCTTAATTTGATTTTTCTAAGTAGCCAGCTTGAGTTTTCTCTTTCATGTTTTTTCTAGGTTGTTTCCCAGTAGACTCTGTGTATATGGACAAGATTTTTTGGTTAGGCAGACTTTGCTTTTTGCAGGAGCAGCCTTTAATCTGAGGACATGGAATGTCCAGATACAAGAATGGGGAGGACTTTACTCTGTGGCCTCTTCCCATCATAGAGGCCCTATTCCCTCTAAATGATCTCTCTCTCTATATTTTTAATTAGAGACAAGATCTCATTCTGTCACCCAAGCTGGGGTGCAGTCACATAATCATAGCTCACTGCAGCCTGGCTAATTTTTGTATTTTCAATAGAGAACTCCTAACCTCGTGATTTGCCTGTCTCTGCCTTCCAAAATGTTGGGGTTATAGGCATGAGCCACCTCACGTGGCCAAGAGAATTTCTTTGTAAGGATAAGAATGCTAATTTAGTCCTGTTGATGATTTTGTATTTTGTGCATGTATTTTTGTATTTTGTGCTTCCACCTTAATTCCAGTAATTTGTTTTTGAAAACCAGACTATATGGTACAGGAATATTAACAAAAAACTTATTTTATATCATTTTAGTTTGTAAAAATTGAATTCTCTTGAGCCAATTCCCTGACATATACACATAGCTAAACACCATATATAATAAGTAAACTGTCAGGTGAGGGTGCAAAACTGTTTAACATATATATCTTGGTCACCAAAAAACTGACATGGCTATTAACATCTGTCTTAGTCCTTTTAGTGTTGCTGTAAAGGAATACCTGAGGTTGAGTAATTTGTTTTAAAAAGGTTTTTTTGGTTTATAATTCAGATGGTTAGAAACTTCAAATGGGACATCTGTGTCTGGGGAAGACCACAGGCTGCTTCCACCAGGGAGGTGCCAGGCTCTTTTTAACAGCCAGTTCTGCGGGAGCTAATACAGAGTGAGAGCTCACTTACCTGGAGGGAGGGCATCATTTATTCATGAGAGATCCACCTCCAAGACCCAAACATCCCCCATTAGGTCCTGCCTCCGACACTGGGGATCAAATTTCAACATGAGGTTTGGAGGCAACAAACATCCAAACCTTAGCAACATCTTTCTTTGTTTTGCATAAAGTTCATATGGTCTTTGTTTGTTTGTTTTAGAGATGAGGCCTCACTGCACTGCCCAGGCTGGTCTCAAACCCTCGGGCTCAAGCAATCTGCCTGCCTTGGCCTCCCAAAGTGCTGGGATTACAGGTTTGAACCACTGTGTCTGGTCATTTGAATTTTAACAGTCAATTTCTAAATTTGAGTACAGTGGCATGATCTTGGCACTGTAGCCTCGACCACCTGGACTGAAGCGATTCTTCCCCCTCAGCCTCCTGGGGAGCTAAGACTACAGGGATGAACCCCTATGTCCAGCTAATTAAAAAAAAATTTTTTTTTATAGAGATGGGATCTTACCATGCTGACCAGGCTGGTCTTGAACTCCTGAGCTCAAGCAACCTTTCTGCCTTGGCCTCCCAAAATGGTGAGTTTATAGATGTGGGCCACCTCGCCCAGCCTATTAATAGCCACATTTCTAACATAAGACCAGACTGCATGGTTTTAGCTTGTCTTCTTTTAAGCCTATGGGTTGCCCTTCACCTGCTTCTGGCATTTGGTAGAATCTTCCGCTTGATCTCAGGACCATTTCTGTGCACACCTCCTGGATTGTATTCTTTTTTTCTTTTCTTTCTTTTTGAGATACAGTCTTGCTCTGTTGCCCAGGCTGGAGTGCAGTGGCGCGATTTCAGCTTACTGCAACCTTCGCCTCCCTGGTTTAAGCAATTCTTCTAGCTCAGCCTCCTGAGCAGCTGGGACTACAGGCAGGTGCCACCATGCCTGGCTAATTGTTGCATTTTTAGTAGAGACTCATTTCACCTTGTTGGTCAGGCTGGTCTCGAACACCTGACTTCAGGTGATCTGCCCACCTCGGCCTCCCAGAGTGCTGGGATTACAAGCATGAGCTACAGCACCCGGTGATTGTATTCTTTTATAAGATAGTCAGTCAGTGTGACCACAAGAGGACACACAGGAGAGGTTCAGAAAAATAAAGTTTATTATATTCATAGGCTCTAGAGACAGGAGCCACGCCACTCCATCCAGAGTCATGTGGGAAAGACACCAGAGCAGGTAGGAGGCAAAAGACAGGAGTTAGCAGAGGGGTTAGGCCAGAGTTTTTATCAGGGCATCCCCAAAAGAAAGTCAAGGTGGACAGGTTAAACAGTATCCGACTGGATACTTTGAATAATTTCCACAGACTCTAGGCTATAGGGGTGGTCTCTAGTTGCCTGGCACCTGGGCCTGAGATGATTAAGGCAATGGAATATTATACCACCTCCTGGAGTATAAGAGCCAGATGGAGGAGGTAGGGCTCCAGATTGGCTAGTTTGTATAACAAAGGTGTGCTCCTAGCCTAGCCCTTTGCTATGTCTTAAAAATTGGCTAGTCAGGGCCAGGTGCAGTGGCTGATATCTGTAATCCCCAAACTTTGAGAGGCCTAGGTCAAAAAATTGCTTAAAAAAAAAAAAAGAGGCTGGATGTGGTGGCTCATGCCTGTAATCCAAGCACTTTGGAGGCCAAGGCAGGTGGGTCACCTGAGGTCGGGAGTTCAAGACCAGCCTGACCAACGTGCTGAAACCCCATCTTAAAAAAAAAAAAAAAGAAAAGAAAAAAGAAAAAAAAAATTGCTTGAAGTCCAGGAATTTAAAACCAGCCTGGGCAGCATAGCAAGACCACATCTCTACAAAATTAAGAATATAGGCATGATGGTGTGTGCCTGTAGTCCCAGCTACTCAGGTGGCTGAGGAAAGAGGATAGTTTGAGCCCAGTAGTTCAAAGCTGCAGTGAGCCATGATCTTGCCACTGCGCTCCAGCCTGGAGCAAGACCCTGTCTCAAAAGAAACAAAAAAGAGAGAAATTTCTAGCCCAGAGGGGGCCGGTATCTCCCGAGCAAGAAAGGTTTTAAAATGTGTTAAAACATCATAATAAACATATACATATATATATATATACACACACACACACAGATATATGTGTGTATATATATACCTGTATCTCTCTCTCTCTCTGTGTGTGTGTGTGTGTACACACACACACAATGCATATATATATATATATATATATATATATATATACATATATAATACATACAGTTCAGTCCTCTTGCTCAGATTCCAGGTAAGGTCCTTGACCTGCATGGGGATCCTTTGTCTTCTCTCTTTCTCTCTCTCTCTTTTTATTTTTCTTTTTGAGACTGAGTCTCACTCTGTTGTCCAGGCTGAAGTGCAGTGGCACGATCTCAGCTCACTGCAACTCCACCTCCCAGGTTCAAGCGATTCTCCTGTCTCAGCCTTCTGAGTAGCTGGGATTACAGGTGCCTGCCACCACACCCAGCTAATTTTTGTATTTTTAGTTGAGACAGGATCCTGAGCTCTTCTTGGTCTCAAGTGATCCTAAAGTCTCAGCCTCCCAAAGTGCTGGGATTATAGGCATGAACCACCGTGACCAGCCTTGACTAGGTATTTTATTCTGGCTTTCAGTTGGTGCTTTCTTTCGTTGAAATTGTTCATTACTGAGCTATGGGCAACCACAGATATAAACAGTAGGGAGAAGGTTATTTTACCTTTTTGTGGCCCAGTTTCCAGATCATAAAAATTATTGAAGTGTTTTTATGAGACTTGTGTAACATACTATTTGTAAAGCACGCAGCACAGTGCCTGGCATAAAGGCACTGTGGCCTTCAATAAATGCAATCTTTTTTATATTTATTTGAAGGCACAGGGCCTTCAATAAATATAATCTTTTTTAAATTACAGGTATTTTTTTTCTTGAAATAGAGTCTCTGTCCCCCAGACGAGTACAGTGACATGATCACAGCTCATAGCAACCTCAAACTCCTGGACTTAAGTGATCCTCCCACCTCTGCCTCCTGAGTAGCTTAGAGCACAGGCACATACCATCATATTAGGCTAACTAAAAAAAAAGTGGTTTTTAGTGACAGGGTCTCACTGTATTGCCCAGCTGGTCTCCAGTTCTTGGCCTCAAGTAATTGTCCCACCTCTGTATCCCAAAGTACTGAGATTACAGGAATGAGCCACTCATCTTACCAGTACATATGATCTTAATTCAATGAGTAATTATTAAGGAACTTCTCTTTGCCAGCCACTATGATGCTAGAAATATGTCTTGAATATGGAATAGTTTCTTTCTTTCTTTTTTTTTTTTTTTTTTTTTGTTTAAGACGGAGTTTCGCTCTTGTTACCCAGGCTGGAGTGCAATGGCGCTATCTCGGCTCACCGAAACCTCCGCCTCCTGGGTTCAGGCAATTTTCCTGCCTCAGCCTCCTGAGTAGCTGGGATTACAGGCACACGCCACCATGCCCAGCTAATTTTTTTTTGTGTGTGTGTATTTTTAGTAGAGACGGGGTTTCACCATGTTGACCAGGATGGTCTCGATCTCTTGACCTCGTGATCTACCCGCCTCGGCCTCCCAAAGTGTTGGGATTACAGGCGTGAGCCACCACGCCCGGCCAGGAATAGTTTCTTAAGAGAAGAATCTATTCTGAAGAAGGAAGGAAGGAAGGAGAAATAAAGAAAAAGAAAGAAAAGAGAAAGAAAGAGAAAGAAAAGAAAGAGAAAGAAAAAGAAAAAAAGGAGAAAGAAAGAAAGAGAAAAGAGTCTCTAACTCTTTTGGGTTTTATATATTCCGGGGAGATACAGACAGGTAAACTGAGAGGATAACATACTGTGATAAGTACTACCAGATGTATAATTAGAGATGCTTACAGAAGCACATTAGAATGGCTTCATATTCAAAGTTGGAGCTCAGGGCTCCCAGAGTAAAGGGATGCCAAAGCTGAGGCCTGTAGTGTGAGTTGGGATGAGCCAGAAGAAGAAGAGGAGGGATGCCTGGCATTTCCAGGGAATTTCAGAGGAATCTGGATGGTTGAAATCAAGAATGGCAGACTGAGACTACGGTGAGAGTTGCAGCTAGAGAGGAAAGCAGAAAATCCATCAGTAAGGGCCTTATCAACAGTTGGGGATTTAAAACCTTATCTTAAAAGGGATGTTCAGCCATTAAAAATTGGGGCTAGACGTCACTCTAAAGGGCCCCAAATTTCATGGAGGGGTAGTCAGTCATGTCAATGCTGCAAAACCTGGGTCCAATCACATGAGAACTGAAATATTTCTGTGTGATTTGCAAGGAGATCATTAGTGATCTTGGTAAAAGCAGTTTTCAAAAGACAGTAGAGGTAGAAGCCAGATGATGTTGAGTAGTGACATGAATTGGAAATGAAAACGGTTACAGCTTGTCGGTAGAACAGATGTTCCATGTGGGGAGGGAGTTTTGTTTACTGTGCTTTTTGTCAAAGCCCTAGCACTTAAAACAAAGCCTGGCATGTAGTTGACACTCACAGACACAAGTATTAAGATTTGCTGAACAAATGAAGTAACTGTGTAGAACCTTTGTCTCTGAAGAGAAAGGTAGACCTATACCTTGCGGGCTTGAAGGATTGAGAATGGGTGGATTTTATATGGAGTGGGATGTGGGTAACACCCCGTATAGGCACCGAGGACTCCCAACGTGCCCTACAGTGGAAAATCATGTTTAAATGCTGACAGAAAAGGAGCCAGAGAAACAGCAGTCAGAGGTGTGCAAAAGAGAAGGGAAGTTCAGAGGAACGAAACGCTAAGGAGGCAGGAGGGGCAGGACCCCAAGTGCAAGGGAGGAGCAAGAGTGGGATGAGGAAGGCCACCTCAGGTTCCCACGGAAAGACAGGAAGAAAGGATGGGTGGCCTCCATGGGGAGAGCGGTCAGTGGCAGAGACTGAGGACATTTTGTTTGGAGGTTTCATTTTCTCTCGAAATGGAGGTGAGATTGTTGGCTGAGAATGGGAAGGAAGGAAGGAGACGAGAGTAGAGAGTAAGTCTGAGACACGGTAGTCACTATGCTAAGAGGAGTGGGAGTTTGCTGGGAACACAAAAGAATTGCCAGCTAGCGTGGTGGTACTTCTGAGACTGAATGCCATTAATATGTAGTTCCACAGCCCTGGGCTATGATGCCTTTCCCTCTTCTCACTCCGCATCACTCCCTTTACCATTTTCAAAACATATTTTATGTTTGTTGGTATACAGGAGGTGTATATATTCATGAGGTGTGTGAGATATTTTGATACAGGCATGCAATGCATAATAATCACATCAGGGTAAATAGCATATGCATCACTTCAAGCATTTATCCTTTCTTTGTGTTACAAACAATTCAATTATACTTTTAGTTATTTTTAAATGCACAATGAGTTATTATTGACTGTAGTCACTTTGTTGTACTATCAAGAATCAGATCTTCAGCAGGTGCAGTGGCTTACACCTGTAATCCCAGCACTTTGAGAGGCCGAGGTGGGTGGATCACCTGAGGGCAGAAGTTTGAGACCAGCCTGGCCAACGAGGCAAAACCCCATCTCTACTTACAGTATAAAAATTAGCTGGGCATGGTGGGGGGCACCCGTAATCTCAGCTACTTAGGAGGCTGGGGCAGGAGAATTGCTTGAAACCGGGAGGCAGAGTTTGCAGTGAGCCGGGATTAAGCCATTGCACTCCAGCCTGGGTGGTAAGAGCGAGATTCTGTCTCAAATAAAACAAAACAAACAACAACAAAAACAAAACAAAACAAAACTAGATCTTCATTCTATCTAATATTTTTTGTGTGTCCATTAGCATCCCCCCTTGCTCCCCACCACCCTTCCCAGCCTCTGATAATCATTGTTCTATTCTCTATCACCAAGAGTTCAATTGCTTTAATTTTCAGTTTCCACAAGTAAGTGAGAACGTCAGAAGTTTGTCTCACTGTGGCTGGCTTATTTCATTTAACATAATGTCTTCCAGTTTCATCCATGTTGTTGCAAGTACCAGGATCTCTCTCTCTCTTTTTTTTTAATATTATTTTGTTGTTGTTGTTTTTTTGAGACTAAGTTTTGCTCTAGTTGCCCAGGCTGGAGTACAGTGGTGTGATCTTGGCTTGCCGCAACCTCTGCCTCCCAGGTTCAAGTGATTCTCCTGCCGCAGCTTCCCAAGTAGCTGGGATTACAGGCATGTGTCACCTTGCCTGGCTAATTTTGTATTTTTAGTAGAGATGGAGTTTCACCATGTTGGTCAGGCTGGTCTCGAATTCCTGACCTCAGGTGATCTGCCTGCCTCGGCCTCCCAAAGTGCTGGGATTACAGGCATGAGTTACCACGTCTGGCCTAAATATTACTTTTAAAACAAAATTGAAATAGAGATGAGGCCTCACTATGTTGTCCAGGGTGGTCTTGAACTCCTCGGCTCAAGCGATCTGCCCACCTCTACCTCCCAAAGTTCTGGGACTACAGGCATGAGCCACCTTGCCTGGACTTCGCTTTGTCACCCAGAATGGAGTGCAATGGCGCAACCTCGGCTCACTGCAACCTCTGCCTCTTGGGTTCAAATGATTCTATTGCTCAGCCTCCAGAGTAGCTGGGTTTACAGGCCGTGCCACTACTCCCAGCTAATTTTTGTATTTTTAGTAGAGATGGTTTCACCATGTTAGCCAGGCTGATCTTGAACTCCTAACCTCAGGTGATTCATCCATCTCTGTAGTGGCTCACGCCTGTAATCCCAGCACATTGGGAGGCTGAGGCGGGTGGATCACCTGAGGTTAGGAGTTTGAGACCAGCTTGGCCAACATGATGAAACCCTGTCTCTACTAAAAATACAAAAAATTAGCCAGATGTAGTGGCAAGTGCCTGCAATCCCAGCTACTCTGGAGGCTGAGGCAGGAGAATCGTTTGAATCCAGGAGGCGGAGGTTGCCGTGAACCGAGATCATTCCATTGCACTCCAGCCTGGGTAACAAGAGTGAAACTCCATCTCAAGCCAAAAAAAAAAAGAAAGAAAAAAAGAAAAAAAAAGCATGAGCCACTTTGCCCAACCAGCCTCATTCTTTTTTATGGTTAAGTAGTACTCCATCGTGTATATGTACCACATTTTCTTTATCCATTCATCTGTTGATGGACACTTACATTGCTTCCGAATCTTGGCTCTTGTGAATAGTGCTGCAATATACATGGGACCGCAGATATCTCTTTATATATTGATTTGCTTTCTTTTGGGCATATACCTAGTAGTGAGATTGCTGGATCATATGCTAGTTCTATTTTTAGATTTTTTTTGCAACCTTCAAACTATTGTCCCATAGTGAGTATATTACATTCTTACCAACAGTGTGCAAGGGTTCCTGTTTCTCCACATCCTCACCAGCGTTTGTTATTGCCTGTCTTCTAGTTAAAAGCCATTTTTACTGGGGTGAAATTAGACGTCATTGCAGTTTTGGTTTGCATTTCTCTGATGACCAGTGATGTTGCGCACCTTTTCATATGCCTATTTGCCAATTTTAAGTCTTCTTTTGAGAAAAGTCTATTTAAAGCTTTTGTCCATTTTTAATCAGATCATTAAATACTTTCCTATTCAGTTTTTTTTTTTTTTTTTTTTTTTTTTTTTGAGGCGGAGTTTTGCTTTTGTTACCCAGGCTGGAGTGCAATGGCGTGATCTCGGCTCACTGCAACCTCCACCTCCTGGGTTCAGGCAATTCTCCTGCCTCAGCCTCCTGAGTAGCTGGGATTACAGGCACGCGCCACCATGCCCAGCTAATTTTTTTTTGTATTTTTAGTAGAGACGGGGTTTCACCATGTTGACCAGGATGGTCTCGATCTCTTGACCTCATGATCCACCCGCCTTGGCCTCCCAAAGTGCTGGGATTACAGGCTTGAGCCACCGCACCTGGCCTCCTATTCAGTTCTTTAAGCTCCTTATATATTCTGGTTACTAATCCCTTGTCAGACGGATAGTTTGCAAATAATATTTTCTGTTTTCTGGGTTGTCTCTTTACTGTGCTGTTTCCTTTGCTGTGCAGAAGCTTTTTATCTTGATGTGATTCCATTTGTCCATTTTTGCTTTGGTTGCTTGTGCTTATCAGGTATTGAAAAATCCTTTCAATACTGGCCCAGACCAGCATCCTGGAGACTTTCCCCAATGTTTTCATTTAGTAGGTTCACAGTATGAGGTCTTAGATTTCAGTTTTTAATTTATTTTAGTTTGATTTTTGTATATGGTCAGAGATGGGTGTAGTTTCATTCTTCTGGATATGGATATTCAGTTTTCCCAGAACCATTTATTGAAGAAACTGTCATTTCCTCCATGGTTGGTCTTGACATTTTTGTCAAAAATGAGTTCACTGTAGATGCATGAATTTACTTCTGGCTTTTGTATTCTATCCCATTGGTCTATGTGTTTTTATGCCAGTACCATGCAGTTTTGGTTACTATAGCTCTGTAGGAAAATTTAATCAGGTAATGAGATTCTTTCAGTTTTGTCGTTTTTGCCCAAGATGGCCTTGGCTATTCTGGGTCTTTCGTGGTTTCATATGAATTTTAGATTTTTAAAAATATTTCTGAAGAATGTCATTGATATTTCGATAGGAACTGCATTGAATCTGTAGTTTGCTTTTGGTGGTATGAACATTTTAATAATAGTGATTCTTTCAGTCAGTGAACATGGAATATCTTTTTATGTGTCTTCTTTCATTTCTTTCATCAATGTTTTATAGTTTTCACTGTAGCAATCTTTTGCTTCTTTGGCTATTTCCTAGGCATTTTATTTTACTTGTAGCTATTGTAATTGGGATTACTTTCTCTTTTTCTCCAAATAAAGAATAATCTTTATTTAGAAAAATCTGTGTAAGAAAATTTTATTACCTAACCGCTCACAAATATCTTGACGGTCTGTGACAAATCTAAATAGATTCTGGTTTCTCCACCTCGAACAGATTCTGCTTTTCTAAATTCATCGCCATCATAAATACCCTACAGGGCCAACAATTTATCCCCCTAAGCTTCCTGGTCTTGTGACGACATTAAATTTTCTGAGGAACCGTTAATACAAATCAGAAGGAAAGGATACGGACACCGCGGTCTGTATTTCATTTCAGGGTGGAGTTCGTGCAAAACCCATTTATTCTCCAGCTGGTGGAGCTGAGACTGCTGAAGCTGCGTAAGAGGCTGAGATGTGGAACTCCTAGTACATATGCAAGGGAAATCCTGCCATTGCCACCAACTGAGCAAGCCTAGAGACACCCTGCTCAACCTGCATACCGCCTCTTCCGTTTTGGGGAGCTGTCAGCTTGGGATTATTTTCTTCATTTCTTTTTCGGATTGTTCGCTGTTGGCATATAAAAAAGAAACTGATTTCTGCGTGTTGACTTGTATCCTGCATGTTACTGAATTTGTTTTTCATTTCGAACAGTTTTTTCTTTTGGGGAGTATTTTAGGTTTTCACAAATATAAGATTATATCAGGTACAAATAAGGATCCTTTGACTTCTTCCTTTCCAATTTGGATGTCCTTTGTTTCTTTCTCTGATTGCTCTAGCTAGGATTTCCCCCCTTTATTTAATTCTTTACTACATAAATAAATGTTTCATTTTGACCTACTAAAGAAGCATACAGATTTATTTCACTTACCTCAGTCAGGGAAGTTACTCTTTCATTTAGTAATATGCATATAAAGCTCCTCCATGCCTTTTCATGTCTTGACAGCTTTTTTTTTATTTTTTATTTTATTTTATTTTTTTGAGATGGAGTCTGGAGTGTAGTGGCAAAATCTCAGTTTACTGCAACCTAAGTCTCCCAGGTTCAAGCAGTTCTCCTGCCTCAGCCTCCCCAGTAGCTGGAATTATAGGTGTGTACCACCATGGCCCTCTAGGTTTTTTTTTTGTTTTGTTTTGTTTTTGTATTATTAGTAGAGATGGAGTTTTGCCACAATGGCCAGGTTGGTCTTGAACTCCTGACCTCAGGTGATCTGCCTGCCTTGGCTTCCCAAAGTGCTGGGATTACACGTGTGAGCCACCGTGCCTGGTAGGGTCATTTCTTTTTAGTGCTAAATAATAGTTCATTGTCTGGATGTACCAGTTTATCCATTTACCTACTGAAGGACATTGTTGTTACTTCCAAGTTTTGGTAATTATGAATAAAGTTGCTATAACTATCCATGTGCAGGTTTTTGTGGAGACTAAGTTTTCAACTCTTTTGGGTGAATACCAAGCAGTGAGATTGCTGGATCACATGGTAAAGACATGTTTAATTTTGTTAGAAACTGACAAATTTTCTTTCCAAAGTGGCTGTCCGGCCTTGCATTCCTACTGTCAGTGAATAAGAGCTCCTGTTACTGTACACTGTTACCAGCAATTGATGTTGACCTTTGATTTGCAACTTGTACTTTGCTACGTCTGGTAATGACAGCATCAAATGCAATAGAATTATGAGTGATTTTTCTTTCTTTTTTTTAACCTATATTTATATAAGATTCTTTAATAGACAGGATCTAATAAATTTTATTTAAAATACATGGCAGTGCTGGGCATGGTGGCTCATGCCTGTAATCCCAGCACTTTGGGAGACCGAGGCCGGAGGATCACCTGAGGTCGGTTCAAGACCAGCCTGATCAACATAGTGAAACTCCTTCTCTACTTAAAATACAAAAATCAGCCAGGCATGGTGATGTGCACCTCTAGTCCCAGCTACTTAGGGGACAGAGGCAGGAGAATTGTTTGAACCGGGGAAGCGGAGGCTGCAGTGAGCCAAGATTGCGCCATTTTGCTCTAGTCTGGGTGACAGGGAGAGACACCGTCTCTAAAAATAGATAAATAAATAAATAAATAAATAAAATACGTGCCAGACCGCTACACACCTTTTAGAATAGCAAAAATTCAAAACGCTGACAATATCCATTGCTGGTGAGAGTGTTAACAGGAACTCTCATTGACAGTGGGCAGTGGGAGTGCAAAGTGGTACAGCCACTCTGGAAAGACATTTTGTCAGTTTCTTACAAAACTATATGTATCCTTACAATATAATACAGCAAGGCCAGGCGCAGTGGCTCATGCCTGTAATCCCAGCACTTTGGGAGGCCGAGGCGGGTGGATCACGAGGTCAAGAGATCGAGACCATCCTGGTCAACATGGTGAAACCCCGTCTCTACTAAAAATACAAAAAAAAAAAAAAAAAAAAAAAAAAAAACAAACAGATGAGGGGAAAGAAGGCAGCAAACCACACTGCCATGTGTGTACCTATGCAACAATCTTGCATGTTCTTCATATGTACCCCCAAACCTAAAATGCAATTAAATAAAAAACAACAACAACAACAACAAAACAATATAATACAGCAATCTTACTCCTCCGTATTTACCCAAAGGAGTTGAGAACCTATGTCTCCACAAAAATCTGCACATGGATATTTATGGTAGTTTTATTCATAATTACCCAAACTTGAAGGCAACCACAAAGTCCTTCAGTAGATGAATGTGTAAACTGTGATACATCCAGACAGCAAAATATTATTGAGCATTAAAAAAAAAAAAAAGAGCCATCCAGGCATGAAAAGGCACAGAGGAACTTTAAATGCATATTATTGGCCAGGCTCACACCTGTAATCCTAGCACTTTGGGAGGCCAAGATAGGAGGATCACTTAAGCATAGTTGATTGAGACCAGTCTGGACAACAGACTATGTCTCTATTTTAAAAAAGAAAAAATCCATATAAATACATATTACTAAATGAAAGAGAGAATCTGAAAAGACTGTGTACTACATGATTTCAGCTATGTGACATTCTGGTGAAGGTAAATTGTGGTGAAAGTCGGCTGGGCGAGGTGGCTCACGCCTGTAATCCAGAGGACTTTAGGAGACTGAAGCAGGCAGATAACTTGAGATCAGGAGTTGAAGTTCAGCCTGGCTAACATGGTGAAACTCCATCACCACTAAAAATACAAAAATAAGCCAGGCATGGTGGCACACAGCTATAATACCAGCTACTCGGGAGGCTGAGGCATGAGAATCATTTGAGCTTGGGAGGTTGCAGTGAGCCAAGATCAAGGATTGAGCCACTGCACTTCTGTCTGAGTGATGGAGTGAGACTCTGCCTAAAAACACAACACAAACCAAAAAACAAAACTGTGGTGAAAGTGAAAAGATCAATGGCTGTCAGGGGTTGGGAGAAGAAAGTATTGAATAACAGGCAGAGCACAGAAGATTTTTAAGGTAGTGAAACTACTCTGCATGATATTATAACAGTGGATACATGTCATTCGGTCTTTGTCAAAACTCACAGGATGCATAACACCAAGAATGAACCGTAATGTAAACTCTGAATTTGGGCGATTAAAAAAACAAGCATGGTGGATATACATGTATGTAATCTATCTGTCTATCTATCTATCATCTCTCTAAATATATATTGAAACAGTCATATCTACTGTCACTCTCCTCAATGAGTTTCTCTTTAGAGATAGAATGAGGAAAAGAAATAAGATCTATCTTGCTTTGCCAAGAAAATGTGGCAAATTTCTTTACACTTGCCCCATTCAGCCACCTCTGGGTCTCATTGGGACTATTTATGTGCCTCCAGTTCTCCACAGAGCCCTGCAATGGAGGCCTTTGGTTCCACGGTACGCTGTCCTTGGCACTCACAAATTTACCCTGGGTGATTCACAAGTCTGGCTGGCTTTTTTTTTTTTTTTTTGGTCGGGGGTGGGAGTGGGGAGGGGACAGAGTTTTGCTGTGTTGCCCAGGCTGGGGTGCAATGGTGTGGTCTTGGCTCACTGCAACCTCCACCTCCCAGGTTCAAGCAATTCTCCTGCCTCAGCTTCTGGAGGAGTTGGGATTACAGGCATGCACTACCACGCCCAGCTAATTTTGTATTTTTAGTACACACGGGGTTTCACCATGTGGGCTAGGTTGGTCTCAAATTCCCCACCTCAGGTAACCTGCCTGCCTAAGCCTTCCAAAGTGCTGGGATTATAGGCGTGAGCCAACATACCTTGGCCAGTTTGGTTGATTTTTAGAGCCGTGGTCAGCGTTGGTGTAGGGCAGGCGTCCTCAAACTACGGCCCATTTATCCGGCCCCCTGCCGCACTTCAGGAAGGGGCACCTCTTTCATTGGTGGTCAGTGAGAGGAGCACAGTATGTGACGGCCCTCCAACAGTCTGAGGGACAGTGAACTGGCCCCCTGTGTAAAAAGTTTGGGGAGGCCTGGTGTAGGGTCCTGGAGGGGACTGCACTCAGGGAACGCTCACTGACTGGCACTAGGGGAAGAGCCAACCTCATCTGCTTACTCTGTACATATTAAGTATATCCAGGCAATTCAAAGACGGTAGACAGGGCTAAAAGAGAATGACCACAGGAGTGAACAAAAATCAGGCACTTTAAGACTAACTTTCAAAAAAAGTTTAAAAACATTTGTGACAATCTTTTTGTTTTGGAGATGGAGTCTCATTCTGTCACCTAGGCTGGAGTGCAGTGGCCCAATCCCGGCTCACTGCAACCTCCATCTCCCAGGTTCAAGCAATTCTCCTGCCTCAGCCTTCTGAGTAGCTGGGATTACAGGTGCCTGCCACCATGCCCAGCTAATTTTTGTGTTCTTAATAGAGACAGGGTTTCACCATGCTGGCCAGGCTGGTCTCAAACTCCTGACCTCAGGTGATCCGTCTGCCTCGGCCTCTCAAAGTGCTGGGATTGCAAGCATGAGCCACCGTGCCAGGCCTGCAACAATCATTAATAACGCATAAGATTTTTCATTAATGTTAAATAATTAAAATATTATTAAAAGCTTATCTTATATTATTTAATTAACATTAAATGTTAATTAGAATTAAATAATATAAGATAAGCTTTAACATTAATGTTAAAATCTTTGAAAATACACGGGTCAAGAAATATCAGAAACCCATTTTAGCTCTTGCTAAAATTTTCAGAAGTTCTTATTCAGGTGCTATTCAGGAAAAGTTTTCTGAATAGTCATATTTTAATTTTTTTTTTTTTTTTTGAGATGGAGTTTCGCTCTTGTTACCCAGGCTGGAGTGCAATGGCACAATCTCGGCTCACCGCAACCTCCGCCTCCCGGGTTCAGGCAATTCTTCTGCCTCAGCCTCCTGAGTAGCTGGGATTACAGGCACGCGCCACCATGCCCAGCTAATGTTTTGTATTTTTGGTAGAGACGGGGTTTCACCATTTTGACCAGGATGGTCTCGATCTCTTGACCTTGTGATACGCCCACCTCGGCCTCCCAAAGTGCTAGGATTACAGGCATGAGCCACCATGCCCGGCTTTAATTTTTTTTCAATAGATAAAGTCTCGCTATGTTGCCCAGGCTGGTCTCAAACTCCTGGGCTCAAGCTATCAACCCATTTTGGCCTCTCAAAGTGCTGGGATTACAGGATTGAGCCACTGCACCCAGCCCCTAACGTCATATTTCAAAAATTCAGTTTTGCTTTCCTTAGATGCTCTTGGTCAGGGTTGGCTGTCCTCAGTTTGCACTTCTTCCTAAAGTTGTTTTAGTTTTTGAGGAAGGTTTTCTTTCCTGTCAGTAAATGTTTATTTTTCCAGGCTGATTAGTGATTAGAAGAGTATGTCTGAGATAGTATAGATAAAAAGAAAGTTGTATATTTAAAATTGGAGAGGCTTTTGAAATAGATACAATAGAAACAGTCACTCCCAGCCACTGTGGTGGTGGATCTTGCCCAAAAGTCTCACAGAGGTGACTCATTCAGGCAAGAATTGCTTAAGTTCGCAAGGGTTTGGGTAATGTCGTTGATGTTGCCAGTACGCCAAGGGGAAGCGTCAGTGCTCTGGTGGTCACTACGAAAGTGGGTGGCAGACCTGGAGGATTCTGCCTGCATTAGCGTTACTGTTATTATTCTAACAATTTTGAGTTCTTACTGATTTCTTTTCTGTTTTAATTTTTAATGTAATTATATTTATTTTACTCATTAAATTTCATAATAACTTTATGTAATATGCACTGCTTATATTTTCTTTGTACACTTGAGGTTATGCCAGTTGAACCCCTGGCTTCCTTGACTGTAAAGCCCAACCACATTACTGACCGTACTGCACTTTAATCCAGCGGTCCCCAACCTCTGGGCAGTGGACTGATACCAGTCCATGGCCTGTTAAGTACCGTGCCACAGCGGGGGTTGAGCAGAAGGTGGGCAAGCATTAACCCTGAGCTTCGCCTCCTGTCAGATCAGCGGCAGCATTAGATTCTCATAGCAGCCTGAGCCCTATTGTGAAAATGTGAGGGCTCTACGTTGCATGCTCCTTATGAGAATCTAAGTAATGCCTGATGATCTGAGGTAGTATGGTTTCATCCCAAACCAGCCCCCTCACCCTGGGTCTGTGGAAAAATTGTCTTCCATGAAACCGCTCCCTGGTGCCAAAAAGGTTTCAGACCACTGCTTTAATCCACCAAACTGGTTAGATTAAATATATGGTGTATTAGTCAGGGTTCTGCAGAGAAACAAACCAACAAGATCTATATTTATCTGTATCTATGTCGATATCAATATTCTATACAAGGAGATATATATCTATATCTCTAGATACAGATATATATCTATATATCTCCTTGTATAGAATAGCTGTATATATGTATATCCATATCTATAGATAGATATCTATATCTATCTATAGATACATATATAGGTATCTGTATCTATCTATAGATACATATATAGATATCTATATCTATCTATAGATACATAGATATAGATATCTATATTTAGATATGGATATCTATACATATCTATATCTATATCTATACATAGATATAGATATCTATACATAGATATACATATCTATGTATCTATATATATAGATATCTATATCTATGTATCTATATGTATAGATATCTATGTATAGATATCTGTATCTATGTATCTATATGTATAGATATCTATACATATGTATAGATATCTATATCTATGTATCTATATATCTATCTATATATCTATAGATATATCTATCTATCTATCTATCTATAGATAGATAGATAGATATATAGATATATATATCTATATATTCTCCTTGTATAGAATAGTTGTATATATCTATATCTATATAGATCTATATCTATAGATCTATAAATCTATCTATCTATAAATAGAGATATATAGATATATACAGCTATTCTATACAAGGAGAATATGTGTGTATGGACATATATATGTATCTCCTTATATAGAATATAGAGATTTTACATAAGGAATAGGTGATTATGGAGGCTGACCAGTCCCAGGATCTACAGTCAGGAAGCTGGAGACCCAGGAGAGGCAAGGGTATAGTTCCAGTCTGAAATCCAGCAGGCTCAAGACCCAAGAAGAGCTGAGTTTCAGTTTGAGTCTGAAGGGAAAAAAAAAAAAAAAAAATCAGTTTCAGGCCAAAGCAGTCAGGCAGCAGAAGTTCCCTCTTAGCCCTTTTATTGAGTTCGTCTTCAGTGGAGTGGATGAGACCCACCCGCATGAGTGAGGGCCATCTGCTTCACTCAGTTTCCTGATTGGAATGTGAATCTCAACCAGAAACACCCACACAGACGCTCTGAGAAAAATGTTTGGCCTAATGTCTGGGAACTCTGACCCGGTCAAGGTGACACACAAATCAACCAACACTTATGGCTACATAAAAGGCCTGAAAAATTTTCCACTGATTGACAGTTACCACATCACAAAGAGAATAGATTGCAAATGGTTTGACCTGCTGTAAGTGTGGTGAGAACAATCCTGTGACATTTGGAATGTCACACGGGTGAGGCCCTCAGGTTGGGCCATGATGAAGGGTAATCCTCACAGCACAGAATGGGGTAGGAGAGGGAGGCATGGCCCCTCTTGTACCTTTTTAGGTAGAGGACAGTGGTAGTGGGGTCAGCCTAACTCTGTCTGGTTGTTGACACACGTGGCTGTACCTGAGGTGTACCTGTGTCGCAAGAGGCCCTTAGGCTCTGAGGAAGCCAAAAGCAGAGCTCTGGGGATAGGAGGGGAACTAGGGGTCACATGTCACTCTGCAATATTCCATCTGCATGCCCTCGGCTCTGGAGGAAAGTTTTGTGACTTCACAAAATGAGATAGAACGTGAGAACACAAAACCCGACAGCAGATGCAATATGCAATTGTGGAATTTAAATTATCATTTCGTTTATTCCACAACATTATAAAAATCTTGGATTTTTCAAGATGGAAACTGTATTAATTTGCTAGGGGTCACCATAGCAAAATATAAACTGGGTGGCTTAAGTGACAGAAATTCATTTTCTTACAGTTGTGGAGGCTAGAAATCTGAGATCAAGGTGTGGGCAAGATTGGTTTCTTCTGGGAGTTGTGAGGTAGCAACCTGTTCTGTCCCTCTCTGCCGGCGTCTCATGCTTGCTGGTGTCTCTCACGTTTCTCAGCCTCTGCAGCGTCACCCCGATCTCTGCCTTCACCTGCCCATGGTTTTCCTGTGTCTATGTCTGTGTCCCGGTTTCCTTATATAAGGATACCAGTTGCTTTGGATCAGGGGCCCACTCTACTCCAGTATGACCTCATCTTAACAATTTCATCTACAATGACCCTATTTTCAAATAAGTCCACATCCTGAGGAATGAGGAGTCAGGACTTCAGCATATGAAATCTGGAGGGACACAATTCAACCCCAACAGAAGCTAATAACAAGCAAAGCCATCTTTTGTAGAGAATTCTCTCTATGTTAAAAGCTTGCCTTCTCTCCTCTCTCCAGTCACCTTTGTTATGTTCCACTTACAGAGGGGCACACTTTTGTCAGCGATCCCTGCAGATATGTGGTGTGGTTGATACCATTAAATATTTATGTAGGCTGGGCATGATGGTTAGGCCGGGTGCCATGGCTTGTGCCTGTAATACCAGCACTTTGGGAAGCGGAGGTGGGCGGATCACTGGAGGTCACGAGTTCGAGACCACCCTGGATAACATGGTGGAACCCCATCTCTACTAAAAATACAAAAAATTAGCTTGGCCTTGTGGTGCGCACCTGGAATCCCAGCTACCTGGGAGGCCAAGGCAGGAGAATCGCTTGAATCTGAGAAGTGGAGGTTGCAGTAAGTAAGCTGAGATCACGCCACTGCACTCCAGGGTGGGAGACAGAGTGAGCCTCCGTCTCAAAAAATGTATATATATCTATATCTATATATCTATATTTATATTTATATTTATATATGTAGATGCTTGCCTCAGCCTCCCAAAGTGCTAGGATTACCGGTGTGAACCACTGCACCCAACTGTAACTTCTTTAGGACACAAACATGTTCTATGGTTTTTACTACCTCTCATGCACCTATACTAGTTACTAGCTGCTCAATAAAACTGAGATCCAATATCTAAATATAGATATAGACATTACTTAAAAATTTATTGGCAGGTTGTGGTGGCTCACTTTTGCCACCCCAGCGCTTTAGTAGGCCAAGAGTTTGAGACCAGCCTGGAGAACATTTTTAATGAAAAAAAATTAGCCTACTTGGGAAGCTGAGGTGGGAGAATAGCTTGAGCCCAGGAGTTCTAGGCTGCAGTGAGCTGTGATTGCACCACTGCACTCCAGTCTGAGTGATAGAATGAGACCCTGTTTCTAAAAAAATATAAAAATTATCCAAGTTAATCTGGTTCAAAATATTCGACACTTTCATTACCTGTGCTCCATCTTTGTGCACGAGTCACGAAGTCATTTTATTTTCTTAGCATGAGGCTTGATCCTGTTGTCTTCCTTGCATTAACAGTGGTTCTGACCTCATTCCTGTCCCTGTCACCCAATGTGTGGATGAATGTAGTTTTCCCCTACTCCATACTCTATTGTAAGATTTTGCTCTTCTAATATCATTCACTGGTCATAGAATGTCAGTGGATCCTTGCATCAATTGTACAAATAAAGCTCCTGGAATTCAAGGCTGGCTGATATGTATTCTTATCCCATTTATGCAATCCTCTGACCTCCTATAACGGGGCTGCTGAGTTCTGCTGAAGAAATGCATGGATTGGCACTATTACAAACTCATTATTTCCATCTAACCTTATGAACTTTTCCTACCACCTGTAAATATATGACTTTCTCCACTCAACTCCTCAGTAACTATTTTAAATCTTCCTCAAGCATTAACCTAACATATGTACTCTCTGGAGCCTATGTAGTTGTTCTGAAAAGTGGAGAAATTGGGAGTGACTTTTCTCATGTCTGTTCCCATGTGCTTACAAACTTACTAACACTCACTCATCTACAGCATCTAGTATAAGATCTACATCTTCATCTTCCACAACTTTTTGAGATGAAGTCATACTCTGTCATTCAGGCTGGAGTGCAGTGGTGTGATCTTGGCTCACTGTAACCTCCACCTCCTGAGTTCAAGCAATTCTCATGCCTCAGCCTCCCAAGTAGCTGGGATTACAGGTGCACACCAACAAACCAAGCTAATTTTTGTATTTTTAGTAGAGATGGGGTTTCACCATGTTGGCCAGGCTGGTCTCAAACTCCTGACTTCAGGTGATCCACACACCTCGGCTTCCCAAAGTGCTGGGATTGCAGGCAGGAGCCACCATGCCTGGGCCATCCACAACTTGTTCTGTGACACTTACCCTTGTTCCTTGACTCTACTCCCTTGGCCTCTGAGGACTTTACTCTGTGGGTCAATTTCCCTTCTCTCCCAGTATCATCCATCTTTCTCTCTTCCACAGTTTTTTCTTTTAAATTTCAGCATAAAAAATAAATAAGCATTTACATCTTAAAGCATGAAAAGCTTCAGGTGTGACAAGAAGAATTTAAGATACTTTGTAAACTTGGTGGAAGTACAGTTAGGTTTAGAAGTAATATGTAAATGTTCATGTTGGCGGCTGTAATCAGAATTGTTTTAGGGTTAAATGTACAGGAAAGTTTTAGAATGCAAGACTGTGGTAAGTACTTTATTCATTACTCATCCTATCACTGTGTTTAAGAGATGAATTCGGGTGCCTTAGAACAATAAGCATTTCTAGATATAAACCCCATATTATCAAGAGATCTACACAAGCCAGCAAACACCTGCAGCTCTTCAGCATGGAAGTTGGTGGTTATAAGTGCAATGGCTTACTCACAAGTACCTCTCCCAGGGGATTCTTTCCTGGTCTTGAACAGTTTCTTCCTCTAAGGCCTTCTAAGGGGTCTAGAGGGCAAGAACCATGTACCTGTTAGTAGGTTTTCTTTTTTTTGAAAAAATGCAAGGCACAGATCTTTTCTCAGAGAAAGAGATAACTAAACAAAGCCCTCACCAAGGTCTTCTTATACTCCACTAGCCCAGTTCTTTAAGCCCAACACTGTCTTGCCTAGATTGTAATTTCTTTTGTTTTAATTTTATTTATTTATTTATTTTTGAGACAGAGTTTTGCTCTTGTTGCCCAAGCTGGAGTGCAATGGGGCGATCTGGGCTCATAGCAACCTCTGCTTCCTTGGTTCAAGCAGTTTTCCTGCCTCAGCCTCCTGAGTAGCTGAGATTACCCGCATGCGCCACCATGCCTGGCTAATTTTGTATTTTTAGTAGAGATGGAGTTTCTCCATGTTGGTCAGGCTGGTCTCGAACTACAGACCTCAGATGATCAGCCTGCCTCAGCCTCCCAAAGTGCTGGGATTACAGGTGTGAGCCACTGTACCCAGCTGTAACTTCTTTAGGACACTAACATGTTCTACAGTTTTTACTGTCTCTCATGCACCTACAATACTTACTAGCTGCTCAATAAAACTGAGATGCAAAATGTATGAATACAGGTAAGGCTGATGAGTTACAGACATTTGTACACCTCAAGAAGGGACTGTAGAGTGTATTGTCGGAAAGTATTTGTTTTCAGCTAATATTTTAATATAATGGCCTGAAAAATTATGTAATTGGTTGATACCTAGGAGAATTCAGAAAAAGTATGCATAATTCATTTTGAGGTTAGGATAACACTTTGAATAAGCCCTATGAACAGAAATAGTTTGGCAAACTTGAAGAGCAAGTCAACACAATTAAGATTTATTAAGCATGTATTTGGGCCAAGTAAGGAAAAAGTAGCCATTTCAAAATAGGCAGGTAAGAAAGCTGCACTCTGATGAGGAGAAAATCTTTTTCATTTCATATCGTCTTTGGAATCTGGTGATATTTTATATTTATCACATAGTCAACTTGGACTATTTACATTTCAAGTGCTTAGCGGCTGTTTGTGCCAAGTAGCTACCATTTTAGACAATATAGGTGAAAAGGCACCTTAGTACTGTTTGTTGAGGGAAGGTTATGAAAACACTTATCAACATGGCTGTGCGTGCCAGTAGTCCCAGCTGCGCAGGAGGCTGAAGTGGGAGGATTGTTTCAGAACAAGAGTTTGAAGCTGCAGTGAGCTATGAGCACGCCACGGCATTCCAGCCCGGGAAACAGAGTAACACCCTGTCTTAGAAAAAGAAAACACTTAACCCACTCCTATGCCCACTGCGTAAAGGTTTTCTCATGGGGATGAATACCTTGCAATTTCAGTTTTGTACACGTATCAGTGGCCTGCAGCTTCCCGCAGGCATCTCTTTACCTGACATCAAGGAAGTACCAAAGCAGGCGAGGCAAGGTGCTGTCAGATTACGGTTGCTTAAAGTCTGGATATCACAGCAAAAACTAGAGTAGAACTGGGCAGAGAAGAAATAAGATAGGTTACAAGATATAACTAGCAAGTCAGGAGGAAGTTAAAATTGAAAAATAAAGAGATATCTTTTTTTTTTTTTTTTTTTTTTTTTTTTAATCCTATCAAATTGACTAAGAGTAAAAAGGCCGTTTAGGAGAAACTGAACAAGAGCTCTGGGAATGAATGCAAAGGAGTCCAGGAACGCTAGATAAGATCGACAGGGTGAGGCTACAGGAAGTAAGGGAAAGGCAGGCATTCCACCTGCCTCCAGCCTGAGTCACTGAAAGCATTCTTTTGCCATTAGCTTTGTTACAGAGAATACAGGAAAAAAGAGGGCTAGTTTTTCAGAAGCAAGAACAGATTGGGAATGTTGAGTTAAAGATTTGCATTTGAGTGCTCACTTCAGCAGTGCGTATACTAAACCTGGAATGATACAGAGAAAATTAGCATGGCCCCTGCACAAGGATGACACACAAATTTGTGAAGAAAAGGAAAGTTGTATTTGGAACTTGTTAGTGAGACACAGGTTGTGAGTCATTGCAAATAAACAGCAGCTGAAACCTTCTCCAGAAGGACCAGTGAGATTTTAAAAGGACGTAGGGGAGCTTCATCAAATGCCAATTTTGAAGGATTGTCTGAAGTTTGGGGATAGTGGTAAGAGAAAAATGAGGACATCAGAGTGTCATAGATTGGGGAGATACTTTGAAAAGAGTGACTTCCACTCAGCTGAATGCTGTAGAAGTGGGGAGTGGTAAGAATGCCACGAAGAGGTCATTCAACTTATTTAATAGAAAATTATTTGATACTTTTGAGGGAGAAATATCTACAAAGTAAAATGAGCAAAAAATATATTACACAGAGTTGGAATAAATAATACGTGTTCATATTGAAGGAATCACAAAATTACCTTTATGTTAATGAAGGGAAAGAAAAATAACAGTCTGCAGTAGGAAGTAAATCTGATGAGATGGACGTTGAAATCTGGAAATGTGGATATGTTTTTCTTAGAAATTTAATAAACATTACAATTCTCAATTTTAACAATTTTTTAAAATTAAAAAATTAAATTTGATTTAAATTTTAAATTAAATTTTTTGAATTAAAATTAATTTTAATAATTTTAAAATTAAAATTTCATATAATTAAAAAAATTTAGCCAGGTGCAGTGACTGATGCCTGTAATCTAGCACTTAGGAAGACTGAGGTGAGAGAATCACTTGAGTCCAGGAGTTCAAGAGCAGCCTGGGCAATATAGTGAGAATCACATCTCTCCAAAAAAAAAAAAAAATTTTTTTTTTTACCAAGCAAATGGAGAGCAAAAAAAAGCAGGAGTTGCAATTCTTGTCTCTGATAAAATAGTCTTTAAACCAACAAAGATCAAAAGAGACAAAGAAGGACAATTACATAATGGTAAAAGGATCAATGTAACAAGAAGAGCTAATGATCCTAAATATATATGCACCAAATACAGGAGCACTCAGATACATAAGGCAAGTTCTTAGTGACTTACAAAGAGACTTAGACTCCCACACAATAATAGTGGGAGACTTTAACACCCCATTGTCAATATTAGACAGATCAATGAGACAGAAAATTAACAAGGATATCCAGGACTTGAACTCAGACCTGGACCAAGCAAACCTAATAGACATTTACAGAACTCTCTACCCCAAATCCACAGAATATACATTCTTCTCAGCACCACATCACACCTACTCTAAAAGTGACCACATAATTGGAAGTAAATCACTCCTCAGCAAATGAAAAATAACTGAAATAATAACAAACAGTCTCTCAGACCACAGTGCAATCAAATAGAGCTCAGAACACAGAAACTAACTCAGAACCGCACAGCTTCATGGAAACTGAACAACTGGCTCTTGAATGTTGACTGAATATACAATGAAATGAAGGTAGAAATAAAGGTGTTCTTCAAAACCAACGAGAACAAAGACACAACATACCAGAATCTCTGGGAAAATTTGAAAGTAATGTCTAGAGGAAAATACATAGCAATAAATGCCCACATGAGAAGCAAGGAGAGATCTAAAATCGACACCCTATGGTCAAAATGGAAAGAGCTAGAGGAGCGAGATTAAAAAAAACTCAGAACGTAGCAGAAGACAAGAAATAACTAAAATCAGAGCAGAACTGAAGGAGATAGAGACACAAAAAACCCTTCTAAAAATCAATAAATCCAGGAGCTGGTTTTTTGAAAAGATCAACAAAATAGACAGATCACTAGCCAGATTAATAAAAAAGAAAAGAGAGAAGAATCAAATAGATGTAATAAAAAATGATAAAGGGGATATCATCACAGATTCTACAGAAATTCAAACCATCATCAGAGATTATTACAAACAACTCTATGCACATAAACTAGTAAACCTGGAAGAAATGGATAAATTCCTGGACACCTGCATCCTCCCAAGCCTAAGCCAGGAAGAAGTCAAAATCCTGAACAGACTAGTAACAAGGTCTGAAGTTGAGGCAGCAATTAAGAGCCTACCACACAAAAAAGGCCCAGGTCCAGATGGGTTCACAGTCGAATTCTACCAGACATACAAAGAGGAGCTGGTACCATTCCTTCTGAAACTATTCCAAACAATCCCAAAAGAGGGAATCCATCCCAAATCATTTTATGAGACCAACATCATCCTGATACCAAAACCCAGCAGAGACTCAGCAAGAAAAGAAACTTCAGGCCAATATCCATGATGAACATAGATACAAAAATCTTTAATAAAATACTGGCAAACCAATTGCAACAGCACATCAAAAAGCTTATCCACCATGATCAAGTAGGATTCATCATGGGGGATGCAAGCCTCGTTCAACATACACAAGTCTATAAACGTAATTCGCCACATAAACAGAACCAAAGACAAAAACCACATGATTATCTCAACTGATGCAGAGAAGGCCTTTGACAAAATTCAACAGCCCTTTATGCTAAAAACCCTCAATAAACTAGGTATTGATAGAATGCATCTCAAAATAATAAAAGCTATTTAGGATCAACCAACAGCCAATATCATACTGAATGGGCAAAAACTGGAAGCATTCCCTTTGAAATATGGCACTACACAAGGATGCCCTCTCTCACCACTCCTATTCAATATAGTATTGGAAGTTCTAGCCAGAGCAATCAGGCAAGAAAAAGAAATAAAGCATATTCAAATAGGAAAGGAAGAATTCAAATTGTCTCTACTTGCAGACGACATGACTGTATATCTAAAAGACTCCATTGTCTCAGCCCCAAATCTCCTGAAACTGATAAACAATGTCAGCAAACTCTCAGGATACAAAATCAATGTGCAAAAATCACAAGCATTCCTATACATCAATAACAGACTTAAAGAGAGCCACATCAAGAAGGAATTGCCATTTACAATTGCTACAAAGAGAATAAAATACCTAGGAATACAACTAACAAGGAACATAAAAGACCCTTCAAGGAGAACTACAAACCACTGCTCAATGAAATAATAGAGCACAAAAGCAGATGGAAAAACATTCCACGTTCGTGGTTAGGAAGAATCAATATCGTGAAAATGGCCATACAGCCCAAAGTAATTTACAGATTCGGCATATCCCCATCAAGCTACCAATGACCTTCTTCACAGAACTGGAAAAAAACACCTTAAACTTCATATGGAACCAAAAGAGAGCCCACATAGCCAAGTCAATTCTAAGCAAAAAGAACAAAGTGGGAGGCATCACACTACCAGATTTCAAACTATACTACAAGACTGCAGTAATCAAAACAGCATGGTACTGGTACCAAAACAGAGTTATAGATCAATGGAACAGAACAGAGGCCTCGGAAGCAACACAACATATCTACAACCATCCAATCATTGACAAATCTGTCAAAAACAAGCAATGGGGAAAGGATTCCCTGTTTAACAAATGGTATTGGGAAAACTGGCTAGCCATGTGCAGAAAGCAGAAACTGGACCCCTTCCTGACACCTTACACTAAAATTAACTCCAGATGGATTAAAGACTTAAACATAGACCTAACACAATAAAAACCCTAGAAGAAAATCTAGGCAAAACCATTCAGGACATAGGTGTAGGCAAGGACTTCATGACCAAAACAACAAAAGCATTGGCAACAAAAGCCAAAATAGACAAATGGGACCTAATCAAACCCCTCAACTTCTGCACACAAAGGAAACAGTCGTCGGAGTGAATTGGCAACCTACAGAATGGGAAAAAATTTTTGCAGTCTACCCATCTAACAAAGGGGTGATATCTAGAATCTACAAAGAACAAAAACAGATTTACAAGAAAAAAACAAACAAGCTCATTCAAAAGTGGGCGAAGGATATGAACAGACACTTTACAAAAGAAGACTTACATGAGGCCAACAAATGCTCATTGTCACTGGTCATTAGAGAAATGCAAATCAAAACTACCTTGAGATACCATCTTATGCCAGTTATAATGGTGGTCATTACAAAATATGGAAACAACAGATGCTGGAGAGGATGTGGAGAAATAGGAACACTTTTACACTGTTGGTGGGAGTGTAAATTAGTTCAACCATTGTGGAAGACAGTGTGGCGATTCCTCAAGGACCTAGAAATAGAAATTTCATTTGACCCAGCAATCCCATTACTGGGTATATATCCAAAGGATTATAAATTGTTGTACTATAAGGACACATGCACACGAATGTTCATTGCATCACAGTTTACAATAGCAAAGACCTGGAACCAACCCAAACGCCCATCGATGATAGACTGGACAGTGAAAATGTGGCACATATACACCATGGAATACTAGGCAGCCATCAAAAATGATGAGTTCGTGTCCTTTGTAGGGACATGGATGAACCTGGAAACCATCATTCTCAGCAAACTGACACAAGAACAGAAAATCAAACACCACATGTTCTTACTCATAGGTGGGTGTTGAACAATGAGAACACATGGATACAGGGAGAGGAGCATCACACACTGGGGTCTGTCGGGAGGAAATAGGGGAGGGACAGTGGCGGATGGGGAGTTGGGGAGAGATAGCATGGGGAGAAATGTCAGATATAGCTGATGGGGAGGAAGGCAGCAAATCACACTGCCATGTTTGTACCTATGCAACAATCTTGCATGTCCTTCACATGTACCCCAAAACCTAAAATGCAATTTTAAAAAAAGGTAACCAGATGTGGTGGTAGGCACCTGTAGTCCCAGCTACTTGAGAGGCTGAGGCGTGAGGTTTGCTTGAACCCAGGAGGCTGAGATTGCAGTCAGCCGAGACTGTGCCATTGTACTCCAGCCTGGGCAACAAGAGCAAAACTGGGTCTCAACACAGACAACAACAACCACAACACACATGGAGCTACATCAAACTGAAAAGCTTCTACACAGCAAAGGAAATAAGCAACAAAATGATAAATGAAAAGACAATCTGCAGAATGGGAGAAAATATTTGCAAACCATTTATCTGGTTAATATCTAAAATATGTAAGAAATTCCACCCACTGACTCAAAGAGGAAAAGAAAAAAGAAAAGAAAAAATGAAAAGAAATTTATACAACTCAATAGCAACAAAACAAAACAAAAAACAAAATAATCTGATTAAAAGATAGACAAAGGACCTAAAAGATATTTTTCCAAGGAAAACATACCAATGGACAACATATGAAAACCTGCTCAACTTCACTCATCATCAGGAAAATGCAAATCAAAACCACGAAGAGATATAACTTCACACTTGTTTAGGATAGCTGTTATCAAAAAGCTGAGAGGCAACAAGTGTTGATGGGTGTGCGGAGGAAAGGAAACCCTTGGACACTGTTGATGGGAATGTAAATTGGTATAGCCATTCAGCAAAAAAGTATGGAGCGTCCTCAAAAATTAAAAATAGAGGCAAGGTATGGTGGCTTATTCCTCTAATCTCAGCACTTTGGAAAGCTGAGGCATGAGAATCACTTGAGCCCAGGAGTTTGAGGCTGCAGTGAGTTATGATGGTGCCACTGCTCCAACCTGGGTGAAAGAATGAGACCTTATCCCTAAAAAACAAACAAAACAGAAATAAAGTCAGTATCTTGAAGTGATATCTACACCCCATTGTTCGTTTCAGTATAATTCACAATAGCCAAGATATGGAAACAATCTAAGTGTTCACTGATAGATAAATAGATAAGGAAAATCACACACACACACACACACACACACACACACACACACACAGAGTGAAATATTAGGCTTAAAAGAGGAGATCCTGCCATTTTTGACAACATGGATGAGCTTAGAGGACATTACGTTAAGTGAAATAAGCCAGACAAACAAATATTGTATGATCTCATTTATACGTAGACTCTAAAAAAAGTCAATCTCATTGAGGAAGAGAGTAGAACAGTGACCACCAGCTGCTGTGGGGTGGGGGAAATAAGAGATGTTGGTCAAAGGTTACAAACTTTCATTTATAACATGAATAAATGTTGGAGATCTAATGTACAGTATAGTGACTTTACAGATAATAATGCTGTATTGTTTACTTAAAATTTGCCAGGATCGTAGGCCTTAAGTGTTCTTATCACACATACACACACACGCACACTGTATATATATATATGGTGATGGATGTGTTAATTTGATTTTGGTAACTATTAAACAAAGTATATGTATATCAAATCAACAGGTTGAACATGTTGAATATATAACATTTTTATTTGTCAATATACCTCAATAAAGCTGAAAAAAAAAAAAGAAATATAATATGAGTCAAATGTGAGCCACATAGTAATTCTAAATGTTTTAATAGTCACATGAAAGAAGTAAAAAAAGTAAAATTAATCTTTTTTTTTTTTAAGTTGGGGTTTCACCATATTGGTCAGGCTGGTCTGGATCTCCTGACCTCAGGTGATCCGCCCACCTCAGCATCCCAAAGCATTGGGATTACAGGCGTGAGCCACTGCGCCTGGCTAGTAAAATTAATTTTAGTAACATGTTTTATTTACTAGTATATTAAAATCATTACCATTTAAATATGTATTCAATATAGAATTATTAATGAGATATTTTACTTTTTAAAAAATATTAAGTCTTGTAACAGGTATATATTTTACACTTATAAGACATCTCCGTTTGAACAGGCCACACATTTCAAGTGCTCAGTGTGTACCATATAGGACAGTGCATCTTTAGGTCACTGTGGTCAATAGAAAAACAAAATATGTGAAAATCTTTATTATAACAACTGAATTTATGATTTTGCTGAATTAAAGGCAAAGAAATAAAATTTTATGAGATAAACATACTACAAAATGATTTATATGGTATATGTATCTTTATTTTATTATTCATCCACACATCAACAGAATACTCAGATATACACATGTGTGAATATATTAGTTGTTTTCAATTCTTTTCAGGTACATAAAAAGCATAGTTTTACAAGTTTTTTTACTTAGTAACTATAAAGTTATATTTATCAAAGTAGGAGCCTAAAACATCAGTGTCATAGATTGGGGAGATAGTTTCAAAGGAGTGAGTTTAACTCAGCTGAATGCTGCAGAAAGCATTATAAAACAAAATCAACTGGTTGCTTTAAAAACAAATAAATAAATAAACAACTGAATTTATAAATTTATTTTTAAAGTAACCAGTTTTTGTTTTATTAGGGGGGTTGATTGGGTGTTTTGCTTTGTTCTAGAGTCTGGATTTTGCCCTGTCATCCTGGTTGGTGCAGTGGAATGAACACAGCTTACTGTAGCCTTGAACTTCTGGGCTCAAGGAATCCTCCTACCTTAGCTTCTGGAGTAGGGAGGACTAGAGGTGCATGCTACCCCACCTGGTTAACATTTTATTTAAAAGGTTGCTATGCCAGGCACAGTGGCTTATGCCTGTAATCTCAGCACTTGGGAGGCTGAGATGGGAGGATTCTTTGAGGCCAGGAGTTAAAGACCAACCTGGTCAACAGAGGTGACCCCATCTCTAAGAAAAATAGAATTTGCTACCTTGATTTCCAACATTTAAATATTTGGGCATATGATATGTGGGCATTCATCTATAACCTTGCCACAGGCCCTGCAAAGGTTGTACATGGTCCTGGCTTGGAACTCTGCTCTCAAATGTGGGCATGACTCATTCCCTCACTCCTTTGAGAATGAGCTCACATTTCCTTTTATCAGTGAGAACTGAAACTGTATACACCCACGTAGCTTACTGTATATATTTACAGGCCTTTGTTATTCCAGATTTCACCAACATAGCTTTACTATTCTAGGAAACTCTTGCTGAAGAAGAAAAAAATTGTGAATAACATTATCATTCATTTCAGCAACGTCCTGAAAGCCCATCAACTCTTCATGAAAAGCATCAATTTGTTCCTCCAGTCATGGGAGCCATATCAAAACTACAGTTGGAATCCCAAGACTGCTTGATCCCAAGTCTCCTTTTGAAAACCTTGCCTTCACATCTTCACTTTCTTATGACCACAAATCTTAAATTACTAAGTCATAATCCTTACAGAGTCTTAATTAAGCAGGAACATTGGATAAGATCTGCCTTAAACTGACTCAGAGTCCCAATAAATATCCCGACTTTGTCCTCCTGCTTCTGAGATGCTCTAAGACTCTGTGGGATAGTACTCTCTTACCAAGATCAGTATAAGTTTAGCTTTGCCTTTTTGACAGGTTGTCTTAGTGACATTTTGGGGAGTCAGCACTCAAGATCAGTAAGTCTTTTGCTGAACTTTTTTTTTTAGAGGGAAGTCTTGCTCTGTCACCCAGGCTAGATTGCAGTGGCACAATCTCGGCTCACTGCAACCTCTCAGGTTCAAGGTTTCAGGTGATTCTCCTGCCTCAGCCTCCCAAGTAGCTGGAATTACAGGCACCTGCTACTATGCCCGGCTAATTTTTGCATTTTTAGTAGAGATGGGGTTTCGTCATGTTGGCCAGGCTGGTCTTGAACTCCTGACCTCAGGTGATCAGCCTGCCTCAGCCTCTCAAAGTGCTGGGATTTATAGGTGTAAGCCACCATGCCCAGCCTGGTCTTGAACTCCTGACCTCGAGTGATCCATCTGCCTTGGCCTCCCAAAGTGCTGGGATTACAGGTGTGAGCCACCGCACCAAGTCTACTCAAATTGTTTTAAATAAGAGGTTGTTAATCGAATTTTCTGTTCTGGTGATTGTTCAAAAGCTAAAGCATTGTATCAGAGCTTATTTCAGTAAGAGTAGCCAGGGATGCGAAGGATATTCTAATCATAAATCTTTCTGATGATCTGGTTTGATCTCAGAGAAGTGAAATTAATAACACATCAGGGTATAAAGAGTATATTCTTTCCACATGAATATCATTTCTCATAAAGGAGTTTTTGCAGAAAGTTAGCAACTTCTCTGGAATTAAAGGAACATCACTGTTACCCAGGCTGGAGTACAGTGGAGAGATCATAGTTCACTGCAGCCTTGACCTTCCAGGCTTAAGCACTTCTCCTGCTTCAGCCTCTTGAGTAGCTGGGACTACATGTGTGTACCACCACACTCAGATAATTTTTAAATTTTTAAAATTTTGTAGAGACAGGGTCCAACTATGTTGCCCAGGCTGGTCTTGAACTCCTGGGCTCAAGCAAATTGTCCACAGGCTGCAGCTTTAATTCATACAGAATTGTCCTCAAAGAAGGTTATAGTCTGGGCTTCATTTTGGGCTTATTTTCCTTTCTGCTTTACAGGGGAATGTTCAATCTGTAATTTTCTGAGTTACTCATGAAAGACTTCTGAAAGTCTGTCAGGCTTTTTTAAAGTCTTGAATTTAAGATGAAGACTTGTCGAAATTGGTCTAGGACATCTGCTTTGATAAGGAGTCTTGACAGCCAATCAAAAGACAGCAGGTTTTCAGCTTCTCTTTTTAGAACCAAGACTATCTTGAACTTACTCTCTATGAGTAGGATTTTCCTGTTCATTATTTAATACAGAAAGACAAAAGGGATGGAGCTGGGTGAACTGAAGCTCACAAGGACGTGGTTGAAGAATCATGGGTGTACAAGCGAACTTCAATGTAGGATAAAAAGAATTATGGGTGAATGCTTCCTTTAACATTTTACTAAATGGGGTTTGGAAGGCAAAAGAGAGCTGAGGAAAAGACCTGAATCGATAGAATGGATGTTGAGTATGTGTTACTCAGAGTCCAATAAGGAAAAGAGAAACCATAACAATTATTTTAACAAAGGAAGTTTAACATAGGGAATTGAGTCAGGTGCAGTGACTCATGCCTCTAATCCCAGCACTTTGAGAGTCCAAGGTAGGAGGATCACTTGAGGTCAGGATTCAAAACCAGCCTGGCCAACATGGTGAAACCCCATCTCTACTAAAAACACAAAAATATTAGCTGGGCTTGGTGGCGGGGGCCTGTAATCCCAACTACTTGGGAGACTGAGGGAGGAGAATTGCTTGAATCTGGGAGACACAGGCTGCAGTGAGCCAAGATCATGCCACTGCACTCCAGCCTGGGTTACAGAGTGAAACTCCGTCTCCAAAAAAAAAAAAAAAAAAAAAAAAGAGGTGGGGGGAATTGGTTAAAAGAGTATTGGAGAGAGTTCAGATTACACAGAAAGTAACTACAGGAAGTAGCTTACATCCTATAGTACTGGTAGAACCAAGAGGAAAGATTGGAGTTCTTAAAAGCTTACAGGCTTGGAGGAGAGGTACTGTTAGAGCGGCTTGGCATGTGCTGCTATCTCTTGGCTTGTGATGGATATCATGAGGCTAGTTCTAATAGGTGGGAAAAAGCTAGAATCTGGAATCATTTCTTCTGCAACCAACTGTGCTTCTGGGGCAAGGATGCATTTCTGGGGAGACCAGAGAACAATAGAAAGCAAATAGAAAGTCATGATTTCCTATTCCCTCTTCCTGCTTTCTTGTCTCCCTCTAGTTTCTTCTACCAGCAGAATCTAACAGGAAAACAGATGGTAAAGGAGAAAAGCGTTTGCAGAGTCCTAATCCCAGCATCACAGAGCTAGAAGAGAAGGTGTGAAGCTGAGAGACAATAGCTTAGTAACTAACACGGAGATGCCACATCTGGATAAAAAAAGGGGAGCTGGGCGTGGTGGCTCGTGCCTGTAATCCCAGCTACTCAGGAGGCTGAGGCAGGAGAATTGCCTGACCCCAGGAGGCGGAGGTTGCGGTGAGCCGAGATCGCGCCGTTGCACTCCAGCCTGGGTAACAAGAGCGAAATTCCGTCTCAAAAAAAAAAAGGGGGGAAGAAAAATCTAAAGACTGAGTTATGAGAGAAAAACTGGGAGCCAGAGAAATTAAAACTCAGTTTTAATTTCATGATGTGACAAGCTCCGTGCCAATTTTTTCTATTAAGATAATATATTCAGTGTTTTGAGAATTCCAGGCATTTGAAAATTTTTTCAACAAGAAGAATATAAAAAGAGGACACAGAGCCATTTGAAAAATTAGTTTTTGACTATAAAAATGTTAACTATGTGAAGCAATAAATACGCTGATTGGCTATATCTAGTCATTCCGTAATGTACATATGCTTCAAAACATTATGTTGTACATGATATGTATAATTTTATCTGTCAATTAAAAATAAGATATTTATTAAATTAATACATGGAGAGACGTACAATGTTCATAGATTGAAATATCCAGAATAATAAAGACGGTTTTTGCTCGCTGGCTGGGTGCAGTGTCCCTGGGATGCCCCTGCAGTCTACATAGCTGGTGCCCTGGTGATTGTGGCTCAGCTGCTGTGCAGCTGCCTGAGGGGAGATGGTACCCTCCCAGAGCCAGATCTCCACAAGTGAGTGGAAGTTCAGCAGGCAAGGAGGGTCTACTGGAGAAGCCATGGAGAATAAAGGCCTGGAAATCTCCCAGACAGACCTGAAGTTATAGACCCACCCCCTTACACCAAGGGCAAGATGTGTAAGTATGGCAGCTTGGACACCAACACCAAGTCATGAGTCTTGCTATGGAATAAAATCTACTGCTGCAACTGCCTGGCCCAGATCACTTATTCTAAACACCTCTAACCTGTCCTACCACCTGGAAAAGATGACCTCCAGGAGTTTTACAGTCACCCAGCAGATGTGGGAAGCCTTCACTCCCACCTCCTCCAAACCCAAGTCCAAGTTGTCCCAACTGGTGTAGGACCTGCCGGCCACTAAGGCTGACCACGGTGATGGGAGCAAGCAGTAGCAGGAGCTGATGGCCACTGTCCTTGGACTCATCTGCAAGAGGCAAGGACATTCAGAGGACTTCCAGGGTGCTGCTGAAGATGACCGATCCCAGGTACCAGCTCCTGAGCAGGAAGGACATCTCCACCGAGACCATCCCTGAAAAGCACAGAGAGTCAGAGAGGTAATTCTGAAGAAGCTGGCCAATGCCTTGTGGTGTGGCAGCTCCAGGGACAAGTGGAGGAGTAAGAACCAGGACTGAACCTTGGTGACATTAGCTGTCCACTTCCTGGGTGTCAGCTCCCCCATTTGCCTGTACGTGGGTTCCAGGTGCCTGAAGGCCTTTGAGGTGCCTGAAAAGAACACAGTGAAAACCATCATGCCAGTGCACTTTATCAAACGGGGCATCAGCTCCAAGGAGTGCAGGGCCACCACCAACTACGGCAAGGACATCATGAAAGTGTTCTCCTTGCTCCACATTGCCGTTCAAATGCCTTGCCTGTGCAGACCTTCTATGCTGGCATCCAGCAGGCTTTATAGCTCCCTAAGCTGGACAGCTCCCTAAGCTGGAGAGCCTGCTCTCTTGGTGCTGCCCACTGGTGGACTACTTCCAGCAGCCTACCGTGCACATGCTCTCGGGAAGAAGCAGAAACAGCAAAACACGGGCACTGCATGCTGGTGAGCAACCGTCTCCTGGTGGGGAAGCATGTTTGCCAGTCAAGGAGCAGCAGTGTGTCATCCCTGGTGTGTCTGAAGATGGCAATCATGACCCGATGTTGGGGGCCACCAAGTGGTCCACCATCCAGGGAGCTGGCGAAATTCCTACAGCTCTGCAAGCAAGTGGCTAAGATGCTGTCTGCCTTGAAGTATCTCACCATCAGCATCGTGAAGCTGCGGTTTCATATGCTGCTAAACACCATGTTCAACAAGGAGACCAACTCCAAGGAGATCTCCATGGCCAAGAAGGTGATTGCTAAGGAGCTCTCCAAGACCTGCCAGGAGACGGCTGAGATGGGCATGTTTCCGAATGTCACCATCTTTCTGGACCCATGCTACAAGAGGCTGCCCTTTCTGTTTGCCTTTGAGAGGCAGCAGTTGCGGAACTGCGTGGTCAAACGGGCCAAAGACCTCCTGGACAAAGTCAAAGATGGTCTCTACTGGCCAGCCAACGCAAGATCTACCCTTTGCCAGAAAAATGTCCCGTGAAGAAGCTCATGGGACCTTGTTGCCTCAGCCCTCCTGCATAATCAGCAGCATGCTGGCTGAGATCCGCTGCCAGACGGGCAGCCTGGAGGTCCAGGAGTAATGGCATGCCTGGTGGTGGAGGAGGAGCTGAGGAACTTCAAATCCCAGAAGGTGCTTGGCCACCCACATTGTGCTGAAGCGTCTCTTTGGCTCCGCGGCCAAATGGTCAACACCAAGGGGACTGGCTGGCCCCCGATGTGCAGGTCTTTCTGTACCTAAACAACCTTAACTAGGTGGAGGTGGGGCCTGAGGCCCAGGACAAGGAGCTGTGGGGCTTGGATAGAGAGCAGGTGTTCCCTTGGGAAACGGTGTCAGCCATGGATTCTTTGGCAACTGGGACAGTCACTTCCTGTAGGGAGGAAGCCTTGTCTTACAAGTCATAGCCTTGTGGTAGTCTGTTGGATGTGTTGCTGTAAATACTACAAATATAACCTGGTTTTGAACCTTGAAGACCAACTGTGGTCTTTGAAACCTAAAAGAAAAGGCAGAAAACAGAAAGAGATGCAAGAAAGAGATAAAGCCTTTGGATTGATGAGTCTTCTTCTCCCCGGTCCCTCAGGCAACTCATGCCTGGGAATTGCCAAGGGGAAACTCTCCAAGGGCAGCAGAACCTGGAGGAGGTTTTGCATCCCAGATACTTAGGGCATGGCACGGGCACATCATTTGTGATTTCTGATTCAAGTTCTTCCTGGGAGGGTTTAAAATAAATCCAAGAAAATTCTGGGTGGAATAGAACAAGCCTCTTGCAAGTATCATCTTAGGGACTTTGGAGATCTGTAGACGAATGAATTAATGTTTACATTTTAATGGCAGCAGAGACCGTGTTTCTGGGAGAATTGGAAGAGATCCTTCAGCCCAAATGTCCTTCCTGCAAAAGAGAAATCACTTTTATGTCTGGCTAAAAGTGTGAACGAGGGGCATAAAATGCAGGTGCTTTTAAAGCACAGGGGGAAAAAGGTCTTGAATGTGTTGTATTTTGGGCATGTTGCAGGCAATTAGTCTTTTTATCTCAAAATTCACTTTGTAGACTCAGTTTATAAAAGACAGGTCAGGCCGGGCACGGTGGCTCATGCCTGTAATTCCACCACTTTGGGAGGCCAAGGCGGGCAGATCACCTGAGGTCAGGAGTTTGAGACCAGCCTAGCAAACACGGCAAAACCCTGTCTCTACTAAAAAACACAAAAATTAGCTTGTCATAGTGGCATGCCTGTAGTCCCAGCTACTCGGGAGGCTGAGGCAGGAGAGTCATTTGAACCCGGGAGGCGGAGTTGTAGTGAGTCGAGATCGCCCCATTGCATCCAGCCTGGGTGACAAGAGTGAAACTCCATATCAAAAAAAAAAAAAAAAAAAAGACAGGTCACTTGTAATTTTTCTTGTGTCTGGTGCCTGAATGGTCCAGTGTCCCAAGCGTCATATTTTTTGGTGGGTTGGGGGTGGCTGTGTGAGAATAAGACCCCTCCTTTCAAGTGTCATTTTTAATCCTGCACACATTCAGCTTTTTGGCATCAATAGGGGTGTTTTAGATTTCATTGCTGGAAAGAATTCTTGAATTCTATCTTTTCAACTCAATACTATAGGAGTGATTAATTTTTAAAATTACCACTGATAGTTTTACTACGGGGAGGGTGATTATGGGTTGCTTCTAATGTTTCAGGGAAATAGACAATTTCCAACATTTAGAAATACTTTTAATTTAGAGAAAAAAATACTTCTACTTAGTGACAGCCTGCTCCACTACAATCAGCACATCTCTTCAATTTCCACATGGGAGGGTTCTGTGCATCCGTGAATACAAGCCAGGTTGGAGAGGTCAGTAGGCAGGGAGGAATGCAGTTTAGAAACAACCCATTTCAGGTATTGGCAATATTCTGCTGGAACCCCAAGATTTGATTGGATCATGAAGTTTAAGCAGGAAACACTTGCATTTAATGGCTGGTGACTTCCAGGGCTGCAAGCAGTGTAGAATTTCATGTCCCCAGTGGCTGTGTGTTTGTAGAAAATTGTGTGGAAGAAAGTCACTGAACCTGTGCTTTCTTTTTAAGGAAAGTGATTTCTCCACAAACTTCCAACCATCAGCTCTGAGTGTTCTCAGTAGAAGGGTGGCCAGAAGGGACATAATGGGGCATGCTTTGGGATTTGTCTCCCTTCTGCTCAGAGGCTGGAAATGCAGGACAGCACATGCCTCCATGGGTTCCATTTTGTAGCATTGCAAATGTTCCTTTCACGTTTCTTAAAATCATTTGCTTTTTGTAATTCATCATGAAAATGTATATTGCTCCAACGAGCTGCCTCTGTCTGTCTCATTTTTATTTTTAAGTCATCGTTGCCCTCCTTATTAGTTGTCTTTTCTTTATTTAATGTTTTAAAATTTGACTCATTTGATAAATTAGAGAAATAAATTAGCTCCTAATTAAAAAAAATATATAATAATCCCCCCAAATAAAATTAGTTTTTGAACTTCTGAAATAGAAATTCTGGAGAGGTAAGCTGTTATTCTATCAGTGTTCTGTTGTTTTCTGTTTGCTTACAGCATAATTTCTTTTCCTTAAGTCACAATGTTTTAAGCCTGAGAACCATGAATATCTGAAGACTCCAGTATGAGAAGTCTATTTTAAGTCATACTATAAACTTATCAATGAATCAGAGGAGAGATTATCCTGATGACCTAGCAAGAATCAATGAGATTTTTTTTGCAGTGTCACAAATAAGTTATTGATTTCTTGCTATCTTTGTTGTTGGCATAGAGGAATGGAAGGAAAGAATAAAAGTTCTTTCTCCTGTTGCATTTCTGGATGTCAGGCCAGCTCTCTGTGTTCTGTATGTGTCACATCCACTGAGATTTACTGAGATTGTTTTGAAGAGAGAGAGAAAGGAAGCATTTACTTGGCCAGAGTAAGAGAGGGATGTGGGTTTACTTTGGGAAGAGGGTGGTGGGCTCATCTTGGGAAGAGAAATGGAGTTATAGAAACTAGAAAGACCAAGGGATGGTAGGTTTTGTGGAGACCAGTGCACTGGTCCAATGGTGTTGGCTGTGTGGATGCCAGGGAACCTGGCATTCTCATCTGGGCCATGTAGACACAGACATCGGCAGTGACCATATGGACTGCTCATCAGATCTTCCTCAATTTTCCCAAGTTGTATAAATACGAGGAATCTTGTACAATATTAAGAGAGCGGTAAGGACCCTGAAAGTGATCCACATTGAATTTTCTTCCAACAAGTGCTATTAACAACTAGAGAAATCAGTTCTATGAGCAACAAAGTCACATTTTACAAATGGTACACCCTTGCTGAAGGGCACAGAGCAGTGTTATAATCTAACTGTAGAAAATTTTTCTTTTATTAACTTTAAATTCATAAATTTATCCATAATTATTTCTTTACCTGTACCATGTGGCTAAGATGATTAGACACTTATGAAAAAGAAATTAACAACAACAATAATAATGAAAACAATAATAGAACTTTGTGGTTTGCAGGATACTTCCACAATCATCATCTCTTTTCATCTTCCAACAATTATATGAGGTGTCGCATGTTCTCACTCATAGGTGGTTGTTGAACAATGAGAACACATGGACACAGGGAGGGGAGCATCACACACTGAGGTCTGTGGGGGGGATCTAAGGGAGGGACAGTGGCAGAGTGGGGAGTTGGAGGGATAACATGGGGAGAAATGCCAGATATGGGTGATAGGGAGGAAGGCAGCAAACCACATTGCCGTGTATGTACCTATGCAACCATCCTGCATGTTCTTCACATGTACCCCAGAACCTAAAATGCAATAAAATATATATAAAAAAATTATATGAGGTGTCATTGTTCCTTGCTTATAAGTTAAAAAGATGAAGGCCAAAAGTCTACTTGAGCTACTTTGCATGGTTATAAATGGAATAAATCTATGAGTCAGATGTTGTCAACCAGGTATGATTGAACTCAATACTGTTAGGAGCCTTATTTTACAAATGAGGAAATGGCTTAGAAAAATGAAATACCTTTCTAGAGCTCTTACAATCCCTTGCATGTGGCATGATCAGTATTTATGACTAAATTTTATCACGATGACAAACTCTGGACAAAGATAGTGAAGGGAAAAACTTCCAGGAGAAAGAACAGCCTGGAGGAAGTACTGACGCGAGAGAAAGAGAGAGAGAATATATTCTGCCTCCCCACACCAACTTTTCATTTTGAAATGTTTTAACTTAGAGACAAGTTATGACTATTTCAACAGACATCCTTCTCTTAGATTCAAAACTTTAACATTTTGCCAAATTTGAAAATCAGTTGCTAAGGAGTACAAAGATATAGAGTTAGATAGAAGGAATAAGTTCTAGTATTTGATAATACAGTTGGGAAATTATAGTTAACAATAATGTTTATTTCAAAATAACTAAAATAGAAGAATTGCAATGTTCCCAACACAAAGAAAAGATAAATGTTTGAGGTGATGGATATCCAAATGATCTGGACTTGATCATTACACATTGTATATGGGCATGAAAATACCACGTGTACTCCCAAAACATGTACAACTGTTATATATCAATAAGAATTATAAAAAAGAAAATAAGTTGCAGATGTAATTACACTTCACCTTTGAATACTTCCACATCCCCTTTTAACAATATGGATATTTTTGGAAGAGAAAGTTGTGAGCTGAGTTTTGAAGAAGAAAAAGAATGTATTTTAATAAAAAAAGAAGGGACACATTCTTATACTACTGCTTTAACCACTGATACATGAAACAGAATAATTGGACTTTTCCAGGGTGTCAGTTAGCTTTTGGGAAATAACAATTTTACCTTAATTTTAATGTGTGTATGTGTATTTGCAAATGTGTGTGTGTGTGTGTGTGTGTGTGTGTGTGTGTGTCTGCATGTGTGCATGCATGTGTGTAATTTGCATACACCATTGCTACTGATTTCCTTAACAGACTTTGGAGATAATTAAGGCTGATTTTTTTTTTTTTTTAAATCAAGTAAGAAATCCGAGTTGCTAGAAGTTTAAAAAAAATCCCAAATTATTTGGCAAATATTTGAGCAAGCCAGGTCTTAGGCTTTTGCAAACAATGTTCCTCCAAATTTTTCCAGCCTTTGTAAATGTAGTTTGTATCCAAAAAGAATTCTACAAACTGGGAGATTATGGCCTAGTTATGTCTCGATGCATACTTCTTGGTTGACTGCTTACTTTTAAAAACATTTTACTTAGCTTTTTGTTAACTCAAAGCATTATTTTATTTATTCATTTATTTATTTATGACAGAATCTCACTCTGTCACCCAGGCTAGAGTGCAGTGGTACAATTTCGGCTCACTGCAACCTCCGCCTCCCTTATTCAAGCGGTTCTCCTGCCTCAGCCTCTCCAGTAGCTGGGATTATAGGTGACCCCCACAATGACCCGATAGCTTTTGTATTTTCAGTAGAGATGGGGTTTTACCATATTGTCCAGGCTGATCTTGAATTCCTGACCTCAAGTGATCTACTGCCATGGCCTCCCAAAGTGCTTGAGATTACAGGTACGAGCCACCAGGCCAGGAAGAAACATTGTATTTTAAACTGCATTCTTTAAGCTGGTGTCATAGCTCTTGTATGCAAGCACAGCATCCCCCCATAGCTGTCAATGCAATTGGTTCTTGAGGTCTTTATATTAAACGCGATAGACATGCTATGCCAGCTTGGGGTTTTAACAGCTCTGGGTAGCTCTCTGTATATAGATGTAGAAAGGTGAAAGAAAAGTGGAAACATATCTATATTTCTGGGTAAATATTTAGAGATGAACAATGAACCATCTGTTCAATGGACAGTTTGCATATGTGATAAAAATGTTTCAATAGAAATAGCATGGCTAGATACTTGCCAGAGAATCCAATGACCTGGGTTCTCTTAAAGGCTTATAACTGATAAAATTCTTCAATTTTGCCATTTGTTCAAATAAGGAAATAACCAACATACATTTTCTAATTGCTGTAGACATGTGAAGAGAAATCTTATTTTTTGCACAGTTTTTTTGAGGTCCTGATAAAGGTATTAATGAAGGTTGCATTCTCCTCACATTTTTTTTCTGAATTGGGAATACAGAAACAGAGTATTGAATCTTTTTCTTTCATTTTTGGATAATTCAGTGAAACTTAGTCCTGGTCATGAGGTGCAATGAGCTGTGAATAAAGAGAGAAAAAGAGGAGCTGAAATGACCCAGTCTTCGGGATTTCATAGAGGCACAGGATTTTTGACTGATTGTAAACCCTGGCAACTGACCACAGTCAAAAAAAAAAAAAAAAAAAAAAAAAAAAGAAGAAGAAAGAAAGAAAGAGGAAGGAGGAGGAAGGAGGAAGAGGAGGAGAAAGGGAAAGGAGAAGAGAGGGTAGGAGAGAGGGAGAGAAAGAGAACACAACAAGGAGGATATTTTCTTTTATGGACTAAGAAGGATGGCCTTGTAGGTGAACCTGAGGGCAGGCAAGGAGCAGTGATGAGTTAGGTAACAGAGATTTTTTTTTGCCATTTCTTCCTTTGACAAATATACTGAGGCAAGTATTATACCTATGCTCACAACGTAGTACATGTCTAGTGGGGGAAACATTCACTTCATCCTGTGAGTTTGAGGGTGGGAAGAAAAAGATCATGGACATTTAAAATCAGGCATAAGAATTGGCAAGAAGAAGTCCAGGGAGGTAGGTAGAGCCTGGTAATAAAATACCTCACATGCCGTGCTCAGGAGTTTTCTATAGGTAAACTGTTTCCTATAGGTGATAGGGAGCTACTCCAAAGTGTAAAGACAGAAGTAGCAGGGTCAGAGTTTAGTTGTAGGTATTCAGTTGGGAGAAACACGTGAGAAAGTGGACTGGAGGCTGGTGGCTAACGCAATAGTCCAGATGAGAAATAATGGCCTGCGGCTGGGCATGGTGGCTCAAGCCTGCAATCCCAGCACTTTGAGAGGCCGAGGCTGGCAGATCACTTGAGGCCAGGAGTTCAAGACCAGCTTGGCCAACATGGTGAAACCTCATCTCTATTTAAAAAAAAAAAAATACAAAAATTAGCTGGGCATGGTGGCGCGTGCCTATAATCCCAGCTACTCAGGAGGCTGAGGCAGGAGAATTGCCTGAACCCAGGAGGCGGAGGTTGCAGTGAGCCGAGATCACACCATTGCACTCCAGCCTGGGTAATGAGAGTGAAACTCCGTCTCAAAAAAAAAAAAAAAAAAAAAAAAAAGAGAATGAAAGGGGCACTGGCGTCCTGGAGAACACAATACAGGTAAAGTCAAGAGGACTGTTGAATGGATTATCCTTGAACAGGAGGAGGGAAGGACATAACCTTCAGACGACTCTCGGATTGGATGTTGTGTTACTTTGACTCCTATGGGGAGCAGACATCAGGGTGAAATTAAGCGTGCAAGATATTTATTAGGGAAAATGCTCATTAGAGAAAATGGGAAGGAAGCCAGAGGAGACTGGGAGGACTTTGATTTGGGTATGATTTCTGCGAAGGAAAGATGAGGAAGAAAGCTTTAGTAGAAGGTGTCTTTGAAGCAGGACCGTTCTGATAAAGTTTTGACAAGGAAAGCCCTCCAGTCAAAGTCAGAGCAATCCTGCTTTCTTATCTCTGCTGCTTTTGTCTTGAGCTGCACCTCAAACCCTGTGGTGGATTTGGAGTACAGCATTTGGGACCACCAGCTGGTTATGCACCCTGCAGTCAGGAAGTCAAGAGGTACAACTTTATGTTCACTGCAGGTGGAAATACACATGTTGGTACAGGTTTTGACATGAAGAACAGGAAGTTGAGGTGGTCTATGCTTCAATTTTTTCATTTACAAAATAACTGGAATAACAACCTGAAAAGTTTCTTGCACTTCTAAATCCTAATGTTTCCAAGTAAGTCTTTTTTGTTTTGCTTTCTTTTAAAATAAAGATAATAAGCCAAGGTGATTAATCTATGGTTTAAATTATATCAAACATACAGACAAGCCTATAATGTTAATACTGTTACTAACAATAATGATGTCTAACTTGTTCCGAGTGAGTTCTTTCATTCTTTCTTTGTTTCCTTCTTTCTTTTCTTTCTTCTCTTCCTTCCTTCCTTCTTTCCTTCCTTCCATCCTTTTTTTTGAGATGGAATCTTAACTCTGTTGCCCAGGCTGGAGTGCAATGGTGCGATCTCTGCTCACTGCTGCAACGTCCGCATCCTGACTTCAAGTGATTCCCCTGCCTCAGCCTCGTGAGTAGCTGGGATTATAGGTGCTTGCCACCACACCCAGCTAATTTTTGTATTTTTGGTAGAGACGGGGTTTCACCATGCTGGCCAGGCTGATCTCGAACTCCCAACCTCGTGATCCCCCGTCTTGGCCTTCCAAAGTGCTAGGATTACAGGCATGAGCCACTGTGCCTGGTCTCTTGAGTGCTTTCTAAGCAATTTTTATGGAATTATTCAATCTAGGCCCCATTCTTTTCACACCTAATTTTGCTTTCTGGGGCAATTTCTTTTAGCCATTTCTATTTTGAGTTTTCCTAAGGGTGACTTCCACATCCTTAAAATAATATGTTTAGATTGCTATTTCTTGGTTTATCAACTTTGTCTATTATTTTATGATAGGTGATCACTTTTGAAAGCTGCTTTGATGGTTCCAAGCATTAGGTGCTATAAAAAGGCAGCTTACACTGAAGGAATATGGTTCAAAAAAATTTGGCATGTGCAAATAAGAAATGTGTAATAGACTTAGGGCTATAGATGAATACATATCAAATACATCTAAAACAGTCACTTGTAGAAATGGCCAAATACAATTAACTAATCCTATTAGGTAAGATGCACCAAAGTGTAGATTTTCCTTTTTACCTTGAGGAAATAAAAGACTGCATGGAGCTGCCATTCCAGATCTCATCCGCGATGTGCTGTAAAGGGTCTAGGATTAATTAAACACAGGATTGATGTGTGCCATGGGTCACAAGGGCACATGCTGAGCATTTGTAAAATAATGAGTAGTTTCTTTATAGATTAATTTTAACTACATGTTCATAGTTAACCTAATTTTTGAGTAATATATTTATAAAAGTGTTTCTTTTTTGAGTTATGAATATTAAGGCTTACTTATGATGCAATGTGTGTGCTACATGGAACCATTTATTTTTTTCTAATAAAAGTAAAGGGTTCATTAAAAAAACAAAAACCATCAAAGAAAATGTGAAAAAACTATTTAAAATTTTAAATTATATATATTTAAACTTCTCTCACACAATAGAAAATAGTATAAACAGTTTTCCTCCACCGGAAGTACAGCTTCTAAAAGAGAGGGGAGAAAGCTTTCTATATATTTCTAGTCAGATTACTGGCAGTCGAGGCACTATTTTGGTCATTTATTATTTTTTTTAATTTTTAAATGTTTGTTCATTTTTAAGTTTATGAAGAAAGTAAAGGAATATAAGAATGGCTATTTTACAGGCGGAGCAGCCTGGTCATTTTAAAAATGTCATTTAAACTGATTTATGCAGGGAACATTTTGAACAATTATGTTGACCGTTTAACATAGGCTCTGTCAACACTGAACTGAATTATTTCAATAGTTTATTTTCTCTCTCTGTGACTTTCTTTGTGCAAATGCCAAAATGGGGGGATAAGATGGGTCCAACATTTACATTGAAATTAGTCCAATTAGGACTTTGGCAGCAGAACTACAGTCCTTCCAGCCCAGATTCAGTGTTTTAGAGATATTTGCATGTGGTTAAGGCATGCACATGGAATGCCTTTGGCAATGGGCAGAGGCCATCCAGAGCATGATAAATTAGCCTGTGATCTTTACTCACTCTGGGTTCATGGAATAAAAATCCTTTTGTCACCTAGAGGATTTTTACTGTGTTCACTGGAGAACTGATGAAGTCAAATTTATATCATGCTCTCTTCCATTTATGCTAACGCCATGCTTTATCCATATTGATGTAAAGAATTCTGGATTCCTAATCTTAAGAATAAGAAAAAAAAATCTTAGATCCTGACTTCTGGTGAATTTATATTTACTACTCCTTGTAGTGGCTTAGAGCTCCTGATTTTAGGTATGCATAGCTGAATTTTATTTGATTTAATGTGTAACAATGATACATTATGAAGGTCTTGTCAACAATAGATCCTGCCACTGGGATAACTCCTGAATAAGTAACACAATTGTAGGCAAATTGTAATGTTTATTAACAGTTCATTTTTGTTTTCTTGTTCCATTTCCAAGTTAGTGTTTTTCAAAAAGGTTTCCTAAGACCAACAAAAGAGAGAGTATTTCAGACTTAACACTATTCAGTACGATAGCTACTAGTCACATGTAACTATTAAGCATTGAAATGTAGCTAGTTTGGATTGAGATGAGATGTTCCCTAAGTGTTAAATACACCCTGGATTTCAATTTAAAAGTGTACTATGTTTTATTTTTTATTGATTACATGCCAAATTAGTAACATTTTAGATATCTTATATTAAATACCATACACAAATTAATGTTTTTTTTTTTCAAGCTTTCACCTTTTCCCTGGGCTGGAGGGCAGTGGTGTAATCACAGCTCACTGCAGCCTCCACCTCCTAGGTCCAGGTGATTCTCCCACTTTAGCCTCCTGGCTTACTGGAACTTCAGGTGCACATCACCACCCCGGCTAACTTTTTTGTATTTTCTTTTTGAGGCAGTGTTTCATAATGTTGCCCAGGTTGGTCTCAAGGTCCTGGGTTCAAGTAACCCACCCGCCTCGGCTTACAAATTAATTTTAATTCTTTTTTTTTAACTTTAACTTTCAACTTACTTTTTACTTTAATTTAGAGATATTTAGGTGCGGGAAATATGCTCATGAAAGAAAGAATATCTTTTTCCATTTTTCAAGTTATTTTGTGTTTTGGATGTTGGCATGTTGTATCTAGTCCCTTTTCCTTATGCTGGAGTCACTGGCATACTATTCTGGAGTGAGGCAGGTGGAGAAAAATTTTAGAACTAGACTGAGGAGGAAAAAATAGACTTCATTTAAAATCATATTTTATTGTGAGAGACAAGGAACTATATAATAGCTAATCATTTCAATAGTATCACTCTGAGTAGTACATTACTACACTACCAATTTCCAAGCCTTTTCTGTTTAATTTCTGAGATTCTGTTCCTAGAAAATTAACTTGCAGATTCGCATTCTGAAACTATGCAAGGAATTGTACGAATAATTGTTCAGTTGCATAGGAGAAAGGAGATATATAAATATATACTGATGTTTATGTAGTATGTACTAAGTTAAGCACGCTTATTTGTAGGAGGCAGTTGGTAGCTAGTGACCTTAGAGAGTTTACTCTTTCAGTTTTGACCAAAATCATCCCACATCTGGCATTTTTGTAAGACTAGGCAGAGTTATAATTTGCAGCAGTAATAGAAGTGATGATTTATTAGCTCAGTAAGAATTCCATTTGGATTTAAAGGAGGAGAATATCTGAATATCATGAAATATCATTTATAATCATCAAACCCCTTAAAATCTAATGAAGAAGTGGCATTTCTGGTGCAAAGATGACTTGTAAACAATTCAAAATACATAGATGAAATGGCAAGACAAGTTATGGAAAAAAAAGGCTTTGACAGAGGAATTGTTTTTGGATAAATTTCTTGCTTATACAGTAAATTAATTTTAATTCACTATTATAAAATAATAAAACTGTTTACTCCAAATAACTTACTTTAAACCTTGTCATCAATTTACTTTATGCAGAGAATAATACCATAAGATGCAATTTCTATTAGATTTTTTACCCATTTCATCATTCAATAAATATTTATCTACCGCAAAATATCACATGTACCCCATAAATATGTAGAACTATTATGTATTAATAAAAAATAAATATTTACCAATTATGTGCCCATAACTTAATACTGTTCTATGTTAAAAATTCAGAACAGGCCGGGCGCGGTGGCTCAAGCCTGTAATCCCAGCACTTTGGGAGGCCGAGGCGGGTGGATCACGAGGTCGAGAGATCGAGACCATCCTGGTCAACAAGGTGAAACCCCGTCTCTACTAAAAAATACAAAAAATTAGCTGGGCATGGTGGTGTGTGCCTGTAATCCCAGCTACTCAGGAGGCTGAGGCAGGAGAATTGCTTGAACCCAGGAGGCGGAGGTTGCGGTGAGCCGAGATCGCGCCATTGCACTCCAGCCTGGGTAACAAGAGCGAAACTCCGTCTCCAAAAAAAAAAAAAAAAAAAAAAAAAAAAAAAAAAAAAAAAAAAAAAAATTCAGAACAGCAAAAGACATGTTCCCTGATGTCACATTGCTGGGAATCTGGTGGAGGAACTAGCTATATATGCTGAGAAGTCAAATCCAATTAGGAAACAGGTGAAAGAGGGAGGTGAACCAAGCACAGTGGGCACAGAGGAGAGCAGGTAACTTGCCTGAAGAGCAGGAGGGAGGGGCTTTGAAGAAGGAGAGCCATCTGAAGCAGGTCTGGAAGGATGAGTAGTAGCTGATCATTCTTGCCAGGAGAGAAGTATAGTCAAAGCAAGGAGACATGAAAAGAACTTAGTGTTGTGGGGAAAAGAGGGATGACAGAGTGGTGGGTTTAGACCTTGTATTTCACAGATGAATTTAGGAGCTATCAACAATTTTATAAAAGACAGAAAACTTCATTTTCCTAAAAAAACAAAAACAAAAACAAAAACAAAAACCCTGGCTGGATGCAGTGGTTACATTCATGCCTGTAATGCCAGCACTTTGGAAGGCTGAGACAGAAGAATCGCTTGAAGCCAGGAGTTCAAGACCAGCCTAGGCAACAAAGGGAAACCCTCTCACGACAAAATATTTATGTAAAAAGTAGCTTGGTGCTGTGGTGTGCACCTGCAGTCCAGGTACTAGGGAGACTGAAGTGGGAGGATCACTTAGCCCAGGAGTTCGAGGTTGGGAGGACAAGGTGGGCAGATCACCTAAGGTCAGGAGTCTAAGACCAGCCTGGCCAACATGGGGAAACCCTGATTCTACTAAAACTACAAAAATTAGCCAGGTGTGGTGATGTGCACGCTTAGTCCCAGCTAACTAACTGGGTTAACTCCTGTCTTGGGAGGTTGAGGCAGGAGAATCCTTGGGACCCAGGAGGCGGAGGTTGCAGTGAGCTGAGATCGCACCATTGCACTCCAGGCTGCGCAACAGAGCGAGACTCTGTCTCTAAAACAACAAACAAAAATTGTAGAGTACATATAAAACAGAAGGAAAATCCGTGTGTGGCAGGAGGAAAATAATTTCGTACAGAGCACAGAGTGCCGGAGCTGAGCTTCCTGCTACCAAGTGGCAAAGAAATGGTTACAAAGAAAAGCGTTCCAGACAGATGGCTTATACAAGTGGTAACCAGCCAACATCTGTTTTCCTTTATGTTTACGTAGTACTGAAGACCATGGAGTTTTGGTGCCCATCAAGCCTGGGTTAACGTGTTCTGGTTCAGCCATTCACTAATTGTGAACACTTGGGAAAATCAATCAATTTCTTGAAATTTCAGTTTCCTTAAATTAAAAATGAGACTATTAATAATACTTCATAAGGTTGTTGTGAGGATTAAATGAAATGATTGTAGTAAGACTCTTAGTACAGATCCTGGGACATAGAATGTATTTAATGAATGGTAGACATTATTATTAATTTGCTTTGTCAAGTAATTTTAAAAATCACATTAGTTGTTGATCATCTAGCACTATACATGGGACTTTTCCTCTCTGAGGCTGGAAGGCGATCATGAAAGGGGAGGAATTGTAGAGAGCTGGCTTCAGATCTAATAGAAATGACTGCCTGTTTCTAGTGCTTTCTTTCCTAGAAAATCTAAATTGTGAGAAATCTCTTGTGATGGCTAGCGCAGAGAGCTAAAATTTAGGAGATCAACAAATATTTGTTGAGGTATGGTTTGGATATAACATTCTGAAAACTGTATCATTGGCTTTCTCTGATTCTCACTTTAGTTATCTATAAGGGGTTAGATTAAATAATCTCCAGCTCTAATTCCAGATTGTATTAGTTAGAATTAGTGTGGTTATAATACAAAAGTTTATTTCTCTCTCACCAGAAAAGCTCAGGGCTTTGTCAATAGGGATGGTATGTCAGGTCTGCTTTGCAGAAACCTCCAAGGCCTAAATGTCTTTCAGGGATCCCCAAGGAATAGCTCCATTTTCTTCATTCAAGACGGTGCCTGGAGTGCCAGAGCTCCAGCCAGATGTGACATCTGCACACCAGGCATCAAGGACAAAGTGACAAAGAAGAAAGAAGAACATGAGGAAGAGGAAGAAGAAAGAACAAGAAGAAGTAGAAGCAGAAGAAGAAGAAGAGAAGAACAATAACAACAAGAACAAGAGAACAAGGATGAGGGAAAGACAGAAAGACAAAATTCAAATTGCCAGATTAAAAAATGTTGTGTGTAGCCAGGCTCCGTGGCTCACACCTGTAATCCCAGCACTTCGGGAGAGCCAGGCAGGAGCACTGGTTGAGGTTAGGTGGTCAAGACAAGCCTGGACAACATGGCAAGACCTCATCTCTACAGAAAATTAAAAAAACAGCCGAGTATGGTGATGGCGTTCCTGTCTACTTGGTAGACTTCAGTCTACTTGGTAGACTGAAGCGGGAGGATTGCCAGGAGGTCACTACTGCCGTGAGCCGTGATTGCGCTGCTGCACTCCAGCCTCGGTGACAGAGTGAAACATTGTCTCAAAAGAAAGAAAAAAAAAAAGAAAAAAGTTTTGCCTGATACATGGAAATTATAACAAAGTTCAAGGAGTTTACAGCCCAAGTAATTCCACTGAGATCAGCGAGCTGACAGCAGATGGTGCTATTCCATCTTGACTTAGGCACTTCACAAGCGACCACCTTGGAAATGACTGAAGGGCCACCAAATCAGTCTCCTTTTTTACAGTCGTGATTTGGACAGGTGACCCAGAGTTAAAATTTTTGAACGAAGGAATACTTTCATCCTAGCATTTTATTTTCATAAAAACTAACTAACGCAGTGGCTCATGCTTGTGATCCCAGCACTTTGGGAGGCTGAGTTGGGCGGATCACTTGAAGTCAGAAGTTTGAGACCAGCCTGGCCAACGTGGGGAAATCCCGTCTCTACTAAAAATAGAAAAACTAGCTGGATGTGGTAGTGCTCGCTTGTAATCCCAGCTACTCGGGAGGCTGAGGCACGAGAATTGATTGAACTTGGGAGGTGGAGGTTGCAGTGAACAGAGATCGTGGCAAAGCCTGGGGAACAGAGTGGAACTCTGTCTTAAAACACCAAAAGAAACCTGCAAACGTCAGGAAAAAAAGGCGAAAAACCTAACCAAACATGGTTATTCTATTCATTGACCTGAAGCATAGAAAAATTAAAGTACTGAAGTAGATTAAAATGGGAAAATGTGTTAGAGCTTATTGTGTGGGTGCTTTCTCATCACGCCTGGAAAGCTTATTCTTGTTTGACATTTAATTAATTCAGTTCATTAAAAATATTGAGTGCTCACATGTATCCAGCACAGTTATGGTTGCTTGGTGTACATCCATGAACACAAAAGACAAAAGATCCCTGTATTTGTGGAGCTTTTTTTGCACCAGGGAAAGAAAGACAATAAAAATAATAAATAAGAAAATAGTACAGTGTGTTAGAAGGTGGTAGTGACACCATGGAAAAATAAAGGCAGAGCATGGTGAGGGAGCTCAGGCATGCTGGGTAGGGGGGAGGGTTTGATTTTGTATAAGGTATGTTATTCATTGAGGAGATGACATTTGAACAAAAATAAAAAGGATGTGAGGCAGGAGAATTGCCTGAACCCAGGAGGCGGAGGTTGCGATGAGCTGAGATCGCACCATTGCACTCCAGCTTGGGTAACGAGTGAAACTCCGTCTCAAAAACAACAACAACAACAACAAAAACAAAACAAACAAACAAACAAAAACCCACAAAAAATAAAAAGGATGCAAGTTAGGTAAATATCCAGGGAAAGAGGAGTTCCTGCAGAGGGACTAGGCTGTACAAAGACCTCCGTTTGGGAGCATGTTTGGTTTGTTTAGAGAACTCAGCAGAAGGCCAGCATGGCTGCAGTGGAGTGAGCAAGGGGGGAAGCAGAAGATGAGGTTGGAGAGGTGAAATAGCCAGCAGATTCTGGAGGCCTTGCAACTATTCTACGAAATGAAATGCCATTCTCAGGTCTTGAAAAAAGGAGTCATAAGGTCTTGAACAAAGGAGTAATGCAATCTGATTTATGGGTTTTTTTTCCTTTTTTTTTTTTTTTTTTTCCAGACGGAGTCTTGCTCTGTCGCCCAGGCTGGAGTGCAATGGCTTGATCTTGGCTCACTGCAACCTTGTCTCCCAGGTTCAAGAGATTCTCCTGCCTCAGCCTCCCAAGTAGCTGGGATTACGGGCACCCGCCACCATGCCCATCTAACTTTTGTATTTTTAGTAGAGACAGAGACAGAGTTTCACCAGATTGGCCAGGCTGGTCTCGAACTCCTGGCCTTGGGTAATCCACCCGCCTCATCCTCCCAAAGTGGTAGGATTACAGGTGTGAGCCACCGCACCCGGCCTGATTTATGTTTTTAAAAGATCATGCAGTCCTGTGATAAGAATAGTAGACTTGAGAGGGTCAAGCATAGAAGGTTGGAAGCTAGAGAAGGGGCTATTACAGCAGTCCAGGCAAAAGCCCAAAGTGGCTCGGACCAGCTAGTAATAGAAATAACAATGGAGGTGTCAGGAAGTAGCCAGATTCTGGATATTTATTTTGACATTAGAGTTGACAAATTTCTTTTTTTCTGATGGATTTGATGTGAGATGTGGAAATAAGAGAGGTGTCAAGAAAGATTTGAAGGTTTTTGCCCCAATTAACTGGAATGATGGTGAAGACTGTAGAAGGAGTGAGTTTTGAAATATAAATTGGTAGTTGCAAGTTGAACATGTTGATTTAGAGATGTCTGCCATTAACTGTGATAGAAAGATTATGAAAAAAATGAGAGTTTGTAAGGAAAAGCCAGGGCCATAGTCTTGGACATACTGAGTTTGAGATGTCTATTAGCCATCAAAGTGGCAAGAAGGAGCTTCTGAAAATTTTTGAATATAAAATTGATAATCCATCAGTGTAGGACACCTCAGAACAGGAAAGACTGGACTAGAGAAAATGATCTAGACGCTATTCTAACCTGGGCTGGATAGGATGAGCCTGAACTTGAACTGGCAGTAGACACGGAAATGGACAGAAGGACAGGGACTATCCGGAGGCAGAATGTCCAGGACTTAGTGGCTGGTTGGATTTGTGGGGTGAAAAAGAGGTAGAATGCCTGGGTTATGGGACAGTGGTTGGTGACATTAGTGAAAGTGAAGAAGAGATGAATTGCAGAGGACTTTTTTTCTCTGTGTTTATATTTGTATATTTCTTCTTATCTTGTATCCTGGAAATTAAAAAAGAAAATTCTCATTGTATCATTTCTATGAAGTCTCAGGTCAAAAGAGAAGACTGGGGAATACACTCTACCAGATTTAAGAGAAAAAGACCTCTGATACTGTCTTTCCTCCAGTGATTCTTAAAAAAACTTTTTGTAATTGATAAAGAAAATGTATACATATTTATGGTATAACGTGATGTTTTGAAATATGTATACATCGTGGAATGGCTAAATTGAACTAATTAACATACACATTACCTTATATAATTATCCATTTTTGTGGTGAGAACACAAAACCTACTTTCAGCAATGATCAAGAATACAATACGTTGTTATTAGCTGTAGTCACCATGTTTTTTAGTAGGTTTCTTGAATTTATTCCTCCCATCTAACTGAAATTTTGTTATCTTTCAACCAATGTCTCCCCAACCTCCTACACTTTCAACCCCCCAACCCCTGATAACCATCATTCTACTCTCTGCTTTTATGAGTTTGACTTTCTTAGATTCTACACGTAAGTGAGACCATGCAGTATTTGTCTTTCTGTACCTGGCTTATTTCATGTAACATAATAACCTCCAGGTTCATCCATGTGGTTGCAAATGACAAGATTTCTTTCTTTTAAGAGACTGAATAGTATTTAATCATGTTTATGTATCACATTTCCTTCATCTACTCATTCATTGATGGACACTTAGGTTGGTTTTATATCTTGGCTATTGTGAATAAAGTTGCAGTGAACATGAGGGTGCAGATATCTCTTTAACATACTGATTTCATTTCCTTTGGATATATACCCAGTAGTGGGATTGCTGGATCGTATGGTACTTCTATTTTTACTTTTTTGAGGAAGCTTCATAATGTTTTTTATAATGGCTATACTACATGATTTTTTAAAGATTGTACTTGTGCCATGTATATTTTATTATCACAAGAAATTCACATTGGTTTTTAAAGATGAAGTAACTTATGCTGCTTTTGGAGATGAGTAACACAGGGAATGTATTTGCTACTGAGAAAGCAGGAAATAGCTCAAGATCAACTCTGTTGAGAAGAAATGGCAACAGAAACTAGTTCACATTGGCAGTTAGCTATTTACCCCTTCAGTGCATATATTTGCAAAATACCATCTGCCTTTCTAATTTGCACCTTTCCTGCAATAACTGGTAATGCCCATGTCTGAATATAAGACAGAACAAGGGTGACATTCTGCTGACATTTATAGACATCACCAAAAGAAAAGAGCTCTTGTCTTTTAGACACATTTCCAATTTACAAGGTATTTTAAATTGTAAATTGTAACCAAAGGTTATCACATTAGTTATTATTCAACACATATTCACACCTACTCTGTGACAGGCACTATTCCAGGATGTAACCAGGCACAATTTTAATATGCATATTTTACTGAGTCTAAGACACTTGGCTTTTGGTGCTTGCTTGATCTTACTAAGTGGTATCAAGGGAAGGGATTTAAACAATTACATCAGGACTGTGTCTGGCTAAAAGATATTGTAAGATACCATGGATTACAGGATGCATCCTGATTTTTTTTTTTAACTTTAAGCCCTAGAAAATTAAAGCAATTAAGATGCATCCTGATTCTACAAGTTAAAATGTGAACAAAACAGGTACATCTTAAACACTGATGAAATAGTTGGTAGGTAACATTTATTGAGTGCTAACTCTGCCTGGCACTGTGCTACAAACTTAGCATGCACTGATTTTAGTCTACAGCATTTGCATTCAGATTAAAATTTTGTCCAAGTAACAGTTTTCCCTAAGAACATGGGAGATGCTTGCTTTACAGTTTTGTAACTAAGTCACCTAATCTTACAGTTTACCTGCTTGCAACTTAGAAATGCAGGATTTTCTTTCCTAACTTTACCTATTGCGAACTCTTAAATCCTAGGGCCTGAATTTTCAGCAGAAGGAATTTATAAAATAATTGTGCAAATTAAAGTTAACCAATGTTTCTTTACTGCTTATTTTATGATAAGAACTCTAGTAGATACTTTAAGATTTTGCCAGCAAAATCTTAAAATTCAGTAGAAGCACAGACATATCATTAGAATCTATGAGACCTACGGGTTATAAGTCACATGTAGATATAGAAAAGGAAAACAATGGCCATGGGGTTGGGGAGGGAGGTCAGAGAAATCCTGACAGAGACAATGGCAGTTGAGCTGGGCATCATAAAAAGCAAGTGGAAAACTCGGTGTGATCAAATACCTTTTAAATCCAATTAAATATTAGATGGCCAGAAACCAAGGGTCCTATGTATGACATTGGGTACACTTTCTTGAGTTGAGAAATAAACACCAAAGAGTATTCTGAAATACAGAAATTAAGCAACTAGCAGCTAACATCGTAGAAAGCTACATTGTTCTTGCCAGCCTGTGTGAACTAGCCTGAACTTTAATGATCAAGAGTGGACGCTTTGTGGATTTTTTTCAACTCGGAAGAAGAAACAGAAGAGGCAATTGCTTAGACTACCAGACAAAAGCCAAACTGAACCCTGAGTGTGGTCCTGAATGAGGTCAGACTTCAACTTTTTTCAGAAGCCATAGAACAATGCTTTAGATTTGATTTCTGATTAAAATCTATGCAATTCTAGACCCCACCGAAAATTCTGTACCATTCTGTAAAGTATAAATATGTTTTATTAAAATCAATTCTAAGTTTGTGTAAGTTCCTCTGATCATAAAAAGTGGAAGATTTTTTTTCCTAATGTCTGGAGACCCTCCTTAGGGTTTAAAAATCTTAAATTATAAAATTTTTAAAGTATAGATTCATTGAAAGTTGCAAAAATAGCACAGATGGGTCTTATGTATCCTTCACTTATTTCCCCAATGGTTCTGTCTTACACGATAATAGTATAATATCAAAACCAGAAATGTGGCATTGGTACCATTGTGTTATGTAGCTCCATGTTATTTTATCACGTGAGGATTTGTATAACCAACATTGAAGTCAAATTCCATCCCACACGGGTCTCCCATGTGCCTTTACAGTTAAACTCACCTCACTATCTCCCAGCATCTGTAACACCTGAAAACCATGAATCTATTTTTCATCTCTACACTTTTGTCATATAGAGAAAGCTGTATGAATGGAATCATACAGCATATGACCTTTCAGGATGGGGCTTTCACTTAGCACAAGTTCCTTGTGATCCATTCAAGTCTTTGCATGTATCAGTCAATAGTTTGTATCTTTTTATTGTTGAGTAGTTTTCCATAGTATGGATGTACCAATATTTGTTTTCCCATGCATTTATTGAGGGGCATTTTTGTTATTTTCAGTTTTTAAGTGTTACGAATAAAGCTGCTATGAACAATCACTTACAGTTTTTTTTTTTAATATGGGTATCAGTTTTTATTTCTCTTGGATAAATGCCCAAGAATGCAATTGCTGGGTTGTATGATAAGTGCATGTTTAGTTTTTAAGAAACTGCCAAATGGTCTTCCAGAATAGCAATCTCACTTTATGAGGAATATATGAGGAAAGACAGTTTTTAAAAAGGTTAAATCTACTTAAGATTCCCTTTTCAGCTTGAAAGGACTGTAATGCCATGTTCCTGAAACAACTGACTGGCTTTACTCCCTAAGGCAATTGGTTGCCAAGTCATTCTCTTCCCGTTTTTCCCCTCCAGTGCAATTTGGCTTATTCCTAACGCATGGTGGAGAAAAAAAAGACTGATCATTTCCAGAAGCAACGTTCTTAGCTTTATGTTCATCAGGCAAAGGTGAATAAGTTGTCTCAAGCAAAAAAGCATTGCTTTGATAAAAGCAGCCTAGAGGCAACAGAGGGCTTCCAAATCTGTCTCTTAGCCTCTACCTTCTCAATGTCTGTAATACGTCTCACCACATCTAAGACAAACATAGGTGTGTTATTTGGTCCTTCTTTTTGTGCCAGGTTGTGTTTAAACACTCTCTCGCAGAGTTTCCAACCCATTTGCTTTAACACGTATTCCTAGCTCCTGACCTCTACCAAGTACCACCTTCTCTCTAAGATTGGCTCACGGCTTACTTCAAGTTGTTTAAGTCTCAGTACAAATGGTACCTCATCTAATAGAACTTCTCTGACTGTCCCACCCCAACATCATTTTCTGCGCTCTTACTGGTTTATTTTTCCTCAAAATGTTGATGGCTCTTGTGAAAGCTGGATCCTTGTCTGGTATGGTTTGGCTCCATATTCCCACCCAAATCTCATGTTGAATTGCAATCCCTGATGTTGAGGGAGAGACCTTGTGGGAGGTGGCTGGATCATGGGGGCAGATTTTCCCCTTGCTGTTCTCATAACAGTGAGTGCGTTCTCATGAGATCTGATCGTTTAAAAGTGTGATGCACTTCCTCCTTCTCTCTCTTTCTCCTATGCTGGCTTCCCCTTCCCCTTCCACCATGATTGTAAGTTTCCTGAGGACTTCTAGCCATGTTTCCTTTACAGCCTGTGGAATGGTGAGTCAATTAAAACTCGTTTCTTCATAAATTACCCAATTTCACATAGTTCTTTACAGCAGTGTGAGAATGGACTAATTCAGAAAATTGGTACCAGGAAAGTGGGGTATTGCTATAAAAATACTTGAAATGTGGAAGTGACTTTGGAGCCGGGTAAGGGGCAGAGGTTGGAAGAGTCTGGAGGGTTCAGAAGAAGACAGGAAGATGAGGCAAAGTTTGGATCTTCCTAGAGACTTGTTGAATGGTTTCAACCAAAATGCTGATGGTGATAGGGACAATGAAGTTGAGGCTGAGGAGGTCTCTGATAGAAATGAGGAACTTATTGGGAACTGGAGTAAAGGTTATTCTTGCTATGCTTTAGCAAAGAGACTGGTGGTATTTTGTCTCTGCCCTAGAGATCTGTGGATCTTTGGACTTGAAAGACATAATTTAGGTTATCTGGCAGAAGAAATTTCGAAGCAGCAAAGCATTCAAGATGTAACCTGGCTGTTTCCAAAAGTGTATGCTCTTATGCATGAACCAAGATTATCTGAAACTGGAACTTATATTTAAAAGGGAAACAAAGTATAAAAGTTTGGAAAATTTGCATCCTGGCCATGTGGTAGAAATGAAAAACACATTTTCTAAGGGGAAATTCAAGTTTGCTGCAGAAATTTGCACAAGTGACAAGGAACTGAATGTTAATAGCCAAGACAATGGAAAAAATGTCTCCAGGGCATTTTGCAGATTTCTGTGGCAGCCCCTTCCATCACAAGGAGGCCTCAGGACACAGTGTCCTATGTCCCAGCTGCTCTAGCTCCAGATGTGGCTAAAAGGGGCTAAGGTAGAGCTCTGGCCTTTGCTTCAGAGGGTGCAAGCCCTAAGCCTTGGTGGCTTCCACATGATGCTGGGCCTGCAAGTATGCAGAAGGAGAGTTGAGGTTTGGGAACCTTTGTCTAGATTTCAGAGGATGTAGGGAAATTCCTGGATGTTCAGGCAAAAGTCTACTGTAGGGGCAGAGCCCTCAGGAAGAACCTCTACTAGGGCAGTGCAAAGGGGAAAGGAGGGGTTGGAGCCACCAGACAGAGTCCCTACTGGGACACTGCCTAGTGGAGTTGTGAGAAGAGGCCACTGTCCTCCAGACCTCAGAATGGTAAATTCACTGACAGCTTGCGTTGTACACCTGAAAAAGCTAAAGTCACTCAGTGCTATCCCATGAAAGCAGCTGCAGGGGCTGTACTCTGCAGAGCCACAGTCCTGAAGCTGATGAAGATCTTGGGAGACCATCCCTTGCATCGGCGTGGCCTGTATGTGAGACATGGGGTCAAAGGAGATCATTCTGAAGCTTTAAGATTTAATGACTGCCCAGCTGGGTTTCGAACTTTCAAGGGGCCTGTAACCCCTTTGTTTTTGTTGATTTCTCTCTCTTTGAATGTATCTATTTACCCAATGTCTGCACTCCATTGTATCTTGAGAGTAACTTAACTTGTTTTTGATTTTACAGGCTCAGAGGCAGAAGCAACTTGCCTTGTCTCAGATGACACTTTGGATTTGGAATTTTGAGTTAATACTGAAGTGAGTTAAGAGTCTCGGGGACTGTTAGGAAGGCATGGTTGTGTTTTGAGATTTGAGAAGAATAGGGATGGAGTGATATGGTTTGGCTCCTGTCTCCACACACATCTGTTAAATTGTAACATGTAAATTGCAATCCCCAGTTACATTGTAATCCCCAGTGTTAAGAGAGAAACTGGTGGGAGGTAACTGGATCATGGTGGTGGATTTCCCCCCTGCTGTTTTTGTGAGTGAGTTCTCATGAGATCTGATGGTTTAAAAGTGTGTGGTGCTTCCTCCTGCTTCCTCTTTCTCTTCTGCTCTGCCATGGTAAGACGTGCTTGCTTCCCCTTCAACTTCCACCACGATTGTAAGTTTCCTGAGATCTCCTAGTCACGCTTCCTGTTAAGCCTGCTGCACTATGAGTCAATTAAACTTCATTTCTTCATAAATTACCCAGTCTCAGGTACTTCTTTAAAGCAATGTGAGAATAGATTAATACACTGTCTTCTTAGTTAAAAGAATTTAAATATGAAACACAGCAACAGAGATGCTGCATAGAGCAATTTACCGCAAAGGAGAAGGAAGTAGGTATAGAATAGACAGTGTGCTCTGAGAGAGGATTCCAAGCAGGCTGCTCGAGAGGATGACAGCATTAACTGTTACCGGGTAAATGCTGTTTATAGGAGTCTTACACTATTCTTCCTAAGAGGGTGGGAGGAAGCGTAAGTAGTAAGCATGTTCTGGGTAGCCATCCGGGTGCACATTCACAGTAGTTCTGCATGTTCTCATGACCAAAGCGTCAATCTGAGGACAGGTAAAATCCAAATGCACTTGCTCTCTATGGAGGAAATTAGCTACTGGAGATATAGCTGTACTTGAAGGAGTTTGATTATGATGCAAATTCTGGGGCTTATTGTGTTGACAGTGCAGTGGTCACACTTGTCATATCCCAAGAACATGCTTACTTCCTTGACTACCTCAAAAGTGCGTATAATCACGTGACACGGTATATATCTGTTTGTTGTATTAGTGATCTCACCTTGTTAGAATATAACATACCTGAGGGTAGGGTGCACTGTTATTTCCACAGATTTGAGACAGTTCCTGCCATATCATAGATAATAAATAGGTGGTGAATAAATCAACAGAGATTTTACTATAGTTTCTTTTTTTAACTGAGCTATTTTATCAGTCTCTTGTCTCTGCAATTTTTCACTCAAATAACTAAAGTTATCTTCCAAAAACACAGAATGAATCGGCTCACTCTCCTCAAGACTTGTAAATAGTCCTTCATTACTTGCTGAGAAAAGCCCAGACTTGTTTAGAGGAGTAATTAAACTCTTCACAATTTATTTTCCAGAAGACTTTCTGGAACCATGTATGATTTCTTTTGCCCTCCAATTTATAGTCTTATTGATCCACGTATTTTTTTCTCATCATGCCATATACTTTCATGTCAAGTGATTTGAGTCTTTAGGGCTTGTTCTTGTTATCGGCCAACTTCGTAGTTGAAGTTCAGAGTTGGCTGTTTGGGATTTTTTTTGGTCTATTTATGTAGGACTTAGAATTTTTATTTGCTTTGTGACATTATTTTCTGGCACATTTTCTTCATATTCTTTCAAAGAGTTTCTTTTTCAAACCCATGTTATTCAGCATTAAAAAAGTAAAGAGTTTCTTTGTTTGGATGTTTTGCTTACACTTACTTGAATATGCTGTTTTTTTCCAGACCAGCCATTAGCAAGATTCCTGTGGAGTGAGGGACGGCCCAGGGTAATTCTCCAGATTCTTTTGCTCAAAGTCTTCCTCTTTTGATGCCGCAGTGATGAATTATTTCTTCAAAACTATGATCTAGTGGTGTAGCTCCACCTTTCCTTGTTCTCACAAGGGTGTACAAAAGTGTTGAGTTTTCCCAGCCATGGCTAACGAGAATCCCAGCTACTGCCTTCCACTGTATCTTTCCCTTTTTAAAAAGAGTGCTTTCTGAGTTTTGTCACCTTAGGCCTTCCTTGGGTTCTCCCCTTGGCTTTTCCCTCTGCCTTTTCCAGTTATTGCTCTCTATACTGTCTTGGACTGGCATTTCCCATAATGGCAAGACTGTATGGTTCCGGGAGAAAATGTTTGTCATCAGTCTCTGAGATGACCACTCCCAGGCCCCTCTTCTTCCATTCTTCCCAGTGCTGGAACTGCACCAATGCTGCTTCTTGGGTCTGCTCTTTAGATCTCAGATGTTTTGACCACATCTCAATGTCATTTGGAACTTTGGCGTTGTCATTTTGCTGAGGATGTAGTGTGCACTTTTTATTACAGTTGACGGTGTTATACTCATTGCTCTGATTTCCAGAGTGAGAAGATTCAAAACTAAGCTGCTGCCATTTTTCTACCCAATTTATTCAATTGAAAAGGCAATGCTTGAGTCTAAAAGTCATGTCCTTCTTACTAATTTGGAGTTAATATGTCTTTTCTCATGTCAAATGAAGATGGATAGAAAGACCATTTTGTAGTGTTTTTTAATGCTCGGATTTAGACAAATGAAACCTAGCAACTTAGTACTTGTCTCCACACTTTTTTGAAATGTTATTGGTCTGTGAAACAATAAAGTCCAGAAACTACTGATATGTATTTGTGTATCTGTCTATCATCTACCTCTTTATCTGTATCCATGTCTGTCATCTTCTGTCTCCATCTTCTACTTATCTATCATTTATATATTGATCTATCAAACTACCTTTCTACTTCAACACATAAATACTATTTTTTAGGCATTCATCCGAGATGCAAAAGTAATGTAGAAATTAAAAACAACTGTTTGGTGGCTGTTAAGGAACTCAGAAGCTAGGGGGATAATAGATGTACAACTGATCAGCTAGCGTATAAGAGAGGCACCAGATCTATGCAACATGCTTCAGTAGAAGAGAGACAGGAGCTATGCTCACTAGATAAATTAGAAATTTGAGAAAGTTGTATGGAGGCAATACTAATAATTTGTACTTTGGCTATTTGGTGGTTGAAATGTGAACAAAGCAAAAAGACAAAACCACATTAATACAAAAGTATGTGGCAGGGTCAGAAAAAGTAAGTGAACCAGAGAGCCTGGACAGGAAGGTGGAGGAAAAAAAAATCACACATAGTGTCAGAAAGATAAATTGTGGGAGTTTAACTGCATTCTAAAGTCTGGAAAGGCCAGGCATGGTGGCTTACACCTGAAATCCCAGCATTCTGGGAGGCTGAGGCAGGCAGATCACTCGAGGTCGGGAGTTTGAGACTAGCCTGGCTAACATGGTGAAACCCCGTCGCCACCAAAAATACAAAAATTAGCTGGGCATGGTGTTGCACACCTTTAATTCCAGCTACTTGGGAGACTAAGGCACAAGAATGCTTGAACCTGGTAGGTGGAGGTTGCAGTGAGCCAAAGTCATGCCACTGCACTCCAGCCTGGGTGACAGAGTGAGACTCTGTCTCAATAAATAAATAAATAAACAAATAAACAAAAAGTCTGGGCTTTATTCAATAAGAAAAAGTTTTTAACTAATAGAAAAATAACTGAAAAATTACTACACATAAGGTGGTAATCAATAGTTTTCGTATATTCATCAGCAACCAATTAGTCCATATAAAGATTGAGAAGCCACAAAAAGATGAATTACACAGAAAAAAATTAATTCGAAATGAGAAAAACATGAGAGAAAGGTTTCCCAATATTTGTGAAAGAAATAAAAGATCTGAACCTTTGAGAAACCACACAATGTATGTGGATAGGAAAAGTCACATAGTAAATACATCATTCTCTCTAAGTTAACTTACAAATCAAATGTAATTCCGATTAAAATATCAATATGTTTTTGTGGAATGAAACAAGTTGATTCTGAAGTTCACAAGACAAAATGAAAAAAAAAAAAAAAAAAAACCCTGGAAAACTGAAAAAGAAGAGCAGTAAAACGAGGTTAGCTTTCCCGAATATTAATATATGCTCTAATACTTTAATATTTAAAACAGTGCAGTACTGCAACTGCCTGTACACAGACAAAAATGTACTGGGATAGAAAGCCCAGAAATGGATCCAAAGAAATGTGGGGACTTATTCTGCTTATTTAATAGGTGGGATACATTTTGACTGTTTAAAAAATGGTACAATTAGGAAGTTACATAGGCTAAGACAAAGGTGGACCTATATCTTTAAGTGAGTACAAATTCCAAATGCATCAAAGTGGACAATATATAAAAATGCATGGCCGGGAGTGGTGGCTGAGGTGGATCACCTGAGGTCAGGAGTTAGACACCAACCTGGCCAACATGGTGAAACCCCATCTGTACTAAAAACACAAAAATTAGCCTGGGATCATGGCAGGTGCCTGTAATCCTAGCTACCTGAGGGAGGCTGAGGCATGAGAATCACTTGAACCTGGGACGCAGAGGTTGCAGTGAGCAGAGATCGGCCCATTGCACTCCGGCCTGCAGGATAGAGCAAGACTCTGTCTCAAAAAAAAAACAAAAATGACATACAGTATATGCATTTGTCTGTTTGCATGCTGCCGATAAAGACATATCTGAGACTGAGATATTTACAAAAGAAAGACGTTTAACAGACTTACAATTCCATGTAGCTAGGGAGGCCTCACAGTTACAGTGGAAGGCAAAACACACGTCTTAGGTGGCAGGTCAAGAGAGAATGAGAACCAAGCAAGACAAGTTTCCCCTTACCAAACCTCAGATATCATGCGAGTTATTCACTACCACGAAAAAAATATGGTAGAAACTGTCCCCATGATTCAATTCTCTCCCACCTGGTCCCTCTCACAACATGTGGGAATTATTGGAGTACAATTTAAGATGAGATGTGGCTGGGGACACAGCCAAACCCTATCAGTATGCTAATAAGACCACTTAACTACTAGAAGAAAACATGAGCAAACTTCTTCCTACTTGATGTGAAAAGCGTGTTTCTAACTGTGACTTCAAACCCTAGATCAACAAAGTTTGAAAAATACTAGCATATTTTACACACACACACACACACACACACACACACACACACGCACACACACACGCACACACACGATATATAAAATAGGCTTCAAATATATAAAATAGGCTTTGTTATTGTGCCTTTCCTGCCATGCCATATAAATGTATAAAATAGGCTTTATATACATGATATATATATATATATATCAATATATAAACTATATTAAAAATATATATTTATATGGCATGACAGGAAAGGCACAACCAGAAACAAATAACATTCTTAGAACAGATATTTGCACCTTTGACATGAAAGGCTAATGTCCCTAATACATAAAGATTGTTTAGAAATGGTAACAGAACAACAAAGAGTCCAATTACAAGGGTAGGCTAAGGAAATGACTAGCAGATAACATGGAAAATAACAATAACAAATGGCCTTAAATATGAAAAAGTTCTCAGTATAACCATAAAAGGAACAACACAATTTATATTTTGATGTCACTTCACACCTGTGTTAGAAGATGTCACAAATTTTGATGTTATCTATGGATACTGTTTGCATTGTATGACCAAGGAAAAAAGTTAGAGTTGTCAGATGAAGGGAAATTGGGCAATATCTATGAAATTACAGCAAGTTTGCTTGGAAAATCTGTTCTACCATGGTGAATATGCCTTTGTGAAATAATACAAGCTCGATTTTATTCATCGTGACATTGTTTATCAATAGAGATTAAGTTAACTTAAGTAAAAGATAGAGAAGGCTGAATTAAAGACATGAGGAGGAGAGATAATTGGAGGCTAACACCAAGCTATGAAAAGTTTTCAGAAACGTGAGGCACCATGGAAAAGGAAGGACCATTCTTTTTCAATATTTTCATGAAACATCAAGTATTTTCATGAAGCTAAGTTTATCCAATATAATTGTATTTTATTTTCAATAGGTAAGACATTCATTCACTCTTGTTTGACTCTTACTATTTTCTGATCATTTTCTTTGCTTCTGTTTTTATCTAATGCTTTTTGCACTACTTTGAATTCTCCATCTACAATATAAGCCTATATTTTATATCTGGCATATGGACATGTTTAAATTCAAGCATTTGTTTAAAGCAGTGATTTTCAAAAATCAAATTTATATGAAAAGGCATATATTGGAAAGTTTCACTCCTACTCTTAATTTCATCCTTCCAATTTCGTATCAGCTCCACACACACACGACCACTTTGATTATCATAAATCATATCATAAAAAGCCGGTCACTACCTGTGGTTGAAATCTCTTCCCTCTTCAATGAATTTTCATGATTTGGCAACATTATTTTCCTAAATATCAGGTCCTGTTGCTTTCCTCCTCAAAAACTTTGAATTGTTCCACATTGTCTTATTATTGTGAATGTTTTCTCATCTTCTTAAAATTGTGGTAAAATTCACAAGTAAAGTTAGCCAATTTAAAGTGTGCGATTCAGTGGCATTCATATATTCACAATATGTGCAACCCTTGGCCTCTATCTAGTTATAAAACATTTCCATCACTCCAGAGGAAGACCCCACACCCATTTAACAGTCACTCCTCATTCCCTAGAAACTTCCTAGTTTTTGGCAACCACTGATTTGTTTTCTGTTTCTGTGGATTTACCTATTCATATAAATGCAATTATACAATTTCTTCCACTCAGCATGCTTCTGAGTTTCATCCATATGGTAGCATACAACAGTTCTGCATTCCTTCTTATGGCTAAATACTATTCCATTGTGTGGATATACCACATCTTGTTTATATATTCATCAATTAATGGATATTTGGGTTATTTCCTCCTATTGTAAATAGTATGAACATTTACAGATAAGTTTATGTTTGAATATCTGTTTTCAATTCTTGTGGGAATAGACTGAAGAGTAGAATAGTTGAGTCATATGACAATTCTATGTTAAACTGAAAAAACAAACAAACAAACAAACAAACAAAACTGCCCAAACTCTTTCCACAGTACATTCCCACCATCAATGTACAAGGGTTTTAATTTCTACAGATCTTTGTCAATACTTGTTATTTTCTTTTTTTAAAAAAAAAATTATAGTCATCCACTTGGGTTCGAAATGTGGTTTTGATTCTAACAATATTGAACATCTTTTTGTCTGCTTATTGTCCATTCCTTGAAGAAATGTCTATTCATGTCCTTTGCTCATTTGCAAATTGGGTTGTTTATCTTTTGTTATTGATATGTAACTGTTCTGTATGTGTTGTGGATACTAGATTCTTATCAGATATTTGATTCGCAAATGTTTCCTGCAATTCTCTATATTTTCACTTCTTTGATCATGTCATTTCATGTACTGAAGTTTTTAATTTTGATAAAATCCAATGTATCTATGTTTTCTTTTGTTGTGTTTCTGGTAATATATCTAAGAATCCTTCACCAAATCTAAGGTCATAAAGATTTAACCTATATTTTCTTCTGTTTCATAATTTTTAATCTTACATTCAAGTTTTTAATTAATTTCAACTCAATTTTTATATGTGGTGTGAGGTGGGGGTCCAACTTCAATCTTTTTTATGTAGATATTAAGGAGATTTCTGTCTACTCGAATTCCAACTCACACTTCTAGATGTAGGGCATACATCCAATCCCTAGATATATGTCTTTAACTCCTGGATATAGGGCATATTTACATAACATGTCAAAAAATATTTCCCCAAGCCAATTAACTTTTTGGGGGGGGGGGGAATTTTTTGAAGGATAAACTTTATGAGTTACTTTGTTGAGAGGAAATTTCTAGAAGGTAAAATGGAAGTGGAACTGACTGGGTTGCAAATTCAACCCTTTCCCTATATTCTCTAAAATAAAGTGATTGTTCTGATCCATTTATGGTATTCTTTAAGTTACAGTTAAAAGCAGATGCTACTCTGAGGCCATCTTAAAACTTACTTTATAACAGGATCTTACATAAGATCAAGCTTCTTAATTTAACTTGTAGAGGTAATAAACCAAAACAGGCCTCTGATCCCCTCTTGAAATTATTTTAGATTCAGAGGGTGTATGCGCAAATTTGTTACATGGGTATATTACATGATGCTGAGATTTGGAGTGCGAATGAATTCCATCACTCAGGTAGTGAGCATAGTACCAAAATAATTAGTTTTTTAACCCTTGTCCTGCTCCCTTCTTCTCCCCCTTAGTAGTCACCAGCATCTATTGTTGCCATCTTTGTGTCCATGTTTACTGAAAGTTTAGCTCCCACTTGTAAGTGAGAACATGCGATATTTGGTTTTCTGTTCCTTCATTAATTGCCTTAGCATAATGGCCTCCAGCTGAATTTCTGTTGCTGCAAAGAACATGATTTTGTTTTTGTTATGATTACACAGTATTCCATGATGCATATATGCCACATTTTCTTTATCTGGTCCACTGTTGATGGGTACCTAGGTTGATTCCATGTCTTTTTTATTGTGAAGAGTGCTCTGATGAACATGAGTGCATGAGTTTTTTTTGTAGAAAGATTTATTTTCTTTGGGGTATATAGCCAGTAGTGGGTTTGCTGGGTCACATGGTAGTTCTGCTTTAAATTCTTTGAGAAATCTCCAAACTGCTTTCCACAGTGGCCGAACTAATTTACATTTCCACCAACAGTATATAAGCGCTTCCTTTTCTCTATTGTTTCTCTGTGGTTTATTTACTTCTTAATAATAATCATTCTGACTGGTGTGAGATGGTATCTCAGTGTGGTTTTCATTTGCATTTCCCTGATGATTAGTGTAAGGTGTTTTATTGTCAAATTTCTTAGATTAGTAAAATAAGTGTTATGGAATGTATGCAAGTTGCATGGCTCATTGATTAGAACTTTCCTGCTACTATCTGAATATGATCATGAATAGTGACTGTAGTTTGAGGTATGTATACTTGTCTCTTACTCTCTTTCTGTCTCCCTCTTTCTTACTTTCTGTCATTTCCTGGCTTACTTTTGAGAAGAAATCAAATTTTTAGGTAAATAAACTCATCTGCTGTTTGTGGAAATTATAGCTACTTTGACCTTTATGTGCATTGACAGCATTTGCAATTCAAACACTCATCTTGATAAGATGCTTTATGACAATTCCAAAAACCTATTTATTTTGAATAAAGAAGTGCCCTCCAATGTGTCAACTTTAGTAAACGGATTTTTGTTTTTCTACATTACTACCTCTTCTAAAGGTCTCTAATACCATGTGGTTAATAAAAAACTTTCATATAATAGAATTGCTTCTGACCTTTTATCTTACTGTGCCCTCAAAATCATGCTAAGCTTTATATGCTATGGTATGTGATATAAATTTATTTATAGATGGAAGACTTTGCTGTCATTTTTTCAGAAAACAATTCAGAGTTATTACCATTTCCACAAAGGAAAAAGTTAATATTCAATGAAAGAAGTGATAGACATGATAATAAAAAGTACAGCTCTTTCTTCAAATGGAAAAATACAGATATTGAAAGATGTTATGAATTAAAAGAGACTTAAAAGGCAAAAACTAAATTTAATGGATGGACTATTAATACTAATTTGAACAAATTCAACTATAAATAGTTATTTTGAGGAACTTAGGTAATTTTGGATATGAACTAGATACCAATTTATTGTTGAAAATAAATTTTTATTGAGTTAGGCACAGTAATAGTATTATAGTTAGGTAGGTAGTAAAATGTCCTTATCTTTTAGAGAAGCACCCCGATACATTAAGGTTTAAAATATCAGTAAAAATAGAAACAAATGTTGAAAATATTAATAATTGTTACATCTGGGCGACAGATTTATTTTGAATTAAAGTGTACACATTTAGTAAAGAGGGAAATTATTTTTGGTGAGATTTTTATTGAAAGTCTTTATTTTTTCTTTTAACATCAGAAAAGATTTATATTTAGAATTCAGGAGCAACTTCCAGTGACAGACCACTTTAGCTTTTTCTGTCTTTAGAAAGTCTTTATTTTTTCTTTTAACATCAGAAAAGATTTACATTTAGAATTCAGGAGCAACTTCCAGTGACCGACCACTTTAGCTCTTTCTTTAGCAGTGGACCGGATGTGGAACTGTGGTAGGTGTGAGATTTGTGTGGACATGAGCCCAGCACAGCCTGAAAGGCTGAGCAGGTGGATTGAGCCCAGTGGGCTCAAGTGAGGCCTGGATAGAGGCAATGGTGGCTGCAGAGATTTCCAGCTGGCGAAGCAGCACCAAAGAAATCCTGTAACACTAGAGCCATACTCAAGTATGGAACAATATCGGGGTGGTAATTCTTCAAGATTAATATTCTGTTACAGGAATCATGAAGTCAAGTGGTACAGTCTACCAGCAGACAATCAAGGGCAGAATTTCCTTGGTTTGGTCATTCTAAGGAAGTAAGTCTAAATGCTGAAAGCCCAAGAGTGCAGCTTGGTGGATGGAATTAGGGCAGGTCAAGAGGACCTATTAAAAAAGAATTGAATTAAAAGTAATAAATCAAATCATTGGCAGTAGTCCTGCTTCCCCCCACTCCACCCCACAATGTTATAGGATATTTAGTTCTTCCCCTGAATAAATTATTCAAGGCCATATTCACCTTGAGCCCTCTTGCTTTTTTTTTTTTTAATCCCCATATCCTATTATAGTTCCAACAAATGGAAACTAGTATTACATTTTACATATATTTAAAAGTTATTATGGCAGATTGAAATGAGCACAAGCTTTCTGGAGTTGGGCATGTTATGTCTGTGTTGGAAGTCATACAGACAAGTGGAGTTATCTAGAAATAAGTAAAAAACATGGGACTGGAGATGGTTGTAGAAGTTAGGATTTAAAGTCTTAGAGGTAGGGGTTGAAGCTGCAAAAACGAAAGAGGTCTGGTGGTGGGGGTAGAATATAGAATAGTATGGAACATACATGTTTGAACCTAGATGAAAAGCTCCATTTAAGAATAGCTAGAGATATGAAAATTAGCCTCCAAAGAGGTAGGAGAGGCAGGAGAAAAACAATATAACTCAGAATATCCTAGCAGTTCCAGAAAAAAATGGTTTCAAAAATATTGCATTATGGAGATGTGAGCTATAGAAAGACTATTGAGAAGGTTGGAGAAAATACTACTGAATCAGGCATTTAGGAGATTATTGGTGATACTCAAGGGAGAAAGATTTAGGGTATGACTAATTAGTAATTATAAATTCCACCCGTGTCCAAGAGCAGCAAATAGAGTTTTGTTTTAAATTTGAGATGTTTCTGTACATTTATAGGTCAAGGAGGATTCACAGAAAGGGGAAGTATGATGATGCAAAAAAAAAAAAAAGATGATGGATTCAAGAACACAGAATAAGACACTTTCTTGCAAGAGAGAAGGAGGAATATGCAAGGGCAATTTCAATTTGCAAACTGAGGTGTTTATTTTGACATGATCTTTTTCTTCCTAGTGAAAATAAGAAGTTAGGAAATTCTAATGAAGAGAAGGGAAGGTCATCTCAACAGCTATCAACAATTTTAAAATCTGTTTCATTTTCCTTGAAGATGGGTGGAAGGAGTTTTAAGTTTTCATTTATTAAATGACTAGTCAAGATCACAAAGCTAGTACAGATAAGATGGAGTGTTTGTGAAAAGCGTTGTGCCATTCATGGTGTCAGTTATAGGGTGGCAATATCGAGTAGTGGTTAAATGCTTTGAATCCCTTTAAGTAGACCGATGAAGTTGAAATCCCTGCTCCATTTCCCCTGTGACTTTGAGCCAGTTATTGAACCTCCCTGGACCTCAGTTTCCTCTTTCTTTAAAATGGGTCTAACAGTAGTACTTCTCTCATGGGATTTCTGAGAGCGCTGACTTAGTTATATACTACAATCATTTAGAAAATACGTGGCCCATATGTCTGTTGGCTGCATAAATGTCTTCTTTTGACAAGTTTCTGTTTATATCCTTCACACAGGTATGTTTATCGTGGCACTGTGCACAATAGCAAAGACTTGGTACCAACCCAAATGCCCATCAGTGATAGACTGGACGAAGAAAATGTGGTACATATACACCATGGAATACTACGCAGCCTTAAGAAAGGATGAGTTCATGTCTTTTACAGAGACATGGATAAAGCTGGAAACCATCATTCTCAGCAAACTGACATGGAGCAGAAAACTAAACACTGCATGCTATCACTCATAAGTGGGTGTTGAACAATGAGAACACAAGGATACAGGGCGGGAAACATCACACACTGGGGCCTGTCAGAGGGGTAGGGGTGAGGGGAGGGATAGCATTAGGAGAAATACCTAATGTAGATGATGGCGTGATGGATGCAGCAAACCACCATGGCACGTGTGTACCTCTGTAACAAACCTGCACTTTCTGCACAGGTACCCCAGAAGTTAAAGTACAATAAAAAATAAAGAAAGAGAATTTTAAAAAGAAAAGAAAAAAGATCACAAAGCTGGTATTAGAGCTGGTGCTAAGCAGTGTGGGGCTAGGGCTGGGAGTGATCATGGAATGGCAGTGAGTTTTTCCCTTTTTTAAATTTTCTTTTGTCTTTCTCCTGCTTTTATTCCTTCTTTTTCCTTCTTTCCATCCCTCTTTGTTTTCTTCTTTGAGTGACTCTATTGAGGTAAAATTGTGAAATCACTTACTGTTTGTTTAATGAGATGATTTTTGCTAAGTTTATGTAGCTGTGCAAACATCGTTGCAATCTGGGTCTAGGTTATTCCTGTTACTCCAAAAATTTGTTCTGGGCCATTTGCAATCAGCTGCTCCCACCCTCAGGCCCAGACAACCACAGATCAGGTTTCCATCTCTACAGATTTTTTTTTTTTAAAGTTTCATTTAATGGAATCATAAAATATCTGATCTCTTCCATTTGGCTTCTTTCTTTGCACTGTTTTTCAGGTTCATAATGCAAGGGGTATCAGTAGCTTCTTCCTTTTTATAGCTGAATAATATTCTGTTGCATGGATCTGTATTTTGTTTCTCCATTTCCACCAGCAATATGAATGTGTTCATTTCACAGGAACTGGCATCCTCTTCAAAATAAATTAATAGTTGATTCAATTGTGAAATATTTTCATAATTTCTGCGTTAATTGACTTATAATTTGATCCTTATACAATAGCCAAGATATTCTAATTTATGTTATGAGGAACATATTATAAACATTTTTTTTCTAAACCCATGCACTTCTTGAATACAAACTTTACAAACCCACTATTAAAGCCCTCCGAATTTTTGTTGGAGAATAAAAGATAATGAGTTTCTCTGACATGTTTAATACTTTCTTGTGGAAATGAAGATTAGTTGATATTAACTGAAGCAAGTAAACCAATTAAATATGATTAAATCTCTTGATGATGATATGATTAAAACTTTTAACCGTATTTTACTGTTTACAAACTTTTATGTTATTTCAGTCAATTCTTTTAACAGCCCCGTTGTGGTATGCAGGAGCAGTATTTCAATCCTTATTACAGGTAATGAAACAGATTAAGAGAATTTAAGAGCTAAAATCTCATAGGGCTGAAACTCAAACCTAAGTGCCCCAGTGCTCTTTATATCCCACCCAAACACCATTCCATTCCCCATGTGTCTTGTCCCATCCTAGGAGGGATATCTGTGTGTGTGTATGTCTGTGTGTGTGTGTGTATACAACAGTGCAAAATGAATATATGGGGCACCTTGTTAAAAAGTATTGAGTATTTCAAGATGGCAACAGCAGGGCCTTAAACCAAATACAGAGCCCTTGTGAGCATAAGGACCTCTTGGGCCATACAGATTGTGTGTCCGTGAAGTTGGCCAGGAGCTTGTGAAAGAATGTCCTATTCAGGCAACTACCAGTAAGATTTTAGTGTCAGCTGTGGAGGTAGAAAAGCAAAGCAGAGTTACTGCTCCCATCTATTTACTCTAAGATGTGAGCAGTAATATATAGATGCCAGGCCACTAAAATTTTATGTTCTGTGTACTATTTTTAATGTATTCCAAAGGCAGAGGAAAATCACCAAATAATTTTATCTGAAAGAATTGCAATCTCATTTATATTTTAGAAAAAAATCAATCTGATCTATATTTCAAGGATGGATTTTGAAGTGTGAAACTGAAAGGAAGAAGATACATTTGGGAAGAGATATCAGTATTCCAGGTTAGAAGAGAAGAGGGCCTCAGGGCAGTGGGATATGAAATGTGAAGTGGGGGGTGAGGTGGGAGATCCTGCTCCTTGACTTTCAATGCCTTGACAGCCAGTAACGCTCTGGCACCTCATTGTGCCTTAGTTTGGAAATTCCCTCCAGAGTGCAATTTGGGGGTTGATGGTCAGGCTGACCACATTTGCATTCCCTCCATTAGGAAGCATGGTGATGGGCTGCCGATGTCTAAAAACAATCATTTCATGTATTTTTCCCAGTTTGAATTTCTTTTAGTTGTCAAAAGGCAATCCCAGTAACAGTTTGTTCATTATGGCTGAGTAGAAAACTGCAGTTTCTTTTTAAATTTAGTAATTCAGTAGCCTCATCTGAGATAGTGTTGCCTCTGGTGGGTTAGTTCTCTTAACATTCTGGGAGTCATATCTGGAGGGCGGTGGAGTAAGAAAGTATTTTTAAAATATTAAAATTAGGTATCAACTGCCTTTCTGTCTTCTCTCTCTCACACACACACACACCCAGATACACACATGCACACACACACACACACACACACACACACACACACGCACACACACACTCTTGAATGCTTTATAGAATGGGAGAAAAAAGGCTCAGAACTACAGATTCATTCACCTAATGTGAAGCCTGTTTATGTATATTAATGAATGTGTCACACATTTGAACTTCATCTTTCACGTGTAGCAACAGCAGATGTTAAAATTATAAACCCAACTCAGATAGACATTATGGTAAACTTCGAATAGGATAGGGAGTTGAGACTTACTGTCATCACTAAACATGCAAATGATCTCATGATTCATGTGATGTGCTAAATGAGATTCATTTGTTAATTTGTTCACTAATTTGTTAAAGTTCACACAACTGGGGCCTTGTGTGAACTTTAGTGTATGCCAGCAGTCTCTTGGGAAAGGATGTTCCACCTTATGATTAGGAAGGAAAGACTCAGGTTAGGTTTAGGGGATCAGAAATTTTGGGTGGGTAGAGAGAATGATCTGTTTCTGAGCTCATGGCTCACTCCTCTGGTAACACAGAAGGAGCGAGCTGCAAACAAAGGCAATCTAAGGCTAAGAGAGAATTACAAATCAGTTGTATTGCCAGAGAGGTGGTCTCTGCTGTGCTATCTTTATATATTTGGGATTAGTGAGAACTCCCAACTTCTTGCAGTTATCTGATGAAACAATTAAATGACATTTATTATAGTACAAAGTCATTTTCTTGTGAATATCATGTACAGCTTCTAACTGGGAAACCATATAGTTTTGCAGTGGTAGCAAAGTAAATGCCTACTTGGGCTTGGCATCAGACTGGATATCAAATACCCTGTCCCTCAAGAGTGTTTTCCTTTGTGAGGACTCTCCCCTTCTTTCCTTTTTTTTTTAATGAGATACTTTGTCCTTTGGCCTCTGGTCCCACAAAGGCATCAGTCTCCATTTCAATAACTTCTATCCTCTAATTTAAGAAAGCTGACATTATTTGGAATTCTGAAATCAATACCTGCCCATTCAGCATTGCCCCTTATAGAGATAATGGTCTGTATCATCCACACAGCAGAAAACACATAAACTTTAAATCAACCATTCTGCGTGGGTTCCGCAATTCTATATTCTTGCACTAGTATTTAATTAGTTTATGGGATCAAATCTATCATGTATGTATGTTAACTACAATTAGATACAGCATGAAGAAAAGCATTTTTCTTAATAAATCTCTTTGCATTGCATTGTATTTTGAAACATTGATTTTTCAGACGAAAACTATCTTCCAGGAAGAAAAAGAAGTGTGGCAATATTCTAGATCTCCAGTTTTCCAAATTCCACTGCTTCTTTATACCACACAGTAGTTTGGCTATGACTTTAACTTTAGATCTTCAGGTTAAGCTCTCCAGGAGTGTGTGTGTGTGTGTGTGTGTGTGTGTGTGTGTGTGTGTGTGTTTCAGTTAGATTATGATGCCATTAGCAAACTGCTGCTTGAAAAATTATCTTGCTCTATGGAACCTAAAAAACAGACAATCTGGAGCAGTTGAAGCCCCACAGGGCTCCAGTGCCAATGATGGTGTCTGATGCTGGCTTAGGCGCCATACTAGTCTGAGTTCTCTAGAGAAACAGAACAATGGAGGGTCTGTTTCTATGTGTATGTGTGTACGTATGTATATGTAGATCTACCTCTTTAGACCTACCTATCTATATAGACCTATCTATTTATTAAAAGATACTTATTTTAAGAGATTGGCTCACAAAACTATTGAAGTTGGGAGTCCAAAATCTGTAGGGTAGGCTGGCAGCCCAATGACCCAGGGAAGAACAAATATTGCAGTTCAATTCCAAAGACTGTCTGCTGGAAGAATTCATTCTTGTCTGGGGAAGGTCACTCTTTGTTCTGTGAAGGGCTGCAACTGATTGGGTAAGGCCCACCCATATTATAGAAGGCAATCTGCTTTACTCAACATCCACCAATTTAAATGTTGATCTCATCCAGTAAATGCCCTTACAGAAACATCGAAGGTAATGTTTAACCAAATATCTGGGCACCATGGCCCAAACAAGTTCTCACATAAAATTACCCATCACAGGTACCACATTTTACATAAAAATAATAATGGCAAATAATATATAGTACTTATTAACATGATAGACACTGTTTTAAACACTTCATATGTTAACTGATTTATTTATTTATTTATTTATTTATTTATTTATTTATTTATTTTTTTGACATGGAGTTCACTCTGTCACCAGGCTGGAGTGCAATGGTGTTATCTTGGCTCACTGCAACCTCTGCCTCCTGGGTTCAAGTGATTCTCCTGCCTCAGCTTCCTGAGTAGCTGGGACTACAGGTGTGTACCACCATGACTGGCTATTTTTTTTATTTTTCATTTTTAGTAGAGATGGGTTTCCACTGTGTTAGCCAGAATGGTTTTGATCTCCTGACTTTGTGATCCACCTGTCTCAGGGTCCCAAAATGCTGGGATTACAGGCTTAAGTCACTGCATCCAGTCTACTTTTTTAAACTTTTATTTTGGCTTCAGGGGTATGTATGCAGATTTGTTAAGTAGGTAAATTCATGTCATAGGGGTTTGTTGTACAGATTATTTTGTCACTCAGGTATTAAGCCTAGTACCCAAGAGTTATCTTTTCTGCTTCTCTCCCTCCTTCCACCCTCCACCCTCAACTAGACGGTAGTGTGTGTTATTCTTCTCTATGTGTTCATGTGTTCTCATCATTTAGTTCCCACTTATAAGTGAGAGCATGTGGTATTTGGTTTTCTGTCCCTGTGTTACTTTCCTAAAGATAATGGCCTCTAGCTCCATCCAAGTTCCTGCAAAGGGCATGATCTTGTTCTTTTTTATGGCTGCATCATATTCCATGGTATGTAGGTATCATATTTTCATTATCCAATCTGCCATTGATGAGAGCTTAAGTTGGTTCCATGTCTTTGCCATTGTGAATAGTACTGAAATGAACAAATGCACCCATATGTCTTTATAATAGAATGATTTATATTCCTTGGGGTATAGGCCTAATAATTGCTGGGTTGAATGGTAGTTCCGTTTTTAGTTCTTTGAGGCATCACTGCACTGCTTTCCACAATGGTTGAATTAATTTACACTCCCACTAACAGTATATAAGTGTCTCCCTTTCTCTGCAACCTTGCCATCGTCTCCTTCGATTCCTTATTTTCCCTTTTCCTTTGCAGGATAGAAGCTTCCTTGTGTCTTGTGGCCGACGGCTGAGGCTAAGCTCAAAGACCATTGCAGCCCTGTCCTCAATCTCTGCAGCCCTGGAGGAGGGTAAAAGAAGGAGTTGGTGGGTGCCGTTTATTCTGGTCCCAGACCCAGAAGAGCCACAATCATGGTGGCTGCAGGTAGCAGGCATAGCCCCCTATGTAAACTAATTTAATTTTCACTATAATCCTTTAAGAGACTATTGTTATTCTTATTTTATAGGTGAGAACATGGAAGCAGGAAGAGACTAATAACTCACCTATTGTCTACCCATAGCTAGGAGGTGGCAGAGCCAGACCGTTGTGTTTATAACCATTATGCTATATTGCAGGGTTAAAAAAACGGTTTTGTAGAGCTATTTTTAATTTTTTATTTTATTTTATTTTATTTTTTTCAGATTTTTTTTTAATTGCATTTTAGGTTTTGGGGTACATGTGAAGAACCTGCAAGATTGTTGTATAGGTACACACATGGCAGTGTGGTTTCCTGCCTTCCATTATTTTTTATTTTTTAATTAGAGAAGCCTCCATTCAAGCAATGAGATGACCTACCTGCCATCCTTCTCTGCTCAGAGAACACGGTCTTAGGTCTACTCAATAAATATTTCCTCCCAATGACTTAGCTGATACAAAATATCAATTTCAAACTTCCTCTGACATACATAGTACTATCCCCAAAATTATTTTCACAAAGAAAAATTCTCTCACGTACTCAACTGAAATTTTATCAACGTTCATGTTTATTCTTTTATCACAATCTATATTAAACCTAATAAAAGTAAATAATAATTGGATAATATTTATTCATTCCTCCATTCAAGACTCCAGTGAAAATTTACTGATTATCTCTTATGTGTCAGACGCATTAACATATGGTCAAGTGCTTTATTTAAGAAGTGTGGGAGGCCAAGGCAGGAGGATTGGTTGAGCCTAGGAGTTTGAGACCAACTTGGGCAGCAAAGTGAGACCTCATCTCTAAAAACAAACAAACAAACAAACAAATAAATTATCCAGGTTGGCATGCACCTGTAATCCCAGCTACATGAAGCTTAGGCAAGAGGAATGCTTGAGCCTGGGAGGTTGAGGCTGCAGGGAGTGAGCCATGATTGCCCCACTGCACTCTGAGCACACGCCTACACTTTGGGAGGCTGAGGTGGGGGATCACTTGAACCCAGTTCAAGACCAGCTTGGGCAACATGGTGAAACCCCGTCTCTACAAAAATTACAAAAATTAGATTGGCCTGGTAGCCCGTACCTGTAGCCCCCACCACTTGGGGGAGGATCTCCTGTGCCTGGGAGGCCAAGGCTGCAGGAGCTGTGATCAAGCCACTGCACTCCAGCCTGGGTGACAAAGTGAGATCCTGTCTCAAAAGTAAAAACAAAAAAAGCCATACACATAAAAAACCCCACCAAAAACAAAGAAAAAATAAGAAGAGGCCTGGTGCGGTGGCTCACGCCTGTAATCCCAGCACTTTGGGAGGCTGAGATGAGAGGATCACGAGGTCAGGAGATAAAGATCATCCTGGCTAACATGGTGAAACCCCATCTCTAGCAAAGATACAAATAACGATAATAATAATAATAATAATAATAATAATAATAAAGTTAGCAGGGCATGGTGGCACACACCTGTAGTACCAGCTACTCCAGAGGGAGGCTGAGGCAGGAGAATTGCTTGAACCCAGGAGGTGGAGGTTGCGGTGAGATGAGGTAGCACCACTGCACTCCAGCCTGGATGACAGAGTGATACTCTGTCTCAAACAAACAAACAAACAAACAAACAAAGAAACAAAAAAAAAAAAAAAGAAGAAGAAGAAAAAGAAGAATAAAAGGGAAGGTTTAGAGCTGAGAGACAATTATTGGCACCTACATATTTTACAAGTGCTCACAAGAACAGCCTTTTCTGACATGTAGAACTAGGACAAAAAAAATATTTAAAATAAGCCTTCAGAAATATTCTGTGATGAGTATGTAAAATTACTCAATACTTATTTTTTAAATAGATGTATTTCCCATCATTCTTTTTTATAACTAGACTGTATAATGTTGAAACAGTGATTTGCTTTTGCAGAACATAATTTTCCTGTATCAATGTTTGGTTTGGATTTAAAACTTAGTCAAATAGTTTAGTATCTGGATGTTTTAATAAATTTTAAAGGCATTTTAGCTGATTTTAATGCCAAACTGGAGTAGGACCATCTCTTAAAGCTTGGTAAATGAGATAGTTAAAACAGTTTATGCTCGTGAGAGTTCAAACTGCCAGAGAGAGAGAGAGAAAGAGAAATAGTTTCTTTTTTTTTTTCCAAAACATTCTATTCAGTCTTGCTACTTTCATTGTGGGTTCTAGGCTTGGTTTTCTTTCTCACTGGCACATGAACACCAGACTTGCATATAATGTTCAAGTGGAGCATGTACGCGAATGGGTTGACATTGCTTCTCACTGAATTATGCTCTTGTCCAGCTCACCTAACCTATTTAATTTTTATTTTTCTCATCAGTAAGATGGAAATAATCATATTCTTTACTTAATAAAACAAGTACAACATGTGACGTTCTTTGACACAAAGCAAGCACTCAATAAATATTAGCTCTATTTTTTTTTTTTACCATTAAGCAAAAAGTGTAAGGATTTTTTTTTTTTTGAGAGAAAAAGAGACAAAGAAAGAAAGAAGGGGAGAAATAAAGGAAAAAAAAAGAATGAAAGAGAGAAAGAAAGAGGAAGAGAAAGAGGGAGAGAGAACAGGAGTCTTGCTTTATTGCCCAGGCTAGAATGCAGTCTAAAAATGGGTATTAAAAACCTCTTTTATACCAATAATTGTGCTTAACAATGGAGACAGGAAAAAATAAGGAAGGAAAATAACAAACAAGCAGCCAACCAGTATTTCATTTAAACCTGTGAAATGCTGTGCAGTTACTGAGGTGTGATTTACTTCCGATTATGTGGTCACTTTTAGAGTAGGTGTGATGTGGTACTGCGAAGAATGTATGTTTTGTGGATTTGGGGTGGAGAGTTCTATAAATGTTTATTAAGTTTACTTGTTCCGGGTCTGAGTTCAAGTCCTAGATATCCTTGTTAATTTTCTGTCTTGTTGATCTGTCTAATGTTGACAATGTGATGTTAAAGTCTCCCACTATTGTTGTGTGGGAGTCTAAGTCTCTTTATAAGTCATTAAGAACTTGCCTTATGTATCTGGGTGCTCCTGTATTGGGTGTGTATATATTTAGGATCGTTAGCTCTTCTTGTTGCATTGATCCTTTTACCATTATATAATACCTTTCTTTGCTTCTTTTGATCTTTGTTGCTTTAAAGTCTATTTTATCAGAGGCGACAATGGCAACTCCTGCTTTTTATTTTATTTTATTTTATTTTGCTCTTCATTTGGTTGGTAAATCTTCCTCCATCCCTTTGTTTTGAGTCTTTGTGTATCCTTGCATGTGAGATGGGTCTGGATGCAGCATACATCCAGATGGGTTTTGGCTTTTTATCCAATTTGCCTGTCTGTGTCTTTTGATTGGGGCATTTAGTCAATTTAAATTTAGGATTAATAATAATATATGTGAGTTTAATACTGCCATTTGATGCTAGCTGGCTGTTTTGTGCATTAGTTTGTGTAGATTCTTCATTATGTTGATGCTCCTTACCTTTTGGTATATTTTTGGAGTGGCTGATACTGGTTGTTCCTTTCTATGTGTAGTGGTTCTTTCAGAAGCTCTTGTAAAGCAGGCCTGGTGGTGATGAAATCTCTGAGTACTTGCTTGTTCACAAAAGATTTTATTTTTCCTTCACTTACGAAGCTTAGTTTGGCTGGATATGAAATTCTGGGTTAAAAGTTCTTTTCTTTAAGGATGATGAATATTGGCCCCCACTCTCTTCTGGCTTGTAGGGTTTCTGCTGAGAGATCTGCTGTGAATCTGATAGGGTTCCCTTCGGGGGTAACCTGACCTTTCTCTCTGGCTGCCTTTAGCATTTTCTCCTTCATTTCAACCCTGCTGAATCTGTCAGTTATGTGCCTTGGGGTTGCTCTTCTTGAGGAATATCTTTGTGGTGTTCTCTGTATTACCTGGAGTTGAATATTGTCCTACCTTACTAGGTTGGGAAAGTTTTCCTGAATAATATCCTGAAGAATATTTTCCAACTTGGATTCATTCTCTTTGTCACATTCAGGTACACCTATCAAATGTAGATTAGGTCTTTTCACATAGTCCCATATTTCTTGGAGACTTTGTTCATCCCTTTTTACCCTTTTTTCTCTAATCTTGTCTTCTCATTTTATTTCATTGAGTTGGTCTTCGACCTCTGATACCCTTTCTTCTGCTTGATCAATTCGACTGTTAAAACTTGTGCATACTTTGCGAAGTTCTTGTATTGTGTTTTTCAGCTCCATTAATTCACTTATATTCCTCTCTAAATTGTCTATTCTCATTAGCATTTCGTCAAACCTTTTTTCAAGGTTCTTAGTTTCTTTGCATTGGGTTAGAACATGTTCTTTTAGCTCACAGAAGTTTCTTATTACCCACCTTCTGAAGCCTGATTCTGACAATTCATTAGACTCATTCTCCATCAGGCCTTGTTCCCTTGCTGATGAGAAGCTGCAATCCCCTGGAGGAGAGGCATTCTGATTTCAGATGCTTTCAGCCTTTTTGCACTGGTTTCTTCCCATCTTTGTGGATTTTTTCACCTGTTGTTTTTGTAGTTGCTGACTTTCAGATTGGGTCTCTGAGTGAATGTTCAGCTTGTTGGTGGTGATGTTATTTCTGTTTCTTCGTTTTCCTTCAGCAACCAGGATGTAGTAACTGCTCTTCTAAAACCCAAGGCACCTGCCTCAGAACAAATGTGCATACTGTTATAAGGCAGGATATTTAAAGAACAGCAGGAGAGCCAACATAACTTGAGTGGTGTGAGCAAGGATGAGAGAGGTAGGAGATGAAGTTGGGGAGGTAGCCAGAGGCTTATTGTGTGAGTCCGCATGGATTATGGCAAAGACTTAGAATTTTGTTCAAAGTAGGAAGGAAAGCCATTGGGTGAATTCTGTTGTGATCCATTTTTACATGTTTAAAGAGAAAATTCTGACTCCTCTGTGGAGAATGGATTACAGAGGGAAATGAAGAAGCATAAAGACTAGTGAGAAGGCCATGGCAGTGACGTGGGAGGGAAATTGTAAGGGCTTGTATTGAGGTGGAAGTGGGGTGTGAAAAGTACTTATGTTCATGGTATTCATTGAAAGTAGAGCTTACAGGACTTCCTGTAAGATTAAATTAGCCTTTGAAAAAAAATGAATAATCAACGTTGATGTTTAATTTTTCTGTTTAAGCAACTGGGTTTATAGGGGTGTCATTAACTGAGATGGAATAGAATATATGAGGAGCAGATTTGTGTGGAGGAAGGTTAAGAATTATGTTTTGGCCATGATATGTTTGACATAGCTGTTAGACAGTTACTTAAATAAGATGGAATTTTCTTTTTCTCTACTACAAAAGTCTGAAGGTTGACAATCCAAGCCTGGAGAAGAAGCTCTGATCCATTAAGTTGCTAGGGATTTAGGCTATTTTCAGCCAGCTCAAGTGGTTGCGCTGCCTCAGCCTTTTAAGTAGTTGGGACTACTGGCACGGATCACCATGCCCGGGTAATTTTTTAATTTTTGGCAGAGTCTCCCTATATTGCTCAGGCTTATTTACATTTTAAAAGTTGGCTTACTTGAGAAAGGTGGTAATGTGGTCATCTAAAATACCATGCTAAGCAACCTGATCCTTTGACTGGATCGATAAAAAACTGATGGGCCACCACTGCATATGCCATGGCCCAGAGGGCCGAGAAAGTTTGTCTTCACAAATGCAGATGTATAAAAAGAACATCTCTTCATTTACTGAGGGAGTCTCAACATTTTTATGCACACGCACAAGTATACACAAGTCAACGTTCTATGCACTTTTGTGGAGTCAAATTTGCATAAAATAAGTTAGAACTCTTGAAAAGTTTCTACACAATTTATACCTTCAGTACTGGAAATGATGCAAAAAAAGGAAAAAAAAATACAGAGCACAGTGAATTATAAAAAAAATAAACAATTTAAAACAGCGGGGAAGCTAATAAAAAAAGGAACAATAAAAAATCAACATATGAAAATGTTTATTACAGGGATAAGTTATGGGCAATTACACAGAGATACTCTATGAGAGCTGGCCAGCTTTCACAATCAGTAACTGTATTTTGAAGTCTCACATCACAATGAATGGCTGCTATTTTTTTTTTTTCTTTTAGGACATGGGTTTTCTTGGAGAATATGTTCATATTCATTTTCTATGTGGTGCTGCTCTTTTTAAAATTTATCTATGATTCCTGTGTTGGTGATTTTGGGGATTTTAGACTTTAGGGATTTTGATCTTTTGGGATTTCAATATTTGGGATTTTGGTATTTGGAATTATGTCTTTTGAGATTAGATCCAAATCCCATGAAAGGGATGTTCCTCCAAGTATCAGCCTCCTTTGTGGCTTCTTCTCCAGCTCCAGTGCTAGTTTATCTTCTTCTGGCACCAAAATCTGCCCATTTGGTCCCAGTCCAAGACTAGTTCTTAAGGATCTCACAGACTCTCCTAATAAGAAAGGAGGCCATTGTGTTTCTCTCAAGTCTTAACTGGATTTATCCAGGGCTAAGTTTTGATCTACCAGGGACCAGAGAGAAGACACGAATGATTATAGTACTAGAACAGCCCTCCACGTAGCTTGGTGGTGTGCTGTGAGGGGCACTGAACTATGCCCCCTCTGAGGGTCCCTCGTCAATCTGTTTATCACTGAGCTGTAGTTCACTCCTGAATGACCTCTAATTCCCTTCTCAAATTTCACATTGGGTTAAATGATAAAGATACAGTTAGTTTATGAATAGTTTTTGTAAAAATGTATGTTATCTGAGAAGGGACAGAGACTTCAGAGGTACTTATAAGCCAAAAATTGTGGTTCAGTAGGATTCCCTTTGAGTCCCTGACACCGTGTGAAGTAATGACTTTGGGCAGGGTTAGCCCAAGGTAATTTTGTTGCAATAAAGGAGCAGCTTGGAACTTGCCTTTTTCTTATCGATGTTATCAGGGCTCATAACAAAACATCTTCTAATGCAAATAAGATTCCTTTTTAAAGTAGGAAGCTGGATGGCTGCAGGCAAGGCAAATCAACGTTCAAGACCAACAGTGGATTCAAGACAGGTGTCCTTGCACTCAAAAATAACTACCTTAGAACACAGTGATGTTTGGTACTTGAGATTTATGAGTTTTCTTGATTCCATTGTGGGTTCCATTTTTTCCCTCTCAGCTCTGCTTCTCAGGGACTAATGGCTTCCACCGCTATTAAAAGCTCCAGTAGAGGGGGGTGCCAATTGGCGGAGAGAGGCTAGCGCCGGAATGCAGCTCCCAGCAAATGAGACACAGACAGCGAGAGGACCTCAATTCCAAATAAGGTGCCGGGTTCCTTTCTGTGGGACTGATAGGGCACTGAAATTAGGCCCAGGGAAGGAGCTGCAGGGCGAAAGCTGCCCAGGAGGGCAAATCAGGACGGGGGATGGGGGTGCCAGGGGCACATCCCCACCCGAAATGTGCAGCCAGCTCAGAGGTTGGGGGGACTTAACCCCCTGGGTGCTCTGCTTTGGATCCTGTGCTTACCTCATCCCTCCTGCAACACGCGGTCCATGAGAGCCCTGCCGGATGGTGGGGCCCCATGGGTAGTTGATGCAAATTTGAGCAGTAGCTACCGCTGGACGTGGCAAGTTGTCACAGGGACCTGGGCAGGAGTTTGGACTAACATCAGCAGGATAGACCATCCCACAGAGGGAGGCAGAGTTGAAAGCACAGAAACAGACCATAAGGCCTGGCAGGCCCCAGCTCCACAGAACTCAAACTGAAGCACTCACTAGAGAGTTTAGCAGCAAATACACCGGCTTGACCCCAACCAGGAAGATCCAGCTGGGAAAGGAGAGACGCCATTGGGAAGGTGGGGCCAATCTTACCTGCAAACAAACTCCAGGGAAGGATCACCACAGCAACCACCTGACTGACCCCAAGAGAGCCCAGCAATGCCCTCTACAGGCCAAAAAAGATACAGCTTCAACCTCGACAGAAAAAGAGTCACTCAGAGACTCCTCCTGAAATCACCAACTGCAAAGATTAAAGGGAGATGAATCCATGAAGATGGGGAAAAAACAGTGCAAAAAGGATGAAACCATCAAAGAACAGAACACCTCTTCTCCTCCCAGGGATCACAACTCCTAACCATCAAGGGAACAAAAAAAGAGAATGAATCTGACAAATCGACAGAAGTAGGCTTCAGAAGATGGGTAATAACAAACTTCTCTGAGTTAAAAGACCATGTTCTAACCCAATGCAAAGAAGCTAAGAACCTTGAAAAAAATGTTAGATGAAATGCTAATGAGAATAAACAGCTTAGAGAAGAACATAAATGACTTGATGGAGCTGAAAAACAGTGTGAGAACTTCACAAGGTATACACAAGTTTCAACAGCTGAATCGATCAAGCAGAAGAAAGGATATCAGAGACAGAAGATCACATCAATGAAATAAAACGAGAAGGCAAGATTAGAGAAAAAAGAGTGAAAAAAAATGAACAAAGCCTCTAAGAACTATGGGATTATGTGAAAAAACCTAATCTACTATTGAGTGGCATACCTGAATGTGATGGGGAGAATGAATCCAAGTTGGAAAACACTCTTCAAGATATTATCCAAGGGAACTTTCCCAACCTAACAAGGCAGGCCACCATTCAAATCCAGGAAATACAGAGACCACAAAGATATTCCTCAAGAAGAGCAACCCCAAGGCACATAGTTGTCAGATTCACCAGGGTTCAAATGAAGGAAAAAAATCCTAAGGGCAGCCGGAGAGAAAGATCGAGTCACCCACAAAGGAAAGACCATCAGATTCACAGTGGATCTCTCGGCAGAAACCCTGCAAGCTAGAAGGAAGTGGGGGCCAATATTCAACATCCTTACAGAAAAGAACTTTCAACCCAGAATTTCATATCTGGCCAAACTAAGCTTCATAAGTGAAGGAGAAATAAAATCCTTTACGGACAAGCAATTGCTGAGAGATTTCGTCACTTCAAGACCTGCCTTACAGGAGCTACTGAAGGAAGTACTAAACAGGGAAAGGAACAACCAGTACGAGCCACTGCAAAAATGTACCAAATGGTAAAGAATAACAATGCAATGAAGGAGCCACATAAATTAACGGGCAAAGCAACCAGCTAGTAACAAAACTGCAGGATCAAATTCAAACATAACAATATTAATGTTGAATGTAAATGACCTAAACACCCCAATCAAAAAACACAGACTGGCAAACTGGATAAAAAGTCAAGACCCATTGGTGTGCTGTATTCAGGAGATCCATCTCCCATGCAGACTCACATAGACTCAAAATAAAGGGATGGAAGAAGATTTACCAAGCAAATGGAGAGCAAACAAAAAGCAGGGTTAGCAATCCTAATCTCTGATAAAACGGACTTTAAACCAACAAAGATCAAAAGAGACAAAGCAGGGCATTATATAATGGTAAAAGGATCAATGCAACAAGAAGATCTAACTATCATAAATATTTATGCACCCAATGCAGGAATACCAAGATGCATAAAGCAAGTTCTTAAAGACCTACAAAGAGACTTAGACTACCACACAATGATAGTGGGAGACTTTAACACTCCACTGACAATATTGGACAAATCAATGAGCCAGAAGTCAACAAGGCTATTCAGGACTTGAATACAGATTTGGGCCAAGTAAACCTAATAGACGTTTACAGGACACTCCACCCCAAATCCACAGAATACACATTCTTCTCAGCACCACATTGCACTTACTCCAAAACTGACCACATAATTGGAAATAAATCACTACTCTGCAAATGCAAAAGAACAGAAACCATAACAAACAGTCTCTCAGACCACAGCACAATCAAATTAGAACTCAAGATTAGGAAAAGCACTCAAAACCACACAATCTCATGGAAACTGAACAACTTGCTCCTGAATGACAAATGGATAAACAATGAAATGAAGGCAGAAATAAAAATGTTCTTTGAAACCGATGAGAATGAAGACACAATATACCAGATCCTATGGAACACATTTAAATTGGTGTCTAGAGGGAAATTTATAGCAACAAATGCCCACAGGAGAAACAAGGAAAGATCTAAAATTGACACCCTATCATCAAAATTGAAAGAGCTAGAGTAGCAAGATCAAAAAAAAAAAAAAACTCAAAAGCAAGCAGAAGACAAGAAATCACTAAGATCAGAGCAGAACTGAAAGAGACAGAGACACAAAAAAACACTTCAAAAAAATCAATAAATCTAGGAGCTGGTTTTTTGAAAAGATCAACAAAATAGGCAGACCACTAGCTAGACTAATAAAAAAGAAAAGAGAGAAGAATCAAATTGATGCAATAAAAAATGATAAAGGGGAGATCACCACTGCTTCCTCAGAAATACAAACTACCGTCAGAGATCACTACAAACAGCTCTATGCACATAAACCAGTAAATCTGGAAGAAATGGATAAATTCCTGGGCACTCGCACACTCCCAGACTAAGCCAAGAAGAAATTGAAACCCTGAATAGACCAATAACAAGGTCTGAAGTCAAGGCAGCAATTAATAGCCTACTGACCAAAAAAAAGTCCAGATCCAGATGGGTTCACAGCTGAATTCTATGAGACATACAAAGAGGAGCTGGTACCATTCCTGTTGAAAGTATTCAAAACAACACAAAAAGAGGAAATCCTCCCTAATTCTTTCTATGAGACCAACATCATCCTGATACCAAAACCCGGCAGTGACACAACTACAAAAGAAAACTAGTCCAATATCCATGTTGAACATTGATGCAAAAATCTTCAATAAAATACTGGCAAACCAAATACAACAGCACATCAAAAAGTTTATCCACACGATCAAGTAGTCTTCATTCTGGAGATGCAACACTGTTCAACATATGCAAATCTATAAACATGATCCACCACATAAACAGAACCAAAGACAAAAACCACATGGTTATCTCAATAGATGCAGAGAAGGCCTTTGACAAAATTCAACAGCCTTTAAGCTAAAAACTCTCAATAAACTAGGTATTGATGGAATGTATCTCAAAACAATAAAAGCTATTTATGAAAACCCCACAGCCAATATCATACTGAATGGGCAAAAATTAGAAACATTTCTTTTAAAAACTGGCACTACACAAGGATGCCCTCTGTCACCACTTCCATTCAATATAGTATTGGAAGTTCTAGCCAGATCAATTAGGCAACAAAAAGAAATAAAGGGCATTCAATTAGGAAAAGAAGAAGTCAAGTTGTCCCGATTTGCAGATGACATGATTGTATATTTAGAAGACCCCATTTTCTCAGCCCCAAACTTCCTTAAGCTGATAGGCAACTTCAGCAAAGTCTCAGGATACAAAATCAATGTGAAGAAATCACAAGCATTCCTATACACCACTAACAGACAAACAGAGAGCCAAATCATGAGCAAACTCCCATTTACAATTGCTACGAAGAGAATAAAATACATAGGAATACATCCAACAAAGGAGGTAAAAGATCTCTTCAAGGAGAATTAGAAACCACTTATCAAGGAAATAAGAGAGGATACAAACAGATGGAAAGACATTCCATGTTCATGGTTAAGAAGAATCAATATTGTGAAAATGGCCATACTGCTAAAGTAATTTATAGATTCAATGCTATCCCCAACAAGCTACCATTGACCCTCTTCACAGAACTGGAAAAAACCACCTTAAACTTCATATGGAACCAAAAGAGAGCCCACATAGCCAAGACAATCCCAAGCAAAAAGAACAAAGCTGGAAGTATCACACTACCTGACCTCAAACTATACTATACAAGGCTACAGTAATCAAAACAGCATGGTACTGGTACCAAAACAGAGATATAGACCAATGGAACAGAACAGAGGCCCTGGAGGCAACATCACATACTACAACCATCTGATCTTTGACAAACCAGACAAAAACAAGCAATGCAGAAAGGAGTCCCTGTTTAATAAATGCTGTTGGGAATACTGGCTAGCCATATGCAGGAAGCTGAAACTGGACTCTTTCCTTACACCTTATACAAAAATTAACTCCAGATGGATTAAAGATTTAAACATATGAACTAACACCATAAAAACCCTAGAAGAAAACCTAGGCAAGACTATTCAGGACGTAGGCACAGGCAAGGACTTCATGACTGAAACACCAAAAGCAATGGCAACAAAAGCCAAAATAGACAAATGGGACCTAATTAAACTTAAAAGCTTCTGCACAGCAAAAGAAACAATCATCAGAGTAAACCAGCAACCAACAGAATAGGAAAAAGTTTTAGCAATCTACCCATCAGACAAAGGGCTAATATCCAGAATCTACAAAGAACTAAAGCAGATTTACAAAACAACAACAACAACAACAACAACACCACCAACAACAAAAAAAAACAAATGTCAGATGAGTAAGATAAAAAACAAAACAAAACAAAAAACCATTCAAAAGTGGGTAAGGATATGAACAGACACTTTTCAAAAGAAGACAAATATGCAGCCAACAAACATACAAAAAAAAAAAAATGCTCATCATCACTGGTCATTAGAGAAATGCAAATCAAAACTGCATTGAGAGATCATCTCATGCCAGTTAGAATGATGATCATTAAAAAATCTGGAGACAACAGATGCTGGTGAGGATGTGGAGAAATAGGAACATTTTTACACTGTTGGTGGGAGTGTAAATTAGTTCAACCATTGTGGAAGACAGTGTGGCGATTTCTCAAGGATGTATAAATAGAAGTTCCATTTGACCCAGCAATCCCATTACTGGGTATAAACCCAAAGGACTATAAATCATTCTACTATAAAGGCACATGCACACATATGTTTGTTGCGGCACTGTCTACAATAGCAAAGACCTGGGCAAATGCCCATCGACGATAGATTGGACAAGAAAAATGTGGCACATATACACCATGGAATACTAGCAGCCATAAAAAACGATGAGTTTGTGTCCTTTATAGAGGCATGGATGAACCTAGAAACCATCATTCTCAGCAAACGAACACAAGAACAGAAAACCAAACACCGTACGTTTTCACTCATAGGCAGTTGATGAACAATGAGAACACATGGGCACAGGGAAGGGAACAACACTCACTGGGCTAAGTGCAGGGGTGAAGGGGAGGGGAGGTGAGAGATGGGGGAGGTGGGGAGGATAGGGAGGGGTAGCACCAGGAGAAATACATGATGTGGGTGATGGTGTGAGGGGGGATGGAGACAGTAAACCACCATGGCATGTATGGATGTATGCAACAATCCTGCAGAATGCAGGATGTGCACATGTACCCCAGAGCCCAAATACAATAATAATATTTTTTTTTAAAAGCGGTAGCCGGCGGGCGCGGTGGCTCAAGCCTGTAATCCCAGCACTTTGGGAGGCCGAGGTGGGTGGATCACGAGGTCAACAGATCGAGACCATCCTGGTCAACATGGTGAAACCCCGTCTCTACTAAAAATACAAAAAAAAAAAAAAGAAAATTAGCTGGGCATGGTGGCGTGTGCCTGTAATCCCAGCTACTCAGGAGGCTGAGGCAGGAGAATTGCCTGAACCCAGGAGGCGGAGGTTGCGGTGAGCCGAGATCGCGCCATTGCACTCCAGCCTGGGTAAGGAGAGCGAAACTCCGTCTCAAGAAAAAAAAAAAAAAAAAAAAAAAAAGCGGTAGCCATTCTTCCAATGGCTACCAAGACCATGACCTCTAATGCCAACCACTACTTTTTCTCATGTCTGCTATGTCTGAAGCCAAGATCACTGATGTTGCTGTAAGGGTACAGTCTTTTCAAGTTGCCAGTACTCTCTCTGGTCACTGTTCAAACTTCTGTCAGCAGCGCAGCCGCGGTATTGTACCTTCAGAGTTCCCTAAATGGGACGAATGCTTTCTTTTTTTGTAGTTCCCTCATTCGGACCATTCAGAAAAATCTGGGCAATTCATTCACTTATTCAACACATACTTATCGAGCACCTGCAATCCACACACATTGTTCTAGGTTTAGGGACACATCAGTGAACAAAATAGATGAAGTCCTTATTCTCATAAAACCTAGATTTTTATCTGTGGTGGGGGAGATGATAGTAAACATACGACAAATATTGTACTCAATTTCAATTCCCTTCTCCCTTCAGAAACCCTCATTGTTCTTGAATGAAACTTGTGAGTCTTGATGCTCTTTCCTCTAAACAAAAAATGAGTTTTCCTCAGGATATTCCTGGGCCCCTGATATAGACTACTCATGATGGTTCACCCACTCTGAATCCTGGGGTAAACATGATGCAAGTTAAATTGTGACCCTTTTTATATAACAGACAAAGTGAGGGGTTAGAAAGAAAAGAATCTCGTTGAGTATCTTCTAATTTGTAGAACACAGAAACATCACTGAAGATAAAAATACCAGATAAACTTGATAATTTAAAGGTGAAACAATTTTAATTTCTCACATATAATCTATAACTTAGAGAAGACTTTGCTAGTTGTTGCTCTAACAACCTCAACGGTACGGTTTTAGAGCCTTCTCGGGGACATGCGGCAGAATTGCCTTGTGTATAGTTTGAAATGGAGTCTTTCAAACCTTTTTCCTGGTAGATTACAACGGTATTTAAAAGCCCTAGTTGATGAGACAGTCACAGATATGTAAGAGAATATCTTCTAAAATGGAACTGTCTGAAGTAGAGCACACTTGCTGACCAGGTCAGCAGAACACAGGAAATAGTCTCTATGAGATATCTTTAGGCCATCATACTATTGCCAGTACTTGCTCAGCTGCCGAAGCTCTATTGCCCTTGCAAGTGTTCCGACTGAGATGTCTACAACAGAGAAGGTTGTCTTGAAGGAACCGGTTATTTGGTATGCTTCGGTAGGGACAGGAGGCAGGGGAATTCTGGGCAGAAGAGGGCAGGTCCCTGGCGAGGGCTCCATCCTCCAGCTGGAACCACAGGCCAAAGTGAGAACTTTACATTCCTGTTTTCTCGCTTGAATACTGTCTTTTTCAAAACCACCCATGGCCCACCCTACCCCCCCATCCTGTGCCCGTAAAAACCCCAGCCGCTGCTGAGAGAGGGAGAAGAAGGAGGAGAAGCAGCTGGATGCTGGAGACTACAGTTGGACGTCAAAGAGAAGCAGCTTGACTTCAAAGGAACGGCTTGATGGCATTGCTTCGGAAAGGAGTCTGGCCAAGGATGGCTGGACTCTGGGGGAAGATTACCTTCCCACTCTGTCCCTTTTTCTGCTATTTTTTTCTACTTAGAGCCACTTTCGCTGGCGATAAAATCCCATCCATTTACCATCTCCAGTTTGGTTAGGTGACCTCATTCCTCCTGGGCGCTGGACATGAAGTTGGGTGCACGTGCAAAAGGCTGTCACACTGACTTTCCACTGAGCTGTTAACACTAAGCCATCCAAGGATGGTAAAGCTAAAAGAGCACTGACTGTAACACTCCTTCTGGGGCTTCAGGGGCTGTGGGCACCCCCACCCCCCAGATGCTACCACAGGTCCAGCATGGAGTTCATTCCTGTTGGTGCCCAAATGCAGTGAGTTCGAGTGAATGGAGTTTACCCCTGCTGAGGCCTGTACACTCCAGTTCCTGCCTGCAAAGGGGCCAAGGAAAATTTCCTGCTTCACTGTTGCCAAAGTTCAGGGACTACCACTGTCTCTCACATCACCTGGTTTGAAGCAATTCTTATTATTGACAAGATTGTGAAGCTTCAGGGTGGTGTTGAGTTTATACAGTGCATGGCAAGGTGCAGTTGCCCTGAGGAATTATACTCTCAAGTGGCTTGGCTTGTGCTTGATCAAAAAGTCAATAAAGATAGAAAAGTTTCTTGCAAAGCCATTTGCTGGTGGTGTTAAAGCCTTCATGCTTTAGAATATGCAATCACTGTTTTATATTACTAGAAGTTAGGAGTGTGCAGGCTATGTTCCTCACAAGCCCAAGCATCCAAAACTTATGCACGAATTCATTCAATGAGTATTTACTGGATGTCTGCTGTGTACTAGATACTATTCTATGGGACGAAGATATAGCAGTGGACAATACTAACAAAAATCTCTGCCTTTATAGTATTTACATGCTAGTAGGTGAGACCAAGACTGACGTGCTCATTAGGCAGAGTAAACACAGTGCATAGGGCCCATAATACTTTCAGGGGCCCACAAAGTTGTTTTAATTTTAACTTTATTTAAAATCAGAAGAAGAAAAAAGAATATAAAAGAATGAATCCAGCCTGGACTAGAATGGTTTTTATATGAATACATTCTTCAAATAAAAATTCTAGTATTTTTCCACAGAGGAAGGGTCCCACCAAAGCAATATGCCTAGGGCCCATGAAAGTCACATTAAGTCCTGGGAGAGACAGACAGTAAACAAGATTTAAAAGTAAAATATACAGATGCTCCTTGAATTACGAAGGGGCTACATCCCAATAAACCCATTATAAATGGAAAATAATGTAAGTTGAATTATAGCATTTTCAATTTAAAGATGAGTTTATCTGGATGTAAACCCATCGTGAATTGAGGAGCATACTGAATGCGCATGCTTTTGTTATCACTGTAAATTCAAAAAATCATATCTAACTACTGTTAGATTTGGGGACTATCTGTATAGTATATTACAGAAAGAAACTGATCAAGAAATGGGAATTAAAAGTGTTTGTGGAAGGAGGCTGGGTATGGTGGCTCACTTTTATAATCTCAGCACTTTGGGAGGCCAAGGCAGAAGGATCAATTTGAGGCCAGGAGTTCACAACCAGCCTGGGCAGCACAGCAAGACCCTCTCTACAAAATATAATTAAAAAAAAAATCCAGGTGTTGTGGTAAGTGCCTGGAGTCCCAGATACTCAGAAGGCTGAGGAGGGGAAGTCTGCTTGAGCCTGGAGTGTCGATCCTGCAGTGAGCTGTGATTGTGTCACTATACTGAAACCTGAGTCACAGAGTGAGACTCTGTCTCAAAAAAAAAAGTGTTAGGGGAAGGACAGTTGAAGTTTCAGATAGGACACCCCAGGAGCAAAGTTTCCTGAGCAGCTGACATCTGAGTAAAGATTTAGAAGAGGCAAGGATATGAGGTGTTTGAAGTGTAGACAGAGGTTGTTCTTGTAAGAAGGATCAGCAGATGCTTAGGCCCTGCGTCAAGAAGGTCCTTGGTATATGAATGACGGCATGGAGGCCAGTGTGACTAGAATGTATGAACAAGGAGACAAACAAAGGGAACAGAGCGAGAGATGAGATCAGAGAGGTGACTGGAGGCCAGAAATACGGGGTTGTGTAAGGTTACAGGAATAACTCTGACTTATATTTTGACCTGATTTACATTTTACAGTGATCTCTCTAGGTGTTGCATTTGTTTTGAAGAGAATAAATTGAAGGAGACACAAGCACAAGGTCAAAGGCCAGTTAAGAGATGACAATAACAATCCAAGTGAAAAAAAATTCAGATGAGTAATGATGGTGACTCGGACCAATGTAGTTGCAGCGGGAGCGGTGAGAAGTGGATGGATTCTGTAACTATTTTCAATGTAGTCATGACAGGCTTTGCTGATGGGTTGCATGTGTGTTGTGAGAGAAAAGGAAAAGTCAAAGATGAACACAGTGTTTTGACCTGAGCAAAAGAATGGGTGAAGTTACCATTGATTGAGGTGGGGAAGATTGAGGGAGGGAGAGAGGGAGAAGTAGTGTAGGTTGGCTGAGAAGAGCAAGTTCTCAATTAAAAATGCAGATGCCCATGCTGTAAAAGCAATTGAAAATGTCCTCGCTAGAAATATACTTCTGGGAGTCATCAGTTTGAGCTCATTCAGTCATCAACTGAATATCATCAGGTGACGGTATTCAGTGCCTTGGATGGGAAGACATCACTGAGAGAGTAAGTCCAGAGAGTTGCAATGTCTTCTCAAGTTTAGTATCTTCAACAACTAACTCAGTACTTGACTTTCCATAACTATTATTGAATTTGTTTTCTTTTCCCTGATATTTTCCCAGGACATTTATTTCGGTTTGCACTTCTATGTTTCTCTGGATGATTATTTAAGGTCTAGCTCTCCACCTAAGCATTATGAGGGTAAAGGTCAGATATCCTCTATTCTCCTTCCCCCTGGCATCCAGCACAGTGTCTGAAATATAATGGTTAATTTGTTGAGGAAAAAAAATGGAAAATACTTTTTTTAAAAATTGCATTTTAGGTTCTGGGGTGCATGTGAAGAACATGTAAGATTGTTGCATAGGTACACACATGGCAGTGTGATTTGCTGCCTTCCTCCCCATCACCTATATCTGGCATTTCTCCCCATGTTATCTCTCCCCAACTCCCCATCCCCTGCTGTCCCTCCCCTATTTCCCCCCAACAGACCCCAGGGTGTGATGCTCCCCTCCCTGTGTCCATGTGTTCTCATTGTTCAGCACCCACCTATGAGTGAGAACATGCAATGCTTGATTTTCTGTTCTTGTGTCAGTTTGCTGAGAATGATGGTTTCCAGGTTCATCCATGTCCCTACGAAGGACATGAACTCATCATTTTTTATGGCTGCCTACTATTCCATAGTGTATATGTGCCACATTTTCCCTGTGGAAAATATTTTTTTATATCAAAGTCATTTTATTTGGACTTATCTATTGAATAAACTTGCTTGGACTCTTTAAATCTACTTTTAAAAAAATCTTATGGGGAAAAACACAATGGCCTAAATCTTCCTTTTCAACTAGTAGCTTTAAGTTGATACTCCTTCCTTATCTGCTTATCTGCCCATCCCAATTATCAATAGACAGAGAGTTCACCACATACTCTTCTTACAAAGTCTGTACCTAACCTCACACTGTTCCCAGACACTGTCTCAGTTGCCCATTACCACATCACCTGATTGGTACTCATCTGCTATCCTTTATCTAAATCACATCAGGTGACCTCAAATCAGCTTTATGCCCCCATTAGGCCAAATCCATAAAAATAATACGACATTTATGGATATTATATCTGCAAAGTCAACATGGCTAATTAGCACTCACATCCAGCAACTCTTCATTGTTCTTGCTGAAAGGAAAGCCTTTGCTATCATTGGCACAGCAGTCACTTAGTAATAGTTGGTCAATGATGCTACTGCAGCAGATGCTTCCCAGCCCTCCCTCACTCCACAAATAAAACCCACCAGTGAAGGGTCCTTTGGTGTCAGCTTTTATAGTTCAGAATTTCTCTTGAGTCCTAGAATGTTATTACATTTCATAAAAACTATTCTTTCTGAGATGTCTGTATATTTCTCTGATATCATGATTTCATATAGAGTTAGCTCTCAGAAGTGGTTGTTTTTTTTTTTTCTTTTTCCTTTTTTTTTTTGAGATAGAGTCTGGCTCTGTCACCCAGGCTGGAGTGCAGTGGCAGGATCTCGGCTTACTGCAACCTCTGCCTCCCAGGTTCAATGAATTCTCTGCTTCAGCCTCCTGAGTAGCTGGGACTGCCCAGCTAATTGTTTTGTATTTTTAGCAGAGACAGGATTTCACCATCTTGGCCAGGCTGGTTTTGAACTCCTGACCTTATGATCTACCTGTCTTGGCCTCCCAAAGTGCTGGGATTACAGGCGTGAGCCACCATGCTCAACCTCTCAGAAGTTTTAACCCAAACTAGTGAGAGTATTGCTGGTCTATTGCAACCCCCAAACTACAGGATCCTTTCTAGCCTCTATTCATTTCGAGTGATTCCAACCCTTAGAAATCAAATAAGGAGACTGGAATTTGAATGACAGAGTTTGAGTGCTCTATAGTGCAAGGCTTCAAGGGGTTGGGAGAATCTGATTTGAAAAGCACGTCTGGGTGGAGGCTGCTAACAGTGCTTTTGAGGTCTGGTCGAGCAAAAGATGGTATGAGTCCCCAAAATTTGGTATGAGGCCCCAAGTTCTAGAGCAATGTGTGCTTGTTGTTTTCATTATTATTAACTACTACTGATTGTGCATTTTATGTGCTTAATAATTGTATAGGTTTATTATTCAATTCCATCACAAATCCTACAATGCAGGTATTATCATTTTTTCACCTGTTTTACAGATGAAGAAACTGGGCACTGATAAGTTATATACTTCAAAGAGTCTCATAGCTAGCAGATGGTATAACCAATATTTGTACCCGTATCTCAGAATTTGTCCACTTAACTGTTTCCTTATTTTTGCCTCTTGGTGTTCAGTACCAAAGAGACTTCTACGAAAGCTGTAGCTTAGCGCATAAGGATCAGAAAAGACTTGAAAGGCACACAATTCCTATTTTCCTGTTTTTATCTGAGGTTAGTCTTACATCCCCAGATAAGACGGGAAAGAACTGAACGGTCTTGATTACTGCTGTTTCCAATGCCTAGGCAATATCTGCTGCACAGGTGCTAGACAAATATTAGTGGAGGGAATACATGATTCACAATCAGAAGTTCAAAGCCATCATCACATAGTCTTTTTTTCCTAGCACCAATATTCCATAGGGTTTTAAATAAAGACTTTTTGGGGGTTGTTTTTAAAAAGAAATGGCATTTCAGGGGTTATCTATGGTTCTCATGTCATGGTGGTCGGGGGCGGGGGTGGATCTTTGCAGAGCACAATGTCAGAGAACCTCTGTTTATCAACTTTTTGTTTTTAGAGACAATGTCTTGCTCCCGTCACCCAGGCTGGAGTGCAGTTGCATGATCATAGCTCACTACACACTCAAACTTTTGGGCTCAAATGATCCTTCCGCCGAAGCCTCCCAAGTAGCTAGGACTAGAGGTGTGTGCCACCATATGTGGCTTGTTTATTAACTTCTTGAGTGATCCCTGTGGTTTTAACTGGAAACATTCCCTTTTTTTCTTTTTTTGAGACAGAGTCTCACTCTGTCACAAGGCTGCAGTGCAGTGGTATGATCTCGGCTCACTGCAACTTCCGCCTCCCAGGTTCAAGTGATTCTCCTGCTTCAGCCTCCTGAGCAGCTGGGATTACAGGTACACACCACCATGCCAGGCTAATTTTTAGTAGAGACTGGGTTTCACCATATTGGCAAGGATGGTCTCGAACTCCAGGCCTTGTGATCCACCCACCTCGGCTTCCCAAAGTGTTGGGATTACAGGCCTGATCTGCTGTGTGTGGCACTTTGCTTTCTATTTTAAACTTCAGCACAGCACATTAATGATGTTTAAACAGCTGCTAGTTTCCATTCTAGAGGAGTCTACATTTCAGTGATGAGCAGGAGAATGCTGATAAGTAGGGCTGAGGCAGAGTTCCTGGAATAAAGCGTGAGACTCAGCTTATCCTTCTGGGCTGTGTCAGGTGAATCGCAGGACTGTCATGGAACTCATTGCTCAACTCTACTCCTGAGAGTTTAGAAGATGTCCTCCATATCATTAGTTATAGGGCCTATCTGCATATAATTACTTCCTGGTTTTGACTTAGATGACCCAAATCGCCAAAATCTGTTGTGATCAGGCTCTCTTCCAGTGTTTCAGCCAGTTTTGCTGATAGGCGATATTTAGATAAACCTTCTAAAAACATTCATCTTATTTAAACTTTTAAGCTATGTGCTACCCGAATATATATCCAGCCCATTCCTTGTATTAGTTTGCTATTGGGCAAATATTCATAAAACAATGAAATTCATAAAAGGATGAAAATTTCATAAAACAATCAAAAAAGTTCTATATTGTATTATTGAAAACCATACTTGAAGCTAACCCAAATGCCTGATTGCCCATTCTCCTGTCCTGATGAATCTCTTTCCCATATTCCCTTTAGTTACCAGAAAAGCCCCCTAGAGTAATAGTTTTTAACTGGAGGTAATTTTGCCACCAGGGGACACTTGGCAATGTCGGGAGTCATTTTTGGTTGCCACAACCTAGAGGATGTTACGGGAATCTACTAGGCAGAGGCCAGGGATGCTGCTAAATACACAGGGCAGCCCCACAACAAAAATGTTCCTTCTCAAAATGTCAACGGTACTGCTGTTGAGAAACTTTACTCTAGAGAATGGGGGATGTTAATATCACGGGGATCACAATGAGGACATCTCTTGTTTATACTTATCAAATTTAATTTTCTTAACATTAAAATAATAAATCTGGTATTTATAAGTAGGTAGAGGAAAACACATGCTCTTAACAGAAATGATAAAGATGAATTATGAAACACCAACTTTGTGCTAGCCATTCTATCGGGTCCTTTATGTATATCTTCATCTCATCCTTATAATTCTATGAAAGAAGTATTGCTCTTCCCTTGTTTTACAGGAAGATAACTGCAGTTCATAGATGAATAAATGTCCTTATGGCCACATGGATACAGGGTAGGCAGGATTTGGATCCTAGTGTGACTACAAAGTCCATGTTCTTTCTACTACAGCTTCCAAACTATCCTTTGCCATTCAGGAGAGCACAGAAATAAAATTCTCAAAAATTTCAATCTCGTCTTCGATGACTTTTCTTTCAATTAATTCACTTGACCAGAAGTTCCTGTTCCACAGCTAGTCAGACAGAGAAGCCCATCCCCAGACTCATTTCCGCAGTTTACAGCATGTGTCTCCAGCTTGCCTCTCAAGCACAATCGTCCCATACATGGGAAAGCTGTGGTGCTCTGCAGACACTACATTGTTCTTGTGGTTTGTGGCCAAACTCCCTCACCGAGCCTCCCTTTTAACTGTTTCCTGGTTGATTTGTGAACAATTTTGTAGCCATTTCCCCAAGAAAATATCAAAGACTACTATTTTGATGTTCCCTGGTGAAGGGAGTGGCCTATTTTCAATTTTCTCACATATCTAATATTTTGGGGATAATATTTAGCCAAGTCGTACCACACCCCATTTCAAATATCTGCTTAGCTAGTTCTAAATATGTATATAAAACTTTTGAATCACTTTAACACTGTACCATAAGGATGTACACTCTTTTACACTATTATAAATATTTATTCTGGTTTTCTCAGTATGGGCAGCCAGGGCTAATACTTCAGGGAGGGTCTTCTCTTCTTAAACTAAAATCATAATTCTTGTTCTGTGGGACCTTGAAGATGATGAAATGAAGTTCATTAAATTACCTAGCTGTAGCCTCCTAAGAACAAAGGATTGGCTACTTGGCAAAACAATTTAATTGAAATCCTCATCCACATCTCAAAATAAATTTCTTTATTAAAAATTAATTAATTTATTTATTATACTTTAAGTCCTGGTGTACATGTGTGGATGGTGCAGTTTTGTTACATCGGTGTACATGTGCCGTGGTGGTGGTCTGCTGCATCCATTGCCCTGTCATCTATGTTAGGTATTTCTCCTAATGCTATCCCTCCCATATGCCCCCACCTGCTGCTATTCCTCCTCTAGTCCCCTACTCCCCAGTCCCCGGTGTGTGATGTTCCCCTCCCTGTGTCCATGTGTTCTCATTGTTCAACACTCACTTATGAGTGAGAACATGCAGTGTTTGGTTTTCTGTTCTAGTGTCAGTTTGCTGAGAATGATGGTTTCCAGTTTCATCCATGTCCCTGCAAAGGACATGAACTCATCCTTTCAAAATAAATTTCACTAAACATGATGTAAAGAAATAAAACTTTCTTTTTTTTGAAATGGAATTTCACTCTTGTTGCCCAGGCTGGAGTACAATGGCACGATCTCGGCTCACTGCAACATCTGCCTCCCAGGTTCAAGCAATTCTCCTGCCTCAGTCTTCCTAGTAGCTGAGATTATAGGCAGATACCATGATGCCCAGGTAATTTTTGTATTTTTAGTAGAGATGTTGGTCAAGGCTTGTTTCAAATTCCTGACCTCAGGTGATCTGCCCGCCTCGGCCTCCTGAAGTGCTGGGATTATAGGTGTGAGCCACCATAGCTGGCCAACATTCTTAATACTAGATGAAAGTATGGATGAGTATTCATTTTATCTCTGGATGAAGAAAGACTTTTATGTACAAAAGCAATGAAAATATTTTCAAAAGAATAGAGCAATAAGTTGAAGAACCAAAGCATAGTAAACTTTTCTTTATCAAAAATTATAAATAAAATTAGAAGTCAGCCATGGAGGTAGAGATTGGAAGGGGGAAAGGGAGGTGCCTGGGCCTAGGTTGCTGATAATGCTGTTTGTTGATCTGGGTTTGATTACATGATAGCTACACTTCTCATTGAGCAGTACATTTATTTTATATTCATACATACCTATATAGTCAACAAAAGTCAAAGGCAAACAGGTATATATTTCATGGATATGACAGAGAAAATGTAAAATAATAATGAAACTTTAACGATAAAAAAATTGACCATGGAAAATATAAATGAGTAATAAACACAGAAACAGTTTGAAATGACACATGCACATGTAAGTTCACTGTGGCACTGTTTACAATAGCAAAGACCTGGAACCAACCCAAATGCCCATCAATGATAGACTGGATAAAGAAAATGTGGCACATATACACCATGGAAAACTATGCAGCCATAAAAAAGGATGAATTCATGTCCTTTGTAGGGACATGGATGAATCTGGAAACTATCATTCTCAGCAAACTGACACAAGAACAGAAAACCAAACACTGCATGTTCTCACTCACAGGTGGGTGTTGAGCAATGAGATGTTGTTAATTGTTCACATGGACACAGGGAGGAGAACATCACACACAGGGGTATTTGGGGGGCAGGGGGCTAGCGAAGGGACAGTGGGGGGTGGGGAGGTTGGGAAGGGATAACTGGGAGAAATAGCTGATGTAGGTGACAGGGGGATGGAGACAGCAAATCACAGTGGCATGTGTGTACCTATGCAACAATCCTGCAAGATCTGCACATGTACCCCAGAACTTAAAGTACAATAAAAAACAATAATAAAAAAATAAAAGCAATGCATGCATATGATTAAAAACTCAACAATACAGTGTAGCAGAAGTAAAATCAAGTTTACCTCATTATTCTTTGACTCAGTCTTGCTCTTCTGGAAGAAATTACTATGAACACGGTCTTCTTCATTATTCCAGAAAGTTTCTATGTATATTAATAATGGAATTATACTATGGTAATGTTCATATTATTATCCTTCCTGAAAATTTCTATGCATATACATATGTATTTAAACCAAATGAAATCATACTGTACTGTATAATCAATTTTTTTTAACTGAACAATGTCTTTGCTTATTAGCACATGAAATTCTACCTCATTTTTTTTTTTTTTTTACGGCTTCACATTATTCCAGTGTATCGTGATTTAGTTAACTGTTTATTAATGCACATTTAGGCTGGTTTTTGTTTTTATTTTGTGATTACAAGAAATGTTGCAATTAAAATTTCTACATTTATTCTTTGGATATTCATTTTAAAAATTGTCAGAAAAATTCTTAGAAATGAAATTGCTGCCAGGTGTGGTGGCTCAAGCCTGTAATCCCAGCACTTTGGGAGGCTGAGGCGGGTGGATCACGAGGTCAAGAGATCGAGACCATCCTGGTCAATATGGTGAAACCCCGTCTCTACTAAAAATACAAAAAAGTAGCTGGGCATGGTGGCACATTGCCTGTAATCCGAGCTACTCAGGAGGCTGAGGCAGGAGAATTGCCTGAACCCAGGAGGCGGAGGTTGCAGTGAGCCGAGATCGCACCATTGCACTCCAGCCTGGGTAACAAGAGTGAAACTCCGTCTCGAAAAAAAAAAAAAAAAAAAAAAAAAAGAAAAGAAAAGAAATGAAATTGCTGAGTCAAAGGGAGATACATCTCATATATACCTTTTGCATTTTGCAAAATATTTTCAAATTGCTCTCCATTACAATTGTTTGTCAATTAAACATTAATTAAAAAAGAAGACAGGAAAAAATTGTTCTCTAAGGAGTTAGCTCCAAAATTTAGTTCTGCGAAAGTGCTGTCTTCCCATGCCTTTCCAAACAGTAGGTATCTGCAATTCAATTATTTATTTATTCATATTTTTTAGAGATGGGAATTTCACTCTGTCGCCCAGGCTGGAGTGCAGGCTAAAAAAAAAATTTTTTTTTAAACTTTTTTGTAGAGACAGGGTTTTGCTATGTTGCTCAGGCTGGTCTGAAACTCCAGGCCAAAGGCAGTTCTTCTGACAGTCTTTCAAGTTACTGGGATTACAGGCTTGAGCCACTGTGCCCGGCTCAATTAGTCTTTGACAGTCTAATAGGTTAAAAATGGCTTTTTATTTTAATTTGCGTTTTGTAATTATATGCAGAGTTGAAGATTTATGAAAAAATATTTAACCTCAGAACTTGAGCAGAGAGAGGAGGTTGTCCATGATGGAGTGGGATGGGGAGAGGAGAGGCAGCAGCATTGGGTGGAACCCAGTTGGGTACATCACCGACATATAGGTAGTATTTAAAGCCACAGCAGTGGATGAGAGAACCATGGTGAAAGAAGAGAGAAAAGGCTGAGGATGGAATCTGCCTCTAGTTTTAACCCGACCACGGCTTCTCTGAAACCAAGATATCCATTTCTTTCTTATCCTCACTAAGACCTCCCAACTCACCTAGTTTTCTGACAAATGATCTTCCGATAATGTTTGGGGCTATTTCATAGGTGGTGGCGATCAGTTCACAGGTTTGACCTCTGCTCTGGGAGCAAGGGATTGCTAACATTCTCCTTTCAGGTCCCTACGTGGTTTTGATTCCATTTGATTTCTGGTTCAACAGCTATGGCCTTGTGGAGAGGCCCTCACCTCCTCCCTCATACTTATCTGCATCCCTTTGAATTTTCCCAGCCTCTCAGAGCAGCTCTGCGGCTGAGAAACAAAGCTGGTGGATATTCTCACCACTTCCACAGCCCCACTGCCAGAGGACTGCTCTAATTTGGTATTTATCTGGCTCCAGCTCACCGTCCTCTGACCTGCTTGGATTCAGCTGGGACTCTGATTTCCTTGGTTCTACATTGGCTATTGCTACCACTCGGGCTCTGAGTGGAGCTTCCTCAGTTTGCCTCTCACCCTCCTACAGCTGCTGAAGGAGACATTTCTGAAAATGTGCTGCAGATGTGAATATTTTCTGAAAGTGTCTGTGGCTGACCCAGGCTAATGACGTAGTCGGCCTGCTAAGCACTGCTTCTCCGGAACAAACCCTTGACCCCTCTTCCTTTCTCTTTACTTGGACTTTGAGCGCTTTCTATCCCACTTTATCCTGGTGCTCTGCTCTCTGCTTGGCTGGCTTAGCTGCTATTTTTTTTTTTTTTTTAAGTCCATAGCTTTAACTCTTCTAAAAATTCTGCCATTGTCTCTCTTGATAATTAAGTACTCTCTACCAATGTGGTCTCCTAGGAGGGGAGGGGGTCAGAAGAGAGGAGAAGAAAACAGAGGAGAATTAACATGAATTAAGCAAAGATTTTGTGCCAGGCACCAATGCTAAGGTGCTTCACACGTTATCTCTTTAATCTCCCCAAAACTTTGAGAATGGGTCATTTTAGCCATTTTACAAACAGGAAAATAAAAGAATTGAGAGGTAAAATTATTTGACTCTAATCATTCAATAGAAAGAACTGAAATTCAGCTAATATAAATGTACAGGCTGTTCTATATTTAGTGTGTGAGGAAGCTTCATTTTCCTTAAGTTGGATGACATATGTCTATTATGGCAGACCAAAACCCCAGTGGATGCTCTGGTTTTGTTTGTTTTTGCTTTTGTAACCATGTAAGCTTATAAAACTGTTTGGATCATGTGAAGTTCCTTAAAGCATTTTCATAGGCGTGGAATCATCCCGACAGTGCTGTTTTCCGGCATTGAGCTTAGTGCAGTTACTGCTGGCTAATACCACAGGTATTCTTGCCCAGCTGCCTGTACCCACTCTGTACTTGCTGCATTTGGACTTTACATTTGTCTGCATCACAACCATTTTATAAGTTCGTGCTCTGATCATTTTTTGTCTTTGGGAATTTTTTTTTTCTGTAAAAATTTCAAAAGTTTTGAAGTGGCAATATAATTTGCTAAGCAAAAATAGTATTTTAGTGTAGTTTCATTTTGGATTGGCTCTATGAATGAGATTAAGCATTTTTTGACTGTTAGGTAAAAGCCATTTGTAGGTCCCTCTTGTGAGTGACACTCATTTTCTTTGTCCATTTTTCTAGTGGATCATTGGTCTATTCTTACTGAGTCACAGAAATTCTTCATATATATAGAGGAAATTAGCACTTGTGATAAGGGTTGCAAACGTTTCTCCCAGTTTGTTGTTTGTGTTTTAAACTTTGTATTTTAGAATACCTAGAACTTTTTGTTTTTATGGTGTCCAATTTATCATTTTTTTGAGAGTTTTTGTTTGTTTGTTTTTGAGATGGAGTCTCATGTTGTCAGCCAGGCTGGAGTGCAATCTCGGCTCACTGTAACCTCTGCCTCCCAGGTTTACGTGATTCTCCTGCCTCAGCCTCCAGAGTAGCTGGGATTATAGGCACCCACCACCTCACCTGGCTAATTTTTGTATTTTCAGCAAAGACAGGGTTTCACCACATTGGCCAGGCTGGTTTTGAACTCATGACCCCAGGTGATTCACCTGCCTCGGTCTCCCAAAGTGCTGGGAATACAGGTGTGAGCCACCACACCAGGATTTTTGAAAGTTTTATGACAAACTTAAAAGCATTTTCCCTACTTAAGACTGTAAGGAGATATTTTCATGTTTTCTGCTAGTATTTTTACACATTTCTTTTAAAACTATCATCATTTTTGTCATGATTTTGTGATAGGCTCTCAGTGATTCTCCCTGCCTACAGCTTCAGGACCCCTTGAATCCATCTTTCCCCAGTGGCTACCATGATCTTAAAATGCAGGTTGGATCCTGTTACTTTCCTGTTCAAAATAGTTTGTGGTTTTTGTAACCCACAGATTAAGACCAGCTCCTTAACATGGTGCACCCAATGATATGACTGTTGTTATTTCTCCTCTGTACTCTCTCACTTTGATGACTATTCATAAGATGCTCCTTTTGTCTGGAAGCTTCAGCTTTATGCCATCTCAAGTTCCATCTTCTTAGAAAACCCTTGTAATTCCACCATGGGTAGGCTTAGCCATCATCTCCTTGATGAGGCCTCCCCTGACCTCTGCCCAAGGTAAGTCTTTTCTTGTCTGAGCTCCAGCACTCGGTATGTACCTCTATTGTATGTTTCTCATGTGGTGGCTTTGCTGGTTCACTTTTCTTCTCTATCACCAGGGCAGGGCTGTGTTTTATTAGTATTTGCACTCCCAGGGAATGCACAGATTTTGGAACAGAGCAACAGCTCAACACTGTTTTGCTGGAATGAATGAGTTTCCTTGTTTTGTTTCAGTATTATTCAAAGCAGGATTAGGAAATACTTACATCAGAATGACCTAGGATGCTTATTTTGAAAAATGGAAATTATTGGACCCACCCTAGATATACCACATCAGACTCTCTAGGGAATGAAGGTCAGGAGTCCTCATTTCTTTTTACTAAACTCCATATGTGATTATTACACATTCTAAAGTTTAAAAACTACTGTTACTACTTATACCTACAAAAGGCTTTTAAATGTCACACCTGAGAACAGAGGATCATTTGAAGAGAAGTCCTAGGTATTAGGGTACAAGACAAGTGACATAAATTTATGGTATGTCCATAAAATGGGATATTTATGCATCTATTAGAATTTATAAGCTATATTTTCTCTTATGAACATTCTCCAAGAGCTGAAAATTGAAAAAAAAAAAAAAGGAAAAAACAGGACCATATGGTTATACATAAGCTCAGAAAACCTTCTGGAAGATTACACAGAGAACTGTTAGAAATGCTTATCCCTGGGGAGTGAGATTGGGGTGGCTGGAAAGTTGTAAGCTTGTATTGTTATCTGTGCTATTCTATACTGTTTAAACATTTTCAATCCCTACTTCACTTTTATATTATTTAAAGTCTTTCTTATTGTATCACATATTAAAGTAATAAAGTAAAAAAGTAATAAGGTAATAAGTTGCTTTTCTATATCTAATTTTAAAATGTAATAGAATATCATAAAATTTGTATATATCTTCCACGTTGTCACACAAGTAATTCAGTGAAAGAAGTTCAGGCTGTAGAAATCAAAATACCTGGGTTTTAAAAAAAAGATTGACATGAAATTCACATGACATTAGAGTAACCATTTTATTTTTTTATTTTAATTTTTTTTAGAAATGGAGTCTTGCTATGTTGCCTAGGCTGGAGTATAGTGGCTATTTACAAACAGTCATAGCCTCAGGCTTCCAAGTGGCTGGTACTATAGGTGTGGCCCCCATGCCTCACTAAGATGAACCATTTTAAAGTAAGGAATTCAGTTCATGTTGTGCAACCAACACCTTTATCTAGTTCCAAAATATTTTCATCACCTGTTTCATTATCAGCAATTTCATGGGCAGCTAATAATCTGTGTTCTGTCTCTATGGATTTACGTATCCTGAGTATTCATGTGAATGGAATAAATTAATGTAACTCCTTGTGTCTGGCTTCTTTCACTTAGCATAGTGTTTTCAACATCCTGTAGTATGTCCTAGCACTTTATTCCTTTTTTGATGAGTTATATTCTCTTGTACAGGTATAAGACTTGGTTTTTAGACCAGACTCCACTTAGTTCTTGCCTTGAGGTGAGCAAGACACTACCCTATCTGAGCCTTAATTTTCTAAACTCTAAAATGGGGATGGTAATAAGAATTTGGATACCTGTGTCACAAAATTGTGGATATAAAATGAGGGACTGCACATGAAAGTGCCTGCTATGTGATTAGACCAAACAGAATGTGCTGAACCCAGATCCAGACCCAGATCTACACCCAGACCCAACCACTGGAGTGGAGCTGGAGCTGCAGGCAGCAGCCCCGGTTGCAGTACAGAAAGAACTCCAGCTAGGAGGGAGCGGAAGCGCTGAAGGTGGTAGTCTGTGCAAATTGTCAGCAAGAGAGAAGCTTGGCAAAGAGAAAGGCAGTGTCTCCTAGATGGCTGGAATTCAGTCTCAGGGTATCCAGGGATCTCTGAAATCTGAGATTCCTGTGAGGAAACAGTTTCCTTTGGGGGTTAGGGACTGGTCTGTCATCTCAGCAGAGGACAGGAAGGAGGGGTCATCCAAGTCAGAAATCTGCCTGTAGGGAAGCCAACTAGCAATAGGTATCCAGACGCGAGGGAACAAAGTGGATCTCAGCAATCAGAGTAGGAGTCCCAAGTCAGTCTGGCCCTAAGACTCACTTATGCTGCCTTGTTGAACTAGGGTTTACTTTCTGCCCAGGGGCAGAATTGATCCCAAAGACTCCCTTCTTAGGAGGGGAAGCGGAGCCCTTGGTGGTGAGGCAAGAACACACCTGAGCGACATTTTGCAGAGATTCAAGTGATATGTGGTCATGGCTTTATTTCTCTTCCTCATAATTCAATATGTTATAGAATTGGCTCATATAACAACCTACATGTTATAAGTTGGTACAAAAGTAATTGTGGTTTTTGCATTGCTGAAATTTGCCATTTGATATTGGAATACATTCTTAAATAAATGCGGTTATGTTGTACATCATTTGAATCCATATTTCTCATTTTATGTTTTTTATTTTGCTAATGATTTATTACTTGCTGTTTATTTTATATTTATTTTAGACTATGGAAATAATGTTAGACAAAAAGCAAATCTGAACAATTTTCTTACTCAAATTCAAAATGGGTCATAAAGCAGCAGAGACGACTGGCAACATCAACAATGCATTTGGCCCAGGAAATGCTAATGAACAAACGTACAGTGTGGTGGTGGTTCCAGAAGTGGTGGTTCAAGAAGTTTTGAGAAGGAGAAGAGAGCCTTGAAGATGAAGAGAACAGTGGCTAGCCATTGGACGTTGACAACAACCAATTGAGAGCACTCATGGAGGCTGAGCCTCTAGCAGCCACACAAGAAGTTGCCCAAGAACTCAAACTCGACGTCAACTATTCTACGATTGTTCATCATTTGAAACAAATGGAAAGGTGAGAAGGCTCGATAAACAGGTGCCTCAGGAGCTGAGCAAAATTTTTTTTTAAATAGCCATTTTGAAGTGTCATCCTCTCTTAGTCTACAAAACAACAACGAACCATTTCTCAATTGGATTGTGCAATGAAAAGTGAATTTTATATGACAACCGGCGACAACCAGCTCAGTGGGTAGACCAAGAAAGAAGCTCCAAAGCACATCCCAAAAAGCCAAACTTGTTCCAAAACATAGTCATGGGCACTGTTTGGTGGTCTGCTGCTGGTATGATCCACTATAGCTTTCTGAGGCCCGGTGAAACCATTACATCTGAGAAGTAGGCTCAGCAAATTGATGAGATGCACCAAAAACTGCACCACCTGCAGTCAGCCTTGGTCAACAAAAGGGCACAATTCTCCACGACCGTGCCTGACTGCACATCACACACCAATGCTTCAAAGGTTGGACAAATTGGGCTATGAAGTTTTGCCTCATCTACCATATTCACCTGACCTCTTGCCAACCAGCTACCACTTCTTCAAGCATCTCAACAACATTTTGCAGGGAAAACGCTTCCACAACCAGCAGGATGCAGAAAATGCTTTCCAAGAATTTGTCGAATCCCAAAGCTTGAATTTTTGTACTGCAGGAGTAAACAAACTTATTTCTTGTTGGCAAAAATGTGTTGATTGTAATGGTTTCTACTTTGATTAATAAAGAGGCATTTGAGCCTAGTTATAATGATTTAAAATTCACGGTCCAAAACTACAACTTTTGCACCGACCTTAGATAGTGACTCTGTAACACAACAATAGGCAGTTCAGTCATCAGGAGTAGGTCAATGCTGGGCGCGGTGGCTCACGCCTGTAATCCCAGCACTTTGGGAGGCCGATGCGGGTGGATCACTAGGTCAAGAGATCGAGACCATCCTAGTCAACATGGTGAAACCCTGTCTCTACTAAAAATACAAAAAATTAGCTGGGCATGGTGGCACATGCCTGTAATTCCAGCTACTCAGGAGGCTGAGGCAGGAGAATTGCCAGAACCCAGGAGGCGGAGGTTGTGGTGAGCCGAGATCGTGCCATTGCACTCCAGCCTGGGTAACAAGAGCAAAATTCTGTCTCAAAAAAATAAAAATAAAAAAGAGTAGGTCAAACTGTTTCTTCAGAAAAACAAACTCATTTAAGTATTTTTTCATTTTTTAGCTAACAGTTTATAAGTCAATCATAGAAAAATAATAATAAAATAAGTATAATTAATTAAATAATAATAAAAACCTGTAATTATTTTAGGTCCTCTAACAGCTTATGCGATTTGAGAATAGCAATAATTTGTACCAATTCTCCAAAATTGACAAACTCATCATCAGAAGGGAGAGAAGCTGGGTGAAGGGAGGTACTGACTTGTTTGGGAATCAGGTGATGAAAAGCTCCTTTGCTTCCAGGATTACTCTTCTGTCACTAGATGATATGTCTGCAATGGAATTTGCTGATAAAAGACAATTTTGCTTTTATGTGCCTTTGCTTATGGGACAATTAATAATCTCCTTTGCCTGCCTCCTCATTCAGCTGTTACAAGACTGCTCAGGGGACTCTGAAACAGAAGGCTCTGTGCTCCCCTCTATTTAATTATCCTCTGCACTCCCAGAGAAATGAAGTGAGCCTTCTGCTCAGAATAACCTTGTGACCACAGCCTTGACCCTTTTTCCAATGTAGTGCCACTTCTCCTTTAATCATATTGTGCTTACTCAGCTAGCTGGAGTACAGGTGTTATTAGCTTAGCTGCATAAATATAGTTGAATTAGAGGTAGTCAGCTTAGGTACAGACTCCCCTGCACTTCACAAGCTTCTTTTTCAGTTCTAATGTCTAGATAACCACATCCTCCACCTCTTAAACCTACTCATTCTCTGATGCCCCAGCCTCTTAAGATTGAGTTTAATAATGATTATAACTACTATCAAAACACCTGCTGTGGGCTAATATGTCCATCACAACTGCTGTACCTTTTTGACAGTTTCTGGCGTGCCAGCCATTATTCTCGACACTTTACATATATTCATTAATCCTCCAAAAACTCTGTGCATTGATACTATGATTTGCTCCATATGAAAGATGATAAAAGCAAAGACCAGGGAGGTTAAGAAACTTTCCCAAGGTAACACGCCTACTAAGCATTAAAGCTAATTTGGAAATTACATAGTTTGGTTTCAAAAGCTGCACTCTGGACTGCTACCCTATACCTTTTTTTGCTTTACAAGCACTATCTCTAATTATTCTTCATTAATTCAACAAGCATGTCTTGAGCATCTACTATGGGCCAGAACAGATTCTTGGTGCTAGAATACAAGTGATCAGAACAGAAATAAAGCCTTGTCTACATGGAGCTTCCATTCTAGGTGTAGAAATAGACAATAGCTAACATAAGTAAGTAAAATATATTGTATGTTAGTGTCTTATTCTGTTCAGGCTGCTATAACAAAATGTGATAGACAAATGGCTTATAAACAACAGAAATGTATTGCTCATGGTGGTAGAGGCTGGGAAGTCCAAGATCAAGGTTCCAGCAGATTTGTTGTCTGGTGAGAGCCAGCTTTCTGGTTCACAGATGGTGTTTTCTTGCTGTGTTTTCACAAGGAGGAAGGGCTGAGGCTTCTCTCTGGGGTTTCGTGTGTAAAGGCACTAATCCCATGCATGAGGTCTCTACTCTCACTACTTAATCACCTCCTAGAGGCCCCACCTCCTAATGTCATTATATTAGGGGTTAGGGTTTCAATATAATTGTGGAGAGGACACACTAGGTTCATTGCAGCTAATTAGTGATAACTGCTAAGGGGAAAAAACCAATGCAGAGAAGGCATCTGGGAGAAGAGATGGTTGAACTTTTTGGCAGAGTGCCAAAGAGATCCTAACTAAGAGGGTGCTATTTGAATACAGAAAACCAAACCGAGACCTGGAGAAGAGCACTCCAGGCAGAGAGTAGAGTCCGTGCCAAGGTCCTGAGGCAGAAGCGTGGTTGGTGTGTTTGAAGCATAGCAAGGAAGCCCGTGGAGCTGCTCTGTGGGGAGTGAGGGGAGAGAAGCAGAATAAAAGGTCAGAGACCTAACAAGAGATCAGATCTGGTAGGACTGTAGTAGCAGGGACTTGGGCTTCTACTCTAAGTGAAATGGAGGAGACCCTCTGAATCTCAGAGACTGACATGATCTGACAGGCTGCTGGGCAGGAAAGGGAGTGCAGCAGTGAAGGCAGCAGTGCATTCAGGAGCTTTCCATTAATACAGTGAGGGCTGATGGTGCCTCAGGACGAAGTATACAAGATAGTCATTGCTATTATTTTCAGAGAAGGTGTTTTGTTTTTTAATTATTATTATTATTTTGAGATGGAGTTTTGCTCTTGTTGTCCAAGCTAGAGGGCAATGGTACTATCTTGGCTAACTGCAACCTCTGCCTCCTGGGTTCAAGCGATTCTCCTGCCCCAGCCTCCCAAGTAGTTGGGATTACAGGCACCAACCACCATGCCTGGCTAATTTTTTAAATTTTTAGTAGCAACGGGGTTTCACCATGTTAGCCAGGCTGGCCTCAAACTCCTGACCTCAGGTGATCTGCCCGCCTTGGCCTTCCAAAGTGCTGGGATTACAGGCATGAGCCACCATGCCTGGCCAAGAGAAGGTGTTCTTATTTACTAGTTTTATAAAATTGAAACTCAAAGAGATTAAGTAACCAGACCAAAGTAAACTAGCTAGTGAGAGCAGCACTGGGATGTAAACGCAATTCTAATTTTCCTGAGTCCATGTGTTTTTCTCTGCTGCACCAAGAATCTTTGCAGCACAGTCCTCAGTTCAAAGTCAAAACTAAATTGCCTCTGGAATATTAAGGATAAAGATCCCTTGAATTTTGATGAATGATGTCTCCCAATTCATTGACCTATTTATTAATTTATCCATCAACTCACACCTCTTGGGAGAATTGCTATTAATGTTTCCTGCAACAAGTCAGGACTGGGATGGGAACTGGGAAAGGGCAGTGTAGATATGGTGGTGGGACATGAGTAAGTCATGAGAGAAGGCCTTGGGAAGGCAGGAACTAGAACGTCAGATAAGACATGACAAAATCCTCATGCACGTCTCCTGGATTTGGGGGCCTAAGTGTCCAACTTGCCTCCTCACCTCATTTGATATCATCAAGCAACTTTGAATTGTTAATTTACCAAATAAAAGCATGTCAATTTTTTTTTCTCCTAATGATCAAAGGAATACCTGAGACTTGGCACAGTATGGTGGATTGAGCCCATCTTCCTGCCTCCCACTCACCCCAAAGACCGACGATGTCTCTAACTAGAAGATAAGAAGGGGTGCTGGTGTGTTCTGTAGACCAGAGGTGGTGAGAAAGTCCTAAAAGATGGGAAACAAATGGGGAGAACTACAGTCCCAAACTTTCTGCCAAAGATGGGAGTGGCTTCAGTGGGGTCTTAGAAGGAGGGAATACGCCAAGCAGGATGGAGCTCTGCTGACATAGTCAGAGGAAGAACTGGGTACCAGAGTGGGAGCAGCCCAGTGCTATGCCAAGTAAGGGCCAGGATGGGTACCTTCCCAGGAGGAGCTGTATGTGGAAGCCCCAGAAGCAGAGCAGATATCCTGGTGGCTGCCACACCAGGAGGAACCAGGAGCCTGGAGGCCAGCTCCTGAGATAGTCTGGAAGCTCATTCTGACTGTCTCTCACCATCTCAGGAGACAAATTGGGTAAAACCTGATTTTCTTTATAGGCTTTTTAGCACCATTTAATTTTTCTAATGTATGTGAAAGCATTACTTCAATAAAAATCAAATTTAAATATCTGCAAATTTGATAAATAGGGCTAACCACTAGAAACTACATATATGAAATAAGAGAAAGAAGATTTAATTTACAGGGTGAAAGGATACAAAGAGAAAAAATGAGAAGGCATAGTAGAAAGAAAGCAAAATATAATGGTCATAAAGTCCAAAAATATCAATAATCAGAAATATTAAAAGACAAACACTTTTAGGTTGGAACAATAAAATTTCACCATGAAATAACTCAGAAAAGTAGATCATAAAGAATTGGCAATTGATTTATCAGGTGAATGTAACAAAAAGGCAAATATAAAAATATTTGTATCATACCAAATGAAATCCAAGTTAAGAACGTAATTTAATGTTCTTAACATTAAAAGGGGCTGGGTGCAGTGGCTCATTTGCTGGACCCCCAGAGCCTGGATCTCACTTTGTCACCCAGGCTGGAGTGTAGTGGTACAAACACAGTTCACTGTAGCCTTGACATCCCAGGCTCAAGTGATCCTTCCACCTCAGACCCCCAAGTAGATGGGACTACAGGCTGGTACTACCATGCCTGGCTAACTTTTGTAATTTTAGTAGAGATGGAGTTTCACCATGTTGGGCAGCCTTGTCTCAAACTCCTATCCTCAAGAGATCTACCTGCCTTGGCCTCTCAAAGTGCTGGGATTACAGGCGTGAGCCACCGTGCTTGTCCACGCTGAATGTGTCTTTTTTTTTTTTTTTTTTTTTTTTTTTTTTTTTTTGAGACGGAGTTTCGCTGTTGTTACCCAGGCTGGAGTGCAATGGCGCGATCTCGGCTCACCGCAACGTCCGCCTCCTAGGTTCAGGCAATTCTCCTGCCTCAGCCTCCTGAGTAGCTGGGATTACAGGCACGCGCCACCATGCCCAGCTAATTTTTTATATTTTTAGTAGAGACGGGGTTTCACCATATTGACCAGGATGGTCTCGATCTCTTGACCTCGTGATCCACCCGCCTCGGCCTCCCAAAGTGCTGGGATTACAGGCTTGAGCCACCGTGCCCGGCCGAATATGTCTTTAAATCATCAGTCTACATGTGGAATTCAAAGCTATGAGAGAGTTGGGATTACCCAGAGAGAGAATGAGGGTAGAGAAAGGAACATTTCCTACTATTTAACCTTGGAATGAATAAATGTGAGCAAGAAGAAAGAAACTGAGTAATAAAAAAATGATAAACCTATTCTGTCCTGAAAGTAAAGAAAGTATTCCAAGGAGGAAGGAGTGATGTATCAGGCCAAATACCACCGATACCATCACCTACTGAGTAATGAGAGTTGGCCATTAGATTAGCCACACTAAATCCAACAGATCATCAAAAGAAAATCTTAAAACTGTAATAAAATACAATTTATCATGGAAAATCAAGAATACTTCAACATCAGAAAATCTATTAATGTAATTATCTACATTCACACACTAAAGGAAATAAATCATATGATCATTTCAATAGATGGTGTAAAATCATTTGATAAAATTTAGTCATTCCTGATTTGAAAAGCAATTAGTTGTCCTACATGCAGGTACATGTTTTTAATGTTGTCTATCTTCTGTGCTGTTCCTGTAAGTTTGCTATTAAAATATGTTAAACCATTAAAAAAAATTAGAAAACTAGAAACTATTTAATTTTTTAAACTTGATGAAGGATATTGGTGTGTTAGAGCAAAATCTGTAACAGGGATTGTCAAACTTTTTCTAATGGGGCAAATAGTAAATATTGTAGGTTTTGCAGGCTACTTGCTGTCTCTGTTGCATAGCCTCCCTCCTCCTCCTCCTCCTCCTCCTCCTCCTCCTCCTTCTCCTCCTCCTCCTTTCTCCTTTTTCACTGCTGCTATTTCTCTACAATCCTTTAAAACATAATAGCTCTTGTAGCTCTCAGGTTATACAAAAACAGGTCACTGGCCAAGTGGCTTTGAATTTGTCCACCCTTAATCCATAGTTAGCAGTATTCAAATGGTGTAGAATTATTTGTTACATGCTATTCAAATGGTGTAGATGTATTTCAATTAAATTTAAGACAAGGATTCCTACTATTGCTGCTATTACTGACATGAAAGAAATTTTTGATAACGTGTTAAGGCAGAAAATAAAAAATGAAACAATAATTATATGTATTGAAAAGTGTTATCGATCCAGCAATTATTCACCTCTTTCCTTGCTAATAAGAACCCAAATTTCATCCATTTTTTAATTGTCACATCAGATGTGCTACCTGGAGCTGCTGCAGTCATTTTGTAATCATGATGAGAACTAGCCTAAGAAAAAGTTTATATGTTGCAATTGGAAAGATGTAAAAACCTGGACCAGCAATGACACATCCTCGAGATGCTGTACTAATCAAGTCTGGAGCATTCGCCTCAGGATGTGCACTATGTACATTATAAATCTCTTTATTGTTTGAGTCTGTGGTTGTTATTCACAGTCAAAAGCATTCTGACTGGATATTTTTATTTGTAGGCATTATCATTGCATATGTTAAAAAAAAAAAATCCAAAGAATAAACTGACCCATAGAACTGCTAAGACTGATGTATTCCAGAAAGTACTCTACCATGATCAAGTTAGAAAAAAATCAATAGCTCTCTTGTGCACAGCAATAACCAGTTAGAATCTATTATAGGAAATAGTTTTGTCTTTAACACACATGCCTCAACTGGATTTAACATTTTAGTAAGAAGCTTAGACAAATTCAACTTGCTCCCGCACGAGTCTTTATTGCTAGGAGAGCTGTCAGACCTGAACTCTGCAGGGTAGACCTGCCCATGAGAGGGGGCTGGTCTGATCTGAGCATCCTTCAGTCTGCTGGTCTCTTCTGGGGCCCCAGTCTGGATGCACCTGCTTGTAGTGCAGCCCAGAGGGGAGGTACCCCCTGGGGCCTGCATGATAGTGCCTGTGTGGCCAGACAATGTGACCAACAGAGAGCTCCAGCACAGTGGCCCACATGGACATGTACCAGGCTGCCCATGCCCTCCCTCACTTTCAGCCTCCCCTGTGCTGCTTTGCACTTGTCCACAGCCACCCCCTCACATCACTTTGCCAGCATGTGTGTGCACATGTGGTCCCTGCTTCCCCTTTTCTGCCAACCTGTGGGTCTGCATGCCCCTTACCCCCGCCATACAACTACTGCCAGCATGAGTGCAACTTCTACCTGCCAGAACCCCATCCCTGTGCTGACATTGCCACAGTACAAAACTAGGCACAGAGAACAGCTGACCCACCCTCAACCACCAGCACCCCACACCTGTGCTAACACCACCACTGATGAGAATGTATACACAGACACCCCGGCGAGGGGAAGACTCCCATGCTGTGCTGCTGCCACTACGAATGCTGGTCAAATGACATGAACAGACACTTTCAAAAGAAGACATTTGTGCAGCCAACAGTCTATGAAAAAGCTCAATATCATTGATCATTAGAGAAATGTATATCAAAGCCACGATGAGAGACTATCTCACACCAGTCAGAATGACTACTACTAAAAAGTCAAAAAAATAACAGATGCTGGTGGCATTGCAGAGAAAAGGGAACACTTATGCACTGCTGGTAGGAATGTAGATTAGTTCCACCATAGTGGAAAACAGTATGGCTATTACTCAAAGAGCTAAAAACAGAGCTACCATTTGACCCAACAATCCCATTACTGGATATATACTCAAAGGAGTATGATCATTCCTTTGTGAAGATACATGCATGCACATGCTCACTGCAGCACTTGTCACAATAGCAAAGACATGAAATCAACCTAAATGTCCGTCAATGGTAGACTCAATTAAGAAAATCTAGTACATATACACCATGGAATACTATGCAGCCATAAAAAAGAATGAGATTGGGTCCTTTGCAGGAACATGAATGGAGCTGGAGGCCATTATCCTTAGCAAACTAAGGCAGGAACAAAACAAAATATCATGTTTGTACTTATAAGTGGGAGATAAATAATTAGAACACATGGACACATAGAGGGGAACAACACATACTGGGTCCTACATGAGGGAGGAGGGTGAAGGAAGGGAGAGGATCAGAAAAAAATAACCTATTGTGTATCACAGCAGGGTATAAAAAATACATACTGTCGGTGTAAGCGTAGAGTTGTTTTGACACGCATTTGGGCAGTGCCTATTAATAATTATGAAGAATTTTAATGGGTTTTATATTAACTAAGCAATTCAATTTCCAGATATCTATTTAAAGAACAGCTAGGCAGGCCGGGCATGGTGGCTGGTGCCAGTAATCCCAGCACTTTCAGAGGCCGAGGCAGGCGAATCACGAGATTTAGATCATCTGATGACCTGACTGAGATCACCTGATCACGGCAGATCAGGAGATGGAGACCATCCTGGCTAACACAGTGAAATTCTGTCTCTACTAAAAATACAAAAAATTAGCTGGGTGTGGTGGTCCATTCCTGTAGTCCCAGATACTCAGGAGGCTGAGGTAGCAAAATTGCTTGAACCCAGGAGGCAGAGGTTGCAGTGAGCTAAGATCGCACCACTGCATTCCAGCTGGAGCAACAGAGTGAGACTCCATCTCAAAAAAAAAAAAAAAAAAAAAAAAGAAAGAAAGAAAGAAAGAAAGAAAGAAAGAAAGAAAGAAAGAACAGCTAGGAAATGTGTGTAAAAAGTTTTATTCAAAAATTTTAATTGTACCAATGTTTTAATTAGGCCAAGTTTGAAAAACAAAACAATGCCAAATGCCTAAATTTCTATCAACAAAATAATGGTTACATGATTTTAGAGTACAACTGTGATATTGAATATTATGCTTTAGTTAAAAAGAGTAAGATACCCCTCTATGTCTTACATATGAAGACTCCCAGGACATATTGTTAAATAAAACCAGAAAGTAGTTGAGTAACACATACTGTATGATATAATTTGAGGGGAAAAATAGCACCTGTAAACCTAAACCAGTATGGTTAAACGTGCAAAAAACGTCTAGAAGAATATGCTGTCAATAGTCTTATTTCTGGAAAGGGGACTGTAATTGGAGGTTGGTCAAGACAGTACAATTCTATTATATAGCGTAATATTTTAAAAGTGAGACTGTATTCATCTATTAGTTATTTAATTAACAAATTCATAAATAAGAGCAATACATACTCAACTGTAAAAAGAAGCAAACAAAAAGTACAGAAGTATATTAAATGGAAAGTGAAAGTTTCCCTGTCAAACCTCTAGAACATAACCACAACAAAACCTTACGTATCTTATCCTAAACATATTTGTGCATGTACACAAACAACTCATTGTTGTGTTAGAGAAATAGGATCATGTTTTAACTCTTAATATTTTTATGTATCATAATAGCTGACACCTTTTAAAAAATGATTCACTCATTTAACTGCTATTTATTGAGCACATACTCAGCACCAAACACTTTTCTAGGGTTGCCACTATTGTAAGCACGTAGCTCTAATTCTTCTCTTTGATAAAATTGTGTAATGGTCTTCTAATTGGATTCACTGTGATCTTATATTTTGCCAATACCTGATTGATGGAAATTTAGGTTGTTCCTATTTTATACATGATAAACACTGCCGTGATACACTTCCATGTTCAGAACTTGTACAGACATCTTTGCACACTTTTTTTGATATTTCTCTAGGATAAATTGCCCATAGTGGGATAGCTGGGCTAAAGGGTATAATACACAATATAATATTACTATGCCTTTTCACATTGCCTGTGGAAATCTTATAAGATCAAGGTATAAGAATTCTGGATCCCAAATGCCTTCAACAATATTACAAATTATGTATCTTTAAGTCTTGGTGATGTGGAAGTCAGCAAATTATACCTCAGTGTATTAACTTTTTTGTCTTTGGTGATAAATGTGGTTAAGGTTATTTCAAGGTTCTATTAACTTTTTGTCTTCTTGTGAATTGCCTGTTCACATCTTTTGTTTGTTTTCTGCTGAAATGTTTATCTTTTTCTTATTCAAGTATTCTAAAGACATTAAACTGATGTTTGCTAAATATTTTCAAAAGCGTGTACATGGAAGCCTTGTGCTTGCTTTAAAAACATGCATGGCTGAAGACTGGCTGGGCTAAAAGACTGCACGACTAATTATGATAGGACAGAAATGGACTCTAGTGCTTCCCAGCAAAGAGAAAAAAGTTTTGTAATGATCGAATGTAAAAATATTAACATATCAGTCACTGTTCTATAGCTTATGGCAGTAAAGGGTAGATTATGTTGTTTGCCAATGTTTTACACTTCTCATAACACCTTTAAAGCCACAAATGCTTGGCTTAGTCTTGCTAAACTCTATGAAAATTAAGATCCTAGGTATTACAGTTCTGAATTAGTCAGAATTATTTGGGTTGCAAGTGACAGATAACCAACTTGAATGAGTTTAAGGTCAGCAGAGACATATTGGAAAGATTTTAGGGCATGCCACTATCTGTGGGAAGAGCTGACATGTGATGCCTGACTGGGGCTTAGGGTCTTGATCACTAATAATCTTCAAGACTTGCTCTTTACTACACCTGGTTTCTCTCCTATAGTAGTTGGATTTGTTAGCGTGGAAGTGAAAATGGGGACCAATGGCTCCTGAGCCTCTCTCTCCTTGATTATACTACTATAATCTCCTCAATGATACTACTACACAATGACTTGATTATATTAGGTTGGTGAAAAAGTAATTGCCACTTTGCCACTAAAAGTAATGGCAAAAACCACATTACTTTTGCACCGACCTAATACTACTGGTAGATCATACCCATTTCACTTTGCCTCTGCTATTTTAAAACTCAACACTGATCGTGACACTAACAGTGTTGAGTTTTAAAATCACAGAAAAGAATTATAATTAAGGCACCTTTAGACTGGTGCCCACTCTTGCCTATGAGAAAAGGCAGCATCTATTCAAGCCCCGTGTTTAGAGTGGGCAAGAACCTTTCCCAGAAGGAACAGGAGACGGATTCTGAAGATGGAAGGGACACTTGCCACTATCCCAGTCTAGAGGGACCCATATGCTAACCTGTTCCCATCTCCCCTCCAATAGTTTCGTGTTTCTATGTCACACATACCTGCTAATTTACTTCAGGGAGAGCACGTGCTGACTGATTAGTCTCAGCTGTGTAATGGGCTGATGGGAAAACGGTTCTGAGATCCGAGGATACGGTGCTCCCATCAGATAGCTATGTCTGCCGTAAATGTGAGAAGGGGAGGGGCAGCACTTGCGTTGGGTAATTCCCATTCCTCTTCAAGCTCTTCTGTGTTTTAAACGTAATCAAAAGGTTAAAAAAAGGTGCTTCATTTTTTTCCCCCAGTAGCATTGTTGAGAGCGAGGTTGAGCTCTTCACCATCAGTGTGAGTCTCCAACAGTAAGAGACGGGTGAAAGGCGGCTGGGAGGCGTCGCGGCAGAGGCTGTTTGGTTTTAGTATGCGATTGTGGTTACTTGCAGAAACTGATACTGCTTAATATTCCAAACTCTGTGACTTTTTCCTTATGCTACTTACCAAATTTTTATTCGGCATCCACCCTATGACAGACACTCTGCTGGGCTTTAGCAATACAAAAGAGAAAAAAATGGCTCCTGTCCTGCAGGAGCTCTTTCTTTATTAGTGGTGAGACCCAAGTAGATGAAGGAGTTTCAAGTGGTCAAGTAGAGTGACTTGTTTCTAGAGGCATGGGGGATGATTTAAGAGCACAGAGGCTGGGCAGTTAAATGAGACAGGTAGGAAAAGAGCGTTTATTTCAAGAGTACCCTTGGGCACTTTGGAAGGACAAGATGAAGATGCTAAAGCATTGAGGAACAGAATGGAGGGGATTCCAGGGCAGTTTTAGAGGGAACAGACTGAAATGTCATGGAGGTAGTAAACAGCATGACATCCATAGGGAGTAATTAGTTGTTCAGTGAGGTTGCAGCAAGGGTGTGTATAAGGGTGTGACAGGGATAAGATTAGAGTGACAAGCAAAAGCACGGCCCCAAAGGGCCACAAATGCTAAGCAGAAGAGACTGGCCTTTATCCTGGAAACTGTAGAGCCGTAAAGGATATTCAACAAGAGAGCAGTGACAAGTTCAGATTTGTAATTTAGAAATATTTCTCTAGAGGATTCGAATGGATGGAATGGGTGAAAATTGTGGCCAGAGGGACCCCATCAGAGGCTCTTGCTGAAACATTGTCAACTAAGAGATGGCAAGCCCTTAACGAGAACAGCGACCTGGAAAAGGAAAGTACAGAGCAGGTGCCATTAGCACCAGGAAGGTGGGATTCTCAGGACAAAGTAACTAACTAGATGGGAGTGGGCATGAGGGACAGGGAACGTCTAGGCTGGTTCTCATGCTTGTTAACCAAAAGTAAAGCCCTAAGCCTCCCCGCCTACTGAACTGAGCCCTTCTTGGTCAAGGGGGCCCTAGAAAAACCTGAAAAACTGCATTCCTGTCCATGATGGGAAGGGAAATCATACCTTCTCCCTTTAGGGGTTTAAGCACAGTTGACCAGCATTAACATTGAAACAGTGATCCTAAGACAGACAAAACACTGTTCAATGAGGTTGGATCAAGGATGTGTATCATGGTGTGACGGGGATAAGATTAGAGTGACAGGCTTATTTCTGTCAATCTTATTTGTGTCAAAAAGATATTAAATTTCAACCTGACTCTGGTATAGCATCACATGACAGATAGCACATCCTGAAGGAAATAAAAATATTTTCTCTCTAAATATATTTCTTTGACATATTTTGAAATGGCCTGCAAAGCCATGTCTTGTGGAGTAAACTTGCATCTGTAAAGAATCTTTGTCAATGAAGCCAGAACTTCCCTTTCTAGGTCTTTCCTGGATCCAGGAGAGGTTAAATGAGAGTCTGACCCCTTTAAGGTCTGAAGAGTGACATTTATCATCTATTCTCTCTGAAGGCTGCTATCTGGAGTCTTCATGTACATTATTATCTTGTTAGAACCTTGGTTTCCACACTCCCCTCTTATCTTAACTCAAACATTTCTTTCTGCAGACTTCAAATCTTTAGACAAAGCTTAACTCTTTCAATCAATTGCCAATTAGAAAATCTTTGAATCCACTTATGACCTGTGAGCCCCCTCACCTCTCCTCCCACCTTCTCACATCAACATATCTTGCCTCTTTAGGCTAAATCCATGTATAACCTCCATGTGTTGATTTATGAATTTACTTACAATTCTTGTCTTCCTAAAGTGCACAGAGCAATACTGTAACCTAACTGCCTTGGTCACACTTTTTCAGGATACCTTGAGACTGTACCCTGGGGCATGGTCACTCATATTGGCTCAGAGTAAGCCTCTTTAAATATCTTACAGAATTTGGTTTTCCCGTTAACATGCTCTGGCTTGGATACCTGGGAGAAAACTGATGTCTGTATCGAAGATGGAGAACCCCGAGGGAAGTGCTTGATTGACAGCCAAATGTAAGGAAGGCTTGACTTTGATGATAAGTTCTGTAATTTTTTTTTTTAAATTTTAGTTTCAGTTCTGGGATACATGTGCAGATCTTGTAGGATTGTTACATAGGTTACACAGGCCACGGCGGTTTGCTGCCTTCAGTCCCCTTTTGCCTACATTAGGTATTTCTCCTACTGTTATCCTTCCTCAATCTCCCCACACCCTGCTATCCCTCCCCTAGCCCCCTGTCCCCCAACAGACCCCAGTGTGTGATGTTCCCCTCCCTGTGTCCATGTGTTCTCATTGTTCAACACCACTTGTGAGTGAGAACATACAGTGTTTGGTTTTCTGTTCTTGTGTCAGTTTGCCGAGAATGGTGGTTTCCAGATTCATCCATGTCCCTGCAAAAGATGTTAACTCATTCTTTTTTATGGTTGCCTAATATTCCATGGTGTATATGTGCCACATTTTCTTTACCCAGTCTATCATTGATGAGCATTTGGGTTGGTTCCAAGTCTTTTTTATTATAAACAGTGCCACAATGAACATATGTGTGCATGTGTCTTTATAATAAAACAATTTATAATCCAGGAAGGCTTGACTTTTAGAGGGATTTTAAATTTATCTAAACGAATGGCATTAAGCCTTACAAAAGTTAATAATAATCCCATATTATTGATGCAACTGCATCATGTTAATCATCTAAATTTGCATATTATCATATATGAACATATTTACATTTTAAAAATTCTAAGCATATGTTAAATAATTCCAATAACTGCAATTACTGGAAAGATCCCTTTGTTTCTATTTCGCCGGATGACAGGTTACAGAAAGTCATTTAGTAGTCCTGAAAATCATTAACTAATACTACTCAACTTGAAGTTTCAAATTCTGTGTTGACAGGAACTGAATATTCAAAGGCAATGACATTGATTAACTGGAAGAGATTACTTCTTTTCAGGTGATGCAATAACTGATGTTATTTTCAGATGAAAAATAAAAGGATATACATGCAAAGTATTTTCTTTGTGTTGCTTTTAATAGGAACATCTAAAAAGAATTAAAATGTCAGGTTTTCAGTGTAGTATCAGAACCAAGGTGAAAAATTTCCCTTTTCTAATAACAAAACTGTTACCTCAATTAATACTCAAAAGAAGTCCAACTAGAAGAATAAAGGACCCAGCATTTCCTAAACTGGAATGTCTTTGAATGGCGCTTCCTGGAAATCTCCTTAAAGTGGCCTGATTCAGCGGAGATGAGTTCCTTTTTGCCACCTAATAGTAAACAGCCCTAATTTTTAGGCCACTGTAGTCAAGTCACAGGGCAAACAGACAAAAGCAATTCCTCACTTGTAAAAATTATCTTAAGCATTGAAAAGTTGTGCTTCAATACTTCTCTGAACCATAAAACAAATCCTCTCAGCATCTTTATGTGATACAGTAAACACTGCTATTTACATCTGAAGGACCAGTTACGAAAAGTTCTCAGGACTGAACCTTTTATAAATTCAGTAGGTAAGGGAAAGAAAACACTGCTACGGCTAGATCTGGGCCCTGAGTGAAAAGATCTTTGTTCTTTTCACTGGCTCCTTCAGTAACTAAAACAAAGTAATTAGAAAGTCTTTTTAGAAGGTTGGTTTATCTAACAGATTAGTGGTTTATAATCTAATAACATAGCAATCCAAATGTTGTCATGAAGTCCCTGTGAGAGAAAGAAGAAGGGAGATGTGGTTAAGAGTAGAATCCCAGCTTAATTGCTTTCTGACTCTAGGACCCTGAAACAGGTGCTTTAAAAAAAAAAAAGTTTTCTCTAAAATGAGAATGACAGTGGCAATCAACTCAGAGAGTTATGTGAAGACTAAATGTGGTAATAGATGTTTGGTTCTTCACACCTGTCTTGGAAACTAATAAATAAGCAGTTCATGCTAGCTATTGTTATTTTTTGGCCCAAAGAAACCAATGTTTAAGCTTTAATTAGGTTCAGAGATAAGTAATAGAAAGACCTGAAGTAACAGTAGCTTAGATTAAGGTAAAAATAATTGTCTGTCATGTAAAAGTCCAGATTTCTGTTATCTGTGTCTGGAATGGTGGCTCTTCTCCAACTTAAATATTATCTCTGCTACTTACCTTTTCCTAGCCAGATCTTGATTTCTTATAGTATATATTTAGTAACTTTATTTCTTTTTTTGTACATGCATATTCTGCTTATGTAATTGCTAACTTTAAAAATTGTGAATTCAAAGAACAATGTCCAAGTACATGAGCAATTAAGATGATGTGATTAGAGGTGGGTAGAGATTAGAAATCTACCATAGCATCATCAGAATCCAGGTGAGAGGTGAAGGTTCTGGAGGTTGAACCCTGCGGGAATCAAGTCTGTGAAAAACAGAGTTGCTGGAGAGAAAAGTAAAAAGTTAATTACTGCTTGGATATCATTGTTAGGGTGTGAGAAGAAGAAAAGAACTGAGCAAAACAAAAACTAAAGGGTAAGTATTCTTAATCCAATGGTTTATTTCCAGACACACATGCAAACGTTTTAGGAGTGCCCACAGATGCAATAAACCCATATATAGGGGAAAGCAAGGCTGAATATAAGATTCAGCATAAGGAGAGATTGTATATGAAGTACTAAGGAGAGATTGGATGGAGAGGACTGTGTGTTTATTTGTAGTGTGTTATGGACAAGGCCCTAACTTTTGGTTTAAGTGGTGGTTTCACTGCCACTAAGTTACCATGTATTAGTTAATGACTCTTTACACAAAGATGAACACCAGAAAAGAAATAAACTCTAACAGCCTAATTATTACAGAAGAAATAGCTTCCCAAACAGAAAATATGAAGGAGAAAAAGATCATAGCTACAATATGAACAAAAAGCATGAATTCAGAAATAAATTTAATGAGAAATGTACACTCTTAGGGTTTTGGAGATTGGGGTTTACACGTCAGCTTTGGAAGTAATGCCATTTTTTTTCTGGGCTCTGCATCCTCATTAGAAATAAGAGAATCAGGTTACACAATTTTAGAATCTCTTTCAGCTTTAATTGGCTGTGTCTAAATACACTTCCTTGTTGAAATTTTCAATGAACTTGACTATAACGTAAGTATTTCCATGACCTTTCATTGCCTCTAGTAAATATCTTGAATAATCATCTAGAACATAAAAACAAAAACATTGTTTTTAAAACCTGAACAGAAAGAATTGTTTAAAGCAGTTGTATTTTTATTTCTCTATTTTGTTTGGGGGAAATAACATTCTGAGTTCCCGGGATGTGAGCTCTCTCCTGATGGTTATTATAATTTGCAGCGCTATATCCCTTCTGGCTTTATTTTTATGAATATATTTCTGAAATTATAATGAAAGGCAAATAATGGAATGTGGTTGTCTTGTAATGGAGAGAATAATACATGTAGGTCAAAAGAACTATGTCTGACTCTAGCTTTCTGGTCAGTAGCCATTTGATCTTATGTGAATCAGTTCACTTCTAAATAGAAGAGTCCTGATCTATGCAATGAGATAATAGTATAACCTCTGCAGGGTTGCTGTGAACATGGAAAGGAGTAGTATAATGTTGTTTTATAAAATGTAAAATGTTACATATACTTCATAAGTTATTTCACTAGCAGACTGCAAAAATTCTATTTTGAAAGTTTCCTATGTATGCATGCCTTACTTGATCTGAAAGGAAGTACTCTATTGTTTGTGCAGTCCGTCTTGGCTTGGCTTTGTTGCCCTAAAATTGAGTGCTTTGAAAAAGCTGGAGCAAATTCTTAGAGGTAGTTTTTTTCCCCGTAAACTAGACGATTTTATATATTCAAATGCCTCCTCTGAAATGCTCTCCAAGAATTTTGATAAAGAATGCTTCTTATACGAAAAATTATACAAAATGGAAAGCCTGCATTTCTGATAAAGCAACCTCATCTGCCTAGATTTTGCAAACTGTGAGGTCAGGATGGCTGGAATTAGGGATTCCTTTAACATTGCTAGAGTTTTCAAATGCAAATGCTTCCAGGGGCCAGGGCCATGAGGGAAAGGAATGACAACCCTTAGGATGATAATCTTTTACTTTCTTCTTAATTAAACAGTAACAAAAACACCAGCATAATCTCAGTGATAAATATCAACTGGCACTTTCATCCTATTGGGTAGAAGAGAGAATGTTGGGGATATTGTAAAATGAACTCCAGATATCCATCTAAAGGGGGTGTCTATTACTCAATGATAGCCAATTGTTCCTAATCTGACTTTTCAGGAAGGACTCCGTATCTTTTTATGTTTAAAATGCTCATAGATAATTCAAATTTCAACAATCACTGTGCTGATCAATACTATTTATGGAGGAAAATGTTCTGTGCCAGATTCCAGTGGCCAGGTGATGACGACTAAGTGAGACATGCATTATTGGGGGAAACCAAGTATTTTTGCAATTAAAAAGACTCTCTTGTGCATCCCTTTCCATCCAGCTCTCTCTCTCTCTCTCATTTTAGCTCTCATAACACTGAATCTATAATTATTTACTAAATGCATTGTTTCTTCTAGTTTTCTCTTGACTAGATGATAGATTGGAGAAGGCGAGGAATTAGATTTCTGAGGTCTCCAGTTCAGTGTTTCTTTCTTTTTTTTTTTTTTTCTTTTTTCTCTTTAACATTTCCAGCTGAAGCTCAGTGTTTCTTAAACTTGAGTTCAGCAGAGGCATCTCTTAAGGTCTTACTGGCAGGGATTCTGATTCCTTGAATCAAGGTGAATCCCACATGAACACTTTTTTAAAAAATAGAATTTCAAGATGATTTGGTTGCAGAATAAATCTCACATGACACTTTGAAAAATGTTGCCTTAAAGCAGTGGTTGGGTTCTCCTATTTTTCTCCTTTGGCCAAGACCTATGGACTGTTCAGTTTGCACACATTTTCATAAATGAATGTGCTCATGCAGTCCCGGTGGATCACAGGTAAAGAGGACTAAAGTTTTGTACTGTGCTCTTCTCCTCCTGCTTGATGGGGTGGGAACGGAGGTGGAGCAGGGCACAACCAGGCTCTGTGTTATTTAGCACACAGCCGGGTCCCTAGAGGATACTTTTTACTATTCTTTGTTTTAAAAATTTACCATTACACCAATGCAAAAATTTTAAATTCTCACTTTTAGGAGAGTGATCAAAAGAAGCCAACTTGCTTCTTACTTTCCCGGTCAATAGCAGAAGTTTACATACGATCTGTAGCTCCTGCAGCATATGAACCCAAACTAAGCATTGGTAAGACAGAGACAGTGCAACCTTCCAGGTACGATTCTTACTGTTCCAAGAAAAGACCAGCTCTATGTAATATGCATGCTCAAAAAGAATTTTTCTTTGGTAAACCGATATAGTCTATTCCTGATTGCAGATGGAAAAGTAACAATTATGTAAAGCAGCATTGCAAACAGAGATGTGCTTCCTTCCTTCCCTTTTTCTCTTTTCCTTCCTTCCTTCCTTCCTTCCTTCCTTCCTTCCTTCCTTCCTTCCTTCCTTCCTTTCTTCCTTCCTTCCTTCTGTCCTTCCCTCCCTCCCTCCCTTTATTCTTTCGACAGGGTCTCACTCTGTCACCCAGGCTGGAGTGCAGTGGCGTGATCACAGTTCACTGCAGCCTGGAACTCCAGGGCTCATGCGATCCTCCTGACTCAGCCTCCCAAGAAGCTGGGACTGCAGATATGCACCACCATATTTGACTAATTCTAAAATTTTTTATAGAGACAGTGTCTCACTCTGTTGCCCAGGCTGGTTTCAAATTCCTGACCTCAAGCAATCCTTCTGCCTCATCTCCCGGAGCCACTGTGCCCAGCCCTTTTCTTAAATATTCATATAGGAGACTTTGTTACCTTTATTGTCAACAAAGAAGAGGTATCATCAGGATTGATATACCCATGAAAATATAATTCTGACCTCTGTCAAGTACAGCAGTAAGAGGGAAATGTATTTTAACTATTAAGTATAACTTTCTTTCTTTTTTTTTTTTTGAGACAGAGTCCTGCCTCAGCTTCCTTAGTAGCTGGGCGCACCATCATGCCTGGCTAATTTTTGTATTTTTTAGTAGAGATGGGGTTTCACCATGTTAGTAAGGTTGCTTTCAAACTCCTGATCTCGTGATCCGCCCACCTCGGCCTCCCAAAGTGCTGGGATTACAGGCATGAGCCACTGCGCCCAACTCTAAGTATAACTGTCTTTACAAAATCTCTGATTTTAAATGATTGTCTGACATTTCATCGTGTTAGCTTTGGCCAAATTACCAATTTTTCATTGTTAATGAGCCACTTTGACAGGGAAATTCACAGGGTTTCTTTCTAGGTAAGCTAGGAGGCGTTCACATAAATGCTCACTTAATTCTATCAACAACCTGGAATGAGGGTTTTGTTTCTCATTCTACAGGTGATGATGCTAAGGCTCAGTGAGGCTAATAAAGTTTCTCAGAATCACAAACCAAGTCAGTGCAAGAGCAGACGTCCGCCATGCCTTAACTGTAAGCTACTTGACAGAGGGCATATCAATTGAGATTCTTTTTGTTGCAGTTAACAAGAACCAGCGGGAGTTTTGTAGTAACTCTCAGAGTGGTTGGGAGGTTAAAGCAAAGAACCAAGACAAGTCTTAGAACAGCTTCCAGATACCTAGCCAGCAGGATCCGCTCTGGGCTTCTCTTTAGAATGAAAGGCTCAAAAGTTGTCTTCCTTGTCTTAATTTAGCTTGCTGGCAATTCAAAGTACCAGGAGAGAAATTCCTGTTGGCCCAGATGAAATCACACACTCCTTTGCTAGGGAAAGGCAACAACTCTGATCACATTTAGTATTGCCAAGACTGCTTATCCCTGGGAGAAATAACTCCCCTAAGTGAAATAAAGGTGCTCTTAGGAATGGAAAATTGAGGCTGAGAGATATCCTCTCTTCCAAAAAGTCAACAAAAGTCCATGTGCACTGACTGAGGGAGTTAGTTATACACACGAAAAGGAAAAATCCACGTGCAGTTGTCCTTTAGGACATCAACCTCCCGTAATTCTCCTAATTAATAATAAGCTCCATAATAGATTGTTAGGAGAAATTAGGGAATATTCTCCTTTTAGGAATTCTCCTTTTAGGAGAATATTCCCTAATTTCTCCTAACAATCTATTATGGAGCTTATATACCTGGATTTGTTCAGATCCTTCATGAATATCTTCTTATATCATAGATCTACCACCACCAACTCTGATAAAATTTTTGCTCATAGTTTTTACATAACTACTTTATGCAAAAAATAATACAATTGACCCTTTAACAATGTGGGGATTAGGGACGCCAACCCCTCTGCAGGTGAAAATCTGAGTATAAGTTTTGACTTCCCAAAACCCCACTGCTGACTAAAAACCTTATTGATAACACACATAGCCAATCAATATACATTTTATGTGGTATATATATTAAATACTATATTCTTGTGATAAAGTAAGCTAGAGAAAAGAAAATGTCTTTAAGAAAATCGTAAGGAATAGAAAATACATTTTCTATTCAGTAAGTGGAAGTGGATCATCACAAAGGCCTTTATCCCCATTATGTTCACGTTGAGTGGGCTGAGGTGGGGGAAGGGGAGCGAGTGCTCTTGCTGTCTCATGAGTGGCAGAGGCACCACATATAAGTGAACACGCACAGTTCAAACCCATGTTGTTTGAAGGTCAACTGTACTTTGATTTCATCTAAATGACCACCTTGGAGATCCCAAGAATGTCTATATGCAGAACCTGATACACAAAGACTTTTATTCACAGACTTTGTGATAAATGTGATACGCCCTCTCCTGTTCTTGGAAGTTTTGTCACATTTCTGACCCTTCGCATGTCTCACTTAACTGCAACAGGATGAAGAGATCTAATCACAGTTTGAACCGGGTAAGTCCCAACCACTTAGGGGGCAACAGACAGAGCTTGATGTCCAAAGAGTGTTGACAGATGATCTTAGACTTCCAAATGAAATTTGTAGCGTGTCTCGATGGAAAAATCAAAGAATGAGAGATACTGTTCATTTTGTCTCAATGGAAAAATCTAAGAATGAGAGATGGCCTTCATTTCTAGTCAGGTTGGGAGTTAATACCAGAAAAGTTTGTCAGTGGTAGTAGGATTCAGACCACTGCGCTGGAGTCTGGGGACAAAACTCCAAGTCATTCATTCGTGCTCTAATGCCCCATCAGTCTATAGAAAAGGCTGTTCCAGGCCGGGCGCGGTGGCTCAAGCCTGTAATCCCAGCACTTTGGGAGGCCGAGGCGGGTGGATCACGAGGTCGAGAGATCGAGACCATCCTGGTCAACATGCTGAAACCCCGTCTCTACTAAAAACACAAAAAATTAGCTGGGCATGGTGGCGCGTGCCTGTAATCCCAGCTACGCAGGAGGCTGAGGCAGGAGAATTGCCTGAACCCGGGAGGTGGAGGTTGCGGTGAGCCGAGATCGCGCCATTGCACTCCAGCCTGGGTAACAAGAGCGAAACTCCATCTCAAAAAAAAAAAAAAAAAAAAAAAAGAAAAGGCTGTTCCACGTAGGTGCCCTTTGTCGGTGGAACTTCTCCAGTCCACCTCGTACTTGGTTCACCTGTTACTTTAATTATGGCTTTCCTAATTCACTGATATCCTGCGTTTGGACTTTGTACTGCGAAGTGGGAAAATAAATCTTGGGACCCCCCCAAATCACTAAGCCAAGGGAAAAGGCAGATTGGGAACTACATCAGGCAAACTTGTCTCCCATTTTAATTCCTAAATAAGACATCTAAAAATACAAGTTCCTTATCTCCGCCACAATTTGCCCACAAGGAAATTCCTTGTGGGCTTCAAGAACTTTACCCTAAAACAGTTCTGTTGAATTTCACCCTTGGAATGTTAGCCAACAGCCTATCTTCGCAAGTACAAAAAGTCATCCCTCTGCTCACCTGAGACAAATGCTTATCTGACTGTTTCTGCTGCCCTATTTATGTAAAAATGCAGATTCACTGAGCCAGACTAAATTGTGTATTTAGTGAAAGGCTGATCAAAAGAATGCAGCCTTCTGTCTGTTATCTACCTGTGACCTCGATAATGGAAGGTCCCCACCATTATCTACTTTGAATTGTCCCACCTTACCTGACTGAACCAATATACATCTTACACATATCGATGGATGTCTCACATCTCCCTAAATGTATAAAAGCAAGTTGTATCCTGACCACCTTGGGCACATGTCATCAGGACCTTCTGAAGCGGTAGCATGGGTATGTCCTTAACCTTGGGAAAATAAACTTTCTAAATTTGCTGAGACCTGTCTCAGATATTTTGGGTTCATGGTACCTTGGTCCGCTTCGGCTGAGCTGGCTTGCTTTCTAACAAGCTCCTGGCTTTTGACCTTAGTTGTATGTCTGCTCTCCATCTTCTGTGTCCAGTTCTCTGTGGTACAAGACAGGGCACTAAGGGCACTCTGTTTTGGACCCTGGCTGGACTCTCCGTCAAGTAGGGGAAAATTGGACAGGGAGGAGCTAGGCCCTCTGTAGGGGTGCTGTATCCCTCCTGCCAACACTCAGGGCTAGTCCTGGGACAAGCTGTGAGGAAGGGAGGAAAGCAGAGGCTAGAAATTGGCCGAAGCTTAACATTCGCCTGTGAATAGCCCCACTTGGGCCAGCCTTTCAGCCTGATTGATATTCTATTTGCTCTTCTTGACTTTACTAGCTCCCAAGGAGAGGTAATTGTAAATCTACACAGGAGTATACACAGGAGATGTGCAGATGAATCATGCTTGTGACCAGGCTAAAAGATTTGCTGGGAGTTTTGCTCCCATACCTAATAGGCTTATTTAGCCTCAGTAATACAGTGGGATATTTGGGGACGAAGAATTTAATTAGATATAGTACTTCTTAATTCCTATTTTAAGAATTGCCATTCTTTATTTTTTTTAATTTTTAAAAATTATGGAACGCTTCATAAATTTGCATGTCATCCTTGCGCAGGGGCCATGCTAATCTTCTCTGTATCCTTCCAATTTTAGTATATGTGCTGCCGAAGCGAACACAAGAGTCGCTATTCTTCAAAGATTATCTTGTTTAAACATTCAGTTTATATTCCTCTAAAGATATTTTCTGAGTCTCTTTTTGGCCTTTCAAAAACTTCTGACAGTAATTTCTACGTACTTGGAAATGAACTCTCATAGAGGGTTGCAAAATTGTGCCCCAGGCTTTTACTGGACCATCAGGCATGATTTGTTTTTGCCATTTACTATGTTTGTATTTCAACAATTAAATTTAAAAAATATTTTCAAGTGTTTCTTCATAACTGCTTGTTCATGCGTCACATTCTTCCTTATTTTTATAAAGACATTTATTATGTTTATTTTTAATTTCCATTCTGCCTGTTCTACTGGTTCTGCTTCTCTTTGGAAGGGTGTCCTGTTTATCATCTGTCTGTTGTTCCTCAGACGTCACATAATTTCCCCTGCTATGAATTTATATTCATTGCTTTGGGACAGCAATAGTTCTATGGCAATACTTAGTTGTGGGTTTTTTTTTCTTTGAATGTAAAACACTTAGTATAGACCAGGCGAGGTGCCTCACGCTTGTAATCCCAGCACTTTGGGAGGCTGAGGTGGGTGAATCATGAGGTCAGAAGATCAAGACCATTCTGGCCAGCATGGCGAAACTCTGTTTCTACTAAAATAAAAAAAAAAAAAAAAAAAAAAATTTAGCTGGATGTGGTGGCATGCACCTGTAGTCCCAGCTACTTGGGAGGCTGTGGCAGAAGAATTACTTGAACCAAGGAGGTGGAGGTTGCAGTGAGTCCAGATTGCAAGATTGTGCCACTGCACTCCAGCCTGGCGACACAGCGAGACTCCATCTCAAGAAATACCAAACCAAAAAAAAAAAAACAAAAAAAAACAGAATAAACAACTTAGAATAGCGACTGGTGAAGAAAGCACTCAATACTTGCCAGCTAGGGTGTATTTTCTATGGCGACATAACAAATTGCCCCAGAGAGCAGCTTAAAACTATACCCATTTATTATGTCATCGTTTTATAGTTTATAAATCTGCTTGGGTTCTTTCGGGGTCTCTGGCTCAGGGAATCCTTGTCAGGCTGGACTCCCACATTTGGAGGGTCTGGGAAAGAATCCACTTCCAGAATCATTCAGGTTGTTGGCAGAATCACTTCTTGCAGTTGTTAGATGACTTTTGTCTTTTCTTATCTTCTGCTGGATTGCTGTTACCTTCTAGAAGCTTCCCTCTGTTCCTTGCCATGGGGCCTTTCCATTTCAGAGCCTAGACTGCCTCGTCAACTGTTTCTCATGCTTGGAATAGCTCTGACTATCTCTTTGGCTACTCTTTTAAATGCATTTAAATGGCACATGTGATTAGCTTGTGCCCACCTGGGAAAGCCTCCCTTTTGCTTAATTCAAAGTCATCTGTCTAGTGCAATTATTTGCTAGGGGTGCCGTCACAAAATACAAGAAAATGGGTGGTTTAAACAACAGAAATGTATCTTCTCAACAGTTCTGGAGGCTGAAAGTCTGAAATGGAGGCATCTGGTGGGTTGGAACCTTCTGAGGACTATGAGGGAGGATCCATTCCATGCCCATCTCTTAAGTTCCCCCAGTCTTAGGCATTCCTTGGCTTGTAGATGGCCTTCTCCCTGTGTCTTTACATTGTCTTCCCCTTACTAGTATCTGTCTGTATACACATTTCTCACCCTTTTAAAAATTAGCACATAAGCCATAATGGATTAGGGCCCACCCTAATGACCTACCTCATCTTAACTTGAACATCTGTAAAGACTCCATTTCTTTCTTTTTTTTGAAATGGAGTCTTGCTCTGTCACTCAGGCTGGAGCACAACAATGGTACCATCTTGGCTCACTGCAGCCTCTGCCTCCAGGGTTCAAGCGATTCTGCTGCCTCAGCCTCCTGAGTAGCAGGGATTACAGGTGCTCGCCACCACACCCAGCTAATTATTGTGTTTTTAGCAGAAATGGGGTTTTGCCACATTAGTTAGGTTGGTCTCAAACTCCTGACCTCAGGTGATCCACCTGCCTTGGCCTCCCAAAGTGCTGGGATTACAGGCATGAGGCATCATGCCTGGCTCATATTTCTAAATAGGGTCAGGTTCACAGGGACTAGGGGTTAGGAATTCAGCATCCTTTAAAACCCATAAGAATTAGTAAACTGAATGAATCTGCAAAATAAATGAGGGAACAGAAGCCAAAGAGGGTAAATGACTATTAGATGGACTAGATCTCAGGCGCGAGGACTCCTTCCTTCAGTCCTTCATTCTCTGTGTGTGTTCACGGTCTCCATTTAAATATATATGTTGTACAATGGACTACAATAGTAATTTGGAATTTGGAAAAAATTCATGTCCTGCATTGATGGACTGGAAGATGAGACGTGCTTTATGCAGAGCCTCTTTATCAATAGGTGAGTGGCTATGTAATGGGAGTAGGAACCCGTAGGAAAGAAACTAGATGACCTGCTGAAATGAGAAGAAAATGAGCTGCTGAACCTGCCAGCTGGCACCACTGCTCAAGTGGATTATGAACTGAATATAGAAAATATTAGGGAACAAAGAGCCGTATGAGTGTTCACAGCTGCTCTCCTCACATGTGTGACCCCTTCTCAAACATATTCTCCGAACGAACACTCTCATCAGGAAAGTGGCCTTTCTACTGGGAATAATAAACAAGACATACTCTACAACTACTTGGGCAAAGAGAAGTTCTGCCATGGAGGGGTCTGCTCTTACCTGTGATTTGTAGAATGCTCTGCAGAGAAACCCTTACTTTGTTCATGATTTGTCTAATTCCTGGAAAACATCAGCACTGTAATTTAGTATTAGAGTCTGTTGAAAAGATGTGCCTGCATTAAAAAAAAAAAAAAAAGAAAGAAAGAAACAATGCTGTGAACTGCAGATTTTCTGAGAAAGTCAGAATTATCTGGAATAATCTGGCCCACACATTTCCTCCCAACTGAAAACACAGGGTTTGGAATCAGGCCAGGTGACCTAAGGTTATAATTCTGGCTCTAACTACATGACTTTGTCCAAGTTACTTAATGTTCATAAATCTCCATTTAGCTATCAATAAACAGGGCTAATAATACATACATACCTCATGGGGATGCTGTGAAGACGAGATGAAATCCACCATCAAGGAATGTTAGCCAGTATCAGAATCCTCATCACCACGACATTCTCAAAGTCTTTAGATCCAAATTGAACATTTTCAGGAATAATTTTTTTTTTTTTTTTTAGACAGAGGTTCACTCTTATTACCCAGGTTGTAGTACCATGGCGTGATCTCGGCTCACCACGACCTCCGCCTCCTGGGTTCAAGCAATTCTCCTGCCTCAGCCTCCCGAGTAGCTGGGACTACAGGCATTTGCCACCATGCCCAGCTAATTTTTGTATTTTTAGTAGAGACAGGGTTTCACTATGTTGACCAGGATGGTCTCGATCTCTTGACCTCGTGATCCACCCACCTTGGCCTCCCAAAGTGCTGGGATTATAGGCATAAGCCACCACACCCAGCCCAGGAATAATTTTTAAAAATAAAACCTATCTTTTCTTCATAAATTTGCTTTTTAGTTTAATGCTTAATATTTTGATCAGTTGAATAAACATTTTCAGCATCCTAAAATCATGTTAATATTCAGGAAAATATTGCTTACTAAATTTTTTGGATTAGAGAATAGTGCATGAATGCAGCAAATTCTCTTGTCAGGATTGCAAGCTGACTCAATTAAAAGACCACTGTTTTATTTTGTTTACTTATTTATTTAGACAGAGTCTCTGCAGCCCAGGCTGGAGTGCAGTGGTATGATCATAGCTCACTGCAGCTCTGAATATCAGGGTTCAAGTGATCCTCCCGTCTCACTACCCAAGTAGCTGGAACTGCAGGTGTGCACTACCATGCCTGGCTAATTTTAAATTTTTTGTAGAGATGGGGTCTCACTATGTTGCCCAAACTGGTCTCAAACTCCTGGACTCAAGTGATCTCCACACCTTTGCCTCCCAAAATTTTGAGATTACAGGTGTGAGCCACCATAGCCAGCCACGGAAAAGAATACTAAATATGAACATCAAGAAACTTGATGTCATCAGCTGGGCATGGTGGAACATTGCCTGTAATCCCAGCTACTTGGGAGGCTGAGGCAGGAGAATCACTTGAACCTGGTAGGTGGAGGTTAATGGTGAGCTGAGATCATGCCACTGCACTCCAGTCTGGGTGACAGAGTGAGACCCTGTCTCTATTTTTTTTTTTTTTTTGAGACGGAGTTTTGCTTTTTTGTTACCCAGGCTGGAGTGCAATGGCACGGTCTCAGCTCACCGTAACCTCCACCTCCTGGGTTCAGGCAATTCTCCTGCCTCAGCCTCCTGAGTAGCTGGGATTACAGGCACGCACCACCATGCCCAGCTAATTTTTTGTATTGTTAGTAGAGACAGGGTTTCACCATGTTGACCAGGATGATCTCGATCTCTTGACCTTGTGATCCACCCACCTCGGCATCCCAAAGTGCTGGGATTACAGGTGTGAGCCACCATGCCCAGCCTTTTTTTTTTTTTTTTTTTTTTTTTTTTTTTTTAAAGAACCTTGATGTTCTTTAACAACCTTGTCACTAGCCAGTGGGATGTCATCCAGTGCCTTAAATCTTGGCTTCCTTATTCATCAGATTTAGGAACTAATGAGGCATAACTGAGTAAGCAATAGAGGACCCTTAAAAGAAAAGGTCTCCATTGCAAGAACGACAATATTTTTAAAATGAAATATGAAATTTAGAAGAAAGAACAGCTTATATAAAAGAACACTAACTTTTTAAAGACATTGAGTTAACTAATGAGTTTAAGAATAGAAATTTCTAGGAATTAGTTGGCAATCTACAACTGGATTTCAGCAGTAAAGATTGAAAATGTCAAATTAGGATAATCGCTTGGACAGAATATTTGATGTTATTAGAGTGAATGATATGTTTGATGATGAATTTATAGATAAGAAAAGAATTTATAGATGGCTGTAAATTATCTTTGGGGAGAAGAATGGCAACTAGAGAAAGAGTGATCAAGGGAGATTCACAATAGTGTATGCATCATTATAAATGTGCACATGTCCTCATGGCCAGGCAGGAATGTGTGAAATGAAGAAATGCAACTTTTGCTAAAACAACGCGCTGACCAAAAATAAAAAAAAGAAGCAGCCCGGGCATGGTGGCTCATACCTGTAATCCCAGCACTTTGGGAGACCAAGGCTGGTGAATCACCTGAGGTCAGGAGTTTGAGACCAGCCTGGCCAACATGATGAAACCCTCTCTGTACTAAAAATACAAAAATTAGCCAGGTATGGTGGCACGTGACTGTGATTCCAGCTACTAGCGAGGCTGAGGCAGGAGGATCGCTTGAACCTGGGAGGTGGATGGTGCAGTGAGCCGAGATCATGTCACTGCACTCTAGCCTGGGCACCAGAGCAAGACTCTGTTTCAACGAATGAATGAATGAAGGAAGGAAGGAATGAGAAGAAGAAGAGAAAGAAAAGAAACACAAGAGAAAAATTCTTTGGTCCTAATTAGGCACCAAGTAGGCATGAGGTTGGAGAGTCAATGTTCATTGAATTTAACTCTTAAGAAAATTTTTTGTGGCTTTCAGCACGGCTGCTTCATCAGAGGAGTAGATGGGTTACAAACCATCTGCTGGTTCATCAATAGGAAAGTAAATGATGTGAAAATAGAAATCCTAGGAGTGTAGGAGTGAAAAGAAGGAAAGACTCCATATGGTAGCCAAAAGGGATGAGGAAGGGAAGGGAAGAGAAATATGCAATCTATGGAAACAGGGAAGGAAGCAGATTATCAGGGCACGGCTGAGGTGAGATCACGGGGCACTCACATAATCAAGGGGAATTAAGCTTTGAAATGTTAGGCTAAAATATTAATAATCTTCAAATATTTACTTATTTGGCAGAATGAGTAGCTTAGAAGCAAACTGTTAAAGGCAACTTCTCTGTTTCTGAAATTCATCCTTATTATTTTACATAAAGGTATACTGTTTAACTAGAGTAAGTTATAAATGTGTTGGCATTAAAAGATGTGATATTACCTTATTAATTTTAATGACTGATCCTTATTTCCTCCAATTTAAAAATTTTATTTAGCAAGTTCTAATAATCCCCAGGGAGTCTTGTTTTGCTGAGCAGCTGCCTCTGATGCTGGCACACGATGACCTTTTTCCAACCTTCTGGATCCAGCCTTTATGAGAAGGGGAGCTAACAAACTAATTAGACTGGTAGCTTAAAAAAATATCAATCTTGGTACATACCCAGGCTAAAAAGTCTTACATGTACAAAAACAGAACATTTGCATCTGCCCAACTGTTCAAGACTGCTAACCTTAGGCTTTTATCTCACACTTAAAAAATGGGTTTTAGCTGGGCATGGTGGCTCACTCCTGTAATCCCAGCACTGGGAGGCTGAAGCCTGTGGATCATATATGGTCAGGAGTTCGAGACCAGTCTGACCAACATGGAGAAACCTCATCTCTACTAAAAAAATACAAAATTAGCTGGATGTGGTGGTGCATACCTATAATCCCAGCTACTCGGGAGGCTGAGGCAGGAGAATCGCTTAAACCTGGGAGGTTGAGGTTGCGGTGAGCCGAGATCGCCCCATTGCACTCCAGCCTGGGCAACAAGAGCAAAACTCTGTCTCAAACATAAACAAACAAACAACAACAACAAACTGGTTTTGTTTTGCACTTTGGCATACTGTATAGAAGTATGACACATTTGTAGGATTAAAAACTACATTTGGAATGATGAGATCTACATTGGGAAAAATTTCTGGAGCTATAACCCAACAATTTGTCACTGATGAAAACATGTAAGCTCTGCCTCCTGAGTTCAAGTGATTCTCTTGCTTCAGCGTCCTAAGTAGCTGGGACTAGTGGCATGCACCACCACACCTGACTAATTTTTGTACTTTTAGTGGAGATGGGGTTTCACTATGTTGGCCAGACTGATCTCGAACTCCTGGCCTAATGCAATCCACCTGCTTTGGCCTACCAGAGCATTGGGATTACAGACATGAGCCACTGCACTGACACAAAAAGTGGTTAATTTCTTGTACTACATAAAGAAAAAACCACATGTATTAATAGTTGGCTTGTAAAATTTTCTGCCCAACTCCTGGTAGAACTGGTTTTGCTGAATACGACTATCGTGTCAGTGAGGTTGTATTTATCAGTGCCAGAAGAGAAGTCAAAGATAAGACATAATATTTTTCGAGCCATTAACCACCTGTATCAGAATTACTTAGATGTTTAGTAAAAGGCAGATTCCAAGTTTTCATACTGGATCTACTGAATCTCTATAGGAAAGTCCTGGTAATTTCCTGTTTTAATATGCTCTTAGGTGATTCTTATGAAAACCAAAGTATGAGAACTAGATTTTGAAACATATAACTTACAATTAGATTCAGTACTATTCAGAGGGAGCAAAATTAGGCCTATCCTTTATAATGTGCCAATTTCGAGGTAGGATCCAAGACGGCCAAATAGAAACAGCTCTAGAGTGCAGTTCTAAGTGAAAATGCAGAGGGTGAGTGACCACCGCATTTCCAAATGAATTTTTACTGCCCACAGACCAGGAGATTTCCTGGCAGAAAAGTGCCAAGAGTCTCCAGGGTGGCTGTTTCAGCCAGTGCAGCGGACTTCCACACAAAAATTCACACAAATCCGGGCGCTATTTCAACTGGTGACTGGAATGCCTGGGAGATAGAGTTGCCCATTCAACTGAAAAAAAGGGGGCTGAAACAGGAAGTCAGGTGATCTGGCTCAGCTGGTCCCATCCCCACAAAGACCAGCAATCTGAAATGCTCTGGTTTGAGAGTTTCACAGCAAGCACAGCTGGACCTGGGACAGTCCAGCTCTGTGGGGGGAAGTGCATCTGCCATTACTGAGGCAGTCCACCACTACTGAGGCAGTCCACCATTACTAAGGCAGTCCATCATTACTGAGGCAGTCCACCATGACAGGACAGTCTGCCATTACTGAGGCAGACCACCATTACCAAGGCAGTTCCTACTATACCCCCATAAAAAAAAAACAAAACAAACAAAAAAAAAACTGCAAGGGAATTCACACAGCCACTGGGCAGAGCCCACAGCAGCTCAGCAACACCTCTGCTGGCAGACAATGACTAGGTTACCTCCTTCCTGGGCAGGGCATCTTTGAAAAAAGGCAGCAGAATGACAGGAACTTATAAATAAAGCCCCACTTTCCCAGGACAGAGCACTTGGGAAAAACAGGTGGTTATGAGTTCCACTGCAGCAGACTTAAATGTACCTGCCCAGCAGCTCTGAATAGAACAATGGTGCTCACAACTCAGCACTTAAGCTCCTATAAGGGTCAGACTGTCTCTCAATCAGCTCCTTGACCCCTGTATGTATACCTAAGGACACCTCATAAAGGAGAGCTCAGACTGACATCTGGCAGGTATTCTTCTGGGACAAGATAACAGAAGAAACTGGCAGCAACGCTTACTGTCCTGCAGCCACTGCAGGTGATCCCCAGGCAAGTAGGGTTGGAGTGGACCTCCAGTGGTCCTGCAGCAGGAGGGCCTGACTGTTAGAAGGAAAACTAAGAAATAGAAAGAAATAACTTCATCAGCAACAAAAAGGATGTCCACTCAGAGACCCCATCTGAAAGTTACCAACCACAAAGACCACAGGTAGATAAATCGACAAAGATGGGAAGAAACCAGGGCAGAAAGGATGAAAATACCCAAAACCAGAACACCTCTCTTCCTCCAAGGGAATACAACTCCTCACCAGCAAGGGAACAAGGCTGGATGGAGGGTGAGTCTGATGAATTGACAGAAAAGGCTTCAGAAGGTGGGTAATAAACTTCTCTGAGCTAAAATATCATGTTCTAACCCCAATGCAATGAAACTAAGAACCTTGAAAAAAGGTTTGATGAAATGCTAATGAGAATAAACAGCTTAGAGAGGAATATAAATGAATTGATGGAGCTGAAAAACATAACACGAGAACATCGGAAAGGATACATAAGCTTCAATAGCCAAAATGACCAAGCAGAAGAAAGGATATCAGAGATTGAAGATCAACTCAATGAAATAAAATGAGAAGGCCAGAATAGAGAAAAAAAAGAGTAAAAAGAAATGAACAAAGCCTCCAAGAAATATAAGATTATGTGAAAAGACCTAATCTGTTTGATAGGTATACCTGAATGTGATGGAGAGAATGAATCCAAGCTGGAAAACACTCTTCAGGATATTATCCAGGAGAACTTCCCCAACCTAGCAAGGTAGGCCAACATTCAAGTCCAAGAAATACAGAGAACACTGCAAAGATATTCCTCAAGAAGAGCAACCCCAAGGCACATAATTCGCAGATTCACCAGGGTTGAAATGAAGGAAAAAATGCTAAGGGCAGCCAGACAGAAAGGTCAGGTTACCCACAAAGGGAAACCCATCAGACTCACAACGGATCTCTCAGCAGAAACCCTACAAACCAGAAGAGAGTGGGGGCCAATATTCAACATCCTTAAAAAAAAGAACTTTCAACCCAGAATTTCATAGCCAGCCAAACTAAGCTTGATAAGCAAAGGAGAAATAAAATCCTTTATGAACAAGCAATTGCTCAGAGATTTCATCACCACCAGTCCTCCTTTACAAGAGCTCCTGAAAGAAGCACTAAACATAGAAAGGAACAAACAGTACCAGGCACTCCAAAAATGTACTAAATGATAAAGAACATTGACACAAAGAAGAAACTGCGTCAACTAATGGGCAAAACAACCAGCTAGCATCAAAATGGCAGGATCAAATTCACACATAACAATATTAAACTTAAATGTAAATGGGCTAAATGCCTCAATCAAAAGACACAGACTGGCGAATTGGATAAAAAGTCAAAACCCATTGGTGTGCTGCTGTATCCAGGAAACCCATCTCACATGCAAGGATACATATAGGCTCAAAATAAAGGGATGGAGGAAGATTTACCAAGCAAATGGAGAGGGGGGGAAAAAAAAAAAAAGCACGAGTTGCAATCCTAGTCTCTGATAAAACAGACTTTAAATCAACAAAGATCAAAAGATACAAAGAAGGGCATTACATAAAGGTAAAAGGATTGATGCAACAAGAAGAGCTAACGATCCTAAATATATACACGCCCAGTACAGGAGCACCCTGATACATAAAGCAAGTTCTTAATGACCTACAAAGAGGCTTAGACTTCCACACAATAATAGCGGCAGGCTTTAGCACTTCACTCTCAATATTAGACAGAACAATGAGACAGAAAATTAACAAGGATATCCAGGACTTGAACTCAGACCCAGACCAAGCCAACCTAATAGACATTTACAAAACTCTCCACCCTAAATCCACAGAATATACGTTCTTCTCAGTACCACATCACACCCACTCTAAAACTGACCACATAATTGGAAGTAAATCACTCCTCAGCAAATGCAAAAGAACGGAAATCATAACAAACAGTCTCTCAGACCACAGTGCAATCAACTTAGAACTCAGAATTCAGAAACTAACTCAGAACCACACAACTTCATGGAAACTGAACAACTGGCTCTTGAATGTTGACTGGATACACAATGAAATGAAGGAAGAAATAAAGATGTTCTTCAAAACCAACAAGAACGAAGACACAACACAAAGAATCTCTGGGACACATTTAAAGCAGTGTCTAGAGGAAAATTTATAGCAATAAATGTCCACATGAGAAACAAGGAAAGATCTAAAATCGACACCCTATCGTCAAAATTGAAAGAGTTAGAGAAGCAAGATCAAAAATCTCAAAGCTAGCAGAAGACAAGAAATAACTAAGATCAGAGCAGAACTGAAGGAGACAGAAACACAAAAAAAACCTTCAAAAAATCAATAAATCCAGGAGCGGGTATTTCGAAAAGATCAACAAAATAGACAGACCACTAGCTAGACAATAAAAAAGAAAAGAGAGAAGAATCAAATAGATGCAATAAAAAATGATGAAGGGGATATCACCACAGATTCCACAGAAATACAAACCACCATCAGAGGTTGCTACAAACAACTCTATGCACATAAACCAGTAAACCAGGAAAAAAATGGATAAATTCCTGGACACTTACAGCCGCCCAGGCCTAAACCAGGAAGAAGTCAAAACCCTGAATAGACCAATAACAAGGGCTGAAGTTGTGGTAGCAATTAATGGCCTACTAACCAAAAAAAGCCCAGGTCCAGATAGGTTCACTGCCAAATTCTGCCAGACATACAAAGAGGAGCTGGTACCACTCCTTCCAAAACTATTCCAAACAATCCAAAAAGAGGGAATCCTCCCCATATCATATTATGAGACCAACATCATCCTGATACCAAAACCTGGCAGAGACTCAGCAAGAAAAGAAAACTTCAGGCCAATATCCCTGATGAACATAGATGCAAAAATATTCAATAAAATACTGGCAAACAGATTGCAACAGCACATCAAAAAACTTATTCATCATAATCAAGTAGGCTTCATCTCGGAGATACAAGGCTGGTTCAATATACGCATGTCTGTAAACATAATTCACCACATAAACAGAACCAAAGACAAAAACCACATGATTAACTCAATAGTTGCAGAGAAGGCCTTTGACAAAATTCAATAGCCCTTTATGCTAAAAACTCTTAATAAACTAGGTATGGACAGAACATATCTCAAAATAATAAAAGCTATTTATGATAAACCCATAGCCAATATCATACTGAATGGGCAAAAACTGCAAGCATTCCCTTTGAAATCTGGCACTAGACAGGGATGTCCTCTCTCACCACTCCTATTTAAGATAGTATTGGAAATTCTAGCCAGAGCAATCAGGCAAGAAAAAGAAATAAAGAGTATTCAATTAGAAAAGGAGGAAGTCAAATTGTCTCTATTTGCGGATGATATGATTGTATATATAGAGGACCCTATCATCTCAGCCCCAAATCTCCTTAAACTGATAAGCAATTTCAGCAAACTCTCAGGATACAAAATCAATGTGCAAAAATCACAAGCATTCCTATACATCAATAACAGACTTCAAGAGAGCCAAATCAAGAACGAACTGCCATTCACAATTGCTACAAAGAGAATACCTAGGAATACAACTAATAAAGGATGTAAAGGACCTCTTCAAGGAGAACTACAAACCACTGCTCAACGAAATAAGAGAGGACACAAACAGATGAAGAAACATTCCATGCTCATGGTTAGGAAGAATCAATATTGTGAAAATGGCCACACTGCCCAAAGTAATTTATAGATTCAATGTTATCCCCATCAAGCTACCAATGACCTTCTTCACAGAACTGGAAAAATACACCTTAAACATGAGCAAACTGGTATAGGTGGCGTTTTTTTAAATTAGAGATTTTATTTTCTATTCAATTTTTCTTTTACTCTACCACAAAGGAATAAGGTTTCTCTTTTGAAATAAATGTTTGAAAAAATATGTTTGACATGATCACATTCACGTAGAAATGCATATTTATGTCTGCATTTTAAAATAAACTAATTATTAAGAAAAGAATAGGCCTTAGAAGTGGGCACACCAAGTTGAAGACAACGATCTGTGAGTGAAATTCTGAGTCTTTTCTGTTTTCTGCCTTTTGCTTGTCTATGGTTTCTTTTTATTTACCCACTAATGGACATACATTGTTCTTGTAAAAAAAAAAAAACACAACAGCAATCTGTGAACGTGCCTACCATGCAAATATCTATAAAGTTTATGCTTTTGTAGGAGTGGCTTTTAAGGATAAATAGATGAAATCACAAATAGAGATGAGGGAAAATGTACTTTTTACATTGTTTTATAGTTTTGCTTCTCAAAACTGTACAGCTCATGCAACAAGTAGACTGGAAGGTCTTCTGATGTTCAAATTTGGTTACTTTAATCATTGATCTACTTCAGTAAGAGCAGATCTTGGAGAACAAATAAAAAACTTTTTTTTTTTTTTTTTTTTTTTGAGATCAAGTCTTACTCTGTTGCCCAGGCTGGAGTGTAGTGGTGCTATCTTGGTTCACTGTAACCTCCACCTCCCGGATTCAAGAGATTCTCCTGCTTCAGCCTCCTGAGTAGCTGGGATTGCAGGTGCACACCACCATACCTGGCTATTTTTTTTTTTTTTGTATTTTTAGTAGGGACAGGGTTTCACCATGTTGGTAAGGCTGGTCTCAAACTCCTGAGCTCGTGATCCACCAGCCTCGGCCTCCCAAAGTGCTGGGATGACAGGTGTGAGCCACTGCGCACAGCATGAAAAACTTTTCTATTCCAACATTCTCTTTCCTGTATAGCATTCCACTGTGTTTCTTGCCTACCAGTCTTCTCAGCTAGGTTTCTTTCTCATGAGCGAATGACTATGGGTGCCTTTCCTTTTTCTTAATTAGCAATTTTATTTTCTATTCAGCCTTTTTTTTTTTTAACTGTACCACAAAAGAATAAGATTTCTCCTTTGAAATAAATAATGTCCTTTGCCTCATCTATATACTGAATGTGATACATTTATTTCATTAAGTTATCTTGGGTCCTTTGAGGAAACCAGCTTTATTCAGAACAATCTGAATTATATGCATGGATAAACCAATCAGTGTTGATTCATCCAAGGTGACAGAATTTACAAGGGTTTCAAAGTGGCTGTCACACTAAATTCTGGGCAATGTTAATGTTGGGTTAACTGGAAATTATAACTAGGACATTTTTTGAACTCACTTTTCTTTAGTACAGGCAGGGGAAATTGACTCTCTTTGTTTCTTAAATGTCATTCTTCAAAAAGAATCTGGTAGTACAAGATGACTTGCTTGATTTCTGAATATTTTAATTCTGGATTGTTATATGTTTTGCTGCTAAGTTATTTATTTTAATTGATCATATTGTTTTTAAAAATGAGAGTTTGGCTGGGTGCAGTGGCTCATGCCTGCAATCCTAGTACTTCGGGAGGCCGAGGTGGGTGGATCACCTGAGGTCAGGAGTTCAAGACTAGCCTGGCCATCATGGTGAAACCCATCTTTAAAAAAAGAGAGTTTTAAAATATGTTTTAATATATATATATTTTTATTCAGGGGGTACATGCACAGGTTTGTTTCAAGGGTATCATTTCTACTTCTTTGTTAGCAGTAAACCATGAGTTCTTGTAGAGAATGAAATTATGCTTGCTTCTTTAATTCCTTTCTGTAACTCATACTCTTATTTCGTCAGTCTGCACATGCCTACAATTAGAATAAATAAATAATAAAAATAGTAGCCGGGCGCGGTGGCTCAAGCCTGTAATCCCAGCACTTTGGGAGGCCGAGGCGGGTGGATCACAAGGTCGAGAGATCGAGACCAACCTGGTCAACATGGTGAAACCCCGTCTCTACTAAAAATACAAAAAAAAAATTAGCTGGGCATGGTGGCGCGTGCCTGTAATCCCAGCTACTCAGGAGGCTGAGGCAGGAGAATTGCCTGAACTCAGGAGGCGGAGGTTGCGGTGAGCTGAGATCGCGCCATTGCACTCCAGCCTGGGTAACAAGAGTGAAACTCCATCTCAAAAAAAACAAAAAACAAAAAAACAAAAAACAAAAAATAAAATAATAATAATAATAATAAAAATAGTAAACATTCAACATAGCACTGCATTATGCACCAGGATATGGTCTGAGCATTTTACTAAACAATGCATTTAATACTCACAGCCACCGTGAGAGGTAGGTACTATTATCACCATTTTACAAATGAGAACCTGAAGCCCAGAGAGGTTAATTAAGTTGCCTAATGTTACACAGTGTACTTGCCAAAGCTAGAATTTAAAGTCAGGTAGTCCTAGTTAACTCCCTAGTCAGCTTTTTCAATCATACTGGATTTGAAATCCTTCAGAAACAAGAGCAACTCAAAACAGGTAATCAAACAATTTCGACTTATGCTATAATCATAAAAGCAGAAAACTTTTGTCATATGAGGTTTTCTATTTATTGGTGCCTTATGAACTGAATCACTGATTTGAGGCAAAGAAACTGCCACTCTTTAAAGTGAATTCTAATATAAAGTTGAACAATGCAGTTTATTCTCATATATGTGATAGTTACCATTTCATCATTTCACTAATGTGACTTCTTCATCACAAGCATTGCTTTTCAGTTAATGGACATAAAAATATGTGAGAAAAATCCCCAAACCTCTGAATCTGTAAAATGCAATGTGGAGCTTATCTTTATAATGAAATACGTCCATACAACCGAAGACAGTCCTTAAGTTACGATTTTTTGACTTTTAAATGGGTTTATCAGGGTATTAAATGCATTTTCAGCTTCAGATAGATTTTTATTTGCAATGGGTTTATTGGGCTGTAACTGCACTCTAAGTTAAGGAACATCTGTGTAATTATTTTGTTATAAATATGTAAATATTAGAATGACTATACGACTAAATAATATTAACTTGTATTGAGTGCTTATCGGGGCCACATTCTGTGCTAAATGTTCCGTGTGTATCATCTCACCTGATTCTTATGATATTGTGATGAGATCAGTCTTGCTATTACCTTGATTTTAGAAATGAGGCAACTGAGGTTTGAAGACATTAACTTGTGTATGTGAAGTTTCCCAGGAGATAAGCAGTAGGACCAGAATCTGAGTATGTGTTGGCCCCAACTCAGCAATATAATGATGCAAAATCACAGCAAACAGTCAAATCCAAAATGAGAACATGAAACTGTGTCCCTGGTGGTCCTCAATCTCTCTGTCAGAATTACTTGTGGAGCAGTACAAATCAAACAAAACCAAGCAAAAACTTTCATACAGGTCTACTTTTATAGATTCTTATTCTTTAGGACTGAGGTGATAACCAGACCTCTAGATTTTTAAATTTTAACAAGGTGATTCTGATGCACAATTAGAATGAAGAACCACTACATTCTGTACATTTTGCATACTGTCTGTAGAGATATAGAAACATTTCTTTTTAATTACATGAATGCTACATGAAATTTTTATTGAAAGAGTCAAACAACATAGAAGTATACAGAGCAAAACAAATATAGACACATTTGCATTCTATCCTATGCTTTATTATTCTATTTCAGATATTTCTAGCATGCATTCTTATTAATGCACTGATTAAATCAGTACTTTTGATGTAAGGGTCAGATTAAAATGCAAGATGAGATTTCTGCCAAAACAGATTGCACATTTCTATTGGTGTATTTTGCATTGTTGTGCACCTTGTCCTCCATAAATCGATGTACGTTATCTCCCATATCCAAAAGTTCCTGCTGATTGTGCAGGTGCACACACAAGGCTGTGGAGTCAGCCATGTGACTCACAGTAGTAACCTTCATAGATTTTTCCCTAGTTAGTCTTAGCAGGAGCTGTCACTGTTTGCAGCTCTGCCTCTTTTTCCCATGGCCCACATGAACTACATGGCCATTTGGCTTAAAATAATTCACCTTTGCTGGGCGCGGTGGCTCAAACCTGTAATCCCAGCACTTTGCGAGGCCGAGGCGGGTGGATCATGAGGTCAAGAGATCGAGACCATCCTGATCAACATGGTGAAACCCCGTCTCTACTAAAATACAAAATATTAGCCAAGCGTGGTGGCAGGCACCTGTAATCCTAGCTACTCAGGAGGCTGAGACAGGAGAATCGCTTGTACCCAGGAGATGGAAGTTGCAGTGAGCCGAGATTGGACCACTGCACTCCAGCCTGGGAAACCAGAGTGAAACTCCATCTCAAAATAATAATAATAATAATAATAATAATAATTATTATTATTCACCTTTTCTCTGACTACTATAAGATATCTTGATCTGTTTGCCCAGGCATCTCCCCAGCATTTCCAGCTAAGGAGCTCATTTTGATTTTTCTGGAACTTATGTTCCTTCCCAATTCTGGGACTGGGGATAAAGAGAATGGGGCTCACTGACAAAGTCACTCACAAGGGACCCTGACTGTACTGGAGCTCAGTTCCCTCTTTTTGGGTCCCTCTTTTTGGGGTCACAGGGAAAAGCTGCCTGCCACGTCATCTTCCTTGCAAGATTTCCTCAGGACTGTGGGGAAGGGAGTGAGCCAACTTAAAGACTGCAGCCCGCTCAGAAACTGATCCTGTAAGTGTTCAAGAACAGCCAGCTGTTCACTACTGAATTACTAGTTCACCCCAGTTCAGCGACTTTTGGTCTCATCATTCTGTCATTCTACTCTGAAGAAGGTTCTTTGGAACAATTTTATAGTGCTACTTTAATCAATAATATCAGATCAGCAAATTGAACCTGTTAAGTCATTCCAAGAAGTCATGAAGATACTGAGAAGTGCTATTAGCTCCAAAATAAGGTAGAAGAACAGAATCGGGGAGAATTTTCATACCCCATCCAGAGTCTCATAGTATACATAGCTTTTGTGCACCTCTCCAGATCCAGTCTTCACTCTTGTTCACCTGCTTTGTGCCCTGGGAGGCTCATCTGTTGGGGCTAAGTCATTGCTTCCAGATGGGGATAATACAGGGACACCACTGGCAAATCAGCAGGAAGAAGGGCAGTAAAGTTGTAGTACTTATTTCCTTGGGTCCCTCTTTTTGGGGTCACAGGGAAAAGCTGGACCCATAAACTAAAGACACAATGCCAGGTAGGTGTCTCTGTCTACACAGCTCTCTGTTCTTTAAAATTTCTCCAGCCGTTCCCTCTTCCCTCCCTTTCAGCCTTTGATGAATAGCAGTCCCACTGCTACCAGCACTGTGGTGTTGCAGTCATGTGGTTTGTTTCTGTGTCCCCACCCAAATCTCACGACAAATTGTAATTCCCAATATTGAAGGAGGGGCCTGGTGGGAAGTGATTGGGTCATGGGGGCAGATTTCCCCCTTGCTGTGCTGGTGATAGTGAGTGAGTTGTTTAAAAGTGTGTAGAGGCTGGGCGCGGTGGCTCACACCTGTAATCCCAGCACTTTGGGAGGATGAAGCGGGCGGATCACCTGAGGTGAGGAGTTTAAGACCAGCCTCAACATGGTGAAACATTGTCTCTACTAAAAATACAAAAATTAGCAAGTGTGGTGGTGGTTGCCTGTAATCCCAGGCACTTGGGAGGCTGAGGCAGGAGAATTGCTTGAATCTGGGAGGCAGAGGTTGCAGTGAGGTGAGATTAAAAAAAAAAAAAAAAAAAAAGGATTGCAATCTGACACATACCTACACACTAGGGTGGCCTTTGGTATGTCTGAAAAACAAGAAAGGGTTGTAATTTATTGGGGAAAGGAAAGGTTACACAAGCTGTTTCGAAAGAAAGCTTATTGGCCCTGGGAGTATCTTACAAGAATTGGCTGAGCATAAATACGTACCAAGCAACATGCTATTCTAATGTTGGATATTATTTTAACAAGATTATAAAGTAAATTTTCCATTGGATTAAAAACATACAAAACAAATTATTTATATTGGTAGATACTATATGCCTATACGTGTACTTAGATAAATTTATGTATATTAATAAGCGAAATTATTGCTTATTAATTGCTGATAAAAAAATGATTGCTGATATTATCAGGACAATTTTTAAACCATATTTTAACAAGTGCATTTTTTTGTCATCGAAAAATGTCAAAGAACAACATAAGACACATTTCTGTAACCTCACCTGGATTCCTTAAGCAGTAACATTTATGCCATACCTAATATCTCTTTCCCTATTTCCCCCACCCCCCTCGCTCCCTCTCCATATACATGTGCGCGCGCGCGCACACACACACACACACACACACACACACACACAGACATATACACAGAAATTTCCTTTTCTCAACCATCCAAAAATTAGGCTGCAGACATCAGGACACTTCATTCCTAAGTACTTCAGCTCTCAACAACAGGACATTCTTCTACGGAACCACAATACCAGAACCACACCTTAGAAAATCGTCATTACTTCAATAGCAACATCCAACACGCAGTCCATACCCAAATTTCCTCGACTGTTCCATTATGTCTTTTATTGCTAGATTTCTTTTTCAATCCAAGATCCAACCGAGATTGATATATTGCACTTAGCTGCTGTATATGTTCAGGCTCCTCATATTTTGATTTGTACCATTGCTTCCCTGCTTTATAATATTTAAGTCTTTGAAGAGACCTGCAGAATATCCTGTATTCAGAATGTGTGTGTGTGTGTGGTTAGGCTCAAGTTGAACATTTCTGGCAAGAACAACTTATAGGTGATGCCATTTCCCTCCAACTGCATAAATTCAAGAGGCAGGACGTCAGACTATTTCACTAGTGGCAAGGTCAAGCTCAACCACTTGGATAATATGGCAAACTCTGTATCATAAAGATATATTATTTCCCTTTGTAATTAATAAGTTATCTGTTGTCTGATACCTTAAAACTGAAAGGGTATACTGTTTTCCTAGAACTTTTCACCTAGTGATTTAAGCCTCTATCTGTCTGTCTGTCTGTCTATCTATCCATATTTTTTGAGACAGGGTTTCACTCTGTTGCCCAGGCTGGAGTGCAGTGGCACATCATAGCTCACTGCAGTCTCAAACTCCTGGCCTCAAGTGATTTTCTCTTTTTGGCTTCCCAAAACACTGGGATTACAGGTGTGAGCCATTGCACCCAGCCCTAAGCATCTATTTTTAATGACTCAAATCAAGTTTTACATTGGAGGTTAAAAAATAATTTTCTCATTCTATCAGTCCTTCTACATTTACTAGTGGCTGAAATAAATATGCTTTAACAAACACTAAATAACCAGCTGGGTGTGGTGGCTCTCGCCTGTAATCCCATCACTTTGGGAGGCCAAGTCAGGAGGATCACTTGAGGCCAGGAGTTTGAGACCAGCCTCTGGTCTCTCTCTCTCTTTCTCTCTCTGTATGTGTATATATATAATTAAATTTAAAAATAAACACTGAATAAAATGATAAAATTTCATCAACTAAGCAAAGTGATAAAAACTTTATCAACAGGCCTTAGTACTTATGAAATTCTAATCTCCAGCTGTTCCACTGGTCTCTCCAAGTTCAAAGGTAGATGATGCCGTCCAAAAGTGCCTGAAATACCTCAGGATTTCAGTTCATTTCCAACTACACCACACCCTGAACCAGTCACCTAAGCCAAGTACTTTCATACTCGTATCAGTTTGAGTGTTACCACCTCAAGGAAGCTGGTCCTTATTATCCCAGGTGGAGACAATTGGTCTCATTAGTGCCCAAGCCATCCACAAAGCTCCATCAGGGCATCTCTGATGCTTCATTGCATACAATTACTGTTGAGTTTACTTCCCTCCTCTGGATATGCCAAGGGAGGACAAGAATCTTGTCTTACTGGTTTTCTTGCCCATAGCATCTAGGATGATGTTCAATTGACATTGAATTCACAGACATAATCTATATCATCTAAGAAATCCCCTCAAAGTTAAGTGAGACATATATCATTTGTTTGCTTTTTGCAGAGAAAAATTCAGAGAGGTTAAGTCACTTTCAGAGGTCTGATTTTGTATCTACCCAAGAGTAAATTCCAGTGATGCTCACTCGGTAGTTTAGGGATTTCCAGGAATAGGAAAACATCCCAAATGTTCTGTCATAAAATGCCTTGCTCATTCTCTCCAAACCTCCCCATCTTGAATATACTTTCTGTTTTTCTAATTATTAAAGCTATTATTTGGCAACAGAAATAGAGGCAAGGAAAGACAGCATAACTTGCCTCTAACCATACTCTCAGAACACAAAGGGTCCAAGATTTCCTTGGACAGTCCAGAGCCTGGGCTTGAACCCTTTCATAATGAAACCTTCATCTTACTTTAGTGCAGACCAAGTGTCAGGTCTGAGAAAGAAGAGCTGCATAAAGCAGAATTGTTAGTCTCCTCATTGACAGGAGCAAATCCATCTTAAAGGGGCATCGGGTAACTTCCCAAGTAATAACTAGTAACTAGTAAAACCAGGGTTCTGAACCCAGATGACCTGACTCCACAGGCTGAAGTCTTAATGACTGATCCACTGCCTCTTTAAATTCCCCCTTCTAAGTCCAAGAGCAACTTCTATCTTACAATTAGACTCTAGAATCAAAAATTCCTCTTTTCAAGGGAAGGGAAATCAGCAGTTGTGCCAAGGCTAACACCAGCTACCATTTATTGAGCAGACTATGTTCCCAGAAGTGTTCTGAGTATTTTAAGCATGTTACCACATTTCATCCCAGCTTTCAACCTGTAAAGTAGATGTTGCTCTAAGCACAGAACATTTTCACTGAATTCTCACAACCAACATCTTTATGAAAATCATGGATGTTTTAACTCAGAAGTTATGAAAATGTGCACAGAATAAGCAATGTAGTTGAAAACAACTCACAACTTGTATCATTCTGGATAAGAAAGAGAATTCTGGAATTTTTTTTTTTTTTTTTTGATAAGATCTTGCTTTGTTGCCCAGGCTGGAATGCAGTGGCACAATCACCGTCCACTGAAGCCTTGACCACCCTGGCCCAAGCAATCCTCCCAACTCAGCCTTCCAAGTACCTGGGACCACAGGTGCCACCCCCTTGCCTGGCTAACAGTCTGTATTATTAGTGGAGTTGGGTTTCACCATGTTGCCCAGGTTGGTCTTGAACTCCTGGGCTCAAATGATCTGCTTGCCTCAGCCTCTGAAAGTGTTGGTTTTACAGGTATGAGCCTGGCCAGGACATTCTTTTTACTATGAAACAACAAAAAGATCAGGGGTTACCAGCGGTTCAGGGGGAGAAAGGGAGGGACAAACAGGTGGAGCATGAGGGATTTATAGTGCAGTGAAAGCATTCTGTATAATACTGCCATAGTGGATACATATCATTATACATTTGTCAAAACTCATAGAAGGTACAATGCAGAGAGTGAACCCTAATGAAAACTGTGAACTTTAGCTAATAATAATATATTAATATTGGCTCATCAATTGTAACGGATGTGCCACATTAATGCAAGATGTTAATAATAGCGGAAAATGGGGGTGGGGATGTATATGGGAACTTTATGTACTTTGCACTTATTTTTCTATAAATCTAAAGCTGCACCAAAAATTGCCTATTAATTAAAAATATGTATCTAGGCCAGGCACAGTGGCTTACACCTGTAATCCCAGCACTTTGGGAGGCTTAGGTGGGTGGATTATCTGACGTCAGGAGTTCGAGACTAGCCCGGCCAACATGGTGAAACCCTGTTTCTACTAAAAATACAAAATATTAGCCAAGCGTGGTGGCAGGCACCTGTAATCCTAGCTACTCAGGAGGCTGAGACAGGAGAATCGCTTGTACCCAGGAGACGGAAGTTGCAGTGAGCCGAGATTGGACCACTGCACTCCAGCCTGGGAAACCAGAGTGAAACTCCATCTCAAAAAAAAAAAAAAAAAAAAAGTATCTATATCTATCGGTATAGGTACCTGCACAAGAATAGGGATGTATGGCAAAGAAAGAACAGTATTTGTAAGGTGCTCAATGTATCACCTGTTGCACAACTAGCCTCCACCATACTCTTAGAACACAAAGAGTATGGTAGTTCTTAAAATTGGGCTTTATTGGCCTTCTCAGTTAGCTTCTCTTCAACTTGTTCCTAGTGAACCACACTGCTTCAACAGAGTTGTCAACAGTAGAGACCACATGTGATAGCAAAGCTAACGGCAGTTTCCCTTTCAGTAAGCAAAAGAGTTGCATTATTGACATGCATCCTATGGCCTGAGGGAAGTGGCTTCCAGTATTTCTGAACTTAAACTAGGCAAAGTTTCTGCAATAGGAAAACCCAGGTCATTTTTGCCCTCAGAAAGATTGACATGGGAAAATATTCCCATTTGCACTATGAGTGACAAACAAACAAACAAACAAACAAAGTGTTCTCATAGTTTTTAGATCAGGTGTACTTACTCTTTAACTGAAGTTTATTTTCTGAAAGCAAGTTCTAGAAGCAGAGATGGTACAAGGTGCACTGCAAGGGCAGCCATAAAAATCCACATTGGCCTGGAGCCCAAAGCAGGAGTCATCAGGGACAGAATCATTGCCGCAGGTCCTTAGTTCCCTCTATGCTCCATGGAGTGTGGAGAAAACTGTCTTCCAGGTCAGCTAGCTGGGGGTGGGAGGGAGGCAAACACGTACACTTGGAAGTGAGGGCGCCTTTATGGCCTGAGCTCATTTTCCCTCTTTTCTTTTTAAAGTCTAGATGAGGCCGGGCGAGGTAGCTCATGCCTGTAATCCTAGTACTTTGGGAGGCCGAGGTAGGTGGATCACCTGAGGTCAGGAGTTCAAGACCAGCCTGGCCATCATGGTGAAACCCCATCTTTATATTTTTAAAAATATTTAAATAAATAAATAAATCAAGTCTAGATGAGACGTGAACATTATGAATTGGAAATTAGAAAGAGAGAAGTCAAAGAAGGAGATGTTCAGTGTTAGTTGAGAAAAACTACACCCAACGTGCACTCATACATAGGCCAGTAAGATCTTGCGTAGGGCGTATTTCAGGAGCCTGGAAATTAGAGAGCACAAGCATGAGAAAGTGAAGGTAAAGGTCAGTGCCCCAAAGAAAGGACTAGAAAGAAATAGAACGACCTTATTATCAAAGTTCTTAGGTTTTGTTTTTTCTTAGCGGGGTGGGGATGAGGTAGTGTGATTTTAAAAAGAAAGTAATACAGATGCTTTTTTTTTTTTTTTTTTTTTGAGACGGAGTTTCGCTCTTGTTACCCAAGCTGGAGTGCAATGGCGTGATCTCGGCTCACTGCAACCTCCGCCTCCTGAGTTCAGGCAATTCTCCTGCCTCAGCCTCCCGAGTAGCTGGGATTACAGGCACGAGCCACCATGCCCAGCTAATTTTTTGTATTTTTAGTAGAGACGGGGTTTCACCATGTTGACCAGGATGGTCTCGATCTCTCGACCTCGTGATCGCCTCCCAAAGTGCTGGGATTACAGGCTTGAGCCACCGCGCCCGGTGCACAGGTGCTATCTTAAATCCCATGGATACTGTCAGTGCTGGAGGCAGAGGCAGTCTTTAGATCTAATGGAGAGCATGGGCTTTCAAAATGCGTTCCATGCAGCCAAGGATTTTCTGAAGTTCCTCTAGGGCCATTTTCAGTGGCTAAAGCTCACCTGTGGCCACCCTTCTTCTGCTTCAACCTGAACAGGTCTACGTTCATGTTTTTGATATTTGGAATTCACATAGTTTCTTTGTGTGCCTGAAAAAGGTTTCCACTTCTTCAAAGAAAATATTTTTTAAAGACAACCAATTTAGTCCTAAGTTCAAAGAGACAGAACCTTCTAAAGCTACCTGTTGTCATTTTTTCCAGATCAGAGATAACTGAATGGAGTCTTATTTTTTTCCACACTCTTGCTAATGGAAAACCTACTTTGAGTACATAGGCTGTCACATGAAAAGAAAAATCTCCAGCCCCGTGCGGTGGCTCACGCCTGTAATTCCAAGCACTTCGGGAGGGCAAAGTGGGCAGATCACGAGGTCAGGAGTCAATGACCAGGCTGACCAACATGGTGAAACCCTGTCTCTACTAAAAAATACAAAAACAAAATCAGCCAGGCATGGTGGCATGCGCCTGCAGTCCCAGCTACTTGGGAGGCTGAGGCAGGAGAATTGCTTGAATCCAGAAGGCGGAGGTTTCAGTGAGCCGAGATCACGCCACTGCACTCTAGGTTGGGCAACAGAACGAGACTTAGTCTCAAAAACAAACAAACAAGCAAACAAACAAACAACAACAAAAAAAAAACAACAAAAAAACAAAACTCCATGAGACTATCCAAATAATTATGTGGTCTTTAGTATTATTCTAATATGAAGAACTACCAACTAGTGCTTAAAAATTGGAAATTTTATTAAAATGGTATATTTAAACCATAAATTATCACCTTTTCAGGAAATAGATTATTCCAGATCCTTAACTTTAATAATCTGTTTTGCCTATTTTATAAAATAAATGAGTACTAAATACTCTTAATTTAATTTAATTTAATTTAATTTAATGGGATCTTGTATGAAACAAAGCCTTAAAAAGTCTCAGTCCTCGCTCTGAAGTCAGTGCTCACTAGACTCGTGCAGTTGTAAATACAGAAAACGTGATACATGGCTGGGTGCAGTGGCTAACGCCTGTTGTAATCCCAGCACTTTGGGAGGCTGAGGTGGGTGGATCACGAGGTCAAGACATGGAGACCACGGTGAAACCCCGTCTCTACTAAAAAATACAAAAATTAGCTGGGTGTGGTGGCGCTCGCCTGTGATCCCAGCTACTCGGGAGGCTGAGGCAGGAGAATTGATTGAACCCGGGAAGCGGAGGTTGTGGTGAGCCGAGATCGCGCCACTGTACTCCAGCCTGGCGCCTGGCGACAAAGCAAGACTGTCTCAAAAATAAATAAATAAATAAATAAAAATTAAAAAAAAAAGAGAGAGAGAGTTTCTCTCAGGGCATAATCCTTAAGAATAGAACAGTCAGATCCTAGGATATGCAAATCCTCAAATTTACTAAACAAACAAAGCTTGCTTTAGCATATTCTTTGTGGTATTGTTGGAAAAGCAGGTTCTTAATAAAGTTTATAATTTTTTCTTTTGTATTTTGTAACATTTTGTATGTCCTAAGAAATCTTTGCCAGCCTTAAATATTTCCTGCTGGAAGTATTGTGGTTTTAATTTTTGGTTTAGGTCTCTGAGCAAGTTAATATTGTTTTTGTTATTATTATTTTTTGGTATAGTGAAGTATATTATTAGTCAAGACCCATGTTCTTCCTTACAACTGGTATCTTCCATCCAGTTATTTCAGCATTACTCCTGAAGTATCTTGGTCTCTGTTAAAAATCAATTTTCATATTTATGTGGATTTACCAGTAGTCACTTTATTCTGTTTGTTATTTTTATTTTTATATCAGTACCTCATCTTTTTTGTTGCTGTAGCATTATAATAAATCTTGCAAACAGATAGTTAAAAATGTTAAAAATTATATTGTTTTCTTTCAAAATTATTTTGGCTCCTGTTAGGTCTTCATGCTTTTATATTAAATTTTGATTTATTTATTTGTTTGTTTATTTATTTGGGACAGAGCCTGATTGTGTCACCCAGGCTGGAGTGCAGTGGCACGATCTCGGCTCACTGCAGTCTTTGCTTCCTGGGTTCATGCGATTCTCATGCCTCAGCCTTCGGAGTAGCTGGGACTACAGGCCCACACCACCACACCTGGCTAAGTTTTTGTATTTTTGGTAGAAATAGGGTTTCACCGTATTGGCCAGGCTGGTCTTGAACTCCTGACCTCAGGTGATTTGCCCCTCTCAGCCTCTCAAAGTGCTGGGATTACACGAGTGAGCCACCGTACCTAGAATTAAACTGACTTATAAAAATTTCTACCAAAAAAAGTCCATTAGGATTTTGGTTGGGATTGAACTGTTTCCCAGGTCAGTATGGGGGAACTGATATGTTAAACATATTGAGTCTTCATATTGAGTATGATATATATCTCTACTTATTTGCAGATTCATTAATATCTCTCAGCAAAATCTTGTAGTTTTCAGTGTATAGGTCTTGCACATATTTTGATAAATTTATCTCTAAGTACTTCATGTATTTGGATTCTAGAAAATGGTATTTTAAATTTCATTTTTCAATTTGCTGGTATGTAGAAACACTATTGATTTTTGTTTATTGGCCTTATTTCCTGCAGTCAGCTAAATTAACTTACTAGTGGTTCTCTAATTGATTTTTCTTATTAGTTCTCCTTAGTCCTGCCTTCTCGACTGTCAGCTCTGTTCTCTATGACATCTTTTGCTTTTGGTAACCTAACCAAATGCTACGTTTGTAGCTGAGTAGCTTTCTCAGCTGAATTTCTGCTTCCTGCCTTAAAGGAATTAATGAATTAAGTGCCTTTTTTCATTTTGTGCTGTTCCTCTCTTTGTTTAATACAAACTGATGGTGTTTTCTCCAAGGGAAGTCTCCCAAAAGGCTCTCTATTTAGTCTCTTATCTCTGTGTCATGACCACAGGGCAGTGGTCTAAAAGAGTGAAAGTAAAAGGGATAAACTTTGTTTTAATATAGCTGCATTCTCTCTCTACTCTTCTGTGCTATTATTGTCTCTATAATTATTTCTTCATAATTGTTTCTTTGTACAGCTATACGTATTTTTAAAAAGTTGCCGGGCGCGGTGGCTCAAGCCTGCAATCCCAGCACTTTGGGAGGTCGAGGCGGGTGGATCACAAGGTCGAGAGATCGAGACCATCCTGGTCAACATGGTGAAACCCCGTCTCTACTAAAACTACAAAAAACTAGCTGGGCATGGTGGCGCGTGCCTGTAATCCCAGCTACTCAGGAGGCTGAGGCAGGAGAATTGCCTGAACCCAGGAGGTGGAGGTTGCGGTGAGCCGAGATCGCGCCATTGCACTCCAGCCTGGGTAACAAGAGCGAAAACTCCGTCTCAAAAAAAAAAAAAAAGCTAAGAGAGGCAGGGTGAGGTGGCGCATGCCTGTAATCCCAGTACTTTCGGAGGCTCTGGCAGATGAATCATTAGAGGCCAGGAGTCTGAGAGCAGCAAAACCCTGTTTCTACTAAAAATACAAAAATTAGCTGGGCATGGTGACAGGCACCTGTAATCTCAGGTACTCGGGAGGCTGAGGCATGAAAATCCCTTGAACCCGGGAGGAGGAGGCTGCAGTGAGCTGAGATTGCACCACTGCACTCCAGCTTGGGTGACAGAGCAAGACTCCATCTCAAAATTAATTAATTAACTAATTACAATAAATAATTAAAAAGCTAAGAGTGTACAATTAGTTCAACCATTGTGGAAGACAGCGTGGTGATTCCTCAAGGATTTAGAAATAGAAATACTGTTTGACCCCGCAATCTCATTACTGGTTATATACCCAAAGGATTATAAATCGTTCTATTATAAAGACACATGCACATGTATGTTCACTTAGGCACTGTTTATAATAGCAAAGACTTGGAACCAACCCAAATGCCCATCAATGATACACTGGATAAAGAAAATGTGGCATGGTCCAGGGCCGGTGGCTCACGCCTATAATCCCAGCACTTTGGGAGGCTGAGGCAGGTGGATCACTAAGTCAAGAGATTGAGACCTTCCTGGTCAACATGGTGAAACCCTATCTCTACTAAAAATACAAAAATTAGCTGGGCATGGTGGCGCAGCCTGTAGTCCCAGCTACTCGCAAAGCTAAGGTAGGAGAATTGCTTGAATCCAGGAGGCGGATTCGGTGAGACAAGATCATGCCATTGCACTCCAGCCTGGGTAACAAGAGCAAAACTCCATCTCAAAAAAAAAAAAAAAAAAAAAAAAAAAAAAATGTGGTACATATACACCATGGAATACTATGCAGCTATAAAAAAGGATGAGTTAGGCTGGGCGCCGTGGCTCACGCCTATAATCCCAGTACTTTGGGAGGCCGAGGTGGGTGGATCACTAGGTCAAAAGATCGAGACTATCCTGGTCAAGATGGTGAAATCCCGTCTCTACTAAAAATGCAAAAATTAGCTGGGCATGGTGGCATGTGCCTGTAATCCCAGCTACTCAGGAGGCTGAGACAGGAGAATTGCCTGAACCCAGGAGGTGGAGGTTGCGGTGAGCCGAGATGGCACCATTGCACTCCAACCTGGGTAACGAGTGAAACTCTGTCTCAAAAAAAAAAAAAAATAATAATAAAAATAAAAAAGGATGAGTTCATGTCCTTTGCAGGAACATTGATGAAACTGGTAATCATCATTCTCAGCAAACTGATACAAGAATAGAAAACAAAACACTGCATGTTCTCACTCATAAGTGGTGTTGAACAATGAGAACACATGGACATAGGGAGGGGAACATCACACACTGGAGCCTGTTGCAGAGTGGGGGACTAGGGAAGGGATAGCAGTGGGTGGAGGAACTGGGGAGGGATAACATTATGAGAAATATCTAATGTAGATGATGGGGGGGATGAAGGCAATCAGCATGGCATGTGTATACATATGTAACAACCTTGCACAATCTGCACATGTACCCCAGAACTTAAAGTATAATAAAAATAAATAATTTAATTAAAATTAATTAACTAATAGAAATAAATAAATAAAGAGCTAAGAGAAGAAGGAGACATATAGTCTTTTACATTAATCCACGTATCTATCATTTCTGATGTTCACTTCTGCCTGTGGATTTTAGTTACTGTCTTTTTTTTTTTTTTTTTTTTTTTTTTTTGAGACTCAGAGTCTTGCTCTGCTGCCCAGGCTGGAGTGCAGTGGCATGATCTCAGCTCACTACAACCACCACCTCCAGGGTTCAAGCGATTCTCCTGCCTCAGCCTCCCGAGTACCTGGGATTACAGGTTCCTGCCACCACCCTCAGCTAATTTTTGTATTTTTAGTAGAGATGGAGTTTCACCATCTTGGCCAGGCTGGTCTCAAATTCCTGACCTCAAGTGATCCACCAGCCTCAGCCTCCCAAAGTGCTGCGATTGCAGGTGTGAGCCATGGTGCCCAGCTGTTACTGTCTCATTTTATTTCCTTGTTCCAATATATCTCTATTCTGCTTCCACCCTTTCTTTGTGTTATTATTGGTACATATTAGATATTTTAAAAAAATGATTACTTTTCTATTTGTTCCTGCAGTAATATTAATCTTTATGTGCCATTACCCTAGCAATATATTTTGATAATTATTGTTTTATGCTATTATCTTTTAAATCAGTTAAGAGAAGAAGCACCATACTTATGTAATTACCAGTGTTCTTTATTTATATAAATTTGAGTTTCTATCCAGTGTCATTTCATTTCAGCTTAAAGGACTTAATAATAGTATTTCTTGTAAGCCAGGTATGTTAGCAACATGTTTGTTCATTTGGGAACGGTGTTCATCTGGAATGTCTTTATTTCAGCATCATTTTTGAAACAGTCTTGCAGGTTACCTCTAGGATTAGGGTAAAGCAAGTGAGGCACTCACTTTGAGCACAAAATTTAAGGGAAACAAAAAATCTCAGTAATCAAAATAAATAAAAGTGTTTTAATGCCATATTTATTTATTTATTTATTTGATTTGATTTTTAAATAAGACAGGGTTTCACCATGTTGGTCAGGCTGGTCTTGAACTCCCAACCTCAGGTGATCTGCCCGCCTTGGCCTCCAAAGTGCTTGGATTACAGGCGTGAGCCACCATACCCGGACTTTAATGCCATATTTAAAAATCAAAATGGATGCAATAAAACCTATGATGAACAAAATAACAAAATTTGAAATAGAGACAGGATCAGTGTTACCGATTTTTCTTTCACCTCAGGCTCCCATATGGATGGCATGGCACTGCTGGAGCTTCATTTTCTTTCTTTCTTTCTTTTTTTTTTTTTTTGAGACGGAGTTTCGCTCTTGTTACCCAGGCTGGAGTACAATGGTGTGATCTCGGCTCACCGCAACCTCTGCCTCCTGGGTTCAGGCAATTCTCCTGCCTCAGCCTCCTGAGTAGCTGGGATTACAGGCACGCACTACCATGCCCAGCTAATTTTTTGTATTTTTAGTAGAGACGGGGTTTCAGCATGTTGACCAGGATGGTCTCGATCTCTCGACCTCGTGATCCACCCGCCTCGGCCTCCCAAAGTGCTGGGATTACAGGCTTGAGCCACCACGCCCGGCCCATTTTCTTTTTGAATTGTGAATATGTTATCCCATTGCCTTTTGGTCACCATTATTTCTTTTAATTATTAAAAGAAAATTATTAATTATTAATTAATCTCAAATTAATTACTTAATTGATCAATTAATCTATTTTTAATTAATTAAATAATTTTTGAGACAGAGTCTCACTCTGTTACCCATGCTGGAGTGAACTGGCATGATCTCAGCTCACTGCAGCCTTCACCTCCCAGGTTCCAGCAATTCTCCTGCCTCAGCCTCCTGAGGAGACGGATTACAGGCACCCACCACTACACCTTGCTAATTTTTGTATTTTTAGTAGAGATGGGATTTCACCATGTTGGCCAGGCTGGTCTTGAACTCCTGACCTCAGGTCATCTGCCCACCTCAGCCTCCCAAAGTGCTGGAATTACAGACATGAGCCACCATGCCTGGCCTGGTCACCACTATTGCTAATGACAAGTCCATTGATCATACTGATGTGGTTCCCGTGTACATAATGAATTTTTTTTTCTTGCTACTTTTAAGATTTTCTCCTTGTTTTTGGCTTTCAACAAGTTGATTATGACATATCTAAGTGTGCATCTCTTTCTGTCTATCCCACTTGGAATTATTTGACCTTCTTGGATGTATAGATTAATGTTTTTTGTCAAGTCTGGGAAATTTTTGGCTGATATTTCTTCCAATACAGCTGACCTTTGAACAATGCAGGGGTTAGGGGAACCAACCCCATGCACAATAAAAAATCTGCATATATTGACTTCTCAAAAACTACTGTTGACAGGAAGCCTTACCTATAATATAAACAGTCAATTAATACATATTTTGTATTTTATGTGTATTATATACTGCATTCTTATAATAAAGAATAATAAAAATAAAATTATAAGAAAGAGAAATATATTTGTTATTCCTCAAGTGAAAGTGGATTATCATAAAGGACTTCATCCTCATCATCTTCACATTGAGTAGGCTGAGGAGGACAGGCATAGTGGCTCACGCCTGTAATCCAAACACTTTGGAGGCCAAGACAGGCGGATCACCTGAGATCAGCAGTTCAGGACCAGCTTCACCAACATGGTGAAACCCCGTCTTTAAAAAAAAAAAAAAAAAAAAAAAAAAGCCGGGCGTGGTGGCTCAAGCCTGTAATCCCAGCACTTTGGGAGGTCGAGGCGGGTGGATCACGAGGTCGAGAGATCGAGACCATCCCGGTCAACATGGTGAAACCCCGTCTCTATTAAAAATACAAAAAAATCAGCTGGGCATGGTGGCGCGTGCCTGTGATCCCAGCTACTCAGGCGGCTGAGACAGGAGAATTGCTTGAACCCAGGAGGCGGAGGTTGCGGTGAGCCGAGATCGCGCCATTGCACTCCAGCCTGGGTAACAAGAGTGAAACTCCGTCTCAAAAAAAAAAAAAAAAAAAAAAAAAAAGTAGGCTGAGGAGGAGGAAGAGAAGGGGAGAGGTTGGTCCTGCTGTCTCAGGGGTGGCTGAGCCAGAAGAGGTGAAGGCAGGAGAAGGGGCGGCAGGGGAGGAAGGCACACTTTTTGTGTAACTTTATGGAAATACATCATAAGTTCTGTCTGTTTGCTTTTTTATTTCTCTAAAAATGTTTCTATGTGGTATCAATCCTTCTTCCACCTTTGCTTAAGTTTCAGTGCCTGTATCATGAAAGGATACATGTTATAAAAGAAGTTAAAGGAAATCTTGATTAATCAGAATGCTTCTGCCAGATTGTCTCAAATCAGTTTGTTTTCTGGCTCTTCTTCCTCTTCATGTAAGCCTGGTTCGGAAGCACTTATTTCCACCAAGATGCCTTCTGTTAACATCTCTGGTGTGGTGTCTATTAACTATTGAATTTCCTTGAGATTCATGTCTTGAAACCCTTCACTCCCCACCTTTTTCTTCCTCTCTTTCCTTCCTTCCTTCCTTCCTTCCTTCCTTCCTTCCTTCCTTTTTGTGCCATAGCCAAAATCTCTTTCATTTTGTATGAAAGAGATTTGTATTTCAAGCCAATCATACACTTGATTGGCTCTGTCATAAATTCTGTGAAGTCATGCACAATATCTGGACACAATTTTCTCCAGCAGAAATTTATTCCTGCAGGCCTGATGGCTTTCATGGCTTTTTCTATCACAGTGATGACATCTTCAATGGTATAATCCTTCCAGACTTTCATGATGTTCTTTCTTTTGGAGTTCTCTTCCATAGCCTTAATAATCCTTTCCATAGAGTATGGTGTGTAATGAGCCTTAAAGGGCCTTAGGACTCCTAATCTACAGACTGAATTAGAGACATTGTGTTTGGGTCATGTAGACCACTTGAGTTTTGAACTCATGGGATTCTGGGTGGCCAGGAGCAGTGTCCGATATCAAAAGAACTTTAAAAGTAGGTATGTTCAATGTGTCCCACAGGTGTTTAGTTTATTTTTTCCTTTTGTTCATTTTGGATCATCTCCAAAGACCTATCTTCAAGTCTGCCGATTCTTTTTTTCTGCTAGTTCAAATTTTCTTTTATTTATTTTTTGGACAGAGTCTCGCTCTGTCGCCCAGGCTGGAGTGCAATGGTGCAATCTCAGCTCACTGCAGCCTCCGCCTCCTAGGTTCAAGTGATTCACCTGCCTCAGACTCCTGAGTAGCTGGGATTACAGGTGCATGCCACCACACCTGGCTAAGTTTTGTATTTTTAGTAGAGACGGGGTTTCTCCATGTTGGTCAGGCTGGTCTCGAACTCCTGACCTCGTGATTCGCCCATGTTGGCCTCTCGAAGTGCTGGGATTACAGGTGTTAGCCACTCTGCTGGCTATTTCTTAATTAGTATTCTCTATTCGATGCTTCATTGACATCTGCATTAATCTTTTTGGGCTGCTGTAACAAAATACCATAAACTGGGTAGCTGATAAACAACAGAAATTCATTTCTCAGTGTTCTGGAGGCTGGGGAGATCTCCCAAGATCAGGGTGCCAGTATGGTCAGGTTTGAGTGAGTACCTCTTCAGGGTTGCTGACTTTGAACTTCTCACTATGTCCTCACATGGTAGAAGAGACAAGGCAGATCTCTAGAGGGCTCTGCACACATGATCTAATCACCCCCGATAGGCCCTATGTCCTTCTACTATCATATGGGTAATTAGGTTTTAACATGTAAATCTTTGAGGAACACAAAGGTGCAGACCATAGCAATATCATATAATTAATTCTTTAATTATAAAGTTTCTTAATTTTAAGAACATATAATAGTTGCTTTAAAGTCTTTAGCATCTTGTCCCTTCAAGATGGTTTCTATTGACTTTTCGCCCTTGTACATATAGGTCATACTTCTCTGTGTTTTCTGTTTGTTGTGGTTTTGCTTTTAATTTTGCTATCTCATGAATTTTATTGAAAATTAGACATTTTAGAGACTAGATTATAACAACTTTCAATTCTGATTTCTTCCCTCTGAGAAGTGTTATTTGCTGTTTGTCTGGTGACTTGCCTGGATGAATTCTTTGAAGTCTGCCTGCCCTACAGTGTGTTGTCTTTGATATATCTGATTCATTTTTGTTTTTTGTTTTTGCTTGTTCTCCTTCTTCTTCTCCTCCTCCTCCTCCTTCTTCTTCCTCTTCTTCCTCTTCCTCTTCCTTTTAAACATATCTTCTTGGTATTTCCCTTGGATCAGCACAACTCCGTAGTCAGCCACTCATTGATCAGAGGATTTGCTTAGATACCTTCAGTCAGTAAGGCTTCTACCCACTGGCTCTATGTGTGGCTTGGGAAATACCTTAAGACTCCGCCGGGCGCGGTGGCTCAAGCCTGTAATCCCAGCACTTTGGGAGGCCGAGGCGGGTGGATCACGAGGTCGAGAGATCGAGACCATCCTGGTCATCATGGTGAAACCCTGTCTCTACTAAAAAATACAAAAAAATAGCTGAGCATGGTGGCACGTGCCTGTAATCCCAGCTACTCAGGAGGCTGAGGCAGGAGAATTGCTTGAACCCAGGAGGCGGAGGTTGCGGTGAGCCGAGATCGCGCCGTTGCACTCCAGCCTGGGTAACAAGAGCAAAACTCCGTCTCAAAAAAAAAAAAAAAAAAAAAAAAAAAAAAAGACTTCAGGAAGTTTAGAACTCTGCCTCAGATTTTGACTTCTGCATGCATAATGCCTCATGTTCAGCCAGTGAGAATTAGCTAGCTGGAGCCCTCTCTAGCCTCTCCTGTGAGTTTGTGTCGCCTTGTTCGTACATGCAATCTTCTTGAGCCCAAAGAATATGTGGGAGCTTACTAAGATCCTCAATGGCTGTCCCATTCATTTCCCAAATCTCCTTGTTAAATTTCTGATCTGGGGATCTGTTACTTGTCCCAACCAGGATGGATCCAGGCTAACTGCCATGTTGGCCTTCCCTGACATTTGCCACAGAGATCACTATTATTTTTATCAATGCTCTTAGGCATGCATTTTCCTGCATTCTGCTCCAAATCAATCAGCCCCCTCAGGCACTGAGACTGCCTGTTCTCACAGCCTGTTCCACCCTGACAGCTATGCACCATGTATCTGATTGGGGTGGGGTACAGAATGCCAGTAGCTCTGTTCTAAAACTCCACACTTTCTGTTCTTATAGTGCCTCAGGAGTTTTTTTGTTTTGTTTTGTTTGTTTGTTTTTTAGCTACTCCTCAGATTGCTGTGTGTATGGTCAATTTCCAGAGTCTTGAAAAAAATTTTTTGAACATTTTTATCCATTTTTATTATTGCATTTTGAGGCAAGTATATGCTAAGCATCTCTCTCAGCCATTTGGAAGTTCTGCTTCCTGTAAGACCTTTTAAAACCAGGCTTTAAAGCTTTTAGGCTGGGCATGGTGGCTCATAATCCTATAATCCCAGCATTTCGGTAGGCTGAGGTGGGTGGATCACCTGAGGTCAGGAGTTCCAGACCAGCCTGTCCAACATGGCTAAATCCCATCTCTACTAAAAGTACAAAAATTAGTGGGGTGTGGTGACAGTTGCCTGTAATCCCAGCTACTCAAGAGGCTGAGACAGGAGAATCGCTTGAACCCATGAGGCGGAGTTTGCAGTGAGCTGAGATCGTGTCACTGCACTCTGGGTGACGAGAGCGAGACTTTGTCTCAAAAACAAACAAATAGCCAGGCGCGGTGGCTCACGCCTGTAATCCCAGCACTTTGGGAGGCCGAGGCGGATGGATCACGAGGTCAAGAGATCGAGACCATCTTGGTCAGCAAGGTGAAACCCCGTCTCTACTAAAAATACAAAAATTAGCCGGGCATGGTGGTGCACGCCTGTAATCCCAGCTACTCGGGAGGCTGAGGCAGGAGAATTGCTTGAACCCAGGAGGCGGAGGTTGCGGTGAGCCAAGATTGTGCCATTGCACTCCAACCTGGGTAACAATAGCAAAACTCCGTCTCAAAAAAAATAAATAAATAAATAAACAAACACAGAAACCCCGGCTTTTAAAGCCGCACCTCACTTCTGCCTCATTCTATTAGTCAAAGCAAATCACAAGGCCAGCCAACTTAAGAGAATGGAAGAACAGACGCTACTTCTTGATGGGAAAAGTGGCAAAAGGTTACAATGTTAAGTGGCAAGTATGCAAGGACAGGAGAATTGGTGCGATCATGTCGCCAGCAATTTATTACAATGTGAATAGAGACAGAGATAGACAGAGATGTGGATATAAATATGGATATGGGTATAGATGTGGACCTAGATATAGACAGAGGTATACAGTTACGTAATTATAACTTCCTTATCTCTACCACTGAGAAGCAAATGACATGTTAAAGAAGAGACAGAAATAAAAGAAGCTATTGAAAACAAAGCTGCTATTTTAGACCTAGCATACAATCAAAGTCTTGGCAATGCCCAAATTAAAATAAATTTAAGTAAAACAGAGGCCAGGCATGGTGGCTCAAGCCTGTAATCCAAGCACTTTGGAGGCCCAGGCGGGTGGACCACCTGAGGTTGGGAGTTCAAGACCAGCCTGACCAACATGGTAAAACTCTGTCTTTAAAAAAATGAAATAAAATAAAAATTTAAGTAAAACATAATGTAATATTGTGCCACTACCACACTTAAACAAAAAACAAAAAACATAATGTATTATACATTTGAAAATTTTTTAAGAGGGTAGGTCTCATGATAAGTGTTTTTACCACAATCATAATTTTTTTAAACTCTGACCTTTTAAATAAAATAGTTTGAGAGAAAAAATATGTGTGCTTATGAAGGGATACTGATCACTAGAATTTCCTAATCGAACTCACTAGCACAGTCCTCTGTTCATACCTAGAGACTTGCAGGTGTGGGGCCCATGCACAGAACTTGGATATGCTGCGTGGCTAACATCCCTGCTGTGTTCTGGTTCCTCAAGGCTGTGGCCCCTCAGCCAGTCAGGCCTCATGAAGGCAAAAGCTGCTGTGCTGCTGTACTCCACTGCTAGCCCTGTCTTGCAATGACCCCCCATGCATGCTGTGGCTGCTAGCTCAGATGCAGTCCCCAACACCCAGCAGGTACAGTGTTATCAGAGCTGGCCAGATCTTCTGTTGGTGTTGCAGGAACCAGGTCTCTCTGTCTCTCTTGCACCCACAGGCATAGGCAAAAGTCAAAGTGGGCAAGCTGAGCTACGAGACAGACACTGCTGTCTTCAGAAGTCTTCCGCCTCCTTCTGATGCTGAGTACTGGTGTCGACCACACTTGAAGGCTTACTTTATTCCCTTAGGATGAATGTTTCTTTAAGGGGCAATTCAGTCCTGATGTAAACAGACTCTTGGAGGATCTGTACCACCTCTCCTCAATCTAGACACACTGAGACAAAGTTGAGAGTCTCTATTAAGTTCTATTAAATTTAAGCTGCAATCCCCACAATAATATCACCTTCAGAAGCAGCGTTTGGCCCTGCTTAATAAACATGTCTGGGCCAAGACATTGGCATTGAATTCCCATGTAACTAACATTATTATTCATATTGTACAAGTAGCAACAGATAAAAAAAAAAGCATTTTTTTCTGATGTCTCTTGTTCTGATAAATGTTTTCATACACAGGGAAAAGTATAACTTTCAAGAAAAACGTTAGACTGACTTTTTACCTTGATATGCTAAAAAATGTTTTTTGGTAGTAAAACTTGGGCTAATTCATTTTGGGAAACCACCTATTTAGTGTAATTTGCTGCATCAGTGTGATTTTCAATGTGTTGTTTTGCCTAGAGATTAAGGCATACTCTCTTGGAACAGTCTGTCTTAACATTAGAAAGGGAAGATGACTAACAAGCATTATTGTGTTTCTTGTTTATGTTTTCTTTTCTTGGAAATGTTTTTATGAGTGAATAAGCTATTTCTTGGGGCAAAGTTAGCTTTTTATTTTTCCTATTGTTACATGCACTTTTTAGGCAAAGAAAATTTTACTTAGTACATTAAAGTCGAGTCTTGATTAGTGGCCTAAAGGAGTAAATATTCCTCCTATCTTGATTTATTTCTTACCCATTAAGTAATTTCTGTAATAGGGTTGAGCCCTCTTGAGGACAATAAGCATGAAGAATTGAATATTTAGTTTTCCCTTAAATCTGAAATGTTGGTGGGGTGGTGATGGGCGGGGAATAAATAATAATAATAAAAATAAATCTGAAACGCTGTAATGCCTAATTTTCAACATATTGAAATGCTAGCAGTAAGTAAACAAAATAATTACCTAGGAATTTGATTTTTTTAATTAAAATATTTTAAATACTACTCCCAATTGTGTAGTGTTTGATGATGATAAAACTCCTTTGATTTTTAAAGTATAATTATTCAAGAACATCCACTGAAAAAGTATTTCTTCTAAAAACAAAACTCACAAGGAACTAGAACCTAATAGTTCCTAAACATTAGTATATTTACACATTCCAGTGGTGGCTTTTTAAAATTATTATGCTTTTAGTTCTCATGCTCTTGGGATTATTCACATAGAAATCTATTCTTTGAGTATAATGGAAACATTGAGAATGATATTTCTTAAAAAAATAGATAAAAAGAAGTTATGGTTGGCATTTTCACTTTGGAAATATAGGACTATCTATATTTAATATAGTTGTATAAATCATAATTAGGAAGCATGGGATTTATTTATTTATTTATTTATTTATTAAGATGGAGTTTCACCATATTGGTCATGTTGGTTTTGAACTCCTGACCTCAGATGATCCGCCTGCCTCAGCCTCCCAAAGTGCTGGGATTACAGGCATGAGCCACCGCACCAGCTGGGATTTATTTTTTAAGTTACAAAGTGGTTGGAAAAATTCCTTTCATAATGAAGCAGAAGAGACTGTAAATCGGGAAAGAGATTTACTTGGATATAACAAACTGTTGGAATTCTCCTGAGATTTGCATACATGGACAGCTTTGTTCAAATTCGTGCCATCTCCTCCTGCCACTGCTCCCTCTTAGTCTCATTTCTTTCATGTACACTTTAGAGGAAAACATCTTTGTAGAACTTATGTACACAGCTTCACATATGGTTACAACTATCTTTGTGTAACAGGCTGTAAATCACAGCATTTAAGTGTAAGCATGTCTGTGTGTCAAAATAATAAGGTTTTTGCAAAAGACAATTCAAATACAGTTTCATCATGTGAAATCTGTCAGTAATTTTAATTCCACATCAAGTTGACTTTTGTATAAACACTCTTCCTTCCTTCCCTCCCTCCGTCCTTCCTTCCTTCCTTCCTTCTTTCCTTCCTTCCACAGGCTGTAGCCCAGGCTGGAATGCAGTGTTGATCCACTGCAACCTCTGCCTCTGGTCTCGGTTCAGATATAATGTCAAATCTCCTGCCTAGCCTCCTGAGTAGCTGGTATTACAGGCATGTGCCACCATGCCCAACTATTTTTGTATTTTTAGTAGAGACAGAGTTTCACCATGTTGGCCAGGCTAGTCTTGAACTCCAGACCTTGTGATCCGCCCACCTTGGCCTCCCAAAGTGCTGGGATTACAGGCTTGAGCCACTACGACTGGCCCAAACACCATTTATTTCTAACTACACCCCTGGATGGTCCCCACAGCAAATGTTTCACATTCTAATCGTGGTTCTTTATGAACAGAGAGGGCTAGATTTAAGACTTCTTAAGTGAGCTGGATTTAATGAGTTAAACAATGTGTAGAATAGTACTTGGCAGGCCGGGCGCGGTGGCTCAAGCCTGTAATCCCAGCACTTTGGGAGGCCGAGGCGGGTGGATCACGAGGTCGAGAGATCAAGACCATCCTGGTCAACATGGTGAAACCCTGTCTCTACTAAAAATACAAAAAATTAGCTGGGCATGGCGGCACGTGCCTGTAATCCCAGCTACTCAGGAGGCTGAGGCAGGAGAATTGCCTGAACCCAGGAGGCGGAGGTTGCGGTGAGCCGAGATCGTGCCGTTGCACTCCAGCCTGGGTAACAAGAGCGAAACTCCGTCTCAAAAAAAAAAAAAAAAAAAAAAAAGAATAGTACTTGGCACATAATACATCCATATTTGAATTAGCTTTCACATTTAGAATAGTAGGAGTAGTAGATAAAAATCAATGAGTAGATAAGAGGTTGTAGAGTAAGAATTACATATTCATCACAATAACTCCCTCCACAACACAGCAAAATGCAAAGAGATCAAGTTTAGAATCCACAGGAGAAGGTTAAATTGGGAAGAATTTCCGAAACTCTTTATCTTATAACTATTTGGTTTGTTTTGTTACTTACCTCTAGAAACAGCTTAGCAGACAAAAAGATAAGAAACACACCTACAACTTCCCCTACGTAGCTGGAGTGTCTAAGCTTCGATTTGGCACATGATAGCTGGCCCCTGAGAACAAGCCAAAGTATGACTCATGCCTATATAAACAGGAAGATCAGATCATCTTCCTCTCTAGGTTTTCTTTCCCTTGGTATGCCCCGGAGTCCCCTAGAATGCTTATTTGTTACACAGACTGGCCATGTTTTCTTTCGGCTTGCTACGGGAACTCAGGTTGCCCCCTCTTTAAAGGGGCAATCTATAAATGCTATGAGGAGTTGGGGTCCAGAACATGCTACACTGCTTCTAACTGTTATTGCAGCTGAAACCTAGATAGTACAAGGAAATTCTCCATTCATCACAGTGGGCATGGCATCAGGAATTAAAATTCTACCCGCTCCCTCTCAACTCAACCCTTGTGAAGGAGAATACCTGGTAGATTTATGTATTTATGTATTTAAAATAGCATGTTCCTCTGTTCTGGAATTTTTCATAGTTTAGCTGCTTACTTATAGATGTGGGATGGAGTACCAAAGGGAAACCAGTTTGGAATAGGGCAAGAGAGGGATAAAGTCAACAATTACACCCCAAAGATGCTATGTCAACATTTACCAGATTTAGTGCATTATCCATATGTCAAGTGGATACAAAGCAGCCCGCACATGCCTACATGAAGCCTGAGTGATTCTCCAGAGTAGGGTTATGGGGACCATTAGAGGAAGACAGAGAACTTACTCTCCTTTCTATGTGTGAGAATTGACTGATCTAAGAAACTCCTACTCCCGATCTGAGTTTTTACAGAACGTCTCCAAAGCAGAGATCATATTTTTAAAGAATCTACATTGGCTCACATGTAAATAAATTCATCTTTTAATTTTTAAAAATAATTTTATTTTTCTTTATTTTAAAAGAAAATAGAGACAGGGTCTCATTATGTTGTCCAGGCTGGCCTTGAACTCTTGGGTTCAAGAGATCCTTCCAGTCTCCCAAAGTACTAGGAATACAGGCATGAGCCACTGAGCCCCACCCATCATTTAATTTTAAAAATAACTTTGCAAAAATGACAGCTTAAGATGCTTCAAGGAATATAGAAGTGTCTGAAATGGAAGTGCCTATGATCTAACGGGAAAATAAGTCACACATTTATCAAAAGTATTGTAAGAGAAGAGGAGAGGTAGATAATGTAAAGTGCCAATTGGAGAAATGTCATAGGGTAATCAAATAAATGGTAGAGAAAAATCATAATTTTTTTTTTTTTTTTTTGAGACAGTGTTTCACTCTCGTTGCCCTGGTTGGAGGGCTGGAGTACAGTGGTGCAATCTCAGCTCACTGCAACCTCTGCCCCTCCTAGGTTCAAGCAATTCTTCTGCCTCAACCTCCCTAGTAGCTGGGATTACAGGCACATGCCACCACGCCCAGCTAATTTTTTGTATTTTTAGTAGAGACAGGGTTTCACTATGTTGACCAGGCTGGTCTCAAACTCCTGACTTCAGGCAATCCACCTGCCTCAGCCTCCCAAAGTGCTGGGATTACAGGCATGAGCCACTGCACCTGGCTCACAATATTTTTAAGTTCAGAGGAATGAGAGAAATGTGCAGCCACTAGGGTGGGATGGCTTAAAGAAAGACCCCATGGCCTCATGGAACTTGTGGACTTGTGCTCTACTTGATGAGATTTCAATGACCAATTCTAAATTTTTTCCGCCACAAGATTTGCTGTGACTTATTTCCAAATAACTTTTGTTTCACAGCATCATCTTTAAAGGAAAAGGAAAGTTTCGAGAAAGGTAAATTGGCAATGAATATAAAATTTAGCATTGCCCACAGTAGAAACTCCCAAATGTGACACTTTAGAGACAGTGGACTCCCAACTGCTCCTGGGTTCTCAGCCAGGATAGTGCCACAAAACCACTTCTAAACTCTTATCTCACAAAGGTATGGAGGGAGACACATTGTTCATAAGATGGGCACCACGAGCACCGGTTCACTGAGTACATAACAGTGTGAGAAATCACCCATCCTTCTGATTGTTACCTGATTCAGTGAATATGACTAATGGGCAAGAGTCAAGGTCTCTGCAATACTGGATGTATGTCCATGCAAGATTGGTAGCATCACTTTTCTACTGCCTGTAGAAGTATCTTATAGATTGATGCTAAGAAAACTGCTGAATGTAGAAGTGCTTGCTGATGAAGCAGAAAGAGTATGCTGTTGACCTCCCCAAGACCACAGAGGAACAATAACGTTCTGCTATAGCAAAAAAACGTTGAAAAGAAATGTTAAAAAGAGCTAGTGAAAGGGAACACCCAGAACTGGAAAAATTAAGATAATTAAACCCATTAGGAAGGAAAGTACAAGGCTTTGTGCCCTCCTTCAGAGCAAAGATAAATCAAGGCAAGTTAGACAAAGGTACATACCCTCGGTGAGGTAAGAGTAGGGATAAATAGTCACTACAATGAGAACTTAATAGATGAGCCCTCCATTGCATGGTTTATAAGTGAAGGTAAAACGTGCCCATGGATTATGAGATTATTTCCTGGCTTGACTTGATTGTGTCACTCAAAATATAAAGCATGAGTTTTAAAACATCTCAGATAAAGTTTGACATTTTATTGTATTAAAAAAGTACAGTTGCCATTATAATTACTCTTCAAAGGGTGAAATTTCAGAAAGTCTTTCTTTTTTTCACTCTGAGGTGGAGTTTCACTCTCGTTGTCCAGGCTGAAGTCCAGTGGCATGATCTCGGCTCACTGCAACCTCCTGCTACAACCTCCTCCTCCTGTATTCAAGCGATTCTCCCACCTCAGTCTCCGGAGTAGCTGGGATTACAGGCATGCGCCACAGTGCTTGGCTAATTTTTTTTTATTTAGTAGAGACAGGGTTTCACCATGGTGAACAGGCTGGTTGGTACTCCTGACCTCAAGTGATGTGCTTGCCTCAGCCTCCCAAACTGCTGGGATTACAGACGTGAGCCATCGTGCCCAGCCCTCAGAAAGTCTTGTTTAGTTTATTCTCCACTTCCTATTGCATCTGACTTATAATGTTGAATTAAAATTTTCTCTCATGCTGTGAATTTACCATGTAAATTTTCAAGTACTATGATTACTTGAAGAGAGGACTTCATGCAATCATTGGGTGAAAAATATTATATCTGAAAATTACATTTTTCAGATATAATGTCAAATCTTCATTTTTATTATGTTAATACTTATCATAAATTTTGAAAGTATTTCTACCTGAAGACTATGGATTGATAATTAAATCCAGAAATTTCACCCTAATGTATTTCCCTTTTAAAAATAAGTACCAATCCATAAGTAAAATAACATTACTGCACCATTCACATCAGTAGTGGAATTATATACATTGTACTGTGAATACCAAGATGGATTCGCATCCCAGGCTGTGTTCGCCAAGCAGAGGTGACCGTGGAATGAAGCATATGAGAGACAGAGAACCATGTAAGTTAATGCTGCTGAAGTCACTCTGTGTGATACTTATGCTTGAGTTTTACATCTTCAAAAGACAGAGATAAGTGAAAAATACCAAGACCTTATAATCACCATTCCAAACTGAAGCCAAATCCCTAAACTTAAAAATCTTTCTCAAAACATTATGTTAATTGTTGATTTACTTATTGCCAATATTACTGATAGCTTTCTATGTGGCAGGTGCTGTGACAGAGAAATATTAATATCGTAGAAATAGGTAAGCTTATCACTAATAAACATCCAGTTTTATTAAATGTAGTCGAAAGAACCCTGGACTGGGTGTCTAAAGTTGGTGTTGCCTTTGCCTGTCTTAGTGACCTTTGGAAGGTTCCTTAGCCACACCCTGGGTTTTAGTTGTGTTATCTGTTATCTGCAATTATATCTAAATTGCTTTGCAGTCCTAAATTTTCATATTCTTATGAAAGATGAATTTGTCTTTATTTTTACGTCAGTTGCAGGTGTAGGCAGTTATGGTTAAATACAATTTTAGGAAGAATTAGAAAAATGGATTAGGTCATGATGCTAATGAAACCATGCTCATAATTCCCATTCTGACCTAAGTTCTAAAACAGACACTATCTACCCTTGCAGATGAACATTCTGATTGCAGATTAGGGCATGGGTGTGGTAAGAAGGCATGATACGAACTTGGCCACATAAGAGATAATGCCACTAAAAGCACAAACGCTGTTTATGCACTACAGTTTCACCTTTGTAGATCAAAGGACAACATGAAGTTTCATTGATTAGGCTGATTTTCCATTACACGAACGAATGGGAATCTCTCCAGGAACTTTAATGTTGAAGGGTGGGGGTGAAATCAGGCCACTGGCATTTTGGTAGTGGCCTGAAAAGACTCTAAGAGTTTGAGAATGGTGACAGAGAAATGGAAGAAACTGGGAGGAAGGATTCTCTCTTCTCACAGAAGGAGAACGTGTTTCCTGAACGTCAAACCATGGAGCCTTTTTAGGAGCAAACAGGGTGCAGTACTGTGCACTCCTCAAGTTTATCTTTATTAAATCTCAAAACGATTTATTTGTTATGTACCTGTTATCTATACCTAGAACATTTCTAGGCAATGAGGATACAAGAAAAAGTCCCCGCTTGCTGTAGCTTACATTGTAGTTGAGGACACAGAGAATGCACATTAACAAACAAGTAAAGTAACTTCATATGGGAAAAGGCTCTGAATGCAACAGAAAGGACTGAGGAGGAGGGAGAAGATGGTCCTGTCTTGGGAAATGACATTTGAGATGAGGCATGAATGGTAAGAAGACAGGCTTGTAAAGATGTTGAAGAAATGTGTTTTGGCAAGCAGAATAGTTTGGAAATGAGACTCCAGAGGGTTCATGGAACAGAAAGAAGGCTCAAGCGCATATAGCTTAGGGGATAAAAAGAAAAGAGATCTTGTAGGTACTTTTGGCCACAGAAAAGTGTTTCAATGTTGTTCCAGTTTCACTGGGAAGCTATAGAGAATTTTAAGCATGGGAGTATTGTGATTTATGTTTTTAGAAGATTACTATGGTTGCTGTAGACACTGCACTTTTCTATATTAAATTTACTTTTCTCTTTTTTATGAGAAAAAGTAAACTTTATATAGAAAATTTTCCTAAAGCTTTTCATTAATAAAGAGTAAAATCAGGTTTAAAATCTGAAACATATGCTTTATCTGCATGTGTACTCGAATGTCACATATCTTCAATAAGGGCTTATCAAGGTATATTCGTTATTTGACCATCCTGTAATCCACATTGTAAAACAGTCTCCAAGGGAAGGAGTAATATGTAATAACACCCTAAAAGGAGGCTTGAGGTGGGCAAGTGTGTGTGGGAAGTGGAAAAGATGACCAAAGGGGAGTGTATAATCCATGAAATGTAAATCCCAGCACAACGAAAAGGTCAACAACCAAAAATACAATGTATGGGAAATGCAAAACAGGGGAGCCTAGATAAGCTATTAAACCTACTCTAATAAACTAGAAGTATGGAATGATGATGGGAATGGATTTACAAAATCCAAATCCAAAGGGAATTTGTAAATCCATTCCCATCATCATTCCATACACTCTCTTCTTAGTTTATTAAGCTGAATGGATCAATACTTGGAGGATGGCTACTATTACAGTACAAAGAAGTAACAGATGCTAATACACAACTATTGTTTTCCAGAAGGACTTTGGCTAGGCATACTGATCATGAATGTGTATACCTGTGTATGTGTCTGTGTATGTTTATTTTTTTCAAAATACTAAGGAAACATATCTTCGGAAAAATACTCTACTCCAAAATAAAATAAAAACAATAACATAAAACCGCAAAAGAGGCCTAGTGCAATGGCTCATGCCTGTAATCCCAGCACTTTGGGAGGACGAGGTGGGCAGATCACAAGGTCAGGAGTTTAAGACCATCCTGGCTAACATGGTGAAACCTCACCTCTACTAAAAATACAAAAATTAGCTAGGCATGAGGCACACGCATGTAATCCTGTAATCCCAGCTACTTGGAAGACTGAAGCAGGAGAATTGCTTGAACCGGGACCCAGGAGGCAGAGGTTACAGCGAACTGAAATCGTTCCACTGCACTCCAGCCTGGGCTACAGAGCGAGACTTTGTCTCAAAACAAATAAACAAACAAAGAACTGCAAAATAATTTTTCCGTAATTGTATATACTGACCACGGAAACCAATATTTAACATTTCATTCTTTGATTTTCTGTCTTTTTTCTATGTATATATATTTGCAATCATAGCTTTATATAGCTCATATCATTTTGTTGCTTGCTTTTTTTCACTTTACGTATATGTATATTAAATTATTTGCATTTTTTTCCCACTTAAGTATGTACTGATTAGTAATTAAAACAGTTAAATACAGCATCATAATGAAAATCCATTAATATCGAGAAAAGCTGGCTAAATGCTATTATATGAGCATAGTTAATCTCTTACATTTGTAATTAAAACTGGAAATAAACTTTTTTTCAACTTAAGTTGGATCTGGCCATTATTTTATCTACTTGTCCCATCCAGATGATGTCTTCTATGAATTTGGTGCCATGCAATATAGTATGAAAAAGGGATTAGAAAACATAATAGCCGGGCGCGGTGGCTCAAGCTTGTAATCCCAGCACTTTTTGGGAGGCCGAGGCGGGTGGATCACGAGGTCAAGAGATCGAGATCATCCTGGTCAACATGGTGAAACCCCGTCTCTACTAAAAATACAAAACATTAGCTGGGCATGGTGGCGCGTGCCTGTAATCCCAGCTACTCAGGAGGCTGAGGCAGGAGAATTGCCTGAACCCAGGAGGTGGAGGTTGCAGTGAGCCGAGATTGCACCATTGCACTCCAGCCTGGGTAACAAGAGCGAAACTCTATCTCAAAACAACAACAACAACAACAACAAAACAAACAAACAAACAAACAAACAAAAAATAAATGACTCTAATGGCAAAATATTGCTTCAGGGGAAACGGCACATATTATTTCAAGAAAGTAGAAAACAATTTGAAATAGCAAATAAGTTAAGATGGTGTACAACGTAAGTTCTGCAGTACTTTGCAATAAAGAGATATCAATTCCATGACAGCAAGGTGGGTTTCTTTGGCCAAACACATCTTTGTGCTGCACATTGTACAAAATATCATGAACACAAACAAGCATAAGATAGTCTTAAAGCTCTAAAGCTGGCTGGGGGCGGTGGCTCAAGCCTGTAATCCCAGCACTTTGGGAGGTCGAGGCAGGTGGATCACGAGATCAATAGATCGAGACCATCCTGATCAACATGGTGAAACCCTGTCTCTACTAAAAATACAAAAAAAATAGCTGGGCATGGTGGCACACACCTATAGTCCCAGCTACTCAGGAGGCTAAGGCAGGAAAATTGCTTGAACCCAGGAGGTGGAGGTTGCGGTGAGCCGAGATCGCGCCATTGCACTCCTGCCTGGGTAATAAGAGTGAAACTCCGTCTCAAAAAAAAAAAAAGAAAAAAAAATGCTTTAAAGCTGTGCTGTCTACTAGGGCAGCCACTGGCCACATGTGAGTATTGAGCACTTGAAATGGTTAGTCCAAAGTGAGATGTAGTGTAAGAATAAAAGGTGCTAGGTTTTGATATTATCCAACAAATATAAAATACATTATTAATGTTTATATTAAGTATATATTTTATTTTTAGCACATGAAATTATATTTCAGACATATTAGATAAATTGGGTTAAATAAACTATAATATTAAAATTATTTTCACCTTTTTCTTTTTTCAATTTTTAATCTGGCTGCTGAGAAGTTTACAGTTACATATGGCCAGGTGTGGTGGCTCACACCTGTAATCTCAGCACTTTGGGAAGCCAAGGCAGGCAGATCACAAAGTCAGGAGTTAGAGACTAGCCTGGCCAAAATGCTGAAATCCCGTCCCTACTAAAAATACAAAAATTAGCCGAGTGTGGTGGCACGTGCCTGGAGTCCCTGCTACTCAGGACTGAGGCAGAAGAATTGCTTGAACCCAGGAGGTGGAGGTTGCAGTGAGCCAAGATCGCACCACTGCTCTGCACTCTTACCTGGGCAACAGAGCAAGGCTCCATCTCAAAAAAAAAAAAAAAAAGTTTATAGTTACACATATGACTCACACTGTCTCCTATTAATTGGTGCTGCTCTGGGTTTTTAAAATTCAGACCAGAAAATGGGAAATTAAAGCTATACAAAATAACCTATACAAAATGCCAAGAGATGAAAAAGAGAAGCTACAAACTGAGAAGCACCTGTAATACACTTAGCAGTCTGTGAGAGAGAGGGACGGTCTTGGTTGATACCAAGGAAGAATGATTGTAATACTGATGGAAAAATGAAACATGGCAAGGAGTGTGGAGCTACAGTGTTTCTCTGGGGAGTGATATACTATTTAACTTTAAACCAACTGACTTGTTGGTGGAATACATAAGTGGACACAGGTAGGCATAGTTTTGACCTTGACTCTCAGGAGAAAGTTCAGACCCCTGATGAAATCTTTGCGTAGACTTGATGGTTGAAGTCATAAGATTGACTTATCAGAAGGTGTGAGAGGAAGAAGACAAAATATCTGACTTGCGGAGGAAGTACATTTAGAGGGAAGAGGCGAAGACTTTGGAGAAGACATCATGGGGTGAGAAGAGACTGATCAGTGTCATGCCATTGAAGCCAAGGGAGAGGAAGATGAGGGCGGGGGAATGGTTCATTCATTTTTTTCTCCATGTTTTCATTTATATTAGTTCAATTTCATGCAGTAACATTTATTACATACCGACTTTATGTCAGGTATTATGAGGATTTCTGGAGATACAGCAACAAATCTATTGTGTAGAAAATAGTATGGCGAAAGGGGAGACAAGCAAGGATGGCTGTGAAAATGGAAAGAAAATCTAGGGATCACTGAGCTTTGCATAAATGACAACTGGTAACCTAAGCTACTGGCATCATACCACCACAACAACAAGAACCTAAACTAAGCAGACAGGATTGTAGGATTACTAAATAAGGTACATAATGAAGGTAACCAAACGTTTGTTTGTTTATTTATTTATTTATTTATTTATATTTGAGACGCTGTCTCCCTCTGTCACCCAGGCTGGTTTGCAGTGATACGATCTCTGTTCACTGCAACCTTTACTTCCTGGGTTCAATCGATGCCTCAGTCTCCCAAGTAGCTGGGATTAAAGTGTGGGCCACCACACCCGACGATTTTTGTATTTTTAGTAAATAGGGGGTTTCACCATGTTGGCAAGGCTGGTTTCAAACTCCTGACCTCAAGCGATCCACCTGCCTCAGCTTCTCAATGTGCTGGGATTACAGGCCTGAGCCATTACACCTGGCCACCAAATATTTAATTACATGTATTTGTGCCAAATAGATATAGCTAAAGCAGAATTTCTCAACCTCATCCCCACTGACATCTGGACTAAATGATGCGTGGGGAGGCTTTCCATGCATTGTAGGATGTTTAGCAGCATCCAGGACCTCTACCCCAATCCACACCCTCCCCAGTTGTAACAATCAAAAATCTCCAGGTACTGCCAAATGTCCTCTGGGAAAATAGCAAAATTACTCTTGTTTTTTTTCTGAAATGAAGTTTCACTCTTGTTGCCCAAGCTGGAGTGCAATGGCATGATCTAGGCTCACTGTAACCTCCACCTCCCAGGTTCAAGCGATTCTTCTGCCTCAGCCTCCTGAGTAGCTGGGATTACAGGCATGTGCCACCATGCCTGGCTAATTTTGTATTTTTAGCAGACACAGAGTTTTACTGTATTAGTAAGGCTGTTCTCAAACCCCTGATGTCAGGTGATCCGCCCACCTTGACCTCCCAAAGTGCTGGGTTTACAGGTGTGAGCCACCACGCCTGGCCCCAAATTACTCTTGATTGACAAACAGTGACCTAAAGTAACAATTCAGAGATGAAATAAAACTAATATCTATGGTGCAGGGTATTTGTTAAAGTCAAGCTTGCAGATGTTTCCTTCAGCTCTTGGTAGCATAATACAACAGACTTTTGTTTATTGTTCACATAAGGATCAGTTGGTGGTGTTGAGCTGGAAAGGAGGATGTGCTCATTTGGAAGCTCAGGCTCCTTCCGTCTTGTGACTCTTCCATCTTCCACATATGGCACTTAAGATATCCCTGGGTGGCAGCATCACCTGGAGCCAAAGGAAGAGAGCATAGGATTACACAGGTGGTTTTTAGACACCAGGTCTGGAAGAGAATATACCACTTCTCTCCATATCCCATTAGCCAAAACAGTCACATCTCCACAGTAAAGATGGCGGAGAAATTCTGTTCAACTGTGAGTCCAGGAGGATGGGAAATATGTTTCATGAGCAATTAGCCAGTCAACTGCCAATAAGCCAAAAGCTACCTTGAACCTCAAATGTAATTTGGTCTTTGATTCTCAAAGGTGAATGTCTACATGAGTCAAATTAAACAAATTGTTAGACAAATGTCCATGTATCTTTTTTTTTTTTTTTTTTTTGAGATGGAGTCTCACTCTGTCACCCAGGCTGGAGTGCAATGGCATGATCTCAGCTCACTGCAACCTCCGCCTCCCAGGTTCAAATGATTCTCCTGCCTCAGCCCCCTGAGTAGCTGGGATTACGGGTGTGTGCCACCGCACCCAGCTAATTTTTGTATTTTTAGTAGAGATGGGGTCTCAACATCTTGGCCAGGCTGGTCTCGAACTCCTGACCTTGTGATCCACCTGTCTCAGCCTCCCAAAGTACTGGGATTATAGGTGTGAGCCACCGTGCCCGGCCAATGTCCATGTATCTTCATGCTATGTACAGGCATGGTTGTTTTAGAGTCAGCAGTATTGAGTCTGAGTTGCTAAAGAAAAGCAACAAAGCAAATAATTCTATACTAAATGATACACAGTCATTATGCAAATTACTTTATAAGCAATTGGGGGAAATGAGCAATACCTGTCTTCAGAAAGATGCAGAATAGAAGGATGAAGTATTAAGATTGAAATCACAGGATTGGTTCAGAACTTGACCTCATAGCCAGAATCACCACAGAAAATGAAGTGGCCACCTTCCTGGATGTGGATGTGGGTAAAGTTACTTTATATCTATAGTGCTGTATTTAAAATACATAAAAGATAAATCATCCAGAAAACAAGATAGACCATTAAAATAATCACATAATTAAAATCATCTAAAATATGTGAAGACTTGATGACTTATTAAATCTATGATTTATTTAAGAAATAGAATTACATTCAGTTTGCATTAAACAGCATTAGTGCATCACACTTGGCCACCTTGTTTTTGTTATTCTTTCCATATTCTAACATTTGTCATCATTTAACGTATAAGCGAAGCAGTATTTATACCATGTAAATTACAAGACTACTTTCTGAACACCCCAAGCAGTTAGAGACACCCACAGGACACTAGAGGACAAAATGTAATGCAATGTCCACCCCAGTTGGCACACGTTGTGGTGGGGATTCTCTCAGTGTGTTGATAGGCTTGACATCCAGATACCTATATATGTTGGATCTCGCAGTACGGTTTTCTTTAGAGACTGTATTACGGATGTGATTTGTTGTCTACACTATCTGCAAAGGCTTGGATAGCCCGTAATGTAGTTAAAATACAAAATTATTCATGGAGAGGCTTGGACTAGGCCGTAAACAGTTCTAAATTCCTTCTATTAGATTTGGAGGCAGGCTGCTATGGTAAGTGGCAGCTGAGTCTCATAATAACAAACTCATAACTTTACTGGATGCACTAAAAAGACAGCAAATAGAAGACATCTGGGACCAAGTATGTGCCATGAAGGTTGATTCTATTTCATTCGGTTTCCTTCCTCTTTTCTTCTACCTGAATATAATTACCTTAACTCCTATCTGTTTCTATGGTATTCTGAAGTGCAAATAAAATTATCTTTTGGAAAATAAAATAAGGAGTTGTGGTACCTGAGCCAGCTCTAGAATCAAGGGATCTAGGGCAAATCACTTAGCATGTGACCCTCTCACAGTAAACCAGTCTGCTCAGGAAAAAAAAATCAAGTTAAAATAAATATTCAGGGCCGGGCGCGGTGGCTCAAGCCTGTAATCCCAGCACTTTGGGAGGCCGAGGCGGGTGGATCACGAGGTCGAGAGATCGAGACCATCCTGGTCAACATGGTGAAACCCCGTCTCCACTAAAAATACAAAACATTAGCTGGGCATGGTGGCGTGTGCCTGTAATCCCAGCTACTCAGGAGGCTGAGGCAGGAGAATTGCCTGAACCCAGGAGGCGGAGGTTGCGGTGAGCTGAGATCGCGCCATTGCACTCCAGCCTGGGTAACAAGAGCAAAACTCCGTCTGAAAAAAAAAAAAAATAAATAAATAAATAAATAAATAAATAAATATTCAAAACAGCCATGATGAGAAATAAACATAAATGATGAGCATATAGCTGGATAGTTTTTCTAGAAGTGTGAAGAGAGAAGAGATTTTTGCTTCTGTACAAATTTTAGCAGCAACAGTGAAACATTTTTCTTCTTATGGCCTGTCCATCTGAGTCACTGCACTGTACCAACAAAGTAAGTCCTAAAATGAGGGGAGGCCAGTATGGGACAGAGAGCCTAGGTGATCACCAAAGACACCTGCTCCTCTCTCAAAGGGTAGCGTTGCTGATTCCTGTGTATCCCAGTACCCTTGCTATTAAGAGTAGCCACATGGACAGGGCGCGGTGGCTCACGCCTGTAATCCCAGCACTTTGAGAGGCCAAGGCGGGCACATCACTTGAGGCCAGGAGTATGAGACCAGTCAGTCCACCATGGTGGAATCCCGTCTCTACTAAAAATACAAAAATTAGCTGGGCATGGTGGTGTGTGCCTGTAATCCGAGCTACTTGGGAGGCTGAGGCAGGAGAATTGCTTGAACCAGGGAGAATGAGGTTGCAGTGAGCAGAGATCATGCCATAGTACTCCAGCCTGGGTGACAGAGCAAGACTTATTCTCAAAGGAAAAAAAAAAAAAAATTAGCTGGGTGTGGTGGTGCAGCCTGTAATCCCCAGCTACTCAGGAGACCAGGAGGCCAGGACAGGAGGATCTCTTTAACCTGGAGGATATAGGTTGCAGTGAGCCAAGATCTCACCACTACACTCCAGCGTGGGTGACAGAGTGAGACTCCTGCTCAGAAAAAATAAACAAAAATAAGAGTAGTCTCATGATTCATACTGGACAATGAGTGTGAGTGAAAGAAATGTGCATGACTTTAGGCCGAGGTGATGAGCGATCCAATGGAAGCTCTTCACGCCCTTTTCTGTGGCATCCTTAGAGGCGATATGAAGAGGGAAGCACCACAAGATGAAAGGAGCATAAATCTCTGAGTCACTGCTTGGAAAAATGTTTTCCAGTAGAGTTCTCCAACAAAGAATATCCACCTTGAATGTGGCCTGAGTGAGAAATCAATTTTTATTGTGTTCTCTCAGATATGTTGATACTGTTTGTCTGAGCGTTAGACTCATTAATACACAGCATAATTTGCCAGATTGGGGTTGGTCTGAAGATAGCTGGCAAGTGAATGATACCAACTATAAATATTTACAAGAGACTAGAGAAGGATCGATCGTTGTGGTCTGCCTGGATCAATGAAGGTTTGCTAGGGAAGAGAGGTAAGCTGGGTCCTGAGAATGTATTAGAAAAGAGGGAGAGGAAAAGAAACCCGGGCAGGAGCATGGGGATAGCAATGTGTAATTTAAGACATAAATAGACCGATTTAACTTGGAGGTAAATTTGAAAAGGGATTTTGAGAGGCTAGGAACCCTTTGGAGAGAAAGTGGGGTTTTGAGTCCCATGCTAAGAACCTGTCTTATCACTGAGTGGGACTCACTGAAGATGTTTGCATAGTGCAATGGCAACGTGAAAGATGATTTTAGGAAAAAGTGAAGAGACAGAAAAGAAAAAAGAAAAGAAAACCCCAGCCAGTTAAGGTGCAGGAGGGGAGAAGGGCGGCAGGTAGTGATGGGAAGTGCGAACTTCCTGCTCTCCTCGGGCCTGTCTTTCCCTCTGCCACGAGTTTCTTGTATTCAGGCCGTTTGTGCTCCTCAAAGTGCGGCAGCAGCCTTACTGTCTACCCAAAGGCCATTTAGTTGCTCCTATTACATTCCTCTCAGCAGAACGTGGTTGAAACTGCAGAAGGAACTTGTGATCCAGGCCTGGACACGGTCATATTGGGAAGCCTGCCAAAGGCCTCTGCAAAACCTTTTCTTCACTGATAAAAGAAAATAACCGCTTAAGAGAAAATCTTCTATTCTTTTTCCCTCTCTCCACTTCTTGCTTTTCAATGTCATTGTGATAGTTGAGGCTGTGGCAGTCAGCTTGAGTCCACACAGCGGAGATGTTGGAATGAAAAGAAAGGGAGAGCTTAGTTTCTTGATAGCATCACTGAGTGCCATGTTAATAGTCTCTACCTCCAGACTCTTTTTCTTTCTTTTTTTTGTTTTTGAGACAGGGTCTCACTCTGTTGCCCAGGCTGGAGTGCAGTGAGGTAATCACAGCTCACTGCAGCTTGGCCTTCCAGGCCTAACTGACTCTCCTGCCTCAGCCTCCTGAGTAGCTGGGACTACAGGCATGCACCATCACACCCAGCTAATGTTTGTATTTTCTATAGAGACAGGGTCTAACTATGCTGCACAGGCTGGTCTCAAACTCCAGGGCTCAAGCAATCCGCTTGCCTCGTCCTCCCAAAGAACTGGGATTACAGGCTTGAGGCACCGCACTTGGCCCCAGACTTTTTATGATGAGAGATAATTAGGTGTTTTTATAGATTAAGCCACAATTAACTTAAGTTTTTCGTTATTTGGGACTAAAAGAATCCCTGATTATTCCAAAATAAATTCCTTCTCAAAGGTATTAATATCTGAAGTTTTCATGTGCTCCAACCCATCCATGATGGGCTGTAGCTGGTGATTTCACACATGGAGACATATCTGAATCCTGAGTAAAGAGATATAAGCAGTAAAGCTAAGACCCTTACAATATGTGAACATCAATGTCTTAAGCCCAGATACAAATGATAAATCAAAAATAAAAGAGTCACGTGAAAATCCTTTAAAAGCTGAATGGAAAGTGAGATATCAAAGGAAAGTATCTAGGCCAGGCGCGGTGGCTCATACCTGTAATCCAAGCACTTTGGAGGCCAAGGTGGGCGGATCATCTGAGGTCGGGAGTTCAAGACCAGCCTGAACAGCATGGTGAAACCCTGTCTTAAAAAAAAAAAAAAAAAAAAAAAGAGCCGGGCGCGGTGGCTCAAGCCTGTAATCCCAGCACTTTGGGAGGCCAAGGCGGGTGGATCACAAGGTCGAGAGATTGAGACCATCCTGGTCAACAAGGTGAAACCCCATCTCTACTAAAAATACAAAAAATTAGCTGGGCATGGCGGCACGTGCCTGTAATCCCAGCTACTCAGGAGGCTGAGGCAGGAGAATTGCTTGAACCCAGGAGGCGGAGGTTGCGGTGAGCCGAGATCGCGCCATTGCACTCCAGCCTGGGTAACAAGAGCGAAACTCCGTCTCAAAAAAAAAAAAAAAAAAAAGAAAAAAAGAAAAAAAAATAAAATAAACCAAAGGAAAGTATCTAAAATACAGAAGTCAAATAATTCACCAGACTAGCCATCATTGATAAGAGTAGAAATAAATGAGGCAAAGCATTCAGAAGATAGAAGGAGATTACTGTATCCACAAGAAATAGTGTTATTTTGCCCTGGATTTGTAATATCATTGGCCTTAAAAAAAAGCATCTATAAATAAAGCTTTAGAATCAGAGGTGAGCATAAAATTTCCCAGACACAAATTTAATAGAAGATTCAAACAAAATCAGTGGGAGTCATGTTGCTTATACAGAACTACATACAGCCTGTTAACTGAACAAATAATTTATTAACACTGTTAACAAACATTATGCCATGAAGACAATTGGAAAATAAACATACAAAAATCTTTGAGACCTTGAGCAAAATATGTCCCAAAGAACAAAAATCAACTTCTCAATGTATCTCTAGAAAATCAGAAGTGAATGAAAAAAGAAAGTGTGTTTTTTTCTTCCTTTTTAAAATTATTTTATTTTATTTTATTTTATTTTTTTAAAGACAGGGTTTCACCATGTTTGTCAGGCTGGTCTCGAACTCCGCCCACCTCAGCCTCCCAAAGTGCTGGGATTACAGGCATGAGCCACCGCGCCGGGCAAAAGAAAGTGTGTTCTTATTTGGAAAGCTAATATTTTATCTCACTGTGATCCTCCCTCTACGTAAAAAAAAGGTTCTGTCCTGAGACTATCTTTTAACTTGTGTTTTTATTTAGTGCTTTTCCAACATTTGAAATGTCTGGCACATTGTGATTTTCAATACATGTGAATGTTTTTTGAGTGACTACCTAAAATCTGCTGTATTCTCTTTCTGTGGCTGCTGTAACAAATTACTACAAACTTGTCTTAAAATAACAGAAATTTATTCTTTCACATTTTTGGAGGCCAGAAGTCCAAAATGAATATTATTGGACCAAAATCAAGGACAGCGGGGTCATCTTAATCCAGAAGCTGTAGGGGAGAATCTGTTGCTTGGCTCTTCTGGTGACTTCCAGCATTCCTTGACTTGTGGCTATATCACTCCTATCTTAAAGACCACCACCGTCAACCGCACCTTCAAATCTCTCTCTGCTCTGTCTTCACATCACCTCTGTCTGTGTGTAAAATCTCTCTGCCTCCCTTTTATAATGACACATGAGATTGTATATTTAGGACTGACTCTAATAGTCCAGGATAATCTCTTATCCCAAGATCCTAAACTTAATCATATCTGCAAAGACACTTAAAAAAAAAACTATATTATGTAACATGCACAAGTTCCAGGGATTATCATGTGGATATCTTTCAGTGGGGGTTGGGGGGGATGCATTTTTTTTTTTAGCTTAAGACAAAAGCATTCTAAAAAAGTCATAAACTAAAAATAGAAGAGATGCTAAATAAAGAGAACAGCAACAAGAGAAATAATGTTTCTATTACCCACACAGATGACTTTGATCATCTTAATGTAGTTAAAGTCTTTACTTCCAAGAAAAACAAAAATTGAAGACAATTTTATTTGCTTAAAATTAATGTGGCAATAAAGAAAATTCAAACAGCTAGTGCTAATAAATAAAAATGGTAAAATTGCAGGCCTTTCCTCTGACATAAATAATTAATATTACCTAAGGTAAAGAAATGGGTCTGTTAGAATTTTTGTGAAGAACATGATCCAAAGTAATCATTACTAGTATAATTCACTTGGACTCTTTATGGAGTAAAAGAACATCAGATGAAATAGTTTCCCTATACCAACATTATTTTTGCAGACTTCTGCAGATGGAAGAGAAGAAAATATTGCCCAGAATTCTGATACCACAAAGGCTGGAAGGAAATGTTGAGCAAATTAAACATTTCAGGAAGTTTTAAAACTCTTAAAAATACAGATCTATTATTTAGTGCATTGAAAAAATACATATAAAGATAATTTCAAAATTCTTAGAACAACAGAAATCTAGACTACATTATCACTATTATTTTTCTCCTGCTGTTTTAATATCCAACCACTTTCTCCTAATGCATTATTGCACATTAGGGAACTCAAAACAAAAGCAGTTAAAAATTATAGGAATCATAAATCATTTCGTTTTATTTTGTTTGCTTTTCTAAGTATTTCCAAAATCTCTACATGCTGAGAATAAGGCAGGGCTTTACATATATGCCTTTAAGAATATTAAGAATATTCACTATTATTTCTTTTAATGCTTACGTTTAAAAGTTTATTTTAACATTCTTTCATAAATATTTGTTGAAAGGTAAATATTTATTGAGTCAACAAATATTTGCTAAGTTATTGAATGAATGAATGAATGAAAGGTGGCTGAGAAACACTTTTCCCTGGGTAGGTGGGCAGTGAGGTGAACTTACTCTGTACTCTGTCTAGAGTGATCCAAATGGCTAACAGGAGCATAATTGTTGCTTATGAACTGACATCGGCTGGCATTCAGGGATTAGTGGTGAGAGACATGAGCATCAGTCTGGCTATCCCAGAAAACTGCAGAGAATTCTCAAATCAGCCTGTAAACAACAAGGAATGGAGAAGATAGAAACCTCCTGTTTCACTGACTTTTATTTTTTATTAAATTTTTTCAAGGCAGTCTTGCTCTGTTGTCCAGGCTGGAGTGTAGTGGTGTGATCTCAGCTCACTGCAACCTCTGCCTCCCAGGCTCAAGTGATTCTCATGCCTCAGCCTCCCAAGTGGCTGGATTACAGTTGTGTGCCATCACTCCCAGTTAATTTTTATATTTTTAGTAGAGATGGGGTTTCACCATGTAGACCAGGCTGGTCTTGAACTCCTGGTCTCAAATAATCCACCTGCCTTGGCCTCCCAAAGTGCTGGGATTACAAGTGTGAGCCACTGTGCCCAGCCTGATTTTTATTTTTTATTAAATTTTGTTTGGATGTGTTTTGGAGGTTTATTTTTCTTCTCATCTATTTTGAAAATCCTCCTTATTTTACCTCTCCCTTTCCTTTGCCTCTTGCCTCTTTCTTCTTCTTTTCCTGATTTTTCCGCCATCTCCCTATTGTGCCAGGAATTGGACAAATTCATCATTTTCCCACCAACAAAAATTAGATGTGGCACGCTGAACATTTTCTGTCTTAAAACTCCTCCTGACATCTGCGTCAGTTTTCACCTCTTGGAAAAAGTTAATCTAGTCCACTTAGCCTTAAAACCAATTGAAACTTTTAAAACAGTTGTTGAGGCCAAATGAAAAATGACAAATAGGGCACAGACATTGGAAATACAGGCAAATTTACCAGCATCACAAAGAACATCGCCAACATGGATTTAGACCTCACAGTTAGCGCCAAGTTAGTTACAATGACCCTCTTCTTTTTTTTTTTTTGGTGCCATGACTTGGATGACCCTCACCTTTTTAAACTCTCACAACTCTCACTAAACCTTTAAAATTTGGAAATGTCTGAATTGACCAACATTGTTTACAGAATTTACGTGGTTAATAACAGTGGCCCTGTTGCAAGATGGAAAGAAACTGGTTCAGGTCCTCCTTGTTCCCTGTATATATAGTCCAATTTGAAGATTCTTTTTTTTTCTTTCTTTCTTTTCTTTTTTTTTTTTTTTTTGAGACGGAGTTTCGCTCTTGTTACCCAGGCTGGAGTGCAATGGCAGGATCTCGGCTCACTGCAACCTCCGCCTCCTGGGCTCAGGCAATTCTCCTGCCTCAGCTTCCTGAGTAGCTGGGATTACAGGCACGTGCCACCATGCCCAGCTAATGTTTTGTATTTTTTTTAGTAGAGACGGGGTTTCACCATGTTGACCAGGATGGTCTTGATCACTTGACCTCGTGATCCACCCGCCTCGGCCTCCCAAAGTGCTGGGATTACAGGCTTGAGCCACCACGCCTGGCCCAATTTGCAGAATCTATTTCCTCCATTGTGAATCTAGCTTGCCCCCCAACTTTTTTTTTTTTTTTTTTTTTTTTAGAGGCAGTCTTGCTTTGTTGCCCAGGCTGGAGTGCAATGGCACGATTTTGGCTCACTGCCACCTCCACTTCTCGGTTCAGCTGGATTCTCCTGCCCCAGCCTCCTGAGTAGCTGGGATTACAGGCATCTACTATTGTGTCTGGCTAATTTTTGTATTTTTGTAGAAACAGGGTTTCACCGTGTTGACTAGGCTAGTCTTGAACTCCTGACTCCCTCAACCATAGTGTTCAGCTCAGATTACTGATTGGAGTAAAGAGCCAGCCAAATAATCACACTGTAGTGTTCGTTGGCAACATTTCCTGGGATGCTCCTAGTGCCCAGGTGAGCCAGCAGCATCTGCTATGCTTTGGATACGGCTTGTTTGTTCCAAGGAAAACTCACATTGAAATTGGATCCCAGTGGTAGTGTTGGGAGGTGGGGCCTAATGGGAGGTGTTTAGGTCATGACAGCTCTTTACCGTCATGCGTGGCTTCGTGCCCTTCTGCATTCTACGACAGTAAACGAATTCTTGCTCTGGCAAGACTGGGTTAGTTCTTGTGAGAATGAATTAGCTCCCATGAGTGGGCTGTCATAAAGCCAGGATGCACCTTGGGGTTTGCCACTTTCCACACGTCCACTTCCCCTTTGCCCTTCCCTAATGTTGTGATGGTGTGAAAGCCCTCACCAGAAGCCAAGCAGAGGCTGGTGCCATGCTTCTTGTACTTCCTAGCCTACAGAAATGTAAGCTAAGTAATCCTCTTTTCTCTATAAATTACCCAGCCTCAGCTACTTCGTTATAGCAACACAAAACAGACTAAGACAGCATCTCACATACACGGAAAGCCCAATACCTCTGTGGGATGTGTAATTCTTGGTAGCTAACAGAAAAGCTTTAAACTCAAGCTCTAAGTGAAAAAGAGAGGCGCATATTTGGCCCTCGATGTGACAGTGGGTCTCTTGCATCAGTCTACCTGCTATGTGAAGGGATATGCCAAGAATTTCCTCACCTACTCAAGATCAGATGTGATTTCCAGGTCCTCACCCCCAGGGAATGTCTTTCCAGTCTTTCCCGGAATTTGAACTGAGTTTCTCTCAACATTCCTGACACAGCATGCCGATTAACCCTTCCCATTCTGGATTATTGGTTTTCCTCCCTCTCCTTGTTCATTTATTTGTTCATTTGTTTATTCACTAAGCAATCCGTAAACATTTATTGAGTGTTAAATAGGGAACAGTTATCTAATGAATGTTAAATAGGGAACAGATACTGGAATTTTGGTACTCAAAGTAGATGATAATATATGTGTCAAAAGGGATACGATTGTGATATAGAACCTACAGTAAACTGTTGTTCTTTGACTCCACTGGCTTGGACCTAATAAGTGGAAATTGACCAGCAGTAGCCTTTTGAAATTACTTGTATCCAATGTAGATTCATTCAACATAAGATTACCCAATATCAACTATTTAAGCTAGAAGGATGCCTGTGATGGTGCACATGCTGGCTCTTCTACCTCTGCTCCTCTGGCTGTATTAGGTAACCCTAATATCCTGATCCTCACGATATATGGTGCCATTCATTGGATGCAGTAAGCTCACACACTTAATAAGATACTGTGGCTAAAACTGGGCCATGGACTCAAAACTTACACACACACACACACACACACACACACACACTATTGTTCGTAGGGTGTCAGACCCCATTTGTCGGGCGCCAGATGTTGAGAACCAGCCCATCTCTGTCTGTGGTTGCCCTTAGTCCTGGCAGTGATGAGGTATTGAGAAAAGGAAATAAAGATAGAGACACAAGAGTAGAAGTTACAGCATGGGTCCAGGGGACCAGTGCAAGCATGGAAAACGCACTAGCCCCGAGCTTTGGGCTTTTATTATGTGCACAATCTCATTGACTTATGGGCATGGAAAGGGAAGGTGAAGGAGTAGGTAAGATAGTCAGGTGGAGAGCACGTGAGATCCTTCTAAGACATGCTAAACTAGTGCTCTGAGTTTACCACCGATTGTTATCAGGTTGCAGCTGCATCAGAAATATAGCGGATGAGGAACCACTGCGTTTGACCACACCCAGTGAATCAAGGGGCTTTTATCTCCGGAGCATCGAGGACACAGAGCAATTAAAATCACTCCACATTCCAGAATCTAGGCAGAGCCTGAGGTGTTCCGTGATCTCTGCCCTGCAAGGCTGTTCTCCTCCTTGCCAGCTCCCATCTGCAAAGACCCTCCCGGATCTTGTGAGCAGAGGTCGCTTCACTTCTCTGAGATCTTTGCATTAGCCCTCTTTCCGAGGCCCTCCTGCAGTCTCCATGTTGAGAAGGCATTCGTGGGACCATAGTAACATTGCCTGCTCTGCAACCACCCGTCGGTGTTCCCCGGTGTTACTGCGCTCTCGGATGGTCTTTACCTTAGGTCTCCTGTTGCTGCTTGATTTTTAATTAACTGCACGAATAACACGGTTTAGTTTGGTGTATAAACTTCAGTGTACTCTGAGCCAAACAAGCTTATAATTATTTAGCTAGAATTAACATAGGTCTCCCCCTGGCCATCTTGACCCACAACACACCATATGTACATTTAGAGTATTTTATTTCTTCTGGCAAAAAAATTGCATTTAAATAGTATATTCTTTGTGGTAGAATTTCAGGCAGAGTCGTAGAGATATTTTATAGCAGGTGGCCATTTTCAATCTTCCTTAAGTATACCCAACTCAAAGGTCTGTTATTCTTCTCTGTACACAAGATCTGATGACAAGATTGTTATCTTTCTAGATAAGGCCAGGTTTAAGAAACTTCATATATGTTTGCCACAAGGGCAAGTTTAAAAGATTTCATATGTTTGCCACATCTAAGATTTAACATAATTTTATGTACATTCTTCCAAATACTTTTTGCTTTTCCTTTCATTATGTTGAGGTACTTTTGAGCCACATTTTGCCTTTCATTTCTAAGAAACATATCAAAATATTTGACCCATCAAACATTTATTGAAATGTCAGATGATCTTTTCAATAAAAGTGGGGCATTAAGGGCTAAAATTCAGGAAGTTAATGTGCTGAACTTAAACATATTATGATCTCAAGAAATTTAGGATTGCTTCAGAATGTAAAAATTATAAATACAAGATGGACCTACAATTTAGAAAAACATATTCCTCTTCCTTTAATTCTTTTTTTGTTACTACTATTTTATGAGAAAACAACAGAAATGTTACAGAGTAAAATGGACCTGTTTGCTTTTAAAGTTTTGTTTGTTTGTTTTGTTTGTAATTTAGAACAGTGTAAAACAACAATTCTCAGAGTGTGCTCTATGGAACATAAGGCACTCAAAAGTTACCTCACCAGAAAAAGCTCTCTTGTCAACTAAATGGGGAAAGTACTCCATCCCGTTTCCTCTCTGGGAGGCTCATGATGTATGTCACCATCTGGAGGCTCTGCAAGAACAGAGAGTAGTAAAAGAAGATTTTTCACTTTAATCCAGCATTGGTTACTTGGCAAGTATATCTATTAATATCCATGGATTGCATTTGGGAAAATACTAAGTTTTTCATAGTTACTTTACCCTTGAATATTTATCCTCTTCAGAGCATGGAAGTAGTGGAATGCAGTAGTTAGATACATGGACTTTACTTTCCCTAAAATTTATTTATTTATTTATTTTTTGAGACGGAGTCTCGCTCTGTCACCCAGGCTGGAGTGCAATGGCACAATCTCCGCTCACTGCAACCTCTGCTTCCCAGGTTCGAGTGATTCTCCTGCCTCAGCCTCCTGAGTAGCTGAGACTACAGACGTGTGCCACTATATCCAGCTAATTTTTGTATTTTTAGTAGAGATGAGGTTTCACCATGCTGGTCAAGATGGTCTTAAACTCCCGACCTCAGGTGATCCACCCACCTTGGCCTCCCAAAGTGTTTAGATTACAGGGGTGAGCCACTACACCTGGCCAGATATATGGACTTCAGACTCAGACAACCTGAACTCAAATCTCAGTTCTGCTAATTTGCCAGCTGTGTGACTTCGAGCAGCAACTTAACCTCTGTAAATGTCAGTCCATAGCTAAGCTGCCCATAAATATGAAGTTCTTGGCAATTTTTCTTCCTGAACTTGTCATTCAGAAACAAAACGATAGATTTGCATGGATGATGGATTTCCCCACAGGTCAATTTTCACATCTGGAATCTACTTTAAATGTGCTCTACCACATCAAAGTCTAAGGAAGTCAATCTCACTTGGAGGCACACTGCAGAGGCAAGCAGGGCATCTTCCTTGTCCCTCTGTCCTTTCAGACTTTTCTCTCTCTCTCTCTCTCTCTCTCTCTCTCTCTCTCCCTCCTTAAGCTTTCCAGCTCCACTACTGCTTTGTCTAATTTCTTTCAGTTCCCCTTCTCTCATCCAGCACCAGCTGAACTGATTTAGGGGTTACCTGGCTATGCTTTCCCAATCGAATTCGACAAATATTTACTGAGTACCTAGGTGGTCCTTGAATCACCGAGTACCCAATTCCAGGACATGACTTCTCCAAAGGACAGAATTTGAATGTTTACATAATATGAGGGGCGGCAGGGGGAGGAATTAAAAGAAAACATTTAGCTTCTTTGGCAAGCTGTCTGATAAAATAGCTGAAATTCAAGAAGCCCTTTAGTTAGGAGGGAGAGATTGTGAACACAACAGGAAGAAGCCACAGACTGAGTGGCAAAGGTTGAGATTCTCTATCGTAAGCACACCTCACCCAAACGGTCCCTCCCTGAAAGCTGCTGACCGAGCTTTGGCAGGGGCTCATCTCCCGTTGGCTGATAAGCGAAGCCCTGTTTTATATTTAACCCGCTGCAGTGCAGGAGGGGTAGGGGTGGAGATGCGTCGTTTATAAGGGGAGCTGTGACAGTCTTCTCTGCAGTCCTCTTCCTCCCACTCGGCTCCTCTTACGGAGTCCTCGTTCCACCCCCCTTGTTTCCGCATTCATCCCGAGTGGCTGGTGGGAACGTGAAAAGGGAGAGCAAAGACGCAAGACGCCAGAGAGAGGTGTGGAGAAAGCGAAAACAGGCTGCCAAACCAGGGGATTCCTTCCAATTTAAAAAGGAAGTCTGCTGACGTTAGTTAGTTAAATTTAACATCTTTTTATGTGTAACACTTGACTTCGGAAGCAAAAATGAACTTTGCGGAGGGAGAGGGCTCTAAGAGATACTGCATTCGAACGAAACATGTGGCCATTCTCTGTGCGGTGGTGGTGGGTGTAGGATTAATAGTGGGACTTGCCGTGGGCTTGACCAGATCGTGTGGCTGCACCGGGGACGGCGGGGCGGGTACTGCGCCGGCTCCTTCCCAGCAGCCTTCTTCCACGGCCAGCCCCTCGGGGCCGCCTGCCCAGGACCAGGGCATCTGCCCTGCCAGTGAGGATGAGAGCGGACAGTGGAAAAACTTCCGGCTGCCAGACTTCATCAACCCTGTCCACTACGACTTGCACGTGAAACCCCTGCTGGAGCAGGACACCTACACCGGCACCGTGAGCATCTCCATCAACCTGAGCGCGCCCACCCGCCACCTGTGGCTGCACCTCCGGGAGACCAGGATCACCCAGCTCCCTGTGCTGAAGAGGCCATCGGGGGACCAGGTGCAAGTCCGGAGGTGTTTTGAGTACAAACCGCAGGAGTACGTGGTGCTCGAGGCAGAGGAAGAGCTTACCCCCAGCGGTGGAGATGGCCTCTATCTCCTGACCATGGAGTTCGCCGGCTGGCTGAACGGCTCCCTCGTGGGGTTTTACAGAACCACCTACACGGAGAACGGACAAATCAAGTAAATATTAATTTTTGCTTTACCTCCCTTATGCTCACATATCTGCATTCCGTTTCTTTTCCTTCCTTTTTCACTCTCCGCTTTTAATTATTTTGTTGGTCTGATCTTGACTGGTCCTTGGTTTCAATTCTGGTTGTCCATCTGGGAAGCCAAAATTGTTGCCCTGTTGTATCTCCAAACCCTGTCCTAGAACTTGAAAGTAGTGAACCAGCTTCGTGGAGTCAAAACTCACAGTAAGTCTTTTATTCCATCAGGAGAAATCATAATATACTGCACCCTATCTCGAAGATTTCCATGAATTATCTCAGGTTTTAAAACTGCCTTTGGTAAATTTCACTAGTGAGATTCCTAGGCTACATAGCAGTATTTTCAAGCTGAACTTTTAGAGTGATATTACACCAAATTTGAGTGAAAAATGATACATTTCAGTTATTATTTTGTCCAATTTTTTTTTTTTGGCTCAATGTCTCTTTTTTGGAAAAGAGAGACATCGAAACATTACATGTGATCCTCAGAATTGTCTTTGTGTCTTCATCTGGAAAGGAACGCAGGATGCTGTCTTTTTTGTCTCCTGTGGCTGGAACCATGTTTTACACACAGACTTTCAGGAAATACTCATTGAGTTCACACACCAGTGGCAGCACATACATACATTTTGGAGCTTGTTGCTCATCATGCAATATGCAATCATAATGCTAAGCCTTTTGCAACATAAATGATATATTGAGTAATTAAATACATATGAATGTTTGTTCTTCCCTTAGCCCTCCAAGCAGAGATGTTTACATGTTACCTATATCTATGTCTACCTATTTAGATCGATAGATACTAATTCTACTTATCCACCTATCTATCTAGCCTTTGTATTGATCACTGGCTGCTACCAGAGCTATGCTAAAGGCATAGCTCTCTCACTGAACTCCAAAAACCTTCCTTCACACTGTGAATGTAGCCCTTGCATCAGGGAGGAAGGCTACACTACACCTTGTGTTGTCTCTGGATTGCTTTCACGTTTGCTGACTTAGATTCTCTAGAGGTAAATGATTAAGAAAGCTTCGTCATACTTTAGAGATGTGAGTCTTGGGCCAGTCCACCCACAAATATCCCTTTTGTTTGTTGTTTTAAGCATCTTACAGAGCAAGCAAATTTTTTGGTCAAAATTCTTTCTGTTTGTCAGACCCATGGACTAAAACAAAATTCTTAAATATTGCTGTATTCCTGTGTGGTACACTGATAAATTGAGTAGGAGTGGTAGTTTAAAGAAAATATCTGGAGGGGTCATGCTTATATTAATCCTGTATCTTAATTTTGCTAGCAATAAAACACTCTTACCATTTACATATTTTTCTGTTCATAAAAATTAAATAATTAAAAACATAAAAATTAAAAGAATCTGTAAACAATTTCACTGCCGAGCGGTAATCCCTGCTAGCATATTAATGTATATTCTAATGTTTTTCTAGGCAATCAAACCTTTCATTGCTTTATGTCTGTCTATCTATCTACATACCTTTCTACTTAATATGTCTTGAGAAGTTCCCCTTATTCTTACATGTTTTCAAGAATCTGTTTTTTGTTTTTTTTATTGAGACAGGGTCTTGCTATGTTGCCCAGGCTGGTCTTGACCTCCTGGGCTCAAGCCGTCCTCCTGCCTCCACTTTCCAAAGTGCTGAGATTATAGGCATGAGGCACTGCGCACAACCAAGAATCTGACTTTAAAGATGTGAAATATTGCATCGTTTGAATACATTGCAATTTTTAAAAACAAATTCTATTGCTGAGCATTTGAGTCCTTCTAGTATTTTATCATTATAAACAAATCACCAAAGAACATAGTTAGAAATACCTCTTTGTGTGTACATCTCTTTATTTCCTTAGGTTAGGATATATTCCTAAAAACAGAACTGCTGGGTTAAAGTGTACAAATATACCAAGATACTGTAATAGTCATTTTGTTTATTGACTACATAAATAATATACATTTATTTTATTTTATTTTATTTTTGAATTTTTTCATGTTTTTTCTTTTTTTAAAGATACGGTATCACCATGATGGCCAGGCTGGTTTTGAACTCCTGACCTCAGGTGTTCCACCCACCTCAGCCTCCCAAAGTGCTAGGATTACAGGTGTGAGCCACCACGCCCGGCTAATAATATACATTTATTGAAGAAAACTCAGAAAAAGAGAGAAAAATCATAAGAAAAAGTAAAAATTTATTCACACATTCATTACCCAAGTATAGCTATTGTTAACATTTAGGCAGAAATTCTTCTAGTACTTTTTTGGATTGAAATAGCTGTGGCATAATTATACATAGAATTGTGTAACATGCTTTTTCAATGTAGCATCAATGCTTTAATATGTCATTTGGTGTTCTTCCATGAATGATTAGATAAATACTTTGTAGGCCATTGTATGACTATAATGTCATCAATTCACTTTTCCATTACATGTGGGAATTTAAGTTGCTCCTAGTTTTTCACCCATAAGGATCTAGAAGAAGACACATCTTTATGCTGACTATCCTTGTAGATAACTATGTGTGAACATTTTCTAATACTTCTTTAAGAAAATTCCTAGGATATGGACCAACTACCTATCTATAAATGCATGTATGTCTGTGTATGTGTACATGCATATACATATATAACATATATGCATGAACATGTATATGCGTGTGTGTCTCCAAAAAATATGTCCCAAACTCCATTTCCACCAACAATGTATGAAAATGCCTATTTCTTTGAGCCTTACTAAAAACACAATGATTTTTTAAAAGTGATTTTACCAACGATAGAGGGAAGGGCAATATTCTGAAGAATATCCACCTTAAAGAGATTCTAAAAATTGATTAAAGTGAAAGTGAGTCAAGCCTTTTAAAATATTATTGTTAAAACTTTAAAACTGCTTCTTAGGTTATAAAGGCAAGAGAATCTTTATCTGAGTACAACCATCAAAATATTTATAAAATAAGTGAAATAAAATTTCATACCTAATAGGAAGGCGAAAAATTTGGAACTATGTAGTTTCCATTAGCAAATTTCTATTACGTACTTTATAAGAGTCTAAAAAAGCATTATATACACAAATACTCACTCTCACTCTTTGAGTTATATTTTTAATGTACCAGTTAATTTTACCATAAAATATATACCAGAGAGGTGCCCTTCTGAAGCTTGGTTGACTTGAATTTTGATTGGAGAATATGAGATGGCAGCCAGATCAGTGGGGAAGGCTGATGCTCAGTTCGGTTCTCACTGAGGACTGGTGTTCCCAAGTTTGTGTGCTTGGTTGAGAGCAGTTGAAGCTCTCACATTACACAGGATGCTGCCAGTTCTGTACTGCACACACATGGTTTTGGAACAGATCTGGCGTCAGCTCAGTAACCTCATTTAGGCTAAATGGAATACTTTTTGTTTTCCTTGTCTGAAATATTGCATATGAGAAAAGTGCATCCTGCTTCCCCCCCCCCTCCCCCAAGCCTATGAGTAACATTTTGGCAATGCAGCCTCTAGGAGGCTCCATATAAGGGCTGCCAGGGGTTCACTGGGGGCAGCGCTGTTCTTTCATATTACAGAGAGAGCTTCGTCATATGTGAAGTCTGCCTCATTTTAAACGTCATCATAGTAATATATTTGAAGTACGGAGTCAAAATTACAGTTTCTGACCTTAACATAAAATGTAACTCCAAGATTGAGTGTTAGCAGTTAGGGATATTAATGTGACAGCCACGATGCAGACTAAACAGGAGTGCACTGAGTAGTCACCAAAGTTACTTAATGTCTGCAAATACTATCAGGACTTTGAGCTTCACAAACTTCACAGCTACCCAAGTTGCTTTCTGTCAAGATTGAGACATGAGAAAAGAGACAGGAACCAATCTGGAATCCAACACTGTCTTGCTGGGGACAGAGTTGTAGCGGGGCTTGAGGGAGAAAGTTTGAGAACTGCGGAGTCACTTTTCCTGTGTTGATCTACCTCTTCCTACTCTCTGGTCTATCCTTTAGAGTCTGAGGAAAATCACTTGGAAGGATTGGAACCTTTGGAATATTTCTCTGACCACACCCTCCTCCTTCCCATTTTCTCACCATGTTACCTAGGATTTCCAGTTGTTTCCTTCCCCAAAGACTTTTCCTTCTACTCAAAGTCCAAAGTATGTTTTCTTCTCTCCAAGATTTGGCTTTTCCTTGCCAGCGTTTGAATTCTGCTTACTTAGCATTTCCCAAAGTATGTGCTGAAGAATTCTAGTTGCATGGGGTCTTAGTTATGCAACTAGATTGCTTGAACCTTTGCCTCCCGGGTTCAAGAAATGCTCCTCAGAGGAATAGCAGGGGACAGATTCTGTGGTTAAATCAGTTTGTGCAATAATACTAAATGCAAAGTGATTTGTTTTTATAAATTACGGAACTTTTCGGAGACTTTTTTTTTTTTTTTTTTTTTTTAAAGAGATGGGGTCGCCAGGCGCAGTGGCGCGTGCCTGTAGTCCCAACTGCTCCGGAGGCTGAGGCTGCAGGATCGCTTGAGCCCAGGAATTCTGGGCTGTAGTGCGCTATGCCCATCTGGTGTCCGCACTAAGTTCTGCATCAATATGGTGACCTCCCGGGCGTGGGGGACCACCAGGTTGCCTAAGGAGGGGTGAACCGGCCCAGATCGGAAACGGAGAAGCTCAAAACTCCCGTGCTGATCAGCAGTGGGATCGTGCCTGTGAATAGCCACTGCACTCCAGCCTGGGCAACATAGCGAGAGCCTGTCTCTAAAAAAAAAAAAAAAAAAAAAAAAAAAGAGATGGGGTCCAGGTTGGGGTGTCCAGGTTGGGGTAGAACTCCCAGCTCGAACTCATGAGTTCATGAGTTCAAGTGATCCTCCCACCTCAGCTTTCTGAGTAGCTGGCATTTATAGGGTTTTCAGAGGTTTTTATATGATAATGTCCATTATGTAGTTTCCCAATTATCTGTGACTGTGGATTCTTCTGTGGAGTTCTTAGGAGTAGGGATATATGTCTCTTGTTTACTGTTTGGCACACAGTAAATGGAATATATGGAAATATTTTCACATAAATATGGAATATATGGAAATATTTTCACATAAGCTCTCACATGACTAGTATCTTCTGACAAATGCTGGGACACACTGCATTATCACAGCTCCTTTCCCATGAACGAGCCTAACTTCCACCAGTAACATCTCTACATTTCCACTTAGCGTGAAAACTTTCCCTTGGTTTCTTTTCTCCCCACCTGTGGAAGGGAAGAGTTTATATTATATATATTTGTACTTAGGAATGCAATCTTCATAGTTTCAAGGCAGAGAAACAGTGGAATTGACAGGAAGTACAACTGGAATTTTAAAGAGATCGTTTCTAATTTGAGCTTTCAAGGTGTTCTTCATAGCACTAGCAGGATTTAAGCTTAATTTTGATGTTATGGTGGGATTTCAGCAGCAGAGACAAGTGAGAAAGTAAATGCAGGCAAAAAGGAAAGGCGCTGACTCAGAAAAGCATAGTGGGGACAAGAAAATTAGTTTGTAGGGGAAGTTTATAGGAAGAGGCTAGCTAGATATCCTTGAGAAAAACCCATATGGAGGAGAAGGAAAAATAGCCATGATAGGCATTATGAAGGAGAAATTACCCGGTGACTTTTTGGATATGGATGGTGAAAGGAAGAGTTAACTCAACTATACCTTTGGGTATATGAAAGATATTGCAGCAATCCAGGAAAGTGAAGGTAAGGATCAGATAGGAAAAGTGATTTCAGGATAGAGAAGAGAGGGCACAATGGAGAAAATAGTTTGGAGGTAAAGCAGTCAAGATTTGCAGATGGATTGACTATGAGGAAGGGTGAGTTAAACTTATGAGTCTAGGAGGCCCCAGCTAGCCTTCACATCAATTGATACTGGAAATAGATGGGAAGTAGCCAGTTTAGAAGGGAAGGTCATAAGTTCAGTGTCAGATGTGTTGATGGCTTGTCAGATATCTAGAAGGAGGTGACTAGTAGATACTTGTGTAAGTAAGTCTGAAGCACAAGGTTAGAGCTTGTAATTAAAGATTTTAGAGTTGAGTGGAAATGTTGGTGAGATTATTGTCATTATATGTGTGTATGATCATCATTGTGTTTGTGCGTAATGTATTTTGTTTGTTTTTTGAGACGGAGTCTCCCTCTGTTACCCAGGCTGGAGTGCAGTGGTGTGATCTCAGCTGACTGCAACCTTTGCCTCCCAGGTTCAAGCAATTCTCCTGACTCAGCCTCCCGAATGGCTGGGATTACAGGTGCTCACCACCACACCCAGCTAATTTTTGTATTTTTAAGAGACAAATTTTCACCATGTTGGCCAGGCTGGTCTTTACCTTGTGATTCACCAACCTCAGACTCCCAAAGTGCTGAGATTACAGGCTTGAGCCACTGTGCCCAGCCTCATGTAATGTATTCTTATGTGCTTGGATGTGTATGTATGCTCAAGCACATGTAGTTTTGATCTTGAAATTGTTGTTGTATGTCAGCTTGTTCATTATATTCTTAGATTGGTATGCTGCGCTATTATCCCATTGTCAATAAAAATGTCAATAAAGAATAGATGTTTGGTCGGGCAAGGTGGCTCATGCCTGTAATCCCAGAATTTTGAGAGGTTGAGGCAGGTGAATCACCTGAGTTCTGGAGTTCAAGACCAGCCTCGCCAACATGGTGGAACACTGTCTCTACTGAAAATACAAAAATCAGCCAGGTGTGGTGCCAGGCAGCTGTAATCTTAGCTACTGGAGGGGCTGAGGCAGGAAAATCACTTAAGCCCGGGAGGCAGAAGTTGCAGTAAGTCGAGATCGTGCCACTGCACTCCAGCCTGGGTGACAGAGCAAGACTCCATCTCAATATATATATATATTTCTTTTTGGTCTTGTTTACTTGTTGCAGGAGGCTAAGTGTAAATTTCTGTAAATTTCTTTTATTTTGGGAGAAAAAAAAAAAAGGAAAAGAAATTTATTCAAACCACCATAAAAATACGTAGAGGTCTGCTGTGACTGACCTCAACTCTATTAGAAAAAAATACTTAGCGGTCTGAACAATCTAGAGGAGTTGTCTTGCACCACTCAGCTCCCCTGCATAGTTCTGGAACCCTTTAGTCTATATAGACCCCTAGCAATTGTGACTACCTCTCCTGAATCAGAAGTGTTCAATGATTTCATCCAAAACTTGCTGTTTGTTTTGCTGGTTCAGCTTATAAAATTGACCAACATAGCCTGCGAGTCTTCACTGAAAACAGCATACCAGATGATTTATGAGATAATTAGGTACATATTTTGGTTTTTGCTTTCAGAGTTGATTCAGAGTGATCCAAGCCATAAGTTGCGTCATCGCCCCTTCTCCCTCAGTTTTCTCTAAAGTCACCTTGATCTGATGCACTCAGAGACCCTCGAGAAACGCTCTTCCCTTTTGGAAATGACTAAATTGCATAAACTATCATTTTATTGTGCTAGGTCTAGTAAGTGACCTATTAATGTGACACAGGGAGGCCCTTGTGGGAAAGTGGTTTACTCCAACACATTTGCCTGGCGTCATAATTATTCAGGACATACCACAAGGCACTCCTGAACATATTGTGCTGTTAGTCAGCCTTTTTTCTTAATTTGCAACACAAGTCAGCTGATTTTAATCACTGAACAAAATCTTCCCAAAGAAGTTGTAATCTAGAATTGTTTTGTATTGTTAGCTAGCTCTTATTCCTTGTTTTCAACTTTGCAAATGCTTAGAAAAGTTTAGGGCTGACTGATGGAATTTAGCATTCTAGATTTATAAGCACAGTTAGCATTCTAGATTTATAAGATGTAGAATCAGGTATATCTTAACCCCATTATGTAAATTTTAAGGGAGTTTCAAATCGATTACCGCATGTAATCTACCCCTTCTCACTCTCCCATAAGGCTGTGAAGATACCATACATGCTCTGATAACCAGGTTTTACAGATGAGGACACTAAAAGTCTGAGGTTTTGTGACTTGGCCAAGAGCACACTTAAGTGACTGAAGTAGGATTAGAATGTAAGAAATTTTGCCCTTAGAAAAGAGTTTTCCCCATAAAATCATATTATCTTCACACTTAAAAAAAATTATATAGCTCTTCTGGTTGATGAATGTCACTGTATCTACATCTGGGTCACTGTGATTGAGTTAGACTTGCTGTGATTGACATTTGCTGAGAGGACCACCGAGCCGGACCAAACACACTGTGCAGAGAAATCTCCCACACCGTTCTGTTCCATGTCCATTGGCAAGCTCAGGAAGATGCTAATTTAGGAAGGAAGATTTTTTTCCTACAATCAAGCAGAATGTCTTTTAAAGAAGGAAGTTGAGAAACGGATTGAAAATTCTTTTCTATCCTAGGTTCTTAGGAATATATATATATATATATATATATATATATATATATATATATATATACTAGCATCCAGCCAAGAGTAAAATAGAGTATTTGAAAACATACCTCATGGCTGCAGCTTAGAAAAGCGTAATTCCACTCCCTCCTTCCTCTCATCTCCCACTCACGATGATGTGTGTGTGCGCGCACGCATGCACACACATTCACACACACTCATGTTCTCAAATTAGTTAGCTGGCCTATTTCTGAGGTGTGACTCAGCTGAGACATTCTTGCGGGGAGTGACTTTTCCTTTTCCTCTGCCTCTGGAAGAAATCAGAATCCAGAATAATTCAAAAGAAAAAGGCAGCTGATTAAACATGCGGTTAGAGCTTAGTGGATCTTATTATAAAACTTTCATACTCTGGGAAAGTGTACAGGCTTCTTTAGAGTCTGCTATATTTGCAATTAACTACAATCTGCAAGATGTTTAGAAACTTCAATTGACTAAACTGTTAATGTCACAAAACTAATTATTGATTGTTTTATTACAGAATGAATTCTTAATTAAGGGTTTTCGTGGGTAACTTTATTGTGACACAATTTCAAACTTACAGGAAAGTTACAAGAATCATACTAGGAATTCCTAGAAATACTTAACCTAGATTCACCGATTGTTTACATTTTAGCCTGTACCTCCTTTCTTTCCAGAACACATGGAAACATCCTCTCCCTTCACCCCTTAACATCAGAGCATATTTCTTAAGTACCGGGGCATTCTCTAAAATAACCATAGTACAGTTATCTAAATCAAGAAATTTAACATTGATACAATTATCTAATTCAAAGTCCATAATAGAATTTTATCAACTAACCTAATGATGCCTTTTTTTTTTTTTTGAGACGGAGTCTCACTCTGTCACCCAGGCTGGAATGCAGTGACCTGATCTTGGCTCACTGCAACCTCTGCCTCCCAGGTTCAAGCGATTCTCCTGCCTCAGCCAGTTCGAGTAGCTGGGACTACAGGCACGTGCCACCATGCCTAGCTAAATTTGTACTTTTAGTAGAGATGAGGTTTCACCATCTTGGCCAGACTTGTCTTGAACTCCTGACCTTGTGATCCGCCTGCCTCGGCCTCCCAAAGTGCTAGGATTACAAGCATGAGCCACTGCACCTGGCCTTAATGATGTCTTTTAAAGCAATTTTTTTTCCCAGTCCAGTACCCAGTCTGGAGTGGTGCATTGTATTTAGTATCATGCCCCTTCAAAGTCCTTTAAACCGACACCAGTCCCTTAGTCCTTCTTTGCCTTTCTAACATTAATATTTTTGAAGAATACAGGCCAGCTATTTTGAGAATGTCCCTCAGTTTTAGCTTGTCTGATTTTCCTCATGATTTAAAAATGCAAGTTAAGCATTTTTTCTTTTTTATTTTTGTGAGGACTATCACAGATGTGATGTGTCTCTCTCAGGAAATCACATTAGAGACACATTGTGCTGGTTTGAACTATGATTAGTGATGCTTCCTTTGATAGCTTGCTTAAGGTAGTGTCCAACAGGTGTCTCCATTATAAAGTTACAATGTTTCTCTTTAGGTAACTTTCAGGGAGATTTTTTTTGAAACCTTGCAAATATTCCTTCCTCACCAAACTTTAACCCCCTTGTTTTGGCACCCACTGATGATTTTTTATTTTTTTATTTTTTTAATTGCATTTTAGGTTTTGGGGTACATGTGATGAACATGCAAGATTGTTGCATAGGTACACACTTGGCAGTGTGGTTTGCTGCCTTCCGTCCCCTCACCTGTATCTGTCATTTCTCCCCATGCTATCTCTTCCCACCTCCCCACCCCCCCGCCCCGCCCCCATTTCCCCCCAACGGACCCCAGTGTGTAGTGCTCCCCTCCCTGTGTCCATGTGTTCTCATTGTTCAACACCGGCCTATGAGTGAGAATATACGGTGTTTGATTTTTGGCTCTTGTGTCAGTTTGCTGAGAATGATGGTTTCCAGGTTCATCCATGTCCCTACAAAGGACGTGAACTCATCGTTTTTGATGGCTGCATAATATTGCATGGTGTATATGTACCACATTTTCCCTATCCAGTCTATCATCGTTGGGCATTTGGGTTGGTTCCAGGTCTTTGCTATTGTAAACAGTGCTGCAATGAACATTCGTGTGCACGTGTCCTTATAGTAGAATGATTTATAATCCTTTGGATATATACCCAGTAATGGGATTGCTGGGTCAAATGGGATTTCTATTTTTAGGTCCCTGAGGAATCGCCACACTGTCTTCCACAATGGTTGAATTAATTTACATTCCCACCAACAGTGTAAAAGTGTTCCTATTTCTCCACATCCTCTCCAGCATCTGTTGTTTCCCGATTTTTTAATGATCGCCATTCTAACTGGTGTGAGATGGTATCTCAATGTGGTTTTGATTTGCATTTCTCTGATGACCAGTGATGATGAGCATTTTTTCATATGTTTGTTGGCCTCCTGTATGTCTTCTTTTTTAAAGTATCTGTTCATATCCTTCGCCCATTTTTGAATGGGCTTGTTTGTTTTTTTCTTGTAGATCTGCTTTAGTTCTTTGTAAATTCTGGATATCAGCCCCTTGTCAGATGGGTAGGCTGCAAAATTTTTTTCCCATTCTGTTGGTTGCCGATTCACTCTACTGACTGTTTCTTTTGCCGTGCAGAAGCTGTGGAGTTTGATTAGGTCTCATTTGTCTATTTTGGCTTTTGTTGCCATTGCTTTTGGCGTTTTGGTCATGAAGTCCTTGCCTACACCTATGTCCTGAATGGTTTTGCCTAGATTTTCTTCTAAGGTTTTTATGGTATTAGGTCTGATGTTTAAGTCTTTAATCCATCTGGAGTTAATTTTGGTGTAAGGTGTCAGGAAGGGGTCCTGTTTCTGCTTTCTGCACATGGCTAGCCAGTTTTCCCAACACCATTTATTAAACAGGGAGTCCTTTCCCCATTGCTTGTTTTTGTCAGGTTTGTCGAAGATCAGATGGTTGTGGGTATGTTGTATTTCCTGTGAGGCCCCCATTGTTTATTTTGATGTTTATTTGCCCAAAGGCAGTCAAATCTTTGACTGTAATAAATCCTTGAACCAAAATAAAATGCAGGCTCTTCTCATGGCCTCTGATATTTTCCTGCTTTGGCCTCTGCTGACCTCATGTCAAACTCATCTCTGGCTCCAGTCCCTCTGGTTCAGTGTTCTTTAGCCACACTGGTCACCTTTAAATTCTTCAACCACATCAGGTTCTTTTTCACCTTATAGACTTTGGGTTTACGGTTCCTTCTACTTGAACATAGTTTCCTGACTCTCCACTTGCCTGGCTTTTTCTCATTATTCCGATTGTGGCAAGCCACCACTTATTCCAAAAGACTGTGACTACTCTACCTAATGTTGCTTACTACTTTTCCTAGTCATCCTCTGTCACTTCCACTGTTTATTTTCTATTTAGCTCTCATCACTCTCCTAAATTATTTATTTATTTGTGTGTCTCTTGTCTAACACCCTGGCAGTCATCTGGAATCTTCTCTATTAAGTAACCCCCCAATGAGTTCACTTTGCCCGTTGCCTAGACAGAGCTGATTTATCAAGATAAGGGAATTGCAACAGAGAAAGAATAATTCACACAAAGCCGGCTGTGTAGGAGACCAGAGTTTTATTATTACTCAAATCTGTCTCTCTGAGCATTTGGGGATCAAAGTTTTTAAGACAATTTGGCAGGTAGGAGCTTGGGAAGTGGGGAGTGCTGATTGGTCAGGTTGGAAATGGAGTCCCAGAGGGTTGAAGTGAGTTGTTCTTTCTGTTTTCTGTTCCTGGGTGGGATGGCAGAACTGGTTGAGCCAGATTACTGGTCTGGGTGGTGTCCGCTAATCCATCAAGTGCAGAGTCTGCAAAGTATCTCCAGCACTGATCTTAGGTTTTACAGTAGTAATGTTACCTCCATGAGCAATTTGAGGAGGTTGAGACTCTTGCAGCCAGAGGCTGCATGACCCGTAAACTTAAAGTAATTTCTAATTTTTAACCCTTAAAGTAATTTCTAATCTTGTGGCTAATTTGTTAGCCCTGCAAAGGCAGACTGATCTCCAGGCAAGAGGGGGTCTTTTCAGGAAGGGTCTATTATCAATTTTGTTTCAGAGTCAAACCATGAACTGAATTCCTTCCCAAAATTAGTTCGGCTTACGCTCAGGAATGAACAAGTACAGCTTAAAGGTTAAACGCAAGATGGAGTCAGTTAGGTCTGACTTTTTTCACTGTCGTAATTTCCTGTTATAATTTTGCAAAGGCAGTTTCATACAGATTTGTTGTTTCCACAACAGCTAGAAAAGTGTCTGCAAATGTGTGCATGCATGTATAGGTGTTTGTGTGTGTGTGCGCGTGTGTGTGTGTGCACATGTGTGCGTGTCTGTGCGTGTGTGAAAGGGGTTCAATAAATATTTGTTGGATGAATGGATGATGTAATAATTTAGCCTGATATTCTTTATGATATCTCTAAGTTTTGAGACTCCTGAAGGACAAAATTTTTCCTTACACAAATTATTAATGAATATAAATTATCATTTCTTTTAAGTTTTTTTTTTTTTTTTTTTTTTTTTTTTTTGAGACGGACTTTTGCTCTTGTTACCTAGGCTGGAGTGCAATGGCGCGATCTCGGCCAGCCTCCTAAGTAGCTGGGATTACAGGCACGCGCCACCACGCCCAGCTAGTTTTCTGTATTTTTAGTAGAGACGGGGTTTCACCATGTTGACCAGGATGGTCTCGATCTCTCGACCTCGTGATCCACCCGCCTCGGCCTCCCAAAGTGCTGGGATTACAGGCTTGAGCCACCGCGCCCGGCTCATTTCTTACTTTAATACTTTTGACTTTGCTTCATTTTCTAATGAGCAAATATACAATACTCTCTTACTATGTTTACATGTAAAAAGTGTATGCTTATTGATTTTTTGAGAAATTGCTCAGAAAATACTGTTTTCACCTTGAAATTATGAAAATACTAAACATTAACATTTTAGTTTGCACAAGCATATGCCTAGTTAGAGCCATTAAAAACAAAAATGCTGCTGTCTTTTTTCAAGAGTGAGCTTTAAACTAGACCAAAGGTTACTTCACCTAGGAGATTAATCAGCACTGCCTTCACATGGAAATGAAACTGGGGCTTTTGTCCCTGGTGTAACATAAATAAGAAAGAATGTGCCATTAGGGACAGGGACTGGGGACTCTGGAAGAAACTCCACTCTGTGACAGAAGACAGCTGCTCACTTCCCGTAAGGCCAGTTAGAAACAAGCCTTTAAGTTTGGCTTTGTGTTTATCTACTTGTTGCTCAATGGGTTTCTGGTGGAGAGAGTACTAACTCATAACTGGATTTGTTGTTAGTCATGGCACCAAAATAGCTGTCAGTTTGGTGCAAAAGTAATTGCGGTTTTTGACAACTACATATTCGCATGAAATATCTGAAGTAATCTGTCTCAGGATTTTTAAACAATGCGTTAACCTTAAAAATTCCAGGAAAGCCTTTGACAAATATTTGATAGTTTTCTAGATGGAACCTCAATTTTAGAAATGTGATAGTTATAATTGCATAGTTGATTTTTTTTTTTTTTTTCCTGAGGAATAACATAGGGGTTGTCAGAAGTGGTAGCATGCATTTTGTTTTTGCTTTTGTGTTTGTTTCTAAGGAGCATAGCAGCCACCGATCATGAACCAACAGATGCCAGAAAATCCTTCCCTTGTTTTGATGAGCCCAACAAAAAGGCAACTTATACAATATCTATCACCCATCTCAAAGAATATGGAGCACTTTCAAATATGCCAGTGGCGGTAAGTATCTTTTAAATGTTTTGTTTATGCAGAGAGTCTGTCGACAATATTAGTTCAATTACCTGATTTTCTGTGAAAGGGAACCCATTGAATTCTAAAACTAAATGTGCAGTAATAGTTTATTTAGTCAACTGAAATACATGTTGGCAATCTTTTTCTTTGAGGCCCAGAAGTCTTTCAGGTATCACAGTTCAGTAGGAAAGACACGTTGGTGTTTCTACCCAAGAGACAGTGCAATAAACACATACACCAGCTTGGACTCTGCTTAGCTGACAGAATCCCTGAGTCGTGAAAAATTATAGTAATAGCAAACTAATGGAATTACAGACTTGAAAATATTTGACGGCTACTCACTATTTAGTTTTCAAGACTATAAACCCAGTTTTTCTTTCTTTATTTTTAAAGATAGATCTACTATATAAAACAATCATCACTTAAATACTGGGTTGTGGAAGCAAACTCCAGGGAACACTTTGCCTATAGATTCTTTTGGTGAATGGGAAGTGCTTGTTATATGTCTGGCTAAAACAATTACAGGTTATGATAATTTCTGCCTGTATGAATTATTCATTAACATAAAACACTTTTCTCTGTTATTGCGCCTTATCTCCATAATGGATAATGTTGTTACCAAGTGTCATTATCTCAAAGTTGAGGTTTATATACTTTCTACATGACGTGTAAAAGGGTCAGGCTCATCTTTAGGTATAATAGAAGGACAGCAGCCCCAAATTATGTGTCTCATCTTTTTGATCCAGTGTGTGAAATATTATCATTAAAATTCATCTTTTTAAATGATAAAATATTCCTTGCAAAAGCAACAACAAAATAAAGCAAAATGCTTAAGAGGATCAAAATGTAATCTTAGCGGCCATCCATGCCTCAGTGAGAATTAATTATCAACTTGTTTTCTTCTAAGGTTTGATCAGAGAAGAAAGAGGAAAGGATAAACTTAAAGTGTGACGCACCAATCTAGATGAAGGTGGGGCGGTGGGAAAAGGCAAATTCACCAATTTCTGCTCAAGATCTTTCCTTATGGCCTTTCATTTTGCAGAGTTCCACGTCAACCTTCTACTAGATCCATAGAGTGGTCTTGGAAGAAGGAGAATATTCTGAGTTCTTAGGAGATCCAAACTAACACTATTAGGTTTTTATGGTCGAGTAATGTAGCCTGGAGCCCCATCATGATTACATGTGCATGCACACACATGCCTGAACTGTCGGCAGCACCCATTCTAGTCCAGCCTCCCTCACTTAATCTCTTTTTAAACCTTCCCAAAGAGAGTGGCTGCGGGAGATGTGGAAATGTTTAAATAATGGAAGCAGGAGTTGGGCAGGTATTCATGGTTGAAGTCTTAGGATTGGTGATCCACAGTGAGGACAGCAGAGCTGGCATGGACCAAAGATGCCAGAAAGGTCAGTAGTTGTGTCAAACAATGCTAATCCTTCTCTCTGTCCACGGAGACCAAGGTACTGACTTTGGTGACCATACCTTTGGTCTTTGTCGTAGACAACCAAAGATAGAAAAGAGAAGCCAACGTTCTGCTGCATGAGATACTGCAATTGCCCTGAATCAGCGAATACCTGAGCACAAGCTTGCTTTTCATTAGGAGATCACAGCACTCTCAAATATTATGGTCAGCATGATGTCTTTAGTGTAGACAGATAAACTATTCAACTGGTAGTCCAGTCAAAATTGTATTTCTCCCTGGAAAACCTACTACAGTATATAGTTCAGTCTTTTGCAGTTCTAAAAACAAAGTAAATTTTCCTGTAGTCTTTTCAACATCACCACAAACAATTTTACCTTGAAGCTTTGACAAAGGACTTCTGACTAGGCAGCAATCTTTGGGGCAACCATTTATTTGTTTGTCTTGTATATATATATATGTACATATATATGTACATATATATGTATATATATATATGTACATATATATGTACATATATATATATATGATTGATCTTTCGATAGATAAAAGTTTATCTTTTCTTTCCAATAGAAAGAAGAGTCAGTGGATGATAAATGGAATCGAACAACTTTTGAGAAGTCTGTCCCCATGAGCACGTACCTGGTGTGCTTTGCCGTACATCAGTTTCACCCTGTAAAGAGAATATCGAATAGTGGAAAGCCTGTGAGTCTCATATTTTAAAAATTTCCACCTATGCATTTGTAATTAATTTTATCCTTTTGTTGAGTAGTGTTTTTTTTGCCAACAACATTAGTCACCAGGGTCTGTGAGCTTGATAATACAATAGAACAATATAGAAAAATATTAGGTTTTTATCAACTTGTTTTCTTGTAGGCTGAAAGGGCACAGGTGAAAAATAAACCAACACGACAGACATAGATATTTATGGCCTTCAATTATTTCAAGACGCAAATTTGCTATAAGTCAAAAGCTACCTCCTAAGTATGCCGGCACCAATATATTAAAATGTTTGGGAATGCTCAATGTAATCAAATTGTTGAGTATGTGTGTACCTCTCCCAGATACAGACTAGAGAAGAAAGAGGAAACCTGAGGTAAAAGAACATCCTTCGAGTGAGTAGGCACTGAGAAGTTTATGGCCCCTTTCCTATATGTAACCATATATACAGGAATGGGGCCATATATAGTTTTTTTTCCAACATTAGTCACCAGGGTCTGTGAACTTGATAATACAGTAGAATGATAGAGAAAAATGGCGTAAGGGAAAATGGCACAAAGTATCCAAAAGTATTTTTTAAAAGTATAATAAAATATAGTTACACTTTTTAAACTATCAAGACTACTAGTTTAATCACGTTCTTCCTTCTGTCCTTCCTTTCTTTCTTCCTTTCTTCTTTCCTTTCTTTTTCGGACATGGAGTCTCGCTCTGTTGCTCAGGCTGGAGTGCAGTGGTGCGATCTCAGCTCACTGCAACCTCCACCTCCCGGGTTCAAGTGATTCTCTTGCCTCAGCCTCCTGAGTAGCTGGGAGTATGGGTGCCTGCCACCATGCCCGGCTAACTTTTAGTAGAGATGGGGTTTCACCATATTGGTCAACCTGGTTTCGAACTCCTGACCTCAGGTAATCCACCGGCCTTGACCTCCCAAAGTGCTGGGATTACAGGTGTGAACCACTGCACCTGGTCCAATCATTTTCTTTAGAAGAATCACATACTTTTACCTAATTATTATTATTATTTTTTTTAAGGCCTCTATTTCGCTCATGTTCTGAACATTTGTTTAGACTGTCTATTAAGCAAGTTAATACACTTCTGAGCCACATATTTTATATATAAAAAGCCTCATCATCTTTACAATATAATTTTATAGGGAGGAAATCATCCCCATCATTTTAGAGATGAGAAAACTTGAAGTTTAATTGAACTTAATTGAATTGAGGTTATTTCTTCAAGATCACTCAGGGGCAAGTAGTAGAGACTTAAATTCCAAACTCCTTCCAAATACTGTATCTTGCTTAGCCTTCTGAAATGTGATATTCTGAAAATACCTTTATCTCTTCATCAGTCATTGGAGGAGAGGGGATGAGTTCCTCTATTTCCATGTGAAATGAACTCCCAGGAAAATCCGCCTTTGCTTTGGTGTAGGAGGAATTGATATTTAGTTGTTTTCAACCTGGGTTGCCAGCATGCTGCCTATACTGTATCCAATTTATAGCAAGTAGGGGATGTCCACAGACCTTTACAAAGGGCTGCATATCATGATGGCTCATCCACAGTGTAACTTTCCCTGGCCACATATGTTGTTGTGATGCAAACTTCAGTCATGGTAAAGGGAACTACCAGTGGCTGATCGATAATATTAGGTATGAAAAGGAAATGGCATCGGAAAGAGGAAGTTGTTTTTTCTGGATTGCTCTGAGTTCAGTTGATGGCATTCCTCTTGCTTAATATGGAGGTGAGAACATTAGTCCAGCTTGTTTTTTTTTAAGTTCAGTCTCGTAGCAAACATGCAATTTTTGTCTGAAGGTGCTTTCTTCATCGTTGACAATTCAATTGCATGGCTGTCTTTCATCATGTGCACATGATTTCCACACCAATTTTTAAAAATTATTATTACATTCTGGGAAAGTTTTTCTATTTGAGGTAGAAATACCAAGAGAAAACAGAAAGGCTAAGCAATACTACTAAAGGTGACAGAGTCTCATAGGTGAGAACAACGCACTGAAACAATCAGCAGAGGACATAGTACTTGGAGTTATTTTCTAATAGTGACAGTGAGCTTGAATTCCCCATATGACTCTAACACCTGGTCCTCTGACCAAAGACTCTTACTTGTCATGTTATATTTTACTAGCAAGGTGAATCATTAGAGCCTGTGCCAGTTAGTTAGCTGGGTTCTTAGGATGGATTTTATATAAAGGATTTGAAGTGACATAATGAAAAAATACAGTTTTACAGAAGATCCCAAAATGTCCTGTAGGTGGTAATTATTTCTTAAGTGGTTCTTCTATGAAGACTGAGAGCATAACACTCTGTCTTAAATAAGTGAGGTGTTCCATCATTTGGGAAGGAAACAAATATAATGTTGTTTTAATAGATTACTTTTCAATCATCTGTTTGATGAGATCAACAGAAGCCCAACTACCTTTTGAAACTTCTCAGAGGCTCTGAGCCAGAAAAATTCCGAGAAAGTGACATGTGCCATTTTCCCCTGACTCCAACCCTTCCGTAGAAGCTAGGCAGCCAGAGTTTCCCCTCCTGAAAAAACTGTGGGGCCATTTCCTTTAAAAGTTGAACAGAACCTTATGGGAGAAATTTAAGGCATCTAGTGTGAACGCTAATGCTCCACGGTGAGCTCCTCCTCTGGTATTTGGGAGGTTTCCCTGCTGGCTCCCTACCCACTCACTGTAAGTTGAAATCAAATTGTTGACACCCACCCAAGTATAAACTGCTCCTGCTATGATTTCCCACTCCAGAGAGTTACAGAAAAATCAACCTACTTAAATCTATCGAAACGTAACATCAGAAGAAACTCACACCCGCCTCAGAGTCCTACATTCTTAGACCTGAACAGATAAGCTAAAACAACCAGGTATATGAGGAAAATCAGTAACATAAAAGAAAAAATACAAGACAAATAGAAACACAGTGGGAGTAAATAGTGATAAGTGGAGAAACAAAAGAGAATTCCACAAAAGTCATAACAGAATTAAACATTCACACACACAGCCTTTAATTAATATATTCAAAGATTCAAGCACATGATCATCATAAAAGAAAAACCAAAAAGTGATGAGAAAACAATCAGAAATAGCAGTCAGTTTTACAACATGATTTTCAAAGCATGGCTTGGGTCTCATCCCCGGGAACCTGTTTCTGATTCCTTCTAAAACTGGAGCTTAATATATTAATAGCTTCCTATCCTTATGTCTTGTTCCCATTTTTATATTTTAGCAATAATTTCTGTGTATTAGAAGGATTAGTGGGAGTACATCAAAGTATCCCTTTACTGTACCACCTGGGCCCAAAGTCCTTTTATTACTTTTTAATTAAAAAAACAAAAATAAAAAATGAAGTCATGTAGTTGTTATGTACATCATTATTAGGTGACTATTCTTATCCACTCTGCTTTTGACAGTATTATTCTGGTACATTAACCACCTGCTATTCATAATCAGATTACACTATGCAATCTAAGCCCTGCTTAAATTTGGTTGGGTATATTCACCTCTCTGACAGTAGGTCTTTTATATAAATAAACACAGAATCAATGCTTACTTGCTTAATTGTTTAGTTGGAGAGAGTATAGCAGACTTTAGTAGTTGAATCATTCATTATGTTTAAAATATCCTTGTTGCTCATGAGAAGAATTAAATTGGTTTTGAAGGTAGCTCAGAAGACTTTTCACTCTTCGTGTCTTCTTTTTTAATTAATTGCATTGCATTTTGAACCAATCCTAAACAGAGTAACATGAAGAATTACTTAGAATTGTTTAGCAATAATTAAGGCCAGCCACTGATAGAAGGATTTTTTCACAACTCTGCAAGAAATCTACTTCTGAGGCCTTCTTCAGGTTTAAGTTGATTGATTAGGGTTTTTTTCTTTTTTCATTATTTTTATTTTTAAAGATGGGGTTTCATCATGTTGGCCAGGTTGGTCTTGAACTTTTGAACTCAAGTGATCGGCCCACCTCAGCCTCCCATAGTGCTGGAATTACAGGCGTGAGCCGCTGTGCCTGGCCAGGGTTTTAAAGTAAATGAAATCACTGAATTTCACCACCGAAAAACAAACAAGTGAACACACCCTGAACTGTGCCTAGTATAGAGAGATTATATGACTTTTTGGTTATGTGAATAAATGGTTATTGTTTTTAAAAAAATGTAATCCTGTTGTTCCTGCAGGAGTCATCAGACAGTAAACAATATCCCCAATAAGCATGTCATGAAATTCCCCGTTAGAATATATTGCAATTCATTTTCAAATCAAGAGCAATGTATTATAAATATATTTTTTAGTTTTAAAAATTATAAGTTTAATTCATGTACATTATTGACAATCTGTAAGGAAAACACAAGGTAAGGAAAAGGAAAATCACCCACAGTAGTATATATAAAATTATTTGAAGTTATTAGATTTGTGATGCCTTCTGTGGTGCATTTGACCTACAGCAACTTTGCCAGAATGCTTTAGCTTTTCGTGAGTCTTTAAGGAATCAAATTCAGGACAAGTTAAATAGTAATGGTGGCCGGGCACAGTGGCTTACTCCTGTAATCCCAGCACTTTGGGAGGCTGAGGCACGCGGATCACTCGAGGTCAGGAATTTGAGATCAGCCTGGCCAAAATGCCGAAACCCTGTCTCTTCAAAAAATACAAAAGTCATCTGGGTGTGACGGCACACGCCTGTTATACCAGCTACTCGGAAGGCTGAGGCAGGAGAATCGCTTGAATCCAGGAGCCGGAAGTCGCAGTGAGCAGAGTTGGCACCACTGCACTCCAGGCTGGGTAATAGAGCAAGACTCAGTTTCAAAAATAAAATAAAATAAAATAAAATAAAATAAAATAAAATAAAATAAAATAAAATATGTTATCCTGATTCTCTTCCTGAGAAACAAAATCTTAGGAGGCCTTGAATTTCTTTGGGGGCATTTGGCCTCTGTATTTTATAAAGAAGTATGTGCAAAAAGAAGAAATTACTTTGTTGGAGATTATTTCAACTCTAGTCAAATTTTCCTTGGCTTTCCTGAACAGAAGAGGAAGTTGGGAAGAATTATTCACTAACAGAATGCTGGTGTAAGATCTTATCTATTTAATTAGGTTTATACTATGACCGTATTAATTCTAATAACTCAGTAGAAGGAATTATGTTGTAATTTCTTCTAAAAAGTCTTACGGGATGATTGCTAAATAATTGCATCTAGGATCATATCTGTGAATGGGCTCTTCCTACTGTCTGTGTCTTCTTACTTGCTTCTGTCTTAGTCCATTGTTTGCCTGGATTAGAAAGATTGGCTGAGGGCAGAGAGTATGTATGTATATGTGCCGTGGATTTTTAAACACAGACATTCTCTCTCTCTCTCTCTCTTTTTTTTTTTTTTTTTTTTAACACAGACTATCTTTATAACAGTTTTAGGTTTTGTGCTATAGACTTTGATTTATGTATTTCTCTTCACAGAAATAGTCTTATTAAGTTTCATTGCTTTAATGCTCATGTACAAATATATGTACAAATATACGTACAAATATACATACAAATATACGTACAAATATACGTACAAATATACGTACAAATCTGAGCGTCCGGCCGCTCAGATATATTTTTAAACTTCTTATTTTGAAATAACTTTAGATTTACGGAGAGTTGCAAAGACACAACAGAGTCTCCATTTAACCTTCCCTTAATGTTAATATCAAACATTTATTAAACATTCGTCAAATCTAAGAAATCAATATAACCGGGCACGGTGGCTCAAGCCTGTAATCCCAGCACTTTGGGAGGCCGAGGCGGGTGGATCACGAGGTCGAGAGATCGAGACCATCCTGGTCAACATGGTGAAACCCCGTCTCTACTAAAAATACAAAAAATTAGCTGGGCATGGTGGCTCGTGCCTGTAATCCCAGCTACTCAGGAGGCTGAGGCAGGAGAATTGCCTGAACCCAGGAGGCAGAGGTTGCGGTAAGCTGAGATCGTGCCATTGAACTCCAACCTGGGTAATAAGAGCAAAAAAACTCTGTCTCAAAAAAAAAAAAAAAAATTAATTTCTTTACTGGAAAGTTTACTTTAAATTGAAGATTAGTAATCATCCTTGAAGGAATTTGATTAATTTAGTAAGCCATGGAGGATTGCTAATGATTCTTATTTTTTATTTAAATTGACAAAAATAGAAACAAAAATAATGTAAAATTTTATGAGGTAAGTTAGATTTTTTTAATGTTCATTTTTTTATTTCTTAAAAATTATACTACAGTAATCATGAACAAGCCTCAGACAACTTAAATTTTAATTTAAATGGAAAGTAAGCTGCCAATGAATGCTTTGTATTACCTAATGGCCATGCTGGGCTTCTTCTCAAACAGAACTTCATAGCAGCTGGGTTCTGAACTCAGAGTTCCGAACATGTTTTGAACCAGCATAGCCGCAGCAGATAAAAAGTGTTTTGTCACCTAAACTTCAAGCCAAGGTTTTGCATGTTCATACTAATTTATCTACAAGGAAGGAGCAAACTAAAATTTAGAAAGAATATATCACATTGATAAGGCAAAACTTAAAAAGTAAAAAAAACTGATGTATCACTATTCCTTTCTACTAACTACCCTCCTCTGCTAACTTTCTACCTACTGCTGGAAGGATATTTAGAAGAACATAAACTTTATAAAGTTTAACACATTTATGGCATGTTCAGTAATACCAGCTATGTACCTTAAATACACATTTATAGATTTAAAAACTATATAGATTTATTTTCTCTGTCTCATCCTGGCTACCTCAGTACTGATAATGAAAAAGTTCCTTCAAACTGATTATTTTATGTCTTTTTTTTTTTGAGACCGAGTTTCGCTCTTGTTCCCCAGGCTGGAGTGCAATGGCGCCATCTCGGCTCACCGCAACCTCCGCCTCCTGGGTTCAGGCAATTCTCCTGCCTCAGCCTCCTGAGTAGCTGGGATTACAGGCACGCGCCACCATGCCCAGCTAATGTTTTGTATTTTTAGTAGAGACGGGGTTTCACCATGTTGACCAGGATGGTCTCGATCTCTTGACCTCATGATCCACCCGCCTCGGCCTCCCAAAGTGCTGGGATTACAGGCTTGAGCCACCGCGCCCGGCCTTTTTTTTTTTTTTTTTTTTTTTTGAGACGGAGTTTCGCTCTTGTTACCCAGGCTGGAGTGCAATGGCGCGATCTCGGCTCACCGCAACCTCCGCCTCCTGGGTTCAGGCAATTCTTCTGCCTCAGCCTCCTGAGTAGCTGGGATTACAGGCACGCGCCACCATGCCCAGCTAATGTTTTGCATTTTTAGTAGAGACGGGGTTTCATCACGTTGACCAGGATGGTCTCGATCTGTTGACCTCGTGATCCACCCACCTCGGCCTCCCAAAGTGCTGGGATTACAGGCGTGAGCCACCGCGCCCGGCAATTATTTTATGTCTTTATTGAGCACCTACTCTTTGCACAGGAGGATGCTAAACCCTGAAGGGAGTGAAATATGCTGATATCTTTACTTCAATTGAGATGTGCAACAGATATAGCCACCACTGCCTGCTGCCACCCAAGTGTGTTTTCAGGTCTTTCTTGGTGTTACTAGCCCTGAGGGCCAAGTATCTCACCTTGTGTTTTGGGGATCCTTTAAGAGTCCTCGTTATTTAAAACGGTGCGGCTCTCTGGAGCAGCTCAGATGAGACCTTGCAAAACCTCAAGAGATAAATGATGCTACTTCTTCAGGATGATCAGCTGTGAGAAGTCAGTCTACTGTCAATAAGTAGAGTGACCATTTACATTTCAAGGACATTCCTGGGCAAACCTGAATGTGTGGTCGCCTCTGTCAATAGACAAGAACAGTAAGGATGTGGCCCCAGGGCACGGCTGACCTGAAGCACTTCCAGGTGGAAACTGCAGGGCCCCGCCTGGCTTCTGACCCAGGTGACGGTCGCGTTGGTAACAGGTAGTCTGTTTAAGCTGATTCTTTTCTGTTCACATGGCCTTTTTAAGTTCCATGCTCTCATCTCAGCACCCTCATGCTCTTTCAGGATCTGTTTAAGGTCTTGTCCCTTCAACCTTCCTTCTTCCCTGGCTTAGGTAAATCTAGTTTTTTGAGACAGAGAAGCCTGGACATCTCTTTATTCTCTTTTCAATCTATTATTACAGTGAAAAACCCTGTAGTTTGCTTTTTTCCTGGCCTTCTGTTTTGATTGCTAAAAGCCTTTTGAAACCAGCCTCTTGTAATCCAAAAAGTTTGGGCTTTTACATTTGTTGTGTGGGCATCAAGAGCCTATTTTGAAAGTGAAAACTGTAATTTTTTTTTTCCCCCCTGCATTTTTCTAGTGTTCCTAATGGCAATGTGGACATCACAGCATGAGTATCAATCACATATAAGGAAGTATGCACAAAGAAAATTACAGAGGTTAATAATTCAGCACATTATCTTGAATGAGACTAATGCTTTTGATGGGACACATAGAACGATTACATGTCATACATTGCTTATGTGTTTTCTTACTTAATCCTCACAATAATCCTATGACGTAAGTGCTGTTGCTATCTCTATTTTGCAGCTAGGGGAATTCAGGATTCAGTCTTACAACTGGAGAAAATAGGCAGCATGGCATAGTGAAAACAAACTTTGTCCTGAATTCCAGCGTCAGTTCTGCCTTAGACTTCATTTTTCTCATGTCTACAATGAGGAAGTTGATTTTAAATTACCTTCAAACTCTAAAATTATTATTATTATTATTATTTTTTGAGAAGGAGTTTCGCTCTTGTTACCCAGGCTGGAGTGCAATGGCGCGATCTCGGCTCACCGCAACCTCCGCCTCCTGGGTTCAGGCCATTCTCCTGCCTCAGCCTCCTGAGTAGCTGGGATTACAGGCACGTGCCACCATGCCCAGCTAATTTTTTTTTGTATCTTTAGTAGAGACGGGGTTTCACCATGTTGACCAGGATGGTCTCGATCTCTTGACCTCGTGATCCACCCGCCTCAGCCTCCCAAAGTGCTGGGATTACAGGCTTGAGCCACCGTGCCCGGCTTTTTTTTTTTTTTTTTTTTTTTTGAGACGGAGTTTCGCTCCTGTTACCCAGGCTGGAGTGCAATGGCGCGACCTCGGCTCACTGCAACCTCAGTCTCCTGGGTTCAGGCAATTCTCCTGCCTCAGCCTCCTGAGTAGCTGGGATTACAGGCACGCGCCACCATGCCCAGCTAATTTTTTGTATTTTTAGTCGAGACGGGGTTTCACCATGTTGACCAGAATGGTCTCGATCTCTTGACCTTGTGATCCACCCGCCTCGGCCTCCCAAAGTGCTGGCATTACAGGCTTGAGCCACAGCGCCCGGCTCAAACTCTAAAATTATAAATAGAGGTCAACAATCCTTATCTCAAACCCTCATGGCCAGCTGTTTGTTGGAATTCAGAAATTTTCAGATTTGTGAAAGGCAATGTGGTTTGAATACTGTGTGTTATTAACTACAGCAGGATTTGGGGCAGCACCTTATAATCAGTGAGACAGAATCAGTGATAACACTATTTTTTTATAGTGAGAAAAATAAAGATTTTTGAAAACCTCTTAATAGTTCAGGCCATACAATACTGCCAAATTAGTTTGCTTAAACCTATAAAAAGCTTTTGCTTTTTAGAACTCACTGGATTTTATTATTGTGGATAAGCGGTTGTGGAAACTGGACCAGTGAAAGGATTGGGGTAATCATCAGTGATGCAGAATACTTTTTTTCTGTTATTATTAATAATTCTGGATTCATAGAATTGATGTGTGGAGTAAAAGAGATGCTGCATGGGAAGTGTTTATCACTTGAAAAAAATTAAGTTCTCAGTAATAAGACTAGAAAGTAATCGTAATATGCCTATGGCTGAGCTTTGTACTTGGGTTTGTTTGCAGGGACATATATAATCATTGAAGATAAAGATGGTGCACAGCCTCATTAGCTTGTTCAGGAAAGGTCGATCTAGTGCATTTAGTCATGATTCTCAAGCGAAGTCAAGTCTTGCAAAGGGAGATACAAAGGAAGTAATAGTAATCAACCGGGATTCAATTCTCATGGACTTAAGTTCCAGCTCTCAAATGGTTCGAGATGCTGGAATGAAAGGGGATAACATTAAGAACTCCAAGAGCCTCCATTACAGTAGACTCCAATAGGATAAGTGAAAGTGACAACAATGATAAAGCAGATGTGTCACACCTCCCAAAAGAATAATAAGCTGAATACAGCCTGGAGAAAGCCCCAACTTTTTCCACTGACATTAGCTCCATAGGTTCAGTGCTTTGAAAGGTGACTAATGGTATCCAACACTGATATACCAGGTAATTTAATTTGCTTAGGGCAGTCACTGTCTTCAAAAAGTAAATATATGCATAAAAGTTGGGTTCTTGAAGCCTTACAAATTTCATATTTATTTTTATATATAATGTTTACATATTAAGTGATAAAGTTGACACACAAACCTCATATTTAACCTTTAATAGGGTCCTTAAATTTAAAAAGGTATATATGACTCTTTTAAAAGATAAAGAGGAAAGAAAATACATGTATGCATCCCTCTTCACTCCATGTTATTTCAGTATGGCCAGTCACACACTTAAAAAACTATCTCTGTAGGCCGGGTGCCATGGCTCATGCCTGTAATCCCAGTACTTTGGGAGACTGAGGCAGGCAGATTACAAGGTCAAGAGATCAAGATGATCCTGGCCAACACAGTGAAACCCAGTCTCTACTAAAAATACAAAAAAATTAGCCAGGCGTGGTGGCATGCACCTGTGGTCCCAGCTACTTGGGAGGCTGAGGTGGAAGAATCACTTAAACCTAGAAGGTGGAGGTTACAGTGAGCCAAGACTGTGCCACTGCACTCCAGCCTGGTGACAGAGCAAGAATGTCTCAAAAAAAAAAAAAAAAAAAAAAAAAAATCATCTCAGTGAAGCAAGCACATACACTAGAAAAAACAGCAATTATTAAATAATGACGACAAGTCAGGGGTAATTTACTGAACATTATCATGGACAGAAGTGCTGAGGGTTAGCAGATGCTAGAGGAGAGTCAGCCATCTCTGCCAAAGCTCAGAGGAAAAGGAGATGCAGATGGAGAGTACATTAAAGGTGGGGTCAGAGAGCAGAGAAAGCGTGGTGAGATGAGTGAAGGCATCAGCACATGGGAAGATTGCTTTTCAAAGTCACCAAATCCAGGCATCACAGATGTTCTGTTCTTACACAGATTACAGCAACCATGTTGGAGCTTTAAATGACAGAAAATGTTGGGATGTTGCTACGATCTTTAATATGAAAATGTTTGTGATATATGGTAGTTAAGGCACAGTTATGCTTTGGCTAATTATGTTACAAAATTAATGGGCTATAGCTATATATTCTCTGATTATTTGGCTCTGTTGATGAAAGTAGCAGTCATAGAGTAAAATGTATGACCTGATTTTTTTAAGGTAACCTTATGTTTACATAAAATATTTCTTTTTTTTTTTTTAACTTTTATTTTAGGTTCAGGGGTATATGTGTGTGTTTGCTGTACAGCAAATTGCATTTCATGAGGGTTTGATATACAGATTATTTCACCTCTCAGGTAATAAGCTTAGTGCTTGATTGGTAGTTTTTCCGTTCTTATCCTCTTCCCTCTCTTTACCCTCAAGTAGGCCCTGATGCCTATTGCTTCCTTCTTTGCATCCATAAGTACTCAATGTTTAGGTCCCCCTTATCAGTGAGATTTGGTAATTGGTTCTTTGTTGCTATGCTTGTTCTCTTAGGATAAAAGCCTCCAGCTTTATCCATGCTGCTGCAAAGGACATGATCTAATGTTTTATGGCCGTGAAGTATTCCATGATGTATTTACACCACATATTACTTATCCAGTCTACTGTTGACGAGCATTTAGGTTGATTCCATCCATGTCTTTGCTACTATGAATAGTGCTGTGATGAACATATGGTGGGATGTGTCTTTATGGCAGAACAATTTATATTCTTTTGGTTACATATTCTGTAATGAGATGGTTGGACCGATTGATAATTCTGCTTTAGTTTTTTGAGAAATCGCCAAACTGCTTTCCACAATGACTGGACTAATTTGCATTCCCACCAACAGTGTCTAAGTGTTCCCTCTCCGCTACAAGCTTGCCAGCATGTTATTTTTGACCTTTTAATAATAGCCCTGACTGGGTGAGATAGTATCTCACCGTGGATTTCATTTGCAGTTCTCTAATGATTAGCAATATTGAGCATTTTTTCATATGCTTGTGGGCCATATATGAAAAGCGTTTTTTGAAAAGTGTCTGTTCAAGTTCTTTGTCCATTTTTTAATAGGGTTGAATGGTTTTGCTTGCTGATTTAAGTTCTTTGTAGATTCTGGATATTTTACCTTAGTTGAATGCATAGTTTGCAAATATTTTCTCTCATTCTGTAGGTTGTCTGTTCACTCTGTTGTTAGTTGCTTTTGCTGTGCAGAAGTTCTTTAGTTTTAAGTCCATTTGTCCACTTACAGTTTTGTTGCAGTTTCTTTTGGTATCTTCGTCATGAAATCTTTGCCAGATCCTACGTCTAGAATGGTATTTCCTAGGGTATCTTCCAGGTTTTTTTTTTTTTTTTTTTTTTTGAGACGGAGTTTCACTCTTGTTACGCAGGCTGGAGTGCAATGGCACGATCTCGGCTCACCGCAACCTCCGCCTCCTGGGTTCAGGCAAATCTCCTGCCTCAGCCTCCTGAGTAGCTGGGATTACAGGCACGCGCCACCATGCCCAGCTAATTTTTTTTTTGTATTTTTAGTAGAGATGGGGTTTCACCATGTTGACCAGGATGGTCTCGATCTCTTGACCTTGTGATCCACCCGCCTCGGCCTCCCAAAGTGCTGGGATTACAGGCTTGAGCCACCGCACCTGGCCCCTCAGGGTTTTTTTAGTTTTAGATTTTACACTTAAGTCTTGAATCTGCCTTGAGTTGACTTTGTACCTGGTGTAAGGAAGGGGCCCAGTTTCAATCTTCTGCATATGGCTAGTCAGTTATCCCAGCATCATTAAACTATGCTACAAGTAGGTTTGTAGTATAGTTTAAAGTCAGGTAACGTGATTCCTCCAGCTTTTTCTCTTTGCATAAGATTACCTTGGCTATTTCATTTTTGGTGCCGTATGAATTTTAAAATAGTTTCCTCTAATTCTGTCAAGAATATCACTGATTGTTCGATAGGAACAGCGTTGAATCTGTAAATTGCTTTGGGCAGTATGGCCATTTTAACAATATTAATTCTTTGTTTCTATGATGTTTCCTTTATTTTTGTTTGACTGAGTTAGTTTGGGGAGCCAGTTTTTGAGCTCTGAGATTCTTTCTTCAGCTTGGCCTATTCTGCTGTTAATAATTGTGATTGCATGTTGAAATTCCTGTGGTGTGTTTTTCAGCTCTGTCAAGTCACTTTGGTTATTTTCTTTTAATTGTCATTCTGTCTTGAAGTTCCTGTATTGTTTTATTGTAAACCTTAGAGTCCTTGGGGTGGGATTCAGTTTTCTCCTGAGTCTCAATGATCTTCCTTCCTATCCATATTCTGAGTTTTGTTGCTGTCATTTCAGTAATTTCGGCCTGGTTGAGAACCCTTGCTGCGGAACTAGTGTGGTTATTTGGAAGAAAGAAGCCAGTCTGGCTTTCCGAGTGGCCAGAGATCCTGCATTGATTCTTTCTCATCTGTGTGGGTTGATGTTCCCTCAACTGTGGTGTAATTTGAGTACAGTCAGTTGATTTCTTTCCTGGATGTTTGCAGAGGACCAAGTGTTTGTTCTGGGTCATTATTTGTGGCTGAATGCATGTCTCTGGGTTCACAGGGGGGTTATATTAGCAAAGTGTTTTTGGTGTTGAAGGTTTGGGCTTCAGCAGTACATGGTGCTTAAGCATAATAGCCAGTAGTTAGGCTCTTGCTCAGCCACATGGCTCCTCTGTATTTCCTCATGATTGCAGCTGTGCTCCCTCTCAGTGCTCGGAAACTGTGGGCTCCTCTCTCATTGAGTGCTGGCTGCAGATCTCAGCTTGGCACTCCTGGGCTGCTCACCATAGCCTCGGAGCAAGCTCAGGCTTTATGTTCCTTCTGCAGCTTAGAGGCAGCAGGGGAAGGGAACTTGGTGGTGGCTGTGGCAGGGCGCTGTTCACTGGTCTCTTGGAACTCCACCCCAGAGAAATGCAGAGCCACTACCAATCGGTGCAATCAGCCCAGGGTTAGGTGTTTGTATTGTGAACCCAAGCCAAGAACCTGCGTGGTGATGAGCAGGGGTAGCAGGGGCTGTGGCAGGGACAAACTGGCTACTTCTCCTTAGGGTGGCTGCAGCTTGCTGGAGGTATAGTTAAAGCACTCAGAGTCTTTGCTGCTTCCCTAGTCCAAGGGCAGCAAGGGCAGCAAGGGCAGCAAGGGCAGCACCATTGCAGCAGCTGTGGCAGAGGGGCTTTCGATTGCCTCTGGAGCTCCACCTTAGAGAAATGCAAAGCTGCTGCCACTGGGAACGTTCAGCCAGGGGATGGGGCCACTTCACTGCTGGTCTGAGCTGGGGGTCCCTGCTTGGTGAAGAGCCGGCCCTGATTCTGAAGCGTCATAGATCACAGATGATCTGCAGACTGACCAGGCGGCAAAGACAGACTATATTTCTAGGGACTTGAGTTTCTCAGAAACAAAAGAGGAAGGAACTGCTTTTATTTTGATTGAATTTACATTAACATCAATCTTTTTTAAACACATTGCCTTCTACTGTCACCAACAGAAATACGGAGAAAGAAAAAGGAATTGCATGGTCTCAGAAGCATACTGCTTAAAGGGAGTTTATTTACCAACATGGGAAATGAGAAAATATTAGCAGAGAGGGCACAATGAGTCTTTCTCCTTCCTGTTGCTCCACCTACGGTGGGAGACCTCAACATGATCTTTCTTCTTCTTTCACAATTCTCTTTCTCTCCCGAAATATTATGTGCAGCACCAAAGCTCTGAGAGTGTAGACAACAGTGGAGTGGGTCAAGGGGACTGCCCTTCCTGAAATTTTTAATGGTAGAGAACAGATGTGCTAGAAAATCTGGGAGTTTTGACACACCAATTAGTTCTCAGAGGAAACATTCTGAGACTCTCGGCTTATGACATGGCAATCCTGTATGAATGTGGTGACTTTTATTTTAGATGGTCAATTCCCTTTACTCTGTTCAATGGCCAAAAACTGAAGCCTTAGTTTCACTCAACTTCTTGGAAGATGGCTGTCATTGTTCACAAAGAGGACAGGAGGGTAATCCAAACAGTTTCACTTCGATTGCTTAACAACTGTTAGAGTAAATGTATCATCACTTCTAAGAAAAAAAAATTTCTAAGAATATTGAGATAGTTGACTGAGTCGTGCTGTCTTCGGAGGTGAAGATGAACACATCTTTAGTTACGCAAATAAGGCAAGAATGCCAGTTACCCAATGGCTGTGAGAACAGTGAGCCAGCACTGGTAATTTAAGGGATGCCCTTTCAGAATGTGATCTTTACATTAGTGAATCATTCCAGTGCTCTTTGATTCTAGGAAAAGGTGGTTCAGGATATGTGCCTAAATGATCAATGCATTATGAATAATAAAGAGTGTAGGCAATATTCCTTTTTTTCTTGTTTAAACCCTGAGTCAGCTGTTCTAATTAGGTAAGTGGTCTTGAACTTACTATATGACTACATCTTTTTCTTTCCTTGAGGGTTTTGAATCAGGTCGTAGGTTTAGCAGTTATATTTTACTTGAATTTCTCACAAACTTTGAGCAGACACTAGTTGTCTGAGGCACTGCTTCCTCTTTCACATATTGAGAAATGCCTAAACACCTGTGATATTCTTGTCCAGAGACCACATCCACTTTCACAACACTATGTTGAAGAGGATTCTTGAAAAATTATTCTAAAGTCAGACATGCTTAGAATTGGGAACAAAAATATGTACTTGGTTTGATTTATAAATTATGTCATAAGGACACAAAGTAGTGATTTAGAGAACTGATGTAGGTTATCAAGATGAATTCCTCTCAGGAAAAGTTTGCATTATATTTTAGGCTCTGGAGCGAAATAGTTGAAATATCAGAAGGGTTATTTTGAAATAACTGGATAAAATAGCGGAAGTGGAAAACATGCATTCAGGGGCTCTTTAGATGAGAGAAATCCCAGGAATTCAGTTCCTCAAGGACAAATTACACACAGAGAGAAAGAGAGAGAGAGAGAGAGAGAGAGAGAGAGAGAGAGAGAGAGAGAGAAATTGATAGGTGGGTATATGGATGGATGAATGGATAAATTCATGGATTTTAAGAATATAATACATGTTCTAAGTAGAAAAAAAAATAACATTTTTCAAATGTCTGGGACACTGTGCCAACCATTGTGTCTTACATTATTTCTAGTCATTAAAGTCACTCAGTGAGTTGTGAAGTTTTATTAATATTTTACATAAAATTCCTCCAGAGTCTTAGAGATGTGAAGTGATTTACGTGAGACAACACAGCTCGTGTGAGGCAGAATTTAAATTTGAATTAGACGTATCTGGCTCTAAAGCCCAGTTTCTTTCAAGTATGTCATGCATCACGGTTTTGGTATTTTGTTGAATGAAGAATAATTTTCGCTGAATTTTTTGTGTTTTGTTTAATAGCTCACAATTTATGTCCAGCCGGAGCAAAAGCACACAGCAGAATATGCCGCAAACATAACTAAAAGTGTGTTTGATTATTTTGAAAAATACTTCGGTATGAATTATTCTCTTCCTAAATTAGGTGAGAATCATTTTAAAAATTGTCTTATTTTTAATATTATCTTTGTTAATATTTTCTAAGTTAATTCATTTCTTCTAATTATGTCACCATTAGTTAACAGTCATCCTTAAGTCCTTTTATTTTATGCCTACAATATCTTGGGCTCAAGTAAGTCACCTGCCTCAGCCTCCAAAACTGCTAGGATTACAGGCATGAGCAACCATGCCTGGCCTGTACTCTGTTCTTATCTGATAAATATATAGTCTTGTGTTTCCAACTAAAGATGAAAGTATGTGCACAAAATTGCAGAGCTTGGTAGTGATAGAGCCACAAAAAGCAACCTAGATCAGTTGATTTCAAAATCAGTATCCATCCCAGTACTTGTTCTGCCTCCCTATCATCAATGAGTTAAAAAAATAATAGGGATAGATGATATTTTAAGAGTCCCATGTGCTTTGAGTCTTTCCATTGTTGTACAAAGCCAATTCTAGATTCCCTAGCAGTTTAATGAAATACTGGTGCTCTTGCAATATTTTTCTAATACAGAGGGAGACATGCATTATTTTTAAAGTTAAAGTGGGGCTACAACCAAAATGTTGGTCATATGACATTTCATTTTTTTTTTTTTTTTTTTTTCTGAGACGGAGTTCGCTCTTGTTACCCAGGTTGGAGTGCAATGGTGCGATCTCGGCTCACCGCAACCTCTGCCTCCTGGGTTCAGGCAATTCTCCTGCCTGAGCCTCCTCAGTAGCTGGAACTACAGGCACATACCACCATGCCCAGCTAATTTTTGTATTTTTAGTAGAGACGGGGTTTCACCATGTTGACCAGGATGGTCTCGATCTCTTGACCTTGTGATCCACCTGCCTCAGCCTCCCAAAGTGCTGGGATTACAGGCTTGAGCCACCGTGCCCGGCCGTATATGACATTTCTATCAACAGCAGAAATGCTTTATTAATAAGCTTGAGAGTTACTAGCAATGACTTTAAATATAAAACCCATATAGATGTTTGTAGGGATGAAATGAAGGCAGTAAGAAAACAAATTAACCAACAGTTGGCCTTCCTGTTTCTGTTTCTGCCTTTAATAAATTATCAGTGCAAACAAGGGGAATGCCAAATTCTCTGCATGGGAATGGCTATGGCTCTGCACGAGCTTGTAGATGCTGCATATCTCTTCAATGGATACAGTTCCTTTTTTTGATTGCTTAACAAATGTTAGTGAAGGAGCTAGAAAAAGAAAAAAGTTTTCATCAGAATCAGAATATTGGGCCAGGTGTGGTGGCTCATGCTTGTAATCCCAAAATTTTGGGAGGCCGAGGTGGGCAGATCACTTGAGCCCAGAGGCTCGAGACCAGGCAACATGACGAAACCCTGTCGCTACAAAAAATAAAAAAATTAGCCAAGTGTTTTTGCACAAACTTGTAATCTCAGCTACTCAGGAGGCTGAGGTGGGAGGATCGCTTGACCCCAGGAGGCTGAGGTTGCAGTGTGCCATGATTGTGTCACTGCAGTCTGGGTGGCAGAAGGAGACCTTATCTCAATTTTTTAAAAATCAGAATAATATTTAATGAAATATTATGCAAATGAACTTAATGATCTTTTGCCTTTGATCTCAGCTGTAACACCCCGCATAACTGGAGAAGTGGGAATCTCACAAATTTATTGCTGTCTTCTCCTCTGTTTCTCCTTCTCCCCAACTCCTTTATCCTGTTTTATGTGCATTTTCAACCTCTCAGAATTAATTATGTCTTAGACTCCTTAGAAGTGACTTCTGTATTTATTAGACTCCAAAGAGTTAAATGTACAAGAGTTAATTATAAGGCCAATGCTGACCCAAAAAAATGAGATTGCAAAAAATTCCTTTTGTTCAAGGATTACATGCAGTCTGCACTCCACCATATTATGAAAAATATTGGCCCTTGGGCGAGATACTTCTCTACCTTTTAAATGACAGTCTTGTGATAAAATAACCAAACGTAAAATGAAGATAGCATGAAGAGGAAACTACGAGTGCAATCTTTTTTTTTTTTTTTTTTGAGACGGAGTTTCGCTCTTGTTACCCAGGCTGGAGTGTAATGGCGCGATCTTGGCTCACCGCAACCTCCGCCTCCTGGGTTCAGGCAATTCTCCTGCCTCAGCCTCCTGAGTAGCTGGGATTACAGGCACGCACCACCATGCCCAGCTAAACGAGTGCAATCTTGACCTCTATTTAAGACACATCCCTCTTCATTCTTTTATAAAAAGCATTAAGAATATTTATTTTAACAAAAAAGAAAGGGCCCTCTCTTATACGTTAAGTAAAAAATCAATTTATTTTCATTTCTATGCCTCATTTAAATTATACATAATAATAAAGAAATTACATTTCATTTACAGTTCATTAACTGGGGAAACTGTATTTTGGCCACTAATCAACTGAGCATTTTCTGTCTTGGGATTTAACATACACCTGATCAACACTGCCTCCTTCTGTCAGATATTATATGTAAGATCACAGAAACTCCTATCCAACATTTTAAAACTGGAAGGGAATTTAGAGAGAATATAGTCAACTCCATGTTTCTCCAACTGATTTAATGCATATAAGCAATGGTAAGCTATTAGATTGGTAAGGAATCAAGTTGACATTAATTTTTATAGAATTAGAGAAAAATGGAGTTTTATATTCTCGAATATTCTGTATCTTTGGATGGAAATCTGTACACTTAGGAGCTCGAAACTTCTAAATACTAATTTGAAAACTTCATTCTCTTTTTCCTCACAGCTTATCCCCTAAAACAGATATAGCTAATAAAAATGAAATACAGAAACAAAAGACATAAAATTATAGCAGCATTGCCATTAGTGTTTTTCTTTAAAACCGAAACAAAACTTTCATATCTGGAGCCAACAGGAATGCTCCCTGGCAATTTTGAGTGCATTAGAACAGAAATGTTTGCACACATGATTACAATTTTCTTTAAGAAATTTTTTTTTTTTTTTAAATTCATCCAAATAGCTTAATTTGTTAAGAAATGCTATGAACAATGGAAAGAATGTATTTCTCACGGGACTCTTTCTTTTCCTACAGATAAAATAGCTATTCCAGATTTCGGCACTGGTGCTATGGAGAACTGGGGACTCATCACTTACAGAGAAACGAACCTGCTTTATGACCCTGAGGAATCAGCCTCATCAAACCAACAGAGGGTGGCCGCTGTGGTTGCCCATGAACTTGTGCATCAGGTATCGAATCTTAGCACTGAATCAGCTTGTTTTTTCAAAGAGGCTTGAGACCACAGGAATAATTCAAATTATTTATAACTTAGCAAATAAAAAATAGCCAACTCAGAAAAACTTGCGTGAAAATCTTTCTTAGTACTAATAAACATTTAGTCATAAAGAGATTTTGAAACATTGTTTTGCCTTTAGGAAATACACATGAGAATAAATTTATATATCCCCAGTAATAACTAAATAAGGGCAAAAAATTAAGGAAAATTTAATATCACTTAATCAGAATAAAGCAGGAAATAAATGTTAAGTACAATGCCTGCCACTTCTGTCACAGTGACAATATTAGCAAGGACAAATAAATGTTTTGACATTTTCTAGGCCTAGCTACCATAACCATAAGAATGTAATTACCTCTTTATTGCTTATAATTTCAGTGGTTTGGAAATATTGTGACCATGGACTGGTGGGAAGACTTGTGGCTAAATGAAGGATTTGCTTCATTCTTTGAGTTTCTGGGAGTAAACCATGCAGAAACAGACTGGCAAATGGTGAGCCCTCAGCATATAAACTCCAAATCTCTTTTCCTCATGCAAAGCAGATGGAAGCCTGTGAATTATGATAACCGTCCTGAGTCAGGTGGCAAGTACAGTGGTGAACTGGGAATTCCACTGTGAGGATAGGGTGAGGCCAGCTGACTTCCACTGACTACACCTTGCTTAGAGCCTTTGCCCAGTCCCTAGAAGGGTAGCTGATCATCAAAATTTGGGGATATCCTTGATAGAGTCACTGAAAAGCACATTATCAACGCAGAAAAAAAAAAAAATAGGTGGCATAGAAAATGTTAACTCTGTGTTCAAGAAAGTATCTATAGTACTAACCCTTTGAAAAAAATGTCAGAGTCTCATTTGTGAATGACTTACCTTTTTTCAGAGAGATTGCAGAAATAGTGTGATGAAGAGACAACATAAACTTAGTAGTTAGATTCAAGTTCAAGTCCTAAACACATCATTTCTTAGATGCATGACAGGAAATATAATCTTGAGCAAGTTACATCATAACTCAGAGTCCATTTTCTCCTCTGTGAAATAGAACGTTATTCTCTATCCTATAAGCTTAAAAGCTCCCAAATGTGCATGTAATGACTATTAACGTGCAGTGTGTCCCTCAGACGCCTGGAATAGAAACTTTTATGAACCCTAATTTTTTTTCCCCCCAGGAAAGCTAGGTATTCGTGGGAGTATTCTTATCTGATTGCATATATGAATGTGCAAATATGTGGATGTGTCTAATTACAAGAGGTTTTGTACTATGCAAAATACTGCCCTCTACTGGACAGAATAAAAACATTAAATACTTGAAGCCCTTAACAGTTTCCCTAGCCTACTTTACAAAGTGAAAAAGCGAATTTACAACAATTAATTCTTTAAAGATTTTATCTACATCTGGGTTTCTTCCACTATGGAACGATTGACATTTTGGACTGGATAATTCTTTTTTGTGGGGGACTGTCCTATGCATTATAGGATAGTTAGCATCCCCAACTCCTATTAACTAAATGCCAGTAATCTGCAAGCATCCGCTGTGACAAAAAATGTCTCCACATATTTCCAGATGTCCCGTGGGTAACAAAATTCTCCTCCCATTGAAAGCCACTCATTTACATGGAAAATTGCTGATTTTATAATTTACTGAAAATAAGCTGTATAAATGGAAAATTATGTCATCCTTTATTTTCTCCCTTAAAGTAAACTGAAACCCTTATACCAAACTGATATAAGAAATTATAACATTTTAATATTGTCTAATATTCCAAGTTCAGTGTTTTAAAAGCAGTGGCTAAATTCCAGAAGAATTTGCTGTACACTTCTTAAATGAAATTTAATCACATGGTTCAACACAATTAATTCATTCCTTCATCTATTAATTTATTCCTTTTTTTTTTTTTTTTTGAGTTGAAGTCTTGTTCTATTATCCAGGCTGGAGTGAGATCTTGGGTCAATGCAACCTCGCAACCTCCACCTCCTGGGTTCAAGCAGTTGTCCTGCCTCCTCCTGAGTAGCTGGGACTACAAGCCCTTGCCACCACTCCTGGCTAATTTTTATATTTTTAGTAGAAATGAGGTTTCTCCATGTTGACCAGGCTGATCTAGAACTCCTGACCTCAAGTGATCTGTCCTCCTTGGCCTCCCAAAATGCTAGGATTATAGGTGTGAGCCACCGCACCCAGCCCATTCAGTCATTCTTCATTCATCAAACATTATGGAGGACCCCAAAACAAATAACGAATAAAACACATTTCTTCCTCTTAAGGAGTTCTCAATTTAAGCACTTGTATATAGAAGGGTCAGATAAATAAAGATATTTTATAAGTGAGCTCAGTAAATACTACAATCACGGACCCTCCTTTCAATGGTGAAAAATCAGAAGGCCTGGAAAATAATATAACTTTCCAACATCACAGAGATAGCTAGTAGCAAAATCCAAAATCACACACACAGTTGGTATAGTCAACTTTCCTGAAACTGAGAAAAAGATTCTTTCTACTCACCATACCTAAACTTCCTAAGTCAACAAAAATCAAAATCTAAGTCAACAAAAATCAAAATCCAAGTCAAAATTATCTTGATTGGCAGTCGTCATTTAACGGTAGTACCTTTCCTGTTATAAATGCAATCTGCAGAATTGGAAAATGTAAGCTAATATAGCATACTCCTCTTTTGGAAATATTTTTAATTAAGTAGAGCCAATGAAATTTTTTAATTTTTTAAATTTACCAGAGTTAGATTTCAGACACTTAGTGCTTAAGAATCCAAATAACTATAGCAGCTCATGGGTTAGGTTCTCATTCTGTGCCAGCTACTATGCCAAGTACTAACCATAAATTTTATCATTGAATCCTGTGCACAGTTCCAAAAAGTAGAGACCATCATTACTTCTATTTAATGGGCAAGAAAACTTGCTAAAACTTACATATCTAGAATGTAGAAAGACTGAGCTTTGAACCAGGAAGTATGACAATACTGCTAGGATTGTCAACCACTCTATTCCTAACAAAGCCTAAGAGGGAAGCGAGAGGTGATTAGAACTGAAGGATAAGCTAATATTTTCTTTCTTTAATGATGAATCAACCAAATTTCAATAACAAGTTGATATTAAAAAAAAAAAAAACTGAACATCAATATTTGGCAAAATGACATGCTGCCTTACTTAATTCTCAGACCAAATCTGTGGGGTGATGTCGTCATCCCCATTGCACAGGTATAGAAATGGAGCTTGAAAAGTTTGGCACATGTCCAAAGTCACACAGAAGTAGCAGAAGCAGAATTCACAGAAGTTGATGTCTTCTTGGCCTGTCATCTGGGGAAAAATTAAAAGGAGATATAAGTAGAAGGAGATGAAATCAGTATAGATCAATCAGTGCAAAATATGATTAATTTGAGGACCTAATGTTTAAGTAATTTGACTCATGTTTATTTTCCTCTGATTTTTCTTATATACAGTATTTTAACGTATGAACTAGTATAAAGGAAATATTGTGTTTCTTTGGCTCATTCTGTCATTTCAGCGTGACCAAATGTTACTTGAAGATGTATTACCTGTACAAGAGGATGATTCTTTGATGTCTTCACATCCAATTGTTGTCACTGTGACAACCCCTGCTGAAATAACATCTGTTTTTGATGGAATATCCTACAGCAAGGTGGGGGAAATAGAGCATTGTTTTGAACGTCTTCCTGTTTGGTGACTTTTCTTTTAGTAGGTGCCTAAGAAAGGTAAGAATGACCACACTGTGCCAGTGGAGCTTCGGAAAAACAGTGTAGAACTTATTCTGAGTGCTGAATATTCGATAGTTTATGCTTTTTGGTGGAATTTAGTGCTGGTCTTGTCACAGGATTTTAAAAGAGATTTTTGAGAATTTCTCTTTACACATTTGTTTATAATTGTTTTCATTCTGATAGTTGAATATTTAGACTTTAAGCATCACATTTCAAATTGTTTGATTTTTTAAAAGACAATAAATCATTTTCTTCTATGTGGTCAACAAGAATTGCCACATATGTGCACAGCCTTTCTAGTATAACCTTTTAGTGCTTGCAACAAACATTTACATCCCACTCAGAAGGAAATATTTGTATTCCTTTTTAGAAGATGTAAAGATGACTTTGTTAGCATATTGTAGGTGAGGCTTTTTTCTCCATTAACATTTTATGAAAAGTTGCTGAAAATCTATAACTCCAAGATTTATGTGACACATTCTGTCCAATATTTCATACAGTCTCTCCTTCAAATATATCCCATATCTGTATGTAACATAATTTAAACTTTCATTTTAGTCATTTTCTACCTCAGCTTCTCATGGTTTCCCACTACACTGAGGTGCTTAAAGCTACTGCAAGCGAATACATTTTGTTATCCTGAGTGATACCTAAAGTTTTATTTGAGTCAAAAATATTATAACTATTAAAATGAATACTTGAGTGAAAACAACTTCCATGTATTAGTATTTGAAATTTGTAGCATCGTATTTTTTGACCTTCCTTCTCATATGATTCCCATAGTGTATGTTCATGCTTCTTGAATTCATTTTTTCTTTTACATTATGATTCTTTTTATATTTATATTAAAATGAAAATTTCAAGTCCACTTATAGCCTATTCTAATTATTCACATGGGAAAAATGTAAATTTATTGAATCATTTTTCCCCTTAGTCTTAGATACTTCTCGGGCTGAAGATATTATATCCAAGATACACAAATGTTTCTAGGACTTTAGCTTTCTAAATAGGTACAAAATTAATTTATAATGCTTAATAATTTACAGTAAATTATTTACTAACAAGTGGGGGGCAGTGTTTTCTTCATTCAGTTACTTGAAAATTGATTTAAAATATTATAAATTATGCATTTCAGTACTAATCTTATAACACATTAAAAAAAAGTACAGAGCCAAGGTCATCATTCTTCAGATGAAAGAAAAGCAAATAAGACCACTTTGAAGAGATTGTATGCCTAAACGATGTATCCATGTATATTAAGCTATTTGATTAGATAATTCCTTGTCTATGCACTTCCTTCTGCTAAAGCTAATTCTTATTTTCAAGTATGAAAACATGTTTAATAAGTTGACAGAATTTTACCCTGAAGCTACTTTCCTCATTCATCAAAGAACCTGGTTTTTTAGACTATTTCTCTTTCATTAAGAAAGCCCCATCTGCTGGTTTATTTGGGGAAGTGCAATAATTATTTGAATCTGAAGTCCCTGAAATGATGGCCGTTTTAGAAATTTCTCTTTACCTTTTAGTTATTTTTGAAGCATAGATACAAAGGCTGTGCTAAGTGGATTTTCATCCTAAAATCACAGAGCCATATAATTTGGTGGAATCATTTTGAGGAACTAATCTCACAAATATGATCATGAAACACTAGTTGCAATAGTAGTAATTGATAGTTGTTCCGTACATGGCCTTTATTAGTTTCATTTGTCATTTTTTCCCCATTGTAGGGAGCTTCCATTTTGAGAATGCTTGAAGACTGGATACAACCAGAGAATTTTCAAAAAGGATGTCAGGTATGATTTATTACTTTTAGTGATACCAAAAGTAAACTACACTGATACATGGCTGGTGAATCCTAAAATATGGATAATTTCCATTTTAATCCCTTTAGTCAGGCATAGATAATATAGCAAAAGATAAAAAGGTGATTTTACATCCAATTGAGTACCTACATGGTATCTGTAATGATCATTTAGCAGAAGTCTTATGGAGAAGTTGAAACAGATTACTTAGTTATTTTTGATACTCCTTACGTGTGCATTAGTCAGCTTGGGCTGCCATAAGGAAATACCATAGACTGGATGGCTTAAAGGACAGAAATGCAGTTTCTCACAGTTATGGAGGCTGGAAAGTCCAAGGTTCTGATCAATTTAGTTTCTGGTGAAGGCTCTCTTCCTGGCTTGCAGCTGGCTGACTTCTCACTGTGTGCTCACATAGGAGAAAAAGAAAGAAAGAGAGAGAGAGAGAGAGAGAAAGAGAGAGAGAGAGAGACAGCACAGCACACTCTGGTGTCTCTTTACTGGTTCCATCATAAAGGTACCAGCCTCATGATCTCATCTAAATGTGATACCTCCCAAAGGCTTCGTTTCTAAATACTATCATATTGGGGGTTAGGGCTTATATGGATTTTAGGGAATGCAATTATTTCCATAGCAACACGATATAAACATTAAAATCTATCTATAAAGGTCATCCTTATACTGAGTATAAGACTTTTCCCTTGTTACTAGATTAGAAAACATCAACATTGATATGCTTATTACAATGGAGTCAATGAATAAAGAGGCATACTTCCTTTTGGTAACAGAAATGACAATAAACTTTCTGAAGCATTTCACACATCCCACTTAAGCATATTACTCCAAGAGATGTTTCTGTTTCATTTTCGTTCTTCTCACAGACATGGCAGTTGTCCCAGGTTTGTTTTTATATTTAATTTTATTGAAGTAGCTGCAATGTGTCCTATAACTTCCCTCTCTGCAGGTTGACCCCATTCCAGCCTAGAAGTGAAGTTCTCTTCCTACTCTTTCCCTTCCACCTCCATCCTGCCTACTGTGATGACCTAGGTAGTCAGGCGGAGCAGTGCTGATGGTCTCCATCCCAGAGAGCAGAAAACAGGTCAGAGAAATGCCCCCTGCTGGCTGCCACGGAAAGTACTTCTTCTGGACGTGATTCCTCGGGAGTTCACCATTCCCATAGATGTCACTCCCACCTAGCCTTCTTATGTGGCACTTAACCCTCTCTACACTACTCTAAAAGAAAACGGCCCCCTTCTATCCAATAGTAAAACATCTAGGTGATTATTACAGTGAGAAATATTTGGGAAGTATATTAGTATATTTTAACCCTTTGTCTATTAGTAAAATATTTTGTAGAGATATTAGGTGTGAAGAGAAAATCTATATGCTTGTGCTTATGCATACATGAGAACATCTTGTAACTTTTCCATAGGCTTCAAACTTCAATTTTATCCTGTCTTCTCTCATTGTAAGCATTATTATTATTAAGACAGAATCTTGCTTTGTTGCCCAGGCTGGAGTGCAGTGGCATGATCTTGGCTCAGTGCAACCTCTGGCTACTGGGTTCAAGCGATTCTCATGTCTCAGTCTTCCAAGTAGCTGAGATAACAGACACCACCATGCCCAGTTAATTTTTGTATTTTTAGTAGAGGTGGGGTGTCGCCATGTTGCCCAGGCTGGTCTTGAACTCATGAGCTCAAGCAATCCACTCGCCTCGGCCTCCCAAAGTGCTGGGATTTACAGACATGAGCCACTGCACCCAGCCCATTGCAAGCATCTTTAATCAGGAATTCTGTGTTCTATATCTTTGCCTATACTGCAGGGCCTAGTTTCATTACACATATTAAGTCATCCTGAAAATGTTCATTAAACAAATAAATGAGAGAATAGTCTATAATAAATTATACAGAACATAGAAATAAAGAGAATTAATTTACAAAAATTAAGTTAAAATTTGATTTGTGCAGTTTGGTTCTAAATTAAATGGTAATTAATAAATAACATACTTTTCGCATCTTTGGAGCTGACTTCAAATTAAATAATCTTTCATATTAACTTTTATATGAAAGTACCAAAAGAGTCTTTCAAAGTGAATAGTTATCCTAATAATTCAATAAAACTGTTACATTTCCTTTAACCCAGTATCCATGTTATAATTTTTTAAAAACCAGTTTCGTCTAAAACTAGTAATTCTCAAGTTAAAAGTCTTCTTTCACCCTAACTATGATCACAGATGGTGCTAAAAACTGAACTGGGAAGAATTGATATTAATATTTCATACCATTATAGTGCTATGGAATGAATTTACACAAAAATACCCAAACATTCTTTTCCTTCAATCTTCGAACACTAGCTAATATCTGAAAGTAGTATATAATCGATATAGGCCACATCCAATAAACCTTTCAGTTGCAAATACTAACTTTCTGCCCGAAGTGACGCTCTCTTAGCTAACCTGGTGTGGCACTAAATCTGGAAGTAGCCAGTTGTCTATTCTCTTTCATGCTCATCACCTTGCCCCAGACCCAACCTCACACAGCAAAATAGGTGCAGGATGGGGGAAATAAGAGCAAAATTATCAACTGGAAAATCTTTAAGGGTATACTTGTTTATAAGAGATATAATAGAAAAAGGGTCATTCATAACAATATGTGGTCATGAAATAGAAACTGAGAAATACATCCTTCCTTTCTTTTTCTTCTAGTACCAGTGATATTGTTGATAAGATAGGAATGGCTCAGCTGGAAAACATCTTGTCCCTTCCTGGGACACAAGTAGCCGAAACATTGTTCCTTTCCTTTTGTGCTCACTGACTCCAACTGATGATGAACTATGACCTAAGTCTTCATGTAATTTTGACTTGAATAACTACATGATTATTCAAGGTGAAGAGGGAAGTATCTTCATATAGAATTAGTGCTTCAGAAGCACTAATCTAGACAATATAAAATTAGTACCTCTTAATATGCTGATTACATAAATGTCCATTCAGCCTCTGGTTCATGAGAAGCAAGAGACTGCAATTTCAAAAACAGTAACAATAACAACAGTGATGAAAACCACACACACTGACCCAGGATTCAGAATTCTCCTCATTGTAATCTCAGGCAAATCTCTCTACCTCTGAAGGGACCCAGGTAGTTAGGGGGAGCAGTTCCCTTCATCTCAAAATGTGGGAGCTCTATGAAATAGTATTTGAAGTCCCTTCTAGTTCCATAATTACATGTTCCTAAGCTCAAGACATTGTGAGTACTCAAACTTCCCTAAATTAATTTTAAAAGATCCTATTCAATAGAAATTGCCATTAAAATATAGCTATGGTTATAATTATTACTATACCAAGTATTCAATTTTTATTACTTAAAAAATATTAGACATTTGATGTACAAAATATTCAATTATTTTGTTAAGATATGATGAATGATTCGTGCAATTCTCTGTAATGAATACCCAAAAATGATAGTTTGCTGCTTCTCTGCTTCCTTTGCCTGCCCTCTGGTGGTAGTGCCAAGAAGTGAATTAACCAAAAGAACCAATATGGAGGCAGCATTCTAAAGTGGCTTCACCCCTCTTCCAGGCTTCTTGGAGTCCTACTAATACTGTTTTACCTCTATGCCTGAAAAGAAGAGGAATTTAGAAGATAACATGATCTAGGTACAGCACCCGCTGAAAATTATAGCAACTCAGAGTGAAAACGATATGTGCAAAGTTAACATTAAGAACACTGAAGATGGTTCCATTTCTATCAAAGACCTCCACTTTCATTCAGGACAATTCTAGAAAGCAACAGAGGAGTCATACAGCAGGAACTTTGGAAAGTTTACTGGCAAACCCCAAGTGGTTCCCAGTTACGGGATTAAAAGACTGGGATTTTTTTTTCTGGGGATAAATCACACTGTATTTAAAAACTCATATATAGAAAGAGGTTTTGTAAAGAAAATTGCCAAAGGGGAGAGGCTTCAATCTAGAAGACTTGTACTTTAAAATATTTGAAGAGTGAAGACTTACATCTTACAGTGAATAAGGTTCTCAATTCATCCACCACCACCATCATCATTATTATTATTCAAAAGGTTGTATACTTACTTCCTTAGAGCAGAGGTCAGCAGGCTACTGTCTGCAGGTCAAATTTAGCCCACCATCTCTCTCTATATTTTTAAGACCTATAGACTAAATATGGTTTCCATATTGTTAAATAGTCAAAAAATCAAAAGAAGAAGAATATTTTATGATACATAAACATTATATGGAATTCGAATATCAATGAGACAGCCATGCTCATTCATGTACATTCTGTCTATGGCTGGTTTTGTGCACTGGAGGTAGAATTGAGTGGTAGGGGTCTGGTTCATCTTGTGAAAGTATGAGAAAAGCAAACATTGACTTCTAACATACTTATCTTTTACACACAGATGTACTTGGAAAAATACGAATTCAAGAATGCAAAAACTGCTGATTTTTGGGCAGCACTAGAAGAGGTAAGCAAGAGTATATATCACCAAATAGTTCTTTGTCTGATTTACAAACGGCTTACCAATTATTTTCTAATCTTACTATTCTATTCTTTTATTTTCTTGTACTTGTTAATTAATTAATCTCCATTTCATTTCGAATCTTAGGCAAGTGGGCTACCAGTGAAAGAGGTAATGGACACCTGGACCAGACAGATGGGTTATCCTGTGCTTAATGTGAATGGTGTTAAGAATATTACACAGAAACGCTTTCTGTTGGATTCAAGAGCGAACCCTTCTCAGCCTCCTTCAGATCTGGGGTAAGGCTCTATAATGCGTTTGAAAAAAAAAAAAAAAAAAAAGCAGAAATTTGGCAGAAATACTGGTCTTTCGTTTGTATCCTGTTCATGAGTACATGATGGATGAGTGATACATAAGTATGAAGGCACACTGCCGTTAGGGTAACAAGGGATTCAGAAATAGCCGAGTGATCTCCAGGTTTGAAATGGTGGGCAGAGCGCACACATCCATGTCCTGCTCTTCACAGATGCTGAAGAGAGGAATGGAAGTACTGAAAGAAACAAACCTACAAGAGTAAATAATATAAAGGGGAGGGGGAGTGTGCGTCACAGAATTCTGGAAGAAGAAAAGCAGAAGCAGAAATACAGACTGAGGAAAACACAACGAGATTATAATAAGGGAACTTCCCAATCCCTAGACGGATTGTAGGTTCAGTGTCAACATGAAGACTGAAGCGAAAAGAGTGAGAAGTGAGGCTGAAAACAGGGCACTGAACTGAAAGTCTAGACTCAGGACAATTGTGCCAGGTGCACCACCCCGCACGCCTACTTCCTCTCTGTCCCTACCATTTCTTTCTCTGTACGGCTCTCAGAAATCTGGCAATGACCCCAGGCAAAAATACAGTGGGCTTGTTTCCCAAAGAAATTGACTAGAACCGTAGAGGAGAGCTAAGGATTTCCATTTGGTTGAGACTCCCAGAGTAAAGCGTTCCTCATTATGGCCTTTGGAGGATGGGTGAGCTAGAGCTGACAGTACCCCTCATACATACGCAGAGCTCCCAGTCAGACCTTCTGCACAGCAGAGAAACCAATTTCAAAAATACAACTCCGTTTAGCCCGGGCAACATAGCAAGACTCCGTCTCTACAAAAACATTTTTAAAAGGCACTGGAGTATGGTAGTTCATGCATGTAGTCCTAGCTAGTCAGGAGACTGAGGTATGAAGATGACCTGAGTCATCTCAAGTCAGGAGTTTGAGGCTGCAGTGAGCCATGATCGCACCACCGCACTCCAGCCTAGGTGGCAGAGCAAGAGCTCATCCCTAAAAATAATAAAATAGAATAAAATAAATAAATTATATATATGTGTGTGTATATATGTATGTGTGTATATATGTGTGTGTATATATATACATATATACACATATGTGTTTGTGTATATATATGCACACACATATATACACATACACATATATACATACATATATACACACATATGTGTGTATATGTATATATACACACACATATATATACACACACATATGTGTATATATATACACACATATGTGTGTATATATATACACACACATATATATGCACACATATATATACACACACACATATATACACACACACACACATATATATATACACACACATATGTATCTCCCTTCTTAGTAATAAAGAGAATATATACCAGCCATCAATAATCAATTGAATTCATTCCCAAATATGAATGACAAAGATCACAAGATAGATGAAAAAAATCTGGAAGCATAAAAGGTTAAAATTTCATGTGAACAAACAAGCAAACAAACCCTGACTCTATAAGATCCATGTATGAGATATATTCAGAGATGAAGAATTATTACACCCATTAACTAGGAGCAGAATGTCTTAGAAAGGACAAATTGAGAACACAAAAGAACTCAGAAAGCTTAAATTTCTGATTGTCAAAAGAATTACTAGATCAACTAAAAATATATTTGGCAAATTCTCCAAAAACATAGGGCAAACACGCATAAAGCTGGCAAATATGAAAGAAGAGACAAATATGGAGAGTCTAGCACCCAACAGATAGGTGTCTTTTTTGGTCTGGTTTTTGAGATGGAGTCTTACTCTGTCACCCAGGCTGGAGTGCAGTGGCATGGAGTGCAGTGGCATGATGTCAGTCTACTGCAACCTCTGCCTCCTGGGTTCAAGTGATTCTCCTGCCTTAGCCTCCTGAGTAGCTGGGGTTACAGATGCATGCCACCACACCCAGCTCAGTTTTGTATTTTTAGTAAAGACAGGGTTTCACCATATTGACCAGGCTGATCTTGAACTCTTGACCTCAGGTGATCCATCCGCCTCAGCCTCCCAAAGTGCTGGGATTACAGGTGTGAGCCACCACGCCTGGCCTAGATAGGCATTCTTTTTTTTTTTTTTGAGATGGAATCTCCTCTGTCACCAGGCTGGAGTGCAGTGGCATGATCTCGGCTCACTGCAACCTCTGCTTTCCAGGTTCAAGTGATTCTCCTGCCTTAGCCTCTCAAGTAGCTGGGACTACAGGCATGCAGCCCCATGCCTAGTGAACTTTTGTATTTTTTTAGTAGAGACGGAGTTTCACCATTTTGACTAGAATAGTCTTGATCTCCTGACCTCATGATCCACCTGCCTCGGGCTTCCAAAATGCTGGGATTATAGGCAAGAGCCACTGCACCCAGCCAATAGGCATTCTTTAAAAGGAAGACAGAGAAACTTGAAGACAAATTATATCAAATAAATAATAGAAGAGACAAGGATTCTGATGAACAGACCCCACTTAGTACACAGTACAAAAAGGAAAAACCAAAAACCAAAAACATACATAGATACACCCTCACAAAATTTTAGAAAACAAAGACATAAGTTAGTGTGGTGCTAGACTTCTCCACATCAACCCTGAATGCAAGAAGCAAACGAGGCAATGCTTCCAAAGCATTAAAGCCAAAAATATTTTCAACCTCTAGTTCTATACCCAGTAAAATACAACCAAGTGTGAAAGTACAGTAAAGATATTTTCAGAAATGCAGCCTCAGAAAATGATTTCCACGTAATACTTCTTAGAAAGTTACTTAAGGCTGCACTTTAAGAGGGGTTGGAGGACAAAGAGACAGAAAGAAAAGAAGGCAGGATATAACTAAATTAAAATAATGAAAGAGATGGGACATGAGATCCAGGAAACGGTACATCCAGTCTAGGAAATCCATGAAAGGAAATGCTCAGGGTGCTACGGGAACCCGTAAGAGGATGACTGGGGCTGAGGTAAGTGTTCTCCAGGAAAAAGAGAACTTCTCTCCAGTAGGCAGTGTGGTTTGGAAGATGAAACAACTTGAGGATTTGGTGAAAGCCCTTCTGTTTGGTCAATTATAAAAAAGAAAATTAGAAAAGCCCAAATCAAAGTCTATATAAAAATTATGATCCAAAAATATTAAGCAGAGTTCTCACAAGATCTGACAGTTTCATAAGGCCATTTTCCCTGCTCTCTCTCACCCACCGCCATATAAGATGTGTCTCTTCTCCTTCTGCCATGATTGTAAGTTTTCTAAGGCCTCCCCAGTCATACAAAACTGTGAGTAAATCAAACCTCTCTTCTTTATATTAAAAAAAATAACAAAAATATGAAGCAGATAGAATGGTTTTATGCCATTGATACAGCATAAGAAAAGACTCTAATGTTGGAGAAATTTTACTTAAGCGGCTCAGGGGCCATGACATTGGACCACAGAGTAAGAAATAGAACTCCCCTCACGTCTTGACCAACACTATATACCATATACATACTATAATTTCATAAATATTGTGTATTGACTTTTAACTTTATAACCAGTCAATGGAAAATATAAACATTTTTGTTATGATGGCAGAATAAATTGCAAATATAAAGTCTTGATATTGTAATAAGAAAAAAACCCTGACAGAAGAGAGGACCTGGAAGAGGCAGAAAAGGCAGGAAGAAAGTCTTGGAGTGCTAATTCAGTGTTGTGCAGAAATGGCTGTCTTCCCAACTTAGTAACGTTTTCTTGTAAGTGACATGCTGGTAGCTTGAAAATGCTCGTGATGGGAGTATTACATGAAAATAAGCAAATACTATATTTTGCCCATCTGGGAACTGGATGTTAAACATTTACCAGTACTCCAGTAGATATCCTCACTTAAGTAAGGAGAGTAATTAAGACTAAAATTTATGAAGCAAGAAATGGTAGTGTGAGTATATTATTTAGAGGTGCAATCACAAACTATAGAAAATTGAAAAATAATTTTATTATGTTTTATGCTTAAAAGAGAAATGGAAGAGAAAGTAATATCTATAAACTCAATCACCCTCTTTCAATGGGCAAGTCAATAAATATTGTCTAAATAAAACAACAGAGGCATTTAAAGTATGATTAGACTACAAAAGCACCAAAACCAGATCACTTAATAGGGTGCTTCTGAGCGGGGTTGGCCTGTGGGAAGGGTAGGGAAGGAGATGGTTTTTCAACACTAGCTTTTTAAGTTTTTGATTAATGATGAATTTATCTACAAATTTCAGACATTAAATTCTCCTGAGCATTTAGACAGCACTTACAAACTTAATCAAGTCCTCTTAAGGATATATTACTTACAAGAAACTTATAAATGTAATCAAATTCTTCTAAACACCACTAGCTTAAATTTTACTGAATTCAAAATACAAACATCTAAACACCGAAAGAAGCAGATTTATAAATCTAATTAAAATTTTTTATGTGTTTTATGAATCCAACAAATTAAAACTCAAATTTAGTATATCCAATTTCTTGCACATTTTCAATATGTTAAAAATCAAACCCTTAACAGGATTTTTCTAGACATTTAAATATGGCTGCTGAGTTAAGATTTTCTAAGTACTTCAATTAAAACAATTCCACCATGTCATTTTCCCTAATTTGCCAAACTTATTTATTTTATTTATTTTCTGAGACAGGGTCTTGCTGTATCACACAGGCTGGCGTGCAGTGGTGTAATCATAGCTCACTGCAGCCTCAATCTCCTGAGCTCAAGTGATCTTCCCACCTCAGTCTCCCAAGTAACTGCGACTACAGGTGCTTAACCCCATGCCCAGCTAATTTTTAAAAAAAGTTTTATTAGAGAAAAGGTTGTTCAGTCTGGACTCAACCTCCTGAGCTCAAGAGATCCTCCTGCCTTGGTCTCCCAAAGTGTTAGGATTACAGGTGTGAACCACCTCACCTGACCTTGACTTTTAAAAAATGTTTGATATATTGTAAAAGCTGACAAAACATGCACAGCACAGCTGAGGATTTCAAAACTTATCACATCTGCATGAATACAACTTGTACAAAAATCTTAATACTGTCAACATTTCTGCATAACTAAATCGTTATTTTTGTATATATTTCTTGGGTGCCAGCAGCTCCCATTGGTAGGAAACAAATTCAGAATCTCAGGAACCCCCTGCCCTGGGCCTGGCCCCAGGAGCTGGGATGGACCACTCTGGGGACATCTTCCTAGCCCGGGTTACCCAGCTGAGCCCCTCCTAGAGTAGATCCTGGCAACATAGTGCATCACAAGTTCCCTGGACGGTGTGCCTATTTCACCCATGCCTAGTTTTTATTGCCCCCTTTCAACATTTGAATGCTTGGTTGAAGTAGAGAGGATCTTTCACCCATTCCCACCCAGCTGCCCTCCAATCTCCACTGCCTGATCCTCACTGAAGAGACCTTTTGTCTTCTTTTTCTTTCTTTATGACTTCATTGACATTATTTTATAGTCATATATGTAAATTATTGTAAGATCAATTACCCTGTGGCAATTAGAATAACAAAGAAAGATGTTTTAGGAAGTATTTAATAACTCTAAACTGATTCCTTTGTAGTTACTGTTTTATGTTCTAGCAAATCAGATTGACGAATTTTAATACTGCTAGAATATTCAGACATTAAATCTAAAAATATGTCCCTTGTCAAGCAAGTTTCCATTTGGAAAGTTTCATAGTAATTATTCTCTCTTATTGTTTGAATCCACTGATTTGCTGAGCCTCAATTAATTGGGAGAGGGAAGCAGGAGGTGAAGTAGGGGAGGGAGGGTCCCAGAAGACTTTTTTTTCTGAGGATGTGATAGTTGAGGTAAGCAAATTGGTGTGGGGAAGTGACTGCCCAGTATGTTCAAAACAGAAACTATGGCTGGGCTTGGTGGCTCATACCTGCAATCCCAGCATTTTGGGAGTCTGAGGTGGGTGGATCACTTAAGGTCAAGAGTTTGAGACCAGCCTGGCCAACATGGTGAAACTCGTGTCTCTACTGAAAATACAAAATTAGCTAGGTGTGATAGTGCATGCCTGTAATCCCAGCTACTTGGGCGGCTGAGGTAGGAGACTCACTTGAACCAGGGAGGTGGAGGCTGCAGGGAGCCGAGATCATGCCATTGCACTCCAGCCTGGGCGACAGAGTAAGACTGTGTCTCACAAAAACCAAAAAACCCAAAATAACGGAAACTACAACATATACGAAAGCCCCAATATCGTGGACACATGATATATAACACTTAACACTATTTTAAGCACTTCAGATGTATTTATTTTATAGTAGATGAGGAATTTGTGGCAAAACTGATGAAGCAATTTTTCAAGGTCACACAGTGTAAATAATGGAGCCTTGATGTGAACCCAGGCAGTCTGGTTCCAGGAAATGGGATAGCAGAGAGTGACTAAGAAAAGCAGTGTGAGGTGTAGATGAAGAGGAAGACAGGGACCAGGTATGCAGACCATATTAAAGATTTTGGAAAATAGTATGGAAATTTAAGAATTTTAAGAAGAGAATTGGCAGGATCACATTTATATTTTTCTTTTCTTTCCTTTCTTTCTTTCTTTTTTTTTTTTTTTTTGAGGCAGAGTCTCGCTCTGTTGCCCAGGCTGGAGTACAGTAGCACAATCTCTGCTCACTGCAACCTCTGCCTCCCAGGGTCATGCAATTCTCCTGTCTCAGCCTCCTGAGTAGCTGGGATTACAGGCGTGAGCACCACGCCCAGCTAATTTTTGCATTTTTAGTAGAAATGGGGTTTCACCATGTTGGTCAGGCTGGTCTTGAACTCCTGACTTCATGGTCCACCTGTTTCAGCCTCCTAAAGTCCTGGGATTACAGGCATAAGCCATCACACCCAGCCACACTTCCATTTTTCAAAGTTCTTCTCTGGCTGCACTGTGGAGAATTGATCATGGATCATAGGCACTGGGGGAACAGTGGAGGCAGGGAGACCAGTTAGGACAATATTGCAATGAGCAGCCCACATAAGAGTTGATGGAAACGATAAGCCTGGAGTAAGAGAGTGGCTGTGGGCTGGAGAGCATGGCAGATGTTCTGAAGATTTTGTTGGGCTAAAATTCCTAATTAAAGAACAATGTGCAAGGAATTCAATCAGGTGAATTGGCAGAGAGCAATCTCCTTAGAATATTGTTCTCATCTTGTATCATAGTGATTGTAGCTGTATTTATTCAGAATAGAAAGATCTTTATGGTCTCATTTCATGAGGTGTGCTGTATAACGTGGGTAACAGAGGCTGTTTTCTGGCTTACAGTTCGGAGCTTGAAAAATTAAGTCACACTACAGCACACTCAGATGTTTCCAAAAACGAAAATTGCAGAAGCACTTGACTTTCCAAGGCATCAGAGAATGATGAACTCTCAGAATTATTAAAAATCAGCTGCTTCCAAGATGCCAGTTGACACCTGAACTGGAGAAGTCTTGAGAAAGCCGTTGTGCTTACTTTGTTGAGGCCCATTTCTGGCCCCTCTTGCTGGAAACCTCAGGCACCCAGCCTCCCACACTTAAGTGACATTCAGAGAAACTGAGTATCCTGTTGTTATGCAAGTTCTGAAAATCAGTAGATCACACCAGAACAAAGGAAAGTTTGACTACCTAGACCAGGCGTCCGCAAACTACAGCCCGCCCGCGGGCCGCATGCAGCCCCCTGAGGCCATTTATCCAGCCCCACCCACCCCCACCCCGCAGCACTTCAGGAAGGGGCACCTCTTTCACTGGTGGTCAGTGAGAGGAGCACAGTATGTGGCGACCCTCCAACGGTCTGAGGGACAGTGAACTGGCCCCCTGTGTAAAAAGTTTGGGGACGCCTGACCTAGACCAATATGAGGTCACTTCAGGGAGTGTCTATATATTCCCTGAAGTATAAAGGTAAGTGTACTTCTTACCACCTTTATTTTAGAAAGGAAAGATTAGATGATGGTGGAGAAAACCTTTGTTTTTCACTTTTTCCTCTTCATGATACATGAATTGTAACATATATCTGACTTGTTTTCAGTGATAATTCAACTACAAAAATCATAGAATAATCTTTGTGATTGTTCTGTTAACAACGATAAAGTGTTTCCTTCATAGTTACTGCTTTGTGTTCTTGCAAATTAGATTAACTATTTAATACTGCTGGAGCCTCTGGATATCAAAATTTAAAATGTATTTCTCTCTTGAGAAATAAATTTCCACTGGGAAAATTTCCCAGTAACTGTTATTTCCTCTCATATGTATCCATTAATCTGTTAAGCCTAAGACAGTCAACAATTTAAACCAAGAGGTTTTTTAAATTAATGGGGTTGAATTTTTAAAAACCGCTGCTTGGTTACGAATTTCTCTCCACACAAACAAAACAATTTTACTGCCAAGTGAACTAAATATATCATCAGGGTATAAAAATCACTTTTTGTAGCAATAAATTTTAAAATTTTATTCACCAATACTTAGAACATAGAACTATATTAACATTTATACTTTATTTCATATTTGTTTTCAGTTTCCACCTTCAGACACTATTTTCTTTTTATTTATATTCATAGTTGCATGATTTTTTGTGATTGCTTATCATAAAATCAGTATGTTTGTTCTATTTTTATTTTTTTTAAATTACATATCCATAGGAAAAGGAACTTAGGAAATGTGTTCTCCGTTGAGAGATCTTGTTAAAAATCAACAGTAGCTCCTGAACAAATAAGAAAGAGACATTATAGTAAAAGGATTTTTCTTTATTTAAAAGAAAAATTTGATCATAATAAATGCCTCATGCACCCAGAAAGGAATTAGCTTTTTCTCCAACCCTAACATCCATCTACTTTCTGTTCAGATGTGTTCCTGTTTGGTAGACAGTGTGGCCAGTTAAGTTGTACTGCGAGTTCAATGGTCTTCTCTAAATATTTTCTCACATTTAATGATCCAAGATTAGAGAATTGTTACTTACTAGAAACTTTTTATAATTCAGGTGGCTCACCCATGTATAAATTATTAACACCATGTCCTCAACCATCATTAGAAATGAGCCAGCTTCACATCTTCATTCCAAGATGTCTTTCTCAGGAAAGCATATGTGCCTTTGATAGTCACTCTATGTAAACAGGCAGAGGGAATGGGAGTAAGTGTGTCACCCTGGGGCAATCAGAGTCAGTTTCCATAGAGAAAATTAGATTGGCCATATTTCATACTGCTAGAACCTCTTACCTGGTTTGGATAGTGAATTATATCTATAAAAAAGAATTCTCATGCTCTTGATTTTTAGATAATATATAGAAAACTCAATCATTTCACTTATGTAATTTCCATTTCTTCACATTTTATACTTTCAAATCCATCAGTTTACTCAGCTTAAATTACATTAGATTTTGTGATTCTAAAACTATAAAATTATATAGTCTCAACTTTCAATCATTTTTATCTTATGATACTCTTAAAGACCTCAGAGCAGTATTTTTGTACATGATCTTAGGAGAATATCTTCTGCCCTTTTTAGGCCCGATGTAGTCCCAGAGGCCATGTTTTAGAGAGGATAGTAAAAACAGGAAATCTTCACTGTACACCTAGGTCATCCAGACTCTGCCTGCTCTGTTGTTTCAGTCAGATTGGCATCGGGGAAAGAAGAGGAAGCATAAAATGTTAGTTTACAGGCAACACCAATTCAGCAGAGCAGTGAAAGTGAGATAAATAAGTAAGATGTGGCAGTTTAGGAATGTTCTCTGTCTGTCTTCTGAGAAGCTGCAAAGGCTTAGTTTGGTGTCCCTAAAAGCAGACCCTGAGATGATCATGTGTGTGAAAGTGGCTTGTTAGGTCATTTCCAGGAAAGATCAGTGTGTGTGTGTGTGTGTGTGTGTATGTGTGTGTGTGGTGGTGGTGGTGGTTGGGGGGAAGGCAGTGGGATAGAGAAGGAAAGGAAACCCAGCAAAGGTGCTGTATGAAGCAGGTCCTGAAGAGGGTAACTTTGACTCAGTCCTGCAGGAAAGTCCTGGAGCCAGTGCAGATCATACTTCAGAGTGCTGATTGATGGGGCAGGAAACATTCTCACACATGTCAGTCATTGCTAAGGGCCACATCCAGAAGGTTGTAAATTCCCAGGAACTTCTGGCTTTCCTTGCTCAGGCAGCTGAAAGGCAGTCCTCCGTCAGAGAGATTGGTTGTTGGCAGAGAAAGCACACTGGGCTCCAGGGTATACAAAAATGACAAAGGGGGCCAGGTGTAGTGGCTCATGCCTGTAATCCTAGCACTATGGGAGGCCAAAGTGGGTAGATCACCTGAGGTCAGGAGTTCAAGACCAGCCTGGCCAACATGGTGAAATGCCATCTCTACTAAAAATGCAAAAAAGGCCGGGCGCGGTGGCTCAAGCCTGTAATCCCAGCACTTTGGGAGGCCCAGGAGGGTGGATCACGAGGTCAAGAGATCGAGACCATCCTGGTCAACATGGTGAAACCCCGTCTCTACTAATGGTGCAAAAAATTAGCTGAGCATGGTGGCGCGTGCCTGTAATCCCAGCTACTCCGGAGGCTGAGGCAGAAGAATTGCCTGAACCCAGGAGGCGGAGGTTGCGGCGAGCCGAGATCGCGCCATTGCACTCCAGCCTGGGTAACAAGAGCGAAACTCCGTCTCAAAAAAAAAAAAAAAAAAAATGCAAAAAAAAAATTGGCTGGGTGTGGTGGCAGGTACCTGTAATCCCTGCTACTTGGGAGGCTGAGGCAGGAGAATCACTTGAACTCAGCAGGCAGAGGTTGCAGTGAGCCAAATCAATGCCTTTGCACTCCAGGCTGGGAAATACGAACAAAACTCTGTCTCAAAAAAATAAAACTAAAAATAAAAAAAGACAAAGGGATCCAAGGAGATAAGGGGGAAGCACTGACAGTGTCCACTACAGGACCCAAGAAGCAATTTATGTGTTGGTTTTATGAAATGTATAGCCAAAAACATTCCACTGCAATAAAATGCTCCAAATGAGGTAATAAAAAAACTCAATCCTGTAAAACACTTTAATAATTACAAAACAAGGGATTATTTCTTTCATATATACAGCAAAAATATATTCCCCTTGAATGACATAAATTTTGTTATATCTTGAAAAAGAGAAATGTTAACCCTGATTCTCTGTTATGGAATTGAATGTTGACAGATAAGCCAACTTTGAGCTGAAATCTAAACCAGTCAATGGTATATAGATTCACCCTGTCTCCAGATCTGCATTTTCTGATATGAGTTGATATAAGAACAAACCATCAAAAAGATATTTTAATACCTCTTTTATGAGATTTCAAGAGGAAACTGTTAAGTGTATATATCAAAATACAAAGTTAACTCCCACTCTGCAAGAAAATACTAAGTAGCTAAAGAGAAGCACTGAAAACTCCTGAAACATGCTTACCTGATGATTCTTCCCGTGAGCACACCAGTTCTAGTTCTAAATAGGGGATATTTAGAGGGGACTGTGAGAAGCTTTAGGGGATGGTGGTGGTGGTAGAATTTCAACATAATTTCTAAAATGTGTTATTTCCTTCACAGAGTTTACAGATTGTCTTTTAATTTCTAAAAATGTTTTGTGTTCTTTGATGAAAATGGTAACATTTTAGACTGTGTGCAATTGTGTGTGAATGTTCAATATTATAATAAGATGTGTTATATTTGTGCAATTTATGCAATGTCTTTATTCTAAAATGCCAAAACCTTTTATTGAAATAATGTTTTTCATGCTTAGCTAATTTTTGATGCAATTTCTAAATTTTATAGATTTATAGAAATTGAGAAGTTATTAACTACATTAATTGTATAGTATGCATTAGATAATCACTTAAAAGGAAAATATATTTGTCTATTGCTTTTTAGTAATTTTTACTCAAAATTTTATCTTTTAGTAATAAAATTTTTCTTTTTAAAAAATTTTAGTTATACATGGAATATTCCAGTTAAATGGACTGAAGATAATATATCAAGCAGTGTGTTATTTAATAGGTCAGAAAAAGAAGGTAAATATTATTAATTAATTTATTTATTCTTTGAATTTATGTACCACATTAAACTAATATAAGTACAAAGATGCAACAGTAAAGCTGGAACTTTTGTAAACTCCAGCTAAGTGATCACTTAAATAATTCATGATTCCAAATCTTCATCTACAATGACAACTTTTCTACCTTGAGATATTCTTTTTAATGATTTATCATGATTGACACAATAATAAATACCCATATCCAAAGAAGAGTCACTTGCCCAATCATTGGAAGATCAATATGTAAGTTTCCTCCCTCCCTCCCTCCCTCCCTCCCTCCCTCCCTCTCTCCCTTCCTCCCTCCCTCCTTTCTCCTTCCATCCCTTTCTTCTTCCCTCCCTCCCTTCCTTCCTTCCTTTTTTTTTCTTGATATCAGATAAGTAAGCCATTGAATTTCTTACACTGTTATGTGATAAGCCTGAGGGTTTTTTTTAATGCTCCCATTAAATTAGACCATTTTTTGAAATATATTTGTGTTCTATCTCCATTTATTTATTTTTTCCTTACTTGAAAAATGTCAGAGTTATATAAAAACAAGTAGACCTTATCCAGATTGAGGAAAAAATAATAGATAAGGCAAGTTTTAGCAGCAATCCCAGAAGAATCTTTCTTTTTTACATATTTTTTTCATTGTACTTGTTTTGGTGTTTAAAAACTATTTCTTTCTAAGACAAACCAGACTCATCTTTGCCCCATTTCATGAGGACTTGGTTTCAGACTAGCAATTGGTATGGACTTTTCACTTGTGTCTTCTTGAGAATAAAAGTAGATTACTCATTCTTTATTTACATTTGCCTAGTTGCTCCTATAAAATATTTTAAAATATTAATGAGGTTTGATTTCTCCTGGCCAATAAATTTTTACTCTCTTTACAGTAGATTGCCTTTCAAGAATAGCTTTACTGAGACGTAATTCCCATACCATAAAATTCACCCATTTAAAGTGCACAGTCCAATGGTTTTTAGTATATTCACAGATATGTGCAACCATCACCACAGTCAGTTTTAGAAACCCCATACCCTTCAGCTATCATGCCTGCAGCCTCCCATACATCCAGCCCTAAGAAACCACTAATGTGTTCCCTACCTCTATAGGTTTACCTCTTCTGGTCATTTCACATAAATAAAAGTGTATATGCAGTAATTTTGGGGACTTTTCAATTAGCATAATGTTTTCAAGGCTCATCTATGATATAGCATGTATCAGTACTTCATTCTTTTCTATTGCCAAATCATATCCCATGATATGGATATACCACCATTTGTTTATCCATTTATCAGCTGATAGATATTTGGATCATTTCTACCTTTTGTCTATTATGAAAAATGCTGCTGTAAACATTTGTGTATAAGTTTTTCTGTGAATCCAGCAGGTTTTTTCAACCTTCGGGCCTTTTAAGAAAATGTTAATTGGCCAGGCCCAGTGGCTCACGCATGTAATCCCAGCACTTTGGGAGGCCGAGGTGGGTGGATGACGAGGTCAAGAGATCGAGACCATCCTGGTCAACATGGTGAAACCCCGTCTCTACTAAAAATACAAAAAATTAGCTGGGCATGGTGGCGCATGCCTGTAATCCCAGCTACTCAGGAAGCTGAGGCAGGAGAATTGCCTGAACCCAGGAGGTGGAGGTTGCAGTGAGCCGGTATCACACCATTGCTCTCCAGCCTGGGCAACAAGAGCAAAACTCTGTCTCAAAAAAAAAAAAAAAAAAAAAAAAAGAAATGAAAACGTTAATTGTTAACTGTTTTTGTGATTTTTTTTATTATTACTACAAACTACCAGCTTTGTTATTATAGAGGTAAAACTCCTTCTGAAGCCCTTCTGCACAGGGATTGCGATTAAACTTTCTCTTGCTTATTTATTTTAATAATTATTGTAACATTGTGGTCAAAAAAAATTCTCAATTTTTCCAGAATTCCCAGATCAATGCCACTTGGTCTTGGTATTTCATGCTATGTATGAGTACCAACCTCTATTTTTTGTGGTCTTCCGACCATTTTCTTATTCATAAGTATATTTGCCAAAGAAAAATAGAGAAGACAGAAAAAAAAAAAAGATGTTTTTAACAATGTGTAATGGCACTGATAAAAGGCACAATAAGGTTAGAATTCCAGTGGAAGGTTTTCAGTGGATTTGATTTAACTATTACTAAGTATTTTCCTCATTGGTCACCATGGTTAATTGAGAATTGGAAGAATGTCTCGGCAGCTGTTTGATTTACTGTTTACATGTTTGAAAGCATGAATAATTCATCTACCCTAATACAATTCACCCAGCACTTTCATGGAATGAAGTTTCCATACAAGTGAATTTTTCAGATAACTAAAGCTTACTCGAGTACTTTGTAAAATACATTTCAAGAGTTCACAATAGACATTGTTCTACTATGTGTTATGTACTTCTTAGAATGTTTGGAATAATGAATTTAATTCTTACTTATTAAATTAATTCTTTCAAGCACGTATTGCTTACAAGCCAGACATAGAGGTAAGAATGGAGATAGTGCTGGGCAAAAAAAAAAAAAAAAAAAAAAAATGCAATCGTAACCCTTGTGTAGACGATTGTCTAGGGATGGGTTTGATGGCAGATATAATGCTGTGTCCTAAGTGCCTGTGTGGCAATGCAGATCACCAAAAGCACTCATAAAATCATCAGCCTAGGTTTGGGGTTCAGGAAGCAATTCTAAAAAATATCTGGGCTGAGAGTTCAGAGGCTAAAGGTAGAGTTTAAACAGGTGATAGAATTGACTGGATGTAGCGGGGTCCTGTGCTCTGAACAGAATGCATGACTGTGAAAGTGAAAGAGCAGGGAGTTCTCATACTCCTTCATATCCCTTTGTTAATATATTTCACACAGTTTTTTTTTTTTTTTTTTTTTTGAGACAGAGTTTTGCTCTTGTTGTCCAGGCTGAAGTGCACTGGTGCAATCTCAGCTCACTGTAATCTCTGCCTTCTGGTTTCAAGCGATTCTCCTGCCTCAGCCTCCCAAGTAGCTGGGATTACAGGTGCCTGCCACCATGCTCGGCTAATTTTTGTACTTTTAGTAGAGACAAGTTTCACCATGTTGGCCAGGCTGGTCTTGAACTCCTGACCTTGTGATCTGCCTGCCTTGGCCTCCCAAAGTGCTGGGCTTACAGGGAAGAGCCACCACACCCAGCCAACATTTCACACATTTTTGTTCTAACTATTGACCTATCTGTGTATCTGTGTCTCCCCTCCCCACAGAATATTCTTTGAGGAAATGGAACTTATTCATTGTCGTTATTGTTCTAGATCTCATAGCAGTCATCTAATAATTGTTAAGAGTGACTAAACAAATAAATGAAGAGGCTGATAGTCACAGAGCTTTGATGACATATATGCCTTTATCTGAAACTTCAGAATCATGACTGGTCACTGAGCCAGAAGCAAACTAGAGGTCTTTTTCTACTTCAAAGTGCCTGCTCCATTTTTAGGCGATGCAATAAGTTCCTGTTTCCTGTTTGAGGACATCTTCAGCTCTCAACTCAGAGCATGGATGACGAACATGTCCTGAGTGTACTAAATGGGCAACCAGCTCATGTTACCAGTCCTACCTCCCTCCTCTTGGTTTCTTTGATGATTCATGAGTTAGAAATTCTTCAGGCAATAGTGGGACTCTCCCCAAGGTCTTTTATTTACATTTCTATTGTATGTGCTATTTTAGGCATTAAAACAATAAGTAAATTCATAATTTCTAACAAAAGAAGAGAAGCTCTATCACAAAACCTTTTCTGGCTACTCCAAATACCCTGAATAATCTCTCCTGTCATTATCTGTAGTATATATTATGCTGTCAGTTTCATCAGTCGTTATTCCTAGTTATTATTTTGTATTTTAAACAAAATCTTCATATGCTCTTATTAAGCTTCATATGCTCTCTCTTCTTATTCTCAACTAGGTTATAAGCTTCTTGATGACACAAACTAAACATATTTCTTGTGCCCTGTCTACTCTATTATCAACAAGGTGCTACGAATATCCTGAGTTCAGAAAGTCCTCGTTTCATGAAGGTTGTTTGCCCCAAACTGCTGTACTTTTAGAGGTTAACTGCATATATTTTAGTTATGTCTCTATCTTTTAGTATCAGCTGCTATTTTGGCTATTGTCAGTGCATCTACATTTAGCAGCATACTACCTTTTCTTTTTTTTTTTTTTTTGAGATGGAGTCTTGCTCTGTCACCCAGGCTGGAGTGCAGTGGTGCAACCTCGGCTCACTGCAACCTCCACCTCCTGGGTTCAAGTGATTCTTCTGCCTCAGCCTCCTGAGTAGCTGGGACCTCAGGCATGCGCCACAATGCCCAGCTAATTTTTGCATTTTTAGTAAACACAGGGTTTCACCATATTGGCCAGGCTGGTCTCGAACTCCTGATCTCGTGATCCGCCCACCTTGGCCTCCCAAAGTTCTGGGATTACAGGCACCTTTTTGCATTTAATTTACTGCTTTCTAACATTTAAAACGATTGAAGGTTGTCATATGGTATCAGGTAACCAATCTGGCTAAAACATAATATTTTAAAAGAGACATTTCTAAGTTCATAGGATCTGGGAGAGGTCTAAGGTCTGGGAACGGGTGTAGACTCTGTGATAGCTGTTTCTGCAACTTTTACTTTCAGATTTGAGGGTGTCCTATGGATGGTTTGGACCAGGCGTCCCCAAACTATGGCTCATGGGCTGCATGCGGCCCCCTGAGGCCATTTATCTGGCCCCCCGCCACACTTCGGGAAGGGGCACCTCTTTCATTGGTGGTCAGTGAGAGGAGCACAGTATGTGGTGGCCCTCCAACGGTCCGAGGGACAGTGAACTGGCCCCCTGTGTGAAAAGTTTGGGGATGCCTCGTTTGGACTATCCAGACTGTCCAGTCAGTTTTTATCATAGAAATAGGATTTACTAAACATCTATGATAGTTATATCCAAATATTTAATACCAAAATAATGATGGGCATATATTTTTGTATTCGATGACAAAGAGGGTGGCACTTTGTTCATTTTTTCAAGCTAAACCTCCTAGAATGTGCAAGCTTTGATTGGATGATTATGGGCTCAGTTTTGCTGGTTTAGAAACTCAATTTGTTAGTTCAGCCCTGGTCAACCAAGTCTTGGAAGATTTACTCATCTAAACCAAACATATAGGAGATTAACTAAGAATGCTAATTTGTTAATTTACAGTTAAAATATACTAGATAGTGAATCAGAATACTCATGTCAGCTAATTAGGTACTACCTTCCAGGAAGAAAGTTACTAGTAAGAATTAAGGGAAGGTTAGGTAGATTAATTATTTTATAGATGTCATTAAATTGTGATAGTGTGATATGTTGCATTAGCCAGGTGAATCTAATTATTACACTTTAGAGACAATCAACAGTGGCCTGGTGCAATAGAAGTTTCTTGTTCATGCAACAGTCTAAAGGAACTATTCCTGACTGCCGTTTCTCCTAGGTGGCTCTCCACCAAATAATAACTTAGAAATCTTGTCTTCTTCTTTCCTGTGGCTCTACCATCCCCTGCATCTATTACTTCTGCCCACATTTTTTTCTTTTCCTTTTTTCTTTTTTTGAGACAGACTCTCGCTCTGTTGCCCAGGCCAGAGGGCAGTCGTGCGATCTTGGCTCACTGCAACTTCTGCCTCCGAGTTCAAGCAATTCTTCTGCCTTAGCCTCCCTAGTAGCTGGGATTACAGGTGCGTGCCACCATGCCTGGCTAATTTTTGTATTATTAGTAGAGACGGGATTTTACCATGTTGGCCAGGCTGGTCTTGAACTCCTGACCTAAGGTGATCTGCCTGCCTCGGCCTCCCAAAATGCTGGGATTACAGGCATAAGCCACTGTGTGTGGCCTTCTGTCCATATTTCATAGCCAGTTCTCAGTCATGTCCTGCAAGGAAGGCTAATAGATGGAGTCCAGCTTTGTACCCAGGAAGAAAAAAGAACCATTTCCTAAACAACTAACAGATCTCTGTCATATACACTGTTTTCTGTAGGACCAGACCTGTCAAAATAGTCTAAAACACATGTTTCAGCTCAATTTGGTACCTACTTCCCTGGGCACACTGGAGACACACTGAGAGATCTTCACTACACAATTCTCCTTTGCAGTTATTTTTTTCCAAACACCAAAATTATTGCTAATTATAATCTTTCCTCACAATAATTGGGTTGCATTTTTCCCATTTCCTGTTCATTGCTTATTACACATTAAAACCACAGGCAGACCTGAGAGATACTGCAGGTTTGGTGCCAAGCCACTGCAATAAAGCAAATATCACAATTAAGTGAGTCACATGAATTTTTTTTGGTTTCCCAGTGCATATACAAGTTACTTTATACTATACTGTAGCCTCCTAAGTGTACAATTGCATTTGTATAAAAAGTACATTGTTAATTAAAATAATTTATTGCTAAAAATGCTAACAATCATCTGAGTCTTCAGCCAGTTGTAATCTTCTTTACTGGTAGATGGTCTTGCTTCAGTGTTGATGGCTACTAGCTAATTAGGGTGGTGGACTTGGGTGGCTGTGGCAATTTCTTAAAATAAGTTTGCTGCATTAATTTACTCTTCCTTTCACAAAAGGTTTCTTTGCAGCATGCGATATGATTTGATAGAATTTTACCCACACTAGAACATCTCCCAAACCCTAGTGGTACTTTCTTAATTAAATGGATGGAATATTTTTAATCCTTTGTTGTCATTTCAAGATGTTCAGAGCATCTTTACCAGGAGTAGATTCGATCCCAAGAAAACACTTTCTTTGCTCCTCCATAAGAAGCAACTCCTCACCTATTCAAGTTTTATCATGAGATAGCAGCAATTCAGTCACATCTTCGGGGTTCACTTCTAGTTCTAGTTCTCTTGCTATTTTTACCACATCTGCAGTTATGTCCTCCCTATAGGTCCTGAACAACTCAAAGTCATTTATGAGGGTTACAATCAATTTCTTCCAAACTCCTGTTAATGTTGATATTTTGACCTCCTCTTATAAATCATGAATGTTCTTAATGGCTTCTAGAATGGTGAATCCTTTCTAGAAGGTTTTCAATGTACCTTGTCCAGATCCATCAGAGGAATCACTATCTATGGCAGTTATTGCCTTACAAAATGTATTTCTTAAACAATGAGTCTTTGAAAGTCAAAGTCACTCCTGGATCCATAGGCTTCAGAATAGATATTGTGTTAGATGCTGTGAAAACATTAATCTCCTTGTACATTTCCATAAGACCTCTTAAATGACCAGGCACATTGTCAATAAGCAGTACTATTTTGAAAGGAATCTTTTTTTTAATGAGCAATAGGTCTCAACAATGGGCATAAAATATTCAGTAAACCATGCTATAAACAGATGTGCTGTCATCCAGGCTTTGTTATTCCATTTATAGAGCACAGGAAGAGTAGACTTAGCATAATTCTTAAGGGTCTTAGGATTTTTAGAATGGTAAATGAGCACTGGCTTTCACTTAAAGTTGCCAGCTGCATCCACACCTAACAACCCGTCCTTTGAAGCTTAAAGCCAGACATTGACTTCTCTCTAGCTGTGAAAGTCCTTGATGGCATTTTCTTCTACTATAAAGCTGTTTCATCTACACTGAAAATGCTTTTAGTGTAGCTGCCTTCGTAAATGATCTTAAAGATCTTCTTATTAACTTGCTGCAACTTCTATTCTATTTCAGTACTTTCTGCTTCACTTTGAACTTTTATATTTAGAGATGGCTTCTTTCCTTAAACCTCAAGAACCAACGTTTGCTAGCTTCCAAGTTTTCTTCTGTAGCTTCCTTACTTCTCTCAGCCTTCAAAGAGTTGAAGATTTAGGGCCTTTCTCTGGATTACGCTTTATATTAAGGAAATGTTTTGGTTAGTTTGATCATCTCTCTGGACAGCTAGAACGTCCTCTTTCTTATCATTTGTGTGTTCACTGGAGTACCACTTAATTTCCTTCAAGGACTTTTTCTTTATGTTTAGAACTTGGCTAACTGTGTAGTGCAAGAGGCCTGGCTTTCAGCCTGTTTCAACTTTTGTTACCCTTTTCTCACTAAGCTTAATCAATTCTAAAGTGAGAGAGGTTCAACTGTTATTTTCATCTGAACACTTAGGGCCATTGTAGGGTTATTGATTGGCCTAATATTAAATTGTGTCTAAAAGAATAGGGAGGCCCAAGGGTGGGGGGGAGAAAGAGAGAGAAAAAGAGAGAGGGAGAGAGAAGGGGAGAGAGAGAGAGAGAGAGAGAGAGAGAGAGAGATAGAGAGAGAGAGAGGAATGGCCAGCTGGTGGAGCGGTTAGAACACACACAACACTTACCAATTAAGTTCTCCCCTTACATGGGTGTGGTTCATGGCTCCCCAAAACAATTACAATAGTAACATCAAAAATCACTGATCACAGATCACCGTAACAGATATAATAATAATGAAAAAGCTTGAAATATTGCAAAAATTACTGAACTGTAAACTAGAGACATGAAGTGAGCACACGATGTTGGAAAAATAGCACTGATTGATTGGCTTTGCTACAAACCTTCAATTAGTAAAAAAAGTGCAGTACCTGCAAAGCACAATAAAGTGAATTCTCTCCAGTGCAATGAAATAAGGTATGCTTGTATACCTTTCTTTACAGGAAAATTTACTAGGCCACTTGCTGAGATTTAGAATAGACCCTGTAATTATTACTAAAACAATCACTAATACTTTCTTGAATAAGTAATTTGTTGAAAGCATTACCACAAATGGATAACCAATCCATTTTATAATGGATCATGTTAGCTTCAGTTTCAGAAATTGAAATTTTCTTCTATGACACTAAAGTCTAATAATGCATTCTACTTGAAATTTTGAGCTCTTCAAGTATACTTTGTATGTCATTAGTTAAAAAGTACTACTCTTGTATCTTTCAGCTGTGTTTTTATTTTCTTAACTAACTAGACATGGGGGCCTCACTATGTTGACCAGATTGGTCTCAAACTGGTCTCAAGCAATCTTCCCATCTTAGCCTCCTGAAGTGCTTGGATTACAGGTGTGAGCTACTGTGCCCAGCCTCAGCTGTTTTACTATTAAGTGATACATAAAATTTAATAAGATGTAAACTCTGTCATTTTACATTACAAAGTAATTCAATTAAAGGATTAGTGCAACACAACATCTATATTACCAAAGAAAAATGTTTTTTTCTCTAGGAATCTCAGGCTATCCTAAGCTGTCTACTTGTCTAAAATTTGTTATAATTATTTATATTAGTAACATTAAAGAACTGTTACCTGTGCTCTGTTGTTGAAATCTATCAGGGTTGAAATTAAAGAGGCTCCATATGAAATTTTGAAAAGGTCTAGGCAAATAATACAAGAAAAAAGTGAGAATTTTCTAGAAAAAGCTCCTACCGAGAAATAACTCATTCAATACTTTTTGGCATAGAGCTAATAAGAAACAGAATAAAACAATTTTTAAGTTGATACAGCATATGTCCATTAAACTTACATTCCAAATATATAAAATGAAATTGCAAGGTGTTTAAAATGTAATTTCAAATGAAAAAGGATTACTAATCATAAAAAGAGTAGGGCCCCATTATGTTTGTTGTATGTTCGTACATGTGTGAATATAGACGACAAACACACACACCTCCCAACACACACAGCATGTAAAAACATGTTAACTATGGTGGGTAATTTTTATATTCTTCTTTACACTTTTCTGTATTTTCCAAATGCTCCATAAAGAATACATGCCATTGTTATAATCTGAAAAAAATTAACAGTAAATGGAGTAACAAAAGAAAAAAAAAAACCACTAACAGTGTGTTTGTCCTGTATTTTAATCTTACTAAAGTATTTTAGTTCTACTCACTTCGTTATGTAACTAAGAACCGAACAGTATTTTGCTGTTGACGACTGTTCTGAAAGTAGCATGAACTTGGAAAGTCCTTAACTACTGACTTCCTGGATCTCAGCTTCCTCATCTATAAAGTGAGAAAAATCACAGTAACTCTAGACAGGCTTAACTAGGTACATACAAAGCACACTAAAATATGGCAGTATTTAGATGGATTGCCAGGAACTTCTTAACGTTATTTATATTTGCTTCACTATTTATAGTACTGGCAGCATATTCCCTTTCATTATAATGGGGATAGCTACCATCTGTTGGGTACGTAATACATAACTATGTGGCCAACACTTTACCTATGTTATCTTATTTAATCTTCACAACAGCCCTGTGAGGGATTTTTGTTTCTGTCTTCCTTGTGGTGAACTGGGACATAGAGGGGTCAAGTGATCTAGCCAAGGTCACACAGCTAGTAAGTCACAGAGCAAGGATTTTATCCTAGATCTTTCAGAATCGAAAGTTCATGCTCTTTCTTCTGTAACATATGGCTTTATGCTTAGCAAGCAACTCTCCTCCTGATACAAACATTCAAAGTGTGCAGATGCCAAAAGATTAGCTTCCTTTCAACAACTTGTCCATGGGAAGATGACAAAGAAAGAGAAATTTTACGTGAGTGAGGTAAGGGCTTATAATTTGTCAATATCTACTCTGAAGGTTCCTAAAGTAACTTACTGTCTTGTTGAAGGGCTTACTCACATACTGGGAAAAACAACTGTGTCCTGGATATCTTCCAGACCTTGCAAACACTTCCAAAATGTAAATCATATTTCCTCCCAAACTGACTCACCTTTCTCTATTCTTTACTGGCAACACCATTATTCATCCAGTCATGCAATCCATTTTCTCCTCCTCTGACTGCCCACATCAAGTTAAAAAAAGGGTTTCGTTGATTTTGTCTGTGATATGTCTCTTGAATACATCAACTTCTTTCTAGTTTCATCATCTCCACAGTAGTGTAAGCCCTTGTCTTCTATTGCCCTACATGACTACAGTGGGCACTAAATTAGTCTTATCTCTAGAATCACCTCCAAAATATCTCCTATACCACTATTGAAATCATTTTCCAGGAAATAGACTTGAGCATGTTATTTTTCTGCTTAAAACTCTTTTCTTCTCTCAGAAGATGTATTCTTAACATGGCATATGACTCTTCATACTGGAGCCCTGGCTTTTATTTCCAGCATCATTTTCTATTTTCTAGTATCACAACCTACATTGTTGGTACACTGAAATATTTGAAATTTCTCAACTATACTGTGTTTCTATACCATTATTTAAATTGCATATCGTCCATGTAAACAAAAGAGTGTATGAGCTGAGAAGTATAGGAGCAATGCTAGCAAACATGGTTATATCAAAGCATAGCTATTATTTCAAGTACATATACCTAAACCATAAGTCTCTGCTTCTTCAATATTAGGCTTCTAAATTCTATACAACAGAGCCTGGCATATATATGGATACTGCTTTAGAAAGAATGCTGATTTGATAAATTCATTGATGGAAAAGTATTGTTGTAACCTACTGAAATAGGAAGTAGAAGACTTTACAAATATAAATAAAAATGGAAGAACAAGTATGAAGTGGGTTACAAAATAAAGAATGTTTCATTTGGATCTCAATTCTATTGCAGGTCTTCTTGATGCAGTAACATTTTTAAAGTGTTGCTGATTATCAATTTATTATTCTGCTTAGCAGTAGCCATTTCCATCAACTTCAATGTCGATTTTAATAAACAAAGTATTATTTTGAGTGTTTACATCTTTATTCCCTCCCAGGGCTGCCCCAGTGAATACTCTTTGTGTAATACATCCATTATGATGAGGGATCTATGGACTACCCTGAAGGCACAGACTTCTCTGTCTTCAGGCATTGTTTTCTTTTATTGATGGATTGACCAGCACAAAATTATTTCACCCATTTGGGAAGCTTCTGCCAGTAAAAACTATCCATCATAAATTACAGTATAATTATTTGTGTTACTTATTCTTTTTTACCTCATTTATTATAGTGACACTCTAAAGTTAGTCAACTAAGTAAAAATTAGGCTTTGGGCTTTGGATCCAAATCAAACCTGCCTCCTTGAGCTAACATTTCTTTTCTTTTCCTTTCTTTTATTTTCTTTTTGCCCTCTGGGTCTAATTTCTCTGTGTTTACAGTACATGCAAACATGTTGCTCATTAGTGTTTATTTACTACCACAGGAATCACTTTGAACTCTTCTAATCCTAGTGGAAATGCTTTTCTCAAAATAAACCCAGATCATATTGGGTTTTATCGTGTAAATTATGAAGTAGCAACTTGGGACTCTATAGCTGCAGAGCTCTCCTTGAACCACAAGGTAAGAGATGGCAATGTTTGGAAATTGTTTTATTTTTGTTCTAAGAAGAGCACCTTATTGATATTAATTTTTTTCATCATGCTTTGCCTTAAGAGTTGTGTTTTTTATCTCTCTTTCTCCCTCTTCCCAGAATTTTTCTTCAGCTGACCGTGCAAGTCTTATTGATGATGCTTTTGCCTTGGCAAGGTGCGTTTTGGAATGAGACTAAATTACTTAAAATACTGTGGGTTTTGTCATAAATTTCTTATAAATGAATTTAACATTGAAGTATTAATCAGCTTTAGCTTAAAATACCCAAAGCCACTACTGAAAACATTATTGTTTTTCTTAACTCTCTTTTCAAAAGTTCACATGAGCCTCATAGTCAAAATACTGACATTAGCCCTTAATGTATACAAAAAACTCACCTAACATATTGACTTTGAATATGGTTTGTCTATATCAGGATCCTTAAGCTAATTAGGAATGACATTTGCAAATGATCAAAGTGTACCTTCATAATTTGATTTAATAAAAAGACAAACAATGTGTTTTATTAATTCAGTTCTGTGAGCCCAAGTCCAGTGTAAGATTTTATAGCCTAGAACTGTCAAATCTTGTTCAGGTCACTGGGGTAAGAAGAATGAGCTAGGGTGCTTTAGAACTGATCAGAATTAAGGGACAATTTGGAAAATTTAACTCTTTTTCTCATCGTCTGAAGATAACCTGCTCTTTAGAAAAAGATAATCAGCCTAGGTTTGGGGAACCAAGTAGCATCCATGGTACCTCTAATTTTTTTAATTCATGTAGTCTAACACCAGTAATTAAACAAGCATTTATTGGGTTTCTGGCACTTTGCAGAAGCTGGGGACACAGACAATTTTATTTCTCTGGCTTTGTAGTGGCCTCATTCTAGATATGAGCAATGTGCTAAGAACGAGGTGCCACTTCCCTCAGTAGCCTCTCATGGTCTCTTTCTCTGCGTTGAATATGCTTCTTATGGATCCTATATTTCCTCATGATATTTTACTGCTATTTTTATTAATTATGCATCTCACTCATCAAACTGAAGGTGCCACGAGGATAGGCACCCAAACCCAGCTCCTGACTGTACATGGCCAATAATAGTTGATAATAAATACCGACTAGAGAGCTGGAAGAATAGTATGATAGTACTAAAGGTGTGGGGAAACTTACATAGAGTTCCCAGATATTGCAAGTATATTGCAGTATATTGCAAGTCAGAAAACCTTGACATATTTCAAGGAAGGAATTATAGTGATCAAAAGCAGGCTCTTGAACCCCATTAAAATCTTAATTCCATATAACCTTAAGTGAGTCTCTTAACCTCTCTCTGGCTCAATTTTCTTGTTACCAAAGTGGAGATGACCTTATAAGACTTTTGTGAGAAATAAATGAGATAATGGACATAAAACACTTAAAAGATTATCTGGTATGTAGAAAGTACTCAATACATTATACGACCTGACCAAAATGCATCCACCATTAATTAGTAGTGAAGACACATTTAGATCAGCTCTTCTGAATATGTAGTCTATACTCCTTTTGTAGCTAATAGATAATGTGATGTTCCAGCGAACCTCCAAGTTTAACCTCCTGGATATGTAATAGGTTATTTTCACAATATTATAGTATACTACTCACTCACTTGATAAATATACATTGAGGACCTATGCCAGGCACTGTGTAGAATAGAACCTGGGAAATTAAATGATGAAGGAAGATGATCAATAAGTATTTTAAAACAGAATCATTTAGTTTTTTTAAAAAAATATCCTGTTTCAAAGCTCAGCTTCTTCACTCTTAGAAATTACAAAGAACTGCACTATCTCTACAGTTTAATTTGCATCGCAATGTAGATGGTTCTTTCTGTTCCAAGATTAAGTGAAAGCCTGTTGAACAGCTCTCTCTGAGGAACTGAGTATAAAGCAAGTAACTTACACTACTGGAAAGACTTTCTCACATTTGCTTATCTCCTTGGCCACAGCCCCATAAAACTGTGAAAAGCTGTGGAGAGGAAGAAGGTGAAACAAATTTGAAATTCGAAACATGTAGGATCACACAAGAGAGCTAGAAAATACCTGAGCTATCACCTGGCTCAATCATGTTCTGCAGCACATAAGGAAAATGGGACTCAGAGATAAACAGATTCAACCAGCATTGGTTAGAGCCAAGAGGACGGCTTGAAAGATCACTTCAGCTAAGACCACTACGAAACTTTGGTGGAGGGGGTGGAAGAGAAAAGAAATGCATAGTTAAATAGGTAAGCAACTGTGGCAGGATTAGAATTTACACAAGTCTACTGAGGTATTTAAAAGGAGTGTAGTAGCCATTATATTTAACAATCAGGACTAAATGATACATCTGAAAATAAATGTGATTTTTATTCCCCTGTCTCTTCCAAATTGATCTGAAGAGGTAGTACTCTTACTGCCCTGGCTGGGTATATGCCTCTTTTGGTCAAGGTAAGAAATAAAAATTTACCTATTACCACTAGTTCATCCAAACCCTCTCAATTCCGTAACATGCTCAGTCAAGTAAAATTATCAAAGCTTTTTACCTCGTTTAAAGCTTTTTCCTGCCCCTAGCTTAGGCCAGGTTCAGGTCAGTCACCTGCAATGGGGAATGGGGTGATGAATTTCCTCTTCATTTCTCTGCTTGGAACTTCTACTTTTCTCAGTCACTGTCCTGCCTCTGGTTTCTCCAAAGTTAAAGCAAGGAGAGGAACGTTTTCCCTCTCAGGAAAGGAAAATGTTCCTGATGTGATATCTACTTTCCATCCTCTCTGAACTTTGTTGATGTTTAATGCTAATTCTTGTCCTCGTGTTGTGTTTTCATGGCATTTTTGTCACCCATGTCCATTCCATTGAGAAGGGTCTTTCTCTTGCAGTTTCCTTGAGGTGGGCAGTTGGAAACTTCTGACCCACTTCTGGTCCACAGGAAGTGGTCATGTATGCTTTACCCTGACAATGTTTAAAAGAACAGGCCACCCCATGCAGTCCCATCTCTTCACTCTGAGGCCTGAACACGAGCCAAACAGTCTCTCATCCTTCAGATTTCTCACGGTGTCAGACACCAGGCCACCATACCCCCAAGTTCCAGGAGACACAGGTAAACCTCTTCGAGTGATCGGTCCCACTGAAACCTCACTCCTGAGGCTTAGACAGAAAAGCATCTTGTCCCCTAGCCCTCGGAGGGGAGAGCATTTACAGTGTACTCAGTATACTGACAGCACTCTTCAAAAGCCCTCCACTAAAATGTCTTTCCCTCCTTCTTCTTCTCCAACGTCTTTTATAGGCTGGTGGGGGGCTATCAGGCAAGAATCACACAGTCCTGTGCTTTACCATGTTACCCTGCTTTAGGATCCTGCATCTTTCTTTGGAGTGTAGGCTAAGAGATTTTGTCTTGGGGTCTTGCCAAAACAGACACAGAAATAATTATTCCCCCGACTCCACCCTCTGCTTGTTACAATAGTTCTTCTGTTTTTTTTGTTTTCCCTTTGCAATTACTTCATGTTGTTTCCTGCAGCCTACTTCTTGCTACAGCCAGTGGGGGGTGGGATAAGGGAAAGCTGAGAGTGCTAGCCGACAAGCCATGGATGGGGGCAGGAGTCACTAGGAAAGGTAATCATGGCAAAGAGGACAGCTGAAAGGACCATTGAAGCTAATGATCTAAACAGAATTTCAGCCAGGTTTCAAGGACCACTGGCTCCAAGAATATCCAAGGTAAGGGCCACTTTAGCAAGTAAGGACCAGCAGGTGAACAGCAGTCAAGCCAAGATCATGGACCTCAGATACAAACATTTTTGTTAAGTGTTTGCAGAGATGACCAGAGAACAACATAGAACTCTATAAGCAACTTTTCCCATCCTCTCATGGACTATCCCTTAAAGGAAGTGAGAAGATGGGGAATGGGAAAAGAATGCAAAGGTGATTTGGTTAATTGCAAAATGACTGTTTTAAGCCAGAGATCTGAATTTAATTGGCAAGTTCAATTCAGAGACTAGACAGCTGGTAACTTCTCATGCCCTTCACACCACCTGAAGATCTTGCTGAAGAATCACAGCACACGGGATAAGTTTTACTCACCCAGGCACCTCTCTCAACCATTTTTACTGTCCCTCTAGAGAGCTATGTTTGACAAGACAGTATACTTACCTAGTTAACTCAGGCTTCTCTTAAGAAGAGCTATGCAGTCTTTTGAAGTTACACTCAGGAAAACAAAAAGCAAACCTTCTGCTATAAAAGTCCCCCAACCTTCCTAGGTACCTTAGTCCAAGATAGAAGAGCGACAATGCTCTCATATGACCTTTGTCTTATTCTCCATTTTATTTGGTGGAAACTTTAAGTTATAGCTTCCAACCTCTCTACCTGTAGAATATAGCAAACTTCTAGGATCTAAGTCCCTCCTGCTGGGCTCTCACTATATAAACAGAAGATTTTTAAACAAAGAAAATTCTCGACAAGTCTGGACTTCAGAACTGCCGTTTGTCTTGGGACTTAACAAATGGAGTTTGAAACCCAAAGTTGAGTAAGAATGCTAGCAGTCTTGAGTTCCCTAGAAGCAGGGTCAGAAATAGAGGTTCTTGTACCAGTGGTTCCTTGAGAGTAATTTCATGAGATAGGGAGTAAAAAAACAAAAACAAAAACAGAAGAAACAGGACAGGGAAGTGGGGAAAGCTGAGCTGATTTCAAAGGCCCTAAAATTCTTTTGAAAGGAGAAGAAAGTAGATTCTTTAACCTTTAGAATGTCAATATTATCTTTGAATTTTCTAGAAGAGAAAAATCTACTTTTTAAATGACATGTTATAAAGGAAAAGAAAAGTTCAATTTGAATGTTTTAAGCATTCAGGATTCATGAGTACTGTTATTCATGTTTCTTCGTCATAGGCAAATGTAAATAATATTAACAAAATATATTTATAATAGTGAATTTATATATTATAATCAGCTTGGGAACCTAAAATTTTAAAGTTTCTATTTGTCAATATTAACCGTTCAGCTAAATGGCCTTTGTTTTATTTGAAATTTTGGTATTGCACTTTTCCAAATGTACATCTTAATGCCTCTCTTCCTTCTTACTCTTGAACGTATGAAAGCACTACTATATAATGTTGGACAAACCTTTTTGATTAGGCCTCAACAATAAATGCAATTCCTGATTGTTGAATGGAGGAATCTTCATTAACATGGAAAGCTTTCATTGCCAAAACTTTCAGCTAAATGGAAACTAAAGTCTGTGGTTTTTAATTAACTGTGGTTCTGTTTGTTTGTTTGTTTGTTTGTTTTGGTCTTTCTCAGAGCCCAACTTCTAGATTATAAGGTGCCTTTGAACTTGACCAAGTATCTCAGAAGGGAAGAGGACTTTTTACCATGGCAGAGAGTCATTTCAGCTGTAACCTACATCATTAGCATGTTTGAAGATGATAAAGAGCTATATCCTATGATTGAGGTGATGTTAATGCTATGGTATCTTATGAAAGTAAATGTTTAGCATTAGTAAAATAGGATACTTTCTGAGAGAAGGAGCTCCTGGGGACATAGAGCATGTTTGCTTGCTAGGTGGAATCCAAAGGAAGTGCAATGACTTGACTAATCAAAGCAAAGCTACGCCATCTACCCTTTTTTGGTAGAATTTGTCGTTCTGCTTACATACCATTTAGGTGCATTTTAGTATTACAAGAAATACAACAATTAATATTTTACTTAAAATACACAATATTTTAGACAATAAATACTAATTGGATCTTATTTTAAGTGGACTTTATGATGAAATGATTATTTTAAAATATAACATTATTTCTTCTTATTCTTACTGCTGGTATTTTCCACATTGAGATTTTATTCTAAGTAGTGATTCTAAATACTGTTTCTTTGCTTTGTGATTCCGTAGCACATAAGTAGGACACTTGTAATTTTAAACAAATTCTGGATTCAAATCTCTAGTTCTTCTGTTTACAAAATGAAAGATCTTGAACAAATGATTTAATATTTGTGAGTCTTAATTTCCTTTGTATATTAGGAATGTCAGCAGTCGCCTATCTGTGGTAATGGCATAGTGAGGATCAAATAATATGAAAGTCCTTTGTAAAACCCAAAGCAGTATACAAATATCAGTTATTTTTATTATTTCATATATACTTAAACAATCTTCTTAGTGCAGGAAGTATATCAAGTGTTTTCCTATTTATTGCATATGTTAAAAGAAACAGAAGTTAAAAGGGCCTTACCCAAAGTTTTATAAAACATTACAGGAAGGTCTAGGATGGTTCATATTTTCAGGATTGAAGCAAAATTGCAATGTGATAGGAACTAAATACAGTTTTTCTAAGGGCAAGCGCAAAGTACTCTGAACTAGTAGGAAAACAGATTATAACAGGGGCTGCAGAGTATAATAATTGGGATACTACTGATACGTAGTAAATTATTACTCATTGTACATAATGCTTTTATTCCAGGAATACTTCCAAGTTCAAGTGAAGCCTATTGCAGATTCTCTGGGATGGAATGATACTGGAGACCACCTCACAAAGTTATTTCTCACCTTTTAGCCACTAATATTCATTTAATATTTGTTTTTGTTTTAAGACTTTTGAAAAGTGCTTAAGGCCCTGGATTTGTGTTTGTTTGTTTTTAAGGTTACTCCGTTCCTCTGTGTTAGGGTTTGCGTGCAAGATGGGAGACAGAGAAGCCTTGGACAATGCTTCCCTGTTATTTGAGCGATGGCTAACTGGGACTGAAAGGTGATTACTCATATTGTTATGTTTAGAAGACACAACTGAGAAAAGAGTAGCTGAAATCTCTGAAACACTGTTTCTTCTTCTAGGATTCCTGTAAATCTCAGGCTTCTGGTGTATCGGTATGGGATGCAGAACTCTGGCAATGAGACTTCATGGAACTATACTCTTGAGCAATACCAGAAAACTTCATTAGCTCAAGAAAAAGAAAAACTGCTCTATGGATTAGCATCAGTAAGGAATGTTACTCTCTTGTCAAGGTAAGTTGGGCTTTTGTTTCATGTATATAAACGGTATTCAATAGTTTACGTGTCACAATCTCTTTAAGACTCTGATTAAAGTATGATGTTTTGTTGCCAAAAAAATCCATTAAAAACTATTTTCCCTGCAAGAAACAAAATATCCATGTAAGACTGGCCTAACAATAAGCAAAAAACAATAAGTAATCTCATATGAAAACATTCTGGACATAAGTAGCTTCCAGTTGTGTGCAGTGGCTCAACATTTTCACCCAAGATGCAGTCTTTTCTCGTTTTGATTTTCCATGCTCGACATGTTGGATGTCTCATGACTTCCAGACCTTGAAACATTTTGTTTTTTCACAAACATGTGTGATGGAGGTAGGACAGGAACAAAAGAGTTTCCTCACCAGGCTGTCTTTCCTCACAAGACAACAGGATAGTTGTCTCCAGTTCCCCTCATAGTCCAGAATGGGATCTCCCTTCATCATTCTGGGTCACACTCTGGGTCTACTACTTGACCATTTGCTGACTAGCATGAACTTGAATTCCTTTGGCTGATTTGAGCCAATTAGAGCTATCAGGGACTGCGGTAGAAGTCTGCCTTATCTAAGATCAAGAATATCAAATGGTATCAGAACAAAAGTGGGCTCTGTGAGTAGAGAAAGAGGAGTGTCTGCCACAAATGTATTGACACTCCACTCAGAAGGCACAAAGACTACTTGAAGCTCATCTGTGACTTGTTTCCCTCTCTGCATCTATACTCAAAATCAACTAGCTTCTTCCTTAATTCATTTTTTGCTTCTTATAGTGTCTGAGTTATTTACTTCACGTATTTAACCAACACTTATGATGTCCTTTCTATGTGTAGTTATATAGATTGTGAGAATAAAAATGAATAAAACAAAAATAAAAAGGACATCTATCCTTGAGTTACTTACAGCTTCATGGGAAAGGCAGAATGTAAATAGTAAATTACAATGAAATATCAATTTAAAAGGGCAACCAGAAACAGTTTGCTTTTACCAGGTACAGCCAATAATGTACCTTCAGCCTCTTACCTCAGGGCTATATATTAATTCTCCTGCTCTCTGCCATGACAGTTCATCAAGAACTTGATCATCTTGGCTGTGGACAGTGACTCATGCCTATAATCCCAGCACTTTGGGAGGCTGAGGCAGGAGGTTTTCTTAAGCCCAGGAGGAGTTCAAGACCAACCTGGGAAACATAGTGAGACCTCATATCTATTGAAAAAAAAAAAAAAAAAGAACTTGATCATTTTAACATTTCACAAAACATCACACTGATTCATTACTTTAATGGCAGTTTGCTGATTGTATCTGGTAAGAAAAGTAGCAGGTACTTTTAGATGCCTTTGTAAACCCTTGTGAACTAGGGGATGAAAGATAAATTGCACAAAAATTCAGGATCCCATCACTTGAGTGCAGTTTCTGGAAGTTCAGTAGTTTACAGCGTATCACAATATTCCCTCTAAAGTAAAAGAAAGTTGTTGCACTTTGAATGACATGCCACAGGAAAAGATTATTTTGGTGGGCTTGGTATGCTTTTTAAAAAATTTTGGAAGCCACATATCTCACATTTGAGTGTGTTACTTTAACCATTTACAAAGTCTTCCAGTTTCGAATAATGACCAGAGTGAAAAAGATTCTGCAGCAAGTTCAGGCTGCAGTAAGAGCTTCCTTGGAATTCTTTTCTTATTTGAAACATGTGATTGGTATGTTGTATTTTCATATAAGTAGATTTACTCATATACTGCAAGTGCAAAGAAAATGTAGGATCTTGCTTTTCTATCTGATTGTTCCCAAGAGTTCTCACACTGTCGGGTGATGAGCCAGTGGGAGGGAGAACAACTGATGTTGACTATTTGTGTCTGCCAGTCTAGTTTTTAAATACGTTGTTAAATTAGAGTTGTCATTTAAATAGTCTCTTGGAGTAAATGTTCACTCTTCTAGAGTTCCTTCCCTTCTCCATGTTCCTTCTGCATAGGGAGACATGCCACCTTTGTGGTGACAGACAAAGAGACCTCTGGTTTTTGCTGCTTTTGCCTTAAGGTGTTTACATATTTTGGTCTGGGCCGGAGTCCACTGAGTTTTCACTGATCACATTTTACCTTCTGGAGCACTATCTGTCATCCAGAGATGAAAGCTGTGGTCCCAATCCCTTGCTTCTGTTCATGAAGTACCTGGGCTGTATGTATGGTATTTTTGTTTTCCCATCAGGCCTTCCAACATCCCTACCTCTTACTGCTGAGTGAAGAAGCTGATAGGTCCCCCTAAACAGGATCCACAAGTCAAAGGAACCAGGATAATTACCTTAAACCCATTCGTATATTCACCTTATCTTGCCTACGATGTACTATCACGCTTCCATGCCATTTTGTCATAGCACAAAAGTACATGCTGAACTATAGACCTGTTCTTAAGGGGTTGTGTTTTCCAATTTCCCATGTGGCATGGACTTTGTTTAAACTTGAGTTTTCTCCAGTCCCATTTAGGGTAAATTTCTGTGTCAAGTATGCTAGGGGTCTTGATATATTAATAAAAGCATACATAATTTAGAAATACCTTTTCTCTTTGACAAAGCCTGATTCTCAAAGGCTCACAACTCAAGTTGAAGAGTGATTCCTTTGTTGTAGTTATTTCTCATAGTCTCCTAATGATATACATTAATTGAGCCAATGGGTAGGATGCCATGAGGCAGCAAGACTTGAGTAACATGAAACTATATCTAATCTATCAGTGGTAGACATCCAGTTTTGAGGTTCCCTTTTCACAGTGAATAAAATATGTGCTGACCTTATGTGGAAACACTTTTTCAATACAATATACACTTAAAAGGTCTTGGGCTAGAAATGCTACTCTAGGTATAGCCATGGTATAAAATTAAACCTATCCATTTAGTCATTTAATTTATCTTGTACTTATTTGTGTTCTTAATTATTGCCAACTAATATAACCATATAGGCTACATTAGAGGATTGTTTCTTACAATTTAGGGAAGAACAAACAAGTTTTAACTGCTTTCCTATAGAATATAAGAGCATAAATACATTCTCTTAATTTACTGGCTTCTTTTTAAAAATCCAGTGGCATAATAGGTACGTGTACTCTATTGAATAAATGCTGTTTTAAAATATTAATGGTTAAAAATCTGTGTTTTAAAATTGTTTTGGTACTTCTAAAATAATTTAATTTTTAAATGTTTTTATAGTTTACATTCTACTGGTCCTTAAAATCGTAGGTTGCTCTTTAACAACAGTTAAACATATCAGAAATGTTTAAGTTGTCTTTCATCATTTGTCATATTTAATTCACTTTATCAGTTGATACCTCAAGAATTAAATTGCTGGCTTGAAAACTATTTTACATTGGAATTTAGCTAAGGGTGAACATTAAAAGTTCATGTTGAATTGTTTTTCTGTTTGGCTTCTCTTAGGTATTTGGATTTGCTCAAGGACACAAACCTTATTAAAACTCAGGATGTGTTTACAGTCATTCGATATATCTCATATAACAGCTATGGGAAGAACATGGCCTGGAATTGGATACAACTCAACTGGGACTATCTAGTTGACAGGTGGGATGATCAGATAATGGCCTGCTCTTCTCTTTGTTTCATACTATCTACAGATTCCTTCATTTTTCTTTGGGCCACCATCTCCGACATGTATACAGTATCTAAAATAGTATATTATTAGAGGTAAAGGTTCATGGTATTGTCCTTCCAGGGAAGCAATGTACTAGTTAATTTTAAGAACAATTTTTTTTTCCCCTGGAAATTACTGTTTCAATTGACCTATAGGATTCTGAGATTTGGAACACTAAATTGCATCATTTTTAGTTTGGTTAAAACAAGTTAATATAATTCTGCCTGTTGTGCTGGTACCTAGCATAATGCCAGGCACATATTTAGTTCTCAATTAATATTTGATGAAAACTAGGTAAAAATTATTGGACCTGGGTTCCAATTAGAGTTCTATATCATACTGGGCTTATACGGGTGATAACTATCACCTATCCTAACCAGATAATGAAACTTCAGGTATTTTGAATGGTTCTTAAAAGGGGATTACATTTTGTAGGCAAACAGCAGTTTAAAAATGGGAAATAGCAAGGGCAAGAGAAGAGCAAAATCAGTGAAAGAGATGCTTTTCCAAACTTCATATTTCTTCAGCCCTGTGCAGAAGAAATATTGCTGCTCTTGGTTATGATCTTCTAAATATAATGCTCAATTTCCATCCAAAGGCAGTTCTTTGGAAGAGTATAAAATAGAATACAGAATAAATGTATGTCCCGAATAAACATATAAACATTGATGAAAAGACCTTTGCCATCTGTAATCCCTACATTAGGAAATAGCCTCTGTTATCTCCTCTTAATCTCTCCTGTCAGTCCAGCGGCTCTGCCTCATTGATAATGACTGCCTTATGAGAAATACCAACTACAATGATAACTTCTAATTATTTTCTCTTTTCTACCCTACATCTTACCAGAGTGCTATTATGTCCATTTACATTTCTTTTTTTCTTGAGATCCAGATTCTATCTCTAACTCCCAACCAAAATACACTACATTGCTTCTGTCTCTTTGTGATAAATTTTTACCTTTTCTATTCTTGTAACTATTGAGTGTCACTGCTATTCCATCTCTATGAAGGTTGGTTGGTGTGCATGTGAGTGTGTGTGTGTGTGTGTGTGTGTGTGTGCATGCACACATATGCATTGTTCATCTTTTATGATTGTTTAAATGAAATGCTTAATTTAGAATGAATGAATCTACCTATTAAAAATGTTATTATCTAGATGTAACAATTTATATCATGCAAATTAATACCCTCCATTTTGAAAGAAATATGGCTAGTGATACCTACTGCATGTTTTATTTTAATTGAAAAGATCATAAAACTATCTCTTTTCTATGGTGTATGGTGCAAGAAACCTATATAGATAAAGCACAAAAGTTACTTTTGAGTTATTATGAAAAGATAAGTAAATAATATTTTATTTTGCATAGTAAAATGGTCATTCACTTATTGTTTATTAAATAAATATTTCTTAAGGCTTATTTGAATAGCTCTGCTGTGATTTATTTCAAAAAAAATGATTTTTTCATTTTTAAAAATTAGTTGTTACACTTCAAGAAAATTAAGTAGAAAAAAATAGTTTTTACTTTGTCATAAAGGTCATATACATCTGGCCTTAAAATAAATGTATTACATCTGATAAACTGATTATTTTTCAAGGGAAAAAATAAAGATAAACTATTTCCAGAAGTACTCCAAAACTCTTGCCCAAGGCTTTTGGTATTTCTTCATAGTCTAATAAACTATTTCTCATATTATTTCAAATGGCCCCAAACATGAAATTACATAATAACCACATGGCTAACACACACAAACAGCCAATATTAATCATACTTGGCTTGAATAAACAGAATTTCTCTATAAAAAATATATTTAAAAAATGAAACAAAAATGAGCCAAACTTTATCCAAATATTTCCAAACACTTGAACATTTTCCAAATTTCAGGATGTGTAGTTTTATGATCTCCATTTCTGAATAATTTATTGTCATCCTAAAATAAATAAGCTTCTATTTAAATAAATAAAACTTTTCTCATGTTATTTTTATGACAACTGATGGCCACACTACTAATGTCTTTGCCAATTTGAAACTTAACCACAAAGTTCCAAAGATACTTCAGAAATTATTCTTTGCTTTTGTTTCTTCCAATAAACACGTAGATGAAACCATGAATTTGAGTTGACCCAATAAATCAATAATGTGGTGTGATTTTAGTTCATGATGGTAAATGAAAAGTTAAGTCAATAGGACATAATTGAAACCCTTCAAATACTACATCATAAACAATTTAATAAGCACTTAAAAAGTTTTGTGTGTATCAAAATTATTTCTTTTGGATAACGCAATAATACTTGTATAAATATTAAATCCAAGAGGACAATGTTTATATAATTTTTTCAAATAATTTAAAATATAGCAAATCCTTATTTTAGTTTTTAAAAATGACCAATATAATAAACATACAGTATATTTTCCCTTATTTTCTATACTTTACATGATACCGGTTTCCTGGGATGTACATAATTTGTTTTGGCATTTCTGGTATTTAAACAAGTAGTTGCAGTTTTCATTCAGTATATTTCACTGCTAGTTTTTAAAGATGTCCTTTCAACAAAACAGAAAGAAAAATTACAGAAATTATGTCACTGAAAAACATTGTTTTATTAGCTGCAATTAGCAGACTTTCTTTGAATCTATAGAATCTCATTGAAGCAACTCAGTGTGATTTGCTTTTTTTAATTCCTATTTTCTTATTGTGAAACTGATCTTTGCTTAGGCAGCTTGATATAGGTCATAACCCCCACATGCCAGCTACTAATAAAACTTTTTGAAAAAAGAATAAATAGCCTATATTTAAATTTCTGTACCAGTAGGAAGATGAATAGAGCATTAGGATAATGATACTAGAGGTGTTCTGCTGTAACGGAAACATAGAAAGGCAGCTACTGTAAGGACTTGTGTGGGCAATTACTTTTCACTACAGTTAGATTCCTGAAGTGAGTGGTGCAAATTGTTAGTGTGGTTCTGCTTTGTGGGGACAGGCCAGTATCCTATTTGCATGGCTGAAGCCAAATCATTGGTATGTCCATGTTCTAGCTTGGGGGAACAGGAGTAAAAATCCAACAAGTTTAGGCAAGCAATTTTCCTTTATTTAAGGAAGGAGGCTGCAGTTGAACATTGTGCTATGTCCTGTTGGTAAGAATTGGGTTACCTGTGGACACCTAGCTATGAGAGAGCCTAAGAAACACAGTCTCTAGCTGGGTGCTCATATGTGCACAAAAAGAACAGATTTGGGGACTACAACAAGCAGTATTCCACATTTGAGAAAGTTGTGTCAATTTGTCTACAAAAAGAAGTGCAGAATTTACTAAGAATTTATCATGAATAGAATGATTTTAAGTAAAATGGGTTTTCTTACTGTGTTTTCCGTACTTTGAAAATTACTTTTAAAAACTATGAAATAAAAAGGTAACATCTGAATTTAGAGAAAATATGTAACATTCTGAGCACTTACACTTCCTTTTACTCTAAATTTCTCTCCAGATATACACTCAATGACCGAAACCTTGGCCGAATTGTCACAATAGCAGAGCCATTCAACACTGAAATGCAACTGTGGCAGGTATAAAGATAAATTCCTCTGCATTTGTCCAAAATTCCTCTGCATTTGTCCAAGAAGGAACAGAATAAAACTTGTTTTTTTTTTTTCAAATTTTACTTTAAGTTCCGGGATACATGTGCAGAACATGCAGGTTTGTTACATAGGTATACATATGCCATGGTGGTTTGCTGCACCTATCAACCCGTCATCTAGGTTTTAAGTCCTGTATGCATTAGGTATTTGTCCTAATGCTCTCCCTCCCCTTTACCCCCTTACCCCTGGACAAGCCCCAGTGTGTGTTGTTCACCTCCCTGCGTCCATGTGTTCTCATTGTTTAACTCCCACTTATGAGTGAGAACATGTGGTGTTAGGTTTTCTGTTCCTGTGTAAATTTGCTGAGGATGATGGGTTCCAGCTTCATCCATGTCCCTGCAAAGGACATGAACTCATTCTTTCTTACAGCTGCATAGTATTCCATGGTGTATGTGTGCCACATTTTCTTTATCCAGTCTATCATTGATGGGCATCTTTGCTATTGTAAATAGTAAATAGTGCTGCAATAAACATACATTTGCATATGTCTTTATAGTAGAATAATTTATAGTCCTTTGGGTATATATCCAGTAATGGGATAGAATGAAACTATTTTTCCAAACAGAAATGATATTTTCTCAATTCAAATCATGGAAGACAATGAGGAAGAAAGAATTATTTTTGGTTTTGTGTTTTTAAATTGTATATATTAAGGTATAAAACATGTTTTTATTTATCTTGGTAAGTATACATAGCAAATTGAGAAATAATTCTTGTTTCTAGTAAAATATACACCTATTTTTTTTTTCTAAATGCAAAACAATTCAAAGGACCTCTAAGAAAGTTTGAAAGCTGAGAAAGTTGAGGCCGGGACATTGAGAAGGCCACACTAGACAGTTTAGTTCACAAAAGCATGGGCAGAAGGTTGCGCCTTTCCTGTAAACGTAACTCTGGAACAAGTTGGTCAAGATTTGATTCCATTCACAATTCATAGTTTTGCAATTTCAAAACTAATCCCAAATCTGTCAGGTTTCAAATATCTCAAGTCCAAAGGAGGAAAAATGTCTATCAATGTTGAACAAGTTAGAGATTGTGTGAAGTTTTGATATCTGCATGTTAGATATTGAAATGCTAAGAGTTTTCTGTATGTTAAAAAAAACCAAATTATTCTAATTTTATAGAAAATAATTCTAGTATGCTGAGTTTGGGGTAGGGTTTTGGAGGTCAGAGGTGGGACAGCACTAATTTTAACAAAGGCTTTTTTTTTTTTTTTCTTTTTTAAATGAATTCTTAATAAGTGAACTGAAAGTCCATTACAGACTCCTGGAGTGAAAGGCTAAGCAAAACCGTCACTTCATAGGTCAGATTTTCCAGGGAACACCTTGGGGTATCCATGGAAAACAGAGAATGCAGCAGAAACAGAAAAGGGCATGCTAGCATTGACATGCTGCCATCCTTCCCTAAAATGTCAGAGCCTATTTTGGCTTGACATGCTGAGGGGTTCCAAAAAGCTGTAGGTAACAATTGCTAATCTGAGAGATGGGTGCCAAGAGGTGTAGCTCGATGTTATGCAGTGATACTGAATTTCTAGGTAAGAAGGAAGCAAATCCAGTTTGTGAATGAAATTCTTGAAGACTCATTTGGCTGTAAATGATAATTTTAATTACTCCCTTCTCTTTTTTAGATGGAGAGCTTTTTTGCAAAATATCCACAAGCTGGAGCAGGAGAAAAACCTAGGGAGCAAGTGCTGGAAACAGTGAAAAACAACATCGAGTGGCTAAAACAACATAGAAACACCATAAGAGACTGGTTTTTTGATTCAATTGCAAATAGTTAATGTGTTCAAATGTTACAGTTTAATTTTGTGAATCTGTTGTTTCTCTTACAAGCATGATGGAGGAAGCCTTATAAACAGATATTGCTTTTACTAAGCACTGTGTTTATATGTCTTGCAAAGCCTTTAAATTGTTCCTCTTTGTTTATGAAGAAAGATACTAATAGAGTATTTAATATACTCAGGGATTTCTTCTAAGTGTACTTCATAGGAGATTTCTTTACAAACTGAAGATAATTTAATAGTCATTTTAATATCTTTAAATATCATTCTTTGTATCTTAAATCTGTGAAGTAGAACAATTTGGTCTTAGCTTTACATTTTTAGTACCAAAGAAACACCACTTAATCTTCTCTCTTGATTGATTTTTAAAGTTTAAATACCAGTACTTGAGGGACCAATATTACCATCTTAATCTTTATTTTATTATTCAGAATTACAAAGACCTAATATCGTTTTATTCACATATGTCTTACTACTTTAAATCCTACCAACATAACCTGGGCTTAAGTTTTACTTGAGGAGCACATGAATTAGCCAAAAGCAAGGCTGACTGTTGCCTTTGCTCTTATAAAATCAACAAGAGAACTCTCCTCTCCTTTTAAAAATAAATCTAAATGATTACCTTGAAAAAGTATTGTTTTCCAGTGTCACTTTACTCTTGAATAAAAATGACTGCAGTGTTCCCCAAATAATTGAACACATTACAAATATGATTCAAGAATCTGGCATTTTTCATGCCTGGTACTCTTTTATCTTGCTCCATTCCTTACAAAGCTCCTTCAAATATGCTATGAAATTAGAGGGTATATAGTGCTTAACTCTGCTCCATGGATTTTAGAGGAAAAAAGCTAAATAATTGGAAACTGTTCAGGAAAGAGAGAAGGCAGATTATTTCTTAAAACTAAATGGAATTAGAATTTAGCTTTGACCTCACCTAGCATTCTAAGTGTGAAAATGGGGAGACCTGTGGGCATCCCCAGCATGACTCTGCATATCTGAGCATGTGTCTCCTTATAGATCAATTTTATGTATAAACCCTTAGATCCTAATCCATACAGAATGGCACTGATCAAATTTATATGCATGACTTGATCAAATACATCAATTTCATAGAAGCTGGTAGCAAGAATATGTTTAATATGGCACATGATACCTCATAGATCCATAATGTAAGTCCAATAGGCAGAAAATATAGTAAATTACCATGTTTCAATCTGCTGTATCTAGAAAATCTAAATTTATTTGGAACTTTCAAAAATGTAAGGTAATTTAGAATCAGCTTGATAAGAATCAAAGCATATGGAAACAAAATCTTAGTTTTAACTTTATTTATACAGTAATGTGTCCTAATCATGTACTCTGAAACTTTATAAACTTTCCTATTGCTGTTTCATAATTATCACTTCTAAATCCATACAGCCAATAAATTCAAATGTAGACTGGGTGGCAGGTGGCAGATATAAAAGAAATTTCCAGACCAAAAAAAAATAAATATTATTTTAAATTATTTTAGAAGCAAAAAGATATTAACATCATAACTTATCAGAAAACCTCACTATCCTCTTGAGACTTAACTTCAAATTCTGACCACAATCAGAACTAGCACTTGAAGTCTATATACTGTTTCAAGTGGACATATTAAATGAAGTCAGATGGTTTATCCTTCTGTTTTATGAAACAAAGACATTTTAAAAGAAAAATATTAGTTTAAGGGGGTGGTATATAAAACAGATTTCAACTTGCTTACAAGACATTCTATTTCATGCCTTTGCCTTTTGTTGTTCTGTTTTATTCTATTTTAAGCATTAAAACTGAAGACAAATCATTTAGTTCTTGTCACTCCACATGCAAAAAGCGATCTATACTTTCTCATAATAAGTCCACTAGACCAGCAGGTCCTTCTCAAACAATATCTATTTTTTAAAAGGCTGATGCCTAATAGATGGATCTATGCCTAGCATAGTTTACTACTTTGCTTGCTTGGTCTAGTGCAGTATTCACAGGGGACAAAAAATTTAATGTGATGTTTTCAAAATGAAGCCACAGTAAATTTAAAGAATTAATTTTAACTGAAAAAAATTTAACCATCTAATTTCAAGACTTAATGGGAAAATATGGGAAGTGAGGCTATGTAGCAAAAACCAAGGCCAGTATCACTGACTCCCCTCTAGACAGCCTACTCCTATATTCTAGATCATTGCTATGTACCCACATAATTATACATTAGGAGTTTAAATAATAAAACATAGATGCAAAACTGATGGGCAAGAAAGGTTTGGGAAGCAGGGATGAGATGTATACTTGAGTTGAAGGCAATGGTACTCCCATGGTTTACCCTCCAAGTTGGTGAAGTGTTAGTTCAAAAATAGAAAATACAGAGTACGGGCAAAAATCTAGAACAGTAATTCTGAAAGGGGATTGGAGGATGAGAAGGGAATAGAAAGGAGGAGATTGAAATTACCAGTGGAGCTTTCTAAAACATGGCTAGCTAATCATCATCATCAAACTTTTTTTTTTTGCCAAGTATTGTTATAAACACTAGCACTCCACATATATTAATTTTTATGTTTAGTTTTTACAAAACCTCTATAAAGTAGATATTGTTATTGTTCTTATTTTAGAGTGGAGAAACTGAGATGGAGAAGTTACAGAACTTGCACGAGGCTATAAAAGTTGTATCTGGCACTAGCCCATATTTGAACCCAGGCAGTTTATCAGTCTAATCCATATTTAATCTGTATTAGAGTAAAAAATATGCTTTTGAAATCAGAGTGACCTGGGTTTGAATATCAACTACCTGGTAGTTGAGTGCCTTTAACCTCTCCATTGCTGTTTCATCTATAAAGTCAGGATCAAAATAGCAGCCACCTCAATTGTGGTTGTGAAGATTAAATACAAAAATGCATGTAAAGGACATATGTATAGGAAATAACAATCACTCAATAAACATGAGCTCTTATTATTGTTACTGTTATATCTCCCAGTCCCTATTTAAGACAATAGTTTGAAGAATAAAATAAACTTTGGTTCAGGAATAGCCAAACCTAAGCAACTGAAGGCATTAAGGTTAGGCAATGTGTTAGCCTGTGTTACAGTTCATAAATAGTAATTGTCTCTAAAAGAAGATTCTATATTCTACCCCATTGTATTCTACCCCAAAGCAAGTCACATGGTATGTGACTTGCTTTGGCCAGTGAGACAGAGCGAAAATTATGTATGCCAATTTCAGGCAGAAATGTTCAGAACCAGCACTTGGTTTGCCATGTTTGTGTTTCTTCTGTTCCTAGATGCAGCAGTATCCCAGATAGAGGCTGCATTATGAGCCTGAATTCCAAGATGAAAACAATATGGAATAGAACTTAGCCAGCATAGAGTACACATGTACTGTGAATGAGAAATACTCCTTTGTTATTTAAATCACTGAGACTTTGAGATTGTTTGTTACTTCAGCATAATCTAGCCTCATATAAACATCAAACTAATATACTCCTTTGCCATAGTCATTTATTTCCTGTTCTTTCTCCTTCTCCTCCCTCTGTTTCAGGGTTTAGCAAACTTTTGCCTGCCTGTTTTTGTAAGGCCAGAAAGCTAAACATCGTTTTACATTTTTAGGTAGTTTTAAAAAATCAAAAGGAGAATAATAGTTCATGATGTAAAAATTATATAAAATTTGGCTGGGCATGGTGGCTCCCGCCTGTAATCCCAGCACTTTGGGAGGCTGAGGTGGGTGGATAACCTGAGGTCAGGAGTTCGAGACCAGCCTGACTAACATGGAGAAACACCGTCTCTACAAAAAATATAAAATTAGCCAGGTGTGGTGGTTCATGCCTGTAATCCCAGCTACTTGGGAGGCTAAGGCAGGAGAATCACTTGAACCTGGGAGGTGGAGATTGCAGTGAGCCAAGATCACGTCATTACATTCCAGCCTTGGCAACAAGAGTGAAACTCTGTTTAAAAAAAAAAAAAAAAAAAAAAATTATATAAAATTTAAATAAATGTCAACATCCTTAAATAAAGTTTTATTGGAACACACCATAAACATTCATTTATGTATTGATTATGGCTGCTTTTCCTGCTACAAAAGCAGTGCTGAGTAATTGCAATAGAAATTTGATGGCCCACAAGGGCTAAAATATTCACCATCTGGCCCATTACAGAAAGTTTGTTTACCCCTGCTGGATATCATCTTTATTCCTTCCATCCTTTTGCATTCAATTCTCTTTTTTTGATAGAATTTGTTCTGTTGCTCAGGTTGGAATGCAGTGGCAAGATCATGGCTCACCACAGTCTTGATCTCCTGGGCCTAAGAGACCCTCCTGCCTCAGCCTCCCAAGTAGCTGAGACCACAAGAATATGCCACCACGCCAGGCTAATTTTTTGTAGAGACAAGGTCTCCCTTTGTTACCCAGACTGGTTTCAAACTCCTGATCTCAAGCAATCTCCTGCCTCAGCCTCCCAAAGTTCTTTTTTTTCCTTCTTTTTCCATACTCTAAACCGGAGTTTCTCAACCTGAACACAATTCACTTTTGGGGCCTGACAATTTTTTAAGGCTATTCTGTACATGATAAAACATTTAGCAGCATCCTTGATCTTTATTCTGTAGTGGCCAGTAACACCTCCTCCAAACAAAAATGTCTCCAGACATTGCCAAATGTCCTCTTGGGGGGCCAAATAGCTTTAGTTAAGAATCACCCCTAATCCTAAACTTGTCAATAGAAGCCGCAGGCATTATTTAGGCAACCTTAATGATAAGAGAATGCTACTGACTTAAGGCAGTCCTACCTAAGGTTACAGAAATCAAGGGACCAAAAATGGTTAAGGAAAGGAGCAATAATAAAGAGAATGCTAGCATAAGTCAGGGTTCTCCAGAGAACTAGAACCAATAGCAGCTATATCTATACATAATTTATATGTGTAAATGGAGATTTATTTTATTTACATACAAAAGGAGATGTGTAAGACATAAAAAGGAATTTTATTATGAAGAATTGGTTCATGTGAAAATGGAGACTGAGAAGTCCCACAATCTGCCATCTGCAAGCTGGAGATCTCAGAAAGCCAATGGTGGAATTCAGCCTAAGTCTGAAGGCCTGAGAACCAGAGAAGTCAGTGGTGTAAATTCCAGTTCAAAGGCAGGAAAAGATGAGATGAACTCTCCCAAGTTAAGCAGTTACACAGAAAAAAAGGGGGACAGGGATGGGCAAATTCCTCCTTCCTCCACCTTTTGTTCTATTCAGTCCCCTAAAAGATTGGATGTTGGATGGTGTCCACCCATACTGGTGAGTACAATCTACTTTACTGAGTCCCCTGACTCAAATGCTGATCTCATCGAGAAACTTCCTTACAGTTAGACCCAGATATAATGTTTTATCTGGGCACACTGTGGCCCAGTCGAGTTGACGTATGAAACTAATAATTACAACTGAACAAAGTACTCATTCATTCATTCAAGTAACTAATATTTATAAAGTTTCTGATACATAATAAACCCTATTTTAGGTACTGGTTGTCCTACATTGGTAAGTGGATTTACAAAACAGTTGGAAAGAAGAACTAAGTTAAGAGATTAATGGGATAGGATGAGACAAATGGAGCAAGAAGAATGTCGACTAACTTCAGCAGTTGACAATATTTTCACCTGATATTCCGCAAGAGAGCCCTTACATATTAACCTTTGCCATATACATAAAGAAAATGTCTATGACCTAATGACAATTTAGATGTAAAGATCTGCTAGACATTGTCTACTGGCACTGGGCCGTCATTTCTCCCACCTTCTATATCCTGTCCTCCTTTATTGCAGGGCTGGGATGCTAAAGACTACACTCCCCACGCTTCCACATGATTTAAGTTCCACTGATGATGTGCAGTTGTATGAGATTTGGAAGGAAATGAGAGAAGAGGCTATTCTGCTTTCCATGACAGTGCAGGGGGAAACAATGTTGAGGGTAGACATGAATTGGCAGCCTCTAAACTCTGTCCTTGTCTATTTACTAAAACTCTGCAGTGCAGGGAAGCACAAATATATTCTCATAGTGTCCTCATTTCTGCGTGATCTTAGCAGTTTTTAATGTCTGGATCAGAAAGGCGGAGATATGCCTCCTTTAACCCAGAAGGCTGGCATGTGTCCTCTAATTTCTATTCCTCAAGTCCTTCTAATGACATGTAATGGCCTAATCTCCTGAAATAATCCATTTCTGCTTGGAATATCTTGAGGAGTTCCTGAACTGGCACCTGAATTATAAAAAAATGGAACTACAGATTTTATTTTGGTTTATATTTTCATTTAACTCTAAGTTCCTTTCTTGCCCGTTGCCTTTAGCATATAAAAAACTGCTAGCAGGATCTTTTGCTTGGCACAGACTGATGGGCTCGACTGACCCTCAGAGAGTCCACTTCAGCCCTGATAATTTTAAGAATATTAGAGAAATTATTACATGTAGCATTTGGAACAGTTTATTTCCTGTGGTAAAGGGGAAAGAGCTGGAGCAATGTATTTCTCTTTTGTGTTAGGAAACATAGATCTATTAAAATGCACCATTGATAAAACCAACAAGATTGACTTCCCCAGTTCCTCCTCACATGTTAAATGTAGAGTTACCAAATGGTATAGCAATTCCACTCCTAAGAATGTACCCAAGAAAAGTGCTAGCCTATGTCCACACAAAAACATATACATAAATGTCTACAAAAATCATTAATCAATTAACCAAAAAGTTAAATGAAAATAATCCAAATGTCCATCAACTGATGAATGAATAAACCAAAGATGGTATAGCCATAAATGGAATATTATTCAGTCATAAAGAATGACATAATGACACTTACTTTAACAGGAATGAACCTCGAAAATATGCTAAGTGAAAGAAGCTATTCACAAAAGGCCACATATTATATGAGTCTATTTATATGAAATGTCCTGAATAGGCAAATCTATAGAGACAGAAAGTAGATTAGTGGGTGTCAGGGGCTTGGAAAAGGAATAGAGGGAGAGACTGCTAACACTTTTTTTTTTCTGAGGTGATAAAAATGTTCTAAAATTAGATAACTGTGATGGTTGTACAACTCGTAAATATACCACATCCCACTGAACTGTACACTTAAAGAGGGCAAATTTTACACCATATGAATATAACTACCATGTTTATCTTTCAGTAAAGCTATTGTTTAAAAACTTATCTTTCCTCCTGGGAGCTTCACTAAAATAAATCATAGAGTAGCACTGGCTCAGGAGGAAGTCTTATAGTCCCTGCAACAGATAGTGAAAATTTTCCTTCTGTGAAGAAGCTAATGAAGTTTGTCTCCTTAAAATTGCTTCTACTTTCAGATTTAAGAATTTGCATTGATTCTGAAAAATCTTTATATTTTTATTCAAAGATAAAATCTGTTCTTATATTGCATTCTTCATTATCAGGATTCCATGTGATCTTGGTAGAACTAAAAATCATAGAGCTTCATTTTTCCCTACCTCACACCGTAATATCCCATCCTGTAATCACAGTAGTAAGTTCAGGAGTATTCACTTGATCCAAGCAGGGCAAATTAATGTATTTATTCCAGGGTTATGGCACATAACTATTAGGGCAGAGAAGTTTCTCTTTCTGCTTGGGTTACTAATCTAGGAGATACCTGGAGTTGTTGCTGGTCATTTTACTATTACATGGAGAGAAACTAAGCAGAAAAAACCTGAGATAAGAGAGGAAGGATACAGAGGCCTGACAACATTATTTGGTACCCTAAATGTATTTAATAGCTACCTGTATATAGACATCCCCTAGATCTTTGAAATAAATGTGTAAGTATCAATGTGTGAGCTAGTTTACATGAAAAGAGCCCCCACAATATAATATTTCTTTACATAGCCCCAAGAAAAATTTAAGCTAGGTGAGAATGTTATGGGGAAATAAATTTTTAAGACTAACAGAAAGAACTAGTAAGTATTATTGAAAAAAAATGAAGGAAGGAAGGAAGAAAGGAAGGAAGGGAGGGAGGGAGGAAGGAAAGGAAGGGCAGAAGAGAGGGAAGAAGAGAGGAAGGAAGGGAAAATGAAGGAAAGATGGAAGAAAAGATGCAAGTGAGGCAATACTTTAGTTGAAAAGGAAAGGAAGATAATAAAATTGTCATAATTATTACCATATATCAGCATGTAAATGAAAGGAATCTCATTTTTTTTTCCAATAATTTACTTCCCAAAGGGTATAATGACAGGAATTTTATTTTTCCATTTGAAAATTTAAAACTTTAAAAATTAAACAGTGGTCCTAGTAACTGAGACCAATGTTATATGCATTATTATTAAAATAAAGGCAGTCAATTATTGAAATTCTATGTCCATGTTAAATACAATGCAAACTCTCCCCTCTCACCCATAAACTGAGACTAGTAATTGGGAAAGAAGCTAAACTAAACAAAGAAAAAATAAAAACAAAATGAAGCAGGATAAAACGCATGGCTTAAAGGATACTGGTTTGTTAATTTAATCATGTGTCATATTAAATTATGCATTTTTAAATGCTTAGGGAACTTTTAAATTTTTGTGACAAGCAGATTTTTAAAAATTTTATAGTGTATTACTTTTCTACAAGATGGAAAAAGGCTGTCAACTGCAAAGCCTCACTCTGTATTCTTAAATCCTCAGCCTCTTCTGGAATGTACATACTTGTCTAATTAAAAGAACATGATCTTGTAATATTCTAAGATGGGATATGGTCCAGAGTGGGGGATTAGAGCAACCTAGTTTTTAGGGAATACTCATAACTCTTTTATTGTTTTCTATACCTATAACTTATATAACCAATATTCCTCTCAACCAAAGCATTGCTCTCTTTATTTTTCTGAATCTAATACTTTCTTTTCAACATAAAAATGATAATTAATAAATGAGAATGTTCCTAACAGACATGTATACAACTTTGCAGCCAGTCACAGCTTAATACACATTCTTGTTGAGTGCACAGACAATATTGTTCATCTGTGGCCAGGTTCCATCCTTCTTCAAGTTCACATAGCATTGCACTAGAAAGTCTACCTTCTCTTTCTCATGTTATCAATGTTCCCTTCTATACTAGATTCTTTCTATCAGTAGAAAAACATGCTAGTATTACCCTAAAATGAAAAAAAAAAAGTCTCATAACCCTGTTTCTCTTTCCATGTCTCTCTCCACTGAAAATTTCCTCTCAGTAGTTGTTTTTGCTCATCTAAAATTTCACTCTTCTGCCCATTCTAATCAGACATTCATCCCCACTCTTCCACTAACACTGTGCTTGCTGAAGTCACCTTTCTAAATTCAATAGTCTGTTCTCAAGCCAATTCTACAGAAAGCCAAAATAATGTCTAAGTACAGCTTCACTTGATAACTGGCTAAGTCTAAAGTTAGATTTTAGAATATCTAAAAAATTAAATGAACTATATTCTTCCAAAAATCTCTCTAAAATACTCAATTGAATGTTGGTAAGTTTCATGAAAAATAAGTGAGTTTGAGTTCAGATGTTCTCTATTACTACTATAACAGTCAGGTGAACTGGGGGAAATGTTGACATATTCTTATGAAAGTTGACAGGCAGCTATCTCAATAAAATCCACTTCAAAAGTTGAACCATTGTGCAAAGGTAAGGTTTTCTTACATCAATAATTTTGCATGCATGTACTCTAACACACAGGCAAAAGTATTAAGTTCCCCAAAATTACAGGATGCAGAACATGGCTCCAGTTGTTTTAGTCTATAAAAGGTTTTAAGAATATATTGTCAAACTTCCTCCTTAGCCATCTCCCCTTGGAGAAAAAAAAATACAAAAGAACTCTTGATAAAGTAACATAAAATCTATAACTTTAATCAATACATGTTTGAAATTAACACTTGAAAATAAATTGAACATGTATTACAATTGAAAGGATCTATGTCAAAATTATAACAATGATTATGCCTGAGTGATATAACTGGTTCTTATACAAAGAGTTAAAGGTTTAAGTCTTAGGATCAATAAAAGCTCAAATGAATGTATGCTTTTAGTGAGAGATTTATGCACAACATGATTATGAAGAGAATAATTTTTCAGAAAAGTTTGAAGTTGAAGTGTATCAAGAAGAAAGTTATAAAAATTTAGACAAAATGCCTGGTAAACTGATGAAAGCTTCAAGATGGGGGAATTGATCTGCCCAGCCTGTCACAGCCATCAACAACACCAGAGCAGACCTCTGGAGTCCAAGAGGATTGTCTCACCACTGCTACTGATATCACTCACACTGTGCCCACTGCCCAGGGGCTCAAGAACCTGCCCATCTGCCTGGCCCAGTGCTGCCATTCCTGGTGTCTAAGCAAGCCACTTGGAGGCCCAATAATTGGCTTGCTAGGATCCACTAATACCAGTGCTAGCACACACCACACTGAAACCCAAAGACAGACATGTTCAGCCCATTGCTGCCACCACTGGGACCCAAAAACTGGCCTACCTGGTGTCCCACTCCCCAGCAGAACTTACCTCCACTAATAATTGCACCCTAAGCCACTGAGGAAATCACAGACACCAATGACACTGTTTACAGCCAAAGAAATCATATGGAGACTACACTAGTGCACGTACTCGGAACCAAAGCCAAAGCACGCTACACGACCAACGCCATAGATCCATCTTCAAAGAAAAGTCCTTCCCTGGAAAAGCAAATTCAAATAATTGGAATAAGTGACTCTTACATCAGATGCACAAATATCAAAATATGGACACAGGAAACATGAAAAAGCAAAAAAAAGACATCCCCCCAAAATAATTAGCCAGCAACAGATTTCAGCAAAAAATCTCAGTGAGATACAAGAGAATATTGAAAAACGATTTTCACAAAATCAGAAAAACAATTTAGGATAAGAATGAGAAATTTACCAAAGAGAGAGAGAGAGAGAGAGAGAGAGAGAGAGAGAGATCATAATAAAGAACCACACAGAAATTATGAAACCAAAGAATTAATGGAATGAAATACAAAACACATTCCAGAGCTTTAACAATAGACTAGATCAAGAGGAAGAAAGACTCTCACAAATTGGAGGCAGGTCTTTTGAAATAATCTAGTCAGACAAAAATATAGAAAGAAAGAAGAAGAAAATGAGCAAAGCCTAAGTGACATATAGGACACAATAAAGTGACCACATACTTGAATTTTCAGATGGAAAAAAAAAAACAAAAAAACACAAAAGCATTAGAAAACCCATTTAATAAAATAATAGATGAAAACTTTTCAGGTCTAGCAGGAGATTTAGACATCCAGATACAAGAGGCTCAAAGATCCTCAAAGAGATACAATTCAAAAAGATTTTCTCTGTAGGCCATTATAGTGCGACTGCCGTAAGTCATAGGCAAAGGGAAAATTCCAAAAAGAGCAAGAGGAAAGCATCCAGTCACTTATAAAGGAATCCCCATCAGACTAATGGAAAATTTCTCAGCAGAAACCTTACAGGCTAGGAGAGAATGGGATGATATATTCAGTGTAGAAAGAAAAAACTGCTGGCTAAGTATACAATACCCAGCAAAGTTATCCTTCATAAATGAACAACAAGGTGAAGAGACAACCTGGGAATGGCAGAAAATATTCGCAAACTATTCATCCAACAGGGAACAAATGTCCAGAATATACAAGCAACTGCAACAGTAAAAAACTAAATAATCCCATTAAAAAGTGGGCAAAGGACATGAATAAACATTTTTCAAAAGAAAACATACAAATGGTCAATAAGTGTATGAAAAAATGCTCAACATCATGAATCATCAGGGAAATGAAAACCAAAACCCACAATGAGATATCATCATATCTCAGAGTGCCTATAATTAAAAAGCCAAACGATAACAGATGCTGGCAAGGATGTGGAGAAAAGGGAACTCTGATACACTGTCGGAAGGAATGTTAATTAGTACTGCCACTATGGAAAACAGTATGGAGATTGATCAAAAAACGAAAAATAGAACTACCCTTTGATCCAGTAATCCCAATACTGGGCATTTATTCAAAGGAAAAGAAATCAGTATATGAAAGGGACACCTGCACTTGCAGGTTTACTGCACCACTATTCACAATAGCAAAGACATGGAATCAACCTAAGTGTCCATCAATAGATGAATGGATAAAAACATATGGCATATATATACAATGGAGTACTATTTAACCAAAAAAAAAAAAGAATGGATCCTTTTATTTGCAACAAAATGGATGGAAGTGGAGGTCAATTATGTTCAGCAGAGAAATAAGGCAGGTTCAGAAATATAAATTTCACCTGTGCTCACTCATATGTTGTAGCTAAAGAAGTCTATCTCAGTGAGTAGAATGATAGATACCAGAGACTGCGAAGGGTATGTGGATTAGAGCAGGGTAGGAGAGGTATAAAGAGAGGTTGGTCAATAGGTACAAACATATAGATAGATAGAAGGTATAAGTTGTAATGTTCAGTAGTGGAGTGGAGTTACTATAATTAGCAACAATGTATTGCATATTTCAAAATAGTTAAAAGAGAGAACTTGAAATGTTCCAACACATGATAAATGATAAATATTCAAGGTGATGGACACCCCAAATACCCTGACTTGATCATTACACATTCTATGCATGTAACAAAATATCCCATGTACCCCATAAATATGTAACATATTACGTATCAGTAAAAAACTTGAATGCCTGGTAAATTAAGAGATCCATAATTTGGGGTAAGTAAAGGGCTATACTTTTTTTTTTTCCTTTTAAATATAAAATGATAAACTATACTCTGGATCCAGCTAAGGTTAATCAATGACATTACATAAAGTTTCATAGTTTAGCTTAAACTCTTAAATCAAATGTACAGCCACAAAATGAGAGTACAACAGAGAAACATGAGATCTATAACATTTAGAGCAGGTGGGCTTGATTTATGAAGTTAAGAGTCCCGGCTTTCAATTGAGATCTGATCTGATCATTGTCATTCACCAAAATCATGCTTCAAGTAATTGTGTCCAGGAATCCACTTTAAATCCTGGCTCTGACTGTCATGTTTAAATTTTCTCACACGGACATTTTTTTATTTTTTACATTGGCATTGAGAGGAAGAGGTTCTTTATTTTGAGGCAATAAGGAATAAGATTTAAGTATGACAAGATCTGATGCAGATGCTTTGATTTCATATGGTACCTCACACATAGGGCCATAATTTTAGTTGTGCCTTGTTTTGTTAACTGCCAGTCTTTTTCAAATCAACAACAACCAACAACTAGAAATTATGACTGTTAATTCAAATGTGTAGATTTCCACAAAGTAAACTCAAGAGTTAGGTTAATCTTTTGGCTATTTTAGAGACAGTGGAGGGTAAAGATTCTTTCTTGAAGTTTTCAGAATACTGATCCAAGTGCTATGAGTCCCTAGGAAACTTCTCAGGAAGAAATCTTTCCTGTTAGGTGTGAACTTATTGCTAACTCCTGATGTGTCCTTTAAAGTGGAGGTACCTTTAAACAGAGCAAAAGTCCTGGCCTTTCTCTGCTCCTCACTCACTTATTCCCTCCTTTTTAGGAGCAGGGATCAGGCAGGAAAAGAAGGCTGAAGTTTTTAATAAATTTGATCTATGTAAGAGAGGGTGAGAAACTAGGATCCCAATGCAGAAAGGTAAATCTGAATTGACTTAGTAGGGCCCAGAATATGAGAAGTCTTGAAAGCTAACCCAAGGCTTTTATCCTACAGGAAATTAAAGAACCAGGAAAAATGCTGAAACAGAGAAATAAAATGCTGAAGATAAAAAAAAAAAAAAAATTAGAAAGAGTAGGCCCATCACAGTGGCTTACATCTGTAATTCCAGCACTTTGGGAGGCTTAGGCAGGAGGATCACTTGACACTAAGAGTTTGAGACAAGCCTGTGCAACACAGCAAGACTCTGTCTCTACAAAAATTTTTTTTTTTTTTTTTTTTTTTTTTTTTGAGACAGAGTGTCGCTCTTGTTACTCAGGCTGGAGTGCAACGGCACGATCTCAGCTCACCGCAACCTCCGTCTCCTGGGTTCAAGCAATTCTCCTGCCTCAGCCTCCTGAGTAGCTGGGACTACAGGCACGCGCCACCATGCCCAGCTAACTTTTTGTATTTTTAGTAGAGACGGGGTTTCACCACGTTGACCAGGATGGTCTCGATCTCTCGACCTCGTGATCCACCCTCCTCGGCCTCCCAAAGTGCTGGGATTACAGGCTTGAGCCACCGCGCCCGGCCAAAAAAAAAAAACAAAACAATTTTTAAAGTTGGCCATGCATGGTGATGCATGCCTATAGTTTCAGGTACTTGCAAGACCAGGGCAGGAGGATCACTTGAGCCCATAAGGTAGATGTTGCAGTGAGTCACTATCACACCTCTCTACTCCTGCAGCCTGGGTGACAGAGCAAGATCTTACATTAAAAAAAAAAAAAAAAAAAAAAAAAAAAAAGTAGAAAAGCTAATTTAATTTTTTTTTTTTAAAGCAAGATGGACAGAAGAAGCCAGAGAATCAATACAATTAAGCAGGAATTCTGAAGTAATGAGAGCCTCAACAAACCACCTTTCCTTCCATGTGTCATTATTTAAAGTAATACCTATGAACGGTCTTTATTTGGTCTGCTACTATGCACTCCTTGATCCACCAAAATAGGATTTCTGCATCTGAAATGGTTCTGGTTAAAGTATCTTTGACCTATTAGTCACTAATTCAATCGGTGTTTATTTCATTTCTTATCTAACTAGAACAATCATTAGTTAGATGAGCCAGACATGGTAGCTCAAGCCTGTAATTCTAGCATTTTGGAAGGCCAAGGTGGGAGGATCGCCTGAGCCCAGGAATTTGAGAACAGCTGGGGCAACATGGCAAGATGTTAACTCTACAAAATTTTAAAAAACTAGCCAGGTATCCTAGTGCATGCCTGTGGTTCCAGCTACTTGGGATGCTGAGGCAGGAGGACTGCTTGAGTCCAGGAGGTCAAGGCTAAAGTGAGCCAAGATCACGCCACTGCACTCCAGCCTGATTGACAAAGCAAGACTGTCTCTCACAAAAAGTGAAATAAGGCCATGGGCGGTGGCTTACGCCTGTAATCCCAGCACTTTGGGAGGCCGAGGCAGGTGGATCACGAGGTCAAGAGATCGAGACCATCCTGGTCAACATGGTGAAACCCCGTCTCTACTAAAAAAAAATACAAAAATTAGCAGGGCATGGTGGCGCATGCCTGTAGTCCCAGCTACTTGGGAGGCTGAGGCAGGAGAATTGCTTGAACCTGGGAGGTAGAAGTTGCAGTGAGCCAAGATCGGGCCATTGCACTCCAGCCTGGGCAACAAGATTGAAACTGTGACTCAAAAAAACAAAAAACAAAAAAACAAAAACAAAATAAAAAAAACAGTAAAGTAAAAAAACCAAGATGATTATTAGTTTGTTAGGGCTGCTGTAACAAAGTATCACAACCTAGTGGCTTAAATAAGAGAAATGAATTGTCTTACAGTTGTGGAGGCTTGAAGTCCAAAATTGAAGTGTGGGGGCATTGGTTCCTTCTGAGGACTGTGAGGGAAAGATCTGTTCCAGACCTCTCTCCTTGCTTGTAGATGGCCATCTTCATGTTCACATAGCCTTCTCTCTGCATATGCATCTCTGTAGCCACATTTTCCCTTTTAATAAGGATATCAGTCACACTGAATTAGAGCCCACCCTAATGATCTCACTTTAACTTGACTGCACCTACACCTATAAGGAGCCCACCTCCAAATAAGGTCACATTCTGAGGTATTGAGAGTTACAACTTCAGTACTTGAATTCTGGGGGACACAATTCAACTCTTAACACCCTCCTTGAAATGTTACCCCCTGGCATCCTTAGGACTCCTTCTCATACATCTTTGAACAGTCTTTCTCATTCTCTTTTTCTAGATTCTCTTCCTCCATCTGTCCCTTAAAAGTTAATGCTTTCTATGATCCTGTACTCCTTTTTTTTTTTTTTTAATTTGTTTCTGCTTTTAAAAAATTATTCTAGGTTTGGGGGTACATGTGAAGGTTTGTTACATAAACACGTGTCATGGGGGTTTGTTGTACATATTAATACATCACCCAGGTATTAAGCTCTGTACCCAATAGTTATCTTTTCTGCTCTTCTCCCTTGTCTCCCTCCCCATCAAATAGACCCCAAGTATCTGTTGTTTCCATCTTAGTGTTCATAAGTTCTTATCATTTAGCTCCCACTTATAAATGAGAACATGTGATATTTGGTTTTCTGTTCCTGTGTTAGTTTGCTAAGGATAATTGCTTCCAGCTCCATCTGTGTTCCTGCAAGAGACATGATCTTGTTCTTTTTTATGGCTGCATAATATTCCATGGTGTATTATGAACCACATTTTCTTTATCCAGTCTGTCATTGATGAACATTTAGGTTGATTCCATGTCTTTGCTATTGGGAACAGTGCTGCAATGAATATATGAATGCATGTGTCTTCATGGTAGAATGATTTATACTATATACCCAGTAATGGGATTGCTGGGTCAAATGGTAGTTCTGGTTTTACATGTTTGAGGAATAACCATACCACTTTCCACAATGGTTGAACTAATTTACACTCCCAGCAACAGTGTATAAGTGTTCCCTTTTCTCCATGACCTCACCAGCAACTGAGTTCTTTTTTTTTTTTTTATGTTTAAATTGCCATTCTGACTGATGTGAAATAGTATCTCACTGTGGTTTTGGTTTGTGTTTCTCTAACAATCACTGATACCAAGCTTTTTTTTCACATACTTGTTGGCCTCATATGTGTCTTCTTTTGAGAAATGTGTGTTCATGTCCTTTGCTCACTTTTTCATGGAGCTGTTTGTTTTTATCTTGTAAATTTGTTTAATTTTCTTATCGATGCTAGATATTTGACCTTTGTCAGAGGCATAGTTTCCCCAAATTTTCTCTCATTCTGTAAGTTGTCTGTTTACATCATTTCTTTTGCTGTGCAGAAGCTCTTAAGTTGCCTTTTTTCTTTTTCTTCTTTTTTGAGACAGAGCATCACTCTGTCACCCAGGCTGGAACCTAGTGATCCAGTCTCAGCTCACTGCAACCTCTGCCTCCTGGGTTCAAGTGATTCTCCTGCCTCAGCCTCCTGAACAGGTGGGACTACAGGTGTGTGCCACCATGCCTGGCTAATTTTTGCATTTTTAGTAGAGACAGGGTTTCGCCATGTTGGCCAGGCTGGTTCGAACTCCTGACCTAGGTGATTCATCTGCCTCGGCCTCCCAAAGTGCTGGGATTACAGGTGTGAGCCACTGCTCCTGGTGAAACTCTAAAGTTTAATTAGATCCCATTTGTCAATTTTTGCTTTTGTTGTGATTGCTTTTGGTGTCTTTGTCATGAAGTCTTTGCCTGTTTCTATGTCCTGGATGGTATATTGCTTAGGTTGTCTACAAGGGATTTTATAGTTTTGGGTTTTACATTTAAGTCTTTAATCCATCTTGAGTTGATTTTTGTGTACATTGTAAGGAAGGGGTACAGCTTCAATCTTCTGCATATGGCTACTGGGCTCTTTCTGGTTTGGGACTACAGGTGTGTGCCACCATGCCTGGCTATTTTCTTGTATTTTTAATAGATACAGGATTTCACCATGTTAGCCAGGATTATCTTGATCTCCTGACCTCGTGATCCTGCTGCCTCGGCCTCTCAAAATGCTGGGATTATAGGCGTGAGCCACCGTGCCCAGGCTCCTTCTGTTTTTATACCACATGCTCTCCCTAGGGCTCCATGACTGCATGTTTTTTAACTGGCATCTGTATAGGGATGCCTCTAAAACTTGTATTTGAAGGCCAATATCTTGCTTATGCTTTACCTAGAAATATATATTCATTTATTAACCTAATACGTATCTATTGAGTGCTTATGTGAGTTACACATTATTCCACACAGTAGGCAAAATAGACAATGTCCCTGATCATATGGACATAATGGGGGAGAGGTAAAATCTAATAAATACGTAATATCAGAGTGTGATGAGCTGTAATTTACCCAAAAAGGGCAAAATTAGGGGATAGAGTGATGAGCACTATTTTAGACAGGGTTGTCCCGAGGGCCTTTCTGAGAAGGTGGCACTAAAGAGACCTATCCCTCTAAAAGCTAAATGAAAACCTTCCATCGAATAACTCCCAAGCATCCCAAACTTTGTCAAGTTTCAGTCCAAAATGAAACTTGTCATCCACAACCTTCGCTAATCTAATCTTCCTGTATATCTGATCGTGGCCAAAGGCATAACCGCTTTTCGAGAAACTTCTGAATCACACTTACCCTGTATCCAATTAATTAGTCACTAAATCCTACCCATCTATCAATCTTGCTTCTGAAATTATCTCTCAAATATGTCTTTGTTTCTATTCCCACATTCACTCCCTTGATTCTTACCAATTCTCATGTAACCTGTTACAATAACCTTTCTCTACCCTGCTATACTACAAGCAAAGTGGTCTTTTTAAATGAAAACCTTGCCATGCCGTTCTCCAGCTCTAATAGTCCCTTCCTTTCACCCTGTGTTAAGAAAAGACTTCAAAGCATTCAGCTTGACACTCACAATCTACTAGGACCTGCACTCCTTCGTCCTCAGTCCTCACTGCCAAGCCATTGCACCCGAAGTTCCAAAAATGAACTGACGAAATACTGGTCCTGCCCAGAGGGCCTCCTACAAATGTTATCATTTAGCAAATCCTTATGTCATTTCTTTGATGGTGCTTTCTTTCTCTCCCTATGGAACTATCTACTCCAACCTTTTCTTCCCACAAACCTGTAGCACTTATCATATCTCCTTACCACTATCCATCTTCACGTTACTAAATCGTCAGCTTCTTTCTTTTTTTTTTTTTTTTTTTTTTTTTTTTTTTGAGACGGAGTCTCGCTCTTGTTACCCAGGCTGGAGTGCAATGGCGCGATCTCGGCTCACCGCAACCTCCGCCTCCTGGGTTCAGGCAATTCTCCTGCCTCAGCCTCCTGAGTAGCTGGGATTATAGGCACGCACCACCATGCCCAGCTAATTTTTTGTATTTTTAGTAGAGACGGGGTTTCACCATGTTGACCAGGTTGGTCTCAATCTCTCGACCTCGTGATCCACCCGCCTCGGCCTCCCAAAGTGCTGGGATTACAGGCTTGAGCCTCCGCGCCCGGCCAGTCGTCAGCTTCTTACGGGCAGCACTCTTCTCACCTTTGGAATCCTTGTATCTACATTGTACCTAGTACACAATAAAAATTCTATAACTGAAACTACGAAACTCTTATGAAAGAAATTTTAAGAAACTAAATAAATGAAGAGAGATTCCATGCTTATGGATTGGAATATTCAACATGGTTTAGATGTTAATTCTTCCTAAACTGATTCATAGATTTAACATAATCCCAGTAAAAATCTCAGCGTGCTGTTTAATAGATATCAATAAACTAATGCAAACACTACATGAAAGGTAAAATACCTAGAATAGCCAACACAATACAGAAGTAGAAGAACAAAATTGAAAATCTCCCCAGGCCGATGAAAGGAATTCCTTAGAACTTCCCACTGGAGTGACTGACTCTTAGTTTCTTCCTGCGCCGGAGAAATTCAAACATAAACCGCTAAATCTCCCGGTGGCGGGTGGAGAGAGATGGGAGGGGGGCATGGCACTAGGAAGTTCTTGCCCTTAAAACTATGCCCCGTTGTGGACCCAGAAAGAGAACACATTTCCTCAATCCCAACTACATAAAATTCTGGAAAGCAAAACTATAGAGACAGTAAAAAGATCAATGGCTGCCAAGGGCTCGAGGCTCGGGGCGCGGCAAATAAGTGCAGCACAGGGGATATTTCAGAGCAATGAAACTATTCTGGATGACATTGTGATGGTGGATACTTGGCATTAACATACAGAATTTACAGTACAAGAATAAACCTTAACATGTGCAAATAAAAACATTTATTTAGGGGCTTGGCGGGCGGGGGAGTCCCAGATCAAATACAAAAAGTAACCAAAACTCTAACTGTATTACAAGTACATTTACAACTCCACTTAAAGGGGTTGGGGGAAAAGTGCTGACCTCTGTAACTATGAAAATGAATGAAATTTGTAAGATGAAGGGCAAAAGAAACTATATATAAGTACTGTACTTTAGTTGACTGCTATTTTCCATGGGACTATTGGTTAAGAATTCTGATACTGCTATACACATATGGTGGAACGGAACAATTAAGCAAATAGTTGGAAAATGGCGGGAGCCAGGTTTCACGTTACTGGATTGGAAGGTTACAGATAAGCAAGGGAAGGAGGCTAGAATGAGCCATGTGGTAATCGATTAGAAAGGTATCAGTATTAACTCATGTTTAGTTTAATGTAGAGACAATGGTCACATATGGAGATATTTATAGATATGTGTATATATAGGGGTCACTATATACACATTTTTCCTTGCTTTGTCAGCTGACAAAGACTAGAATAAATAACAAGGTGGTATGGAGCACATTTAGCATCATTCTCCCATAAAAGAAATCAGGGCTCCTTGGAGAAATGGCTCATTCTAGGACTGGGGCAGGAGACATACAAGATGAGCCAGTAGCATCTTATAGTGTCAGAAAACAAGGAAGTGCTCAAAAAGCAAACAAAGCAAAATTTAACAAACAAAAAAATCCCTCATAACTGGAGGATGTCAGAGGGACACAGAAGCCAACCGAAAGAGCTCCCCAGTGGCCAAAGCTGGACCAGTTGGAACAAGAAAATAAATAACATAGTATTGAATTCCAACCCAAAATATAAAATAAATATCTGTGAGTCCATATTGATATAAATAAATGTATAAATTGATAAATGGGAGACACAATCTCCTATGCAGAAGTCCAAATAATTGATGTAGTTGCTTCTGCCTCAAGGAAGTGAGGGAAAGCTCCCCCTTCCTTAAAAGCACACCGTGCAGAGTGACTTTCTTCCAGAAAATAGAGCATAAAAAGGGGAAAAGGTATCTGGGCCAGGTGCAGTGGCTCATGCCTATAATTCCCAGCACTTTGGGAGGCCAATGAGGGAGGATCATCTGAGCTCAGGAGTTCAAGACCAGCCTGGGCGAAAAAAGGACATGTAATTTCTATAAAAAATGACCGTGAAGGGGAGAACCTGAGAAACACTACCTCAGCCAGGGGTTCCAGATCAACATTAACAGTGGCAAACCATATTGACATGTACCCTTGATGTGATATAATGAAGATGGCACTTTACTCCTGTGGCTATCGTCCACAAACCCATAACCCTAGGCTAATCATGAGAAAAACATTAGACAAATCACAACTGAGGAACATTCTACAAAATATCTGACTACTCAAAACTGTCAAGATCACTAAAAAAAAAAAAAAAAAAAGAAAGTCTGAGAAACTGTTTCAACCAAGAGGAACCCAGGGAGACCTAACAATTAAATGTAATATGTAGTATCCTGGTTGGGATCCTTGAACAGAGAAAAGATATTAGATAAAACCCAAAGTAATCTGAATAAGGTATGGACTTTAGCTAATAAAAATAAAATTCAATAACTATCAAATGTATGAATGATTCCTTAATAATACTTTTGTCCTTGCTAAACTTCCAGTGTAGTGAATTAAAAAGAGGGTGAGCTTTGGAATCAACCAAATCAGATCTGCTCTCAGCTTCACTCCTTGGTCGCTGTCGTTCTGAACCAGTTACTTTTTTTTTTTTTTTTTTTTTTGGAGACGGAGTTTCACTCTTGTAGCCCATGCTCGAGTGCAATGGCTCGATCTCGGATCGTTGCAACCTCTGCCTCATAGGTTCAAGTGATTCTCCTGGTTCAGTCTCCCGAGTAGCTGGGATTACAGAAGCCCACCACCACACCTGGATAATTTTATTTTTATTTTTATTTTTTGTATTTTTAATAGAGATGGAGTTTCACCAGGTTGGTCAGGCTAGTCTCAAACTCCTGATCTCAGGTGATTCACCTAGCAGAGTAATTGGCACATAGCAGAAGTTCAATAAATGTTAGAATGCATCCCCTTTGCAAGTTACAATGAGATGTAGGAGTCAAAAAAGGCAGGTGTATTATTCAGGGTTTTCTAGATGGACAAAGTTAATAGAATATATATATGGTTATTAAGTAGTATTAACTCACACAATCACAAGGTCCCTTAATAGGCCAAGGAAGCCAGTTCAAGCCCCAAAGCTGAAGAACTTGGAGTCCAATGATGCAGGGCAGGAAGCATCCAGCATGGGAGAAAGATTAGGTTAGGAGGTTAAGCCAGTCTAACCTTTTCATATTTTTCTGCCTGCTTTATATTCAGGATGCACTGGGAGTTGATTAGATGATGCCCACACAGATTAAGGGTGGGTCTGCCTTTCCCAGTCCACTGTCTCAAACGTTAATCTTCTTAGGCCACAGCCTCACAGACACACCCAAGATCAATACTTTGCATCCTTCAATCCAATCAAGTTGACACACATAATTAACCATCACAGCAGGTCTTGTATATTATGTAGAAGGCTGAATGTTTATTTGAAGTCTCATGTTGCAGATTAATACTTCACCACTCTGACACTTAAGGGGTGGGTATCACTTGTCAGAAATTCAAATATTTTTTAATGCAATATATCTCTGATAAGAAATAAAGCCTCTAGAAACTATTCGAGCTTTTCATAAAATTTCACCTTGTTCTTATCTTGTATTTGCTTATTTTAGATCTCATTATATCCTGCCTATTTAAAAAGTCCTTTCTGAATATCCCTTATTTTATTAAAAAGGGAATGGGAAAGAGAACAATCATTTAATTCACTATAATGGTTAATAAGAAAAGCAATAGAGACGATGCATTTTGGTCATAAACTGTGCCTTAACAAAAGATGGGTTTTCTTTCAAATTGCAAAAAGGGAAATTTAGTAACAGCAACCAAAAACACCCTAGGCCTATATACTGTGCTGAAATACAAAAGCATAAGCCCAAACTAAGAGTGCCTTTATTTTCTATTTGGATGCAAGCCAAAATCAAACAAGTGATATAGCACCACCCCATCTCCCTCAAGAAAGAGGGAAGGAAGGGAGGGAGGGAGGAAAAAAGAACTGTTCGTAGGAAAAAGACATAAAATAACAGCAAAGAAATTCAACTTCCAAAGCAATCTCCAGTTCCTTACTGGCTGTGGGGGGAAAACCTTTTCACTAGATAAATCCTGACATATTAAGAATTGAGAGCAGCCTCTAGTGGCAGATTAAGGATTTTATAAAGTAGCCTTGCAGAAACCAAACCTCCTATTTATTTTACTACTTGCTCTAAGCAAGCTCAGAACCAAATCTACTAATCAATCAACTTTAGCAAGTATGACTAATTTCACTTTGAGTGTCCTAAATACTTATATTTTATTTATATTCTTTTTTGTACATAGTTTAGCTGGACTATTATAGTATCATGGTGGGTTGGGATGTGGTGGGGAGGATTTTATTTTGAGGAACAAAGGATTGACTAAAGCCTTAGAGAAAGCAAATCAAAACCACACTGAGGTATTATCTCATGCCAGTTAGAATGGCCATCATTAAAAAATCTGGAGACAACAGATGCTGGAGAGGATGTGGAGAAATAGGAACACTTTTACACTGTTGGTGGGGGTGTAAATTAGTTCAACCATTGTGGAAGACAGTGTGGCAATTCCTCAAGGATCTAGAAATAGAAATTCCATTTGACCCAGTAATCCCATTACTGGGTATATACCCAAAGGGCTATACATTGTTCTATTATAAAGGCACATGCACATGTATGTTCATTGAAGCACTGTGTAAAATAGCAAAGTCCTGGAACCAACCCAAATGACCATCAATGATAGACTGGACAAAGAAAATGTGGCACATATACACCATGGAACACTACACAGCCATAAAAAACGATGAGTTTGTGTCCTTTGTAGGGACTTGGATGAATCTGGAAACCACAATTTTCAGCAAACTGACACAAGAACAGAAAACCAAGCACCACGTTCTCACTCATAGACGGGTGTTGAACAATGAGAACACGTGGACTCAGGGAGAGGAGCATCACACACTGGGGTCATTTGAGGGGGGCTAGGGGAAGGCCAATGCAGCGGTGGGGAGGGTGGGGAGGGACAACATGTGGAGAAATGCCAGATATAGGTGATGGGGATGGAGGCAGAAAACCACATCGCCATGTATGTACCTATACAACAATCCTGTATGTTCTTCACATGTATTCCAGAACCTAAAGTACAATTTAAAAAAAAAAAGAAGACAGATTTGATCAACTAAAGTCCAGTTCTCCCTTAACCTTTTCTATCTCTTTAAATGAGGAGTGATCAAAACTAGAAATATCCGAAGAAAACCAGAAATACCTGAGAAACAACAAATTTCCCTGAACTTTATCTTTCCAAAAAGAGCGCCTTTCTCCAACAGTAAATATGCCAAATGTCTCGTTTTACACACCTGCGTTTGTCCTTCCTTTGAACCCTATCATCCAAACCTTTGGTTTCTCATCATTTATTAATTTTAAAATAAATGAATAAATAAAATATTCTTCCTCATCAGTTTTTGCTACAAAGACGCTGTTATCTTGGGATAAACTCAGCACGCGGTGATGCGGTGTGAGGATTCCCTGTCATGGCAGCTGTCCACTATCCACAGAAACAATCAGAGAGTTTCAGGAACACCCAGGGGCAGGCATTTTTTTTTTCCTCTCTTTTCAAAATTTCGCAACGGACAGTGCCAGGGATCTGGGGGAAATCGCTGAAAGCTGGGACAGAAACAGGTGGCTCAGAGTGGATAGAAGTCACCCCACCAGAGAGACCGAGGAACTTCACCTACCACTGCTTACCTGAACTCTTTTTTTGAGACAGTCAGTGCAGTGGCGCGATCTCGGTTCACGGCAACTTCCACCTCCCGGGTTCAAGGGATTCTCTTGCCTCAGCCTCCCGAGTAGCTGGGATTACAAGCCCTTGCCACCACGCCTGGCTATTTTTTTTGTATGTTTTAAGTAGAGACGGGGTTAGCCAGGATGGTCTCGATCTCCTGACCTCGTGATCCACCTGCCTCGGCCTCCCAAAGTGCTGGGATTACAGGCGTGAGCCACGGCGCCGGGCCCTTCCCTGGACTTCTAACCAGGCTTCTGGGGAAAGCGCGGCCTAGTAAGAGGCCAAATTCCCACCTGCCTTCTCCGGGTATGGATGCCCTCCCTGGCCCTCATCAGCCCCAGAGGATGACCCTCTCTGCCCTTCTCTCGGCGGTCCAGCTCGCGCGCCCGGCGAACGCTCGGCCCAACCGGCGGGAAGGCCGCAGCCCCGCCCACCAGCGCTCCCGGCCCGAGCTTCCTGCGGGCTCCCGGGCTTCCGGCGTCCGCAGGGTCAGAGCGCCTCGCTGCCTAGCATGGAGGACAAGAGCTGCGCGCGCGGAAAGGCGCGGAGGACCAAGACGAAGCCTCAGGCTACTCAAAAGAAATGGTGCGCTTGGCCTTGGAAAGGAAGAGGCCCCCGGGAAGGTGTGGAGGCAACCGGAAGCCCTGACCAGCATCTAACTGGGTTCCCCCGGCCGAGATTTCTGCCTGGAGGAAACTGGGGGTGCTGCCACACGGAGCCTTCTGCGCGTGCCCAGAGTGCGGAACACCAGGCTTCTGCTCTTGGAGGGTCCCCCAGGAAGGCCCTGGGCCAGATCCCTGGGGCGAGCGTTATTTTTGGCCTGGGACTTGGTCACGTCTCCGAAGAAATATTGCTTCACTTGAAAGACGACGCTGTAGACAAAATCTTTTAAACCTTGACGGGCCTCTTACTCCCAAGAGCTCTTCTTCGAATTACTTGGAGGGAGAATGAACCATAAAATAATATTGCCTTCTTTCATATCATTAATATAATCATTTAATTTTTTTAGAGTTTCTCTGCTTCTCTTACACATGTGCTTTCAAGTAAATTAATCTAGATTATATTTTATTTATTAAAGGGTCTTACCTCCTCATAGGAATGCTACAATGATGAATTAATATTTGCTAAGCACTTGGAAGGTGAAAACTACATAAAATTTGGTGGAATTACTCTATTATTATTGATACAGAAAAACAGTAACTTGATGGGAATGGCAACCTGGGCCATCTGCTATATTGAATGAAATTATTATTGTAAAAAAGCTTTGACTATTCAGGCAGAATGGTGGAGTACAGAAATAATTATCCAGGTAATTCAAATTCCCATAGAAAATGCAATCCTACTTGGAAGGAAAAGTGAAACCCCTCACTGATTTTGTTCTATTCTTCTCTATTATTATTGTCACATTTAAGTTAATCACTTGTATAAATGTAATCACCTGGATAACTTTTCCATTTTAATTTCTCTTGCCTGTGATTTAAAATGAATTAAGACCAGATCTGCATTAACAAATTGAGAATTAAATAATACTTTTACAAGAGCCCCACTATTTTGATATATTCAGGTGATGTAATGGAAATTTAAATACAAGTCCAAATAATTTCAAATATTTTACATCTGTAAAATGTGATGTAATGGAAATTAAAATACAAGTCCAAATAATTTCAAATATTTTACATCTGTAAAATGTGATGTAATGGAAATTAAAATACAAGTCCAAATAATTTCAAATATTTTACATCTGTAAAATGTGATGTAATGGAAATTAAAATACAAGTCCAAATAATTTCAAATATTTTACATCTGTATGATATTTTCAGACGAGTAGAGAGGAAGAAGATTGATAATGTCTAATTTTTCTTAGGTATGTGGTAACCAGAGCAAAGATAGGCTTTATGGCTAAAATCAGATTTCCAGTTAAACTTAATTCCCCCAGAACACTTAATTATTAGGACAATTACATTAATTCTCCTCTTTACTTTGCTAATGTCAACTTTGTCATAGCCCTCAAAATCACATGGTACCAAATGTGGTTCAGAAATAATCTCAAGAGTTTTAGAAATATATTATTTTTTCAACACAGGGTTTTTAAATGTAATGTTCTAAAATATCCAGTAAGCAGCTATAATCAATCATTATTAACTTTCCTGTTTTCAAGCACAGAAAACATTAAAATTTAATATCACAAAAGTAGGCCAGACCACTATCATCAACATAATAGTCATCATCATTTATATCATTTATTAAATTACTCAGTACAGGAGTGCCAGGAAATGAAATAATATTATGGCTTCACTAGAGGGAGCAATTCTTTTTAGTAAATTGTATTACTTGGCTTTATCTGTTTAGTAATCCTAGAGTGAATCTAGGCATTTAACATAATTTGAGAATTAAAATGTGCAGGATTCATGAGAGATCTCAGTCAAGACGTACTGTCATTTCGAGTTGTTTAGAGGTTTTCTTAAACTATCTGAGGAGAAAAGCAGGGCTTACAAACACAATATGGAATAGGTCCAAGGTAGTGTTACTTCAGCTGAACATCTGCCAGCATTTTCATTTTGTTTTAATTTTCACACATTTGTACTTTTAGAGAAGAAATTACTGTCCACTAAAATTGGCGCAGCATGTGATTCATTAAAAGTTCAACAACAATAGCAGCAATAATAGCTAGTTTCCAAGTATTTGGTTATAAATGCAAATAAACTCCAGACCCAAATGAATAAAGATACTTACTCTAGTTAACTACATAAGTGACAGATGTTCAGGCCTAATCACATTTCTGTTATACATTTCTATTCCTAGCTATTTACGACAAACTCAACAATTCACTTAGATTTGCATCCTATTTGATAGGTTTCATATTCTGAGTTTTAGCCAGGAAAATGTTTTTAAGCAAAAATTAATATGGAATTAATACTATTAATAATATTGCTACAAGTATGACTATATTGTTTTGATTTCATGTTAAATGTTAATGTTTAATGATATAGATTTGGTCTTTGAAAATAAAGTAAAATTTGAGTTACTGAATTAATGCAAAATCTAAAAATATTAAGGATTCTAAATTTTCAAAAATGATATTTTATTTTAGAAATAATTCATTCACTGTCTTCCACAATGGTTAAACTAATTTACACTCCCACCAACAGTGTAAAAGCATTCCTATTTCTCTACATCCTCTCTAGCATCTGTTATCTCCTCATTTTTTAATGATCACTACTCTAACTGGCATGAGATGGTATCTCAATGTGGTTTTATTTGCATTGTGATTTCTCAAGGATCTAGAAATAGAAATATCATTTGACCCAGCAATCCCATTACTGAGTATATACCCAAAGGATTGTAAATAATTCTATTATAAAGGCACACGAACACATATGTTTATTACGGCACTGTTCACAATAGCAAAGACTTGGAACCAACCTAAATGCCCATCAGTGACAGACTGGATAAAGAAAATGTGGCACATATACACCACGGAATACTATGTAACCGTAAAAAAGGATGAGTTCATGTCCTTTGCAGGGATGTGGATAAAGCTGGAAACCATTATTCTTGGCAAAGTGACACAAGAACAGAGAACCAAACACCACATGTTCTCCTTCATAAGTGGGTATTGAACAGTGAGAACACGTGGACACAAGGAGGGGAACATCACACACCAGGGTCTGTTGGGGTGTGGGGTCTAGGGAAGGGATAGCAGAGGGTGGGGAGATATGGGAAGGATAGCATTAGGAGAAATATCTAATGCAGACGACAGGGTGATGGATGCCACAAACCACCATGACACATGTATACATATGTAACAAACCTGCACATTTTGCACATGTACCCTAGAACTTAAAGTATAATTTAAAAAAATGCTGGCCGGGCGCGGTGGCTCAAGCCTGTAATCCCAGCACTTTGGGAGGCCGAGGCGGGTGGATCACGAGGTCGAGAGATCGAGACCAACCATGGTCAACATGGTGAAACCCCGTCTCTACTAAAAATACAAAAGATTAGCTGGGCATAGTGGCGTGTGCCTGTAATCCCAGCTACTCAGGAGGCTGAGGCAGGAGAATTGCCTGAACCCAGGAGGCGGAGGTTTCGGTGAGCCGAGATCGCGCCATTGCACTCCAGCCTGGGTAACAAGAGCGAAACTCCGTCTCAAAAAAAAAAAAAAAAAAAAAAAAAAAAAAAGAATTGTTAAAAAAATGCATAATTCATTCAGTATATATTTAGTAAATTTCTACCTGATGTTGGATACTGTTAAGGTCTGAGGATACAAAGAAGAGTAAAGGTTCATCTAGGCTTACAATGTAATGATTCTTTTAAAATATAATTATTTTCTAACAATTTAATTCCATTTATGTTTTTAAAAACCTATGTATTTTATGAAAAAATGCTCATCATCACTAGTCATTAGAGAAATGCAAATCAAAACTACATTGAGATACCATCTCATGGCAGTTAGAATGGGCATCATTAAAAAATCTGGAGACAACAGATGCTGGAGAGGATATGGAGAAATAGGAACACTTTTACACGGTTGGTGGGGATGTAAATTAGTTCAACCATTGTGGAAGACAGGCAATTCCTCAAGGATCTAGAAATAGAAATTCCATTTGACCCAGTAATCCCATTACTGGGTATATACCCAAAGGACTATACATCATTCTATTATAAAGGCACATGCACATGTATGTTCATTGCAGCACTGTGTAAAATAGCAAAGTCCTGGAACCAACCCAAATGACCATCAATGATAGACTGGGCAAAGAAAATGTGGCACGTATACACCATAGAATACTACACAGCTGTAAAAAATGATGAGTTTGTAGGGACTTGGATGAATCTGGAAACCACAATTTTCAGCAAACTGACACGAACAGAAAACCAAGCACCACGTTCTCACTCATAGACGGGTGTTGAACAATGAGAACACGTGGACTCAGGGAGAGGAGCATCACACACTGGGGTCATTTGAGGGGGGCTAGGGGAAGGCCAATGCGGGGTGGGGAGGGTGGGGAGGGACAACATGTGGAGAAATGCCAGATATAGGTGATGGGGATGGAGGCAGAAAACCACATCGCCATGTATGTACCTATACAACAATCCTGTATGTTCTTCACATGTATCCCAGAACTTAAATGCAATTTTATATATATATATATATATATATATATATATATATATATATGTATATAATATATATATATAAAATATATGTGTAGATATCATACACACACACACATACACACACACACACACACACACACATATATATATATACACACACACACACCTACGTATTTCAAAGCTTCCTCAAGTCTTTTACTGAAAGGAGTGACATTTCTCCCTTTTTAATCACTGAGAAACCAAGATAAGGGCTCAGAGGTTATAGAAAGTTTTAGTCTTCCATTATATGAGACACGTTTAGAATACAAATTGTCAATTCTGTTAGCTCCAACTATTTACTACTATATGTCTATGGGCTAGATGTTCTGATGTTCTTCAGGCTGCATTTCCCAAATTTTTCCCTAAAACACTTCCCCCCCACAAAATGCAATCTGAATACTTGTGCTACTGAATTGATGTTTTTGATCTTGATTTTTGCCTAGGAATGCAGAAAGAGAGCAGGTAACTGATGCATCCCTGGTAATAATGTATTCCACATTAAATCTATCTTCTTTCCTCATTATATCATCTAAAATAATCCCACAGTGTTGTAACAGACTGAGTTACCCATAGGCTTTTGTGAAATATAATAACGTATCAAAGTTTCTATGAAATCATATTTCAAAATATCGAGATGCATATCGTTTGTTACACTGACAGTGTCATTTCAAATATTTTTGTTCTGTGAATCAAAGTGTAAATATCAGAGCTACAAAGAAAATACCATGACTGAAATGTATTAAGGCTAAGAATTACACAGTGGAGATGGATTAATTTTTTTTAAGTGAAATACTACAAAAACTCACTTTAAACGATGACAAAGAAAAGGAATATTGGATTTCATAAATGTTCTATATACTTATAACAATGAAATATTTTTATATTGACATGTAATTTATGGAGACAGTTGAGAAAACAAATCCATTCATTTTACGTTTTAAAATTTATCTTCTTTTAAAATTATGTGAGGTTAGTTCCCATTATAGAAAAATAAATTCATGACAATAAAAATTATACTCCATATTGAAAAACATTCTGGCAATGTTTACTTAGTTTATGCTATAATATTCTTAAAACTAAATCTGCAAACATAATGTAAAAGTGGCTTTAGAAGTTAAAAGCCCTTGCCCTTTTGAAGAAGGGAACTAAATCCATTAAATTTTTTAGTATTTTAAATATTTAACATTGAGTCACACAAAGCCATTCCATATGAAAAGTGGGTGCTCCTATCATTAGAAGAAATCTACTTTCTCATACATTTTAGATTCTAACCCCAGACCAGTTGGGTTTTTAGAGAAACTTAATTTAATTGCAGTATACATTGAAAATGAGAGTTCTCCGTTCTCCTTAATGATGATTTGTATTACCTCATTTTATCATTGTAAGGAAAACGTATTTATACCTATTTGGAAATCCTTGGCCCTTGGCTTTTTGTGTATTTGCAGTTTATAAATGTTAATCCCAGTGGATCCTAGGGATTGGTAAAGGCTCATAGGCTAGGAAGGGACTTAATAAGAAGTGAAAAAAACAGACATTCCCTTTCAGCTATAAAACAAATAATTTAAGAACTTTGAGCTAGAATCTAAAAATCTTGGCATAGTAACTAAGGTTCTGAAAGGCAATTACACATAATACATGAATATTTATGTATTTATGCATACTTTGCTTTATATTTTTTCTCCTTAATCTATATTAGTAATATAAAACAAACAAAAAAAAGGTGATGGACAAATAAAGATTAGCCTGAAGAAGCAATGATCAGAAAAAGTTCTGGACATTAGATTTTTTTCAGACAGCAATTGAAAAATGGGCTTGTATATGGGCCAGGCTCTTGGGGAAAGAGCTCAGAACACTGGGGCTCTATAATGTCAAAAAAAAAAAAAAAAGTTAACTTCGGACTTAAAAGTCAGCATTTTCATATATGTTATTCTAATGAAAATATGATTAATGTCTTAATAAATTTGAAAAATGAAACCATTAAAACATTTTACAGCACTTTGGGAGGCCGAGGCGGTTAGATCACGAGGTCAAGAGATCGAGGCCATCCTGGTCAACATGGTGAAACCCCATCTCTACTAAAAATACAAAAAATTAGTTGGGCATGGTGGCGCGTGACTGTAATCCCAGCTACTCGGGAGGCTGAGGCAGGAGAATGGCCTGAACCCAGGAGGCAGAGGTTGCGGTGAGCCGAGATCAAGCCATTGCACTTCAGCCTGGGCAACAAGAGCGAAACTCCGTCTCAAAAAACAAAACAAAACATATTTGACAATTACCAGACTCTTCATCTTCAAAGCACAATAGATAACACATACATGTTTGTATAACATTTATATATGTCCTACATATGTTTTTTGTTTGTTTGTTTGTTTGTTTGAGACGGAGTCTCGCTCTTGTTACCCAGGCTGGAGTGCAATGGCTTGATCTCGGCTTACCGCAACCTCCGCCTCCTGGGTTCAGGCCATTCTCCTGCCTCAGCCTCCCGAGTAGCTGGGATTACAGTCACGTGCCACCATGCCCAACTAATTTTTTGTATTTTTAGTAGAGATGGGGTTTCACCATGTTGACCAGGATGGCCTCTATCTCTTGACCTCGTGATCCACCCGCCTCGGCCTCCCAAAGTGCTGGGATTATAGGCATGAGCCACCGCGCCCGGCTACATAAATGTTAAATTCAGTTTCTATGTGATAAAAACAAGAAAATAGTCCTAACTTCAAAGATAACTGGTAAAATATTATGGCTTTATTTTCCACATTTCTATTTAAGGAAATATTATTACATTATGCAAAATTATTGATATCCTTTGGTTCTGTGACCAACCAAATCTCATGTTTAATTTTTAATTGTGATTCTCACATGTTAAAGGAGGGGCCTAGTGGGAGGTGATAGAATCATAGGGGTTGACTTTCCTCTTACTGTTCTTGTGATGAAGTTCTCATGAGATCTGGTTGTTTGAAAGTGCATAGCACCTCCCCTATCACTGTCTTACCCCTGCTCTGCCATGGTAAGACGTGCTTGCTTCCCTTTCATTTTCTGCCACAATTGTAAGTTTCCTGAGGCCTTCCAGTCATATTCCTGTTAAGCCTGTAGAAACATGAGTTAATTAAATCTATTTTTTTTTCATAGATTACCCAGTCTCAGGTAGTTTTTTATAGCAGTGTGAGAATGGACTAATACAATTATCTAATAAAGAATTGTTTTTATATTATCCCTACAATAATTTCTAAGTTGTTTTTAAGAATTAGTATATGAACTCATCTTTTCTAATTCTTTTTATTATTCAAGAAAAGAAATAACTATGTCTTTTAAGTGACCCCAAAATTGTGAGTATTACATAGATAATTAAGATTTTAACATCCTGCCAGAGGCCAAGTGTGGTGGCTTATGTCTGTAATCCCAGCACTTTGGGAGGCTGAGGCAGGCAAATTTCTTGTGCTAAGGAGTCTGAGACCAGCCTAGGCAACATGGTGAAACCTCATCTCAAAAAAGAAAAAAATTAACTGGGCGTGGCGGCACATGCCTGTAGTTCCAGCTACAGGCTGAGGCAGGAGGTTGACTTGAACCTGGGAGGTGGAGGTTGCAGTGGGCTGAGATCATGCCACTGCACTCCAGCCTGGTCGAAAGAGGGAAATCCTATCTCAAAAATAAAAAAAAAAATATTGCCAGGAATGTTGGTTTACTCCTGTAATCCCAGCACTTTGGGAGGTTGAGGCAGCGGGATAGCTTGAGCTTAGGAGTTCAAGACCAGCCTGAGTAACGTAGTGACCTCATCTCTACAAAAAATTAAAAAGTAGCTGGTGCGGTGGCATGTGCTTGCAGTCTCAGCTACTCAGGAGGCTGAGGTGGGAGGATCACTTGAGCTCAGGAATTCAAGGCTGCATTGAGCCATGATTGTGCCATTGTATTCCAGCTTGGGTGACAGAACAAGACAAGAAGGAGAAGGAGAAAGAGAAGGAGGAAAAGGAGAAGGAGAAGGAGGAGGAGAAGAATAATAATTATGATGAAGAGGAAGAAGAAGAAGAAAAAGAAGAATAATTATGTAAGTTTGGTTTACTGAGTGAAAGTTTAGCACATATATGGCATATAATGGACTCTCCTGATAAGCCTCTAACAGTATTAATGAAATCATTCTCAGTAAAGAAAATGATTTGTGCTTATCTTGTTTGTACTTTGTGATATGCAAGTTAGCTTTAGATTTTAGAAATCATTTGAATCCAGAGTGTATTTATTTAAAATGAAGCCAAAGCTGAATCTGAATCTTAGCTTCGAAAAATACATTTATCCTTGAGAAGCCTTTTAAAAAAATCTTTAGACCAAATACTAATAAGCGGTATCTTCCTCTATAGTGGTCTTTCAGTCTTTCCGCTTTGTATCTAGATGATGGTGTTATCTGGGAAAACACTTATATTACATTCTGTACATCTGTAGAAAGTCCACTGTGTCACCTAAGATGGTCCTTCTGCAAGGCTTTGGAGGTTTGGGCAACGGAGTGCCTCTAAATTTGCTGGATTATTGTAGTAAACTAAGTGTGCCTTAGATCAAACAGGGAAGCAGACTTATGGCCATTTTGTAAAGTTTATTCAACATTGCAGTTTAGGAGCTTTCTGAACTACCTTTTTTAAATCATGGTAATCTTGCCTATGTTTCAACTTTTCCAATGTGTACATCATTATTTTGTTAAAGAATGAAGCATCAGAAAAAAGGGCTTCCATATATTTTGTTGCGATCTACCCATTCTACAACATTTAGTCTTTTGTTCTTTTTCTCCCCTTTGAAAGAACACAGGATATTCAGAATAAATCTGTTATATCTTCCCTACACTACAGCTTTAAATACTTGTATAGATACCATGTCATTCCTTAGTCTACTCAAGGTTAAACATCATCAGTTGACTGAAGCACTTTTTATGTTATATTTTGTTGTTTTCACCATCTGGATAGTACTTTAGTGCTCTCAATATCTTTACCAATGCCTGTCAAATTATATGACTCAAGCTATAAACAATATCCTACACTGGTGTAAATCTAGAAGTGGACTCTTAATAGATTATATGGAACCTTTATTCAATTGATGCAGCCAAAAAAAACACATAACATTTTTAAGCAGTAATGTCTTACCATTGCCTCATATTGAGATTGCTGCATAACAAGTTACCCCAAAATTTAGCCTGGTGTGTGGTCCATGTCTGTAGTCACAGCTATTTGGGAGGCTGAGGGGGGAGGATCAATTGAGCCCAGGAGTTCAAGTCTGTAGTCTGCTACAATCACACCTGTGAATAGCCACTTCACCCCAGCCTGGACAACAAAGTGAGACCTTATGTCTAAAAATAAATAAAAAATAATTTAGAAATGTAGTGGCTGAGAACAACAATAAACATTTATTATCTAACACAGTCTCTGTGGCTCAGGAATTTGGGAGCAGCTTGACTGGATGATTCTGGTTCAGAATCATGAGATTCTTTCATGAGATTGTGGTTGATATCTCAGCTAGGTCTACGATTCTTTGAAAGTTGTCTGAGGCTGAAGATCTGCTTCTAAGATGGCTCAGTCACATGGCTGTCAAGTTTATTCCAGCTCAGTTTCTCACCAATGAACTTCTCCATAAGACTGCATGAGTATCTTCATGACATGCTATGACAGTTGACTTCTCCCAAAATGAGTTATCTGAGAAGGACAAAAAGAGAGATCCAAGCCACAAGATATTTTATGTGCTAGCCTTTGAAATCACACATTGACATTAACATAACACACTATTAGTGCACAGGTCAGCTTTATTCATTATGGGAGGGGGCTACACAGGAGCATGAGTACCAGAAAGCAGGGATTACCTGGAAGTCATCTTAGTGGTTGGCACTAGAGTCTATCCCCTATCCCCTAGTGACTAATGTCTATCCCACATGCAAAGAATACTTACATATTCTCAGGGACATCAAAAATCTCATTCCATTACAGTGTAATCTCAAAGTCTACAATCTTGCCATCTCAACCATACCCAGATGTGAATAAGGATTTTTGAGTGTGGTTCCTTGAATATAGCTCCTTGAGAAAAATTCCTTGATCTAAACATCTGTGAACTAAAGAGATAAAAAATATGATCCTCCTTACCCACATACACACCTAACATACAATGATGGAACATAAATAAGATAACCACTATAGACACTTCTGCTCAAAGTGTGGAAAACAAAAGGCATATAAGAGTCACTGATCCACAGCAATTTTGAAAACTGGTTAGGCAAATGTTAGGTACTTTTCACTAGTACTCATTCCTACTGCTTCCTGGGAATGATTGTCTGATTCTTGGCTTAGACCTTTGAAGTTTTGGTTCTATTTTCTGAGCCAATTTATATGTCCAAGAAAGGTAGCCTATGTTTGCAGCTGTGTATTTTTCCTAGTCTGGTTACTGCCAGTAGAAATTTGGAGGTACAAAAGCATCTTTTATTTTGTTCTCTCAGTTCAACCTGTTGATGTTTCTAACAGTTAAATACTCTTAAAAACTTTGTGCGTCTCCTGTGAATCTTACTGGAGTTAATTCCATTATACAAAAGCCACACCCACAAATCTGTTTGAGATAAGCTCTTCTATATTCAGAGCTTGTGCTGAGTTTATTCTTAAGCTTCTCAGAAGCTCTAATATTACTGAACAGTTCTCTGAGGTACAACCTTAGATCGTTCTAAGGTCTTAGCAAAGGACTTTACAACCATATCCTCAGCTTCATTTTTACACCATGGTTGTCTGACATCTGGCAATGCCTGGGTTTGATCTTTGTCAAGAAACCATTTCTTTATTTTAGCATTGTTTCCCATCTTGAGAGGCTAGCAATTTTCAAGGCCAACAAGTCTCAGCTTCTTTTGGTTTGACAACCTGTCCTTTAGCTTATCTTCTTCTCTCTCACAATTTAATATAAAAAACAAGAAATACCTTCCAAACTCTGACTGGTAATTTTCTACCTAGATCATCCATTTTATACAATATCCAGTTCCACAGTATTTCAGGTAACTATGTTGCTTAATTTTCTGCCACTGTATGAAAACGATCTCCGTTTCCTCCAGTTTCTGTTAATGTTTTCCTCAGCAGAAGCTCCCCATGATTCAGTTACCTCCTACTTGGTCCCTCCCACAATATGCTGGAATTCAAAATGAGATTTGGGTGGGGATATAGCCAAACCATGTCAGTATCCAATTCCTTCTGCCCCAAGAAACCTTCCCTTGACACCCTAAGTATGCCCCCAGTGTTCCAAACTGGGAGTATTTTTAATTCTCCAACTATATGATCAAACTTTGACTATTTCTGATAAGGAAGAAGTTGGACATTCTAATAAAATTTAGGGAACATTTGTTGTCAATGCCTTAATCCATAATAAACTATCTAATGGTGTATATTTCCTGGTAAAGTTGGCAAGTAAGTGAAAAGTTTGGGGCAAGCTTCTGGCTGCCTTGCAAACCATAATAATTGTAATTACTTGATCTCTCAGTAAGGTCAGTCTTAGATGAACATGTCAATTGTTTCATTCTGTACCAAACATCTAGGCTTCCTGATGCTGGGATTCCAAAACTTTGTTTCTTTTTACCTGCCTTGCCGTGACTGATTCCCTTTCTTGTTCATCCAACTTAAGAAACTCCTCTTCAAATAAATAGCATTTCTAAGTTTTGCTAATCACCTTCTCATTCAGTCAGTCACATATATTAAAAAACTTGAAGTTACTTGTTCTTTCTCTAAACGCTCTCATCCATTAGTCTTTTGGTGGTCTTCCTCCGCTTTGTCTTCTTTTTTCTCTACCATAATCCCCAGTTTAAACCCTTTGGTTTACTTCTTGTTGTAGTTCATCTGGCCACATATCCTTGACCCATTAACTCACTAAAGCACAGCACCTTTCCATTCATTCACTGCTCAGAAACCCCAGTAGAAATCCCACCCTCTCACTGCCTGCACAATAAACTTTAAACTTCTTGGCCTAGTTTTCCATGTCAGCCACATTCTAGCCACAGTTTAGCTTCAGACTTATCTTCCACCATTACTTCACACTGGATTAGTCTTGGTTCACCAAACTCATCCCACATCTACCATCAAGTCTTCTCCTTTTTTCTTTTCTCCTTTTTTTGTTTGAGACAGGGTCTCACTCTGTTGCCAAGACTGAAGTGCACTGGTGTGACCTGGACTCACTGCAACCTGTGCCTCCCAGGCTCAAGCGATCCTCTCACTTCAGCTTCCAGAGTACCTGAGATTACAGGCATGGCAACATGCCTGGCTAATTTTTGTATTTTTTGAAGAGACAAGGTTTTGCCATGTTACCCAGGCTGGCCTCAAACTTCTGGGCTCAAGTGATCTTTCCACCTCAGCCTCCCAATGTGCTGGGATTATAGAAGTGAGCCACTGTGCCAGGCCTACCATCAAGTCTTTACTATGCTTTTTACTCTGCCTGAAATAATTTCCTGATGCTTTTATTAAAACCTCTCCCATCTTTCAAAGCCAAAATCAAAAGAAATATCAAACATGATGCCTTGATCCTCCCAGCTGGAAGTATTCTCAATCTTTTCTGAAAGTCCATCATATTTTGTACCACTCCTAAGGTATTCATTGAATTCTTACTTAAATGTCGGTTATTTGCCTACATAATTTATCTCTTCTTGGGTATTTTAAGCTTCCTGAGAGCATAGGTTATAACACATATGCCTTACTTAAAAGTGGTTCTTCGTGAGTTGAAATCATCATGAAATGAGTTGGGTAAGTATTATACATTGGTTTCAGCGTGCTATGTAGGAACAAGGTATAGTGTGCTTAAGAGAAAAACCTTTAGAGGTCAAATGATCTCAGATTTCAATTCAATTTTATCAGTTCATAACTGAATGATCTTGGACAAATTAATCTCTTGCTACCTCAAGTTCCTCATTAGTAAAATGAGAATAACAATGCCTATTTCATAGATTTGTTGTCAGAATTAAATGAGATATAAATTTGGTACAAAACACTGCTGGATTTTTTTGTTTGTTTGTTTATTATAATTATTATCTTTTTGAGACAGAGTCTCACTCTGTCCAACCACTACCAGGCTGGAGTGCAGTGGTACAATCTCAGCTCACTGTAAGCTCTGCCTCCTGGGTTCAAGTGATTCTCCTGGCTCAGCCTCTCGAGTATCTGAAACTACAGGCACATGCCACCATGACTAGCTAATTTTTGTATTTTTTTTAGTAGAGACAGGGTTTTGTCATGTTGACCAGGCTGGTCATGAACTTTTTTTTCTGAGACAGGATTTTGCTCTGTCACCCAGGCTGAAGTGCAGTGGCACAATCACAGTTCCCTGCAGCCTTGATATCCCGGGCTCAGGTGATCCTTCCACCTCAACCTCCAGAGTAAAGCATGCACTACAATGCCTGGCTGATTTTTGTAGACTGGGTTTTGCCAGGTTGCTCAGGCTGATCTTGAACTCCTGGGCTCAAGTGATCCACCCACCTCAGTCTCCCAAAGTGCTGAGATTACAGCCATGAGCCACCACACTTGGCCAAAACACTTAATAAATAATTATTATTTTCTTATCCTCTATTGTGCCTAGCACTGAACCTTGCAATAGCATCCAACAATTTTTTAATTAATTTAGAAAACAAAAACATATAATTAATTTTGATGCATCTTAAATATGCATGTGTATTTAACAATTAAAAAGACTTAGATATAATAGGAGAAATGGCAGAGTAGAGTAAGGAAATAAGGTGTTGCATTTTTTAAAGTGGGTGGGAAGAAATTTAATTTTTGACACAGACCGTGTCATCATCTTAACAACAGAATATGCTGGGAATTCCTTAATGTTTTCTGATGGGAAAATTGGAAAAAGCCAATTACCTATTGTTAGTTCTAATAGTTCACATCTTAAATTACACCTAATTACAAAAAAAAAATTACATCTAACAATGTTTAAATACTGAAGCTTATGGGAGGCCTGAGTAGGCTTCAGATTCTCAGCCACTGGGGAATTTTTGTGATGGACCACCCACTGCAAAAATGAGAAGTTCATACCTTTACCAGTATGGATATCTCTTCAGAGGAGTGCTCTAGGCTGTTGTAACCATCTCCATCAGGAAGACTAAGAGGGAAACAAATACACGAGAAATTACTGGAGAAACACTGTTTGTCCAAGTTTCAAAGTAATAATCAAAGCTGGAATTAATGTCTTTAACATCACCGCTCTCCCTAACTTAAATCTGTTTATATGGATTTGGGCTGACTTGTTTTCAGTCTGCTTCTTTTGGGGACACAAATTTGTATGAATAAAGCTAGAATTTCAAGGCAAGTCATGCTATTTAGTTACAGTTTGATTTAAATTTCTTGTTTGTTTTTAATAATCTTTCTCAAAAATGTCTTTAGAAACAAGTCATTCTAGTAGTAATACTAAAATGGTATTTGCATTTGAAATTCTATTTCATTTTTTGAAGATAAACTTGTGTCATAAAAGCAAAAGAAACCTCCAATTGGTGGTAGGTTAAACTTGGAGAAAGGGTAGCAAGGTGCACATAATCTTTACTCATAACGTTTTCATCTTGTAAAGACAAATATTTAACATCTTTTATTTTAAAGATATCATCTCATCTATAATTAGGAACAGTGTGAAAATCTAGTGTCTTGGACTAAGATAGAGCAGCTGTTTATGAAAGTGCCTGAAACATAATAGAACTTCAATAAATATTATTATGTTGGCAAAAAAGCTTAACAGGTGTGGGTGTGTGTACACAACTCTCCTTCCTCACCCCTGCAATAATTCCCAGTCAATGTTAGTAGAGGACGATTAGAAGATGAAATTTTTCTACTTACACGTGAGCATCTGAGGATCCCAAAGACTATCTCAAATCCTGGATTCAAAGGTACTTTTTTTTTTTTCTCTCTCTCTGTCTCTCTATGGGAGAAGACTATTCATGGGAGGGGGAAGGAACTCTGGTCCACTGAATCAGAAAGTATTTTCCAAGTGACAGAAACCCAATGTGAACCACCTTAGGCAAAACAGGAAATATGATGACCAGAATAGCAAAGTCTCAAGAAGGGCGTTTAACTGGACCTCAAGGGTCATAGTAACAGACACCAGCAGGACTCTCTCTCCCTCCAACTCTCATCTGTGTTTCTCTTGAAATCTTCTGCCCTGAAGAACCTGGCTTTTGACAACTCATCTCTTCATCATGAAAAGGAGACTTCCTTTTTTGAAATGTTCACGTGAAGATTCCTGTGGAAGGACCCAAAAGGCAGCCAAGCTCACGTGCTTACTCTTGTGGACACAGAGATCAGTTTTATAATTGGCAGCGTGTATTAGAACAATATGGTACGAGAAATAAGAAGATCACGTTTCCCCCAAAAAGGCTAGTTCTATTTCCAGAAAGGGGAGAGGTGTTGGGCAGAAAAAATAAGTATTTCTAAGATCATATTCTTAAAAATCAGAATCATATTAATTAAATGTGAAATAAAGGTATCTTTTTCAATTGCTTTTGATTTTCCAACAAAATTGTTTTCTTTACCTCCTAGTGTTTATCTCAGTTTTTTTCTGTCTCAAATATTTTTCTTACACAGCATTACTAAGTCCTATCCCTTCCCTCCTCCAAATCTGCACTTAAGATTTACTTCCTTGGACTTCAGGCAAAATTTGGTGAATTGACTATGTTTGTGTCTCTCTAATTTCCCCCGAGTGCTATTAAAATGGCAACATAAAAGAAAAAATAAATAAACCCTCAAGTGCAAAGAAGGAGAGAGACTATAATAGATGAAAAGTGACGAAAAATTTTGGAATATAGAATGTAGGTAGTGTATTAGTTATTGTAAAGCAACAGATTGCCCCAAAACTTAGCATTTAAAAAAATAAATATTTGTCATCTCATCCCAGTTTTGAGGTTGAAGAATGTCACAGGAGTTTAATTGGGTAGCTCTTGCTTGGAGACTCTCAGGAGGTTGCATTTAAGTTGTTCTCCAGGGCTGCAGTTATTTGAAGAGATGGAGAATCTGCTTCCAAGCTCATTCACATGGCTGTTGGCAGGAGGTTTCAATTTCTCACCATAAAGCTGCTCCTGAAATACTAATTACAATGGAAAAAGCATAACGTTGATAGAGAAGATATTAAATACTTTAAACATTAAAGTAACGAAGCAGACACCACCTTAAGTAATGAATTAACGTAATCAAGTATGGAAAAATTGCTATGTTTGCCTCCTGACAGGATACCGTAAGAACATAGCAGCACTGTGATATACTGACTATCATGAAATATAAATAATCTGAATCTAATCATGCAAAAATAGCACAACGGGCAAGCTGTGAGTTGCTAGAAAACTACTGATCTAATCTTCAAACGTGTTAAGTTCATAAAAGTGTGTTAGGTGCTTTGATATGGTTATGGAAGCACACAGGAAGGGCACGTTAACCTAACCCAATGCCAGAGTGTCAGGGAGGCCTTTCTTAAAGTAGTGATGTCTAAGGTGAGATCTAGAGTTAGCCTCAAAAGGGTCAATGGGGGTGGAGAGAAGCAAGAAAGGAGTGAACAAGTCATAATGTACAAGACCAAGGAAAAAAATCATTTGATCATATGCCAACTGATATGTGTGTGTACATATACATGTACACAAACATACATATGGATATATGTATATATTTTTGTATATATATGTGTGTATATATATATATATATATATATAAAAGAGGCATGTGTGTGTGTATATATATATATATTGGCTGCCTTTCCTATCATATATAAAATGTCACATTTTGAACTGCCTTGACAAGTTGTCCATTGCTTTAGGGTAGGAAATGTGCTCTGAAACACATGTGAAAGAGTGAAACAACTTTGCCTTTGATTGGCTCAGTTACTATAATCTCCATCTTTCTCAAGCACTATTCATCTCATAACTAGGGAATATTACTTTCATAGCACTTTTAATTTATGAGTGATCCTTTCTAATCATCGGCAGAACGTGATGCAGAAGGCGAGCAATTCTTTGGTCTTGTCATTTTGTGCCTAATTTGAGTCCTATGCTAGCTCTGATTCTGACACTCATTACTCAGCAGTCTGAGGCAACTTATTTCTGAGAATCAGTTTTCTCACCTGTCAAATAAGGAAATAATATTATCTACTTTACAGCGTTGTTGTGAGAACTGACTGAGATAACATTAATATATAAAAAGTACTGGCTCAGTTCCTGGCTCATAGAAAGTACCCAACAAACTATCTTCTGCATCACTCTATATTGTTATATTTGGAAAAGCTCATGAATAAAATAAAGGTTAAAAAATGTTAAGAGTACTGTGAAAATAATATTGACCCATTGCTTTATGAAAGTGTAGACAATTTTTTTAAATGATAGTGTATGAGACAACCAAAAATAATGTGACAAATCTGTTACCTTTTTGTAAGTTCCCAGTCATCTTCCCCCTTGGTTTCTGGAATCCACAGCCAACTACCCCTCCCTGTAGTGCCCACTAAGAGACAGCATGACCAGGACTAGTGGGTTTCCACCAGAGACTGGGGTCTTCAAAAGTTCTGCAGGCATTGCAAAACCCACTGAATTAAAAGTCATTAAAATTTCTCTACCACTCCAGTATTGAGCATTTTATTTATTTGTTTGCTTATATATACATTATTTATTTATTTAGCACAATAAGGTGAAACATTTTTTCCCCCGGTATATATTAAGAATTACCAAATGCTCCATAGATGTTTCATCAAAGGTAACACCATTCTTCCCACTGTTTGTGGTGAAGTGTGTTTAGTTTTGTTGTTTAGGTAACAGCTGGAAAGTAGATGTGGATATGGTCAGTGTTCTAAGGAATATTCTACCACCCATAAATTCATCAAAGATATGTGAGGCCTACTGGACAAAAATGAGCAGAAATAAAAATAACTATGATTTGTTTGGTGTGTGATTCTAATCAAAGTCTGATTAGGTTAAGTCTCTCTCTCTTTTGCTTGTTTGTTTGTTTGTTTTGCTAGGCTGGAGTGCAATGGTGAGATCTCGGCTCACTGCAACCTCTGCCTCCTGGGTTCAAGCAATTCTCCTGCCTCAACCTCCCAAGTAGCTGAGATTACAAGTGCCCACCACCACACCTGGCTAATTTTTTGTATTTTTAATAGAGACGGGGTTTTGCCATGTTGGCCAGACTGCTCTCAAACCCCTGCCTCGGCTTCCCAAAGTGCTGGGATTGTAGGCATGAGTCACCATAACCAGCCTGGGTTAAGTCTTTTCCGTTGTTTTTGAATTAATATTTTTAATTTCTCAGGGTTTTTTTGTCCCTAACTATAAGAATAAATAACTTTATTCATAATATATTTTGATACACTATATTTTACTATACACTGTGACCAGTGAAATTTTAAAAAGCGTAAAGGAAGGGCGAATTGGACATGATAATCTCTTAACTAGTAAAATGACACAAGACAACAGTGAGCTGGAAACTTCTGTCATTGATATGTCTTCCACCCTTTTGTATTTCCCTTACCACATGTATTCCCCAAACCAGATTTTTTAAAAAACTTCTTTAATAGTACATTAGGAAATATTAAAATTTGTTCAGTATCTTATGAACCCTGATCATGATTCATCATCCTAAAACTGCTCTGATGTAGGGAAGATGCTGGCAGTGTTTAAAAACATTATAATGGAATTTCTACTATAGAATTCTTTCACATGTCTAGTTTGTTGGGAAAAGGATTAGAAAATAATTAGAATTAATCTGAGATTTTATTTATGCCAATTCAATAGATTTTATTGTCTTTGAACTTTTGTTTTTGTGAACAAAGATTTTAATTGTAACATTTGATCAATAGGCATTTATTGAATATCTACTCCTTTACAAGGTGTTGTGCCAAGCCACCACAAGAAGCTAAAAACAATGACCCACAAAATCTTAACTTATAATGAAACACCCCATATGGTAATTGCCAAAGGAGTAATATGGATGAAAGTTAGTTAGGAAGTATGGGAACACTAAGTGGCCAGAAATAAAATGAAAAAGTAAAAAGGGACAGAGTCATGAGATTAGAATTACCTCTAAGTGATTCTTAGAAGAATCACTTAGTGGAAGAAGTTGGAAAGGAAAAGAAAGAGCCAAAGGAGGGTGAAATAGGGCAGCGCTTCTGTGGAGTAAAAGATGTTTCAACCAAGTTCTAATCTGACGAGTTGTAGGATGATAATGAAGGTGTTTCTCAATTGTACAAGAAAGAGAAAAATACAATAAAATTCTGCTGAGCCAATAAAAGGAGGATTTAGCAGAAGGAAAATGCGTTTTCATGAAAAGTTTAGCACATAAACTTTTCAAAGGACTGTTTCAGTGTTTTCTTGGGACACATAAATTTGACAATGTGTACAAGTGCACAGATGGTAGTTTTAGGGGAGGAGGAGCTTTCAAAGTGAGAATGGCAAACTAAATGGAGATTTCCCACTTTGGTGGCCATAATGCCAAGGGTCATATTGCCTGGGTGAAAGAATTCTGCTCACTCACTCTCCCAGTGTCCCTGGCATGCAGTGGGGCTTTATTAAAGAGTGTGCACTGTCCTTCTTGCACTCTGAAATGCTAAAGTATGCAATATTGCACACTTTACTTATTCAACCTGAAACTTGTACTGTTCATAGAAGCACTCCATATTCACAAGTACACGTGGTTTACAGGTAGACTCTTGACTGAATAAAACATGTATTATATCTGGAAAAGTGAACACTACAAACCACCTGAAGCCTTAATTCAAAAGAGAGGATAAGCAGGGCTTCATTCAGGAGCAGCCAAAATTCTGGGGAGAGTCACCTGATGCAGAAGAAGGGCAAGAAGAAGGTAGAAAAAGGGAAGATAAAGAAAAGGAATGGAGAGAGAAACTTAAATTTTTCTCATCCATGAAATTGTGTTAACAGCTATTCCTAATTTCCCATTCCCTGACAAGGCATTTTGTGTAAACGCAGGGTCCAGCAGATTTTGGGTTGCCAGGCTGCTCCAGCCATGGTGGCCTCATCCTCTTTCCACCTCCATGGTGGCACCCCACCCAGATTCCTTTCTTGTCAAACTTGTTTCCAGTCACCCAAGCCCTCTAGTCTGTGACCTCTTGGTCAAACCGTCTGTTACTCAGGACACAAATAGATCGAGGGTGTCAGATAACATGGTAATTTGGTGGGGAAGAAGGTTTGAGTGAACACTGCAATACCCTTTAGAATACTCTTTTCCCCAACTACTCAAGCCCTTAAAAGTAAATACCCTTTCCCCACGTACATTTCTGTAAGTCACTGAAAAGCAACTGAGTGTGTGATTCATACTTCTTTGTATTTATTTGCTTCGATGCATTCATTGTCTCTCTAGAGCTAATTTAGTGGAACATTTGAGTCAATACTATTTTTTGGGAGGGAGTGTGGAATAACACCAAATTTGGTGCTGACAAAGTTGAGCTGAATCGCTCTATAGGAACGACAAAGAGCATTGTGTGCACTGACAGAGCAGTGACACTACACGAAGTGATGAACACTCTGTAACCACATCTTAAACAGAAAGCCATTTTCTTTGAGAATGAACTGATTGGTGATGTTCAATTAATACGCATACACAGCACTTGCCACATTGTTGATGCCTGCTGACACTCTGGAAAGTCTTGTTTACTCCATGTCTTTGCTGCCACCCTCCATCCCCTGCCAAAAATTCTCAGGATCGCTATACAGACTGTGAACACACTGAAACAGAAGCAGTGTGTTCATAGTGTGTTCTTTTCCTTTCTAACTTTGAAGAAGCTAGGATGTGACCTTGAGAGTAATGCAGCGATGCAGAGTTCTCAGCAGACACGCACACCACCGCTGCCACTTTCTCATACCCGTAAGTACAGAGATTTCAGTGAATGCTTTCAGCGAAACTTCTGTTTCAATAAGCACGTCAGAGTCAGGGTCCAGGTTGAGGCAGAGAGTGCCATCTGTTAAAAAAATAATATTTAAAATAATAATAACAAGGTTATAATGAGTTAGGCATGCATTTTAAATAAAACTACTTTGCATAAGAAAAAAAGTCTCCTTAAGTGGTACAAGAATTTGCAGATTGGTTGGCAATTCCTGAAAGCCCTAGTAACATCACATCTCCCTTTTGCCGGCACCCAACTTATCTCTTTTCTTCAGTGGGGGAGGGGGAGCAGAGGTTAGACAGAGGTAGAGAGACAGAGATACAGAAACGGAATCATCTTCCTATTCAGAAATTTGCTGAATGCCTCTGTCAGTAACGCTTCCAGGTGAGAGCACAGGAACTTAGGATGTGCACTGTCTTGAATTCTTCCTTCAGCTCTGTTATCTTTTGGTAAATTCTGTATATTTGGGCACGTGGGTCTAGCACATAAGTCAGTGCCACGCATTTTACTTTTCATTACTTATGTTTACAGAAAAAACAAATATAGTCAGAAAGAGGCAGGGTCCAGACCAGTTGCGGGTGGGATCGGATGGGAGCCTAGGATTTCAGCGCTACCACAAGCCAGGACTTCCGCATGGTCTCAGGCCCAGGGCCAGGTCGGGCGCACCGCCCACCGCGCGCCTCCCCTCCCTACTCAGGCCCTGGTTTCAGGGCTTTTGCTGCCACTCCCAACCCACTAAGCCCTGCCTCTCGGGATTCTGCCCCGGGTGCCAGGGATGGCAGCAGCACGACAGTTCTCGGCCCTGTGGGCAGCCGCTCCTCCTAGACTCCAGCTTTCCCCCATTAACCTTTGTAAGAGATAAAATGTTGGAGATCATTCTCAAGTGTCAGAGAAAAGGAAATTTTCTTGCGTTCGAAGACCTGAACCTCAAGCTCCGCGAGGAGAACGGTTGGCTCGGTCACCCCCATCCCTCCAGCCCCCCTTGTGTCCTCCGCTGCCTACTGCTGAACTGTCCTTGGAAAGTGGCCCCCAGAAGAGTCAGTACATTGGGCCAGGGACAAGGCTGGGGCTGCTCTAGGTTCAGAGCTCTCTATAGGTCCTCTCTCCAGGGACTGGATAGATGATTCATTTTTATACGTAACGTTTTACCTCAGTCTATAGCCACAGCCGGTTAATGTTCAACCCCTGGGCTTCAAGACGCAGCTCCAAGGAGGCAGGCAGGCATGACCCATTCAAGGTATATGGCTGCCCGGGAGTGAAGGCGCGGAGGCCAGAGAAAGGGTGAGAAGGGGATGTGGCTGGGGGCTCCTCCGGCCCTGGACTCCCTGGGTGGACTAGAAGAGAGCAGAAAAATGGTCACAGCTGTGGCCCAGCCTGGCGCGCGATTTTGGAGGAGCAGCGGCAAGGCCGCGCCAGAGCTGAGCCCAGACCGCCCACGGGGCGGCCAGCCAGGCTGCGCTTGCGGGGGCGTCCGGAGCGCTGGCTCGAGGGACAGCGCTGCGCCCCAGCGGGACCCCGCGGGCAGTCGGTGCAGCTCGCGGGTGGGGGCTGAGATGCCCTGCCTGGGGCTTCCGGCTAGGGACGCGCGCGGGAAGTGGGGGCGTGGTGGCAGCTGCAGATTAGATTCCGGTTTTGTTGTCCAGAGGGACATGCAACCTTCGAGTGCCCGGGCCGAGAGGGCGACCCGGAGGGGCGTAGGCAGCCCTCCGGGTTCTCGTTTCACTGAGTGCCTCTGAAAATACCGTCAGGGTAAAGGGAGGCAAGCAGCACGTCTTACCAGCGCCCTTCCACCGTATCATCGGACCAAAAAAAAAAAAAAAAAAAAAAAAAAAAGAACATTAAGATAAAGCAGCTGTTATAGTCAGTGGAAAGAGGTAGGACGAGGTGGTTGTAACCTAACCACGGCGTAGACTGCCAATGAGGTCCTAAGAAAAGCAGCACCTGGGGGCAAGTTCTGGTGGAGCGGCTGCATTTCGGGTCGTTCTAAGAGCAGGGCCGCGTGCTCCCCACGGAAATCATGGGTCCAAAAGGTCCTGGTCACCTGTCCAAACATCCATCTCCTGGCGCATGGCGATGACAAGCTGGTCAAGCCACGTAGGGAAAGGAGGCTCCGGGATGAGGAGTTTCGTGCTGGGAAGCTGTAGCCCAGAGCTGCAGCCCAGCATTTGCAAGAGGTTCCTCTTCTTCTTCCTCCTCCCCTTCTTCCTCTTCTTCTTCTTCTTCTTCTTCTTCTTCTTCTTCTTCTTCTTCTTCTTCTTCTTCTTCTTCTTCTTCTTCTTCTTCTTCTTTTTCTCTTGTGTCAGAGAAACAGATAAACAAGACACTGTCTCATCAGATAAGAACACCTCCCTCGACTTTACAGATTTCAAGAGGTATCTGGAGAAGCTGAGGTCAGGAGTGTCCCGTGAATGAACATCGCCTGAGGCCCAGAGCCCAAAGAAGAGGGGTTCTATTTTACTTTACTTTGCGTGATCGTATTTTATTTTCTAACAAAGTGATCTGTAGCCTGCAGCCTTAGGTTCTGACAGGCAAAGCCCATTTCTTAGCGCTAGGGATGGCGTGCAGGGTCTCCACCTCTGACCACTATGGTGTCCGCTCTTTCCCTTCAACTTCCCATCCCATCCCGCTAGCCCGGATACAGCAGGATGAAGCTTTCCGGGAGACTCGGGGCCAACCAAATGCAGGCACCAAATAAAGCGACGCCGAGAAGGCCCCGAAGTCGATCCCGGAAGACAGAGAAAGATGCCATTGGGCGCAGAAAGTTCCACTGAGCGCAGCAAGCCGCTCCCCACGCACACACCCCTTGATACCTGCCTAGAGGGGCAGAAACAGTTTCAAGGGCTGAAATTGACACAGGCAGAGCGGGAAAATGCGCCCAAGAATTGGGCTGCTACTGGTCTGAGTCCCAGGTCACATTCAATAAGCTGTCCTCTGCTTTCTCGGGGACAGCAGTGATGGTTCTAGGTCTCATCTTTCCGGAGCGACGAGGATAAAGGTTCCTTCCCAGGACTGTGGGCGAGGGGATCCCGCACTTCTGCAAACTGTCAGCAGAGGCAGAGATGCTTTGCTATATCTGGAGTGAGGGAGTCTCGGGGCTGTGGAGAATCCACCCCATGCGGGTACATCAGTCCCAGCATCAGCGGGCCATTTCCTCAGTTGCAGGAATGGGGGAGAAGACAAAACAAAACAAAACAAAACCTTGGCTGTGGACAAAGAAAACGGGAGAGGGAGGGGATGGCCGAGAAAGAGAGAGAGCAAGAGGGAAGGCAAAAACCTTAAACATTTTTTTTTTTTTTTGCCGGAAGCCTAGAAGAACTAGGTCTGGAAAGATCCATCAAAGTCCCGGGGTGCAGACACACACCCTGCCCAGGGAGAGTCCTGTGAGTCTGCACTTCTGTTAGTCCTTCTGAAGGAAGGAAATTTAAAAAGCACCCCCACTACCACCCAAAAGTAAACACTTTTACCATGTAGTCAATACATGTTTTTTATTTTTTTTAATTGTGAGGAATTTAGATGGCTCTATTAGCCATTCTTCTGCAGAGTAACTTAAGCTTCAGATAGCTCCTGTTTTCCACAACTGCCACTGAACTGTTAGCAATGCATTGCTACAAAAGGAGTAGGAATGATTTTTAAAGGTAATTAAGTAGAGTTAAATATATCTTCAATGGGATATTTCATTTCTTGCAGGATTTCTCTAATCTTCAAACAAAATCTAAAATCAACATTTACATTTTAAAAATGTATAAAATAGCACAGAAGTGAATGAAGTTATGCATCCAAAACACAGTAAATTCTAGTTTCTATCTTTTCAGATATAAAGTCAACAATAAGAAGTACTCCCTTTGGGGAGGGGGCAGGGAAGGGTGGGAGGGGCCAAGGGTGATAAAATTTTTAAGATTAGAGTAAAATTTCCCTGGTTTAATTTGCTAGAACCTGAAAAGGTAAATCAGTTAGGTGTTTACAGTGGTGGTTCTATTTAACACCCTTAAAACAACAACAACAACAAAAATAAACAAAAATCCCTCAAATTACCATTTCCTCAAGTTCAGTTAATGCAATTGTTTCGGAGGCTGGGGACAAAAAGCTATTAAAAAAAAAAATCCTTCTAGAAATCTGCTACTAGAAATTCCTCTTGTTTACTTCCAGACTTCTCCTTCAGTCAGCCACGTTTCTTGCTTCCTGGTGTACTTAGATTAACTGCAGTTCGTCAGGGGGTTTATAAATCAATCAATAGGGAGTCTATATTCATAAAGGCCTCTGATCTAATTACAACCCCTCCTTTTCCCCCTTCTCTAAAAAAGTTAAATCACGGAGCCAGGGACTCCCAGGGTAGCTCCGTCGACTGTGGGAGGCTGGAGGCTGGGGAGCCCCGGCGACGGCGGCGGGGGCGTCCGTGGATTAGGATGTGGATTGCAGGACAGACCTTTGTTTGGTCACATTCGCGACAGGGATGGGGGAAGGGTCTTCCTCCTTCGAGGTCGCGCTGGATTTTTATAGACTGGCCTTAAAAGGGGTCACCGCTCTTCATAGGGTTAATTTATAAGGCTTTCGAGGAATATTAGGACTTTTAAGGCGCTGTTTATTTTTTCCATTAATTTTTTTTGTTACATTCCTAACCACCACCTCTACATCCCTGGGCTTCAGCATTTAATAGAAAGGGGGTGGGAGAAAAAGCAGGGCAAGGAGGGGAAGAGGATTTGCCTTTTAATCAAACTGCTTATTCGGCCCAGGCTCTCGCGTATATTTTTAAACATTAAAATTCTAAGCAAGTCATAAGCATTGAAACTCAGATTTAGGAACGGGGAGGAAGTTTAGACAATCATGGGCTCTATACACCTTTTCCCAGGTCTCCACCAATCTGAAATCGGTATTAGCGGAATGTAGAATTTTGGGCCTTGGAAATTTTTAAAGAAGTTTACTTTTTTTTTTTTTTTTTTTAAATAAAACAAAACCCGAGGATAGGCCAAATATAACGAGAGAAGAAAAGGTGCCTGCTAGTAACAGGTGGGGGTGGCGGGGACAAAGCCCCTAGACGGCGGATCGCCTGAGCGGGGTTCCTGCCCCAAGGTCTGGCGAACCTCTGGGCGCTCAAGGAGCGGGGCGGCGGTGGGCTGAGGCCAGGGAGGCCTGGGCTCCTCCCGGTCCAACCTCGAGCTCGCCATTTTTGCACTCAAGCGGGGTAGGTTGGCGCTCATGCTATAGATTACGTTAAAGGTTTCTTTAAGCACTTTAATACACAACTAGCTCAGAAATCATTAAGAGACCTAGAGAAGGAGAAAAAATACCCTCACACTCACCGGTAATAAGTGTTGACATGCAGCAAAAATCGATTGAGTGGAACCGAGGTGGTGGATGTAGCGACGGCTGGAGGGGGACCCGCGCAGGGGTGGGAGGGGCGAGGGGACTGACTGCACCGGCTCTGGGAGCTAGGTTTCTTTCTCTGGACAGGAAAAGGGGGTGCGGAAAGGGGCAGGCGGCCTGCAGGCTACCGGGGATGGGAGTGGGGGCAGAACGGGGGAGAGAGTAAAATTATTCCTTTTGAAAGTCCAAGGGAAAGGAGCTGAGGTGAGAGAAATGGCCTTTCTTAGGTCCCAAGTCTCCGCCCCCAGCCTGCACCACTCAAGTCGGGCAGTGACAATTCTTCCTAAACCACGACTTCCATTTTTTGTTTCCTGCAGATTGATTGATTTCCTCGCGTTGTTCTATTTCAGCAACCAAACTAGGCCAAGATCTACCTCCTTTACCCAGAGCTCCCAAATCACTCACCAACCTGCAGGAGACGCAAATCCTCCCGGCAGGTCTCGTTAGCGCTTCCAGCCCCTATCCCCAAATCCTCTCTTCTAGCTCCTTCCCTCCCTTCCCGCTGGTGCCCCTCCCCGCCCCCTACCAGGCGGAGGCGCGGAGAGGCCGGGACAGACGGGCTCTGCGGCTCCAGAAGCCAAAGTCCGCCCGTGGGGACCGTTTTCCTCTCCACTGCTCTCAAGTGAACAACAAGGACCGAGGTGACCCTCGTCCAAAGGGCTTTTATCTGCCCCCCACGGCTGCGTGATCCCTCCGCAAGTCGGAGGCAGAGGCAGAGCTTTAAAAAGAAAGAAAACAAGAAAGTGAATGTGCGTTTGAGCACTGATTTCAAATCGGGGACATTATCTGCGATCTCTTTAAGTGGCAGCAGCAGTTTCTTCCAGAACAAAGACTCGCTGTCTGAGCTCCAAAAGCTTCTAGGTAAAGTTTCATTCAGACGAAAGCAACTAAGGCGCGAAAACAATGATATTCTCGGCTCCAGAAAATCGGCTGCTACTTTTTGCTCTAAGTTCCTCAGCGTGGTGTTTGTCCTCTCCCACTCTGAGTGTGCGCAGTGTTGATAAGAATAACAAAAGATCTCAACACATGCCTCCCCCCAACCCCACAAAGGTCCTGCTAGCGCCACGACGAGGAATTCTTTGGGACTAAGTGGTATTTGCTTCTATTTGTTATGAAATCAAATTTCACATTTTTTAAAAGATGAAAATCGCCGATAAAGAAGGATCGGGTGCTTAAAGTTCATTTAAACACTCACACCGAACTCATTCCCTGTTTAGATGTCAGAGGATGGGAGGGAGGGCCAGGCCTGTAATTCATCTTGATTTGCTTCGTTGTCCTGCAGTTTGCAAACTATAATCCTGTATAATTTCAGGAACAAGCAGGTTTAGAATTAATGGGTCAATATTATTTAAAACAAAACACCGGGAGCATGACCTTTGCCTCAACTACATATTGCTCGACAAGACTCAGGAAACTCCACTCTAACCTCTCAACCCCTGGGCTCTTTGAGAAACTGAAGGGCTGTAGTTATTAGAAATCGTCTTTGTTTCTTTTAATGTCTCCAAAGGATTTGGAAATAGTAATGTAATATAACATGAAGGATCTCTCTACTTAAGCCTGAAAGATAAACGTGGAGGCCTAAATATTTTGAATTGGAGGTGTTTCCTTGTAAATTTATTATAGATGTATTCCTCCTGAGAGAAATGTATATAAACTGTACATCATGCATACCTGCACAAATATTTCTCCAGAACAATTTGCTAGAGGTGTGGGTTTCCCCCTAGAGGAGTAAACTTGAGAGTCATTCCAAGCTGATGTACTTGCTACATTTCTTTCTCCTTTTTTCTTTCTAATATTATTTGCTAGCAATAATAGAATCCTCTGAGTTTAAGCCAAAGAAAAATCTGAGAGACAAGATTAGATTTTGCAGTCTTTTTTTTTTTTTTTTTTTTCCTCCCTGGGAATGCCTTTTTTCTTTTCAGTTTCTGATGAATGGCTATAGTTTATTTCTACCACATTTAAATAAGGACTGCTGCTTTGTATGTTTAACTAGGCAGGCAGAGAGAACTGGTTTGTTTAGGAAGCAGTGACTGAGATGCCCTGGCCAAGTTAGTGACAGAGGAGGGCAGAAAGAATCCAGACCAATTTGTATGCAGTATATTTTACTCCCATGAAATAAAACACATTTTTTTCATATTTGCTGAAAAGTAAAACAATAATATTGTACGAAATGTTATACACAGGGTAGGTTGTACATAGCAGTTTCAGAAACATCATTGCATCCACCAGAGAAACTATTCTAAAACTGAATATTCACACATTTTTTATAATAATAATATGTTAGAAACATACAGTGTGGCATTTAGTATATACATTCCCTTGCTCGCAAGCGAAAAATCCTAATCGCTTCTGTATAACATGCTTTATTTTAAAGCCTAACCTTTAAAAACACTGTTGTGATATTACTAACAACTGCTTTTATAAAATTAATTTGACATTTCGATATATATACATCCTTTCAGTCATTTAAATGTTAACAATGCTAAACTTAAAAAATAACAAGCTTATAGTAATGTTAAAATGTCATATCCAGTCAAACATTTGTTTGTGTGTGTGTCCTTGCAACTGTTGGAAATACTTGTAGTGAAAGATGTCAGACACTGAGGACATCCCTTTGAAATCAAAGGAGCTCTCGCTTTGATTCAGTGGTTTCCTTTTCTCTATATATCTTCACTTTCTCTCCCTTTCTTTAGTGCCCACGACCTTCTAGCATTAATTCCCAGTCTTTCAAGGGCGGAGTTGCCCCATCCGGCACGGTCCTAGGATCCCGGCGCTGTGGGTGCGGCTCACACAGGCCGGTCCACTGCGTACTGGCAAGCACTCAGGTTGGATGCCGGGTTCTGCACGCTGGCGTAGCCGAAGCTGGAGTGCTGCTTTGCTTTCAGTCTCAGGCTGGCCAGGCTCGAGTTACACGTGTCCCTATAAACATATGGAGGAGTCGGTGGCGCGTAAGGACAGGCAGGCGTCGGCACCGCGGAATTCAGCGACGGGCTGCTCAGGTTGTTCAAGTTATTCAGGCTGTTGAGGCTGGAGCCCGGGACGCCCGTCACCGCTGAGGGCACCATGCTGGAGGACATGCTCATGGACGAGATAGAGTTGGGCGGGGAGAACATGCTCTGCGATGACAGGGGGTTGACGTTCATAGAGTTGAAAAAGGGAAAGCTCTTGGTGGACAGGGAGGCGGACGTAAGGCCCTTGGCGGCCCAGTTGTTGTAGGAATAGCCCGGGTACATGTCGTCGTAAGGCTGCATGAGCCCATTGAACTGCGGCCCGAAGCCATTCTTGCATAGCTCGGCCTGCTGGTTGCGCTCCCGCTTTCTCCATTTGGCCCGACGATTCTTGAACCAAACCTGGGGGCGGTTGAGGCAAGGGAGCAAACAGATGCCACAGTCCAGATTAATAAAACTTCCATAGGAGGCCAACCCTCCTCTTTCCCCGATACACACGCGCTAGCGCGCTCACACACACTGGCGGCCTCCCTTCGCTGCACCGCTGTGCACTCCAAGCTACTAAGGCCAGCTTTCGGTTACTCGGGTCTCCGCCAAGCGTGGGAGACCTGGTCGGCTCTGGCCTGCGAGCTGGGACTCGGAGTTACGCCACAAACCCCAGCTGAACGCATGGAAGCCTGCGGACCACCTGACCAGCCAGGCTTTTCTTTAGGTCCCAAAACACTCGCTGTAAAACAAACGCGGACAGCAGGCTTTTCGCCCAACCCCTCCTGGGGCACCTTGCAAACCTGCTTCCATTCCAAAGCCACAGACCCACAGATGAGGAGAGGGGGCTGGAAGGGCACCAGAGGACTGCTCTTTCTCCATCACAACTCCTCTCTCCCTTCCCTGACCTCCACTGTCGTCCGCCACCCCCTGGTAAGTGCTTCCCCAACAGGGACTAGGCCGCCGACACCCTTTCTGGCCTAGCAAAACAACCAAATAAAAAGCAAAAGACCACCTTCCCATCAGCTCCTTAACTCCAGGAGCTTGGCATATTAAACCCCGGGAACCCGGAACGGGTAGTTCTGCAATTCCCCCTTCCCTTAGCTCTGCCCCTTCTCACCCTCCGCCTACCACAGGCCTGGCCCGCGCGCGCCTGGCTCAGCCTGGTCGTTTGGCTTTGCAGGCGGCCGCCCAGGCTGGCCGGCCCCCACCCGAGTCCGGTGGCCCCGCCACAACCCCGCTCCCAATCCACATCGGGCCCGCCAGTCGCCCCAGACGGCGGCTTTTGTGTATTGGAGGGAGGCCTGGCCTGAGATCTCCAAGCTGACACCGTTGATGTTTCACATTACACATCTCCGCCGGGCCCAGCAGCTTAATCCGCTTTTTCTCTTTTTCCTTTCATTCTCAATTTCCTTTTTATCCCCCTTCCTCTTTGCACCCGACTGCTATAAAAAGCATGTCTCACTCCCACTTGGCTCGGCAAGCAGCCGCCCTGGAAGGAGAGGCAGCTGCAAGGAGAGCCCAGCGCCGCGGCAACAGAGCACTAGGGAGGAGCTTCGGTATAGCGCAAGGGTGGGAGGATCCAAGGATCCCAGAAAACCCATAGACTATGTCTTTATTTTAATTACTTGCCATTTCTACCCTAGGCCATCTAAACTTTGCCCAGGCAAGAAGAGTACGTGAGAGGCCAGTTCCCCCGATGCGCAAGAGGGCTAATGAAAGACTGACCTTGCACAAAACCACGCCGCCCGGGACCCAGCGCTGGCTTTGGGCAGTTAAACTAAAACCATTTTCAACTTCTTCCCGGCTCTTTTATCCACCAGCATAGCCTTATGCCTTGCACAAACGCCACACAGAGAGCGTCTTCATTCCCTTTGATTTGGGAGCACATGATGGTCTTTATTCTTTTTATCATTGTCTTCTTTTTGCTTTTTCTGCTCCAACCGGGACTTAATTTTTCTACCCAGAGCACTTACTTTTTTTTTTTTTTTTTTTTTTTTTTTTTTTAAACAACAAAGCCTCTGAATCCTGCTTGATTTGCTTGATTCTGTTTTCTGCTTCCAGAATCCTAACAAATTTGGAATCTTCCACCGACCAGCATAAACCAGGACGTTGCTATTGGGTAATTTATTTAAGCTCATTTTTGCCAATCCATAAAGTACAGATTTGCTTCAAAGTTAAGGTAAGCCTTTTTTTTTTTTTTTTTTTTTTTTTTTACAAAATTATGATTATAATTTAGAGGAGGGGTGTGAGTTTCAATCTCCAGAGTTCAACTCCTGAGAGAAGATAAATAAACCAAACTGAAAAGTCTTTTTTCTTTTTTTCTTTCTCTTTCTAAGAGGACTAGTAGTTGTGTATTAAAACTTTGCTCCTGGAGATCACAAAACCAGGGAATAGGGTGTGTGGGAGAGACCCGAATGGCTGAAAAAAACCATAAAAAAGGTGTTAAGAAGCGAGAACCCAGGAGGGAAAAAGCTGGGCCAGGCCTAGCGCAAAGGTTTCCCAGGGAGGGCCAACTCTTGCGTGTCTCTGGCGGGTCTTCCTTGTTAAACGCGCGCAGGTTGGAGCCTGTTTGCGGCTCTTGACCTGGTAGGGATTTTATTAGCTCTCGCGTGGCAACTGCAAGCCAGGATCACAATGCCTTGTTCAGGGGACTACCCACGCGGCCCAGCTCGTAAGGTCGCAGGAAGGCGGGGCAGTGAGCGGGTGCCGCTCTGGGAGCCTGAGCCAGGCCGGGAGTCCTGTCGGCCTCAGAAAGGGAGTTGTTCTTTTGCAACCCAGCAGCAGCGAGGCCTTCTGCCTTTGCAAACCTGCGCCCCACCGGTGCCCTGCAGGGCAGCGCTGCCTCCACACTCCCTCCTGGTCTATTTGGCCTGCACCTCCACAATGTCCTCCCCCTATCCCTCCCAGGCTCCGCGCTGGCTCCTACCCGGACTCGAGCTTCCGTAAGGTTGGTCCATACAGCGATTTCTTCGCGTGTGGACATGTCCGGGTAGCGGTTCCTCTGGAAAGTGGCCTCCAGCTCCTGGAGCTGCTGGCTGGTAAAGTGAGTCCGCTGCCGCCTTTGCCGCTTCTTCTTGGACGGGTCCTCGGCTCCCACGTCCTCATTCTTCCCCTGCTGGCTCTTATCTTTCTCTGAAAACGAAACACACAGTTTCCCAGTCAGCATGCCCACCTGCAACCCGCAAACTCCAATTGGACCGGCGGCAGAAGCCATGGAAGAGCTGGGCTGCCTGGCGCTGGAGGAGGGTGCTCGCTGCGGCTCCGGGCCACGAGGAGCGCTGCGCCTGTGGGGTGTGCAGGCGCGAGTGTGGGTGTTCGCGCCCCATCTCCTCCCCTCCCCCAGCGCCTCACGTTTTATTTACATGTTTATCTCACTGCAGCGGCACATTCATTTTTATAGCCTCTGCTTTCAAGTATATTTATACACCTCTGAGCAGACACACCAAATCTCCTGGGACGCACACTCGAGCGGTTTACAGACCCCCCTCCCCCCTCGCAGAAAGCTCAGATTTCGATGCGGTTTGGGAAGGCTAGGAAAAGAAGGTGTGGGGATTCGGATGGGCACCCAATTCGCCAGCCCTTTCTGGGGGAAAAAAAAAAGCGCCTCTTCTCAAGGGGCATTTCTGAGTAGTTTCAGACAGTTTCCTAACGAGCGGAGCTCCTCAGGAGATGAAAGCCGAGAGAAAACAGGGACAGAGGTGGGGCGACCTCTGAAGGTCCTGGAATGGAGATGCTGGGATTTTTGTGACCCTGGAAACAGAAGGGAGGCCCGGGTAGGATTAGAGAGGGCGGCAGAATTGCTCGCGCCGTTAGCGCCCCCGGGAGCCGGGCGATCTAGGGAGAACTAAAGGGACGCTGGGTCGTCGTCAGAATTCCGGCTCCCGGAAGTTCTGCGGGGAGCCAGGCGAACGACCACTCCCACCACGCCTCCCCCAGGAGGGGCTGCCTTCCCTGGGGCGAGGAGGAGCGGTGGCGCGGGGCAGCTGAGCTGGACTGTCCGCGGGGCGGCGCGGCGCCTTACCTGCGGCCTCCGGGCTGGAGGTGTCGGAGATGGTGTGCACCTCCAGCCTGTGCTTGGAGGAGTCCAGGGAGCGGGGCTGACCGGGAGCCAGAACCGAAGCCATGGCTAACGGCTGGGGATAGTGACAGGAGGAGGATGAGGAGACGGCCGACAGCTTGGTCCCCGCTGCTCGGTGCTCCAAGTGCAGCGGGCCTTTCATGCAGTTCATGGACGAGGGAGCGCGCCGCTCTGCCAGTCCCGGGCTGCTGCCCCGCCGAGCCCCCGCAGCCGCCGCTGCCCGCTTCGGGTTGCGCTCCAGGCGCGGAGATCCCCACTGCGGGCAGAGCCAGGGGACGCAACCCCCGCCGAGTCCTCAAGCCAAGACGCCTCCGTCTCCTCCGGAAGGCTCACGCGAAAAAGTCCGGAGGCCGAAAGTCAGCGGGCAAGCGAAGACATGGGGATGTGGGCAGGAGGGCACCACTCGAAGCGTCTTTAGGGAGCAGGGTTCCAAGCTCCAAAGCGAAACAAGAGTGGGCAAAGACCCCCTTTTTCCCTCCTCCCTCCCACAAGAACCCCTCCAATGAGGAAAGCTAACGCCGACCGCGCTCTGCCCGCCCCCCGCGCTGCAGCCCTGACAGCGAAGTGTCAAGAGTGACAGGGACAGGTAGCTGATATTAGATCCCCCGCGGTGGCGGCAGCCGCGGCAGCAAGGGCTCTGCCCTCGGAGCGCACCCTCCGCAGCGCGCACAAGCGCACCCCTCGGGCGGTCGAACGGGGGCCGGGCCTCGCCGCAGCTCAGCTCCAGGCACCCCGGCGAGCGACGGACCAGATCTGCGGCGCCGCGCTTCCCTGTTGGCCCAACATCTTAAACCCAGAGGCGGGCTTCCTGGTGCCGAGACGTCACTCGGCCGCGGCCCTCCCCAGCCCTCTCCGCCTCCGCCTCCTCCCAGACCCTTCGCGGGGTGGGAGTGACGTGGCTCCGCACCAATCAGAACGCCCCGAGCCGCGGCGGAGGAACTGTCCTGCCTGCACCTATCAGCAGTGCGGGGCCTGGCTAATGCCTCCCGGTGCCCACCCGGTCTACACGCGCAAGCTCCTGGGAATTCTGCTCCTGCCCAGCCCAAGGCGATCCGGCTTTTAGTCCGAACCCAAAGGTGAAGAGATGAGGCTAGGAGTCGGAGACTTGGGAGAAGACAGTGGAAAGGTCAAGGTCTGAAAGGTACAAGGCTCAACAAGACACCCCCTCTTTGTGTCTCGCTACAACCATTTCTAATCATCTACCCCTTATTAAAAGGAGACATGCTACTTAGAACGAGAAAATTTGAAAAACAGCAACAAATCACCTCTCCGATCTTAAATTTTCCAAACAGCCTGTCAAGTGAATGCCGCGCTAATCTGAAGAAGCTTTACTTTAATTGCAAAGAAGACAGAGCCCTGAAAACGCAGGCTAATAAATTAGAAATCGAGAAGTAAATGGACCCGTCAAAAGAAAATTACCTTGACTTTAAACGAACAACTGTTGGGTGGTTCACTCTGGATTTATACAAGAATAAAAAGTCGCCTCGGATCACGTTCTCTGTGATGTTTATTAGTCCCCAGACAGAAAACACACAATAGAATAGAAACCCTAACCCAGCGTTTTCAAAATGCTGAAAGCTTATCCATTCTACTTAACGTTGATTAAGACACATAACCTAGATCTTTCAAATTCTTTGTGCACTGTATTAAGCTCGTCCTAACCCTAGAGAGCCACGCTTTAAATTCGACTCTCCTGTTTGCTTTATTATCAGTCAGAGTCAAATCCATAAAGCCTGTAGAATCAACAATCTTTACCTAATTATCTATAAAATATGCCTTAATGAATTTCCATACAATTAAGAATGTTGCCAAACAACCAATTTCAAGGATAATTTTTAACAGTCATTTTCTTTTCCCAGTGAGCTCAAAGCTGTCTTGAGCCCTTAATGTCAAAGCAGGCGGAGGTGGTGGGTGTGGACTAAGAGCGAAAAGCCTAGAACAGCTCCCCAACTAGGAAAATCAAAGTGTTATTTATTAATATAAACGCAAAAAAAATCACCTTCGAAGACATCAACTCTTTATATAGCATTGTTTCCAAGTAAATCTAATTTCCAAAGAAATTAAAGAAATCTAAATATATTCAAAATAATTTTTGAAAGTCCTTTTGTCCCCTAGCTTAGGCCAACTGGAGCGGACAAACTAGTCTCCCCTGGGTCTCTGCATTGGCGATGGTTTTATTGTTGAGTTAAGTGTTATCGTCTCTGAATGTGTATTTGTTTGACATTACAGTCAATGATTTGCAATGCCAGCATGAAGTATCTTTAAAACACCCCCTCCTTGTCCTTGTTCACAAGATTGGGAAACTATTCAGTGTGGAACAAAGTGGCTGAAGCAGACTACAAATATATTTGCAACTTATGTGTCTCTGTTTTGCCCTGCCCACCCCCAAACCCTATCTGCAACTCCTCCCCATTTTAAACTCGCAGTCCAAAGACCAAAATGAGAATTGTTTTTCGGTCTTTCTTCACCAGTATCATCCCACCTTAAGAATTTAGTTGCAAGGGAGAACTTTCTTCATAGTAAGCTTTAAATCAGCATTTCTGCTTTTAACCTTTTATTCCATGTTACCCCATTCCACACATACAGACACCTGCTCAGAGTGGAACACATCCTCATGTGACAGGTTTGCATTAGCTAAGGCTCATACATCTAGCTATATTAGGTCTTGCAATCTTATCACTAAATTATACACATTACACCAGCAGCCTGTTGGTAAAGAAGGTTAAATTAATTTACATTCTGCTCATTATCTGGTGCTTAAATGACGCATTTTATCCCTGAGATTTGGCGGAGAATCTCCTTCTCAGACCCCACAGCGTTTCACTGAAGACAATGCTCTTACATTTGTAGTGGTTTTTAATCTGATAAGACTCTAATTTGCTTAAGTCTTTTAAATAAGGGTCTTAAATGTTTCTAGCCATTTTCTTATTGAATTTCCTCTAATTCCCCCAAGATCATAAAGTATATGTGTAAAGTAAATATTTCCTCCCATTGCACTGCCAGCCAATGACCTATAACTAAGTCAATAAGAATCCAGCTCTTTTCTGCCCAATGTGTTTACTAATCATATTCCAGTTTCTTCTTTTAAACCTCAGCATAGCTGTGGTCCCCACAATACCATGCCCCTTAAAGTTTCATTTCATGAAGGGACTCCATCACATTAAAGAATGAAAAAATCTCTACTGTAGTTAGTATATACTACCCCCCTTCCCACCTCCCTGTTTTTCAATCAAACCGCAGAGCTGCAAATATTTTTGGAAGCCTGGGTGTTTTTCAAAATGCCTTATTTTAGAAAGCCGAGAAGCTCCACAGAGCCATATAGATTTCTAAACCCATCTTTCATAAACCCACAGAATTTTGATTTAAGCTCTGGGGGCTCCACTCTACGGATGGAACTTTCATCACAGCAAATATACATGTATGAAGGACCTCAATCAGCCTCCAAAGTGGTTGAAAAACCCAAGGGCACGTGACTGCTCCTTGTGGTGCCAAAGTATGGGAGATGTTGGAAGCACTAGGAATCAGCCAGCAGCTTAGATGCCTAAAAAGATAAGGAGTCCTAACTTGTGTGGACCCATTGAAGTCAAGTGGTGAATAAAGACAACTATCTAGAGAATTCAGATAAAAGTAAAACCAAAACCATATCTATTTGTATATATGTTCACATCCATTTTGTATTACACACACACACACACACACACACACACACACACGGGCTCTGTAAACAACTGACTCAAAGTGAGGATTTTCTTTGCATTTTTCCAGCAGGAGTTTCAACACTCTCCTAATCTCCTAATCACTTTACACACTCAGAGCAGTGGCGGCGATTGGGTGACATTCCTCTCAGGCCCCCTGTGTGGCAGGACACCAGCATAAAAACTCTACATGAGGAAAAGGAGGTGTGTGGTGGGAACTAAGAAACGCTGTCCAACGAAAACTCCATAGCATACTGGTGGTTGATTTTGGAGATTTAATCTACATAAGACATGTGGGTGCACAGGCATAGGGAGCATAGATGAGAAAGCGGCCAGAAGTCAAGCAATCTTATGCATTTTGGATTCCAGCACTACTGTGACCTCTGACTAAATTCTTCTGAATTGGTTATAGAAATTACTATGAGTTCAGCCTTTAACACGGAAGTTTCTAATGTGGAAAACATCAGCGCTATCCTTACAGGGAAACTGGAGGTGCTGGACGGCTTCCTGGGGCAAGGAAGGAAAGCCCAGTGCAGGTGTGAGGTTTGGAGTCTCGGAGACGTCAGTGGTTGTCTCAATTGAGGATTCTTGCTTATTCTTTCAAAGAAAGACCCTAGAGGAGGGAAATGTGTGACACGGGGTCAGCCATGTTGTGTGCTGGTATTTGCCACCGATTACCAGTCTTAAAGTCTTATTTAATTTCACACTTTTCAGTGTTAGTTGTGCAAAGTCCCTCTGGCCATGGCGGTGAGTGGTTGGGCTGTGCAGTCAAACTCTCCATATCGACGGCCTGGGTCTGGCCTGGGACTCAACCAAGTGATCTCTGACTTTTGGAAAGAATCTGTCCTCAGAGCTTACCCGGAAGATGGCTTAATTAGATATCTCCTTGAGCTGTCAGGCCTTAGAGGTATGGGAGTCCTGCCTGGCCCAAGCCAGCTCAAGGACGAGGCCCGCCTGGCCTCAGCTTGGAGCCACGTGATGGGCGTGAGTGTATGAGCTCCTGGTAAGGCACAGAGGTCAGATGGAGACCTTGCCCCCTGCTTGAGAAGTGCCCCACAACCTCCACTACCTGGCTTTTCTCTGCACACAAACCAAGCAGAAAACAGTCCACTACCCACTAGCCCTCAGAGCCATGGAACCAAAGAACCCAGAAATTAAAGGCTTCACTGGAGCTGTCCTTCCCCCATTTCCTAAATGGAATTTAAAAAGCTCTGGCTTGTTAAAAGGGGAAGCTTATTTTCTGAATTAGAAGTCTGTAGACATATTGAGCAACAGCCACCCTCTTTAGGTCCTTGCAAATGGTACCCATCTTTCCATCCCACAGCTCTAGCTGTTCAACCATTTGAGATTTGCGGTAACTAGCTGGGGTAACAGTGTTCAGATGGCAGTGGGAGTTCCCACCTCACACTGGCCTGGGGAATAGAAGAGAGAGGGATTAGAGGAGGGGGCATTTGCTAGAATCACTAAACCAACATGTTGTTAATACTTCCTCACATTTGCACGTTACCGCTACAGTTTTCCTAGGCCCTCACTGAATCTCCAGAAAGCAACTACTCACCCAACTAAGTAAAATAAAGAGAATGGTATAGTACATGGGTTGGGAGAAGGGGAAGGGAGGGTGGAATATGAAATCAAGCATAGATATCCAGGCCTGGATAGAAGGACGTGGCAAGGGGCTAAACGAAGTCCCCCCACCACTTTTTAAACAACAGTTGGATTAAACACTCATCTGTCTTCCTCTTTTTCTCTTTCCTTCCCTCTCCAGCTCATGTCCACCTCCCTTTTCTATTTCTCTTGCTCTCCCTTCTTTCTGTTTTCTCTCTCCCAGACATGCTGGTAGCTAACACTTAGCATTAGTCGTCATGGTGACCATAAATCACATAAATCCAAAAATACCCACCTATAATCTGAGATGAAGCTTTTATTTCCCTAGTGAAATAATATTTTAAAAGCTGTCAGCTGACCAAAAAAAAAAAATAATAATAATAATAATAAAAAAATAAAAAAACGGGAACACACCTCATTGTAGTAACCCAAGTAATATATTACTTCTAAAGGTTTAAATTAAAATGTCAGCCTGTTAAAAACATGCTGGTAGAGTCTTGGACACTCTTCCTGTCAGATCCTCACAAAAAAGTTGACTCTGTTATTCCTGATCATTCTTAAACACACACACACAATTCTCTATGCGCTCTCCCTTTCTATTAATTTCTTCCTTCCTCTACCCAACTACTTTAGTTCTCAAAGACTCTATGCATTGGGTTCTAAAAGAAAGAAATCTCCTCCAGGATCAGAAAAGAGCCTCACGGGTTGCTGAAGTGAAAGATGTGGGGTTTGGGGAGGAAAGGTGATTAGGATCATCATGGCACTGGTGGTAGGGGGTCTTCCTAGAGGAGTTAAGAAGAAAAAAACTGCAGGGAGAAGGACTAGAGGTGGAAAGACAGAGTAACAGAAAACTGAGCTGGGTAGTCAGGCGCTGTGGGGAAGTCTAGCCCCGAAACGGTAGGTATGTATTCTCCCACTCCTGCGTTTTTCTCCCCGGAGAGAAAACTTTCCCAATCAGAGACCCTGGGGGGTAGGAGGCGGGCAAACGCCGCTGCAGTTGGGCCTTTTGTCTTCTACCTTGGGCTTGTTGTCTTTTGCCTATCTTGGATTACAGGGTATTCGCCTAGATGAAGAGCCATTAATTACCCATTCAGTCAATATTAGGAAGACGACAAAGCTTTTTACATAGGATTAAGAAGACATCAGATTGTTCCATTAGTATATTCCTGCTCACGAATAAGCTTTCGTTATACATTTCCTTTTCCCCCGAGCCGCTCTAACAACTGCTGCATATATTAACAGCGGGCGGTGCGGAGTTACAGCCCAACCAGCCTTAAGAAACTTTGTGTACCGAGTCGGCAGCGAGGAACGCAACCTGCAAAGACCACCTTAGCGGGTAGGGATCCGCGGGGACTGACTACCTTCGGGCAATTTGTACAATTTCCCCTGGTGGTGAAAACCCACAAAGCGGTGGGGCGGCTTCTGCCAGTGAGCTGCAGATTTGGCTGGGGGGAAATGGGATGGCGGAGGTCGGGCGGGGAAAAGAAAATGGAAAACTCTCCTTACCCCTATCCCGTTGCTTTTTCCTCAAGCCTCATGCCCCCTTCGGCAAGCACCTGTTCCTTCCGGGCTAACCACAGTTAGAGTTCTCCACCCTTCTCTACACAACCCCTTCTTTCCGACAAGGCTCAGGGCCTTGCTCACCACCCCACGCACCACCATTTTACGTTTTGCTAGAGATGGTCTGGGCTGATCTCGCTGGTGTCCGTGTCAGGATTAAAATCGCTTCATAACGGCGAGGAAAATTGGATTATTTGCTTTCGGGGGTACATTAGGAGTCCACGTAGTATGTGCTCCGCAAACATTTGCTGATTGAATGAGAGGCGCGGGGGCAGGGCGGCGGAGAGGGGTCTGCGGCGGTCCTGGCGGCCAGGGTTATCCCAGGTCCTCCGAAGAAGGTTGGGGCCCAGCTGCTGCCGCGTGTAAAGGTGTGTGTCGCGGCTAGGGGTGCCATAAAGGACCGTGGAGCTCACCTCCCAGAGGGAGGAAGCCTGCGCACATCAGAGCCTTGGGTCCGACACTCAGCCCATATACCCGGCCAAAACTATTTAACAATTAATGCGTTCCTAAGGGAGGCCGGGGGAAGCACCCGCCCCTTGTCGGGACGCAAAGCCGGGCGTCAGGTCCAAAGGGGCTGCAGCGCAGTCCGATTTCAGCACAGAACCCAGAGCCGCTGCCCTGAAACTTTTTGAGCCATTATAGGGGAGAGTCAGTCCGTCCTCCTCCTGAAGGTGAAGATCATTTTATGAGTTCCACAAAAAGAAGATACCTTTCAAGGACCTCCAAAGCAAGAAAAGTCAAAGAAAGGCCTCTCTGCTCTAGGGGGACGTTCTCAGCCGGCTTCTCCACCATTTCCTGCTCGCTGCGCCCACCCTCTCTCAAACCTCTGGCTTTTAGGGGTCTCCAGTCGCTCTCGTGATCCCTCCCACCCCCATTCGGGGTCCTATCCAGGCTAGGCATCTGCCCAATGGGTATCAAGGGGACTTGGGACTTACTTGGGAAAGAAGGCAGAGCCTGGACTGCTTAGGAGTGAACTCTGCCTATACGGAACGTTTATTCTTTAACGAGAACACGGTGTTATGGGGGTTTTGGGGGCGGGGGGGCAGAGGCGGAGAGGGTATCGTTATAGACTATCGCGGCCCTTTAAAAATTGTGTCATTGTAAACGTTTTTTCTTTTCTTTTCTTTCTTTAAAAAAAAAAACCCTTAAAAATATACAAGAAATAAATCTTTTTGTTTTACAAGCAGGCTCTAGCCAGAACTTTGCATATTCCATAAGTTAACTTATAATCAGAGAAGGATAGTTACTCTGTCAACTGTCAACCTTTCCTTCAGCAGTGCTGGAGTTTTGCCCACTCATTTGTGATTTTTTGTGGTCTACTAGTTCCTTAATAGCCAATTAAATCAAGATTTTCAGCATTTCTTCCCATTACATGCCTTTTTCTTAGTTAATGGCAGTAAACGTGTTTGGGCAGCAATTTTTCTTTTTGGTACAAAAGTAGAAAACAGACATATTGAGTGTAGGAGAAGAGCCTTTCACGTGCACTAAAATAATGCGGTCCTGAAAGTAATGATTAAGAAAGCAATCATTCGTTATTTCTAGTTTTTTATTTGCTAATTATCAAAAGCGAAAGACCATGGGCGCCTGCCCAGCCTGTGACTGGAGCAAACAGGACTCCTCGGCTCTTAGCCGCTTCCTGCTCACCTAGGAGGACCCCATCTCACCACAGGCTTCCCCACCTGTCCTCAGAATGTATTCCCCAGGTCTAGGAAACCTGAGATGGGGACTGGGGGACGGAGGAGACGTTTTGCGTCTCTCCGGCTCCCAGCACAACAAGAAATGCCAGCCTCGGCTTTTCGACTGCGGGCCCGCCACGCGCGAGGCGAGATTGGGGAGCTCCTCTCTTCTGGCAGGAGCCAGGGCTGAGCCCGCACAAAGGATTCTCCCAAGAAGTCATCGCTGCTCTTGATATTTAACCATATCCCAAACATACTACGGTCTAATAATTTATTTTTACTATCGATTATCAAACAGAAGAAGAATTTAACACAATCTAAATGACAGAAATCACCCGACGTTATCTCGGCATTGCCCCCATTTAACCCCATGGGGTTAATCCCGAACAAGTGAGCGTTTAACTGGCCCAGCAGGGCGACTGGCGGTTGTAGTGTGGTGTCCGGGCGTGAAGCTCCAGATCGCTTTAGACACTTCGTTTCAACAAATGACCTTTCTCTCCGATTCACGGGGAAAGCCCAATGCAAGGCCTTTGTTTTCTTCTTAGTAATACGGTTTGTTTTCTTGGCCGGAGTCCCCAAATCCCACCCCCATCCCATATTACATTTGTATTCTTACACTTTAATCCGGAATGAGGGGGTTAGGAGCCGAGGGCTGTGGGGGGCTTTATCTGCTCACACTATCAAAGGTCAACAGCTTCCTAAGGTCAGGCACTTATTTACCATGGAGCCGGGGAAACGAGGAAAACAGAGGAAGGGTAAATTTGAGGTGTTTTTTTTTTTTTTTTTTTTTCATATATTTTAAAAGAAAGGCGTCTTCCTCCCTCCATGGCTTACACACACACACACACACACACACACACACACGCACGCACACCTACAGAACAAGTTTCATTTCAGCAAAGGCCTGTGCCGTAGGTTGGAGACGTTTTAACTTTTCGCGTAAGCCTGTAGACCTCCCCTGGCAATATCCCCCGACTCCTCCAGAGAGAAACCAGCCAATCAAGCAACGACAACACCAAAACCCAAGGCCTGGCAACCAGTACTTCAGACAGGTTCGCACCGACAGGGGCAAGCCTCCTTTCTACCCTGGGCTGCTAAGCACAGTTGCTGCCCTCCAGCTCTGCAGGGATGTTGTCAGCCCTCTGACCCTCCCCCAACCAGCCAAAGCAAACCTTCGCCAACTCAAGTTTCCCGTGTTTGCCTCCCGCGATAAACCGCGCACCCACAAGCCTGGGTGGGGCATGGCTGAGAGCCTGAGGGACTGAGTGGGTCCGGGTGGTGCTGCGCGTAGTGGGATATGACGAGCGACAGAGGTCGCTGTTGCACCACTTTTCCACGCCAACCAAGGCGCTGAGGTTTGCTGGAGCGTGCGTAGGGGATCAGACCACAGGGAGCGAGCGACAGGGAGAGGTGTTGGGTCTCAGGAGTGCAGTATAATTTGGGGAAAGGAATTAACGTCCCTGGGACGGCTGCTTCCCGTCCCACCCAGAGGCCGAGTTTCTAAGTTCAAGCAGCAGGCGCGCCAGGTCTGGCGGCCTCGCCTACTTGAGCTTCGTCCGAGGCCCGGAGTCCCGGAGGCGGGTGCCCAGCGCGCAGCCTGCGCTTCCCTCCCGGCCTTACCATTGGCGCCAGGATGCTGCCGCGGGAAGAGCTTGCTGCTGGCTGCCTCTTTTCGACTCTCAGGAGAGTCCGTGAACTCGACCTTTTTGATTTCGGAGTCTTTGGAGAAGAGACATTCAACCGCCGCCGGCTGCACGCCTGGGCCACGCGCCCGCCCGCACCACGTGCGGAGAGAGGCGTCCAGAGCCGCGGCCGAAAGGAGCCGGGGACGGGAGGAGGAGGAGGCGCGGGGCAGGACAGAGGAGAAAGAGGAACAAAGAGCAAAGATCCAGTTAGAGGAAAGAGCACCTCTGTCCCCCGGACCCTCTGGCAACCCGCGGCAGGATGCCGTACTCTCTCTGCGCCTCCCCTCCCCGGCTGCCAGCGATTCCAGCCGGGAGGAGTAGGCTGGGGGGCTTCGGTACGCAGCGCATCGCTGCTTCCTTGTCCACCGTCTCGCCACAGGCAGAGACCACTGGCGATTTGGTTTTGATTTCCTTCCTGCCCAGGCTGACCCCTCGGGGAAGCGCCCCTCGCCGGGGCCTCGCGGCAGGGCCGGTGCCCTGTTGCCGCCCTCGCGTGGCGCGGTCTCCCGTCCGTGACCCGGGCAGCAGAAAGGGCCTCTTACCTAATTGCACACACGCCGACACCAGTTTGCGGCAGTTGGTCTCCATTCCCCGTTATCTGCAAAACGAAAAAGAAGGAAAGCTGTGAGAAGAGGCGGCCGTCGAGTGCGCAGGGCTCAGATAAGACTGCCCATAGGCTGCTAGGTGCCTAGTTTGTGCTAGGCTTCAGGCGTGCTTTTTCGACCTGACAGCCTCTGGCTGTCCAGCAGCGTCTGCACCCTAGCCTCGGGCCCAAAACATCTAGGCGTTTATCAAGAGGGGATCTCCCTCCAGAGTGGCCCCAGAGGCCCCAGAGGTTAGAGGCCTATAAAGCTACAATGTGCTGGGGAGGCTGTGGACCTACTTTCACGAATCTCGGTACCGGGATTAAGAAGCCATTGGAACGCGATGGCAGCGGGAACGGGTGCGTGGAGAGGACTTTTATCTTTGGGAAGGTGTGTGCGACGTCCACCCTTCAGTGCTTGTGCATTACTTGGATCTCAGTAAACATTTGTAGAACGGCAGAGCCAACGTGCCCCTGCACTAGACAGCCATTTCCCTCGGTTTTCTTTAATTCTGAAACGAACGGGCTCTTGGCTTAGGGTGTTGCAGGAGCCTGCTGACTTCGGGCCTCTCATCTATCAGGAGCCACTTTTCCATATTTGGCCACATTTTCTCCTGGACATACTCACCCAGCCATTTATTTACCCTAAAGTATGATTTAAGATCGCAAAGGAGAGAAACCCGGTGGACTGAGCGAGACTGGGGAGTGCAGGGCAAACGTTCTTGGAGGGTTTCCTGCCCACCAAGAACGGAGAAGTAGCTCTGGGATAACTGCTACCCGGTTCTCCCCCTTTCTCTCCCGGGCAAGCTAAATCTTTTTCACATTTTCAACCACAAAGCAGCGAGCCAAGTATTTAACGCTCTCCCCCTACTCTGCCACAGGCAAGCCGGGAGAGGTGGGTCTTGAGAGGCTCCACCGGGTGGGTAGAAGAACCGCGGCTGCTTTAAAGACAGAAGAAAAGAAGGTCCAGGGCTCCCTAGGCCCCTTCGTTCTCAGCGCCTCTCTCCACGCTAACCAGGGTATGCTGGCGACTGGAGGGCCCAGTTCGCGCGGGTGCAGGGATCCGGGTGGGAGCAGGCGTTGCCGGGTTGGCGGAGGCACAGAGGCGGGGCAGGGAGCTGCGGCCCTGCCTCTGGCCTGAGTCTCGCTTCTCTGCGTCTCGGCCTCTCTTGTAGGGAGCAGGGCCCTGGTGGCCCTCTGGCCAAGGTCGCTACCTACAGGAGGGGCTTCCCGGCGCTGTGGCATGGGGATCCAGGGTGGGGACCTTCAGGCTGTTCCCCCACCCGCTAGCGAGAACGCGGGCGGGGACTCTGCCGATTCGATCCTTGTGGGCCCGTGGGCCCAGAAGTAGCAGTTTGGCGGCTCCAGATTTAGTGATTCTGCAGTAAAATCACAGGATTAGTCTCTGATTGAGATGTCTGTTCGTGAGATATTACAAAATTCATTATCACAGCTTTCTACTAACTCGATATGAAGTAACACAGATGGGATTTTATTAGTCCAGACTTCAAATGTTTACTTATGATAATTTCAGAGGAAATTTGCATGTCATCATCATTTCGATAATCTTTTTTTTTTTATACGTCTGAACTGGCTGCATTATTAGCCGGTAGCCGGAGCGCTGCAGATGGTAACTGCAAATAGTTTTTATTTTTTTTATTTTTTTTTAAAAGAATGAAATATACAAAAGAAAAAGATTGGGTTGCTCGGTGTAGTCAGTCAATTATTACACATTCTTCCCCCTCACTCCCCCTTGCTTCAGTGCTGAAGACCAAACAAAGCAATACAAAACAAATCTTCAAGAACTCATAGAGCTCCACTCTAAGGGCTGAAAAGAAGGTCAAGGCGTGTTCCTTAACTCACTCCTACATGTCCTTGTGACTTGGGGATTTATTTTGTAATCAAAATGAGCCTTGAGACCTACATTTTTATGCTTCGATTTAATGACCAGGCCTACTACAAGAACTGAGTCTAAATAACTGGGGAAAGATAATTTTGAAAAAAGAGGCCTCCAATTCCCGCCTGCTGCTCCTTAAACTTACCCTGTCAAGGCAGGTCTTCTGTGACAAATTTGGCTGCCAGACTTCGGGACTGGCTTCAATGGCTAATCTCACAAATTGAGACGGGAGACTTTTCCTGAGGGGAGGTAGTTCTCACCCCCAAAGTTCATGTTCTGGTTGGAATGTTTATGCCAAGGAATCTTGTTTTTGCCAACTTGGGTTTTTTATTGTGAGCATGCTAAAAAGCACTACATGGCTAATGGAGGACACGGAACCATGGCAAAGCAGGCAGGCAAGCCCGAAGAAATGAAACAATTTGCTTAAAAATAATTTCTGATGACTGCCACAGGAATGGAAGTGCAGAAAAAATATCATTTGAATAATTCCAAATCCTTTCACATTACTCCCCTTTTCACTCACATTGTTACCCCATCACAAAATCTTTAATGGACTGTTTAAAAATAAACAGCACAGGAACATGTGTTTTAAATGAACTAAATTGTGCAATTAGCCAGTAAATTAATTTGTAGTGGGTAATTATTTAAGGAAATTAAAATACTACTCAATGCAGCTCTGTATTTTACCAAGTGTAAGCCTTCTTTAAAACTAATTAATATCAGTGCTTTAGGAACATTTGAAGACAAACAGGATCAACTTAAGGAACAAAGCACCTAAATAATTTAAGCGTAGTTTTGCTGAGTTAAAGTAAAACATTCCACAAATAAAGTGACTAATTTTTTAGGGAAAGTTTGATAATTGACATTCTTTATGCTTATTTCATGTAACGTCAACAGAAACCTTCCACTTATTTTGGTTATGTGCTTTGTTTCCTTGATATTATTGGTATTTGAATTTTAGATGGATTTTTCCAAAGTGATATTTTGTATGATAGCAGCATCTCTGGTTTTGATTAATGGACTAAAAGGAATGCAAGGAAATTTCTTTATATCAGATTAATTTTTTCATATTTTAGAATGTATGAATTCCTGATATTTAAATTCATAATAGTAAAAGTTTTCTCCATTTAGGGTACTTGAATAAGACAATACTCACACAAAAGAGTAAAAAGAAATCACACCACTCTATGATAGTTCGATTTCTAAATTGCTTAAGAAAGTAAAGTGATTAAATTGGAAAAGAGGAACATTTTTGAGGTTTAGAATCGAAATTTTTTCTTAATCTCCAGTTGGAAAATAGTTCTCTGCATCCATTTAAAATGTATCTCCCGAAGTGCAAGATTGGAGCTGACTGGTGATCAATTTAAAGGAGTTATAATCCAAAGAAACGGTGCGAGCTTGGCATCCAGGCCTGGCTCCCAGGTAATTCGCTTGGGCCTGAGAGGTTGCTAACTGCCAGTATAGATGGAATCTTTTTTTTCCCCAATGGATAACAATGGGAAGGGGGCTAATCTTCCAGTAGCTGAAACTTTGTACCCAGCCCTTTATCTTGAGAATGCTAATCCTTGGCCTGAGGATTTGTTCCTGCAGTGTTGGCACCGAGATTTAAGGGAAGATACCTCGTTTTAAATGCCAGCCCTGGTCTGGCTTCCCACTCGACTTCAGCACCCCGTAGATTGTTAGTGTCTGTGGCAGGGGACGAAAGGAACAGGGCTTTGCAAGATCTGTTTGCCAACTGCGTTACCTTGGGCGGAACGCAGTCCCAAGAGCCACAAATCACCTACGGTGAAGATTCTCCGAAGTGGAACAAATTTCCAGACTCGCATTATCTCACATCCCTGCGGGATAGATGGCCTCCACTTACCGGCTACCGGGAGAGAGCTGCTGTCTCCGCGTCCCACTGCTTCCCGGGGCGATTTCCAGCGAGCCGAGGCTCCGGCTGCACCGCAAGCGCCCGAAAGCCGGGCCTGAGAAGACTGCAGATCTCCTGAGGGTGCCAAGTTCCGAAGGAGTCCACGGGGGCACCGGGGCCTCCGAAATCTAGCCGTCACTGGCAGTTTCTTTCTGCTCCTCTCCAGCTTTCTCGCTCGGTCTCGCACGCTCTCTCCGCTCCCTCCCTCTCATCCCTCTCTCTTCCCTCCGCTCCTACTCCGTGTGGGGAGTGACGTGACGTCAGCAGAGATTCCACCAAACTCCACTGCACAGCGGCGCGCGGGCGGCCGGCCGAGCCCGGCTGCGCGGCTGGCGATCCAGGAGCGAGCACAGCGCTCGGGCGAGCGCCGGGGGGAGCGCGCAGGGGCGACGAGAAACGAGGCAGGGGAGGGAAGCAGAGGCTGGCTGGCCGAAGAGTAGGGAGCTGGAGAAAAAGCCCCGGAGAGCGAAAAGGAGAGGGGACGGGGCGGGGCACTTAGGAGCCGACAGAGGAGCAGCAGCACGCACTCCCACTGTGGAAAGGAGGACCAGAAGGGAGGATGGGATGGAGGGGAAGAAAAAGGAATCTGCGCCAACCTGGGAGCCCTAATAAATCAAAAGGGGAGCGCCGGGGCAGCGGGGAGACAAAAACGTACTTCTGGGGGAGCAAATCAGGACGGGCTGGGAGGAAGCGACAGGGAAAGTGGCCAAGAAAGGGAACAAAGGACAATGTGTATGGGTTTGTTTGGGACGAGGCGCGTGGAGTGTGGGCGTGGGCGTGCGTGTGTGACCTTCTTTCAGGCCTGCAGAGTTAAGGAAAGAGGTCACGGCAAAGAGGGACTGCGGCGGGAGGAAAGTGAGGGACCGACAGAGGGCGGGAGTGGAGGTGGGCGCGGTGGGGATGAGAGAGGATGAGTGGGGAGAAATCTGGAAAAACGGAGAGGGTGGGAGGACCGCAGCCGGGAGCTAGCGGGCTTGGCTTGCCTGCTGGGGAAGGCCGGGATGCTGGGCCCAGCGCAGGCGGGACAGCGCGTCCGAGGTCAAGGCGGGTGGGCCAGGCACGCTGCGAGTGTTGGCGCGCAGGTGGGCAGGGCCACGCACTGACCAGTGTTCACGAAGGCCTTGCGCTGGACAAGGCCAGGACGCTCACAGAGTCTAGAATTTCCTCTGCTGTACCTACACTCAGCAAGTTCACCCTGGGTCACGGATAACTCATTTTTTAAAATGACGAGGTTAAGGTTCCTGGCAAGGATGGTATTAAATTGCACGAGATGGAAGTGGGGGTGGGGGAGAAAGCTTCCCTCAAGTCCACATTTGCTCCTGAAAAGCAAAGCGTATGTGAAATTCCAGGGGACAGTCTCATCCGAAAAGTGTGCCTTACTTCTGAACCCTGAATTTCTGATTTCCTGACTTGAGCAAAGACGTGTATTTTGGTAGTGAGCAGGATATTTTGGCTCTGTCCTGCTTTTGAGTGGAAGGACTATAAATATAATTCGCCTGGAGGACCAGGTGTGAAGGCTTCTGCCAGGCATATGGGACAAAGTTTTTTCAATCTCAAGGACATCCTGTTAATGTATGTTTTTGGAAAGTGTCAGAACACAGCCATTGCTCCTGGATTCAGGTTTTCCCGTCAATATTAATTCCTGCTTGGAAGCAACACTCAGGCCCTCCATTAAAAAGACCCGTCTTTGGTTCCTAATAGAGCATAAAGTTCCCTGTAAAAGTTGTATTGTTCTTCCCAAATCAATATACCAACACCTGCAATTTTAGGAATATATAATGACTCTGGAGAATGTGCATAAAATACATAAATTTTAAAAAGCTTGGTGCTTAAATCTAACCCTAGTCACTACATAGGTGCTGGGCTTTCCCTACGTTTGGGGGCTGTCTGGAACATGTTATGTGTTTTCTTGAATTATTCCCTGTTTTGAATTCATTTGAGTTAGCAGTAAAAACAGGCAAACAAACTTGCCCAATTTGTTTTGAGTGCTAAATCCCTTCACTTTGAAATAGCTAACAGTCGACAGATGGACTCATTTTATGGAAAGGGTTAGCCTCTTCAGCCACGAAGAAAACTGATGAGAGATCTACATTTTAAGCCATTTCTAACCTCCACGTAACATCCGTGAAAACTCAAACTTTCTGTTTTTACCCAGTGGAAACTCAAAGCAGTGTTATTTAAGGGGAGAGAAATGAGGGGGAAAATGGTCACGTGCTGTTTAATTGTATTTCCTTTATGACTCTGATAATTTTTATTTTTGGTTTTTGAAATCTCGCCGAGGCAAGAAAATCAAATTTCTGCAAGCTCCACAATTGAACTCTAGTTACAGCACACCGGAAAATGCAATCCGAGAAAGACATTTTCACCTCTGCCCATCGACTATTTTTGCAGCCTTCCCACTCCTCTGAGTAATGGGCTAATGTAACCCCCTCTTTTTTTCTTTTCATTTTGTAGAGATTAACAGGCGCTCGTAGCAGAACGGCTTCGCCTTTCAGCTGGTGGTGAGGATAGGCAATCTCAGGGAAAAGTTGGAAGAGAATGAGAAAACCAAAGACCGGAAGATTCAGAGACGCGCGGACAGACACCAGGAGAGGGAAGGGAGCTGCGCTGGAAGACGCGCAGATACGCGCGTGCAACTCCCTCCCCTCTTTCAGGTTTCAGTGGTTTGCACTGAGAGGTAGGGGCTCGGGAAGCTCACTTTCCCTTCGCCCCCTTCTGTCTGGAGTCTGGCCCTCCGGGGGCTGGTTAACCCCAGTCCCGGCCGCCGCAGACACTGCGCTGAGCTTTTGGGTCCTCGCCTCGCCCAGCGCCAGTGCAGCTGAAGTGAGCAGCTGGTGGGAAATGCAAATGGCTTCTGGAGAAATAGAAGATACAGAATGATTCTCATTCCCTCCTCGAGTGTGTGGAAGGAGCTGGACATACGTTTCACGCTCCTAATCCTTCTTTTACATTTTTAGTCATACTCCTATTAAACAACTAATTAATGCCCAGAATCACCAGGGAATACATTAGGCATGCAATCGTAGAAGCAGGGTGCTGGGGGGCTATAAACCACCGATCTGATTTAAGACGTGGATTTCGGGTTTTTCCCTTGTCAAAGCAGTAATGGAAGAGTGGGCCGTGGCGACTGTATTTAGATTCCGATTACTTCAAATTAGAAGGGGGTGGAGGGAGCGTCCAAGCAAAGCAAGCAATTCTCTGCCCTGCAGATGTAAACAAGATTGTAGCATCAAAGGTACAAGCTCCTTTAGGGCTAGATCGCCTGGACTGGGAACCTGGGAAGGGGAGACACTAACCTTACGGATCTGTGAATTTCAAGGATGTTACACTTTTGCATAAACAACTCCAGTGTGATCCCCTGGTAATCCCTGGGAGTAATCCCACCATTTTAGAATATTAAAATTTTTCTCCCCAAAGCGTATATCCTTTTTATTTCCTCAAAATTCTGAGCTATGTCTAAAGATAATAGTCTTCCAAGTAAACCAGAGCATTGGACCACTGCCCTCACCCTTTCCTACGGACATTTCGATGATCTGATTTTAATGTGGGGGGGGTACAGGGAATTAAATATAGCCCATAAAACTAAGCTTAGGAGAAAGAGTGCTGGCTAAGTGGGTTCAGAGAATTTTTAGTGAGGATCTCAATTACACTCCTCTCCATAATACGTTGAAGCGAGTGACAGAACTGTTAGAATGGGAATCAAATTGGAGAGCTCGAGGAGGACAACAGTTTGTGATCAAATGGGGGCAAAACCGTGGACAAATATGGGGTGACCTCCACCAACTCCCTCTCACCCAAGAGTCAGGATTTGGGAAAGGTACAGTATTATTTCAAAGCCCGCTGTGACGGGCTGTGTGCTACCATTTACTTTCTTCACTTTGGATTGTGATCTCAACCCTGGCAAGCAATTTCCCCAGCTCCTTATCTGACAACAAGCGAGTATGTAAATACCAATGGCTAGCGATGTTTAACTGCCTCAAACATTATTGATTTGTTGGCTGTTCTAAATTGTCTTCCTAGTCCAGGTCTTGTTTCCGAATTGTCTATTCCAGAGGTTTGATCTATGCCTCGGATGCTACAATACAATAATTTTTTTTTTAAAGGCATTTAAGATGAACCAATTGATTTGCATATAAATCAAAATTACTGCGCGTTGCCGATTCTGGTGTTTTATAATCATTTCGAAATTAGTACTTAATTACTTGAGCTAAAAGAATATACAAATGTCTGTATTGACTCACTAATGAATTACCCAGTTAAAACGTCCAGGAAATGCTGGGCGCTGCAAAGACTGTTAAATCAAGACATATTAGAGGAGGGATGAAGATTGGAAAGGTAACAGACCAATATCTGGAATTCAAAGTTTCCTGTGATTCCTAGCTTTAATTTTGGAGCAGGGGTCTTTCTCCTATGTTGTTAAAAAGATTTTGTGCTTGCCTGTGAGTGCTTTCAAGTGGAAGGAGCGCTTCTATGGCTGCAGTGGCTCAGGCCCTTTGCTCTGACCGGGATCTTACAGTTCTAACCCAGGAGCGTTAAACTCTGGAAGACTCCGGGCCAGCTCTGGAGGTGCGTGGCCCCGCAAGCTGCCAGGCCAAGCCTTCTCTTTTTGTCTACCCTGCCGGCAGGCTGGGTGAACTGTGGCGGTGAGCTTTCGGCGCAATCAGAGAGCTGGAACCGGAGCCGACATTTAATAGATATGCTAACTGAGCACTTACCTTCGTCCCGAGAATAGGAATAAAAGGTAGCTCTTCTTAAGAGAGGCGGTGCAAAGGCACGCTATAGGAGTTCAGAAAAGGCTGGCGGCGGGAAATCTGTAGCCTGGGGGCTAGTCAACATCCCCTTTCATTTCAAGCACTTATTGATTTGCTGTTGTCATCTTTGGCGACGCAGAAGGACACTTGAAAGAATTTCTGATGGGGCTCTGATCTGAGAAAGGAGGTGACCTGCCCAGGCTCCCACCAAATTCTTAATTACCACATCAACTGCGTTTTTTATCCCCCAACCGACCTCCTTCCCCCATGGCAACCGAGTTTGCTTATTCTTAACTTTTTAATTATTCAGAAACTCCCTTACCTCTCAGTGGCTTCCCTTCTGCAGCGGTTTTCCTATTCGAACCTTTCCCCCCCTTCCCGTGGTAGGGCCTCTGTATTGATCCCTCTGACCTTTGGCACATCTGGGCCCTCCGAAATCTCTCAATCTTTTCAGATTTGAGGATGCAAGGCTCCACCCTCTCCACTGGTGCACACACTCAGAGATATGAAGACTTACACAGACTGCCTTCAAACCTAGGGGATCTAACAGATGTTCCCTTTCCAGTTCGTCTCTTGAAATCTGAAATGCCCGCCTGATTCCAAGTTGGATGCCACTCTCTCTTGCCCTTCCCTTTTCAAAGCAGTTTGGACATGTGTGCAAATGTGACCAGAACATCTCCACCCATATTCTTTACCAAACTCTAAATCAAGAAAAACTAATGCAGTAGATTGGGATATAGATTGCATCAAGAACTAGAACCCCCAGTTTCTGGATTCTCTATTCAGCTCTGGCTGTCATCTACATTGGGAGAGTCATTCTAAGCAGGAGGCCCATAGAAACCTGCATTCTGGGACAACTGGTAAAGCCACAGTAAAAAGTGGAATAATTTTAAAGTCATTTCATTAGAATGCAAATTGTATTTCTGTGTTTTGTTTGTAACCACCCAGTTTTAGTATATACAGAATAAGACAGAAAACAAAAAATAGGTCAACACAGTTGTTGGTATTAGAAAAGATAAATTCCATGGGCTCATCAGTGAAAAGAAGATCCTCAAAGTCTATAACTTTTGGTCTTTTAATTTCATTTATAATTCTGGGAATGAATAAGGCACCAATTACTTTATATATTTCATTTACATCGACCAATTCTCTATAAAAGCAGTTATAGAGAATTTCTTTTAACTTCTGGCAGCAAGTTCAAAAAAATAAAGCCATACCGCCACCCTGAACTGGATACATCTCTTGAACTGACCATTCCTGTAATTGCAGGTTTATGACATTGTTCCTCTATGGTCTTTTTGCACTCTTTTAGAATTTGCAAGTCCTTATCAGTTCTGATATCATTGTCCACATTCATTGCAGGCAACTTTGATAACTATGCTGATTTTAAAACAGCCTATTCTGCCAGCATAATCTTGGTTTTCAAATTACAAAAGCCTTTTAATATACAAAGTCCCCAGTTTTCACCTTCTTTAGCTCCTCGCTCCTTCAAAACTTCTATTTTAATTGGTGTAAGTAATAACAACTTGTATTACTACTTGTACTCCTTCTACTTTTTTGGAAATCAGGCTGGATTCCAGAGAGAACACCACCATCACCACCACCACAAACAACAAAATCTAAAACTAAAGCCCTTTCTTGCATGATAATTGGTACTTGGAATGCTTCTGACTTAGTCAATGTCATCTCACAAAGGTACCTTGTAAACTTGCTTGGAATTTCCAGCAAATGTTTGTAGTAACTGGAACAACTTCTCTCTGGGAAGATACCCTCTTTGATGGGATTTCAATTTCTGGAGGAATAGATTGAGAGCAATTAGGGAGGGAGGGGACATTGGAATTGGCAGCTAAGTCAGCTGAAACAAGCCTGGGTTCAGTGAGGTGACTGATGCAGTGGCTGATTCCCCACTCACAGTTTCTCTTTAATTAGGGCACTGATGTTTCCCACTATGGGAACCCAAAGCTCTTGGTGTGTATGTAGATTCCTCTCTCATGGCCTTCACCATGTGGTTTCATAGCAAGTCTCTGGTTCAGTGATGTTTTGTAGTCATAGTCCTTATTCATTATCATGATCTCAATGTTTAGGCTTTAATGTATTTATATGAAAGCTGCTTTACTAAGAAGCTGGAGCACATGGGAGAGATGGGAACAAGTAAGGACTCAGCAGAACTCAGATTCAGACATGTTTAAATGGCTTCGACTGTGTAAAGTGTGGCAATGCTTTCTGCTGCCCTAGCTTTCTACTCTAAACTTCACGTGTGCTATGAGAGCCTCTGGCTAATGAAGTGTGATGTAGTCCACGTACTAGGAATAGTAGTATTAGTTGAGAAGAAAGTAAAGTCAGGAAACCCGGTATATACAAAGTTCATCTAGCAATTTGAATTAGTAATATGGTAATAATGAGTATTTACAGAGTACTTAGTTAATTTAGCTATTGTACTAAACACTTTTGTATTGACAATCACACTTATTTCTTATGCCAACACTACAAGGTAGGTCCTATCATTTTACGAATGAGGACAGTGAGGCTTGGCATGATTGTGTCACTGGCCCAAGGTCACCCAGCTGGTTAGAGCACAAACTTATAACCACTGGAGGCTATAGGGAATAGGATATTGCTTCAGGAGACATAGTAAGTGACACAGTGGGAATTTGAATCTAGGGTTGTCTAACTCCAAAGTCCGAAACGTTAACTAGTACACCAAACCAATGGTGACCAGAACCAGAAGATCGGGGGCCTCTGGGAGAAAGAAATATATAGCTTACATATGGAATAGTTCATAAACAAAAGAAAAATGCAGAGACAGGAAAAGCAAATATATTTCACGGGGGATGGAGAAAGTCAGAAATGTTTTAAGTGCTAAAGAGGAGGACAGGAGAAATGATTGAATGAGAAAGCAGAAAAGCCAAACTCTGATATTTGTTCTGGGCAGTTTAGGAAGAGAAAGGTAAACTCAGGGATGCTCCTGAGCCACAGAAAAATTAACGCTCAGATTGTCAGGTTGGCCTTAGCCTCATATAAGATCTCAGGAATACGGTTTATTAGAACTGTTTCCCAAACAACCAAGGGAGAATAAAATCTCTGAATTGGGATTAAGTAGTTTTATTTCAAAGCCAAAGAGAGATGGAAGTAAGGACTGAGTAATAAGAACATCCATATTGCAAGAACATGCAAGTTGAGTGGGGAGTGAGATCTAGAAAAACCTGTTAGGAATCTGGTTATTGTGTTAAACTATGCCACACTCCAAGTAGAAATGAGATTATTATTATTATTACTCACCTAGGTCTAGTTAGCAGCTCTATTATTGTAGAAGTCATTTGAAAATTTAAGTGAAATGACTTCTGGCGCTGAAGAAGAAATCTTGGGTGGAAAGGTGTCAGGAGACAAATGCAGTGTGAAGATGATGATTCTAGGGACACAGTCTGTGGGGAGCAATGCTGGAGACCACATACCAGTTGTTGCTGGTAGAATGTTGGCTAGGGGAGAACACCAGGTAGTTTCCTACAAGGTTCATTGTATCACAAAAGGACAGTGACTGATCCCAAAGGTTATTCCCAGTTCAGGTTTGTCCCATTATTGAAAATGATTCAAAATTGGCTTCATTTTGGCCTTTTCCAGGAGGGAAAAGACAAATATAATTTGTATGCATGGCTTTTCAGTTTTAGGAAGCACAGGAAGAGAATGAAAAGATTAATCTAGTGTCTTGTTTTTTGGCAAAAACTCTCATACCTGTGCTGTTGCAGGAATTCAATAATATCTCCTCCAGAATGCTGTGGTATTTTTGAAAGTAAGATTGGAGAGCACACAGAGCCTTATTTTCTGTCTGTACGCTGTGGATCTCATAGAATTTTTCTAAACGGGAAAGAGAAATTAGAATTCATAGAAAGTAAGATCTGGAAAGGATCTAGAGGTTACTCCTCTTCCTTAGCCTATGTTTAAATTACTTCCAGAAATATAGCCAGCTACCCTTTTCAGGAAAGAGCCTCCGGTGGTCGCTTGGTAATGGATTCTCATACGTCGTAATTTCACAACTACACTGTACAGCCATTGACCTCACTCCAAGTACTGAAGAAAATCATGTCACATCAAAAAGCTCTGATTAATAGGGGCATGTTTTCTAGAATTCTCCAAATATTTCATGTCTTTATCCTAAAAAAGATGAAAATATTATTGGCCTCATTTAACAGATGGAAAACTGTGTCATAGAGACTTTTAGAGAGTTACACCCGGTTATGCTGCATGATGCTGAAAGAACTAAATTAAAAACAAAGTCAAGAAATTCTATGTTCAGGGCTTTACTAGCAGACACGTCACTTCTTGGGGGCTGGTTATTATCTTTCTGCCTGAGTAAAGTACATGTTTGATTGTAACTCTATCTGTCCTTCTGTTTGTCTGCCTGTGAGTAGTTTATCTTTTAATCCATCAATTTATCTCCTTGCTAGTTTTTTAATACACCATAAGTTAACCAATGTTGATAAAATTTCACCCTTACCGTGAGTGCTACTTGAGCAGATTGAGATGGCTGTCACATTTTTCAAATATCACATGTAACGAACAGTGCTGCTACTGTTTTAGCATCATGACTTCGTTCTTATCTGGAAATCGTACAAATACCATACCTTTTGTTATGACAGGACCACTTCCACTTATTAGGACTTTTGATATTTGTGCTGTCACTTGGGAAAATGTTGATCATTTTGTTCATGTCACTTTTGAAGTTATAACAATCGCTTTTTTGTTTAGCTACGTCTTTTTTTTTTCCACAGGTGAATTTAGTTGTTTTTTTTTTTTTTCTTTCTTTCTCATGCGTGTTTTCAAGAAACTGGTGCTTCACTGAAAGATGTTTAAATTTCCTAGGAGAAAATGTTGGAGCAGGAAGAATTTGCCAGGTACTGTTCTTATCTGAGTATTAATCTTCTTTCTTCTTTTAAATGTATATGTTCCCAAAGTTTTTGAGAATTTCTTTTTCCTGAATGTAATTCATGAATCAAAAGTGATAGTAATCTTTAAAAATATCATGTTGTCCACAACAAATATATACAATTTTTATTTGTCAATTAAAAAAAGCAATAGGATTCTTACTCATTTCTGGGAGGATATTTGCTCTTTTTATCCTCTCCTTAAGTATTTCCTCTCTTCTCTCAAAGATGTATTCACTGAGAGCATTTTGTGTTTTCTCTCCCCGGAGCCATGCGTGGTTAAAGCTGTGTTCTTGAAATTCTTTATTCTTTCTGTTACCATTGGTAACTCATTCTTCTTTTCATTAGTGCATTAATGTTATTTTACTGCTTTCTGATTTACACAAATCAAGTAGAATCTAGAAAACTCAATAAAAATAAAAATAATGCTTTCTATCCTGAAATATTTATTTATTGTTTTCCTCTAGGGTACATATATCATATTCATTTTCCTCATGCTCTACCCTTTCTAAATCCACAAGAATGTGTTATTGAATACAGAGAAAAAAATTCATGAAAGGAAAGGGAATGACTTACCTAAAATGAAGAAAAAGCAGAGGCAGGGTCTAAGACTGTGACTCAACAAGATGATCCCGTTACTGTCTGGGAGTTTCATTTTGTGGTAATTCTTTAAGCTGAGTTCTGGCTGGTAAATAATATTTTTAGCTCTTTAATGGACATATGCTGAATTAAAAAGAAAAATTAATGTCATCTTTTAACTCCATGCAAATGAGCACAGAAAAAGGAGAGAAAAGAGAGATGTTTAAACTGACATGGTAGAGTTCAGGATTGGGGGAAGAAAAAAGAGTACTGGAGAGTGGAGTGTTAAAAAAGAATGAGATCCTGCCTTTTGCAGAAACATGGATGGAGCCAGAGGCCTTTATCCTTAGCCAACTAGCTCAGGAACAGAAAATCAAATACCGTATGTTCTCACTTATAAGTGGGAGCTAAATGAGGAGAACTCACAGATACAAAGAGAAGAACAACAGACACTGGGGTCTATTGGAAAGTGGCAGATGGGAGGAGGGAGAGGATCAGAAAAAATAACTATTGGGTACAAGGCTTAGTACCTGGGTGACAAAATAATCTGTACAACAAATCCCTGTGACAGGTTTACCTATGTAACAAACCTGCTCGTGTGCTCTGAACCTAAGATAAAACTTAAGAGAGTAGAATGGTTTGCAAATTGACTGTGGTAGACTGTTTTTTCAGTCCTTTTTGTTCCCCAAATTGAGTTTAAGTGGTATGACATTTTTATTTTTATTTTTATTATTATTATTATTTTTTTTTGAGACGGAGTTTCGCTCTTGTTACCCAGGCTGGAGTGCAATGGCGCGATCTCAGCTCACTGCAACCTCCGCCTCCTGGGTTCAGGCAATTCTCCTGCCTCAGCCTCCTGAGTAGCTGGGATTACAGGCAAGCGCCACCATGCCCACCTAATTTTTTGTATTTTTAGTAGAGACGGGGTTTCACCATGTTGACCACGATGGTCTCGATCTCTCGACCTCGTGATCCACCCGCCTCGGCCTCCCAAAGTGCTGGGATTACAGGCCTGAGCCACCGCGCCCGGAGTATGACATTTTTAAATGGAAACTTTACTTCTAATTATAGGTGAAGTTAGTTTCTCACCTTCACAACAATTTTTTTTTTTTTTTTTTTTTTTTTTTTTTTTTTTTTTTTTTTTTTTACAATCTTTTTTATTGTAAGGAATGCAGGGATTTAGTTTAGATGTTGCTAGCTTAGTTTATTTATTTATTTTTTTAATGTATCTTCTGAGAGATTTGAGAAAACTAAGAAAGTATATTTTGTTTGGCCTTTCCAAATACTATTTCCCTGGAAAGTTATAACCTAGTCGGTGAGTTAGTCCAGAACTCAGAGGGCTCCGGGAATTTGAAAGAGGGCAAAAATGAACATCAGGTTCAAGACTAGTCTTACTTTGCTTTACTATCAAACCAGCAAATCTGGATGTCCTGTGGGCAGGCATATTTATGAGAGGTATTCAAAAGAGGATATGCCCCCAGAAGTGCCAAGTTTGGTGATCATGCAGTTCATGGGGAATGAGGAGTCTGCCAGAACAGAGGAGCTTGGGTTGGGAGGCTGGGGTAGAAACATGATAACCCTCCAGGTGCCCCTCTGTTACCATCTACTGGACTACTTGCTGCCCCCAGGAACCAACATCTGTATTCTATGTATTACTAACTCATTGGCCTATGCCTGTCTGGCTATGGGTTATGGATAGTGAAAGAGTGGGGAGTAAATAAAAATCAACATTTTTATGTGAAATAAAAAATTAATTCTAAAACATAATGAATTACTAATCTGGATAATAGTCACTCACTGATTTTAATTAATTTATTATTTCTGATTTCCTACCTTAGGTTGTAAGCAGATACCTGAAAATTGTGAAACTGATACAAATCCAGACCTTCTCCAGCAACTGATGACCAAGGGGACTGTGATATAATAGCCACATATTCTTTACTACTGTTAAGTTTTAGTTAACGAACACTACTAATAAGGTGAAAATACCTCACTGTTTTTGAAGTCATTGACTATGTTTTTCACTATTAGTTTGAACAATGGTGGGTTTTTCACTATTATTTTGAACAATGGATTTTTTTTTTCTGAGGTTGTTATTCTTACCAGGAATTTTCCTTTATATGGAGCTCATAACTATAAAAAAATACAAATAAGCTGCCATGAAACATTTAAGAAAGCTAATCTGATCTTTCTATCCTACTTAGAAGCAAAGTAATTAAACCATATGTGATGTGTTGTTTCATTAAAGTTTTCGTTTAAAAAGACAATTTAAAATAGTTACATAATTGAGAATTTATTCTCTGTGCCTACACCCTGTATTCTTTATGTAGGTAAATGAAAACTTGTTTAAAAAATTCAAAACAGGAGGTTCATGAGAAACACTGTGATTTTAAATAAACTACCCTGTATAAACGTGTGCATAAATATTTATGCACATATATACATATATTATCTATCAACATTTCTTCTAAGTCCTACCTGTTTATAATTTTGACAACAAAAACAAATAAAGAATAGGATAAATAATAATCGAGATGGGAAAACCTTCTGACTTATTTAGACAACTTATATAAATTCTTTAAATGCTTCCAATTTATTTATCAATGATGTTGTCTCATTCCCTAGTGAGTTCATGTAGCCCTTGTTTAAAATTTAGACCAAAATTTAACTGTACACTTCATTCAGTAAAGGATAATGTTTAAAATGTGAAAACAGTGCTTTATATTTTTAGAAAGCATTCTCTGAAAGTGTTGATGAATTCTAAAAAACCAAGCAATCAAGTTCAGACACTCTCTGCCTCTCCTATCCCTAATCTCTTCATTCATAGAGGTGATTTTCCTATAATAGTAATAACTAGTTAGAATATATTTAATAAAGGATTGACTCTTAATTTAAATAAGAGTAAAGTCCCTATGGTAAGATTCTTAGTAAGGGTTATGAGGGAGCTTTTTATTTTTCCTCCCCAAGAACACCTTGGCATAGTTACACATAATTAAAAAAGTATATGGCTTGATCTGAAGCTGACTTTTCTTTGGAATAATGTTGAGAGTTAATGAAAACCTCCTTGTCTCAGGCCAATTAAAAAAATAAATGGCATGGCTTGGTAGCATAAAATGATAGGCTGAAATAATTTTAGATGTCATATAATGTGTCAATTCCACTCACTGGATTGTTTTAACCTGAAGAAGTTAAAAATCTGCCCCTCAACCTTTTCATTCATTCTTATGTTCTATGTCATAAGGGCTGGCTAATTATTCTGTTTTAAAATACAACAAATTTATGCCAGGTGCAGTGGCTGTGGCTCATGCCTGTAATCCCAGCATACTTTGGGAGGTGGAAGCAGGTGGACCAGCTTGATATTGGGAGTTTGAGATCAACTTGGCTAATATGGCAAAACCCTATCTCTAATAAAAATAGAAAAAATTAGCTGGGCTTGGTGGTGCACAACTGTAGTCCCAGCTACTCAGGGAGGCTGAGGCACAAGAATCACCACTGTGCCCCACCCTGGGTGACAGAGTGAGACCCTGTCTCAAAAAACAAAACAGAACAGAATAAAACAACAACAAAAAACCAATAATCAAATTTAAAATTTATGAAAAACGTTATTTCTTTTTATGACTATAAAGCTCCCTATGAACATTAACTGTTCTAGGTTATAGTCAGTATTCTTTGCTACTTGCTTTCATTATTTATTTATATTAAGAGAAACTATGTACTCTCATAATGAAGAGAACACTCTTGAGTGATAGGCCTACAGCCTGTTAAGTAGTTTATCTTGTAAAAACCAAAACCAAACAAAAATAGCATGGAGAGGAATAAAATGGAGCATTGGTGAAGGTCAAAATTAAAGATTATTTTAAAAGGAAGTTTCTTCCAAGTATTATATACAGTTAGTAACTTGGGTCAGGCTCCTAAGTGTTGTCTGCTTGAACTACCTGTGCTGCTCCAGGTTATTTTTTTTGCAGTAGGGAAGTAACAAGTATGTAGATTAGCAGCTAGAGAGAGAGAGAACTATATTTGACAACTCTGAGAGCTCACTTGAATTAGTTGAAATTTCTAATCAATTGCCTACGCTTTTAATTTTTTCAAAATAGTGTTAGTATCAATGCAACCAAAATAAAAGTCATCTAAATTATCTATCTGCTTTCTTAGGCTACTAGTGAAACTTTTAAATACTTTATTCAAATTCTTCAATATTACCAATCATCTTTTTTTTTCTTTACATTTGCTTTATTTTTATTTATTTGTGTTTTTTTTTTTTGAGATGGAGTCTCTGTTGTCAGGCTATACTGCAGTGGCACAATATTGGCTCACTGCAACCTCTGCCTCCTGAGCTCAGGAGATTCTCCTGCCTCAGCCTCCTGAGTAGCTGGGACTACAGGCAGGCACCACCGTGCCCAGCTATCTTTGGTATTTTTAGTGGAGATGGGATTTCGCTATCTTGGCCAGGATGGTCTTGATCTCCTGACCTTGTGATCTGCCAGCTCAGCCTCCCAAAGGGCTGGGATTACAGGCTTGAGCCACCACACCCAGCCTATATAAAGATATTTATGTCATTGGACAAAAAATGAGGAAATCCATTTTTTTTTTTTTTTTTTACTTGAGACGGAGTTTCGCTCTTGTTACCCAGGATGGAGTGCAACGGCGGGATCTCGGCTCACCGCAACCTCCGCCTCCCGGGTTCAGGCAATTCTCCTGCCTCAGCCTCCTGAGTAGCTGGGATTACAGGCATGTGCCACCATGCCCAGCTAATTTTTTGTATTTTTAGTAGAGATGGGGTTTCACCATGTTGATCAGTACGGTCTCGATCTCTTGACCTCATGATCCACCCGCCTCAGCCTCCCAAAGTGCTGGGATTACAGGCTTGAGCCACCGCACCCGGCCGAGGAAATCCATTTTTGTATTAAAGTAGTTCTACAAACTTATGCTTGCATCAGAATAAATCACTATCAAGACACAGGAACTAGGAACACAGAAATGGGAGGATACTTGCCCCTCTTCAATTTTAGTAGCAGAAGCAGGACTGGTCTTGCAGTGCTCCTGACAGTAATGCATGCTGTCGATAAGCAACAGGATGTGGGAAAGCATGGGGATGTGATACCTGGGACCTCAATAACTCATCAAAGCAGTTTTATCTTTCTACCTAGGGTACGATGGTTTCGGTGCCACAATGCCAAGCTGAAGTGCATGCTCTTTCTCGATTCTGTAGATGCCACCATCCCAAGATGGTGATTTCTGGGTTCCCAGAGCTGAGTGAGTCCATTGTCTACAAGACCTGGCTCAACAACTCCACTTGGGAAATTACGCTGGATCTGGCTGAAGATCATGTTCATCCACTGTGCCTCCACCAAAGAGTCACACCGGAAACCAGGGCTGGATGTGAACTGGTGGTGGTGGGAGTGATAACCTAAACTCCTTCTCCAGGGACCAGCCCTCATTGGTTTGTCCCTCTGGGCCTTGGCAACACTAGCATCTTCTGTCTACCACGCTGAGTCTAGCAGCTCTCGCAGGACGTCCACCAGCCAATAATCTTGAGAAATAAGGAATCAATGCAAGTATTTTTCTTATAAATACTGAGAACACTGAACTATCTAAATTTCTAAATGATTATCTGACTACTTACATATATGCAAGCTTTAGGTGTGCTTGTGTGTGCACAGAACATATGTATAGCTTTATTAGGCCATGGACTAAGTATTAATTATCTTCGTGTTCCTACCACAGTCCCTTGATATTGCTAATTGCTATTTGTTTTGTTTTTCATTTTTGAGAAGAAATTTTGCTCTTGTCACCCAGGCCAGAGTGCAATGGTGCCATCTCAGATCACTGCAACCTCTGTCTCTGGTGTTCAAACCATTGTCCTGCCTCAGCCTCCTGAGTACCTAAGATTCCAAGTGTGTGCCATCGTGCCTAGCTAATTTTTGTATTTTGAGAAGGGATGGGGTTTCACCATGTTGACCAGGCTGGTCTCGAACTCTTGACCAGGTGATCTGCCCACCTTAGCCTCCCAAAGTGCTGGGATTACAGGAGTGAGCCACCACACCTTGGCTGCCATTTGCTGAATGGGAAAATAAATGGATCAAATTGACAAATTGTCGCAGTGATGAAAATAATCAGAACATTAAAATTGGCCTATCTAGCAGTTGTGATATTATAACAATTGGACTGACCTGTGGGCAGCTCAGTTCACTCCTTTCTTTTTTTTTTTTCAAATGTTTATCTGAAGTCAAATTGCCCATCATGGTCCCTTGTATGGGTTCACAACTATGTCTTATCTATTAGTTTATCACACAAGCAAGTTCTTTACTAGGCAATAGAGAATGTGGCACTCATTTATGTTCTTTCTTGAAAATTATTTTGCAGTTAAATATTTTATTTTTTCAGACTAATACTTCTTCCATTCCCAAGACAGAAGCAATAAAGCTTTATTTATATATATATGTTTTGGATGATAATCATAGCGCATGCATAATGAGTATATTATACTTTTTTTTTTTAGGTTATTGCCACCTTTTATTAGTCCTCTATATAAAGAAAAACAAAACTCCAACATACAAATATACACTGATGGTAGATATTTTAAGACAAAAATTTATGTTTAAGATGTTATTTTGATATTGTAATACAAAATAAAAAAATAAGAAGTACTTGTCAACTATTTCTCCTTAATTTCTTTTTTTTTCCCCGTTTGTCAAACATTCTTTTTTTTTTTTAATTGCATTTTAGGTTTGGGGGTACATGTGAAGAACATGCAAGATTGTTGCATAGGTACACACATGGCAGTGTGGTTTGCTGCCTTCCTTCCCCTCACCTGTATCTGTCATTTCTCCCCATGCTATCTCTTCCCACCTCCCCACCCCGAGTATATTATATTCATATGCATATATGAGTATGCAAATTGTGTAGCAACTTACTATTATTGTTCCCATTTTGTAGATGAGAAAGCTATGGCTTAGAGAGGAGACAGTAACTTTCCCAAGATATCACAAAAGCAGAAAGGAGCAAATCATCACCATCTGGAATGCAGATCTAGGCCTGTCAGACTTTAGGGCCCTAACCTTCACACTCACTTTAAACTAGCTCTATTAATGAAGAGTGTAATTCTAGCACATGCTCTTTTTGGAAACTTCATAATTATAATTAGGAACCATAGGGAGTGTTTTCTTGTATAACAGCTATGGGAAAGGTCTAGGCAAGAAAAAAATCACCAAATACTAAAAAAACACAGTTTTATTTCAGAAAGCATTTATGATGCATCTTGGTGTCTTGGAGAGGTAGAAGTGGTCACAATATGTAAACTTGGGTGAATATGACAATGGAATAGCCTTCTTCATTTTACAAATATGCATTCCCCCATCATTACTTTATTTAAATCACCTCTAGCAGCAAATTTGAGTGAGATCGTAGATGATGGTCTGGCTTCGGTTCGAAACCAGAGTCTGTCTCCTCTTGGATTCAGTACTTGGCTGTATTTCTAAAATGTTTGAACCAGATTCCCTGTCTGAGTCAGCTGATGGGGCCTAGTTTCATTTCAAGAGACTTCAGAATCAGCATCTCCACTCTCACCTCCTAACCTCCCCTCATCTCTTTGATCATATTCAAATATTCTTTGGCCTACATTCTACAATTAGAGAAAAAACAATTGGAAGGCAGCTTAATCAATGAATGACTGTAAATGACAAGTTCTTTGCCTGAAAGGGTGGCCCTCAAGAGGGAAAAGGAAAGTACAAGAAGGGAGGTGAAAAGTGAACTTCAAACACTTTACAACTTTGTTCAAGGTCAGATGTGTTTACTTTCACCTGGGCAGTGCAAAGAGAAGGAAACAACCCATGCCAGGCAGCTGCTTCTAAATGCTTTCAGTACCTTTTCAAGTTGGGTCCTCACCATTTTCCCCTGGAATTTACATTTTTACAGTTTCCCCCTTTTCCATGTGAGCACACAGGTCCCCGGAAAGTTAAGGAACTTGTTCAAGATCTTATAGAGTTGGGATTGATCTAAAATGGAACTAAATCCAGAACCTGTACTTTTCACCACAGCACCCCCCTAGCACAGTAAAACATTGGGTGTGTGTCAAGCAGTTATGAACCGCCACTAGGCAGCTCTGCTTTAGATTAGTTATGCTGGTTTTTTTTCTTCTTTCCCTCCTACTTCTTTTTCTTCTTTGATAGAATAGACTTTGCAAAAATCAGTTTAATTTTGTTGAGGTTCGTTGATTTTAGCATCACTGAAAGATTCTGGAGATTACTGTTATAGTTAGTGCAGTGGCTAATTTATTGACATACTGGGGATTTCTTTTACTGGTAAAAAGAAGGCATTCAACAGTGTTTGCCAAATGAAAGACTAGCTGTGATAACATTACATTTGTCTGTTTTCTGTGTGCATGCTGGGCTTTAAAATATGCTTGGAATTTTCTGTAGAATCATAAGATGCTGAAGTTGGAAGGGTACTCAAAGAGCATCTGAGCAATCCCTCATTTATAGATAAGAGGACTGAAGCCCTGGAAGGATAAATGAATCATCTAAGGTCACATGCTTGGTTGGCAACATGGTTGGGACTGGGACACAGTGCTTTTTTCTGGCCTTCTCCTCAGGGTATTGCTACAATCGCTCATGTTAGTATTTTGCGTGATGAGGGAGGAGGGTGAGGTTCTAATATACTGTACTAGTCCGGTGTAGTTTTCCATTTTTGTCACTTGTATCTTAGTGGGGTATAGTAGGTTGAATGTTGGTAACCCCAAAAATACGTTCACATCCTAATCTCTGGAACCTGTGAATATTAATTTATTTGGAAAGAGGATCTTTGTAGATGTAATTAAATTCATATTTTGAAATGAGAAGACAATTTTTCCATGGACAGTGGGGAGGAGGCTAGCTTTGGGATGAAGCTGTGCTACTTCAGATCATTAGGCCTTAGATTCTCATAAGGAGCGTGCAACCTAGACCACTCGCATGCAAGGTTCACAGTAGGGTTCCTGCTCCGATGAGCATCTAATGCTGCTGCTGATCTGACAGGAGGTGGAGCTCTGGCAGTAATGCTCTCTGGCTCGCTGCACACTTGGGCTGTGTGGCCACAGACTGATACAGGTCCACGGCCGGGGGTTTGGGGACCCCTGCCCTACAGCATCCAGAGAGAGTGCAACCCTGCCAACTCTTTCATTTCTGACATCGGTCCTCTAAAACTGTGAGAGAATCAAATTCTATAGTTTTAAGCCACCCAATCTGTAGTAATTTGTTAGAACAGACACAGGAAACTATTGCATGGGGGAACAGACAGAGCTAGGACTGCTGTTGTTTTAACCACTTCTTTTTTTTTTTTTTTTTGAGACGGAGTTTCACTCTTGTTACCCAGGCTGGAGTGCAATGGCTTGATGTCGGCTCACCGCAACCTCCGTCTCCTGGGTTCAGGCAATTCTCCTGCCTCAGCCTCCTGAGTAGCTGGGATTACAGGCACGCACCGCCATGCCCAGCTAATTTTTTTGTATTTTTAGTAGAGGCGGGGTTTCACCATGTTGACCAGGATGGTCTCAATCTCTTGACCTCGTGACCCACCTGCCTTGGCCTCCCAAAGTGCTGGGATTACAGGCGTGAGCCACCGCGCCTGGACTGTTTTAACCACTTCTGACTTCACAGACTCTAAGGGAGAGTGAGTGTCTGCTGGTGAGGGTGGACAGTTGAAGACAGTTCAGGGACAGAGGAATGTTTTTATTGCGATGGAGACTGAGAATAGTGACCTTTCTACAAATAACAGGAAAAATCCCCCAAAGAAAGACTTGGGGACATCTCGTCAAATAAAGTGAAGGAAGGAAGGAAGAGCAGACCATTCTCTGTTTGGTGCTCATACTCCCTCAGTCCTTGGTGCTCTCTCACTACCGCTTCCTGGATGTGAACCCTTCTCACCAAGCCACACACCCCGCGAAGTCTCCTTCCTCTCTTCTAACCTTCTGTAGCCTCTGTCTCATTTCCTCAGGGCTCTATTCCTTTAAATATGTTTTCAGAAGACAAAGGATGATTATAACTCACTTTAGTCTGTGTTACTTCCATTTATCCTCTGCAGCCCACCTTGAGTGTATTAACTGAAGGAGAGAAGTCAGTGGGGATCTTGGGCAGGTTCCACACCAGCCTAAGGGAGAGACATTTTGGAGAGAGAGGAATATTCCTCCTGTCCTTTCTGCCATACCCCATAAGTGTCAGCCCAGTTTATGATGAGCACTGGGTGTAGATTTTTTCTTATAGCCCTAGATGTACTGGGAGCAGAAATTTGAATGTAGAAGAAAAGAAACTCTTCCACTTAGGCTGGAGTTTCTCATAGAGTTCTACAAGTGATAGGGTGTTGATTGCTCTTTGGTGAGCTTTATACTTAGCTATGATTTTCCTTTCTCTCAACGACTTAGCCTTTATGTGCCTCAAGTTTCCTCATCTGTAAAATAAAATGATACTAATGAGAAAACATGGACACAGAGAGGGGAACAACACACAATAAAGCCTGTCGGTGGCTGGGGTGGGGGGAAGGAAAGCATTAGAAAAAATAGCTAATGCATGCTGTGCTTTATACCTAGGTGACGGGTTGATAGGTGCAGCAAACCACCATGGCACACGTTTATCTATGTAACAAACCTGCACATCCTTCACGTGTACCCTCGAACTTAAAATAAAAATAAAAAAATTAAAACATGAAATAATACCTTGTGCTAAATGGTTGTACAAGTACTCACCTGGTTGTACTAAATGAGTTAATCCAGATAGTTCTTTATAACAGTGCCTGGCACATAGTGAGAACTCAATAAATGTTGAGCATCATTCTTTATCAAGGAGAAACACCTGATTTCTTATTTCTGTGAGAAGGGATAATCCCTATGTATACCCAGTGTTTTAACTCATTATTACTCTGCCTCCTGGTGACTTGGCTAGTGACATTCGTTATTTCAATTTCTTTGCTTGTGGGGGTCTGTTCTATTAAAATGACTGAGCGTGGGGAGATTTGGTGTCTCTTTTTTTTTCACTCTCCACTCAGAGCAGCAAGAGACAGTGACCTGAGTAAGTGTGTCTGCTTCATGGTCTCAAAGTTTCCCTCAGGTGGGCTGTTCTGAGTCTAGAAGACTGAGACTTGGGAGTGAACAAGCACATGTTGTTTCTTATAGTAAGCAAAGTCCTTCCATCTAGTCTGGATTAGTAATACAGTTGATATTTTTGTTCATTCGTGGACTCTTTTGCCTCATTGGCTTGGTGCTCACATTAGGGTCCCTCAAAAACACCAACATAATTATTATTGTCAGAGAGATCTTCAGCCAGTGTGGAAAAAATCTTGTTTGAGGGAAAAGTCTATGTCTAAGCAGGTGCATCAAATGATTTTCTGTGTTTGAAGGCGGTATGCAAGGCTGAAGATCTGTGTTCCTCTCTACCTCCAAGGCACCCGGTTAGTGAGAACTATTTTGCTTCCACGTCACACTTGTTAAGTCAATCAGCACCAAAGGAACACCTGCAATCATTCTTTCTTCAAGCCCACGTGCTCCCCTGAAAGAAGCCTTTAAGAATGCACCAACAATTCCATGCTGTGGAACGAGTAAAATTGTGCAGCGAAGGGATCACAAACAGAAGATTTTTATTCCTGAGCAAGCAAAATGAAAATTCAGCAAACAAATCAAAGAATCAAGATAAAAACCTGAAAGATGAAATGGGAACATGAACTATATAACAATGAACATAAAACAAAATCCTTCCAACAGCCTGGCAATTACATTGGTCCTGTGGTGAGTCAGAATGAGAAAAATACTCCTAGAGGAAAGAAGTGCTCACAGCTGTAGAAATACTAATGTCTTGCATCAATGTATCACTTTGTACTGGTCAAAGTACCTTCACATTTGTCTCCTTTGATGGTTTTTATACTAACTCTATGGTCTTTGTTAGGGAGTTCAATCCCCTTATTATAGATGTAAAAAGAAGAGATGCTCTGAGAGATAATATAAATCTCTGACAGCTATAGTTGGTCAGATGACTAGTGTGTGATCCAATAACAGATGAAAGTATGCTCTCTTTTTTTTCTTTTATATAGAGTCTTGCTATGTTGCCCAGGCCAGCTTCAAATTATTCTCTCACCTCAGTGCCCCAAGTAGCTGGGAGTACAGGCATGCGCCACTGTGCCTAGCTGAAAGTTCTCTATCTCATATCACATGATTGTTTCTAAACTTTTGGTAGTGGTAGTAGTAACACATAAGCTATTTTTCTTTTTTTAGTGTCTTGGGTTCTATGAATCTGAACTCTAATTGTAACACTGAAAAAAGTCATTCTCTACCATTTTGGAAACATACAAATTCTTCCACTCCTGCCTGAGCTCAGAGGATTTCCCTTCATGAGTTTATTAATGAGAGATTTGGATTTGTTCATTTTAACAGTAATTCAGAATAAGAGGATTGTCTCTTTAAATAAACTCAAGGGTTTGACAAAGAACAGTTTCACTGTTAAGAGTAGAAGTATAACTAGGAACAGCAAAATTGAAGGCCTAAAATGAGTTAGCTGTGATTTCTACCACAGAAACAATCTTGTTTTTAGGATTTATACTAGAGTTCTCAGAGGTAGATCAATAAAGAAATTAACATGGCACTTTAAGCACAAATATACATGTATTTTAGAAAGCAGTGGTCAGTCCTTACCTCACAGAAGCTTGTTTTTTCTCTTTGCAGATGGATGTCACCAGTGGGTTGTGCTGGAACTTCACCTACCAAGGTATTAAGATGTATTTTCCCCACTTACTATTTGGTAATTGTCATCAGCTCTCTTGCTTTTTTAGGGCACAGTTCTTAAGGGTATTGGATTCTATGGTTGTGGTCAGCAGTCTATGACAAGAGTTTTCTGAATCCACTCTTGTTTAAGCCATCTGACGGTCTACCTGTATATAGTCTTTTTCGTTTCTGGATTTCTTTGTCTTAGCTTTCTGTCTCCAGTGAGGAATTGGGGTGCAGCCCACTACTCTAGCTGGCTTACTGGGGCTTGTTTCCTGACCTTATCTCTATAAGATCTATTTCTTAGAGCTGAATTTTCTTTCTGACCCCCTTTATATTACATTAAGCTACCTTCTGTAGTCAATATTGTTGTCTGTGATGTACTTTGAACATTACCACTACAGGAACTCCAGAAGCATTCCTTTCTATCATCTTCACTTAGGAAGCATTCCTTCCTTTCTCTCAGCTTAGTTTGATCACTGCGTACATGGGACTTAAATTGTTGTCATTCAATAGCGTTTTTTGTTTGTTTGTTTGTTTTGTTTTGTTTTGTTTTGTTTTCTGCAGTTTGAGGTAAAATGCTTGAGGGAAAAGTCTGTGTCTAAATAGGATGGACCAAATAATGGGTCCTTATAAAAGAAAGGAGAGGGAGACTTGAGACACAAAGACACAGGGGAGGAGGCCATGTGAAGACAGAAGCAGAGGCTGGAATGATGCTACCACAAGCCAAGGGATGCCAGGAGCCACCAAAGCCGGAAGGGGCAAGAAAGAATCCTCCATGTCTTGCCTCACTATGCCCTCCCTCACCAACACATTGCCTGAGCCTCAGGCACCTTTTCTCAGTTCCCTGAAGAAGCTAGACTCTTTATCTTAGCACATTCACACATGCTATTCTAGGGCCTATGGACATGGTGACTTTGGACTTCTGAACACTGAGATAATAAATTTCTATTGTTTTAAGCCACCAAGTTAGTGGTATTTGTTATGACAGCCTGAGGAAATTAATACAAAGGATAAACAGGAGATTTATCTAATCTCCTATTTAAAAACAAATAGGAGATTTATCTAAGTCATGAAATGATAATTTAAACACAGACCCAATAATTTCTTCTTGGGCACTGTGTTTTTGCCAAGCTTGGAAGAAGTCATTAAAACCATTAATATGTCATCTAGAAAGAAAAAGCATTTTTCCCCAGAGTTTATATATCCTGCTCAGATTCTTCATGGGAGCAATCTTATTAACATATCAGAAATCCAATTGTGCTCATATATAGGTGTAAGTTTCCCTTTGAGGATTTGTCAGCTGGCTAAAGTTCATCAATGAAAATCAAATTAACCACTTTTGCTTAAAATGATACCACCTTTCTTGGGCAAATAGATGAAGTATTTCATTCTTTTCATAAGGAACTCAGCTTCTACGGTAACAAAAAAACAGCCCTTAGCTTTGGCAATAAATGAGCTATTACAAACACCATTTATCAGTTTTGCAGAATGGCACTGTATTAAAAATCAGTTATTAAAATAAACAATACACTGAGCATTGACTTACTTTTATAAGTGTATCAAACTGATCTAAATACTAAATGGCTTCCTCTTGTCCTTAAAATGTAATACACAGTTTTGATTTGCATGTTTCTAATGATCAGTGATGATGAGCTTTTTTTCGTATGTTTGTTGGCTGCATAAATGTCTTCTTTTGAGAAGTGTCTGCTCATATCTTTTGCTGACTTTTTTTTTTTTTTTTGTAAGTTTGTTTAAGTTCCTTGTCGACTCTGGATATTAGACCTTTGCCAGATGGATAGATTGCAAAATTTTCTTCCATTTTGTGGGTTACCTGTTCACCCTGGTGGTAGTTTGTTTTGCTGTTCATGCAGAAGTTCTTTAGTTTAACTTATCCCATTTGTCAATTTTGGCTTCTGTTGCAATTGCTTTGGTATTTTAGTCATGAAGTCTTTGCCCATGCCTATGTCCTAAATGGAATTGCCTAGGTTTTCTTCTAGAGTTTTTATGGTTTTGGGTTTTACATTTAAGTCTTTAATCCATCTTGAGTTAATATTTGTGTAAGGTATAAGGAAGGGATCCAGTTTCAGTTTTCTGCATATGTCTAGCCAGTTTTCCCAGCAAGAGAGAGTGTCAGGAAGGTGTACTTTATCTTTTGTTACTTATACAAGAAACTGATCTCAATTGGAGAAGGAATGTCCACATTTCTATCTTTTCCATAAATAAAGCCCAAGGCATTCCTACACAGTAAGGCATACAGGAATTTCTTAGCTCTATCTATATGAATGCTCTTGAAGAACTAATACCCTGTTTAGTTAGGAAACAGGCTGTGCTGGAAACAAGCAGCTTGCTTTGGTGGAAAATGTGAAAAGTGAAGGCTCTTCTGATTGTCTTTAGAGTTCTGTCTTGCCTGCCTATCTTCCACACACTCATTCAAGTTTGCCCATACTTCCATTATGGCAATTATCATACTGTATTTGTCTGCCTGTCTTTCTTGCTACTATCCTGTATACTCTCTGAGGACAGAATGATACTTTTAATATGCAATACATTGATTGCATGCTTCCTGGATCACTGTGGGAATCCAGCTGCAATTTGTGAATAAATAGACTTTTGAGTCGATAGACTTGACTTGTGTTAGCATTCTGGCTCAGTCATAACTGGGATTTTGAGAAAGTTCCTTTATCTCTTGGGATAGTTATTTTTTTATTTGTAAACTAGAGATAACCATTTAAGTATGTCAAAAGGTTGCTTATTTATCTTAATCAGGTATGGCAGATTGAATTATTGGTTTAATTTCTACATCCCTCCCTATACCCACAACTTTTGCTATATAAATGACAAGGAAAACAATTTATCTACTGTTTCCTAGTCTCAGTCTCTATGTTTGCTGCATGGGTATTAACTCTCACTTTGGAATTGCTCACATGTGGTGAGGAGGAAGTATTGAACATTTTGTATTCCAGGCAGCAGGGACTCTGCATGATAAGAGGTGAGAGGTGTGCAGAGAGAGCGTGACGGGTGAGGAGCTCTGGGTGGTGTTGAGGTACAGTGAGCCTAGATGGCTGGGAGGAGCTCCTGCAGACATGGTCACAGAGGCAACAGCTGGAGCAAAATAAAGGGCCAAGAGTCACGGAGGCAGCTGATGCTTAGAAGCTCAAAGGTGACAGAGAAGAGGTGGCTGATACCGTGCTTTAATTACTGGTAGCTATTATTAATACGCTTTAGGGAGAACTGATTGAAATCTAGTTCAATTTTAAACACAGTTAATAAAGAAGAGTATCTTTGTGTTTTGCTAATTTTCAAAGTGAAAACTCTCATTTGGAACATTAGAAATCAAGTGAGCACTGGTTAATTTTCATCCCTCTTCTTTTGTTTTCAGGTATTCCAATTCTTTGTCTTGCAACATCGTTAATACCTTATCTTGTTTTGTAAACATACGGCTAGATGAGGTCACTGAAGAAGGTTCTGCAAGCATTTCATAAGTGGAGTAAAATCCTGATGTTGATATTGTACTATACTTGCAAAATGAAATAACTGATAAGGAAAGTAAGACTTTTGGGTGCTGTTCGAAATATAATCCTCTTTATTAACCTTGTAATTCCAGTAGAGGTGAGATTTGGGATAGTGGTCTAAGGTGAAGAATTTTCTAGTGAGTTTCTCAAGAGCTCTAGTTTTAATAAATTTATAGCCAGATCTGTTAATAGAGTCATAATAACAACAGGGAATGTGATAATAAAATTAGGAAGACTCAAAAAACATTTGTGATAAAGAACAAATTGATAAGCAAAGATTCCTAGATTGAAGGTTCCTGCTGCTGTGGTAAATCTAATTTCTTGTTTCTTTCTCCCTGGCAGGGATTTCCATAGAAGTGCTTGACAAGCAACACAGGTCTGAGCAGTATTGCTATGGGGCTGGGAACTTTCACTAAAAACCAGAACTTACATAGCTTAGATTACATGAGAGAAAAAGAAATTTAATTGCCAGCTGGATCTTGACCTATACTGCTGGTCACACACCAGTTTCTTAAAAACTCCACCCTGCACCCAACTTGCAAACTGTTATTGAAAAAGCAAGTGGGGCACAAGAGTGTTACAGCGTGTATACCAAATGATAAAGACAATACTTATTTACTGACATTTATGGATAATATAATCCTTAGAGTATTTAAATTAAATGTTAAAGTTAATCCTCTTTACATAGTAAACTTCATCAGAATTTGGATGAGAGGACCCATGGCTAAAGCCAAGTCTTGGGTACTAAGTTATGTCATTTCCAGAATTTTTACAAAATGAATAACCTAGAAAAGGAAGATGAACTTTTCATAGGACATGTGCTTCAGGGGCTTATTTTGAATAGAAATTCTTTATTAGCAGCTACATAAGAAAGAAGTATATAAAAGGAATTTTTTCCATTTTGAAAATGATATTTACATTTACTTGAATCTTTTTTTTGGCGGGGGGCATAGGTCTTAAAATGCCTTTTTCTTTTGTGTTTATTCAGACTGTTCACTAATGCGACTAATAATTTAAGTTCTGGTAAGGCATGGATTCCAAAGCTCTTAGAATTCAACTTGTAAAGAGCTGGTGCTTAGAAGTAGCTGATTAAATGGCAGCACAAGGTGGACAGGAGTGAATGATCCTGAGGTCAGCAACTCCCCTTGTGAAAATGTCATAGTGATGTGGAAAAAAACCTGGGCATCCTCCCTTTTCTCCCTTGGAGTAAGCAGTGGTTTGAGGGCAGGAGCTCGGGGGAAGTGCTGCTCATGTGGCCTTCTAGAAGCTGAGGCTGGATGTGTGGGAGTCATTGTCCTGAGGCTGTTGGGTATGAAGCCATGGGACACAGGGGTCAAGGGTGGAACAGGAAGTAAAGGAACTAGTAAAGCCTCTAGCCTAGAGAGCTGGCAGAGAATGAAAACAGAGCTGGAGAGAAGTGGTGGGTGTGGATTAGACAACAGGCAAAGCTGATTGAACAGGTTTGGGAGGTGAGGGGTTGAAAGCAATTTTTCAGAGACTGTATGACTGTGGCTGAACTTGCTTCAAACAGTCAGGCCCTCCTGTCAAGCAGGAGTTGACACTCTGTTTCCTCACTGCTTCCCCTCTCTCTGTATTATCCCGAAAGGCTTGAAAGAGAAGGGTGAAGATGATCAATCAGAAAAAGACTCCTGGCTTACAGATCTGCAGCATAGCTCACTGATAGCTGATCAGGACATGTGCATTGGGAAAACGGTGCTTTCAGTATACCAGAAACAAACACTTTGAAATAAAGGTGAAAAAGAGATCATGTAAGTTTTCACATTCAAACTCTAAAGCTTGTCATTTTTATGCATTTATTTTTTCTGAGCCCCTTTGTGCTCTTTTCAATACTTGCTCTGAGAGAAGAAACCATCTGCAGTTTGGTGACCCATGGTCCTGTCTGATGAGGAGATGTGTGCTGAGAGAGAAGGAGGAGGGCAGAATGTCAATACAAACGTGACCATGACTGTGATCATGATAGCCGCTGTGGACACTGCCAATGCTCATGCTACTATTAGAAACAAGGTCTTGTTGGAGGGAATCTACCTCCGCTTTTAAGAATGTATACGTTTAAGATCATTTCATTGTAGAACCCAAATAGATTGGTGTGAAGCTGAGACATTAAATACCTTAATAATTTCTTACATCACTTGAAATTTGTTTTCTTCCATTTTTGGGTCATTTTTGAGGCTTATAGACATAGGGGTGCTACTCAAACCCTCAAAAAGCCATATGGCTTGGGCACTACTCATCAGAGCAGATGCCAGCTGCATTGTTTCAGCGGGGCCCAAGAGCACCTTGCTCTGCCTGGCATCACCTCTGCGCTGCACAATAGGAGTGGGGACATCAGGAGATCCTAGGGAGGCATCAAGGTGGCTAGCTCAATGAAGGCACATTCTGGGAGCTCAGAGATTCAGCTATTTACTGGTCAATATAGAAATATTCACACTTTGTAGCAACAGGTTGGCCCCACTGGCTGAGTATCAGTTCTGCCTTATGAGAATGGCTTGCTTATCCTCAGCCTTTGTCACTCTAACGACATCCCTCATCTCTTCAGAACTGCACATATCCAGACTGTTGATGTCCCCAGTTCCACAAAGGGGGCTCTTTTTATTGGCTTCTAAATAATAAATTTCCTGTACATCTTTTCCACAAATGTTTATACTAAGAAGTCCACTCAAAGTGTGGCTCAGAGAGCTCTAAATGTCTTACTTGACAGCTTTGGATCAGTCCTGTTAACTCCTTGTATTATATGGAGACTTGAAAATCTAACATCCAAATGTATTGAGTTCTTCATTTGTTAGATACAAAAGATGCTTTCATATCTAGCTGGGCACGGTGGCTCATGCCTGTAATCCTAGCATTTTGAGAGGCTGAGGTTGGCAGATCACGAGGTCAGGAGTTTGAGATAAGCCTGGCCAATGTGGTGAAACCCCATCTCTACTAAAAGTACAAAAATTAAATGGGTATTGCAGCGGGTGCCTGTAATCCCAGCTACTCTGAGGCTGAGGCAGGAGAATGGCTTGAACCCAGGACGGAGAGGTTGCAGTGAGCCGAGAATGTGCCACTGCACTGCAGCTTGGGCAACAAAGTAAGACTCTGTCTCGAAACAAATAAACAGATAAATATGTAAGTAAAAATGAATAACTAAAGACACTTTTCAAACTCAAACTCTTCTGACAAAGTCTCGCTCTCTAAAGAATGGCTTGTATAAGAAGCTGAGAGAATACTAACTGCCTGCATATGTTTTAGTTGAAATGCATTTGCTAATGTAAACAACTTATGCCTGCCTGTGGCACCCAAGACGGTCACATGAGGCTTGCATGACACTTGGAGAATGCTGCTCTCACAAAGATTAATACATGTAAATCTGTAACTCATATTTCTATGTTCATATGTGTCTCACGCAATTGAAGAGAAAGGGAACTTACTTACATCAGGCCAGCACTCTGAAAACTCCAGCATTTGATCAATAGAAAAAAGGAAAAAAATCAATGAAAAATAAAGGGAAACTGAAGAAAATATGAATTAAATGAGTTTTCCCCCTCCTTCTCTTAGTTTGGATTTATTTGCTGTGGCTTTTATTTTTTCAAATGTGAGGTGTCTTTCTTAAGTAGCTTTTTTAATTTCAGAGAATAAAATGGCTTAGGAGCTGTTTCGAGTGTTTAGGTAGAGGATAGCTCTTTGACAAAATATTCTAAGGCAGTCGTTCTCAAAACTTGAACAAGCACCAAAATCACCTGGCAGCTTCTTAAAATAAAGCTTGCTAGGCCCCAGCCCCCGAGACTTTGATTCAGTAGATCTGGGATGGGGCCTGAAGCTCTGCGTCTCTACCAAGTTCCCGGATAATGCCGATGCTACTGTCTCCGGGTTCTTACACTTTGAGAACCACGCAAGGCAGAGGTTAACAACGTCCGATGCACGGGAGAATCACCCTGGGAGCTTTTCAGGACTCTGCAAACTGGGGTTCCATCCTTAGAGTTTCTGATTTAATTAGCCTGTAGAGGGTTCTAGGGAATTGGTAATGCTTTAAAACTCTCCAGGTGATTCTAATATTCAGCTGGTGTTGAGAAACATTGCCTAAAGATTAATGACTCGTACGGGGTTTGTGATTGGTTGATATTTGGCTGACTGTGAAGTGATTTTGAATGTAGGAGTAAATTCAGAATTTGATGGATGCCAAACCTATTAAAAAAAAAAAAGTGTTAACACATCAATATCAGAATTAACAGCTACTTTAAAATAAAAACTTAAACTTCCCCCAATTCAGGCATGGGGAGGAGAGAAGCGTTGAGGCGGGGGAGTCTTACCTCACTTTCTTGACAGCATTTCCTTCTACCCAATCCTCTTCAGTTTCTGAGCCCTCTCCCTTCTTGTCCAATCTTTTGTTCCGAGGTCAGTTGGCTGACTGCTGGAGCTGTTTTCCAGAAAAATAGGTGGTTTAAACAGAAAAAGCTCTGAGAATGGCCGCAAAGGGTTTGAGGGCGCCTCCTGGAGGTGGAGAGATTCATTTTACAGACTGCTGGCCTGGGAGTCAAATAATCAGCTTTCAGATTCTTATTACTTTCTCAGTAATAAGAATAGCTCTGTAATCTTTTATTTCCCAGTGATAAGATAGTGCTGAAATCTTGGGAAAATCACGGAATCATGCTAAACTTCACTTTTCTTTTCCTTTTCTTTTTCTCACTTTTCTTTAACTGTGACGTGGGGACAATGGATTAAATAAGATGTTAGGGATGAGACTTTGATTATGTTGTTTACCACCGACACCAGAGCTCCTGGGACAACACCAATTCAAAGAAGGCATTTGGATAGTGGTCAAATTAAAACAAAATCTGTAAACTACAAAGTACCAATAAAGATGGCCATCACCCTGAGTGAATGTGCTTTCTAGCCGCAAGCTCCCTCTGCACTCCCTACGCACATTGGCCTATATCCTTCCTTGGACTCTGCGGTTTTGCAGACATACAGTGTTTACAGCCAGACAAGGAAAGCAAAAGTCGATACGACTCCATTCTTCTCTGTAAGAGTGAACATCTGATCATTATCACGTTTCATTTCTAAAATGCTATTTCAATAAAGAATGGGAGACACAGTCTTGCTGATGACATTCTTATCAGTATTCCTTTTTTAGAACTTCAGAAGTAATTATGCCAGTTGAGAAAGAACTGTGAACTGAAGTCAGGCATGGAAGTCCTGGGTTCTATTTATTCCTAACAGTACTGTGGTACCTCATGCTTTATAAATAACCTTTATTGACTTAACTTTGGCATGCCTCAGGTCACTAATTAAAATCATGCTGAAATAATATCTTTCTCTCTTCTAAGAATACATTTCTTAGATGTAAGTGTTTTGTTATACACTTATCCTGATACAGTAGAATCAGTCCAACTGAATAAATTTGAATGGGGTAGGGGTATCTCATTTGCCAAATCACATGATTGTAAAGGTGGAAGTCAGCCAGATTTGGCTGGAATGGCAATAGCTTTCCTATGCTTGGCAAAGGATCTGAATATTTCAGTTGAACCAATTTTACCATGGCACATAAAGTTCCTTGGTTAGTAAATACTTGTATTATATCACAGCCAAGCAGGAAGACACATACACTGAAGTGGAACACAGGGAAAATCTTAGTTATCATCTTACTGATAAACTCAGCTGTATGAGTTATGTTTATCTGGTTGATTCCTTTGTGCAAAGGCGACACGTCGACCCAACTTCTTTCTTTCTGCTGAATAGTCAATAATTGTATCATAGCTACTTAACTTTTTCACAGAGTATTTATTTTTGAATAGGTAGAGCATTTTTATTATTATATAGATATTGCTATGACATGATATTTTGATATAAACATACTCTAAAAATATAACTTCAAAGGGAAATCCAATATTTATGAAATTATTAGAAAGTTCTAGCTTTCCCAAAGCAGGGAATCTCAAAGAAAGTGCCTTTCTTCCACCCTCACCCCCTGGCCTGGATTTCACAGGCAACAGCTTTTTTTGCAGTTGTAAAGTTAGTCTTCAAATATAAACCGAGATCCTGGGCTTCATTACTGTTGCTGGCCAGAAAACTAGAGTCAGTGTTATCTCTAAGTTTGTGAAATTCAGAAAAAACAGCCCTGTGGTGGCAGGGCTAGAATTTTATAGCCCGGGTAAGGAATGCCATTGAAGTTGTCAGACTCATAAACTTAAAATGTTTAGATCTTTTGGAGGGAGGGGGCTTGGTGTGATGGTGGAAGCAAAGAACTCCAAGTCTTCAGGACAATGTTTTCTTCCCAAGACTCATACGTTCTCATACATTTTTACAACTTCGGACCAGTGCCTTCCTGCCTCAGTTTCCTCACCTACATAATAGAATAATTGTGAGACTTAACATAGCTTTGCTTGAGATCGCAGTTTACAGGCCACTTTCTCTTGGGAAACCTTTTTTGAACCTATGATTTTTTTTTGTTTGTTTGGTGCCTGATTTTTTGAAAACCCGCCCTCCCTTCTCCTCTTCCCCCTCTTACCTCCCCACCCTCCTCTGAAACTCTGTGCTTACTTACCACATGGATTCATGTTGGCCTATTTACTTCTCTTTCCGCTATACCTCCCCTGTCTCCATTCCCGCAGATTATAAATTCTGGTCTAAAACTGGATTTCCACTGTTATAATTGTGGTATCTAGCCCCGAGTCCAGATATAGAACACTCAATAGATGCTTACTGTCAGAATAAGGGAACAAAAGGGCAGATATTCTTCTTAGTGCTCAAGGACAAGTCTATATGATATAATTGTTGCAAGATTAATTTTTTTTTTTGCTTGTGTATTTATGAGTGGGTGGCAAGTGATATGGCCTTATTAGCATGGCTCAAGAAGAAAAGAGGTCATGTTGGTGAATGATTCTTAACAGCCAAAATGATTCATGGAGGTATGCATGCTTGGCACACATTTGCTGCTGGAGTGATGGGCAGGGCACAGCTGCCATGGGAACTGTTGGACGGATAGACTATTCCCACAAAAGGGAGGTAAGCTCTTTTCTGCTCAACATTCAGACAGGGACGCACTGTATGAAGTGATTGGACAACCCAGACCACTTTCAGCCGATTGAGCTAGCCAGTCAACAATGCTAACATTTACTGAGCGCTTCTTATAGCCAGACACTTTTCTAAGCATTTATACGATTAAGTTAATTAATTATCAGACTAGAGATGATTGTGATTCCCATTTTAGAGATTTTTTAAGGCACAAAGAAGTGAGGTCAATTGCTGAGGGTCACATAATCAGAAAATGGAGGGGGCAGTCTTCAAACCCAGGCAGTCAGGCTCCGGCACCTGTAAATGCGCAACCATTATACATCTGCCTTTGGGGGAGCAGGGCTGGCTGTACTCTCAACAAGCAGATCCGAGGGCCAGTTGTTACATCAATCAGTCAGCCAAGCAATCAGTCAATACTTTGGACTACAGCTTGGTGCTGCAGGAGTCATCAAAGCCGTAGATGTCAAGGCCCTGCCCTGAAAGGCTTGGCAGTGTATAATTATGGGTTTATTTGCATGGTGAAGTAAGTGCCATCATGTCCAGTTACTGAGAATCATTCCTGCCTTCCTAGGGATAAGTTCTGAGAAAAACGGCATTCTTTGACTTGCATGTGTGGCTCAGGTGAAATTATCAGAATTGCTGACCGTCTTAGGCATCCCTTCTGTTTCTTTGAGGAAAAAGGATTCAGGCAGGGCCGGCTGGATCACTCCTGAGGTAGAGGAGGATTTTTGTATGACTAAGCAAAGGATAAAAATGATAACATTTATATAATCATAATAATGACCATGAAAGTTAATGTTCATCGAACATACGTGCCCTTATGTTCTAACACAAACCTACTCATTTCCTCTCTCTCCGTAATTACTCATTTCCTTCTCACAATAATGATACAAGATACATATTGCTATTTTTTGTATTTTACAAATGACAAAATGAAGACACAGAAAGATAAAGCCACTTTGCTAGTAAAGGTCAAAGTCTAGGCTGCTTCTTCCTCTTTTTTTTCCTTAACAATTGTAAGGCTGTTACTGTGTGCCAGAGACTGTTTCAAACACTCTCTATATATTAACATATAAAAATCCTCATAACACACCCATTTCACAGATTGGGAAACTGAAGTAAAGTAAATTGTCAAAAGAACACACTAACAGTTGTAACAAGCAGTCTGTTGTTAAAGCCTGATTTTGTATTCATTTGCCTCTATGGCCTCTGCTTGACTTTCTCTCAATACTTACTCAAGACTGCCAGGGTTTTGTTATCAAAGAACGACATTAACAACATTAATACCTATCTTATAGGATTGTTTTGAGGATTACACGTGACAGTTTATGCAAAGCACTTTGCAAAGGGCTCAACACATTGTGAAGGTTTAATACGTGTTAATTTAAAATGCTCCCAGCATTCACAAATTTTTATTTATTTTGGAATTAGAATTAAGTTCAAACGTTTATTTTGCACTTATTAGCTGGGTAACTTGGGCAATGTACTTAACTTTTCTGTTTCTTAGTGTTCTTCTCTGTGAAATGGAGGAGATAATAGTGTCTTCCTAAGAGGATTGTTGTGAAGATGAAATGAGACAACGCATTTAAAGAGCTGAGCTCTGTGGCTCGGCTAATGTTTGCATCTGTTATTAGGAGAAGCAAGGGAATGGAGTCGGGAGAGACATAAAGAGTGTTTATTACGGACTTCATGGTGCCATTAAATATGGGTGACTCAGTGGGCATGCTCAAGAGTGGGGTCAAGAGAGCAGTTTTCCAGGACGACTTGACCTCCTGCAGGCATCTCACTCAGTTCTGGAGAGTCCAGCTTAGAGCCAGGCAGCCCTGCGTTCTAGGTGACACTCCGCATGGCCTGGGTACATTATTTAATTGCTCTAAGCCTCTGATTCCTCATCTGTGCAATGGGGATAATGTCACCACCTTCTTGGGTTGTCATGAGGATTAACTGAGATATTGTATGTAATTCACTTGGCACAATGCCTGGCAAATAATCAACTACCAGTAAAAGGCAACTATTAGTGTCACTAACAGTTGTCATGGAGGGCGTAAAACACAGCCTCATGACTTGCACAATCGTGTAGCCATTTCTGACTAATAGAAGGACTACTCCCATGTTCCTAAGGATTTTTACTGTGAGCTTATGCCATTGGCTATTCCTGCTACAATCTCGGCCTTGTAGTCACAGGGTCAGAGGAACTTGGGAAGTGGGAGTATAATTGGCAGAGTAGAACCAGATTTTTGATATAGTTAAATTTAAATGTTTCCTTTAATAAATGAGAATAATGAGGTCAAAAGCATTTAAACGACTTGCTCAAGATCAGAGAGCTGAGTTGTAGTTAATAAGACCAGAACCTGTGTCTCTTGGTTCCCACACTTAAAAATCTCCATAGGGTTAAGAAATAGATTTCCTAAGTCATTTCAATTGTATATTGCTGTGATGAGTGGTGCTGTATGCAGCCCTAATCACTTAAAAGGGTTAATATGCTGAGTAAGTCACTGAGGAGAATCTGATTTAATGAGTTTTTATTAATGAAGGATTCACAATCCCGTAATGAAACTTTTATGTTTGTGCATGCTCCTTTAAAAATTTGGTTAGAACAGGAGTAAATACCTCACTCCAGGTATGTAAGAGACATGAAATATATTGCTTGAAATTACTTAACAACATGTTTTTACATCAGAAGCTGGCATTTTGCTTTCTATTATTTTTTAGTCATAGAAGGTTTTATCAATCAGGTAAATAATTCTTCCTATTTTAAAATCATAATTCAAAGAAGGAGAATTGAGTGGATGATGTATTAATTATCTGGATTAAAGAGGTATCATCTACCAGATAATGGATAAGTCTAGAATTTGTTTCTTGTTTGAAATAAGTCTCGGTTTTTGCATCAGTATTACAGTCATATGCCTCCTAATGTTTTGATCAATGACAGACCACACGTATGATGGAGGCCCCATAAAGTTATAATGGAACTGAAAAATTCCTGTGGCCTAGTGATGCTGTAGCCATAGTAATGCCACAGCACAATGCATTACTCATGTGTTTGTGGTGATATTGGTGTAAAGAAACTTGCTGCACTGTCAGCCATATAAAAGTATGGCATGCACAATGATGTACAGTTCATAATACTTGATTATAATAATAAATGACTATGTTACTGGTTTATATATTTACTATACTATACTTTTTGTCATATTTTTGAGTTTACTTTTTCTATTTATAAAAAAAAGTTAATTGTAAAACAGCCTTAGGCTGGTCCTTCAGGAAGTATTCCAGAAGAAGGCATTGTTATGGTTGGAGGTGACAGCTCCATGTGTGATATTGCACCCGAAGCACTTCCAGCGACACAAGATGCAGAGATAGGAGATGCTGATATTCACGATCCTGACTCTGTGTGGGCCTAGACTACTATGTGTGTTCTTCTGTGTTTCAGTTTTTAATAAAAAAGCTTAAAAAGTAAAAATCAAAAACTAAAATCTTAGCAGTAGTAAAAGATGTATAGGATAAGGCCATAAAAATATTTTGTACACCTGTACAAATGTTTGTGTTTTAAGCTGTGTTATTAGAAGAGTCAAAATGTCAAAAAAATTAAAAAGCTTATCAAATACAGAAGTTACAGTAAGCTAAGGATAATATATTATTGAAGAAAGAAACTGAAAAAATAGATATAGTGTAACCTAAGTGTACAATGCTGATATAGTTTACCTTACAGAGATGTCCTAGGCCTTCACATTTCCCTACCACTCACTCACTGACTCGCCCACAGTAACTTCTAGTCCAACAAGCTCCATTCATGGTAAGTGCCTTCCACAGCTGTACCATTTTTATCTGTACTTTTAGTGTATCTTCTCTATGTTTAGATATGTTTAGCTACACAGATACTGTTTTATAATTTTGCCTACTGTATTCAGGACAGTAACAGTCTGTACAGATTTGTAGCCTAAGAGCACTAAAGCTATACAATATTATCATCAGGCCACAGAGAAATTCTGTATATTACACAGTAAAAGAACCAGCAACATAGGGGAAGATAAGAAAACGTATTTTAAAGCCTAACTCAAAATTGCAGCCACGAACTCCAATGTCGTTAGAGTAATCCTTCATAGTTAAACTATCATAATTGTTTAATTCACCAATATGTATTTTACACTCATAAGCCAAAATACTCCTACATTTAAAGGCAAAATTTGATAATTTGTATCATTGAGGAGCATGGAAGAAGGAAAAACATCCTCTAAAATTATAGTGGCTTAACAACATACAAATTTATTTTTCATTCAGATAAAAGAAAGAGAGACGTAGGCAGTAGGGAGAGTAGTTCCAAGGTGCCATTAGGGAGCCCAGACTCCCATCTTACCATCTGCTTGGAGACTGGGAGTTGTTTGTTAGAACCTGTTTCTCTTCTTCTGTGAGTAATAAATAGAACTGTAGCTGAGATATGGCGGTCCAATTAGGAATTCATTTCCCACAGCCTCCTTTGCAGCTGGATGTTGTTGTACCATGGAGCTTTTACCCATGGAATGTGAACAGAAATGATGTGGGCAGCCTCTGCCTCAACTTCCTAAGAGATTTCTGGTTCTGGCCTTCCACTTTTTTCCATTTTAACTTTGACTGGATGATGACAGCTGATGGCTTAGGAGCTACACAACAAAGATGCAGAGTCACCAAAAGCCTCAGTTTTTTAATGGCTGGAGCAAAACTGCCCATTGCCCAGAACCCTTACTGTGACCTGTAACACAAGAGAGAAGTCATCTGTTTTCTGACTCATCAAGTCTAGACTGGCTTTCCTGCAGCACTTTAGCCTACCTTCACTACGCGCATCCTATGCATAACTTATATCCTCAAAGTTGCTTTGTGGTCCAAGATGGCTGCCTGAGTCACCTGTGGGTGACAGCACCAGTCATCAGACCTATGCTGCAGGTTAGGAGGAAGGAGGCAGAAGGACTCTGAACTCCCATCTGAGTCATGTCCTTCAAACAGGCATGCTGGAAATCATCTACTTAACCTCTCATTGGGTAGAACTTTGTCACCTGGTCACATCTAGCTGAAAGAAGACTGAGAAATGCAATCTTTTCATTTGGTGGGTAATATGCCCAGCTAAAAATCAGAGTTCTGCTCTGAAGAAGAATATCAAGGGAAAGCAGTTTCCAGTCTGCTGCAGATGGCTTTTTTGTTTTCCAGTGAAAGGCAAAAGACAGACGTTCTAATCACTTCTAGTAGTCTTATTTGAGTCTAAAAAATATAAATGAGAAATAAAATTATCTTTCTTATTAGAAATTACGCTCTTCATGGTGATGCCATGCCTCTCTCTCTCTGTCTCTCTCCCTCTGTCTCTCTCTCTCTGTCTCTCTGTGTATGTGTGTGTGTGTGTGTGTGTGTGTGTGTGTGTGTAAGATAGTATATGTATTTGGAGGAAGGGAGATGCAGGGTTGGCACTGGTGACAAAGCTGAAAAGGCTTGTGCTCTAGGATGGTGCTTTCTGCTCTAAGGGGAAAATACAGTTCTTCCAGGATTCAGAGAATGTCATCTTTCCCCCAGAGCTGGAGATGTTACAGATGTTGCAGCTTACCCTTGGGACATAGTCTGACAAAGGTTCTTACCCAATTGATGAAATATGTTTCTGGATGGCTATTTGTAATGTCACATCACAGAGGAGTTTCTCAAGGAGATTCTCTCTTCTTCTGCAGTTTATATTGTTAAACCCTCAAATAAACTCAGTTTAGGGATTTTCTAACCAGCTTCCAGACCCATATTTAATGTTGCTTTATGCAAGATGTTTGGCAGCACCCTTTCGATGTAACGTAACTACTGGATGGTATGTACACATGCGCTGGGCAGTGGTGAGCACTTCATCTCTCCTGTCGCATGAAATGCTCTTTTTGATATCTTTGCTGAGAGTAGTATTCATTTAAATGAATTGCATGCAAACATTCATCCTAACTATGATTAATACCTGGTATGATTCATTTTAACCTCAGGTTTTAGTGTCCCTTTCTTTTATTAATGTAGTAACTGCTTAGGAAAGATAAATGGAGACAGAACTGAGAAATGTGCCCATGATAATCACTTTCAAACTATCATTAAAACAGACAATAGCTCTTTCATCATTTTTTCATATCTAAAGTATTAAATTGATACAATATTCTTACCACAGCAGAAAGTAAGCAATTATTCTAATAGAGGACAGAGATTATATGTTTCTCATGAACAAATATTTCCCTATTGAATGGTAATGTTTCTTTTAGTAACAAATTAGTTCTTATACTTATCTTAAGATTAGGGCAAGTATTGCTACAAAATACAGTAATATATTTATGAGGCTAATCACATTGGAACAGTCTTTTAAGCAATTTCTGAGCTTGTGGCTTGCCCTCTTTGGAGTGGCCAGTGACTTGGTCCCTCAAAAATGGGGTTGCAGTTCAGGTAGAACAGGAGCCCCACAATTATAGCAAAGTGTTATAAAGTATTAATAGTTGCAGTGAAGTTGAGACAAGAGGAAACCTTGTACAAATGACATTTTAGAGTTGGATCTGTGGCAGAAATAGCCAGTTGTCCCCTGGTATCTGCTCTCTCCTGTTTCTATGGAAGCAGAATTTTTAGCTGGGCCTCTTGTGCAACTAGCTGTGTATATATGATGGAATTCTAGCCAGTAAGATATTAACAAGGTGGCTGTGTGCAACTTCTAGATTGTGTTCTAAAAGAGAGAGGATGTGCCTTTCCTTTCTCTTCTTCTCTCTGCCGACTGGAATGTGTTAGGAGAACTGGAGCTGAGGCAGCAGTGATCGAGCAACAAGCTAGAAGGAGCTCAGCATCCTGGCAGCACAGAACTGCTGTACTTGCGTGACTGCTGGGACTGCACTTGAAAGAGAAATACCCCTCTATTTTGTTCCAGACACTGCTGTTTCGGGTCTGTCTATTACAAAAGCCAAACGAATATACCACAAATACAGGGTGCAGAGTCCTTCCATTGAGTCAGTCTCTAAGCCTTTTGGTTCAGTACCACATGTAATTAACTTCTGGGATAACGGGACTCACATTATTGTCGTCACCACTGGATACTTCCAGCTGGGGAGGCAAACCTTCCGGTTCAGTTGTAGGTCCAAACTGAATCCTAGCCGCCACCTGTATTTTTCTACTGTTACCCAGCTTAAAAACCTTCCAGGGTATTTGGAGGCTGTTATTGTCTGATGAAATTCATGTTAAAAGCCAATCTCCATTGTGGTGGTATTAGGAGGTGGTCCCTTTAGGGGGTGATTAGGTCATGAGGAATCTACCATCATGGATGGGATTGGTGCCCTTATAAAAGAGTTAGAAGAAAGCTGACTGTTTTTTCTGCCATCTGAGGACACAAAAGGCGTCATCTATGAGGGATGGCCCTCACCAGACCCGGGATCTGCTGGCACCTTGATCTTGGAACTCCCAGTCTTTTAAACTATAAGAAATACATTTCTGTTGTTCATAAATTACTCAGTCGAAGGTATTTTTTCTCTAGCAGCCCAAATAGATTAAAACAGAGGGAATGAGTAGATTTACAAGATAAATATTTTAAGTATTGAGTAGATTTCACAAGACTGATTTTTTTCCTGCCCACAATCCTTTGAGCCTCCTTCAGACATCAGTAGAAAGTACTGACCTCCAAAATCTCTTAATCTTCAAAGAAGATGCTCCGCTCCCACTGTCATTTTTAAAGTTCATTCTTTCTCAACCTGAGATCTAGCCTAGCAAAGAAACTAGTCTAGATATTTAGTGGGGTATTGGAAGCATTAGAAATCAAACTTACTTGCATTATATTTATGTGATTCAATCATATCTATGTGATTTATCTAACTGGAAGCCTTTTTTTTTGTTGTTGTTGTTGTTGTTTGTTTTTCTTGTGTGTGTGTGTGTTTGTGTGTGTGTGTGTATTTAGATTTTAGTCTCTCTGCTTTGTTTCTTCATACAGTGAAGTGTCAGAGGCAATGTGTTGGCGGAAGGGCTCTGGTTAGGAATCAGGAAACTGGAGAATTCCTCCTGGGTGTGCTGTTACCAGCATGACTCTCTGATCCTCAATTTTCCCAGTCAAGTTGGGATTTTAATATTTTCCTTCAGTGCCTCAATCTACTATTCTGTGATTAGCCGTTAGGTACCTGGAGATAATGAGAAGAAAAGTGCCTTGAAAATCATTAAGTATTATATCACCGTAGGTTAGAAGGAGGCTCTATGAATTTGCCCTGGCAGTCTTCTGGTGAAGGTGGATTGTTAATTCTCAGTCACATGTGTGAACTTGCATTCATGCCAACAGATGCTCTCAGCAAGTTTCCCAATAATTTATATACTTGTACCCTCTTCTCTAGACAATAGCCTCCCTCTCTTTCCCCCAAATAGCTATCTAGATAATTTCTTTAAGTTACCTCTTAGTTTTTTGATAGAGGATGATTTTACAGATCCAGGTTTTAAGACATATATAAGTGTTTGGCCAATGGCTTATAAGAAATGTTTTGGTCATTTCTGGATTTAAGTATAGTTACTCTTCTTTGAAGGCAAATTTATGTTCCCCTTGAAAAAAAAAGTTAGTTTTGGTTGCTCCTTCCTTTCTGCTTCCTCACTTTCTATTTGCCTTTTTCATAGCCCTTGCTACCCAGTATTGTCATAATGGGGTCACAGTGAAGAGCAGCAGGGATTGAGTCTCACTAACTGTTGCACCTGGGGCTCGGCACCATGCCAGACATATAGCAGTTTCTCATTCCATACATGTTGAATGAATGAATGAGCAAATGTGAAGGATAAATTTTCTACCTGGGATGGGCAGTGTGGGCGTAATACAGTACAGATTAGTGTTCAGATTGGCTGGTGATTGAATGGCACCAAGTGAGTCTTGCCATTGAAACAAGACCTCAGAAGTTTAGCTTGATAGAATAGACATGGGTTAGAGGAAAAAGTTACTGATGTTGGAGCAGGAAATACAGCATGGAAAACAGAAGTAAATGTCTGTGGAAAGGGGCTGGGGAGCTTTAAACAGGTCTGGTGCTGTGTCAAGCTTGCTGCTGCAGCTCTGGGAAATATCTTGTTCAGAACCATACACTTCAGGCTCTGTAAATAAATCACTGAGAATTATTTATTCCTGCTGTGTCTTTAGGCTTTTTTTTTTTCCATCATATAGGAAGAGTGGATTTCTTTAGAATATGACATTCATATCTTTTTCTTCTCAGACATTTGAACAAGTAATCATCTATCTCAGAAGCATTACTGGTTTGTTTTTAAGCAGACAAAACTTAAAATGTCTTATCTATTACAAGTTGCCTCCAGGTTAATGATGTTGTTCTGTAAGTTTCTTTATTTGATGACTCTTCGCAGTAAGTAGACAAAGAATGTTTAGGTGCCATGTCATTTAAAATACCCTCCCGAGTAGATGTCTCTGTAGATACATAAATGTAAACAATTAGGGGAAATTTTCATTAAGAATAACGTCTAATAGAATTAGAGAAAACCTACTTTTTTGCTACTTTAATTCCACGCTCCCTTCCCCCAGCTTCAACAATGTCACCGGGTTGAGAAACACAAGGAGAAAAAGATTAATCATTAGTAAAAACACACCCTTCTGCCCCTCCCCCTGGCCTCCTGAAATTTGAGTGAGTCAAAAATATGTAACATTTAATCAGAGGGGTTGATTTTTTTCCATTTATGTACAATTTCTCCTTCCCCTCTCTGTTGCCTTTTGAAGGGGGAAGGTGATTTTTTTGGCTTCACTCACGTCTAGTCAACCTTTATCCTCTCCCTTCTCCCTTTTCAATCTCTAGGGTGTATTTTGGAGAAAACTTTCCCCCAACCCCCTCTCTGGCATTCATTCTTTTCTTTACTTTTAAATACGATTGGTTTCAAAACCAATCTCAACATATGACTCAGTTATGTTAGAAAGGACTGTACTATGTCTTTTTAGATCCTTTTCAGGCCTCACACACAAACTTCCAAATGTAAGCTAAGGACATGTTCCTTTCTTGATATGTTTTCCTGTACCAATTTTTCAGTAGTTGTTTAGCTGCTCAAAATAGTTTATTCTACTAAGGGTAACTAAGTGGATTTCTTCCCCTTCCTTCCTCCCTTGTTTTCTTCGTTCCTTCCTTCTTTCCTTTTGTCTTTCCTTCCTTTCTCTCTTTCTTCTTTCTTCTCCAGTTTTACTCTCTTCTCCACTTAGATTCTCAGAACTTGGATTAGGTGCTAAGAATACAAAAAATGATAAGATAAAATCTTAACCCCCAGGGAACTCACAATTATCATTTAACTGCGAATTCTCTTGAAATGGAAAAAGTGTCCTCAAAGAGGGGTGGGGGTGGAATGGTGCCCAGAAAGGAAGGCCAGAGAAAGCCCTACTGCCAGGGGTGGAAATGGAAAGGGGCCCTAAAAGAGGCAGGAGCATGCAGATTTTCCAGGGGTGGGATGAAACAGACAGGCATGCAGAGGAAGTAGCAGATTCAGAGATAAAAAGACATGAGAAATTTAGGGCAATGCAAACTGAAATAAATGTGGAGATGAGTCAGAGATGAGACCAGAAGGGTCTTGAAAGGCCTGCTTAGGGTTTCAACTTTCTACTGTAGGCACTGGAGCCTTTGATGATTTTGTGACATAGAGGGATCTGCCTGGTTGGAGTTAGAACAGAGGGGAGTAGGGAAGCGAAGAAACATAGGGGGGCAAAATAAAAATATTGTGAGAGTCTAGGTAAACAATTATAAAGGACTCAACTAAGGCAATGGGCAGAGGTGGAAATGGAGGAGAGGAACCTGAGGCCCATTTGGAGGCGCACTGGACAGGACATAATAGATGATTAGATACGCGGTTGAGGGAGGGGGACCAGCCTCCATGTCTAGCCAGCTTTCTGGTTTCCTGACCTGGTGCTGTTCATTGAGATAGGTAACACTGAAGTGGGAGCGGTTTTGAGGGAGGAAAGATGATGAATTCTTGGCACTAATTCAGACTATATCATTAAGCTAATGAACCATCTTGCCAGTAGAGGCTGTTGCTAGAAAGAAGAACCAGGAAAGGCGGTTACATCAACACAACTCTCCTGATGTATTTGGTAGGGAGAAACTTTAGAACTCTAATGAAAAATACATGGATTAGAAATTATTTTTTTGAAAAAAATTGCAAAATATATATATAGCTAGTACTCTGCATGAGGGTGAAAATACTGATTGGGCATTAGGGTTAAAATAACATTAAGGATGAATTTCATTAGCGTATTTCTAAAACATTTCTGGGAGACTAGGGAACTCTATGCCTTACCTCCTCTAATTTAACTGTACATTATATGCCTCATTTTTCTCTTCTAGTTTCTATCACTGGAAAACAGCTCAGCCATGTTATCTTTAAACTTTATCTCTATGATAAAGAGAGCTCTTCATTTATGAAATATGTTGTGATCATTAAACTACAGAAACATGACTAGCTTTGGTAAGTGGTCAATAGCTGAGGACCTACAAAATGTTTTCAAAGAGCCTCAAAGCATTTGTGCACTGCACCTCTAGGTCTCAATGCTAGCTAGAGAAATTATCTAACTAATTTGGCATCTCTCCAGAAGACTGGTTACCAAACTGCATTGGGTTCACGCTGAACCAGCAGTTATTTCACAAGGATTTTCACTAGTGCTTATCTGCATGTGTGGAATTCCTGTTCAGAGGTTGTTTTTCTGAGCTGGTTAGTTGAGCCAGATTACAGATTGACTCTGTTTGATGTGAACAGAAACCTATTTACAATGCAGATCTCTCATGCCAATTTTCTGGTTAAATTTCATCCATTAGATTTTTCTATTCTTACAAAAAAAAATAGTATCTGTAGGGTATTTCCCTTTTTACTTTTCAAATTGTAAACTAGTGATGTGGACTGCCTTGAAATCTAGGGAAAGTTTACGTTTCCCTCTAGAAATTAACCATAAAATTATGTATTATTACTAATTTAAAAATTGTTATTTATTAATTTATTTATTTTAGAGACAGGATCTTGCTATATTGCCCAGGCTGAACTCAAACTCCTGGACTCAAGCATCCTTCCTTACTAATGATTTTAATTAATTCCTAAGTATAAAAAGAAGTACTAAAAATTCATTTATATACCTAAGACAAACAGATTTATCAGAATGATGATTTTAGGTATTGTTAAATTAGGTCGGATTTCTAAAACTGATGTTCACAGATTTTTGTTGTTGTTGTTAAGGGACCCACTTTTACGTTGGTCATTAATATGAATTAAATATGACTTTCTCATAGAAACGCTAATGATTTTTACTTTGGTCAAACACAGACCCAGGTTTATTTCTTAGAGTATGGTATTAATTTTGTGTCATCACAGAAAGTAGCCCAGTCTTATTTTGAGATTGGTTTATTTTCCCTGGACATTTGGGATGAATAGCTCAGCATAACAGATTATTCTATATACTCTAGTTTCAAGCATTTAAAGTGGAATCCAAGTTTTAGCATCAGGAACCAATTAAATGATAGTTAAATCTGACTGAAAAATTAATGGTCCAGAACAGAAACTGTGTAGTTTTTTTTTTTTTCAGCACTTCTGTTTTAAATAAAAATCTGGATGCTTCCCAGTAAAACACAAAGCGTCCTTAAAAAAAAAAAAAAAAAGGCAGTTGAATATAAATAAAACCACTCCCAGGCTTAAAAATCACTTAATGATGATTGCATTCTTGGTCTGCTGTTAAACACAAGGTGTTTATCAGCCTTCATGGGCTGCTAAGACTTTGGCTACAAAACACATAGCACTGTGGGGCAATGTAGGATTGCAGTGCTACTGTACTGCTGTATGGTGAGTACGGTTTGCTCTTTAAAGTGATTATTCCATAGTCAAATCATCTAGCATGATTGTGGCAGCATCTGATTTGTGCCATAGACATCAATCAGATTCATGTGAATATATCATAATAATGATTAATATAACAGCAGAGAAAAATGTTGACGGTCAGCCCACTGACTTGTTAATGGGCCTTGACAGAACAGAGTAGCCTTAGGTTTTATGCGAGTAGAAGGGTTCAGGCTTGAACATTTGACTGCCGCTTCAAGCACCCTAGACAGAAAGTCAGCATAGTACCTTTAATCTGGCTCTAATTCAAACCTATCAGTAATCACTTAGCCTGCTGTACTTATTCTGTCAGTCTTTTTGCCAAAAAAGATTTCATGGGTAGCAGTATCAGAAGCATTTTTGTAATTAAATTATTGTCGCTTTACTGGAAAATCTCCTTACATCTGCAAAGGGTGAATGTGCTCTTATTTCCCCTACTCCCTGCTTGACTTGTAGTTTACTAAGGCACTTTTGGCTGGGTGTGTTTCCAGCCTAATGTCCTCCTTACAGCAGTATTCATTTTGATTGGGTTACTCCAGCCATCATTTCCCAGAGACAGTCAAAATCCCTCGATGATGACAGAAGTCATTTGATCATGGGGAACAAGAAATAAAAAGAGCAAAAATAATTTCTTTAGGACCATTTTACGGGTTTTTAAGAGAAGAGATTCTGTAATAAGTTAGACCCTGTGCTTCTAACTTGGGTCATAGTATCTTAACATTTTTCCTACAGAAACTAAAGAGCATACTTTACAGCTTTTCATAGACCGCCACTCCCTTCTCTAAGTTCTGGTGTATCTTATCACTTCTCACAAATAAGACTGCCATTCTGTGCTTATGTATCTGCCTCTTTCATGGCATCTTAACTTCTTTGAGTCCCGTGACATCGTGACATTAGTTATATGGTCACTCAGTTGTTAGTGATGACTGCCTGGCCCATAGCAGGTGCTCGTTGTATGCTTGCTGCATGAGTGGACGAAAATATTCTTCCTGGTCCTAGGCCAGATCTATTTCTTGCTTTCCTCAGTTTTGCCCTATGCCTCGGGGAAGCTGACCCTAGCAGTGTGTATTTCTTAGGATCCCGCACATCAAGCATTAGGAGGCAGTGGCAGGAGATAGAAGGGAAGGAAAATGGGAAAACCCAGGGTATTTCTCCCCTTGAGCTCCATTGGGGGGCTACACAACCTTTGTGACTTAAGCTTACCCTGGATAGGCTGCAGTGATTCCAACTTCTTTTGGGTGACACCATTCACTGGGCTCTGATAATAGTGCATCCACCCTTATTCCTCCAGCACTGGGAGTGGCTCCATCTTACTAATTTCTGGCTTGCTTCACTTTCCCCAGTTTGGTTTCTCCGCAATTACACCACCTGTGTCACCCATTCCTTGCATGAAATTCCTTCTGTTTTACATACTTATAGTCTGCTCAGTGTTGTATTGTGATACAAAGTTGAAATTACACCTCCGAACCTTAAACCTGTTTAATAAAGAAGGGCTTGCCATGTACAAGTCCTTTTAGGGGCACATAGTTACCTGGGATCTTTGCTCACTCTGCAGAGTTTCCAAAGTGGACCTACTGTGAGCGGAGAGTCAGAGGCTCCTTTGCGGATCTTATGCCTCCACTTTCTGGAGATACCTAATCCTTACATGTTGTGATGATATTCTTGCTTTTTATCCTCTATTTGAAATTATTGCAGCATATTTTAAGCTCATCCTAATGATAATAGAGCATATCCTTCTTCCCTAATGTGAAGGGTCAGCCCCAATCTGCCTTAGTAATGTGACATAGTAGGGCCATAGATTCCCAAAACAACTGAGAGTGGTTTTTATAGACAGAGGAAAGACAGGATTCTGTCTGTGGCAGTTTGCCCAGGTTCTGAAGGTGGGAAAGGCCTAGCTCAGTTTTAACTGCATTTAATTTCTTTAAAAATTTCTACCATACCCTAGTTGGATAGCCTTTGGAGTAAGCACATGGAGTGGAGAAATTCCCCTAGAAAGCACTGGCACTTTAAAATTCTTTGTCAATTTTTACAATGAGCTGAAGGTTAATTCAAACTCACATGGATCCTATGCCTACCTTTTCTCATCTTTGTAGCCCTTCTTTATACTCCACTGGGGAATGGGAAGAAAAAGGAATCTGGCTGACATCAAATTACGAATATTGATTTCATAATTTGAAATTTCAAGTTCTTAACAAACTCGCATTTCACATACATTGCTAACTCACAAAACCCACTGGATTTTCCAAGGGGTTAACTTCAAATTTGCAAGAATGAGGGATTTCAGCACAGCCCTCTGTTTTATTTTCTCGCATGGATTTGGCCATGCAGGCAATGGTCAAGTGGTCAGCTGTCTATTGTCAGGAAAGGAGTCCCCTAATTAATTTATGAAATTAATCAAACATGAAATTTTAGTACCAAGTCTGATTTTATCATTCATAATCCCATGTTTATTCAGGACACTGAAATACTTCTGGGGGAGAAAACTGTTACCTGTGTGGGTTTAATTGGGCTAAATGATAAAACAATTGACCTTACCAAACTAAGTACTTATTTCCACAAGAATTTCAGAACTTTAGATCTAGAAGGGATTTAAAAAATCTTTTTATTCAATATTTTTATTTTTTCAGGTAAGAAAATTTGGACTCAGACATGTTAAGAACAACTGGCTTGTAGCAGAATAGAGATTAAGATTAAAATCTAGAATGATTTTCGTCTTGCTACCTTTTAATGAAACCTGTTACTTTCAGTTTATGTACCTTAGCTCTCAAGCCTGATTTTGTTTCTTGTATCTTGACCTTAAATGTATCAGATCTGGCCAGGATTCTTTATGGGAGACAATCAAAAATGAAGAGTGCCCACAGAGCACATAGGGCTTCAACACCTGTAATGGGGCATGGATGTGCTTGACAGGGAAGCAAGGCAACCTCTCTTTGCCAGGCATGAGAAGACCATTTGATGTGCACTTTAGGTGGTACTGAGATGGGATCAACAAAGGTAGAGTGTGCAAAAGATGAGAGATGCTACACTGGGCAATGTGGAAATGAGGAATAGAATTATTGCTTTGAAGGATTGTGGCTGTGTTTAATAGAAATAAACAAAGCAAACAATGATCACATTTGTTGTCCTTCACCTTGTCAAATAGCGATTTAGGGGCTAGGGAAGTATATTACTTCTGAGGTTGCTACAACATCCTTCTCTGCCCTCCTTCTCCAGAACTTAATATTATAACAATACACACATGAAAGCTCCAGTTTGCTTAAATAATAGCATCTCTATTTAAACATCTATTCACTAAAGTGATATGTCTTCTCATTTGGGAAAGGCAGTTTCTTATAAGTACAAGGAAACAAACAAGTATTTGGAATATGAGCTACTGCTATTATTTCAGAGTAAATAATTCTTTTTTTTTTAACATTTGTAACCTAGAATATTGCTCCACTGTACAGTGAACATTTATGGTTAAATTTTCCCATGACTTTCTATGCTATAGGCCTCGATTAGGTATTCTGTTCTCATTCAATAACAGCTTTTCACTGAAAATAAATGTCATTATGTTGTAATGAGTTTCAATATCTACTGACCTTACCTGGATTTTGGAGGGTGAGTTGGCTGTGAGAGATTCAGCACCTTTTTATCCTTCCCTTGAGACACTAATTACTCATTAAATTTTCTTTTTATCCTTTTTTCTATATTTCAAAAATGCCAAAGATAAAGATTTTTGAAAAATGAGAAACTGGTAGAAATGTCTGCAAGTGTTTCTTTTAACTTAAAAATATAGATAGACAAGTGAGAAAGATAAAATGCAAACTTTTGGGTCTTTATTTTAGCTGGTTATAACTAGATCTGACTGAAATTGGGTATTCCGAGTTTCATCCTGAAGCAAATTTCTATAGTTGAGTTATAAGCCCCTGAAAAACGAGTTTTATGATGAAAATGTTGAAAGACCCTCAACTTTAGGACAAGGCACAACTATAATTTTACAGGCATTAGGCACCTAAAATAACTTTGTATGAAGATTACTCTGGGATTTGTCCCCCATTTTGTAGAAAATGCTTAATGTTGAACTATATTTTATGCACACAAAAAGACTTATTTCTTAAGACATGGAGCTCAGGGATTTTCATTCCAATATTCAACAATACTATTACTAAAGGGCTCTCTCCTTCTACTCTCATAATTGAGTGATCTTAAGTGATATTTAAAAGAAAATATCATCCTGCTAAACTTATATGTAAAGATGATATGTGGCAGAGCACTTTAAAATTTTCAAGTAGAATGTATTCCAGCAATGTATTTGATATGTCATGAAACTCAATGGATGGATCATAATAATGTCTTAATATTCTGTTCTATAGCAACAAAGAAAATGAGTGCTTAGTTTTGCTTGTGTAGCGCAATAGCTGAAGTGCTTATATCTGAATCTGCAGTGCAATAAAAAAACTTTTGGCTAATGAAAAATCCCTAACACTGGAAAATCCTTGCCTGTCTTTTGTTTCTTTCTTTCTCTATTTTTTTTCCTCAGAGCATAAGGAATGCTTAAAACAGTAACAAATAGGAGTGTTTAGATTTGATACAACTTTCTTGGTGATTTGGGCCACTTTTTTTTTTTTTTTTTTAAGAAGGAAAAATATTGATTAACTTCTAAACTAAGATATCTGGTTTGAGTATAACTCATAAGAAAACATAGAAACAAGATTGCTTTAAAAAACCTTTAAGAAAAGTTATTGTTTATTGACAAAAATGTATATGTTTCTTGTATACAGCCTGATGTTTTGAAATATGTATACATTATGAAATGGCTAAAACAAACTACTTAACATACCATTACCTCATATATTCATGTTTTTTTTTTTTTTTGTGGTGGAAACACTTAGAATCTACTCTCTTGACAATTCTCAGGAATGTAGTATATTTTATTAACTATGTTATATACAATAAATCACTTAAACTTTTTCCTTCTGCTTTTGTATCCTTTGACCAACCCCAGCCCTGGTGCCCCTTCCCCTGCTAAACACCATTCTACTCTTTACTTCTATGAGTTCAACTTTTTAAAAATTTGTTAAAAAATAAAAATGAGATCATGTCTTCCTTTTCTTTTTCTTGATCAGTTTGGCTAGAGATTATCCTTTTTTTTTTTTTTTTTTTTTTTTTTTTTTTGTCATTTAAAAGCATTAGCTTTGAGCTGGGTTGATTTTTTTCTGTTTTCTGTTTATTGCTTTCTATTTGTATCTTTATTATTTCTTCCTCCAGCTTACTTTGGGTATAATTTGTTCACTTTCTATTTTCTTTTTTTTTTAGTTTATTTGTTTTACTTAAGGTGCATACTGTATTTGACATTTCTCCCCATGTTATCCCTCCCCACCCCTGCCGCTGTCTCTCCCCTACCCCCCCACAACTGTCCCTAGTGTGTGATGCTCCTCTCCCTTAGTCCACCATGTTCTCGTTGTTCAACACCCACCTATGAGTGAGAACAGACGGTGTTTGGCTTTCTGTTCTTGTGTCAGTGTGCTGAGAATGACGGTTTCCAGATTCATCCAAGTCCCTACAAAGGACACGAACTCATAGTTTTTTATGGCTGTGTAATACTCCATGGTGTATATGCACCACATTTTCTTTGTCCAGTCTATCATTGATGGGCATTTGGGTTGGTTCCAGGTCTTTGCTATTGTACACAGGGCTGCAGCAAACATACATGTGTGTGTGTCTTTATAGTAGAACAATTTATAGTTCTTTGGGTATATACCCAGTAGTGGGATTGCTGGGTCAAATGGAATTTTTATTTCTAGATCCTTGAGAAATTGCCACACTGTCTTCCACAATGGTTGAACTAATTTACACTCCCACCAACTGTGTCAGTGTTCCTATTTAGATCTTATATGTGTCTCTTGTTTTCTAATACAGTTACTTAATGCCATGGAAATCTCTCAAAGCACTGCTTCAGTTGTGTACTACCAATTTTGTTTAGGTATAGGTCTTAGTTTCATTTGATTCAAAATACTCGTCTTCTGTGTGACTTTTTGACTTACATTTAATTTAGAATTTTTTTTTTTTTTTTTGGAAATGGAGTCTTGCACAGGCTGGAGTGCAGTGGTACAATTTCGGCTCACTGCAACCTCCACCTCCCTAGTTCAAGCAATTTCCTTGCGTCAGCCTCCCAAGTTGCTGAGATTACAGATGTCCACCACCACATCTGGCTAATTTTTAAAATATGTTTAGTCCGGACAGGGTTCTCAATCTCCTGACCTCAAGCAATCTGCCCATGTTGGCCTCCTAAAGTGCTGGGATTACAGGCATGAGCCACGGTGCCTGGCTGGAGGTTTTCAAGAAATTTTTCTGATACTCATTTCTGTTTAATTTCCTTTTGTCAGAGGCCATACTTTGTGTTATGTCAACTCTCTTACGTTGTTGAGGTTTGTTTTGTGGCCCAGAATCTAATATATTGTAGTTTAAAAATGGGTGTTGTATTGTTGTTAGGTGGGGTTGGTTGGCAGTGTTGATCACATCTTTTATATTCTGACAGATTTTTGTTTACTTATCTTCTCATTTACTGAGAGGTTTTCTGAAATCTCTAACCACACTTGTGAATTTTTCTATTTCTTGTTTCATGCCTACCAGTTTTCACCCATGTATTTTAAAATTCCATTATTAGGTACCTACATATTTAGCATTGTTATGTCTTCTTGATTAATTTTATTTCTTTAGCATTATTGAATGGTCCTCTTTATCCTGGTAATACTTCGTGTACTGAAATGTACACTGTCTTTATTATAAAATCACTTGGTATTCTCGTGATTTGTATTTGCACAGCTTTTTCCATCCTTTTAATAAGTGTGATTGTTTCAGGCTGCTTTTATTTTGGTCTTGCTTCTTAAAATCCAAATTTAAGTATGATAATCTCTGATTTTTGTGTGTAGATCATTGAAATGTAATGCAATTACTGACATGATTGAACTTAGATATACCATTTTGCTCTTTTTCTGTTACTTTTCTATTGTTTCTTTTTTCTTTTCATTTGTATTGCATATGATATGATTTCATTTTAACACAACTATTAGCTTATGACTTATATCTCCTTTTTTGTCTTAGTGGTCACTCTAAGGTGCACTATACACATATCTTTCCAATCAGAGTGCACCTTTAAATAATATTGTTCTACTTCATATGTAGTCTAAGAACCTTAAAATAGTGCACTTTTATTTCCTCCCTCCAGTTCTTTTGCTGTTTTCATAAATTTCACTTCTACTCACTTACTTCTAATCTAGGTTATACATCCTAGAATACATTGCTACTGCTTTTGCTTTAGTTATTTTTAGATAATTTAAATAATTATTAAAAAATTAAATAATTACATTTTTTCACATTTACCCTAATTCTCCCTGTTTTGATTCTCTCAATTTCTTTGTGTAGATCCAAATTCCCATCTGGTTTGATCATATTCTTTCTGTTTGAAGAATTTCATTTAATATTTCTTGTGGTACAGGCATTTTGGCAACAAATTCCTTCTACTATTGTTTGGAAAAAAATCTTTATTTCAAAGAAATTGTTTCATTGAATATATAGAATTCTAAATGTACAGTTTTTCATTTTTCTGTACTTAAAAAATGTTACTCCATTGTCTTCTGGCTTGCTTATATTTTCTGATAAGAAATCTGTGATAATTCTTTATTTGTTTTTCTGTAGGTAAAGTTTTTTTTTCTTCCAGCTACTTTCAAGATTTTTCTCTCTATTTTTTTTTTCTTTCTATTTTTGTTTTTTTTAGCAAGTTAACTCTGATGCTTCTTCTTTGTTTTTTTAAATTTAGTTAATCCTGCTCAGGTTCTCTGAGTATCTTTCATTATGCATTTATGTTGTTTGTTATCTTTTGTCAGTTTTGAAATGTAAGTATGCACACACACATTTATATATACATTTAAAATTCTCTCTCTGTCCATATATATATAAACTATATATATAGTTTTTATGAGAGGGAGTCATGCTCTGTTGCCCAGACTGGAGTGCAGTGGCACCATCTCAACTCACTGCAAGCTTCACCTCCTCAGTCCAAGCAATTCTCCTGCCTCAGCCTTCCGAGTAGCTGAGATTACAGGCAGTTGCCACCATACCTGGCTAATTTTTTGTATGTTAGTACAGATAATGTTTTATCATTTTGGCCAGCTGGTCTTGAACTCCTGACCTCAAGTTATTCACACGTCTTGGACCCCCAAAGTGCTGGGATTACAGGCACGAGCCCCCCCCGCATGCCCAGCCTGAAATACATATTTTTAAAATACCTTTTTGCCCATCATTTTTTTTTCTTCTCTTTCTAGGAATCTACTTAATACACATTAAACTCTTTGAGATAGACTCAAGCCTTCTGAATTAAAAAAACAACAACAACTGTATATTCTATTTGTGTTTCACTTTGGATAGTTACTATTTACCTATGGTTAATTCTTTACTCTGTTGTGTTTGCTGATAAAATGGACAAATACATTTCTCATCCTTGATATTGTGTTTTTAATTTCTATAATTTGCATTTGGCTCTTCTTTATAGTTTCAGTCTCTCTGTTGCAAATCCTAATTTATTGAGACATGCTTTCCACTTTTTCCTCTTGATCCTTTAACATATTAATTATGATCTAAAAAATGTCCTTGCCTGAACGTTCCAATAGCTGAATCATCTCTGGATCTGGTGCTGTTGTCTAATCCTGACAAGGGTTTTTTTTTTTTTTTTTTTTTTTGGTTGTTTTTCTTGTCATTTTTTTGTGCAAAGTAGATTGTATTATTTTTTAAATTGTATATTGATAAATTATGGTCGTACAAAATGGTGTTATGATTGTTGAATACAATGTGGAATGATTAAACTAAGTGAATTAACAAACCTAGCACCTCACATATTCAACTTTTTTTTGTGATGAGAATGTTAGAAATTTATTCTCTTAGTGGTATGGAAAGGTACAATGTTCAATTATTAGCTATATTCAGCATGCTGAAATATTGATTTTTTTTTTTTTTTTTAAAGACGGGGTTTCAAACTCATACCTATCTGAGACTTGTATCCTTTGACTATCATCTCCCAGTTTGTACCCTTTGACTATTATCTCCTGATTTCCTCCAACCTCCTGCCTCTAGTAACCACCATTCTGCTCTCTGCTTCTATGAGTTTAGTTGTTTAAGATTTCGCATATAAGTGAGAATATGCGATATTTATCTTTCGATGTTTGGCTTATTTCACTTAGCATAATATTTGCTAATTCTACCCATATTGTTGCAAACAATAGACTTTCTTTCTTTTTAAAGGCTGAATAGTATTTCATTTTGTATATACACCATGCTTTCTTTATCCATTTATTCCTTGATGGACACTTAGGTTGATTCTATAATTTGGCTATTGTGAATAGCACTGGGTGAACATGGGCATACAGGCAGGCATCTCTTCAGCACATTAATTTTTAAATCTTTTGGGTATCAGAGATGGGATTACTAGATGATATGGTAATTCTATGTTTAGTTTTTTGAGGAAACTCTGTACCGTTTTTCATGCTTGTATTAATTTACATACCCACCAAGAGTGTACAAAGATTTCCTTTCCTCCAAATCCCTGCTCACACCTGTCTTTTGTTGTTTTCATAGTAGCCATTCTAACAGCTGTGAGGTGATATCTCATTGTAGTTTTAATTAGCATTTCTTTAATGATTAGTGATGTTGTACATTTTTTTCATATATCTGAAGTCATTTGTATGTCTTCTGAGAAATGTCTATTAAGGTTCTTTGCATATTTCTTAATTGGGTAATTTGTTTTTTTTTCTATAGAGTTGAGTTTCTTATATATTTTGTATGTTAATCCATTATTAGATGTATGGTTTGCAGATATTTTCTCCCAATGCATAGGTTTTCTCTTCACTCTGTTAGTTCCTTCCTTTGATGTGCAGAAGCTTTTCATTTTAATGTAATCCCATTTGTCTATCTTTGCTTTTGTTGCCTAACTTTTGGGGTTAACCCTAAAAAGTAATTGTCTAGACCAATGTTGTGTAGTTTCTCCTCTGTTTTTTTCTCTAGTAACTTTACAGCTTTAGGTCTTGTGTTCAGGTCTTTAATCTATTTTGAGTTAATTTTTGTATGTGGCATAAAATAAGGATCCAATTTCATTCATTTCCCTGTGGATATCCGGTTTTCCCACCACCATTTATTTTTTTAATTTATCTTTTTCCAATTAGATATTCTTGGCACCTTTGTTAAAAATCAACTGACCACAGATGCGTGGGTTCTTTTCTGGGTTCTGTGTCGTGTCCAACTGGCTACTATGTCTATTTTTATGCCGGTACCATGCTGTTTTAATTACTATTAATATGTAGTATAGTTTGCAATCAAGTAGTGTGATGGCTCCAGCTATGCCTTTTTGCTAATAATTGACTTAGCTATTTGCAATTTTTTTTGGGAGGTTTCATATGAATTTTAAAAGCTTTTCTTTTTTCTTTTCTTTTTTTTTTTTTTTTGAGACGGAGTTTCGCTCTTGTTACCCAGGCTGGAGTGCAATGGCACGATCTCGGCTCACCGCAACCTCCGCCTCCTGGGCTCAGGCAATTCCCCTGCCTCAGCCTCCTAAGTAGCTGGGATTACAGGCACGCGCCACCACGCCCAGCTAGTTTTTTGTATTTTTAGTAGAGACGGGGTTTCACCATGTTGACCAGGATGGTCTCGATCTCTCGACCTCGTGATCCACCCGCCTCGGCCTCCCAAAGTGCTGGGATTACAGGCTTGAGCCACCGCACCCGGCCCTAAAAGCTTTTCTACATCTGTGAGAAGTGACATTAAAATTTTGATAGACTTTGATTTGAATCTGTAGATCACTTTGGGTAGTATGGACATTTTAATAATATTAATCTTTCCAATTCACGAACATGTGAGATATCTTTTTATTTATTTATGTTTTCTTGAATTTCTTTCATTAATGTTTTGTAGTTTTCAGTGACAGGTATTTCACTTCCTAGATTAAATTTATTTCTAAGTACATTTTTTTGGCAGTGATTATGAATAAGACAGTTCTCTTGATTTCTTTTTCAGAAACTTCATTGTTAGTGTAGAGAAACACTACTGATTTTTGTGTCTTGATTTTGTGTCCCACAACTTTACTGAATTGATCAGTTCTAAGTATTTTTCTTTTTTATAGAATCTTTAGGTTTTTTAAAATATTTATAAGAATACAAAGGGATCAGTAGTTTCCTCCCAGAGAGGTGTTAGTTGTGATAAATTCTAACCTGTTAAAAAAATTTGAAAGATAACAGAAATATACTTTAGTGATCTAGAGTTAAAAAAATTATCCCTGCCACCATTTTTCCCCAATAAACTAAAACACTAGTATCAATTGTCCAGATGACTCTCATGAGCTGAAGTTGCCTACCTCTTTGATACCCCCTTCTGCTATTCTCACCACAGCTCACTAGGCTTTAACCGCCCCAGCCAATCACAAAGCCTTTTCCTATGAGAGTGTTTGCCCTTACCCATCCCCTCGCCTCTACCCCCAGATCCTTCATTGCTCGCCCTTTCACTTCATTTGGCCTCAGATCAGATGTCACCTCTTCAGAGAAGTCTCCCTTAACCCTTGAAGCCAGTGGTTCTCAACTGAGGGTAATTTTGTTTCTCCAAGGACATTGGAAAATATCTGGAGACAATTCTGTTTGTCACACTTGGGAAGGAGAGGTTTTGCTACTGGGTCTAATGGGCAAATTTGCTACTGGGTCTAATGGGTTAGGGATACTGCTAAACTACAACAGAGAATTATCCAGCCCAAAAAGTTGGCAGTGCCAAGACTGGGAAACTCTGCCCTAGGCTAATGCAGCCCCCACCTCTGACACTCACTTTCTTGCTATCAGTGTTTTACTTCCACATAGCACTTCTTGCAAGTCAAAAATACTTGATTTATTAATTTGTTCATTTTTTTTTTTGTTCTCTCTACTGGAATGCAAGCTCCATGAATGCAAAAAGCCTTGTCTATCTTATTCGCATATTGTCCTCAGTGCACCTAGTAGACATCCAATTGTTTATTGCCTAGATGAATAAATAAACAATCATATAGTCCATTCTCCCCCACCCACCCACATTATTGGTATTCTCAGCTGTTTTTTTTGGCTACAACTTTGAGATAGTTTTACTTTTCAGTATGGCTTTTTTTTTTTTTTTTTTTTTTTGAGACAGAGTTTTGCTCTTGTAGCCCATGCTGGAGTGCAATGGCAAGATCTTGGCTCACCACAACATCTGCCTCCCAGGATCAGGCGATTCTCCTGCCTCAGCCTCTTGAGTAGCTGGGATTACAGACATGTGCCACCATGCCTGGCTAATTCTTGTATTTTTAGTAGAGATGGGGTTTTATCCTGACCTCAGGTGATCTGCCTGTCTCGGCCTCCCAAAGTGCTGGGATTACATGCGTGAGTCACTGCACCTGGCTGGCTTATTTTCCTTATAAGTACTTTCATTAACACCTGTGGGAATCATTGTACATAGTTAAAAAAAATCACAGAATTTAAAATCAGAACATTTGGGTTCAATCAGACTGATGTGATTTGGCTGTGTCCTCACCCAAATCTCATTTAGAATTGAAATCTGAATTGTAATCCCCAGGTGTTGAGAGAGGGATTTGGTGGGAGGTGATTGGATCTTGGAGGTAGTTTCCCTCACACTGTTCTCGTGATAGTGAGGAGGTTCTTATCAGATATGAGGGTGTTTAAAGTGGCACTTTTCCCTGGGCTCACTTGCTCTCTTCTGCTGCCATATAAAACATGCCATAATTGTAAGTTTCCTGAGGTCTCTCCAGCCATGTGGAACTGTGAGTCAATTAAACCTCTTCTCTTTATAAATTACTCAGTCTTGGGTAGTATGTTTATAGTAGTGTGAAAACAGACTAATACGTAGATCTTTAACACTTACCAGTTCTGTAAGAACCTACTTGAAGAAGTTACTTTATTAACTCTTGGAAAACTTACTTTATTTTTGTGGCCTTTGGAATTCCAGTTTCTTTAGAAGAGGGTAGTGCTAATACCTCCTCAAAGAGCTGCTTTGAAGACTAAAGGATAATGTACATAATGTACCTGGTACATGAAGCACATATACATTTGTGGTTATTATTATTACTATTATTAATTTTTATTATGGTAAAACATATATAACATAAAATTTACCATCCTAACCATTTTAAATGTACAATTTAATGAATTAAGTGTAATCACACTGTACAACTGTTACTATTATCTTTATCCTCTGAATCTGTATTTTCTTTCCCTTTGTGCTGTGGCTTCTACTCTCATTATAGTACTCAAGATAGAGCCCACTGATTTGGATATAATTAGACTGACCCACGATTCTTAGTATGTACCATACATTTTATTGCTCAGGGCATCTGCATGCTTAAGGGTGTACATTTTCCTTATGTATTGAATAGGTTATCTACTGTGTATTTAGCTTTTCATCAGTGGTTTCCCAGTAACATTATAGAAACCTTGTGTGATGGTTTGAATGTGTCTTCCAAATTTTAGATGTTGAAAACTTAATCCCCAAAAATATATGTTGATGGTACTTGGAGGTAGAGCCTTTGGGAGAGAATTAGGATTAGATAAGGCCATGAGGATAGGGCCTCCATGATGGCACTGGTGGCTTTCTAAGAGGAAGGGAAACCTAAGCTGGTGTGCTCTTGCCTATTTTTCCTGTGATGTCCTCCGTCATGTTTTGATGCAATAAGAAGGCCCTCACCAGATGCAACTTCTTAACTTTGGACTTCCCAGACTTCAGAATTTTAAGAATTAAATGTCTTTTTGTTATACGTTAGCCAGTCTGTGATACTGTGTTATAGCAACAGAAAACAGGATAAGATGTTGGCACACATTTTATTTCTGACGGAGTGTCTAACAAGCATACCCACTGTGTAAGTATGTGTGAAATCCTTGCCACCTTCAACTTGATGGTAACAAGTCACAGAAGATGAATATCTAGTTTTATAATCCTAAAATAGAGCTTAATAGCAAGTCATGAAAGTAAAGATTTGATTATAGAGATTAGAAGAATAGAAATTGAGTTTTATAGTAATTGAATTAACTATTAAGAATACTTCAAACACCTTGAAAGAATCCTTAAAATACCAAGGTTTAAAATGAGATCTAGGTATAGGCTGAGGGTTTTTCCCAAGGAAAAAATATCCTACTCACTTAATTAAGCAATTTTTAAAAATTATCATACGACTGTTTAAATATAGTCTCTCAGGGTTATAAAATAACATTACATTGGAAAATTAGTGCTAAGGACTAAGAAGAAATGAAGATATTTCTCAACAATCATATTTGGATTATATTTAAAATACAATTCTAATCACTCCACAATTTAGAAAGGTTGATGGTCTATTAGTGACCTTTCCTGAAAGCTTTTCAAGAGGATAGATTTGTTGCAACAGATTTCATTTATGAAGTGAAATATTGCAATGAAAGTTTTATAACCTTTATTCAGGAAGACTTCTCCCAAAGTAACTGAAAGGCTAGACACCCAGTTATCAAAACCAGAGTTTTATAAAAGAGTGTGTGTAGTCTGGCAAGACATTTTTGTACACAGAGTTTTGTCATAACCTTAGTACGTGTGTGAGGCACATTAAAAAAAATCACCTCATTAGGCTGGGAGAACACAGCTTCAAAGGGGGAAAGGCATAGCTTGGGGGTTCAGTAGGACAATCCAACTAACATTTTGCCCAAGGATCCATAGAGAAGTAATAGTCAACCATGCCTGAAACCCAGGTCATCTGAGCTGGAGACAGTGTCTTTTCCTTTCCCTCCACCCCCTCTTACTACTCTCTAGGACCCTGGGTACCCAGGCTTCTTCGTGAAGATTTCTGTTCCTTCCCTTCCAGCCTGCATCTGGCTGACTTCAGCCTGCAAACGCTTCAGAACAACCTTTCTTGTGCAGTGTCTTTGTGTGACGGAGCACACAGTGAAGAAAAAGTTATCACAGTCTGCCTGCTGGGCCTTCTGGTAGGCATTTCTTCAGTTCAGCTGTCTTGTTCTGTGGGAGAGTTTTATAAGCTAAAAATCTGTCACGATTTCCATTTACCAAGTTGCTGTTCAATTGCTTGGTAGCCTAAGCATTCCCAGTTACGCTCAGTTAAAACTTGGCACATATGGTGACAACCTCAGATGCAATTTTTCAATTGAAAATCGTCGTTGACTTTTGATTAAAGTCTAAAACCAAAAGTGCACAACTCCTATGATTCAGATTTTTGGTGTGGTTCTCAGATTATTTATTGTCGGTTATGATCACATGATGCCACCACTTTCTGAAGGACAGTAAATACCATGGGATGAAGGCAGGTTAGGGTTTGGGAGAACTCTTTTTCAAGTGTAGTATGGTTTATATTTTTGTTCATAGGCAGACCTGAGACTCAAGTGGCAGAGGGTTATGTGATAGGAAAATGAAGAACGATGTGTTGTAAAAATAAGGAAGAATTAAATGACTTAAGAATTTCCAGTGGAGATGGCAAAATAGGAACTTGCATTTCTCGGCATTATTAGCTGAACATTTGTTTGAGAACAGGCCCAGACCTATACAGAAATACGGAGAAGGACAATTTGTTTTGAGATCCACTTTTCTTTCCTGTCCCAGCGTTTTCTTCCTGCTCTTTTCCATCCTCTCTTGTTTTCTATCCCTGGTGATGTCATATCCAAGCTACTGGCATTAAAGAGTTTCTTTTTTTTTCTTTTAATTTTACTTTACGTTTTGGAATACATGTGCAGAATGTGCAGTTTTGTTACATAGGTATACGTGTGCCATGGTGGTTTGCTGCACCTACCAATCCAACTAGGTTTTAAGTCCCGCATGCATTAGGTATTTGTCCTAGACATTGAAGAGTGTCTTATTTTAACTCCTTATGGAAAAAACAATTTCAATAATACTTTAGACATATCAGAACATAGATTCTAAAGTCTTAACATGTAAGGATAAGACAAGCCTTGCTAAAAGTTATCACTTTTTGAAAATAAAATTATTGCTTCATTTCTTCTAGCTTCCAATCCCAATAAAGGACAGTCATGAAATATATAAAACTATGTAAAATTACCAGAGTATCTGAATTTTGTACTGAAAAATAGTATCATTGGACATATTTAAAATGCAAACTTTGCATGCACTCACAAAAATCAAAGCCAAGAATTAGATAAATCATTTTAAATACTTTAAGCATAGCTGTAAACATTAGGTACCTGATACAGTTTGAATAATTGTCCCTGCCCAAATCTCATGTTGAAGTGTCGGAAGTGGGGTCTGGTGGGAGGTGTTTGGGTTATGGAGGAGGGTCCCTCATGGTTTGATGTTGTCCTTGCTGTGGTGAGTGAGTCCTCACAAGATCTGGTTGTATAAAAGTGTGTGGTACCTCCCTGCTACCCTTGCTCCACTCCCTCCATGGGAGACATCTGCTCTCCCTTCATCTGCCATGATTGCAAGCTTCCTGAGGCCTTTGCAGAAGCAGATGTTACTATCATGTTTTCTGTAGAGCCTGCAGAACTGTGAGCCAATTAAATCTCTTTTCTTATAAATTACCCTGTCTCAGGTCGGTCTTTCTTTCTTTCTTTCTTTCTTTCTTTCTTTCTTTCTTTCTTTCTTTCTTTCTTTCTCTCTCTCTCTCTTTCTTTCTTTCTTTCTTTCTTTCTTTTTTTTGAGACAGAGTTTAGCTCTTGTTACCCTGGCTGGAGTGCAATGGCGTGATCTTGGCTCACCGCAACCTCCACCTCCTGGGTTCAGGCAATTCTCCTGCCTCAGCCTCCTGAGTAGCTGGGATTACAGGCACGCGCCACCATGCCCAGCTAATTTTTTGTATTTTTAGTAGAGACGGAGTTTCACCATGTTGACCAGGATGGTCTCGATCTCTCAACCTCGTGATCCACCTGCCTCGGCCTCCCAAAGTGCTGGGATTACAGGCTTGAGCCACCATACCTGGCCAGGTATTTCTTTATAGCAATGCAAGAATGGCCTGATACAGAACCTTACAATGGAAATATGACAGGGATTGATAAGAGTTTTTTCTTTACTTCTAAAGTAATCTGGGATCATTTTTAGAGTTTGGATAGTGGCATATATATTTAGGAGTCCAAAAATATTAATATGAATTCTGTTTTCTGTATCATTTCATGACTGCATTGGAGTATGAACTCTGTAAATAAATCTCTGCTCAAAAGCAGAGAAGAAGTTAGGTAAGTGGTGTGATTATCCACAAACAATACGACCTGGCCAAAATAACTGAAGTTGTTACATAGGTATACATGTGCCATGGTGGTTTGCGAATGCAATATAAATGTGCATGCAACAATTTTCTTGGTAAGACTGAAAGCTTTATAAAAATATTTTTCCCTTTAAATATTATAAACATTTCTGCAAGATCAGTTAAAAATTAATTATCATTCATGTAAAAGTTCACATTTAAGAAAAGTCATTTTGTTTAGTAAAATTTCTTTTACTCATTCAATTAATTGGTATATAGATGGCCATTTTCTGTGTTGTTCCAAAACAAATACTTTAAAAATGTCATCTAGATACATCTCTATATTTTAGACTCAATCTATCCCCTCTTCAGTAAATAAAGCATAGTTAAAATTCCATCAAAGTTGTAAATGGAGATTATCTACAGTCAATCTTATGTACCTATGTCTGCCAGGTTTTATTCTTGTTCCTGTTGCATCATGCCTTTGAGAGACCATTTCTTTAGATTTCATTTTATGTCTGTCTTACTGAGTCGCTTCTGGGACAGTATATTCTTGAGTGCCTCCTGAGGGCCCCCAATTAAATGCCATTTTGTAATGAGTTTGTTTGGTCACTGGACTAGTCCCTAAAGTTGTTAAAGCCTGCAGACTTGAAATATAGTGCTGGCTGATGCAACTTAATTAAACTACGGCAAGTTGAATTTAGGTAATAGAACTTGGTTTGAAATTTATGGATGTGATTGTCTTTTAGTTATTTATTTTTTAAGGATGATAAGCTATCCAACTCCTGAATGCCTAGCCATTTTTGATGAGTCAGAATTATTCTGGGCTGGTCCCCGCAAAGGAGGATTTGGCTTTTCTATACATAGTGAAAAGTAAATATGGTACTTAATCTGAGATATTGTCATCTTTTAGTCACCCCAAGATTATTCTGGTCTGTTTCTGCACTATTCATTGGGTGTGCACTTAGGTAATAAAAACTTATTTTAATATTGTCCAAGTAAAAGACAATTATGCCTATTTTATAAAATTTATATAGTAATGTTATATATATATATATATGATGTTTGAATTATCTGTTATTACACTTCCCCATTGATACTAACAAAGAATGGTTAACTCTATAAGAAATTTAAATTTAACTTAATTTTCACATACTTGATGTAAATTAGGTTTTCTGTTTATTCTACCTAAGGGAATTTATCAAACTGTGAGAAATGACAAAGGTTTAAGGATGAGTTGTATGATGCGGTAGAATCTGAGAAATTTGTAAGCTTCAAGTCTAGTGGGTGTGTAAACCCCAGTGCTAGCAGGCCAGTGGGCGAGTCCCAGCTTCCCTCTGCAGCAGATGACTGTTATTTGGAGCTGTGGTCTCAAGGGGACACCATAACTGTCCCACACAAGTAAGATGTACAAATGGTTACAGCATCCTTGAGAGGTGTGGTCCTTGAGAGATGAGCCTGGGTCTAGATTTCAATATTGAGTCCTTCTGGACATAGGAAGGAATGACGATAGTAGCTGTTGGAACTCCCCTCAATAGAAGCCAAAAATAACTGCAGCACCATAGGCAGGTTTGTTTTGACCAGATGCCATGACAGGATGATGATCAGCAGTGATGCCTGCAGATGCTTATTAAAGGTGCCCTGAGGAGTGGCAATGTCCTGATTTTCCAGTGGCTTTCCTTTTCACAATTGCAAGGATGAGAATAAGGGCTGGCCTTGTAGTAATGACGTACTTAAATGTTCTGAGTTTGAAGACAGCTGTAAGGTCAAGACGTTTTCTCTAGAACTGAGCAAACTGCAGTGTAGACTTAAGAAGATTTGTGGCATTGTTAAGATCTCTTTATAATTAATCTTTATACCTACAAAAAAATTATTTCTTTCCAGGTATGCCAAGAAATATGTTGATCCAGATTCTCTCAGATTTACCAAACTACTGTCTCTTTTAACGTTTTTGGAAAATGAGTGAATTTCTTTCTGTCTCCTAAATGTTCTTTGGTTTGTAACTGAGCCTATCTGCAGCGCCTCTGCTGTCTTTCAGGTGAATTACATCTTGGTTTTTTACTGCTTTGTGCTGTAGGGCAGAAATGCATCCACAAAAGGGAGTATATTAGGTATGGAAAGACACTGGTTCTTTCAGTCAGGGATGTGTCTTGATGCTCTCTTCTTTCATCTGATAACTAGATTTGGCAGTAGTCTCAGGTGGGCTGAAATGCACGTTTCTGTTGCTGCTTCCAAGTCTCTTCTGTGTGAACTACAGAAATCACTTCAAAGCTGTAGATCTTGTCAGATTTCCATCAAGGCTGTAGAACTAGCTTATAATTTTTTTATAATGAACTTTTAATTTTAGGAGAGATTTAGATTTATAGAAAAACTGCAGAGGTAGTGCAGAGAGTTTCTATATAGGCCACACCCTATTTCCCTTATTACTAACATCTTATATTAGTATAGTATATTTATTACAGTTAGTGAACCAGCATTGATGTATGAGTATTAACTAAAATTCATACTTGATTCAGACTTTCTTAGTTTTTTGCCTGCTATGGTCTGACTGTTTGTGTTCCACTAAAATTCATGTGTTGAAATCTAACTCTCAGTGCATTGGTATTAAGATGTGGGGCTTTTGGGAGGTGACTAGATCATGAGAGCAGAGCTCCTTGTGAATAAAATTAGTGCCTTTATAAGAGGCCTTAGAGAGTTTGTTCACTTCTTCTATCATATGAGGACACATATAAGGTACCATTTATGAGAGATAGGCCCTCACATGGCACTGAATCTGCTGCCCTCTTGATCTTACACTTCCCAGCCTCCAGAACTGTGAGAGATAAATTTCTGTTGTTTATAAATGACCCAGTCTATATTGTTATAACAGCCCAAGTGGACAAAGACATTACCTAATTGTTCTGTTTCCAGGACCCATTCAGGATACCCCATTGCGTTTACTCGTCTTGTCTCCTTTGACTCCTCTTGGCTATGACAGTTTTTCAGACTTCCTTGTTTATGATGACCTTGACAATTTTGAGGAGTGTCGGCTAGGTGTTTTGTATAATTTTCCCCTACTGGGAATTTGTTTGATTGTTATGACTTGAATGTGCCCTCCAGAAATTCATGTGTTGGAAATTTAATCCCCAGTGCAACAGCATTGGGAGATGGGGCCTAATGGGAGGTGTCTCTGTCACGAAGGCTCTGCTGTCATGAATGGATTAATGCTGTTATAACAAGGGCTTGTGGGGTGGCATCATTCTCTCTTGTTTCCCTTGCTCTTCTGCCTTCCACCATGTGACGATGCATTAAGAAGACCCTTGCCAGATGCTGGCACGTAGCTCTTGGACTTCCAACCTCCAGAACTCAGAAAACAAATCTTTATAATTATCCAGTCTGTGATATTCTGTTATAGGAGCATAAATGAAGTAAGACACTGATGTTTTTCTTATGATTAGATGGTGGTTATGTGTTTCGGGGATGATGACTACAGAGGTAAAGTGCGCTATCAATACAACATATCAAGAGTATTTACTATCAACATGACTTATCACTGTTGAGCTTAACCTTGATCACCTAGTTGAGGTAGTGTTTGTCAGTTTGTTCCACTGCAAGGTGACTCATCTTTCCTCCTTTCCATGCTGTATTCTTTGGAAGGAAGTCATTATAAACAGCCCACATTTAAGAGTGGGAAGTTATTCTCCACATCCTGGAGGCGGAGTATCTACATAAATTATTGGAATTTTTCTTCATGGGAGATTTGTTTTTTCTCCTCCATTTACTTATTAAATCATTTGTTTATGTCTGTATAGACTCACCGATACTTATTTTCCACTTTGGGTTATAATCTAATACTACTTTATTTATTTTATTGCACAAATTATCCTAGCTTTGGCCCCTGGGAGCTCTTTCATTTGGCTCCTGAAAGTTGCCTTGCTACTGTGTTTTCCTTTATTTTAAGCACTTCTTTTCTTTCTTACACCAAAAGATGCTACTGGCTCATTTCATATATTTCCTACCCAAGTCTTAAAATCAGCTATTTCTTCAAAGAGTCCTGGTCAGATCAGTTTTTAAAGAGCTTTGTTTTTGCACTCTCTCTAAATCTTCCCTTGTGTTTGGTATATGCAATTAGGTTAATGCTTTTTGTTTAGTTGGCATTGAAACAGGTTTTTAAAATCTTACTTTTTTTTTGACAAGTGGGACCTAATTAAGCTGAAAAACTTTTGCACAGTAAAAGAAATCATCAATAGAGTAAATAGACAACCTACATAATGGCAGGAAATATTCATAAACTATGCATCTGACAAAGGTCTAATATCCAGAGACTATAAGGACTTAAATTAGCAAGTGAAAAGCAAATAACCCATTATAAAACAGGCAAAGGACATGAACAGACACCTTCTTAAAAGAACACACACAAGCAGCCAACAAACATGAAAAAATGCTCAACACCACTAATCAGAGAAATGCAGATCAAAACCACAATGAGATACCTTCTCACACTAGTCAGAATGGCTATTACTAAAATGTCAAAAAATAATAGATGCTGGCAAGGCTGCAGAGAAAAGGGAATGCTTATACACTGTTGGCAGGAATGGAAATTAGTTCAGCCATGGTGGAAAGCAGTTCGGAGATTTTTCAAAGAACTTACACAGCTACCATTTGATCCAGCAATCCCACCAATGGGTATATACCCAAAGGAAAATACATCATTATAACCAAAAGACACATTTATTCATATGTTCATTGCCACACTATTCACAGTAGCAAAGACAAGGAATCAAGCTGGATGCCCATGAATGGTGGATTGGATAAAATGTGATACATACACACCATGGAATACTATGCAGCCTTCAAAAGAATGGCATCATGTTCTTTGCAGCAACATGGATAAAGCTTGGAGGCCACAATCCTAAAGGAATTAATGTGGGAATAGAAAACCAAATACTGCATGTTCTCACTTATGAGTGAGAGTTAAACATTGAGCATATAGGGACATAAACATAGGAAGGATAGATACTGTGGACTACTAAAATGAGGAGGAAGGGAGATGTGGGTTGAAAAACTACCTATCGGAGGCTGGACATGGTGGCTTATGCCTGTAATCCCAGAACTTTGGGAGGCCAAGGTGCAAGGATCACCTGATTCTAGGCATTTGAGATCAGCTTGGGCAACATGTGAAACCCTGTCTCTACATAATATACAAAAATTAGCGAGGCATGGCGGCACATGACTGTGGTTCCAGCTAATCAGGTGGCTGAGATGGGAGAATAGCTTGAGCCTGGGGAGGGCAAGGGTGCAGTGAGCCAAGATTGTGCCACTGTACCTCAACCTGGGTGACACAGTAAAACCCTATCTAAAAACACAAAACCAAAATGAAACAAAACTACCTATTGAATACCATGTTCACTACTTGGTACAATATACTCATGTAACAATCCTGCACATTTACCCTGTGTCTAAAATAAAAGCTGAAATTAAAACAAAAACAGAAAACAGAGAGTAAGTTGTAAAAAAATTAAATAATTTTTTTTCATATAGAGAAATGCAAACACTTATAAATAGGGAAATGAACCCCATTTAGCTGTCACCTAGCTTCAACAATATCACCTTCTTGCTAATCTTATTTTTTCTATTTTGAATCGACTTATCCTTACATCTAAAGCATCATATTATTTCATCTATAAATATTTTAGCACATATCTCTAAATAATAATAACTTAAAAAACATAAATATTATGTAGATAAACAATAACAATTTGTTTGGTGATAGATTGAACATGGTAACAATTAGTTGACTCTTGCATTACATAGTAGGATCTATGATCCCTTCCTTGAATCTGGGTAAGCTCTGTGACTACAATATGGCAGAAGTGGTGGTGTACAGGTTTTGGGGTCTACACCTTAAGACCTTCCACTTCTTGCCTCTTAAAATACTTTTTCTGGGACCCTTGATTTTCACATAATTTCAACTACCTTGAGACAGCTGTGGAGAGGCATGCATTGGTGCTTCAGCCAACAGTCTCATCTAGGCTCAGCCTTCTAGCCATGTCTGCAAAGGCACCAGATGTATGGGTGAAGCCATCTTGGAGGATCCAGACCAGTCCATCTGCCACCTCAGTTGACAACATGCAGAGCAGACGAATTGCCCAGCCTAGTCCTGCTGCAGTGCCTAACTCAACAAAATGTGAGATATAGCAAAATGATTATTGCTTAATTCACTAAATTTTGAGGTAACTTGTTAAGCAGAAATAAATAACTGAAACAGTAGGCTTTTAAAATTTGCATTCTCAGTGTTTCTGGATGAGCAGTGCATCTTTTGGGAGTTTGAGTTAGCCTGTCATAGAAGGTCTTTTTGAAATTGTGTTGTCCCATTTACCTTGAATATAGTTTTGATTATTTCTTACTTTTGTTCTTAACATGATTTATTCAATTATATGTTTATATAATGCAATTTTTAATGATTATCACAACATTTTTGAACATTTACCAGTTGGCTTTTCCAGGCTGGCATTATCTGACTCCAGCACATTTCTGACAGTCCCTTCTCAATCAGTTTCTGATGATATTACCTCAGTACTTAGCTATGATAGAACAATCAAATGACCTAGTTTGGGAGTCAGAGTTCAGTGAACATTTTGGTTTTGTGACTTACTAGTAGTGTGAGCTTAAGTAAGTGACTTAGCGGTTTCATCCTGTTGCCTCATGTGCAAAATGGGGATAATCACAAGTACCTTAAATGTTTGCTGTGAAGAAGATTGAATGAGGGAACTATGAACAGAACTTTGTATATTGTCAGCTCTAATATTATTGTAATTATTTGTTATTCTCGTAAAATATATGGGCTCATGTATTGACATTCACAGTAATAAAAGGAAAGCTAGCCTTTCTTGAGAAAATTAAGGAGATTTTTGCCTAGTCTTTGGTCCTTGTTTTGACTGTACTGGGAACTCTGAGCTTTAATTTTTACAGAGAGGTGTGGTGGGTGTTGATCGTGGCAACATGAAGGCTTGTGCATACCTGAAAAAAGGATGTGAGCAGTAAGAAGCACCAACTTTCCTAGTATGAGGATTCCTGACATGCCCATCCTCTGTGAGGTGGTTGAGGGAGAAGTATATGGTTTTCATTTTGCAGACTGGCAAACAGAAGATAAAAGAGATTACAACTTACCCCAGGATTACAGTAGCAGGGCTAAAAAAAAAAAATGGCAGAAATATTCAGTTCAGCTTTTTGTTAGTGGATTCACTCCAAAATCCAGACCATGAAGGTTCTTTAATTTCCCCCAAACTATACTCTCAAATGAGGCCTATTTCAGGCAGAGACACTAATCCAGCCCTGGGGTGGAATATTTCCTCCTCAGCGCCCTTCTTTGATGTGTAGCTGATACGGAACCGAGTGCCAACATATGTTTGTACAAATATATTGGCAAATGTAAGCAGCCCACTGCTAATTACTACACTCCAAACCTCATGTGAAATTTGAATGATGCCTCAAGGAATTTGAATTTAAGAAAATAATATGTATATATTTTCAAAACAGCAAAAAAGGGTTAACTTCTTTGTGGTTGAAACTGGAAAAGACACTCAAGATTATTATCTTGTCTTCTCAAACCTTTGGCAATAACATGTTTATTTAAGGAATTCAGGTTAAACAGTTGCTAGAAAAGATGAAGTGTTTTGGACACTTTTAAAGAAAAAAGGGAAATTTAAATAACCCCAAATTGCTTAATATTTAAAAAATGAAAATAATAACAGTAGAATTTAAACAGATGTTATGCAAAACAATAGAGTACTATAGGCCAAAGGTCACAAAATTTATGGGCTGAGAACAAAGCTACTGGGTTCAAAACATAAAGTGAAACTGTGGGAACTTCAGAGGTCTTGCCCTGCCTAAGGTATTCAAATTCAAATCATTTTCCAGTACTATGCTGGCTTAGCATAATTGGGAAGGCCAGATCAGGCTTTAGTATTCAATGTTGTGGTCCTTGATTTAGATGATATTAGTTAAAAAGATGGTACTTTAATCAGATTACTACAGATTTAAACTAAAACATTATTTTTAAAAACAAATTATATGAACACATTTCTTCTATTAATTTTGGAAATTTTAAGAGTTGATTTTAATTAAACCAAATGGATTTTTTTTTTCACTAAAAGTAAGTGGATATATAGAATTATTCTGTTGATCAGCTTCTGAATGTCTCAGATTCTGAATATAGAAATATTATCAGAATATTTCCATTTTAAGAATATGAAATGTTTGTATTCTTAGGAGATGTGGAGAAAACTAAAGCCAAACCGCAGGAGTAGCTTAATCTCTATTTCTGTGATGAATTGACTTCTGATAGTCAGCTGGGAAAAAATTAGAATGTTTAATCATTGTGTTTAATTGAGAGAAATTTGTAATGATTCAATTTGCTTATCTCTATATCGAAATGTTTAGATTAATTTTTTTTCTAATTTGGTTTAGTTATAAGGGAGATGTCTACATTGATAATATAGAAAAAACAAAAGCAGTATTGGTTTTTTTTTTTTTAGATGTAAGGAAACTAGTAGAGTAAATTCAACTAGCTAACTTAATAATTAACTAGCTGAGTAATTTGATAAAAATTGTGGTTTAGTTTCTTAGGACACCTGTATCAATGAAAAAAAAAAAAAAAGGTCAATTTGTAATTAGTACCTAAGTGTTGTTATTTACATGGTTGTTTCTAAATGTCCTAGTGTGCTTCAACTTAGACTGTTTTCTTAAATATTTTAAATAATCTCCTGAATTTTTACTAAAATTTTACTTTATTACATTTCTCTTTCCCTGTAGGCAGGAAGAGTTAAATAAATACTATTAAGTATGTGAATGTACTTGGTAATATGTACATAATTAGAATGTTGTGTGTGACACCACCACCTTTGAAATCTTTAAATATCCTACACTGTGATACCCACCTCTTATTCTTCCATCTCAATTGCTCTAGTACACCCACTGCAACAATTCTTCAATGTCATAGAGACCTCCAATCCAGGGGCCCTGTGTGCCCTATCCATCAGTTCCCTCCTGTCTTCATTTCCTTTCTTGTCCAGCATAATGTCATGGTCCATCATTATGATTACTCCCTTGCTAATACTCTAAACCTCTTTGCCCCTCTTTTCCTCCTTCACATTTGACTGGCAAAAGCTCAACCCTGATTGAACTCAACCATCACCTTTCCATGAACACTGTTTGGGGAAAATCTTCACACAATGAAGCTGACTGATGGCTAAATTCTTGATCTCAAACTTCACATAGGCTCAACCAAAATCTAGAAATTCGCTGACTTTTTTCCGCCTTGTTTTGGGTCAAAATTTTACATATTGTAACGGAGCAAAAGCTGGGGGTGGTGGTGCTGAAACAGTAGGGTAGGAGAAACATATATAAATTTAATGAATGAAGTCTTAATTTTAGATTCGATTGCTTTTAATAACTTTTGGGTGGTTTGTCTTCTAGATCTCTTTACTTTCTCTAGCTCCTCTTTATGATGATATCTAGACATAGGGGCCAACTTACTTGATTTTATCATGGTGGACAAGGAGGCTTCAGATCTGCTTAATAAACTCTGGACAGCTGCTGTGTTTGCTGGGGAAGAGGGGTCCCCTACCTGGACTGATAGTTGGGGCTTGGCATTGGCACCCTCTGAGGTATGTCTGGTCCCTGTGGCCTTTCAGAGGTCTTGTGTGTGCAGCTGTTTCTGAAATTTGCAGTCTTACCTGTTTGTTCTGGTTGTATAGATCTTGTATTGTGTGCCCCTTCTTTTTCTGGTGCCAGATCTCTTTCGGTTAATATGCCTCTCAGCCCCTTTCTGTCCACTCATACGCAACACAAGCTTTTAGAAGCCAGTGGCATATGGGTGCGATTGGCTCTGTGCCCATAGGACATTGGGTTCTGTCCCAATAAAGGAATTCTGCTAGTGGTTTCTCTCTCCTAGGCTCTGCCAGGTGAAGCAGCCTGCTAGCTCTAATGTTCTTGGGTGGCTCTGTACCTATCAAAATGTTATGTCACCCTCAGTACTGAGATTAAATGCTGAGAGGGAGGAAAGGCAGAGGTTGCTGTACCTCTTGCTCTTCTCCTGTCCCTGTTATTCTACGGCTGAATTAGGTGGTTTTTCCCCTCTTCCTATGTGGCAGGGACTTTTCTTGTATACTATCTTGAATTCTTTAGATCGATGATAAACTTGATGATTAAGCCAGTCAGACTGGCTTTTGATACATGATTGGGAATTTAATAAATTTAGAAAATCATTTTTCTCTTGACACACTCTGTTTTAAAAATAGATGGAATTGCTATAGATTTGACTTAGTGTTAATTGCATTTTTTTTGTTCCTGTTTTATCTGTACTAATCTCCACCGTCCTATGCCCCTTTCACCTGCTCTCTAACTCCTCTATAGATGAATGTCTCTGAGTAGAAAGAAGGTCACGTCCATAGAGATGCCAAAGAGAAAAGCACATTAATATATATCAAAAATTGTTATTCTTGTTATACTGTTAAGTTTACTTTTGTATTCTACGAGATGACTACTTTGTCTGCTTGGTCTTCAGAGCTTTCATTACTCTTCTCCCTCTTTGCTACCCAGTTCTCAGCAGAAGACCCCATCTCATGTATCACTGAGAAAAATTATAGTCATTGGAGAACTCTCACTGCATATTCTATCCGTAACCTGCATCTTTTTCTTTTTTACAGAAAAGATGGAAGAGGAATCAATTCTACTGAAGACCAATCCCTCCAGTTTTGCTTGAGATTCTATTTCCTCTTGTCTTCTAAACATTCCAGTCATTCCCTTTATCTTTTACATTATGAGTATCTTTTTCTACCAAATTATTCTCATCAGTATAAGAGTATGCTTTAGTATTCCTTTTCTTTTGTATTGTAGAACTTAATAAAACTTTATTTAATTGAAAAATTTTAAATATGTGTGGGTACATAATAGGTGTATATATTAATGGTGTACATGAGATGTTTTGATACACGCACAAAAGATGAAATAATCATACAATGGAAAATGGAGTATCCATCTCTTCTTCTTTTTTTTTTTTCCTTTTTTTTTATTTTTTTAATTGCATTTTAGGTTTTGGGGTACATGTGATGAACATGCAAGATTGTTGCATAGGTACACACGTGGCAGTGTGGTTTGCTGCCTTCCGTCCCCTCACCTGTATCTGTCATTTCTCCCCATGCTATCTCTTCCCACCCCCCCACCCCCCCACCCCTCCCCCATTTCTCCCCAACGGACCCCAGTGTGTAGTGCTCCCCTCCCTGTGTCCATGTGTTATCATTGTTCAACACCTGCCTATGAGCGAGAATATACTGTGTTTGATTTTCTGCTCTTGTGTCAGTTTGCTGAGAATGATGGTTTCCAGGTTCATCCATGTCCCTACAAACGACACAAACTCATCGTTTTTGATGGCTGCATAATATTCCATGGTGTATATGTACCACATTTTCCCTATCCAGTCTATCATCGTTGGGCATTTGGGTTGGTTCCAGGTCTTTGCTATTGTAAACAGTGCTGCAATGAACATTCGTGTGCACGTGTCCTTGTAGTAGAATGATTTATAATCCTTTGGATATATACCCAGTAATGGGATTGCTGGGTCAAATGGGATTTCTATTTTTAGGTCCTTGAGGAATCGCCACACTGTCTTCCACAATGGTTGAATTAATTTACATTCCCACCAACAGTGTAAAAGTGTTCCTATTTCTCCACATCCTCTCCAGCATCTGTTGTTTCCCGATTTTTTAATGATCGCCATTCTAACTGGTGTGAGATGGTATCTCAATGTGGTTTTGATTTGCATTTCTCTGATGACCAGTGATGATGAGCATTTTTTCATGTTTGTTGGCCTCCTGTATGTCTTCTTTTGTAAAGTATCTGTTCATATCCTTCGCCCATTTTTGAATGGGCTTGTTTGTTTTTTTCTTGTAGATCTGCTTTAGTTCTTTGTAAATTCTGGATATCAGCCCCTTGTCAGATGGGTAGGCTGCAAAAATTTTTTCCCATTCTGTTGGTTGCCGATTCACTCTACTGACTTTCTTTTGCCGTGCAGAAGCTGTGGAGTTTGATTAGGTCCCATTTGTCTATTTTGGCTTTTGTTGCCATTGCTTTTGGCGTTTTGGTCATGAAGTCCTTGCCTACGCCTATGCCCTGAATGGTTTTGCCTAGATTTTCTTCTAAGGTTTTTATGGTATTAGGTCTGATGTTTAAGTCTTTAATCCATCTGGAGTTAATTTTGGTGTAAGGTGTCAGGAAGGGGTCCTGTTTCTGCTTTCTGCACATGGCTAGCCAGTTTTCCCAACACCATTTATTAAACAGGGAGTCCTTTCCCCATTGCTTGTTTTTGTCAGGTTTGTCAAAGATCAGGTGGTTGTGGGTATGTTGTATTTCCTCTGAGGCCTCTGTTCTGTTCCATTGGTCTATATCTCTGTTTTGGTACCAGTACCATGCTGTTTTGATTACTGTAGCCTTGTAGTATAGTTTGAAGTCCGGTAGTGTGATGCCTCCTGCTTTGTTCTTTTTGCTTAGAATTGACTTGGCTATGCGGGCTCTCTTTTGGTTCCATATGAAGTTTAAGGTGTTTTTTTCCAGTTCTGTGAAGAAGGTCATTGGTAGCTTGATGGGAATAGCGTTGAATTTGTAAATTACTTTGGGCAGTATGGCCATTTTCACGATGTTGATTCTTCCTAACCATGAACATGGAATGTTTCTCCATCTGTTTGTATCCTCTCTTATTTCGTTGAGCAATGGCTTGTAGTTCTCCTTGAAGAGGTCCTTTACGTTCCTTGTTAGTTGTATTCCTAGGTACTTTATTCTCTTTGTAGCAATTGTGAATGGCAGTTCGTTCTTGATTTGGCTCTCTTGAAGTCTATTACTGGTGTATAGGAATGCTTGTGATTTTTGCACGTTGATTTTGTATCCTGAGACTTTGCTGAAGTTGTTTATCAGTTTCAGGAGATTTTGGGCTGAGATGATGGGGTCTTCCAGATATACAATCATGTCATCTGCAAATAGAGACAATTTGATTTCCTCCTTTCCAATTTGGATACCCTTTATTTCTTTTTCTTGCCTGATTGCTCTGGCTAGAACTTCCAGTACTATATTGAATAGGAGTGGTGAGAGAGGGCATCCGTGTCTAGTGCCAGATTTCAAAGGGAATGCTTCCAGTTTTTGCCCATTCAGTATGATATTGGCTGTTGGTTTGTCGTAAATAGCTTTTATTGTTTTGAGATACGTTCCGTCAATACCTAGTTTATTGGGGGTTTTTAGCATAAAGGGTTGTTGAATTTTGTCAAAAGCCTTCTGTGCATCAATCGAGATAATCATGTGGTTTTTGTCTTTGGTTCTGTTTATGTGGTGAATTACGTTTATGGACTTGCGTATGTTGAACCAGCCTTGCATCCCCGGGATGAATCCCACTTGATCATGGTGGATGAGCTTTTTGATATGCTGTTGCAATCGGTTTGCTAGTATTTTATTGAAGATTTTTGCATCTATGTTCATCATGGATATTGGCCTGAAATTTTCTTTTCTTGTTGAGTCTCTGCCGGGTTTTGGTATCAGGATGATGTTTGTCTCGTAAAATGATTTGGGAAGGATTCTCTCTTTTTGGATTGTCTGGAATAGTTTCAGAAGGAATGGTATCAGCTCCTCCTTGTATGACTGGTAGAACTCAGCTGTGAACCCATCTGGACCTGGAATCTCTTCTTAAAGAAAAAAAACTCACCCCATGTCTTTCCCACCCTCAGTTTACTAATTTCCTTCTCTGCAGTGTAAAAATGTTCCTTTCCTATCACATTCATGCCATCTACTACTTTTTGATTTTTAAATTATGCCACGCTTGCCGGAGTAAGATGGTTTTGACTTGGATTTGTCTGATCATGAGTTATTAAACATTTTTTCATGTTTTTTGGTCATTTGTATATCTTTTCTTGAGAATTGTCTATTCATGTCCTTAGCCCACTTTTTGATGGGATTATTCGTTTTGTTTTGTTTTGTTTTTTTTCCCCTTGATGATTTGTTAGAGTTCCTTGTAGATTCTGGATATTAGCCCTTTGTTTGTGAATATTTTCTCCCACTCTGTGGGTTGTCTGTTTACTCTGCTGATAACTTCTTTTGCTTTGCAGAAGCTTTTTCATTCAATTAAGTTCTACCTGTTTATCTTCATTTTTGTTGCATTTGCTTTTGGGTTCTTGATCATGAATTCTTTGCCTAAGCCAATGTCTGGAAGAGTTTTTCTGATGTTATCTCCTAGAATTTTTATGGTTTCAAGTCTTGGATTTAAGGCTTTGATTCATCTTGAGTTGATTTTTTGTATAAGGTGAGAGATGAGGATCCAGTTTCATTCTTCTTCGTGTGGCCTTGCCACTTCAACAGGGTGTCCTTTCCCCACTTTTTCTGTTTTGTTTGCTTTGTTGAAGATTACTTGGCTGTAAGTATTTGGCTTTATTTCTGGATTCTCTATTCTGTTTCATTGGTTTATATGCATCCTTTTATACCAGTACCATGCTGTTTTCATTGGTCTACATGCCTGCTTTTATATCAGTACCATGCTGTTTTGGTAACTATAGCCTTGTAGGATAGTTTGAAGTCAAAGAATATGATGCCTCCAGATTTATTCTTTTTGTTTAGTCTTGCTTTGGCTACATGGGCTCTTTTTTTGGTTCTATATAAATTTTAGAATTGTTTTTTCTAGTTCAATGAAGAAAAATGATGGTATTTTGATAGGAATTGCATTGAATTTATAGATTGTTTTTTGGCAGTATGATCATCTTCACAATATTGATTCTACCCATCCATGAGCATGGGATGTGTTTCTATTTGTTTGTGTCATCTATGGTTTCTTTCAACAGTGTTTTGCAGTTTTCCTTGTAAAGGTCTTTGACATCTTTGGTTAGGGATAGTCCCAAGTATTTTTATTTTATTTTTTGCAGCTGTTGTAAAAGGGGTCGAGTACTTGATTTGATTCTCAGCTTGCTTGCTGTTGGTGTATAGTAGTGTTACTAATTTTCATACATTGATTTTGTATCCTGAAACTTTGCCTAATTAGTTTATCAGATCTAGGAGCTTTTTGGATACGTTTCTAGGATTTTCTCAATAAAGGACCATATATCAGTTAATAGTGACAGTTTGACTTCTTAACCGATTCGGATGCCCTTTCTTTCTTTCTCTTGTCTGATTGCTTTGGCTAGGATTTCCAATACCGTGCTGAATAGAAGTGGTGAAAGTGGGCATCCTTATCTTGTTCCAGTTCTCAGAGGGAATGCTTTCATCTTTTTCTCATTCAGATAATGTTGGCTATGGGTTTGTCATAGATGGCTTTTGTTACTTTAAAGTAAATCCTTTCTATGCTGATTTTGCTGAGGGTTTTCATCATAAAGAGATGCTGGATTTTGTCAAATGCTCCTTTCTGCATCTATTATAATGATCATATGATTTTTGTTTTTAATTCTGTTTATGTGGTGCATCACATTTATTGACTTGCATATGTTAAACCAATCCTGCATCCCTGGTATGAAACCCCTTGATCATGGTGTATTCTCTTTCGGAGATACTGCTGGATTTGGTTGGTTAGTGTTTTGTTGAGGACTTTTACATCTATATTTTTCAGGGATATTGGTTTGTAGTTTTCTTTTTTTGTTATGACCTTTCCTGGTTTTGGTATTAGGTGATACTGGCTTCATAGAATAATTTAGGGAGGATTCCCTCTTTCTCTGTCCTTTGGTATAGTGTCAATCAGATTGATACCAATTCTTCTTTGAATATCTGGTAGAATTCAGCTGTGAATCCATCTGGTCCTGGACTTTTTTTATTGGCATTTTTTTTATTACTGTTTCAATTGTCATGACTTGTTATTGGTCTGTTTATAGTTTCTATTTCTTTCTGGTTTTATCTAGGAAGGTTGTATATTTCCAGGAATTTACTCATTTCCTGTAAGTTTTCTAGTTTGTGTGCATAAAGGTGTTCAAAGTAGCCTTGAATAATCTTTTGCATTTCTGTGGTAATGGTTGTAATATCTCCCATTTTGTAGCTTTTTTTCTTGACTCAAACTCTAAATGTTGGCCATCTTCAGGGTTTGGTCCAGTCTTTATTTTTTAAAAATATTTTTTTTTTTCCAAGGTACACTCTCCCAACTTTATGACTTTAAATACCACATAATTAGAATTTTCCACATTTGTATCTCCTCCTCAGACTTCTCCTCTGAGCAATAGACTCAAACATTTGAACTGTCTTCTTGATATCTCTATTTGAAGGAATCACAATCATCTTAAACTCAACATTGTTAACACAATTACTGATCTCCAGTCTGTCATTTCCCAGTAATCCTCTTTAGTCTTGTACATCTTAGTACCACCATCCTTTAGGTCCTTAATCTGTGAATCTAGTAGTCTTTCTGGATTTCCCAGCTGCTTCTTTTCAGTGTCTTACATGCTTACTTTTTGGATGCATTCTTTAAACAGTGGTGTTTTGTCTTAGCATCTACTTGCTTCATTTGAATTTTTCTCCTTAATCAATTGGATCTACTCCTATGGTTTCATTGCCATCATATGCTGATGACTTTTCAAATTTATCTCTAACCCTGGATTTGCTTCTGAAATCATGGCTCTTATATTTAAATACTTAGTCAACATCTTCATCTTAATGTTCCACAAGAAACCTCAAATTTTCTTATCCAGAATGGAGTTTGCTGCATTCCCAAGTAACTCATGCTTCCTTCTTATCCCCTCTTTCAGTGAATAATGCGAGTGCCTAATAAAGTCACAAGCTAGAATCCTGGATACCATTCTTGGCAAGTTGTCTCTTTTCCATTCACATTAAATCCATCAGGTTTTGTCACTTCATTATCTAAAATATGGCACAAATTTGTTAACTCACCTTCTTTTCTCATGAAACTACCTTGGAACAAGTCTTTCTAATTCTTGTCTGGACTATTGCACCAATCTCCTCATTTTTATTTTTGTTCATTCCCATTCCATTCTTCAAGAAGCCAGAGTGATTTCTGAGAAAGCAAATAGGATCATGTCATTTTCCTCTGTAAAGCCATTTATTTTAATATTAGGCTTCATAAATCTGCAATCATTTTGTTTATCCATTTGTTTATCTGTCTATTATTGTAATCCCCCATTGGAATTCATGCTCCATGTGAGCAAAGTTGTATCTGCTCATTTTTGTTTATTAAGCATCTTGCACAGTTTCTCAAGCACCATTTCTTAATGATAATGGTAATGTTGAAACACAACAAAGGCACTCAGTAATCAACCTAGAGCTCTGATAGCCACAAATCCCAAAATATTGCAGTTCAATTTTTTACTAAAATGACATTTTAGCAAATTTAAACTAAGACGTTTTAATAAATAAGTTTAGTACGGAATTCCATTTTTCAAGGGACTGTGAGTCTAGGCACATGAGCCGGTAGTTTTCCCTGTTGCGCTATATGTGGCCTATCGCTTGCGCAAGCAAGTTCAGAACCATAGCTAGGCCCTTTGAAGAAATACATATGTGTAGAATTCTAACAAGGTCAGACATAAATTAGAAATATTCATGAAGTGACTTTGTCTTCCTGACTGGGTATGATACTGTAGTTTCTGCAAAACAAAGGGGGATCACCTAGTTTCAAAAATACAGTATAGGTAAATACAATAGGTAACTTGGTAAGAAAAGGATTTTAATTTAATTTAGGTATTTATATTTAGATAACAATTAGTAGTAGAACATCACCTCCCCACCACCAAAAAAAAAAAAAAAAAAAAAAAAAAAAAAAAAAATCCTACAGCAAACACATATATACTCTAGTAGTTTCAAATGCTTATAGGAAAATGGACAATAATTTTTGGATTAATGTTTCTTAGTTTTCATTTGCTTTTCAATCTTCCTTGGGAAAAGAGTAATCTGTATCTCATCTTTTTGTGGTTATCAATGTACACATCATAATTTGAATATGCTATATGCCAGCAAGAAGGGTTGAAATGAGGGTTAAGAATAAGATGATAGTTGGGGGAGTGCAGTGGCTCACGCCTGTAATCCCAGGATTTTGGGAGGCTGAGGTGGGCAGATCAGAGGACGGGAGTTCAAGACCAGCCTGACCAACATGGAGAAACCCGTCTCTACTAAGAATACAAAATTAGCACGGTGTGGTGGTGCATACCTGTAATCCCAGCTACTCAGCAGGCTGAGGCAGGAGAATTGCTTGAACCCCAGAGGCAGAGGTTGCAGTGAGCTGAGATCGCACCATTGCAATCCAGCCTGGGCAATAAGAGTGAGACTCCATCTCAAAAAAAAAAAAAAAAAAGAATAAGATTATAGCAATATAAAAAGAGACTTGAATATATATATATATATATATATATATATATATATATATATATATACACACACACACACATAACTTAAAAATATAATGACTTTGGGTGATATTGATGTGTCAATGTGGGCTCATCAATTATGTAGTAACAAATGTACCACTCCCGTGGGGGATGTTGGTAATGGGGGGCCCATGTATGTGTGGGGACAGGGGATATGTAGGAAACCTCTGTATCTTCCACTCATTTTTGCTATGAACCTGACTGCTCTACAGAGTAAAGTCTATTAAAAAATGTATATCTTACCAGTGGCAGCGGTGTGGGCAGAGTGGGGATATAAAGTTTCAGGGCATAAGGGTTAAGCCATGTTTTCATTCTGATACCCCCTGTAACTGCTGAAGTGCTTTCTCACTCAGGGTTAGTGGAGATAACTCTTAAGTGGTAAAATGTGTGAATTATATGTATTTAGGCAATTACGAACACTAGGTAAAACAGTGTCAGTTCTTTAACCTCAGAATCTTTGCGGTACAGTCAGCTGAAGTGAACTACATAGTGACTTAGGAAATCTAAGTGTTTCCCTTTTTTCTTCATTATGTTTGTGTCAGAAATTTGGTGGTTAATTGTGTAGTTAACCCATGGCTGGAATTCTATATAAATTTAATCACACCCAAAATGTAATAATGGAGTCCTTTATTGAAAGAAAACATATATAAGAATCTTCTTAATATAAGAATAATATCTGCTCCATCAACTGCATCACAAAATTCATGCTAGGATTTAACAAGTTGTACCTCAAGAGGTCTGGGTTCTTGTCCCCGAGTGTCACTGGCTGCATGACATCAAGAAAAACTCCTAACATTGCAGGGGCATTTTCTCATCTCTAGAAAGAGTTGCATTAGATGACACCCAAGAATCTCTCTAGCTTTAGCATTTTATGTTTTATCTTCCAAATTTGGAAATTCATTAATTTTGATGTTTTTATGGTTGCATGCCCATATTATGTAACCAAGATGACTATGTGCTAAATTAATGCTAATCCCCAGGACTAAATTAAAGTGATTTGAAAACTGTGGTGCATTGATTGCCATCTCTTAATGAAACTTCCGGGATCTCTTGATTAACCATAGAGATTCACTTTTGTTGTTGGAGAATCTGGCTGTTGAGATGGCATCAATATGCATAGCAATAACTTTAGAATTATTGGCGAGATAAGAAATAGCTTCAAAATCCATGGAACTCCTCTTAAGTAGTGAAAGAAATACTAAAATTTTAAAGATGTATTTTGAATTTTGACCCTACCTTTTTAATGACTCTGTGACATTGCTAAGTCACTTAATTTCTCTGATATTTAATTTTTTGCATCTTTGGAGAAAAGGATAATGCCTGTTCTGCATACATTATAAGGTGAGTATGAGTGAAAATAGTTTTACAGGAGAATTCTCTTTGAGAATTGCAAAATACAAAACATTTTAAAGATTGTAGTTTAATCTTTTGCTATGGCAGAAATAAATTACTTCCAACTGCTAATTTTGGAAGTGAACAATAATATTTTATGAATGTCTTTCTGGGTTGGAGACCTGCTGCATTAGCAGGAATTCACATACAGGCAGCATTATTTGATAATTTTGCTATCCTGATCCTACTTACTGCAATATCCATCAGTAGAGTAGGGTATATGTGAAGAATACTGTGTGGCCCTCTTCATTCTTCACAAAAGTGATTACTTGTTCAAACAAAGGCTGTGGCAGACAAGGTACCATGAATCTTCTGACCTGGTACTTTCATTTATTTGGGAGTAGTCTTTTTCATCCTGGCTCTGGAACTTACTGGCATGTGAGCTTGTAACATGCTACCTAATCTTTGTGAACTTATAAAAGGAAAAGTTGCATACATCATTAATTTTTATAAACCAGGCACCAGTTTTCCTCTCCCTCAAGAGCAAATATTATATTTACTACTCTTACATTATTATTCTCTAAGTGCAGAGATTTGCAGGCATATACATCCTAAAGAAAGGGTATTAAAAGCTCCAAAGTTGATAAATCACTTTTCCCCCCAATTCTTTTTTACTAATGGGCATTATTATTTAGAATTAGAGCTTACTGAGAATAACAGAGATCCAAAATATGCTGTCTGAACTGAAATCGAAATTCGTTTCTCTGACACTGAAAGGTTTGTAGGTAAGTAGTTTAAGGCTGATGTGGTGGGTCAGTTCCACAGAGTTCTCAGGGCCCCAGCTCCTTCTATTGTGTTGCTCTTTTGTGTGTAGCTCCTAATTTATCAAGGTCACCTCATGGCTCAACATAGTGCTGTAGCTCCAGCCTTCATGTCCATATTCTAGCTAGCAGAAAAGTGGAAGGGACAAAAAAAAAAAAAAAAAAAAAAAAGTTAAATGGTTGCATTATCTAAAGAAGGTCTCCAGAATGTTGTATAAAATTTGTCCACTGGATGCAAATATATATATTTATCAACAAAGGAAGTTATGAACTATAGTCCGTCCATGTCCATGAAGAAGAGAACAAATATTGGGAAAAATCTAGCTTCTCAGACACAAGAACAGTTACAGAGACATTTAAAAATGTGTCCCAGAAGATTGAGAAAAAAATAGCAAAAAAGAAAGGGGATATATGTAGCTATGTTAGTCTGAGTTAGGTGGTTATTATGAGGATTTTGTTGTTGTTTTTACATGTGATTATCAAAGATACTGAAGCGTAACTTGCATTCTTGAGCTTTGGTTTTTTAGCTGTTGTTGAGAGGAAAACAATTTCCTAGATTCTTTTCTCATCCTGGAAGTATGGATGTCTTCTGTAGTAAGTTTATTTTGCTCTCAATGAAGCATATATGTTATCTTTAAAGAACACATTAATTGTATTCTATGGGTTTTTTTTTTCCTGGAAAACCATATATTTTAAGAAGGATTTAATAACTTGGTCCCCGGGTGTCAATCAATAAAGCACATGAATAACCAGTGCAAAGTGGTCACTCAGCTGCCCAAGGGGAAGTCGTCCAAGAACAAAATCAGTGTAACAACAGCTGAATTGCATCCTTCATCAAATGCATGTAAAACAGACCAGACAGACATCAATTCCCAATGCTGGTATGGGTGGTCTTTCTACTGCATATATAATTTCCAACTTAACAAAGGTTAATAACCTGCTGTAATTTGAAATGTCAAAATAATAAATCCTATGTTGGTAAACTAGGTGGTGGTTTTAAAATTTATAATCAATATTTAGTTGAAATAGTAAAGTCATTTAAATTATATCAGCAGAGTTTTACTTTTTCTCAAACTACTGATATATATATATATATATATATACATATATATATTCTGACTAGTAGCTTTTATGGGTCTAATATCAGATCAGATAACTAATGTCGGACACCTTGTCTTTTAGGTCAGCATGGCCCAGTATAATTGGAGGGAATTACATATTATTAATTAAGCAATTCTAGATAGAGTGTTTTCTTTTAACACGTTTAATCACTTGTTACTTTCAGTTTTTTATTCCTTGAGATAACTTTAGAGACTAGGTTGAATATTTAGTCTCTTCTTGTCTTTTACTTTGGAATTTCCTTCTAAATTTTAATTCACAACATTATTCATATTAAATCTATTCATAAGATAAAAGGTGCTCATAATTTTGTCTTTTTAAAATGGAATGTATTTTTTTATCATTTTCTTTAATCAAAAAATTAAAATTCCCTCCCAGGAACAAGGCACAAAAGGCTCAAGAGCTTAAATTTACTTCTCTTGTTTTTGTTGTTCTTCTTCGTTTTGTTTATTTTATTTTACTTTAAGTTCCGGGACACAGATGCAGAACATGCACGTCTGTTATCTAGATAAATGTGTACCATGGTGGTTTGCTGCACTTACCAACCTGTCACCTACTTACTAAGCCCCACATACGTTAGCTATTTGTCCTGATGCCATCCCTCCCCTCACAACCCTGACAGGCCCCGGTGTGTGGTGTTGTTCTCACTGTGTCCCTGTGTTCTCACTGTTCAGCTCCCACTTAGAACATACTTCTCTTCTTTACCTGTGGTAAATTCACTTTTAATGGGTGTGATTGTCAATACTGAAAATGTTCTCAATTGCTTTAAAAAAAAGAGTAGTCACATCAGCAAAATGGCTACCTTTCATTTTGGATATTTCACTACTCTTTTATTGATACCTGTTACCTCAATTTATTTAAACAATCATGGATTGAAAGGCCACTTGGTCCCAGGTGCTTTGCCAAGATTGGGAAATAGAAACATGAGTGAAGTATGGTTCCTGACCTTGAGAAGTTCAGAGTCTAGAGTCTGAACTTTTTAATTTGAATTGCTTTTAGAAAACTAAAATGTAATATCAATCATTCTGAGAATTTAAATGATAGATTTAAGATAATAAATGGATGATTTAAACATAATAGAAAGCAATGTAGAGATCTGCTTTGTTTTAAATGCCTATCCTTGTGTTGAACTTGCATGTGAGTTTTCCATCTCTCCATATTACTAATGTTCCAGAAGAGGCCGACCTTGGCAATGAAAAGATAACTTTATCACCAATACAGCACAAAGACTGATTTGGATGTAACTTAGAACCTGTGAAAATCTAGTCCTAGATTTAAGATTTATTTAAGAAAATAAATAAATCTTTTATTTATTCAAAGATCCTTTCTATTTTACAGTACTTTGCCTATAGGAATAGTGTTAAAATTAGAAGTGATTATCCAAATCTCCTGATTTGGATAGTGGTGCATTTTCACCCCAAGTCGAATTACAAGGAAAATGGACAACGATCAAGCATAGATATTAATCCCGTATTTCTTAACCTCTATGAATCTATTATCTTCCAAAAATCCATTTAGGATTTAAATAGAAAACAGGATTTCTTTTTGATTCTACAGCATATAAAACACAGAACATCTGAGAAAAAGAAACATCCAATTGTAATCACGTTCCACTTTAAATAAAGGTAAAAGTAAGAAAGCTGTATTGGTACAAATGTTTAATAGAATTTTTTATGTAAGTCGGGAATTCTTATTTACCTTAATGAAAAATAAAAAGAAAATAAATGAAATTTTATATCAAAATTAAAAACCTAAGAGTTGAAAGGTGGATGTATGTAGAATACTCCACAGCCAGGCTCTTGATGAAGTCCTTTCTCATGTTTCTCTTTGCATTCAGCTGTGTCATCTTTTCTTTCTTTCTTTACTCTCCCCTTTCTTCTTTGCTTCCTTCTCAAGTTTCTTGCTCCTTTTTCCCCAGCTTTTGGAAAATGCTGTACTGGACTCCACCTTTTTCTGGTTGGACTCCTCTGACTTCTGAGAGTTCCTCTGGTAGAAAGCAGTTCAGTAGACTTCACAAGGAAGAGTTCCCAAATAAGTTGTTTTCTTAGCTTGGAGAAAAGTAAGTAAATAGGTTCCATCTCAGAGGGAAATCTGTAGAGACAAAGTGGGTGGACTTCCTTGCATAGAGCTACCGTTTGCTCTGTGTGGGCTCTGAGGTTCGTTTGCTTCCCTTCTCATACCTGTTCTTTAGGAGAGGTCCCTGGAGAACCAACTCACTGATTTCTGTGGTTTGGCAGCACTTGGAAAACTGATGTTTTTCTCTCTGATGGAAAGTCAGTAGTCCTAGGACTGGAAGCTTAGATTTTGGCTTTGAGCTCTGATTTATTGTTCTCTGTTGTATATGGCTCCGGCTAGGACTTGAATGCTTACTTCAGTTCATTTCCTGCATTGATTTCTCAGGTAATCTCAAGATACCCTATATGGCCCTTGAAGGCTCTGAAACCCCTGACCTCCCAGGCCTATGCCAGGTTTGCCCTTAGGACCTTGGTCAATTTCCTTTACACCACATTCCAGCCCCAACACTCCTGATCTTGGTCATCCTTGTATTACTTGGTAATGCTTTCTTTCTATTTTATTTGGACTTGGCCCTTCGGATGTCCCAGTGAGGACCCAGCATGTTCTACCACTGGCTAATAAATGAGCCGCTCAGTGCAGTGGGAAGGACGTAGGCTATGAAGCCACATAAATTTGTGTTTGTGTCCTAGCCCTAAACCTTCCTCCCTATGTAATATGAACAATTCACTATTTAACTTTAGCTTCCTTAGGCATAAATGGGCATAATAATTTCAATCCCCTGGGAGCTTTCATGAGAATTATATGAAATATTAAGGTAAATCACCTGCCCTTTGTCTGAAAGCATTGGAATCTCAATCAAGTCAATTTCCTTCCTCTCCTTTGTATGTATACATGTATGCATGTTGTCTTGATGCTGCTTTTCTGTTCTTTTTCTATTGCTCTCTCATGAAAGACATGTACTTTATCTGCTAGTTTTCTGTATTTTCTGGTTGTTTCTGTGATTTAAGAAAACAAGCCATTTCTGAAGAAACCCACAACAAAGGGTAGGTTGATTTACATCAGTATTTGGTCTTACCAACTCTTCCAAAATAGAACCATGTCCCCTTTTTATACTCTCTAACTCGGGAGATAAACACATGAAAAATAACCCCAATTCTCAATGCCTTTAGTTATTTTTCCTGGCATCCATTCTCTTAATATTTCCAAATGGTAGGTACTTCTTGATATATCTATTTAGATACCACTTCCTAACTTACACTTAACTATAAAATGAGGTGTTAACTTTTTTCAATTACCTCACACATCCTTTCACAGTCAATCACAGTTAGGGGGTACAAACTGCTGAATGTTTTCAGTATTATGACTTTGTAGATGTTCACTGAAGTGAACTAGTATAATGCTATGATAATGTAGACTTTCTTAAACAATATATTTTCCCCTGGGGTTAATAATTCCGGGAATGAAAAACATTTTCTGTTTAATTTGTTTCGTTTTTAATGTATCTACTAAGAGTTCTTCCCAAATATAGAGATTTGTTCATCAGACCAAAGCCTCCCATTACCCCACCATAATATGAATCAGCTAATATACTGCTGGCATGCCTCCATTTGTTCTCAGCCTTCCAAAAAATGTGTTGATTACTCCCACCCACTGTTTCTTCTTTCTCCCTCTTTCATTTCTATGCCATTAAAAATATTCCTTTCTTTATTAACATGGCATGTTTCTGAGCAGGACTGTGGGGAGGACTGTGGCTGGAGTGGGCATGTCCAGCTGGCTTCCACGGTTTGCCCTCTGTGTGGACGCCAGTGCTGCTGGCTGAGCTCCACATCTGAGGCCTGGCACGGGTCAATCTGTCTCCACACAAGTGCTGTGGGATGAGGCTTTTGCAGTGAACTGAAGTTCTATCCCATTAACTCCTGTCTACTTGCTCTCTTCTCGTTATTTAGCATTACGTAGACTATTTACTTTTTGTACAAATTTTCTGTTGCTGCTGCAATAAAAATGACCACAAATTTAGTTTTTTAAAACAATCACAAATTTTTATCTTATGGTTCTGAGGTCAGAAGTTTAAAAAAGGTCATCAGAGCTGTGTTTCTTCTCAGTGCTCTAGGACAGATCTGTTTCTTTGGCCTTTCCAGCTTTTAAGGCCATTCATACTCCTTGGCTCATAGCCCCACATCACTCTAACCTCTGCTTTTATTGTAATAACTCCTTTCCTGACTCTGATCTTCTGTATTCCTCTTTCATCTTTTTTTTTTAATTATACTTTAAGTTCTAGGGTACATGTGCAGATTGTGCAGGATTAATACATAGGTATACACACACCATTGTGGTTTGTTGTATCCATCCCCCATCACCTACATTAGATATTTCTCCTAATGTTATCCCTCCCCAATCTCCCTACCCCCTGCTATCCCTGCCCTAGCTCCTCCACCCCCCACAAGAGCCCCCAGTGTGTGATGTTCCTTTCCCTGTGTCCATGTGTTCTCATTGTTCAACACCCACTTATGAGTGAGAACATGCGGTGGTTGGTTTTCTATTCTGTCAGTTTGCTGAAAATGATGTTTTCCAACTTCATTCATGTCCCTGTAAAGGACATGAACTCAACCTTTTTATGGCTGTATAATATTCCATGGTGTCTATGTGTCATGTTTTCTTTATCTAGTCTATCATTGGTGGGCATTTGGGTTGGTTCCAGGTCTTTGTTATTGTAAACAGTGCTGCAATGAACATACATGTGCATGTGTCATTATAATAGAATGATTTGTAATCTTTTGGGTTACATATCCAGTAATGGGATTGCTGGGTCAAATGGTATTTCTATTTCTAGATCCTTGAGGAGTTGCCTCACTGTCTTCCACAATGATTGAACTAATTGACATTCCCACCAAGTGTAAAAGCATTCCTATTTCTCCACATCCTCTCCAGCATCTGTTGTCTCTAGATTATTTAATGATTGCCATTCTAACTGGCGTGAGGTGGTATCTCAATGTGGGTTTGATTTGTATTTCTCTAATGACAAGAGATGATGAGCATTTTTTCATATGTTTGTTGGCCACATAAATGTCATCTTTTGAAAAGTGTCTGTTCATATCCTTTGCCCACTTTTTGATGGGGTTGTTTGTTTTTTTCTTTAAATTTGTTTTAGTTCTTTATAGATTCTGGATATTAGCCCTTTGTCAGATGGGTAGCTTGCAAAAATTCTTTTCCATTCTGTCAGTTGCTGGTTCACTCTAATGATTGTTTCTTTTGCTGTGCAGAAGCTCTTGAGTTTAATTAGATCCCATTTGTCTATTTTGGATTTTGTTGCCATTGCTTTTGGTGTTTTAGTCATGAAATCCTTGCCTGTCCTGAATAGGCATGTCCTGAATGGTATTGCCTAGGTTTTCTTCTAGGGTTTTTATGGTGTTAGGTCTTATGTTTAAATCTTTAATCCATCTAGAGTTAATTTTTGTATAAGGTGTAAGGAAGGGGTCCAGTTTCAGCTTTCTGCACATGGATAGCCAGTTTTCCCAACACCATTTGTTAAACATGGGGTACTTTCCCCATTGCTTATTTTTGTCAGATTTGTCAAAGATCAGATGATTGTAGATGTGTAACATTACTTCTGAGGCCTCTGTTCTGTTCCATTGGTCTATATCTCTGTTTTGGTATCAGGATCTTGTTGTTTTGATTACTATAGGCTTGTAGTAAAGTTTGAAGTCAGGTAACGTGATGCCTCCAGCTTGGTTCTTTTTGCTTAGGATTTTCTTGCTATATGGGCTCTTTTTTTGTTCCATATGAAGTTTAAGGTGTTTTTTTTCCAGTTCTGTGAAGAAGGCCGTTGGTAGCTTGATGGGGATAGTGTTGAATCTATAAATTACTTTGGGGAGTATGGCCATTCCTCTTTCATCTTTTAAGGATGATTGTGATTATATTGGGTCCACATGGATAATCCATTGTCCCATATAATATACTTAATCACACCTGCAAATTTCCTTTTGCCATGTAAGATAACTTAGTTACAGGTTTCCAGCATTGAGATGTGAACATCATGGAGGAGCCATTATTCTGCTTGCCACACTCTCCTATATAATAACTTTACAAATATTTGAACAAATTATATGTTTTCTGATATGGTTTGGCTCTGTGTCCCAACCCAAATCTCATCTCTAATTGTAATCTTCATGTGTCAAGGGAGAGACCTGTAATCCCCATGTGTCAAGGGAGGGAGGTGATTTACTCTATGCGATTCTTGTAGTAGTGAGTTCTCACGAGATCTGGAGGTTTTATAAGCATCTGGCATTTCCCCTGCTTGCACTCATTCTCTCCTGCAGCCTTGTGAAGAAGGTGCCTGCTTCCCCTTTTGCCTTCCGTCACAGTTTTAAGTTTTCTGAGGCCTCCCCAGCGGAACTGTGAGTCAGTTAAATCTCTTTTCTTTATAAATTACCCAGTATTGGGTATTTCCTTATAGCAGTGTGAAAACTGACTGATGCATCTCCTCTAAAACTTCTTTTTAGGTTATCGTAAGAATTGTTTTCACTTGCTTGGTAATTGACATGGCTTCCAGATTCATCACCATCCTTATTGCCTTCATCTGTATTTACTCCCCTTTGCCAATGTCTTCTTTAAGTATCCCAAACTGAGCATGGCTATGATCAGACTCAGGAAGATTCAATGAAGGTAATGTTTCCCTGCTTCTGGACACCTCAATTCTATTATCACAGCTCAAGAATTCATTATTTTCCTGGGAACATTGTTGACTAATATTGATCTCTTCACCAAGTATAATCACTCAATTTTTTTTTTCATGTAAACTACTGGTGAGGTTTTCCCATGCTGTATTTCTGCAGGATTGCTAGGTTTTTTAAAAAAATGAATGTGCTATATTCAAGTCCTAATAGGTGTCACAAACTGGATATTGTTACACTTACGTAAGCCCAGTGTCAACTGCCTACATGTCCCTAGTCCTTCAGCTCTCTGGGGTCACATTTTAAATTTAAATACAATTACCATGTGTTCTATCTCAAGAGTGGAGGAAATCACATCTTCCCTCTTAATATGTTCAAGGCTTCTTGGGGAAGTTGACACTGTGAGTGGTCATTTCTGGCTAATTATCTATTTCTACTGAGCTCTCAACTCCCAATCTGCATCCTATGTTCCATGCCACTGTCACTTTTCTGCACTTTGTTGTCCCAGGCTGGACACCTCAATTTCTATCTCCCCCAAAGTTCTACTAACCCTGGTTTATATATGTAGACTTATACTGAAGGTCTGAAGTTGTAAAAAGAGAGCATGCAGCTTAGAAAGTAACAAAACGAAACAAAAATATTAGTCCTCAGAAGTATCTTTACCATTCTTTTCACTGTGAGGTCCTTCCAAGACCCATTACTGGCACAAAGGCCAGGTTGCTGTCAGGCTGGTGGGTTCTTCCTCTTCTGTTCTCCTCAGGCTCTCAGGGACAACCTTCCCATCTCCTTTATTTTCTGCTGCAGAGCTAGGTGTCCTCATTGAGGACTTTACCTTTTTGAGAGTAAAGAAACTATGTGGGGACTTCACCTTTTTGGGGGTAAATAAACTATGACGGTATTTGGCTGAGCAAAAATAGCTTTTCTACCTATAAAGTAGGGGTGTACAAGTTTTTGGCTTCCCTGGGCCACATTGGAAGAAAAAAAATGGTCTTGGGCCGTATATAAAGTACACTAATGCTAATGATAGCTGATGAGCTAAAAAAAAAAAAAAGTCAGAAAACAATCTCATAATGCTTTAAAAAGGTTTACAAATTTGTGTTGGGCTATGGGTCGGACAAGACTTGGGTCTTGCTATAAAGAGTTCCATCCTAGAATTTTAACATAAGAAAAAGGTTCAATTTTCTCCCATTTATCTTTGAAAAATTCAAGTCCATATGCTACCTTATTATAATTTTCCAAAAGTGAATCCACTGCACAGTTTTTCTGTTCTCACTCTTAGCTCTGTCATCTTTTTAAAGCCACAAATTGCACAGATATTTTTCTATATTTTCCTGTAATTATTTAAAATTAAGCAGTTAATTTTAAATAATTAACTAATTTTAAATAAAATAATCTTAAATAAAATAGGACAGAAAATAAAGAGCAATTCTATATACTTTATTTGGTGTTGGTACTAGTGCCTCAATAAAAATTTTGGCAAAAGTGCCACTGCTTTTGTGGCACCAAGATAGAATGAGAACTTATGCCTGTCAAATGTCATGCCAAATTGAAGATATGCTTTGTTTTCAGGAGATTTTCTCTTAGGGCATTTTTATATTCTTGGTGCTTTCTTTTTTCCTTCTACGATATGTTTTTAACAATAAATCATACATTTTAAAAGATTTTTTCCTTTAGAAATGAGGCATTTTAAGCTATTATATTTGTCAGGGATCAGAGATGTTGACTCCCTTGCAATGTAAACTTTCATGGATTAGTTTAAGAATTAAGACAGGCCTGGTGCAGTAGCTCACACCTATTATATTAGTACTTTGGAGGCCAAGACTGGCGGATCGCTTGAGCCCAGGAAACTAAGACCATCCTGGGACACATGGAGAAATCCAGTATCCACAAAAAAATACAAAAAAATTAGCTGGTATGGTAGTGCACCCTGTAGTCTCAGCTATGCTGGAGACTGAAGTGGGAGGATCACTTGCATCCAGGAAGTTGAAGCTGCAAGTGAGCTGTGATGGTGCCACTGTACTCCTGCCAGAGTGGCAGAGTGAGATCCTATTAAAAAAAAAAAAATTAAGACTACTATTTATTGCAAAAAGGAAAAATGAAGTGCAGTTCATTTTGTACACCTGTAGTGATAATTTTTATATAACACCAAAGTTTAAGTTTCTAATATGACCGATTTGCTATTTTAAGTGTTTTCTTATTAATTGAATTGCTTGCAGGTGTCAGGAAGTTAATATATAAAATACTAAATGCAGATTCAAAATTTGGTCCCCTCTTGATCATGCAGTGGACATTTATAACATTATGTCATACATTCTAAAATTGAAATGAACATATCATCTTTAAGTTTATGAGAGTTTATAAACTCCTTCATTCCACAGAACTATCAATATATATTATATATTTATTATGTTTTATGCAAATAAAAATTCATATATTTAAAAACTTTATATTTTACAAAAGCAATTATTATAAATCATCATTCTCAAAATAAAGATTACAATGAGTTATTCTGAATTTCCAGCTACATGAATATTCTAGGGTACCTGTGAGGTTTTGCTTCCCACAATGTACATCCTGCAGTTCTTGGGCCCACGGAAGTCAGCCTGAATAACTGTGGGATCAAAACCTGAGCAAATACCAAGAAGTTAAAGATATCGCCCACGAAAGTGGTTTTCTTCTCTTTTACTAAGAAGAGGAAAGGCTGTATGTGTTCAAGTGAATCTTGGGGGTTAAACTGTGTCCTCCTAAAACCCCCAGTACTCCAGAATGTGATTTTATTTGGGAATAAGGGTATTTTCAAAAGTAATACATTTTAAATAAGGTCAATAAGGTGGTGCATTGTTTAATTGATATATTCCAATATGATTGGTGTCCTTATAAAAAGGAAGAATTTATTTTTATTTATTTATTTTTGAGACAAGTTCTCACTCTGTCACTCAGGCTGAAGTGCAGTGATGCCATCACGACTCGACTCACTGCATCCTTGACCTCCTGGGCTGAAGCAATTCTCTTGCCTCAGCCTCTGAGTAGCCAGAACTAAAGGTGTATGTCACTACACCCAGTTAATTGTTATTATTGTTTTTTATTTGGTAGAGACAGGGTCTTACCATTTTTGCCCAGGCTGGTCAAACTCCTGGACTCATGCAGTTCTCCTGCCTTGGCCTCCCAAAGTGCTTGTATTGTAGGCACGAGCCACTATGCCTGACAAAAGGGAAAATTTACACACAGAGGCAGACCCACACAAAGGGAGAATGCCATGTGAACAACAAGGTAGAGACAAGTGTCATGTGTCTATAATCCAAGGAATGCCAAAGATTGCCAGCAACTTCCTAGAAGATGGAAGAGGGGTCTGGGGCAGATCCTTATGGCCCTCAGAAGGAACCGATCCTGCCAACACTTTGACCTTGAACTTCTAGGTTCTAGAACTGTGAGACAACACATTTCTAAAGCCACCCCCTTTGCTAAAGTAAAGACTTTATTAATAATTTCTTAATTTCCTGATCTATTTCTAACCTAAAATATGGTGGGAAAACACTTTATTTAGGGGGAAATTTTCTGACTATAAGAAAACTATTTGTCATTATTAATGAACATATTTTTGTCAAATAAACTGTTCCTTTTAATTAGCCAAATAATCTATCTGGAAAAAATGCTTCTGTGTGGGGAGGTCAAATCGACGTTTACTAATGGGTCTTGTGGTTCTTCTTGGAAGGACTGTCTTCTTGCGGATGAACTGAATGTTTAGGAATGTGGACCAGATCCAGAAACCAGAAACAAATACCCTGGGAATACTGAGGCAGCACCAACTCCCACAATCCATTCAGTCAATTCACCCTAAAACACAAACAATGCAAGCACATAAAATCCTCTTTGGACTCTCCATTTCCCCGCTCTGTTCCACTGCATAAACAGATTTTTTTTTTTTTTTTTTTTTTTTTTTTTTTTTTTTTTTTTTTTGAGACGGAGTCTTATTTCTTCTTCAACCAGGCTGGAGTACAGTGGTGCAATCTTGGCTCATTGCAACCTCTGCCTCCTGGGTTTAAGCAATTCCCTGCCTCAGCCTCCTGAGTAGCTGAGATTACTGGCACCTGCCACCATGCCTGGCTAATTTTTTTATTTAGTAGAGATGGGGTTTCACCATCTTGGCCAAGCTGGTCTTGAACTCCTAATCTCATGATCCACCCACCTCGGCCTCCCAAAGTGCTAGGATTACAGGCGTGAACCACTGTGCCTGGCCATACATAGATTTTTAAAAATCAGAATTGTCTATACATACTGTGCTCACTTCCTCTTCTTCCTTTTATTCCTCAACCTCTTCCATTCTGGCTTTGTCCCTGCCATCCAACTGAAACTGCCCTTGCCAAGGGTTTAGGACTCCATGCCAGCAACATTTCCCCCTTATCTTACTCTTCTCATTGGTGTTATGTGGCACTGTTAACCATTTGCTCCTTGCTGGAACTCCTCTCTGGCTTCTGTGATACCATACTCCCTGGGTCTTCACCATATTTTCCTGGACACGCCTTCTGTCTCTGCTGGCTCTCCCTGATCTATCTGTTCTTTATTTGTGGCTGGTCCTTTGAGCTTTGCTGTAAGTTCTCTTTTCTTTTCTTTTTCTACTGTCTTCCTGGGTTGTCTCATTCAATCTCAAGGATTTAAATTTTATATATATCCTGATGAATCTTCTGAGTTCCAGAATTTTATATCCAACTACCTACCTACTTAACATCCCTATTTGTAAATTTCATTGTATCTTGTAAACAACATATTCCAAATTGAATTCTTTATTCTTAGGCAACCATGATTGTGTTTCTTCCAACACTTTATCGTCTCAGTAAAATCCACCAGAAGTCTAGAAGTCAGCCCTCATTCCTCTCTTCTTCTAACTTGCTATCCACTTTTTTCCATCTGCATTCCTGCTATTCTAGGCTAGGCCACCATAATTTAATACTGAATTAATTTAAACAGCCTCCAACCAATCACTCTTCTGCCCCTTTTTCCTTCCCCTCCCTCTTTAATTTGCCACAAAGTATCCAGAAATATCTGTATACATGAAAATAGGGTCATTTAATTCTCCTGCTTAAAGCTCTTCTATGAATTCTTATTGCATTTAGATTAAAATCCAAACCTATTCCAGGGACCTTCAAGGCCATCTGTAACCATGTCCCTGCCTCCCTGCCTACCTGCAGAACAGCACCCTCGGGTCCCCATTCCTTACTCACTGCTTTCCATCATACAATTAGCTTGAGTTTCTTGAATAGACCAAGGCTTTTTCTATGTCAGGACATTTTTAATCTTCTTTCTGCTAAAAATGTTAACCTAATAATATGGCATGAGGAAAGACAGGTAGTTAAACCATATTGTGGGCTGGAACAGTTGGGAAGCTCTTTTTGTGTCAGGGAAGTTGGGGTGCTCCCCTGCTCCAGTCACTTGGGGTTCAGTGAGATGGAGTCTGCCTGGTGGAGGATTTCTAATATATACATGTGTATGGACTGAAACTACAGCTGGTGAGTGGACCTGCAGCATTAATCAGCCCTCATGAGGGTGATTTCATGTAGATAATTGTTCCTTGGAAAGAGAATATAGTCAAAATTCTTTCCACTTAGACCACTGATTCCTTTGAGTTTTATACCCACTCTGAGGGGAATTGATTTAGTAACATATAGGTGAAAAAGACATGCTGCTTTGCATGCAAAATATTAAGTGAAAATGAATTGTATTAATTGATGTTCCTAAGATTACCCTTTGCTTTTTTAAAAAATAAGAATGCAACTTTTAGATATACATTTTCCAGTATCATTGCTTTTATTTCAGACCTTTTATTTTGTGATCATATTCTCATGTCCCAAACTTTAGTCATTTGCATTCAAGCTTTAGGATTTTTGAAATATTTCTATATCATTTGTGTTATTGTGTATGTGTGAGAGTGTGCTTGTATTTCTATCTTAATATTAACATCTGGAAAAGCACAGGTTGTTTTAAGTTACATTTTTCTATTTATAACAAAACACATAAATAATACCATAAAATGTTTATCTAGGTACAATGTAAAATTAATTGTGATTCATCGGTATGTAAGTACCACTTTTTGGAAGAGCTGTTATATACCATCCTTAAACTCAGCCCTACTTAGCTAACATAATTTGACAACATATTTACCTCATTTAATTTTGTCTTATTTAAGCTAAGATTAAAAGGAATTAGTATTTTTCTAAGCATGCACCAGTTAAAGACATCAAAGATGCTATGGAAAGCATAAAGCCAGGCTGTAATTAAAATTTTGCCTTATGTAATAGAAAAGATGTAAAATATCCCTGTGAATAATAAAGGAATGTAGTTTACCAAGTTATATCTATCTCTCTATATTTATGTTTGGAATTTTTCCCTTATTGATGACCCTGCATGGAAAAGACTGGTCAATCCTACTTAGCATTAATCCTTTGCACGGGGAAACTACTCTTGGAGATTGAGACTATTTTTAATCTTTACAAATGATGAACTATTGAATAGATCACACACATGCAGATGAACCCAATTGCATGTATAACAGCATATATTCATTTTATTTCATATATTAATCTACATATAAAATAGAAAAGTTGCTTTTCAAGAGAATGATGGATGGCTGATAATCTATTTATTATTCTTTGGTCTTCCTTTTGATGAACTACACCTACTCACTACTCAGACAACATAGTTCGGTTGGGACCTCTGGTAATAGAACAGATCAAAGTTAATTGGACTACATGGGAATTGAATTGAAGATCGACTTTGACCTCATTAGCACAATGATATAGTCAGCTAAGGTTGTAAGATCCAACACTCATGGAAACACTCAAAGGAAAAACTCATTTCAAAGGAAAGTTGGAATGTATGGTTAATATACCATGCAGCTTTGTAGATGAAAGATTAAAAAAGAATTGTAAAACTGTCAGAGAGCAGATCAGAAAGCAGAATTTTTATCTTTGCATATATTTGACTCAGTTTCCCAACTAGTAGTAAGTGTTTGGAAAACACTTAGGAAGCAGGGCTAATTCATCATGGTATTAGAAGATATAGCCAGACAGAATGACATTGCAAACTGTCATAATCACTCTACAAGCATCATTGAAACTGTGCTAATTGTATCTGTACCAGTCACATAATGAGAATGGCCAATGCTATGCAGTGGATTAAGGGCCAGTTGTAAATGGAGAAGGTAAGAATACCCTGCAGAGGCATATTTAAGTTATGTACATTACCATAATATTATCACAGAATGGAAATAAATAGCAAGCCAGTCTTTTCTGGGTGCAGTAACTAGATACTCTGGCTATTATTGTTTGCAATGGATATTAAACTTGAGCAAAAACACTGTGTTAAATGATAAGGTTAGGAATAGAATTTCCAAGGCAACATGCTATAGGGAGTAATGGAGGCAGTCTTTATTTAGGAACAAGATACAAGTGTATAGAAATCTGCGGAGGATATCTTTCTGGCCACATTCGCAGGCACAGGAAATAGCATGAGTGCAGAATCATCAAAGGGCAATTCTCTGCATAGTTCTGACCATGTCTGAAAACTTGTCTTTCCTCTTTAGAGACAAGAAACTTTAGGTTTCCTTCCCTTTCTTCTCTGTTACTCCCCCTTTTCTTCCTCAAAGACATTTTATTTGTCCCCATTTTTTTCAAAATAATTTTATTGTTGAATTCTTTCTCTAGTTTATCTTGACCTTGACTTCCCTTGTTTGGTAGCTAGGAGTTTGTGTTGATGATATGCTACTGGTACCAGGGATTCACATTCACAGTCTAGGATGGACCTTTGAGTAAGGCGTCTTTCTTAATCAGTTTGGGCTACTATGACAGAATACCATAGATTGGGGGACTTAAAGAACAAACATTTATTCCTCACAGTTCTGGAGGCTGGGAAGTCTAAGATCAAGGTGCCTGCCGATTTGGTGTCTGGTGGAGGCCCACCTCCTGGTTCATGGATAGCTGTCCTTTCACTATGTCCTCACGTGATAGAAAGGAATAGGGAGTTCTCTGGAGTCTATTTTTAAAGGGCACTAATCCCACTCATGAGTGCTTTGCCCCAATGACCTAATTGCCTCCCAAAGGCCCTACCTCCAGCTATCATCACATTGTGGGGATTAGATTCTAACATGAATTTTGGGGGAACACAAACATTCAGTAGACAGCAGTGCCTGTTCACCATGATTTGAGGAATAGGAATCCCCTCTAGATGGCAGATTCCCCTGACTGTTTAGCTGAAATTAAATTATTAGAAGTTCATTTTCTATTCATTTAATATTAAACAGCAATTGCATGCTATGTCCTGTGATAGGTAATAACAATAAAATACAAAGTATAGTCTTTGTGTCACAGCACTTGCAGTTAATGCAATAGTTGCAGCAATTATCTTTTGACTCTAGGTTCACATTCAAAAGCAAATATCTCTTGAAGTAAATATCAAGACTTTAGCTGTTAACACCTTAGAGGGGATTTGACTTCATTCTAAGAGGAAGGCTCTGTAGAAGGAGCTTTTGACTTAGGCACTTGGAAGCTAGGATGCTGGATAAGAGAAATTCCACTTTCCTTAAAGCACTGATTTGTGGCAGTGCAAAGTTGGTGAGTGTGACTTGAGGACCTGATCTACATACGGAGAAATAAGAAGCTAGAACCTTCTATTTGCCATTTTTTGCCCATTCTTGTTTAGTTGAGTATGTGAAAAGATTTCTGAGTCACTGAAAATTCACCTCAGTTGTCTTGTTTTAGTCATTAACATTGTGTTCATTTTTCAGATAATCTCTTATAGCTTTTAATTTTCTAATGGATGCTCTTCAAAATTGACTGTTTTGACTGTTTACATATTAATGCATATTTTCAAAAACTATAATTTTTTCTTAAGTGTGTGAGGTCACTATACTAACAGATATGAGTTAGAGTTTGCAAAATTTTTAGCTTATTTACCATTTTTAATGACAAAAATATATGCTACCTTTGAATATTTACTTCTTTTTATGCCAATATCTAAATAATTCAAGAGTTAAAGAAATAAATAGAAGAATGGAAGAAATAATAGCTAGTATATTGAATTCAGTGACTTTTAATCATTGAATATTTGATATAAAACAATGTTATTTGCTTAGTTGATAAAAGCATACTTGTTTGCAATTATATGCTTATTATTTTGATTATATTATCTTAATGAATTATTATCCTATTGTATTATTTTGGAGCTCAGCAAAATTTATACTATGTCCAAGTAAGCAAATTGGTTATTTCCCCTGAACTATGGGATAGGTAATCTGAATAAATTCACTTAGATATTTTTAATGGCCAAGCTCAGTAGCAAAACTTTACAATATTCAAATTCAAGTTCTTCATCTCCATTCATCACATTTCACAAAACCTCTCCTTCAATGTTCTCTGACGTTATTGGGACACACTTACTCATTCAAATCTGCTTCTTTTTTCTTTCAGTTGACCAGGTTTTGTCAATTATACCATAAACATGTTTTTTTCATGCTCATTAGCTCATTTCCATCATCTCTGACACTGTTATAATTTAGCTCTTTATTTTTTTTCAACTAGAAATTTGCAAACCCTCTAAGTACTTCCTTTGCCATCAGTGCACCTCTCTGAGCCTGCCCTTCTTAGAGTTCAGCTCTGATAATAATGCTTCCTACATTCCCTGAAAACTTTTAGGGGTCTCTCCATTGCTTATGGAATGAAGTCTCAGACACTGGGTTACCTTTATGGCCTTCAACAATTCAGCTACAATGTACTTTTCCAATGTTATCTGCCATTATAAGCTCCAATTCTAATATTTCTACACACGATTCCCACTTTTGTCATGTATTTTACCATCTGGGAATTAATTCCCATGATTTCTTCTACCCGATTGCCCCTTTCCATTCTCTGATCTTTAACATTCTGACCCATTCCTTGTAAAAGCCACTTCCCAAGAAAGTTTTCCTACCTTCCAGCCAGAAGGCAATTTCCCTTTTCTCTATTATTTCATAAATTATGAAATAATTTTATTTCAGAGTAGCTGAAGCTACTCTGTTAGTTAAATGTATCTAGATAGGTTATTAATCAGGTGAGGGCATATTATGCTGTGGTAACAAAAAACTCCACCAAATCTTAATGGCTTAGCTGTGCTCCATGTTGCAGTTCAACTTTCAAGGCTGCTTTTGACACCTCTATCTCAAGAAATGCTTTCACAGTTGTCACAGCAGGAGGAGCTACATGGGAATCACACACCAGCTCTTAAGTGCTTTTTTCTGCCTGGAATTGATACATATCACTTTACTCATATTTCATTGGCCAAAGCAAGCTATCTTTAAGCTGATAGAAAAATGTAAAACCTTTGAATGTGCAGAAAAGAGAGAAGGAAGCAGAAATATTGGTGAGGACTGTTAATTTTTTCATTCCTAATCTGTATACTTTTTCTTTTCTTTAGTCGTATTATTTCATTGGCTATGACTTCCAATAAAATATTGACTAAGAGTGATAAAAGATAAGCGAGAACCTCCTTTTTTGTCTTGTTCCTGATCTTAGAGGGAAAGCAATTAATTTCTTTTTAACCATTGAATATGATGTTAACTGTGGGCTTTTGCAGATCCTCTTAAAAAAAAAAAAGCCAGTTGAGGAAGCGCCCATCTAATCCTAGTTTGCTGAGAATTTTTATCATAAATGGATGTTGAATTTTGTCAAAAAATTTTAAATTTTTATTACATTTAGGGATATGATCATATGATTTTAATATATTCTGTTGGTGGGATGGATTACAGTAGCAGATTTTTGAATGTTGAACCAGCCTTGCATACCTAGAATAAATTCCACATGGTCATGATATATAATTCTTTTTGTACATTGTTTGGTTCAATTTTTAAATATTTTATTGAGAATTTTTGCATCTGTGTTCATGAGAGATATTGATCTATAGTTTGCCTGTCTTGTAATGTCTTTGTCTAGTTTCAGTATTTGGATAATGCTGACCTTATACAATTAGTAGGAAGTGTTCCCTTTGCTTTTATTTTCAGGAAGAGATTATAGGGAATCTATTACCATTTCTTTTTTAAATATTTTGTAGAAATTACCAGTGAAACCATCTGAATCTGGTGCTTTCTGTTTTGGAAGGCTAATTATTGATTCAATTTAAAAGATAAATATAGGCCTATTTAGATGATTTATTTCTTTATGTGTGAGTTTTCATAGATTGTGTCTTTCAAGGAGTTGGTCTATTTCACCTAGGTTATCAAATTTTTGGGTCTAGAGTTATTCATAATATTCCTTTATTATCCTTTTAATGTGTATGGGATCTATAATGAATGTTCTCACTTTCATTTCTGATATTAGTAATTTGTGTCTTCTCTCTTTTTTCTTGATTAATTGGGCTAGAGGTTTATAAATTTTATTGCTTTTTTCAAAGAACTAGCTTTTATTTTCATTTGCTTTCTCTCTTATTTTTCTTTCTAAAATTTCTTTGATTTCTGCTCTCATTTTATTTCTTCTGCTTACCTTGGATTTAAGTTGTTCTGATGTTTCCAGCTTCCTAAGATAGCTTAGATTATTGATTTTAGATGTTTTTTCTCTTCTATTCAGACTATTAATTTCTATAATAATATATGTGACTACTATCATAGACTGTACATTTCTGAAGTTAGCATTTGTGCTTTAGGCTTCATTATATTTTTCTAGGTCAAAGAGAAGCATCCATAAATTAGTGTTTTCCAAACCTCAGTCATTCCCATTCCATCTTCACATTTTTGCCATAGTCTTGTGCCATTTATGATAATACTTAACTAATACTCAAAAAGGCATCACTTTAAAAAATTAAACCAACATTTTTAGAATGGGATTTTAAATTCAGGTGTAAATGGAAATCAGGATCTCTTCCCACAGGAATCTTGAAAAATATATATTAAACTATATAAACTATTTAGTGAAAATATAAAATGAAAATATTACTTGGCTACTATCTGAAGTCATTTTAAATACCAGGGTTTTCTTTGTGGTACACTTTTGGACATCAATGAAACAAATGTAAATGAAACAAGATGCAAATGTATGCCAAAATTCTACACTAGAGGTTTTAAACATTTTGCTTTATTTTCTTGGGGTTGAACATAGCAACTTAGGGTAAGCACTAACAGAATGGTTACCTTAATGTGAAGGGAAAAAATATTAGATTTGTAGTAAGAAGACATGAATTTAAATGCCCTAGCTTTCTACCTCCTTGCTGCTTAAGACAGGAAGTCTCACAGAATCGTTGTTGGTCACTTGATTGTATTGTCAGATGTAAAGAAGATAAATTACAATTACGTTTTAAAATTGTCTAGTTTTAGGGGAATAGGATTATGATTCTGCACAGTTATGCCTGTATATATAATGCAGTATTGAAGGTGTATCACAGGTAGTTTTTTTTTTAGCAATATTTGTGCAACTTTTTTTCTGAAATGAGTACTTGACCAAGGGCATAGGTAAAGTTATTAAATATAAAAAAAGAAGATTCATATTAGAGATTTTTTAAATCGAAATTAGTAGAGAAAAAGTTTAGGGTAAAGGCTGTTACCTGGGAATGTATTTATTTTTATGATTTCCTTAAATATGAACAAGCAATTCTTTTTTTGTGGGTGTTCACAGTTAAGAGAATGATTGAAAGTTCTATCTGCTATTTTAATAAGTTAAACCAATATAGTCTCACTCATCTCTTTTTCTATTTTTGAAGTGTTCATTTTTTGCTCCATTTTTATTGCTAGAATTTTCTAAAGAGTTACTTCAGAATTGTATACCAACAACATGATGAACGATTGCTTGGTGCTACAGAAGCAAAAAGCCCTAACTCTTTAAGTGCTTTATCCCTTAACTGAAGGATTGGCTTCTGAGCCACTATACTAAGTAGTTGGAGTAAGAGGTAAGGTAAATTAGCAAATACTTCATGAGCCAAATGGGAGTACCTCATAAGATAAAAATTTATTTTAGTTAAAGTTCCTTGAAATATTTTTCTAAGGATCAAGTTTTAAAAAAGGTACATTCAGGAAATTATTTAGTACGGAAACATTGGAAGATTTTGTTGTCATTGATAGAATGAAGTCATTCTTTGGGCTGGATGTCAGTCATTGTAGTTTTTGAGGACACAGAAATGTCTGCATTCTGAAGTGTGAATTAAGGAGTAAATAAATCAATTTATTTTATACATGACTTAGTGTAATAGTGTATAATCTAGACATGGATAATAGATGCGACTCAGTCAACATGGATAATCAAAGTTCTGAAAACTACACTTTCAATGAACATATATCCTTTGAGCAAGACTAATAATGAGGAATGGAAGCCAGCTCCTGTGATATTTATGCAACTGCTAAATTCTCACTGAAGTCAATGGGAGTTTGCTTACGTAAGGGCTGCAAGCTTTAGCCTCCAGAGATTAAAGGGGAAAAAAATCCTTAAACTCTTTCAACATTAATATTGCCTGTAAGGAATCCAGCCATGACCTAAGCCTTGGAGCTTTCTGAACCTAGCAAGTAGAAGGATAAACAGTAAACACCAGTTATTTTAAGCACGATCTAATCAGAGTTCAATGAGAAGCAATATTATATTTGATCTCTAAGGTATTAATACTTGTATATCACTATTAGACATTTTTATGTAGCCCATTATCCAAACAATGGCTTAAGTCTGTGGTATTTAATAAATCAAGTTTCCATAGTGGTGAGACTGAGTGGGAGTGGGGATGAAGCCTTTTTTCTTCACTTTTTTTTTTTCCTCAGGTGCAATTCTGTGTTAATATAAGAGAAGTGTGGCCTTCCTTCTCATAGCACTAAAAGTGAGATAATCCCTGTGTAAGAAATCAGTAAGTACGGTCTGCTTAATCTAGTCCCAGTGTGAAACTGTTGACATTTGTTCTTTTTTCTATCATTATGTGACTGGGCCTGTTTTGTGCTGGATTAGGCACAAATCTCCTATGCAGCACATTTGGCATGTTACTAGTAGTTTAACTTCATTAATAATGTATGAAGAAAATGTAATCCACGACAAGGAAGGAAAGAAAAGTTTTTTTTTTTTTTTTTTTTTTGCTTCTCCCAAATCCTTTGGAATGAGTAATTACTCAACATTTTATGTTTGATGTTATATTTTACAATTGAACTTTCATAGCAATATTTAAAAAAGAAACTTTGGCAAATGCTTACAAAAAACACACCTTTTAAAATTTTAAATGCGATTTACTGATGGCCAGAACTTGTTAAACATAGTAGGAAATTAAATATTTATTCAGCTTATTTCATTTTCAGGGTCATAAATGCTCTTTCCGAGTCATTCCCAATAACAAGAATTTCTACCAGGAAAGCTATTAACAGACATCAAAATAGAGGAGTGCTAAATTAAGATGAGTTGTAAAAGCAAATAAGAACATAGGCAGACTCACACAGGAGTGCAAATGATCATTTCTGATTGAAATGTTTATAGCTAAATGAGTTTGGCTGAATTAAACACAAATGTGCCAAAAGATAAGCCCTAGCTGCTGCTGCTTTTTTATGTTTTTTAAGCTGCTTTACAGATGAAAATGGAACTATATTTGGAACAATGTTTTCTGTTTTTCAAACTATTGATATTTGTGGAAAGTCACAAAATGGCCTAAGGAAGCTAAGCTTACCCCAAGCAGTGGTCACTTACAAGTACTTTTGTACTCTGTACTCCTGTCACATTTGGGCGATCAGAGCAACAGCTGGGGAGACTTTTTCAACAAAGATGAGTGTCAGATAATCCTGATGAGATTCCACATCCAACATCTTTTGTAATTATGTCACATTCAGCTGTAATGGAATAATTCAAGCTGAAAGAACAAGCTTTGATCCTTTCTTAAACCTTTCCCTGTGGACTGGCTATCTAAAAGATTTAAAGATATTTCTGTTACAAGATCTAGTGTTTCCTCAGAGAAGTCATGCTTCTGAAGCATCGTGATCTACAAGAACAATATCAAGTTTGCCAAACACATTTCTGAAAGCATCATGTTTTGGGGGGAGGGGGTGCATTAAATGAAGATATCAGTAATAACGCTATGCTTCAATTTTCTTCTAGACGATCAGGATTCATTTTCTTATTCTGTCATCCAAATAGGCAGATAGGAAAGTGATTGAAATACATTATGGAGATGTGTCATTGCACATTTAAAGCATCTGTGTGCAAATTCATTTTCTTTTTTAATGCCTGTGCTTGTTGTGTTTTAATAGAAACTGACATGGTGAAATACTAGATATGTTGTAGCAATTAAAAATTAAAGTCATCAAAATACTAGCAAGTTCCAAGTTTCTCATTTATAGGGAAACTTTTGTGCAAAATATTTCTATTTTACTTTTATTAGGTTTTGGATTAAACTAATGAAATGGACAGACTCTCAAATTTGAACTTAACACAAGCTTTTTGCATAATCAAGATTAGTTATGTTAAAAATCACTTTTTCTTATTTATAGTAATTCTATTTCTCTAAGTAATCATTGTAATTCTTTGTGTGTTTTGTCCTTACACTATTGTTTTTCCTTCATTTTTTTTCTTTCTAATCCCAATTATTATTTTTTTCTTGAGACTAAATTTGTCACAGCAGGAAAGAATGTGATGAGGAAGAAAACATAAAGCTGATTTTAATTTTGGCTTGAAGAAAATTGTTACTAAAATTACAACCAGTGTTGGAAAATGAACATTCTTCAAATTTAATTTTTAAAACGGAATCTTTATGACTTTTAAAGCATGAAGGTTTAGCTGCTGCTTGGTTTATTGAGTAAAGAAAAGATAATCAGTGTGTGAACACTCCCAAAGGAAAATAGCTTGATTTGGTAAAAATGAAAAGATGCAAGTCTTTAGGAATAAGTGGTACAAATATTAAAACTATTTTTGCCCAAACTAGTAAAGTAACCTTTAATACATGTGATAAAGGTCATCTGGAAGATCATCTTTCCCACAGAACATTTCCTCTATGCCTCCATTAGGGATAGCAAGTGATCCCAGTGCTAAATAGAACATGCTGTCACCTGTTTATGTCTTTAGTTTACACTTCAATAGTGTTTTCCATTACAATTATGTATTTATAAATGAAACATAGGTTTTGTTTTATTTCCTTTATGTCTTTAACTGCATGTGTGATTTAATCTTAATATTCTCAGCTCTAAAGTAGGTATCATTATTTCTATTTTTCTGATGAGAAAACTGAGGTTCAGAGTGGTTAAAGGACATCCACAGGTATGAGACAATGCTGGGACTGAAAATTGGAGCTTTTGTTTGAAAGTTTAGTACTCTTTCTGCTGTACTATGGTTTCTTTTTCTGATTTGGTTAATGGTGGGAGAGGAAATAGTAAGTCATAGAGTCACTCAAAACTAATTTTTCCCTATATATTATTAATTTTACTTGTAATTTGATAATTTTTAAAAATCGAAACTTCCTTTTAAGAATGCATTTTCCCTCTGTTAGAGGGCATTGGCTGAAGAGAATAAAAATTGTACTCTGACTGTGACTCAACAAAAATATTGAAGGGAACAGACTAGACATTTCCATGCTTGCCTTTAGGCCCAAAGTTTAGGTTGTAACTCTGTGGATATATGTTCAAAGGGTTTGAATATTCAATTGAATACAACTCAAATTTCCTACTTTGCTAGGTTTGGTTATTTCTGATAAAACAACAGCTTGGTTTTTAAACAAGCGAGAAATTCAGGATATTGAAAAAGCTCACGACTACATTGTCCTCCAGAAGAGATGTTCCTCATTGGTGAATATAACAAAGACCAGTATGCATTTCCTCAACAAATAAAAGTCTGGTGGGCTGACCAATATTAGATTTTTACCTGGTATCCACTTCATTGTATATAACTTTACCATCTTTTTTCTTTTATTTAAAATAGACATTTTGTCATGCCTATCATTTACATGTTAGAATTGAAGACATAGGTCACATCCTTAACAAATTCATCAAGTGAGCTCTTCCTGGAAATTCTAGGTCTCCAACATTACTTAATTCTTTGGAGAAAAAAATTCAATATATAACACATATTATGTGTTTTAGATTTTTATAAGAAAATAAGAAATGTGTTAAACTTATTTCCTTACTTGCAGTATTTACCTAGTATTTTCTAGATTTTTTTCCAATTCAGTATTTTAAAAGGTGTTTTGGGAAAAAAGTCCTCTGTATTTTACACCTTTAAAACAAATTATTGGCTAAAAAATTAGAATCTTCTGTTTATTGCAGTTGATCAGATTTTAATGCTTTGTGTGAGGCAAAAACACCTACTTTCTTCGTTTTAGTCACTGTATAAATCCAGGGAAGCGCTCTAGAGATACAGTTGTGGTTTCGAGGACAATTTCAACATAGCTAATGGTACTGCATGTGTTTTACTTTTTAAATGTGGCTCCAGAAAAATCACTGTCTTATATTGCAGCAACTTTTCATTTAAGGAGGCATCTATCTAAAGATGCGTTTCATTTACAAGAAACAGAATCATTTATATGGTTTATTGTGGAGACTGTCTAGAAAAATAAATCTCTGTGTACACATGTATACACATATGTGTGTATTTATATATAACACAGTGTTATATATATACACACACAGTATTTTTAAGTTATTTTAAAGAGTGTGTTAAAAACGTGTTTTATTATTTTCAAGTACAACAAAAATAGAATAAAGAGTATTATAATTCTCTGTGGGCTTATCATTTAACCTCAATAATTATCATGATATCTTGTTTCATATGTATTTCCCACATTACTGAATTATTTTGAAGCAACTCAGATATAATATTATTTCATCTGTAAATATTCCATATATATCTCTAAAAGTAAGAATTCTTCCTTAAATATGTAAAACAATCTACTGACACACCTGGGCTTATTAATATAGTTCTTCAGATGTCATCAAATTTAAAAGACAGGCTTTTCACATTTATGGAGTAGTCATTATGTTTTTGACTACTTATATAATTTTTCATTTCAATCCACAAGAGCTAATAAAGTTAATTTCGTTTCTCAAACTCACAAAGTATAAAACAGTGGTTAGGAGTAGAGGTTTGAAAAACTAGAAGTCAAGTGGCAGTCTTGCCATTTATTAGCTACATGACTTGGGGCATATTAATAAGCCTCAATTTCTTCATCACTAAAAATGGGAACAATACTACTTAGATCATATCATTATGAATGCCATGTGATTTATATATGGAAAATGCTTAGCTTGGTGCCTGGTATGTAGGATGTTCTTTGTAAACGTGAACTGTTTTTTGAAAACTTGGAATTTGAACCCAGGTCTGACTGATCCCAAAGCCTGTGACCTTTCCACAGTGCCATGCTCAACTAGCGTGGTGACAACACTGGCAGCACCCCAGCCTGGACAGTCTTTAAAGAGCATTTAATGTGTACTTATTAAGAGTCCACTCCTTGATAACCCCAAACTTTCCATCATCATTGGCAAGCTAGTGACTGGAATTCTTTAGTTGTGGCAAACACTAGTCACAGAAAACAGCTGAGCCTAAACAGGTGGCTCTGAAGGTGAGCAGAGCCAGCATGGGCATGCAGAAAGACTGAGCTGAACACCCTGTGAGCAGGGGGGTCTGATGGGAGAAAATGAGACATGAGAAACGTCCCCCCCACTCCTCGTAAAGAACAACTTGCCAGCAGCCAGAATTCTGCATTCATCTCAATCTTTTAAAGGAGAATTGTTATTCTGAGCCAGGTCTTAGATGCCACAAGAATGAAGCCGGTCTTTGTGTTTGATTTGTGCTCATGATTACAGCTCTTGTGTCTTCCAACTTCATCTTTTTTTTATGTCAAGAAATATTTCAGTCTAGATTTTGCTCAAAGCAGAACACACACATCAAATTTTGAGAGTGATTGGATGCCAAAATGTTGTGGATTAAAAAATAGAGCAAGAATGCAGCATTTTCACAAAGCTAGAAAATTTAGCAGATTGGGCCAAAGACTGTATAAGCACCTAATATGAATGAGGAACTGAGGGACATATAAAACACTGCTTGTCCTGGGCCCCCAGTTCTCACTGTGGCAAGGAGTAGTAGCTGAAGCAGGGAACTTCTGTCACATCTATGTTATTATTAATGGTTAATTCTTCTATGCTTTAAATTTTTCCATGATTATACAAGCCTGTCCTCTGTGTGCTTCAGAAGTAAGTGATGAAAGTTAATTATTTCTTTTATTAATTCAACAAACATTTACTGACGTCCTACTGGATGCCATGTACTTTTTAAGTTACTGGTGCCACGGCAATGAACAAAACAGACAAAAAAATAAAAATCTCTCCACTCATGGAAAACATGGGGACACAGAAAATAGATGAAAAAAAAAAGCATTTTAACAAAATATGCTAAGCAGAAAAATAAAGCAGGACAGGAGAGTTGGAAGGGTCAAGGAGAGTTTTGAAATGTTAGATAAGGCCAACGGAAAAGGTGTTCCTGAAAGGTGACTTAGGAATAACGACCTAAAGGAAGTCAGGGGACAACCATGCAGGTGTCTGAGTATGAATGTTTCTAGACAAAAATGACAGCAGCTGTAAAGACCCAAAAGCAGACTATGATAGGCACATTGGAAGAATGGCAAGGAGGCTCTTGTGACTGAGTGAGGGTAGAAGAAAACAAGACAAGGGAAAAAAATGTGTGTATGCATTATGGCCTTGGTGGCCACGGTGACGTTGCTGGCATTAGGCTGAGTTGGGAAGCTATTGTAGGGTTCTGAGCAGAGCAGAGGTGTCATATTACTGAGGCTGTATTACAACTCCTTTTGCTGTGCACAGAACAGGGGGATGATTTAGACAAGGGGCCTGATATGTAGTAAGGCAAAATAAGTGTAAATTGCTATTGCTAATTTTACAATTACTGTGGTCTTTACCTATTGCTCGACTGTGCTGGTTGAATTGACAAGAAGATTCATGAAACATGACATGGTCACTCATTTTACTAAAATGACTACGTAAAAGTGATTAACTCTGCTACACATGTCTTCTTTTATTTTGAAGTGACAATCTATAGAGAATTGGCTCAAGAGGAAAAATTCCTTGTGGTTGTGGTCTATCTCTTAAGAAACTTTAGGATTAAATTTTTATTTTGGATGCTTAAGTGTGTCAACTTTAAATTGGCTATAAGCAGTATTTTTTAAAAAACCAACATAAATTGTGGCTAGGGAGATCAGAGTACAGAATACCTTTAGAATATTAAATAAATCTATTTATTGCCCAAAACATATTTCTTGGCAAATAAAACAACATGTAAATGTACTTATGCCAGTTATTCACAATGAATAATACAGCTTCAAGTTAAAATATTAGAATGTAGTTTTCTCTATTGTTTCGCTCTATAGAAATACTTTTGCAGTATGTCCTAGTGGAAAAAGTTAAAAGCATTTCTTATAGTGAGCCTTATTTTTAAAAATTCTGGATTGGATAATGATGATATGCCTTGAATATGTAGTATATTCTAAACAAAATATTATTGTCATTAAAATTTAAAGTGCAACAACAAAAAATAAAGGTAATATTTTCTGGAGACAATTTAATGAACCAACTTTTCTGTACATTTTAATCTAAATTTATCAAAGTTTTAAATTTCCTTCTGTTTCTTTCTCTTTTTTTTTTTTTGAGACAAAGTCTTATGCTGTCACCTTCCTTTTTAACATGAACAGATTTACAAATGTGCTGGAATTCACATTTCAATAGAAATATATACTTGTGTATCTTTATACTTATCAATCAGACCATTTATTTTCTCGTAACAAATGCTATTTTAAGCAAGGTGGCTATCAGTCACTGAAAATAACAGTTTTTTAGGAGACTATTTCCTGTAGATCTTGACTCCATTATCCATTTTGTTTGGCATTTGATGCTGTCTGTGAAATTCAAGAATTTCACTGAGACGCCTTGTCAACGTTTCCTCACTGAGGTTTCCCACACCCACTTAACTGTCAGTTGCTTTTCGGTAGAGCCCAAATTTAATGAACTTCATTCAATTTCTTAGATTTCACTTAAAAATAAATGTTGAGAGAATATAGATGTAGAAAGAACCAGAACTGGAAAACTATAAATTTAACACTTAAACATACACTATTTGAGAGTATCTTCTAGTCTTCATTCTTACAATACAGTTTCTTAATCCTAAAATGGGTATTTTCTCCTTGAAAAGCCAAAAAATACTTTGCACATATAAAACCATTTATAGTCACAGATGAAAGAATTACCTTTTTTATTTTATTTTATTTTATTTTATTTTATTTTACTTTAGGTTCTGGAGTACATGTGCAGGTCATGCAGGGTTGTTGCATAGTTGCATACTATATCCGGCATTTCTCTCCATGCTATCCCTCCCCACCCTTCCCATCCCCTACTGTCCCTCCCCTAGCACCCCCCAACTGTCCCCAGTGTGTGCTGCTTCTCTCCCTGAGTCCACAAGTTCTCATTGTTCAACACCCACCTATGACTGAGAACATGCGGTGTTTGGTTTTCTGTTCTTGTGTCAGTTTGCTCAGAATGATGGTTTCCAGGTTCATCCAAGTCCCAACAAAGGACATGAACTCATCGTTTTTTTTATGGCTATGCAGTATTCCATGGTGTATATGTGCCACATTTTCTTTGTCTTGTCTAGCATTGATGGGCATTTGGGTTGGTTCCAGGACTTTGCTATTGTAAACAGGGCTGCAATGAACATACATGTACATGTGTCTTTACAGTAGAACAATTTATAGTTCTTTGGGTATATACCAAGTATGGGATTGCTAGGTCAAATAGAATTTCTATTTCTAGGTCCTTGAGGAATTGCCATACTGTCTTCCACAATGGTTGAACTAATTTATACTCCCACCAACTGTGTAAGAGTGTTCCTATTTCTCCACATTCTCTCCAGCATTTGTTGTCTCCAGATTTTTAAATGACTGCCATTCTAACTGGCGTGAGATGGTATCTAAGTGTGGTTTTGATTTGCATTTCTCTAATGACCAGTGATGAGCATTTTTTCATACGTTTGTTGGCCTCATGTATTTCTTCTGTTCATATTCTTTGCCTGCTTTTGAATGAGGTTGTTTGATTTTTTCCTGTATATCTGTTTTAGTTCTTTGTAGATTCTGGATATTAGCCCTTTGTCAGATGGGTAGACTGCAAACATTTTTTTCCCATTCTGTTGGTTGGTTGTTTGCTCTGATGATGGTTTCTTTTGCTGTACAGAAGCTCTGAAGTTTAATTAGATCCCATTTGTCTATTTTGGCTTTTGTTGCCATTGCTTTTGGTGTTTTAGTCATGAAGTCCTTGCCTATGCCTATGTCCTGAATGGTTTTCTTCTAGTGTCTTTATGGTGTTAGGTTTTATGTTTAAATCTTTAATCCATCTGGAGTTAATTTTAGTGTAAGGTGATAGGAAGGGGTCCAGTTTCTGCTTTCTGCACATTGCTAGCCAGTTTTCCCAACACCATTTGTTAAACATGGAGTCCTTTCCCCATTCCTTGTTTTTGTCAGGTTTATCAAAGATCAGAGGGTTATAGAAGTGTGGTGTTGCTTCTGAGGCCTCTGTTTTGTTCCATTGGTCTATGTCTCTGTTTTGGTACCAGTACCATGCTGTTTTGATTACTGTAGCCTTGTAGTATAGTTTGAGGTCCAGCAGTGTGATGCCTCCCGCTTTGTTCTTTTTGCTTAGAATTGACTTGGCTATGCAGGCTCTCTTGTGATTCCATATGAAGTTTAGTTTTTTTTTTTTTTTTTTTTCTAGTTCTGTGAAGAAGGTCATTGGTAGCTTGATGGGGATAGTGTTGAATCTATAAATTACTCTGGGCAGTATTGCGATTTTCATGATATTAATTCTTCCTCACCATGAGCATGGAATATTTCTCCATCTGTTTGTGTCCTCTCTTATTTTGTTGAGCAGTGCTTTGTAGTGCTCCTTGAAGAGGTCCTTTACATCCTTTGTTAGTTGTATTCCTAGGTATTTCGTTCTCTTTGTAGCAATTGTGAATGGGAGTACGCTCTTGATTTGGCTCTCTGTCTGTTATTGGTATATAGGAATGCTTGCAATTTCTGCACATTGATTTTTGTGTCCTGAGACTTTGCTGAAGTTGCTTCTCAGTTTTAGAAGATTTTGGGCTGAGGTGATGGGGTCTTCTAAATATAGAATCATGTTGTCTGCAAATAGAGACAGTTTGACTTCCTCCTTTCCTATTTGAATATGCTTTATCTCTTTTTCTTGCCTGATTGCTCTGGCTAGAACTTCCAATACTGTATTGAATAGGAGTGGTGAGAGATGGCATCCTTGTCTAGTGCCTGTTTTCAAAGGGAATTCTTCCAGCTTTTCCCCATTCAGTATGATATTGGCTATAGGTTTGTCATAAATAGCTTTTATCATTTTATGATACATTCCATTGATACCTAGTTTATTGAGAGTTTTTAGCATGAAGGGCTGTTGAATTTTGTTGAAGGCCTTCTCTGCATCTATTGAGATAAGCATGTGGTTTTTGTCTTTGGTTCCATTTATGTGATGGATTACGTTTATGGACTTGTGTAAGTTGAACCAGCCTTTCATCCCTGGGCTGAAGCCTACTTGATCATGATGAATAAGCTTTTTGATGTGCAATTGCATTTGGTTTGCCAGTATTTTATTGAAGATTTTTGCATCGATGCTCGTCATAAATATTGGCCTGAGTATTCTTTTTTAGTTGAGTCTCAGCCTGGTTTTGGTATCAGATGATGTTGCTCTCATAAAATGAGTTAGGGAGGATTCCCTCTTTTTGTATTGTTTGATATAGTTTCCGAAGGAATGGAACCAGCTCCTTTTTGTATGTCTGGTAGAATTCGGCTGTGAACCTGTCTGGACCTGGACTTTTTTTGGTTGGTAGGCTATTGATTTCTGCCTCAACTTCAGCTCTTGTTATTGGTCTCTTCAGGGTTTCAACTTCCTCCTGGTTTAGTCTTGGTAGAGTACAAGTGTCCAGGAATTTATCCATTTCTTCCTGGTTTACTGGTTTATTTGCATAGAGCTGTTTGTAGTAATCTCTGATGGTAGTTTGTATTTCTGTGGGATCAGTGGTGATATTTCCTTTATCTTTTTTTTTATTGCATCTATTTGATTCTTCTCTCTTTTTTATTTGTCTGGTTATTATTCCTCTTTACTTGCATCAATTTAAAGAGGGCAAACAATAGACAAAATCTTTTTAAAAAGTGTTGGGATGAAGGAGGGAAAGTGTGATCTCAAAGGTCTGTGCCTATAGAGTCAATTAAACATAGCAAATTTTTGGAAAAAATTTAGATTACAGAATTTCATGCTGGGTCTTGGCAGAAACTTGAAACATAGTAAGGATTAGCCCAGTGGCATCAGGGCTGCTTGAATTCTGGTATGCATAGGAATTTCCTGAATTAGTTACCAAAAAATGTAGCTTCTTGGCCTACCACCATGGAGTCTGATTTAGTTGGTCTCTGGTAGGGTTTATCCAAAAATCATGTTTGAGAAGCCTTCCAGATGACTAGAAACAGGTGGCCCTATGATCACACTCTCATATTCTCTTGCCTCAACTAGTGCTTTGATGCTGGTACTCATTCATATTTTGTCTGTGGAGCTGTAATTTAAAATTTGTCTGCTTTTTATGGTACCAGTTATGAATCAGTGCCCCTTATTCTTAGCAGATATTTTTCCTTTTTATTTTTTCAGGTGATAAAAGGCTGTAATCCATAATCTCCCTAAATGCTGCCTTTCTTTGTCTCAGAAACTCATTATATCTTGCTCTTGCTTCTTTCTTCTCATTTTAGAGAATAATGTATCTCTCACTTTTTTCTAAGATGGTATTTTTGCCTATCTTCTTATATCCACATGCTCAATGTTCTGGTTCTTTCATGATATTTCAAGCTCCACAAGAACACAGACTGTGACTGTTTTCTTGATCATTGTTTCTTCAGCATTGAGCACAGGGCTTGTAGACACTAAGGAAATATCTGTGATCTGAAGTCATGAGAGACAGCTAGTCTTCCTTTTCCTAAGAATCTGTTTCATTTGTTTTTTGCCTCCAGTTCTCCATCTTCTTCTCTCTAAACTCCAGCACCTTACCTTGGTGTATGCTGTCTCTTTCCTATGGCTACTTCTTTTTAAGCTACAAACTTATTTATTAAAATTAAAACTACATCTCTCAATGTTATATCTGAACGTTTGTGTTCCCTCAAAATTCATATGTTGGAGTCCTAACCCTCAAGGGGATAATATTAGGAGGTGGGGTCTTTGGGGAGGTATTAGATCATGAGAGCAGAGCCCCATGAATGGGATTAGTGCCTTAGAGAAGAGGCCCAAGGGAGCTTGGTGGCCCCTTCCACCACATGAGACACAATACGAATGTATTATCTGTGAAAAATTAGGACCTTATCAGATACTGAGTCTTTAGATACCTTGATCTGGGACCCATCAGATGCTATAACTGAGAGAAATACATTCCTGTTGTTTGTAAGCTACCCAGTTTATGCTGTTTTGTTATAGAAACCCGAATAGGCTAAGTCACTCAGTTTCTTACACTATGTATTGTCTTTTTTCAGTAAAAATAGTTAGTGTTGTGTTACTACTGATATTGAAGAAAAGCTGAGTTATTTTCCTCCTTTCAGTGGAAATTTGGGGGTCTATTCAAAGGTGTAAGGAGCAAGAGGTACCTGGGCCAGGCATAAAGTTTGTTTATCCAAATGGAGCTTGTTGATCTGTCATATTTTCCAGGTTGAGCTACTCTGCCAGGGCAATATTCTACTATATTTGAATAAATTGTATTGGAACTGGTACACTTGCTAGTGTCTGTTTTTTTTTTAATTTATTTTTATTTTTTTATTTTTTATTTTTTATTTTTTTTATTGCATTTTAGGTTTTGGGGTACATGTGATGAACATGCAAGATTGTTGCATAGGTACACACATGGCAGTGTGGTTTGCTGCCTTCTGTCCCCTCACCTGCATCTGTCATTTCTCCCTATGCTATCTCTTCCCACCTCCCCACCCCCCCACCCCTCCCCCATTTCCCCCCAACCATGGAATATTACACAGCCATCAAAAACGATGAGTTCACGTCCTTTGTAGGGACATGGATTAACCTGGAAACCATCATTCTCAGCAAACTGACACAAGAGCAGAAAATCAAACACCATATATTCTCACTCATAGGCAGGTGTTGAACATTGAGAACACATGGACACAGGGAGGGGAGCACTACACACTAGTGTCTGTTTTTAAGGAACATTGAATGAGTTGCTGTAAGGGAGAAAATATAATTTTCATCATTAACTAGAAATTATAATGCAAAGTAGCAATAAGATATGTAAGATATCTACAATCAATGTAATAAAGAACACAATTATCTTAAGTGGAAAATTTTAAAACTGTACTAAAGGAAATAAATAATCTGTATGATTAGAGAGACATTTCATGCTTCTGGCTGGAATGACTCAATATTGTAAAAATACCACATACTTCTTGAATTACTCTATAAATTCAATATAATTTCAATCAAAATATCATTTATGTACTGGGAAGAATAATTGTTCACAAATAATCACTTTAAATTTAAGAACAATAAAAAGTATATATGGATGAATCTTGCTTGCTCTATCAAATATTAAGAAATTAGCCCAAGAATAGACAAACTGACCAACAAAATGGAACAAAAAGTACAAAGGCAGATTTGTGTGTATGTGTAAATATATTTAATTTACAATAAATATGACACTGCAAATCAAGGGGGGAAAGATGAATTATTAGGAAAATGTTGTTGGGAAAACTGGTTTACCATATGCAGAAAAATAAACTGGATTGATACCTAACAGCATTCGAAAGTAGACTCTACATGTGACAGGTAAAAGTATTCAGTTAACAGAAGAAAGAGTAGAAGACTGTCATTGTTCCTAGAGAATGATTTCTTAAAAAAAACTTTCAAAGAACAAACTATAAGACAAATGGTGAATTTGTTTATATCTAAACTCATGATTTCAGACTAATCAATAAAAAATGTTAAGAGCTAATAAAATGAGAGCATCTATAGGTTTTAGAAACTAATATCTAAAAAAGGCAAATATCTAGAATATATAAGAAACACTAGTAAGTTAACAAGGAAAAGACAGCAATTTCTGTAGAAAAATAAAGCATATGAGAAAGCAATGTACAAATATTGAGAAACATAAAATAATGCACTTTTTTTTGCAAGAAAACACACAATGCAAAATATTAAAGGCATTAGAATGCCTATAGAGGGGAATTTTAATACTTAAAAATAGTTATATACCATACTAGATTTGAGATATTGAAGACAGAAATGAATTTAATTCCTCCATGTTCAACTAAGGAAAAAAACCACATACTAATAGCCATAAAGTAGATTATAACAGAAATCAGTAGGAGGCTGTGGCACCTGTCTAGATATGTGCTGCTGAATACCTGGAGTTGGGTGGTGGCAAGGGAATGGAATGGTGGGTCAGCAGGCCTGTGTATTGGCATGGATGTTTGAGGAATGAAGTAAATAAATAAACACGAATTTTAAAGCCAAAGGAAGGTACAAATTCCAATAGTACTGGTAAGAATCATTTGAACTAATTGTTCCACTAAAAATGCTGAATAAACTTTTAAAAAATTCTTAAAACATAAACAACTTGGCAAGACATAAAGCCATTTCAGATCAAATGTATAATTCTTTTATCCCACTGTGACCCCCAATCTATTAATCCTACCCACATTTCAGTGTCCCTCACCTACATGATATCCTCATTTTCTTCTTTAATTACTTAAATTGCATGGACAGTTAATATAAATCATTTTCTTTCATATTTCCTTGATTCCTTTGTCCTTTGTGGGTTTTATTGTAGTTGGCCTGGTTCAACTGTAATTAAATCCAAGTTTCTCCACCTGTACTCATACAACTGAGCGTGGTTGATGCAAAACATAAAACATACAACCACATTGAATGGCATCACTTTAAATTTCACATTATCAAGCAAACACACTTTCTGTCCCTAGTCCATTCATGTATTCAGGTACCCACTCACCTGGATGACTATTTTATAATAGTCATTTCTTTCTTTTCAAAATCGCAGTACCTCTTTCCTCATTCTCAATCTTAGCTGATTGACTTTTTTTTTTTTTAATGAGACATTTAGAACAATCAAGAAAGAACTTCCCAACACCATGTTTGATCATCACCATTACATTCCTTTATTCTTCTTCCCCACCTCAATGAAACATACGTGCTTTTATCAAAAGCCAATCCCTCTATTTGTGAAGTAGATGCAATCCCTTCTCACCTTTTCCAAGACATTGCTCTGGCAATTCTTCCCACTGCCTCTTATGACATCAATTTTTCACTTTATGAATTATTCTTCATTAGCATACAAATCTGCTATTATTTCTCCCATAGGAAACAATAACAAGAAGCTTTTCTTGAACTAGTTCTCCTGCTTTCCAGCAACACTCTTGTCCCTTTTGCAACAAAGCTCCTTGAAGGAGTTGTCTATACTTCTTGTTTTCAATTCCATTCCTCCCATTCTCTCTTAACCCATTCTAATCAGGCTTTTACTGCCCTCTCCTAGGTGTCCAATGGCCTCCACTTTGCCAAAGGCTAGTTCTTAGCCCTCATTTTAGTCTTGACCTATCAGTAACATTTACTTCTAATTATTGATTGTTCAATTCTTTTTAACATATGCCTTCTTTTGGCTTCTAGGACATCACACACTCCTTTTCCTTCCTACTTCGCTGGTCTTCTTCTCCTCTGTCTTCTTCACTGGTTCTTTCTTTTTTCTCTTACATTTTAGAGTTGGAAAGTGTCCTGGAGCTCGATCTTTCATTTTGTTTTCTCTTTTCTCTTTATACTCACTATCTCAGTGATCCTGTTCTCATCTGATTTTGAGGACTTGAATACCATCTGTATGTTTATGACTCCCAGATTTCTATCTTCCCCTCAATCTCTTTCCAGTTGGCTACTTGATATTTTTACTTTGACATCTAATAGATTTTTTTAAACTCAACATATTCCAAAAAGAACTTCTGAAACTTTCCACACTGTCAAACAAACAAACAAAAATCATAGCAATACTACTTTTGTTGATGACAACGTATCTTTCAGTTGCCCAGGCCATAAGCCTTTGTCTAATCTTTGTTCTCTGGCCATTATACCCCCATCCCATACTTTATTAATTTTGTTGGAAATTCAGCTTCCAACTATGTAAAGCTCCATGTTGATCTGCTGCAGGGATAGTTGTTGGCCCAAGTGCAATGCAGATGTGGGGCTCCTGATAGGGAAGGGAAGTCAATGATTCCTTCTTACGGGTCCTTGTTCTAATCCATGGTGAACAGATGATTCTCCATAGATTGTCACCTCCTCTCTCAGATATGCTTGGTACCTGAATTTGGGGTGATAAGAGGCTCCTGTCAAATTGTCCATGAAAGCTCTGTATTGCTGTTAGCCCAGAGTAGAGAGTCACTGCCTTGACCTGCCCTAAGATATCAAGTGGTATGCGCCCAACACTGACCTCCCTGTGCTTGCATCCAGGACCTCTTGGGGCTGAAAGGTAACAACAGAATGTGAGTCTTTCCTTGCCAAAGGTGAGGGTGTTAGTGGTCAAAGGGCTGGTGTAGCGAGGAGGAGGCTGAGCAGGGCCTAGTTGGCCAAGAACCCACCTTAAATTTGTGGAAAGGTGGAGAGATGGTAGGAGGAGGCTGTCCATGAATGAAGTTCCAACCACCTCTGCATGCTCCCTTGTCCCATCAAACTTCACTTAAAAATGCAAATTCAAATGATTACAGTGAATGGATAACAGCCAAGTTATTTAACTTCTCTAAGCTTGTTTTCCTTAGATCATCATTTCAATATGGTGGCTACAGAGCATTAAATTGCAAATTCAGGGCTTTTTTGAGCATTGAGTCTTGCATGACTGTATTGGTTGTACTCCCAGGATGCCAGCCCTGATCTGGTGTTATTGTTATTGCTTAACCAAAAATAAGTCTCCATTTAATGATTGCCTTTTGCCTTTCTTATTGATACTTCTGGTATCTCTTTCTTCTGATTGCCCAATTGACATATGTTCTAGGCTGTCAAATTTTACCCAGGGCCTCCAGGATTTTTGATGACTTTGAAGAAGATTTGGACTCTGATCTTCAGAGCCTGGTTAGTTATGAGTTGATGGACTTTTTTTTTTTCATGTAACACTTAAAAGCGTGAATTTTGAAGACAACCAGATTTGAGTTTAAGTTCTGTGTCTGCTCTTACTCGATGGGTAAACTTGGGCAAGTTATTTACTCTCTAAGCCTTGTTTTTCTTAGATCATTCATTTAGAAGACTGTGTGGTTAAGAGTGTATGCTATAGGCAATCTTTAACTTCTCTGTGCCTCAGTTTCTTCCTCTGAAAATGGGAATGATAGTACTTCCTACCCTATAGTATTGTATCGAAGAATCAGTGAGTTAGTACATGGTAAAGTACTTAGAAAATGCTCAGAACAGTCTGGCACGATTGCAAGGGTTTAGTAAATGCTATTACTATTCATTCATTCACTGAAAAAAATGTTTATGTATCAGTTATACTGTTTCATGGATACTATTTCTCATCTAATGATTAATATTATAGATAAATATCTACAAATAAAGTGACACTCATTAAATGTTTAGCACCATGACTGTCACTTTGTATAATCTTAACAAATGTTAGCTATTACAATTATAATCAATAATGATAATTATTAAGTTGTTAGCCAGAAGAAAGATATTTTGTTTACAGCTGTTTGATGGTAATGAGAGGTGATAGCTCATCAGGGGACTGAAAGCTGCACAGTAGAAAACATATTCAAAGAGCATCCTAGTTCTATTCCTTGAGGGCATTCTATTTTTTCACACTGAGTGAGCAGCATAGAGCTCAGATGACAACGTGGTCTCCCTGCGCCATTTGATCACGATAAAATTGAATTTCATCCCCTATCTCATAATCTGCATATACCATTAGATCTCCCAAGATTTATTCTAAAGTCCCACCCAAGAATTTTTGCTTTCCTAATCCTCTTTTCTTGTGAGCTGTCTTTGGCCAGCAATTTGTCTAAGGAAAGAAACCACAAATCTAGGTCCTCCAAAAGAATACCCTCACATTAGCGAAAAACATGGAATTTAGTGAGTATTTTGCAAGCGGGCAGACGAAGGGTTGATTACATGGCACATGGTAGAACAAACAATCATTAAACTTCATGTTAGCAATTCTTGTTCTTCCAAACCCCTATGCTAATCTGCTGCCATACCAGGCATTTTTCCTTCTTTATTGAGCATCTTCCTCCTTTCAGGTTGTCTCTTCTTCACTCCAGGGATCCCCCGATTTTCGTGGAAAATAATTGGATGTTTTCTGGCTTATACTCCCAAACTTATATTTAGACATTTATCAAAGTGCTCAATGCAACCATGGCTTCTAGTAACATGATTCATTCTTCAGAGAAAATTCAATGGTGATATATTTCCTTATTATGTTTGCTTTACATGTTTGGTAATATGTATTCCTTCATTTACGTGTTTATTTGAAAAGTATTTGTTGAATGCAATTTTTGGTTCAGACATTAGGCTTGTAGTAATACAATGAGAGTCCCTGACCTCATGGGTATTTAATTAAGAAGCTAAAACATAGATATACATATCTACATCAGATACTGACATTGCTTTAGTGTTATAGCATACATTTGAGAATAGCCTTGTCAGAACTAAACTTTGGTTTTCAGCTAGTTTGTACTCACTTTCTGGTTCTCCCACTTAGATCCAGGAACAGAGTAAGGACTGGCAGTGTGTGCAGTGGGGAGGAGTGGTGGGAAGGTGAGTCTCCAAATGACATTCGGGACCTAGTACCTTTATTTTTCTGATAAACCCATACAAATATCCGTAAGAGAAAAAGTTACTGAGGTGATAAGTGGATGAAGAGGGTGAGTCATTGTTACCAAGAATGAAAGTGCTGAGTTGTTGATGAGGTACAGAAATAATTAGTAACACATTTAAAATTGCTGGCACTTCCTAACTACTTTCAGCTGGTTCTTTGGTGTGCACTGTAGGAAAGTTAATAATTGGAACTCATTTCATATTAAGTAGGGTCCAAAATGTTCTGCTTGGTCGAATTCTTTCTTCTTTCCTTCAAACTCCTTTAATAGATAAATAGAGGAAAGAGAAGGAGACAACATTCCCAAGATAGATTCTTCCCTAATGCAGAAAGGAGAGACAAGAAGAATAATAATTTTCAATGACATAAGTTTGTATATAATGCAGATCAAACTTTTGTTTAAAAATGATAAAGTTAGTCATGCTTATAAGGCTTATGGTTTGGTGTTCTCTCAGCAGAAAAACAGATCCAAAGGTTGAGATAATCTGAAGGATCTAATAGATTGATCTTAAAATGAAAAGCTATATAATGCTAAAGAACAGTGTTAGAAAATCGTCTAGAGAAAAAGTAGTTTTTCTCTAAAAAGCTACTTCCCACATATATTTTCTTGATTATGCTCCAAATTCTAAATCTTAAATACAATTTAATAAATATATAAACAATAAGAGTTGAAACGGGAGACTAGCAACCAATAATTTATCATGGCCCATTTACATGATCTCACAGAGTGTGAATCCAGATAGATTGTTTCCGCTAATCTCTGGTACTATCTTAATGAGCTAAGAGGAGATAGACAGATTCAGTAAGTCAGGCCTTCAAATAAAAAAATTTGAAGTTTTCTTTTTCTTAGTTTATTGGAAGACAAAATGGGTTCCTCCTGAATAGGTTAAGTGGTTAGATAAATTTTAGCGCTCAGAAGACCAAAAAAGACCAACTGTGAGAAGTATCTTTCTTAGTCTCACTTAAACTTGTTATCTTTTTGCTGTTGCCTGTATTTCTTTGCATTCTTGAGCCACATTGGTTATTCAAATGCAATTAAAACCATTAGTTTTAGTTTTGATGATCTTGTATAGAAGGTTAGTTGATATGGGATTTTGCACGTAAAATCAGAGGGTTAGCTGATATTCATTCTATAAATAAATTTAGCATTATATGAGAATTTTGATGAATTCTTAAAGCCCCTTTAAAGTATATTATTGAATTGATGGAAGTCTTATGTAAGTAAAAGAAACTCTGTTCCCAAGTTGGTCCATTGATTTGTGGACTTGTCACTTGGTAGTAGATACTTGTTTTTGGCACCACTTATCCATTTACCCTTTGTCTGGTAATAAGAAGTTAATGTTTATTTAGAAATCAATTTCTTCCCCATTTTTAGCTACCCAGTTAGAATCGACTCCACCACTGATTCTACATGTGTGGTTTGTGAGTTCAGGTTTGCCTTAGAGCTTCTTCATCTGGCCACGATAATTAGCATGAGCACATAACAATCAGCAACCAGAAGACACAAAGGAAATTTTGCAGGTGATTATGAGAATTTTTTTTCCCTGTTGGACTTAAATTGGGAAGTGTAAAATCAACAAGAAGAAAGCAGAGCCCAGTAATGTAGAAAAACTTTGTCTTGTGCCATTGCTTAAGCCCTAAATCTAGCCATATATTCCCCCAACCAGTCTTACCTTTAGACTTTCAGGTTACAGGAGCCAAATCATTTCCTTTTTGGTTAAGCCAAACGTGGGTTGGGCTTTCTGTCAATTGCAACCAAAAGAGTTGTCTTTGACATGGGCTTCTTCTTTATCTTCTTCTTCTTCTTTTTTTTAAATTCTAAGACAAACTTGAGTGAATCTGTTTGCATGGTGGCTTGCCTATGCATAGATTCATTGTTTTCAACTTACCCAAGTTGACAACACCCACAAAGACATGCTCTGATAGTTTCACTTTACTCAGATGATTCTTTTTTTAACATAAAGAATTTTCTGCATAAAGAACAGCTTTACAATGGTGCTATGAGTTGAATTGTGTGGTCCCTGCATCGCCCCAGTTTCCATGTTGAAGTCCTAACTCCTAGTGCTTCAGCATGACCTTATTTGAAGATAGGGTCTTTACAAAAGTATTCCAGTTAAAATGAGATCAGTAGGGTAGGCCCTAATCCAGTATGACTGGTGTGCTCATGAAAAGATGAAATTTGAATACAGGCACACATACAGGGAGAATGCTATGTGAATAGACACAGGAAGAAGATGGCCATCTTCAAACCCAGTGGGGAGGCCTGAAACAGCACCTTCCCTCACAACCCTCAGAAGAAGACAGCCCTGTAGGTACCTTGATCCCAAACTTCTAGCCCGTGGAACTGAGAGACAATGATTTTCTATTGTTTAAGCCATCCAGTGTGTGATATTTTATTACAGCAACCCTGGCAAACTCATACAATTGGCAAAAGGGACTCACATTAAAACTTGAGTGAGATAAATAAAAAGAAGTACAATTTTATTTGATTTAATTTGATAGAGCTTTCATCACAAGTTGTTGTTATTTGCAGAGCTAGAAATGGATTAAGAAAACACTTGGAAAAATCAAGGATGGCAAAGTTATAAACTAAATAAAAGAAGAGATTCAATGTATTTAATATTCAAAGCCAATTTCAGGGAAGATTGCTTTTGGTAAGAAAATGAATGGGCCATATTTGTAGCATGTGTGGCAATTTCTGTGTTTCTGTACTTTGATACTGAGAAAATTAATGTAATGTGATATGGCATTTCATGCTTTCTTAAAATATTTCAGAACATACATTTTTTTCTGCAAATCCTTCAATAAAAAAAAATCTAAGAAGTTTCAGGATAATCCCAATGTTTATAAATTCTCATTGCTGCCTTTTAAAAACACATGACATAAAATAATCATTAAAATTCTTATAATTTTCTTGAATTGTAATTGTCCTAAACCACTTCATTTCTTCTATGGAACTATAGGAAAAAATATAAAAACTCCAGTTAAATTCTTACTTAAAGCCAAACCCCTTTACAATTTTGGACTAATAACCAAGGATTTAGATTCAGAGGTTGACTAATCACAAGAAAGAAAACAGAACTCTAGTGAAAGGTATCCCTATCTTTTATATACATGCTCATATTAATATGCATGTGTGTGTATATATATATATATATATATATATATATATACCCACACACAGAAAGTATGATATAAACTTTATTTTAAAATGAATGTATTTGATTTCAAAGGCTAAAAGCAAAGTTTACAGATCTCAGAATCTTTCATCACAGATTATATGTGATACCTCCAAATTAAATGGACAAATTTTTAAGTAGGCTGATCTATGGAAACCAAACAAATATAAACATTTTTCTTATTAGATATTACATATAGTGACAGCCAACTCTCTAATTTTCTTAAAACTCTGACACATTTTACAGTTGTCTGTCTTGATGTTGCATCGAGGGAGCAAAGAGAATGCTGTTTTATAGAAGTTACATTTCTCCTACTACATAACAGAGTTAGAAAAAATAAAGCTATTGTCCTTTTGCCCTCCCCCTTCAAAGAATGAAATCCCACCCAAAAGCAAAAATTGATTTTTTAAAAATAAAAGATATCATTGTTTGCCTTTTCTATCAGAACTGTATGATATTGCCATGGTCTTAATTTATACTTCATATAGTTTGTAGGACTATTTCATGTAAAATATTTGTGAGAATACTTAGGAAAAAGATGTTTTGCCAATAGATAATAAAATACTCTTCAGTTTGCAAATTTAGAGAGAAAATTTTTACGTGATTCATTTTCTCTATCATCTATTCTATTTCATGGTTTGTCATATTCTAACATTTTGCATTATTTAAAAATTCTGTCATAGAATGAGGCTGAAAAGAGAAGGCAGAATTGTCTACTTGAAAATTGTACACATAGCATTAAACAACTTTTAAACACATTGTTGTGTGCTTAAGTCCTACATAATCTCATCCTAATTATTTACTGCTTTACATCTTTTAATTTTTTAAATTTATTTTTTATTGATACATATAGTATTTTGCATGTATGGGATACATGTGTGTATTTGATACCTGCATGTATATGTAACAATCAAGTCAGGGTATCTGGGGTGTAACTTACCTTCAGTACTTATTTCTATGTCTTGGTAATATTCAAGCCCTCTTTTCTAACTACCTTGAATATACAATACATTATTGCTAACTATAGTCACCCTACTCTGCTTTAGAACATTAGAAGTTATTAGTATTTCCGTCTGTTTACATCCATTCACCAACCTCTCTTCATCACCCTCTCCCTAACCTTCACACCATTCCCAGCCTCTAGTATCTCTCATTCTATTCTCTATCTCCATGAGATCAAAAAATTAATTTTTTTAAAGAAAAAAATAACAACATCCTCTCCCTCTCCCATTCTTTTGTGTTACCCAGGGCACTACAAAACTTCAAAGTATATAGCTTGTGTTAAACTGGAGGACACATATGCAAGAACAACAACAGTTTAAGGAAAAACGTTTTTTTTCACTAAAAATTTCTGAGTCTTATTAAAGGAAAATGAAGTTTCTATATGAAATGCTAGACACCCACCAGTTTTTTCATGTGAATTGCACTTCTTTTTGGTATATCTTTTGTGTGTGTGTGTGTGTGTGTGTGTGTGTGTGTGTGTATGCACACACACCCTTTGTGAACTTGGGTTACAGAGGCAGAAATTAAAAGGTCAAACAACAGCGAGTAATTTCTCACTATGTATATTCTTACCACATGTCTCAAAAATGCTATACTGTTCTATGTTATATTGATCTTACTTCTATGAACACATTTTCTTAATCAACAATATGTAGAATTCAGATTCTGTTGCATCTCTTCTCTTCATTTTTGAGAATTTTAGGCCAGAAAGGACATGTATTTTATCCAGCTGCAAACTTAAATAAGCTGTTCATTTCTCTAGGTCACTGATGGCAAATGTTAAACAAATTTACATTTGGGATTTTCTATTCATTTCCCACCCGGTTGACACTGAGCCAGTGATAACCACTCAATAGCTGTGCAGCCCTCAATCATCTGTGTGACCCATACTGTGTTTTCAGTTCATTGATGACTCTATCACGCAGGGCTAAATCCAAAACCTTACTGAAGTCATGAGAGATCATATCTATTGCTTTCCCTTTGTGTTCCAAGAGTGCCTTCCTTGGAAAAAATGTGAAAAAGAGTTTTCACTGTAGTCAATCTAGGTGTTAAAACTTTATTTGAGCACAAATTTCTGTGAAATAAAACTTGAAGACCCTGTAAAGGTAAAACATGTAGGCACATTTTTTTCTTCCTGGTCACTTTGGGCCTGTTCTGTAGCAGTGTCTGCTCCTAACTGGTACAGCAAACTGTTCTCTAGTTACAAGCTTCCTATCAGGCTCTCAGGAGTGTACTGATTCAATTTTTGTCTAATTTTTATTTATACTTATGTAACTAAGCTGATTAAAGTGGAGAATTAAACTCCAGCTTAGCAGAGTGGCAGCTTCTATTATTAGTCAAAGAAAGGGATACTGACTGGTTGTCAGAACGCCTGGGCTCTCTTGTCAGTTACCTCCTAAAGCTACATGTTCTTGAGTAAGATTCTTTACTTCTGTATCAGTTTCATCATCTGAGAGGTGAAGATAACAATCTCTATTTTACCTAATGTGAAGGGCTTTCCCAACTATCAAATGAGATAAAATATACACAAATTGTTTTAACACTTTAACTATTTGAATTATATTAATAACATATATTTCATACTTTATTAGGATTCATTAATTAGTAACCTATTTTGCAAAAATAATACATTAAAAATATGTTTCACATATTATCCATTGCATAGTGCATGATAATTTCAAGTGAAAAATCTTAATTATGGAATTTTTAAACACTTTTTATTCAGCATTATGACCCTAGTTGGTTCTTACAAATTATTTTGATAACCAGTAAAATGATCACATAAAATTCATTACTTCCAAAATCAAAATCTTCAAAATACTTTTGAAGAAACAATAAATCTGAATAATTAATGCAGCCTTTCAATTGCTTTCTACTCAGAAAATTTTGACTATGAGAAAGTATGACATTGGAATGTTGGAGGAGAAAAGGAAAAATACATCACAAAAATATCCATTTTATTGTATTGTTAGTACTCTAGGGGTGTTTCTATTAGGTATAACAGAGGTAGTCCATGGACCAAGAGTCAGTGATGAGAGAATTTATAATTCTGTAGGAAGCAGGGCCAAGATGGCAACACCTAATAATGAAACATATTTGCAAGTATTTATAATATTTGCCAATTGGCTAATGTCCAAATAAGTTCATCAAATGGCTAAGTTGACATTTTCTATAATGTAGACTATGAAACCCCTTAAAATTATTTTCTTAAACCTGGAAAAACAATAAATTTGGCTTTGTTTAATCTTTTTTCTAACTCTGAAAGTTGGTTTTTCTATAGCATTGAATATCATAGCATTTCCAGATTCTGATTATACATTTTCTACTTTATGGCTGAGGTTATGGTTTAAAAATATATTGTATGATGTATTGCTAATAAAATTTTTTTTCTTCATATGAATTGGATTGAAGAGAAATGAAAGCAAGTATTTCAGTAATTCAAGATAAAAACTACTCCCATCTAAATTCCCAAATTTCTTTTGTGTACTTGAAATTGACTTGGAGGATCAAAGAACTGATATTTTGATGTTGCACATAAAGGAATGGAACAATAACATCAAACTGTACTTCTGTTAAAAAATATGTAAAATTAAATGTATTTTTATAATTTTTTAAAAATTTGAATCTTCTATTGTTTTGTTTTTTTGGTAAAATTATGTGTATACCATATCCTGAGAATATATTTCCTCTGAAGCGATTAGGAATTTTCATTTATTTCCCTGTATTACCTTGGAGAAAATTACTTTTAGAATAGGTGAAATGCAAATGAGGGGTAGTGAAATTAAATTTTTACTTTCCTGTGACTTTTCCTACTATATACTTTATATCTTATATTGTTTAAATAAGTTGAGTTGGTAAGAATGATGATAGGAATTATTTTGGGAACAGCAGAGTAGGTGAAGGTGTAGGGTTTGGGCAGCTGGTAAGACCAACATTTTTATCCTTCAAATTTATTAGCCACTTTAAAATTGCAAAATCACACTTGCCTAGGGCTTGACAATCTTCATATGTTAAAGAAACATACTTGACATCAACCCAAGATCTTTATTTAGGAATCTTAAATTTTGCTTGAATTTGAGTTTTTTTAATTGAAAATTTATATCTATGTTATTCATTTATTATGATTTTTTTTTTTTTTGAAACTGACATTGTCTCTATTGACAAATCTGGAAGTAAAAATGTTAAGACCAATGGCTATTTCTAAATTTATTCTAAAGGGAAATAATAGCTTAGGATTTGTAATTACTTCTGTAATAACTTCATCCTTTGAGTACTGTTAGTTTTTTCATTTCTGTTTTTTTATTTTATTTTTATTTATTTATTTTTTTTTGAGACGGAGTTTTGCTCTTGTTATCCAGGCTGGAGTGCAATGGCACGATCTCGGCTCACCGCAACCTCCACCTCCTGGGTTCAGGCAATTCTCCTGCCTCAGCCTCCTGAGTAGCTGGGATTACAGGCACGCACCACCATGCCCAGCTAATTTTTTTTTGTATTTTTAGTAGAGACAGGGTTTCACCTTGTTGACCAGGATGGTCTCGATCTCTTGACCTTGTGATCCACCCGCCTCGGCCTCCCAAAGTGCTGGGATTACAGGCTTGAGCCACCGCGCCCGGCCTGTTTTTTTATTTTTATTGAGACAAGGTCTCCCTCTGTTGCCCAGGCTGGAGTGCAGTGGCACGATCACAGCTCACTACAGCCTTGACCTCCTGGGCTCAAGTGATTCTCCCAGCTCAGTCTCCTGAGTAGCTGGGACTACAGGTGCACACCAACAAGCCTGGCTAATTTTTTATTTTTAGTATAGACAGGGTCTCCCTGTGTTGCTCAGGCTGGTCTCGAACTGCTGGGCTCAAGCAATCCTCCTGCCTCAGCCTCCAAAAGTGCTGAGTTTACAGTTGTGAATCAACTCACCTTGGCAGTATTTTCTACCTTCTCACTTTAAGTACTTCATTGCAGTCATACCATTGGACCATGAGTTATCTTATAAATGACATAAATTATTTTACAGTCCTATTAAAATTGTTTACTTTCTATTTTAGAAAAATATTTCATAAATGATTATTTCAAATCAAAGAACTTGATGAACAGTGTAGCACACATAAAAATATGAATCTAGGCTGCCGCCTTCTAAGGATCAAGCAACTAAGGGTCAAAACCCCAATGAGATACTACCTCACAAGCAACTAAGGGTCGAGCAACTAATATGTTATTTACGTTACTCCTTTGAGTTTTCTGTTGGGATTTTGATAATTTAGTATTACATATGGTAGAACAAAAATGAAATGGACAAGCACTCTCTTGGTTCATGAAATTTATTTTTCATCTTATTTTAGTAGCTTTGTAGAGGGATTATGTTTACAATAGTAATAAACATCAACTAATCTGAAACAATTTTAGATATTAAGGTTTCCAGAGCATCAAAACCATGTTCTGATAGTCTACAACCACTTTAGGTGATGTGGAAATATATATAAACAAGCTTCGCATCTGGGACTTTATAATTTAAAGTGGCAGGAAATTAAAGAAACAGGTAGGAATCAGAAGAAACAGGTAAGGAAATCATATTGTTGGTGAATATGTTTTCCTTACTTGTGTGTGTGCACGTGCATAGTTTGGAAGGTGGAGAACATTGTGGGGAGACAGAAGTTAAATACCCAGGCAGGTTAGCCTGTTACCCTCTATGCTACAACTAAGTTCCCATCAATACTAGGCAAGAGTAAACAATACTAGGGTTATCGATGATATCTCTAGTCATTTTAAAAAGCATTTTTTCCTAATTATTAGCTGAATAATTAGGGGATATTAAGTTCCCCTTGGGTGTCCTCCCTGATGCTGAAGCTAGTCTCTAAGTAGGGTGCTGAGAGCTGGATGCAGGATCCAGGGGCCATCATGCTGGACTTGTCTTCACCCATGCCCCTTAGCTGAAGTGCTCAGATCCACACATGTCACCCGTCAGTGAAAACAAGAATTGCCAATTGGACAGCCTATACATGGCCTCTCCATGGGACTTGGCTTCCTCACAGCATCGTGGCCTCAGGGTAGTTGAACTTCTTGCATGGTTTACTCATGGCTCTAAGTGCAAGTTTTCCAAATTATAATGAGGAAGCTGCATCTCCTTTTCTGACCTAGCCATGCTGTTATCTCCTCTACATTCTTTTGGTTGTGACTCAAAACCCACCTAGATTCAAGAGGAGAGGAGTTAGACTCCATTTCTTCTTCTTTGTTAGTAACTTCAACTTTTATTTTAGATTTAAGAGTTGTACATATGCAGGATTGTTACACAGGTGCATTGTGTGATGCTGAGGTTTAGATAATGGATGATCCCAATTATCCAGGTAGTTACATAGTACCCAACAGGTAGTTTTTCTACCCATGCTTCTCTCCCTCCTGGCTCTAGTAGTCCACAGTGTCTATTGTTCCCATGTTTATCTGTAGATGTACTCAATGCTTAGTTTTACGTGAGAACACGAGGTATTTGTTTTTTTTTTTTTTTTTGTTCCTGCATTAACTCACTTAGGATAATGGCCTTCAGCTCCATCCATGTTGCTACAAAGGACATGATTTCATTCTCTTTTATGGCTGCATATAATTCCATGGTGTATATGTACCAAGTTTTCTTTATCTAGTCCACTGTTGATGGGCACTGTATCTTTACTATTGTGCTGCAATGAACATAAGGGTGAACTTTTTTTTTTTTTTTTTTCAAGAACAACTTATTTTCCTTTGGATATATACCCAATAATGAGATTGCTGGATTGAATGAGAGTTTTAAGCTCTTTGAGAAATCTCCAAACTGCTTTCCACAGTGGCTGAACTAATTTACATTCCCACTAAGAGCATATAAGCACTCTGTTTTCTCCATAACCTTGCCAACATGTGTTGTGTTTTTGACTTTTTAATAATAGCCATTCTGACTGGTGTGAGATAGTATCTCATTGTACTTTTGATTTGCATTTCTCTGATAATGAGAGTGATGATAAGTAGTTTTCCATATGTTTGTTGGCTGCATATGTGGCTTCTTTTGAGAAGTGTCTGTTCATGTCCTTTGCTCATTTTTAAATAGGGCTATTTGTTTTTTTGCTTGATAATTTGTTTAAGTTCCTTATAGACTCCAGATATTAGATCTTTTTTGGATGCATGGTTTGTGAATATATTCTCCCATTCCGTAGATTGTCTGTTTTCTCTGTTGATGGTTTCTTTTGCTGAGTGAAGTCTCTTCAGTTTAATTAGGTCCCGCTTGTTGATTTTTGTTTCTGTTGTAGTTACTTCTGGGAACCTAGCCATAAATTCTTTGCCAAGGCCAATGTCAAGAAGAATATTCCTCAGTTGTCTTCCAGGATTTTAGTAGTTTGAGCAGACTTCACTTCTTAAAGGGAGACATATCAAGGTCACATTGTACATGAGATATGGGATAGGAAATATTGTTATAGCCATCTGTGGAAAACATGATATATCACAGAGCTTATATAAGCTTTTATCTTATTTATGTGCACTCACATCTGAGGCAATCTTTTTCAGTCTCATAAATTTAATTAAATACCATATATAAACCGATGAGTTCCAAGTCTATATCTCTAGTCGTGACTTCTGCCCTGAGTTCTATCTAGATCCGTATATTCAACTGCCTTCATAGGATTTCCACTGGATGTTATGGCAGAGATTTTTAGTTGTCTCACAACATCCATCTTATTCTATAGTATTATAATTTTTAGTGAACATGTAGCAGCTCAGAATAGAGCTTATCATTTACCCCCTACACCCACTCCTGATGTTTGCTGCAGTTATGTGACAAAGTTTTGGCTAAGAAGGTATAAGGGAGTGCATGTGACAGCTTCTGAGACCTTTTGCTCATTCTTCTACCTTTCTCCATTTTGAGGCTTGGACTAGAGCTCAGTCTTGAACTATGAGATGACATCCATACTCCAGAACTCACAGAGAAGAAAATTGGAATAATGTTCTACCTCCACACCCTCATGAGGAAGAGACTAAAACCTCTCTTACTTAAGCTACCCTTATTTTGGGTACCTTGTTATAGTTAAACCTAATCATTTCAGACTGGACATGGCAAAACAGAACTCCTAATTTTCCTCTGTTAATCTGCCTGTTACTTGGATGTCTTCATATTTTTAAATCACACCCATATTCACTCAATTGCTCAGAAATCTAGGCGTTACCATTAATTCCTTCCTTTCTCTTGTAGTCTACATATATGACACATGTAAATCCCAACATCTCTATTTTTAAAAACCCAACTACTTCTACCATGATTTAAGCCAACATCATCGCTTACTTAAACTAACTCCTGTCCCTGTGTCTCTTATTCCACTTTTGCTTCCTTATAATCCACATATATATCATATTATATCAATACCTGCTTCAAAACCATCTACTAGCTTTCTGTCACACTTGGGAAGACATCCTAAAGGCTGACCATGGTCAAAGAGTCCTATACAATGTATGCCCTAGGTGTCTCCAATTCCATCTCCTACCAGTCTCCTCCTTGCTTACTCCATTCCCTTCCCAGTGATCTTCTTGTTGTGGCTTAAATATTCCTGCCTCAAGGCCTTTGCAAACGCAGTTCTTCCTGCCTGATACTGCCTCAAATTCCTACTTGGCTTACTCCTTTACTTTCTTAAAACTTCTGCTCAGATGGTGCGTTATCAGAATGCACTTTCTTGACTATTCTTTCTAAAACTTCACTCTACCCTCTTATCACTCTCCACTTCTTACCCAGTGCTATTTCATTTATTCCTACTTAATGTATGTGTAGTAGATGCTGTGATGTGCCACACAAATTTCTCCCTTTCAGAACTGAAGTACTTACTCCTCCAACTACTTGGAGTGTTGGTGGTAGTTCTTGGTTGAATGTCCCTCTGAGGCCTATTAGCCACGAAGCTCTTAGCTTTGATAGAAGAGAGCTACCTTACCCATTTTCACCTCCCTTTTCTGGAGACAGCACACATCTACTGGCTGTTAATGTGGAAGTATAAAGGCCTGGCCACTTTGCTTCAGTGGAGAGCAACACAGAAGAGCCACTTCAGCTCTAGAGCTCCCCATGGGACCTGCTGAGGCTCTCGTGGAGACTCATCACGGCCCATCTTTTCCCTTTGCTACTCCTGCTTCATTTACTTTACTCTCAGCACTTCATAGGAATGGATTCTGAGAGTGCTTCTTAATAAATATCAGTCTCCTCCCTGAAGAAAATAACCTAGTGTACATATTTTTACTTGTTTGTTGTTTATTGTCTCTATCTCCCAGTAGAATGCATTCTCAATGAGGTCAAGGATTTTTTTTATCAGTTTTGTTCACTGCTGTACCCCAGTACCTAGAACACAGAGTTTCAAAAATATTTAATAAATAAATTGCCTTGTTTAGGATGACAAAACTAGTAATCCTTGAAGCTAGAGTTCAAAATAAATTGGGAATCTGGAGCTGTCCCTCTCTCACACCATAAATGGAATGCAGGGTTTCTCAACAGAAGAACCAGATAATCTTGAGCCAGATAATTTTTTGTTATGGGAGCACTCCTGTGCCTTGTAGGATGCTTAGCAACATCCCTGGCCTCTGCCTGCTAGAGCCTGTAGCGTTCGCACATCACTCCCAAGTTGTGATGACAAAAACTGTCTCCAGGTATTACTCGGGGGCAAATTTATGCCCAATTGAAGACCACTGGATTAAGGTGATTTTCACTGATTGCCAATAATATTCCACTCACTAATAAGAAGTTCTAACAGCCGTTCACATTTCCTGCTTAAAGTTTGTTTCTTTGGTTGTTTTACATCTATAAATACACTTTAATGGAGATCTGATTTCACAGAGTCTTGTGAATAACTGCTATTTTTAAAACGGGGGTTGCTAGCATGATTTTCATGGCTGATGTGAATGAAGCCACTGGGTAACAGAAAGAAACACATATGCACTGTTATAATTAGTGTGTCTGTTTTAGGCTGCATATCAGTTTACAGAGCTTTGCCCATGTGTGTTGAAGACAAAAGAAAGACTTTAGGAATGAGAATTCAGCAATGAATTGCAGGATATTTTTATCAAGGTAAATTAGTCTTCCTTTTGCTTTAATCCATTTGTTTCAATTCACTCTTATTAAACCTTCATAGAAAATGCCCTATGTTTTTGTATTACCATCCATACTACCTTCTTTTATTGAAAAATCCACAAAGTAAAGGGAATCAGTTTTTATGCTGTCTTTGAAAACACCGGGCACTATGCTTCAGAATTACTTTTGTTGCTTTTGCTGAAGATAATAGTGACACTATGTAACCTCATGCCAGATATAAATATTGAAGTGACAATTATACTGCGTACACTAGAATGCATCACTGCTGCTTTTGGCTTCACTGGAATGCTCTGTATTTATACGAAAGTGTGAAGCTACTTACAAAGTTTTTGGAAAAAAATTGATGTACTTTTCCAAAGAATGGCGGGAGGAGCATATCCTCTCTCATTAGTCACCAGAAATGTGCTTCCTCCATCTATGTCAAAAGAGAAGTAGAACTGGGTGTTTTAATGTAGTGATTCTTTTGATCGTTTGTGGGGAATAGTTTCCATTTCTTTCTAATTTTGTATCAATCTTGAAGGTGGAATTAAAATAACAAATCTCTACTTTGTATTTTATATATAAATAAAAATTATACATATGATGCTTAGCTGATATTAACAATATGTATTATACATACAATATAATTTTATTGTATATTATGTTATTAATAATACATATATATATTTCCTTTTTTCTTATTAGCTGGGTGTGACTTTGGTCAAGTTAATTAATAATTTTATGTCTCAGTTTTCTCATATGTAAAATAGGAATAATAATAGAATTTATCTCCTGAAGTTGTTTTGGATGCAGCATGAATATAATGTGTAGGTACTTAGAATATTATACACAGTGTATACACTCAATAAACCTAGCTATTCTTTATCTTTCTTTATATATCTATGCACACACACATAACTATGATTCTTAATTTGTACTACATAGGTTTACTGAATATTAATTATATGTTATGATTATACTAGGTGAGCATTAGAAACACAGTGGTAGACAAGTTTACTTTGGTCCTCCTGCTCTCACAGAGCATACATTCCAATGAAGATGACAAACCAAAACCAATTTTGTGAAAAACAAACAAACAAACAAACAAACAAAAACCCCTGAAATTCATAAGAGCCAAAATAGAAACCAAAGTAGAGAATAAAACAGTCAAGGTAGAGAATAAGGAGGATATGGGTGAGAGGTCCCGTGAGTGCTCAGGGAATACCTCTCTGAGAAAGTAGTATCAGAGCTGAGACTGGAGGGCTAGTGACATGTGGCCTTATGGCTGTGGATGAATGAGTACAGTTATCATGTATGTTCGTGACCAAATGCAGGTGACACGTCTTCCGTTCCTCTAGTTATTCTCCGTATCCCTTTTGCCAACACACTAGGAAATGGGGCTTAGACATCTATACAGACACTTTCTCACCAATTGACTGGGGACTAACCATTAAGTGGCGAACACCTCCAGACCACTAACTTTTGGTTAGGGTTTGAGTTATTTTGAGTTAGGGTTCGTGGAAGTCATTTGGGATATGAAAATGCAATCAAGTATTTGTAATAACAAAACCAGTAATTGAGAAATATGTTAAGCCTGACAAAAGTCTTTCCTTGCTGGCAGCTGCAGCTGTCTGGGTCCCTAGAGGTGTATCTTACTTACTGAAATGTGGCTTTTAATTTTAAACCAAGAAAAACAAAACAACTCCAATGTATTTGATTTTTAAAAAGAAAAAGTTATTTAACAAGTCAAAATGAAAGTAATATATGCATAAAGAGTATAGAAAGTTTAATATGAGAACTAACACTCACCTTTTTTCAGCGCACCACTCCTTGTTCCCAGTGACCTCTTCAAGGGTAACCACTCAGATTTTTACATAATTTTAATAGAAAAGTTAGTATAGATATCATACATCTCTGTGTATGTGTATGTGTGTGTGTGTGTGTGTGTGTGTGTGTGTGTCTATTCAAAATCTTCACAAATGGGGTTGTATTATAAATACTGAGATGTACCTTGCTTTTTCACTTAATCAGAAGGCTAAGTGACCGTCTATCTGGGTCCCTGGAAATATACTGTTTTCTAATGGCTGTATAATGTCCTTTTTATGACAGTATCACAGAGTATTTTATTTTATTTTTTTATTTTTATTTTTTATTGCATTTTAGATTTTGGGGTACATGTGAAGAACATGCAAGATTGTTGCATAGGTACACACATGGCAGTGTGATTTGATGCCTTCCTCCCCATCACGTATATCTGGCATTTCTCCCCATGCTATCTCTCCCCAACTCCCCACCCCCCACTGTCCCTCCCCTATTTCCTCCCAACAGACCCCAGTGTATGATGTTCCCCTCCCTGTGTCCATGTGTTCTCATTGTTCAACACCCACCTATGAGTGAGAACATGTGGTGTTTGATTTTCTGTTCTTGTGTCAGTTTGCTGAGAATCATGGTTTCCAGGTTCATCTATGTCCCTACAAAAGACACAAACTCATCGTTTTTTATGACTGCATAGTATTCTGTGGTGTATATGTGTCACATTTTCCCTGTCTAGTCTATCATCAATGGGCATTTGGGTTGGTTCCAGGTCTTTGCTACTATAAACAGTGCTGCAGTGAACATTCGTGTGCATGTGTCCTTACAGTAGAACAATTTATAATCCTTTGGATGTATACCCAGTAATGGGATTTCTGGGTCAAATGGAATTCTATTTCTAGATCCTTGACGAATTGCCACACTGTCTTCCACAATGGTTGAACTAATTTATACTCCCACCAACAGTGTAAAAGTGTTCCTATTTCTCCACATCCTTTCCAGCATCTGTTGTCTTCTGATTTTTTAATGATTGCCATTCTAACTGACGTGAGATGGTATCTCAATGTAGTTTTGATTTACACTTCTCTAATGACCAGTGATGATGAGCATGTTTTCATATGTTTGTTGACTTCATGTATATCTTCTTTTGAAAAGTGTCTGTTCATATCCTTCACCCACTTTTGAATGGGCTTATTTGTTTTATTCTTGTAAATCTGTTTTAGTACTTTGTAGATTCTGGATATTAACCCTATGTCAGATGGGTAGATTGCAAAAATTTTTTCCCATTCTGTTGGTTGCCAATTCACTCTAATGATTGTTTCTTTTGCTGTGCAGAAGCTGTGGAGTTTGATTAGTTCCCATTTGTCTATTTTGTCTTTTGTTGCCAATGCTTTTGGTGTTTTGGTCATGAAGTTCTTGCCTACGCCTATGTCCTGAATGGTTTTGCCTAGGTTTTCTTCTAGGATTTTTATGGTGTTAGGTCTGATGTTTAAGTCTTTAATCCATCTGGAGTTAATTTTAGTGTAAGGTGTCAGGAAGGGGTCCAGTTTCTGCTTTCTTCATATGGCTAGCCAGTTTTCCCAACACCATTTATTAAACAGGGACTACTTTCCCCATTGCTTGTTTTTGTCAGGTTTGTCAAAGATCAGATGGTTGTAGATGTCTGGTGTTTTTATTAATAAGTATTCAGATTATTTTCCTGATTATTTTTACAATAAATAATTCTGTAAAGAACATTTTAGTCAGTGGGAACATTACCTGTTTAGTCGTCTCAAATTCTAACAATGGAATCGTTGAGTCAAGGAATATTTATGCATTGTTGATTTTGAACATTACTAAATTTTACCAATCTGAGAGGTGAAAACTTACATGTGATTTACATTTCTTTACTTTTGATTCAGATTGACAACTTTTGCTGATTACTGGCCTTTTTATTTTCATTTCTGTGAATTGCCTATTGAAATTAATTGATCAGTTCTTTATCACCTTTTTTTTCCCTGGTCCTTTTCTCGCTAACTTATACAAGCATTGTATAAATTGGAAAATTCGCTCTCAACTGTCAAAATATGATGCGATTTTTTTGTTACCGATCTTTTAACTTTGTATTTTTTGGCATTTTTCTTAATAGTTTCTTGATTTTGTGTCATGTTTAGGAAGGCCTTTCACATTACAAAATTAAAAAATATTTCTCCATGTTTTCTTTTAATACATTTATAGTTTCATTTTGTAATTCAAAATTTCTGATCCATCTGGAATTTATTTTGGCATAAGAAGTAATTTTCTTTCCAAAATGATGAAGCATTGTCACCACATTATTTATTGAATAATATGTTAATGACTCATTATTACTCTAATAAAGTGTATTGTCTCAGATTTTGAAATCAGAAATGACTAAATTCAAACCTTAATGTGAATGGTCTTTTGCTGTCTTTAATACAGGATTAATAGTGCAGAGTCACAATATCTTAACCGAAGCTCTTGGCACCAGATGCATTATGCTGCACTAGGAAGTATAATGCATTCAGTATCTCTATCTGCATCTCGGGTTGAATCTGCTCATTAGGAGGTTTACAGGGTGTCAGGTCATGGTGGCTGCCATCTCTTCCTATTGACATCCACTGAAATCCCCTTGTTTCATCAGGTTTCTCGTTGTTGATCTGCTTAGATTTCTTTCCAAGCCCCTGAATGGTCTTCGTTCTCTCAGATACGCTCAGCTCTCATTCTGTCAGCTACTTTTGAACCTCTCCTCTTGAGCAGTACATATTTCTGTGTTCTTCTGAACCTTTCTGGGTCAGACTATGGGGAACTTACTGCAGTTATCTGAGATCCCTCTTGCCCAGAATTTCCATGCAGCCATCTTTATTCCAGGATTCTCTGTGGCAGGGTGGGGTCTGGGGATATTCTGCAAGACCTACTCTGCCTCTGACCTCCACTTATGTTATCTCTTCCTTCTTAGATCCACTAAAGTTATCTGAAGGCTCCAACCTTATCAACCTTCCTCTTGTTCAGATACCCAGAGCAGCTCAAATCCCACTGTTACCTCTTGCATGCTCCTCCTCTTTTCCTCCCAGTGGCAAACTTCAGCTCTGTCTGGGGATAAGTGGGTAGAAAATACTGGTTCTGAGAAACTTATTACAGATATTTTTGTCCTGTGCCTGAATCTCAGCCTTTGACACTCCAAAGGCAAGGATTTGACTCTTTTATTCTCTTCACTAAAGTATCAAGCCTACCCTAAAGCAAGAGACATCTCAAAATCTTTGAATAGGGAAGGGACACAGGTTAAGAGTCACTGAGGAGAAAGCACATTAGTTAATATGTTGGAATACTAGTCCTCTGTGTTACTGTGGTATTCAATACTGTAGAAAAACCAACTTTCAGGGTTAGAAAAAGGATTAAACAAAGCCAAATTTATTGCTTTTCCAGGTTTAACAAAATAATTTTAAGGGGTTTTATAGTCATCACTACAGGAAATGTCAACTTAGCCATTTGATGAACTTAGTTGGACATTAGCCAATTGGTGAATATTATAAATACCTGCAAATATGTTTCATTATCAGGTGTTGCCATCTTGGCCCTCCTTCCTACAGAATTATAGATTCTCTCATCATTGACTCCTGGTCCATGGAATATCTCTTATACCTAATAGAAACACCCCTAGATATCCATTATTGTGATATATTTTTCCTTTTCTCCTCCAACATTCCAATATCATAGTCTCTCATAGCTGTAATTTTCTATTGGGAAAAAACAACTGAAGGCCTGCCTTAATTATTCAGATTCGCTTTTTCTTCAAATGTAATTTGAAGATTTTGATTTTGGAAGTAATGAATTTCATACAAACATTTTACTGGTTATCAAAATAATTTGAAGAACCGACTAGGGCCATAATGTTGAATAAAAAGTATTTAAAATATTCTATAGTACATTAAGACTTTTCATTTGAAATTATCATGCACTATGAAATGGATGATTTTTTGTCTGCTTGAAAATATTTCAGTCACTAAACTAAGCTTAGATTTAGATTTACCAAAGCTAAGAAAAAGTTAGCACCTACAATATTGGGAGGAGGTCTATATAACTTTTGAATTTAAATGTGGATTACTAATTGTAGTTATAACACTAACTGATTCCTGAGTTGGTTTGTTTAGCATTCAAATGTCACACCAGAGGAGGAATCTTTTATCTGTAGAGCTGTCATAGATAAGCAATATAATTCAAACCCTCTTTATAACTAAAATTTATTTTTAACTTGAAAGAACACATCACACTGCCCACCCATGTACTCATTGAGAATTGTGCCAGTGTGTGGAATCTCTACTACAAAATTAGCTAAATTACTTTTACCGGCAGTTCAGGGTAAGCTGAGTTCATTTCAGATCTTGTCCAACAAAATTTATTTAGAGTTAATACCAGAGGAGAATCTCATTTGAAAACTTTTCACCTATATGTAAGTGTTGTCTTGGTAGACAGGGCGCCTGAGGACAGTGGCATAGCAAGTTTCCAGTGAGGTAATTTAATTTGTTAAATTAAATAATTAGATTTATTCCTCATGTTGCCTTGAGGTGATGAGAAGGAGGCAAGGACGTGGAGAAAAAAGAGCACAGTAAATTTTGGTGGTGATTTTAAAGTCTGATTAATGATGTTTTAACTACAGGTCATAGATTTAGTGGAGGAACTTTTGCAATTCAGGAAATCTGTCAGAGAAGACTCATTCTCACGGAAGGTTCATTTAGGTTTTCACAAGGAAAACAGTATCGTATGTAGTTGCATTTGATGCACTCACGTAAGAATTATGCTACCAGTTATCTGTAGTTGAATTGAGTTATTCTTATAAACTGATGATATTAACAACCCAAATTGACAATTCATGAAAATACACACACATACAGAAGAAAAGTTTTCATAAAAATATTCAGTTTGATTGTTTGTGTCCTGTTTACCTCTAATAAGTATAGAAAGCAGGTAAAAAATAAAACAATGAAGTGAAAAAGTATAAAGTGAAAAACAGATGCCTATTTTTAAACCTAGAAAAAAAGGTTATGCTTAAAACTTTTTTCTCTGTCAAATGAGAATTGCTTAATTCCTGTACTTAAGGAACGTGGGGAATAAAAAAGCAGAATGTGTAGTGCTGGCCCTTTGATGGAATTTCTGAGTAGTAACCGTGTATATTCTGTCTGTCAAAATAGAAAAACTATTCCAGATGATGACTAAATTACATATTTTTAAATCTTCTGTAGATTATTAACAATTTGTTTTCAAAAACTCATATTGTTCAATGTAATAAATATTTATAGAGTCAGGAAAATGACAAATTCTTCTGAAAAATTTTACAGTGAAAAGTAATGGTAGTGCGACTATCAAAAATTCCAAGAAATTTGCTGGTTTCGATTGTGACTATGACAAAGAAAGTTACTACAGGATGTGGAACTTGATGACATTCCATGAAAGTCACTCAGGGCTTTGTTATTCTTTAAAAACACTTATTAGTTGATTTATATATGTAAATTCTGATACAAAAAAAAAAAAAGAAAAAATCACATCAGTTAGTATCTTTGCTAGGGTTTTGTAGAAATTTAAGATGATGATAATCTCTCCCCTAATTCATCCTTTTAAACCACAAAATTACAGAAACTTGATTTATACTCTATAGCATATTTTTTTGTTGGCTTAAAGTATAGCATGCAACTTACTTATCTGTGGTTCTTCTAGAAGGGTAGGGAAGAGAAATCATTTTAAAAAGTGTATTAGAAACCAAGCTGAGGAGGGTTGAGGAACACATCTGGGCTGGATTCACGTCTATGTAATTCGCTGTGAGAATTCCCATTGAGTTACATGGGGCAATAATTAGACCCAGAGAAACAGATCAGTGCTTTCCTAACTGAACATTTTTATAGTCATTTCTCCCACCACATACACTCTTTTAAGTGGTTATTTGCAGGCTTACCAATGAGAATTTTTAAGTATTTGAATATGTAAAGTATTCAGTTATGATAGTTAAGTAAATAAAGCTGTTGAGTTCTGTCTTGCATGCACGACTCCCTTTCTGACTTTCATAAACATTCAGAAGACTCCAGCTCATTCAGAGAACTTTCACTAAGAATTTGTTTGCTTTTTAAAATACAGAAAAGTCATAAAATAGAAAAAGTTCAGGCAAAGGAGACTTCCCTTGGCCAACTTGGATGATTAAACAAACTATTGCCTTAGATTGACTGCCTGCTCCGTGTCAGGTTCTACTTGAGGCATCAGATGCCAGCAGCCCTCCAGGTTCTCACAGTCTAATGAGACATGGCAATGCCAACAACTAATTTTTATATGATGTGAAAAACCAGAAGTATTAATGAAGTGCTATGGGAACATTAACTAACTAGGGAGTGGTAATTCTGCCTTTGGTGGTAGTTGGGTTTTGATTTTGATCTGAGAAAATTAGAACAGGTAGCTTTGAAGGTAGCTTTGAAGAATGAGTAAAATTTTCCAGAAAGTTTGGGGAATGTAATTCCTGGTAGAGGGAAGCCTGTGAGTAAATGCAGTGGCAGAAACATTCACAGCGTGAGATTCTAACTGGTGTGGACATTTTAGAGCAGGTGTCCCCAAACTTTTTACACAGGGGGCCAGTTCACTGTCCCTCAGACCGTTGGAGGGCCGCCACATACTGTGCTCCTCTCACTGACCACCAATGAAAGAGGTGCCCCTTCCTGAAGTGCAGTGGGGGGCCGGATAAATGGCCTCAGGGGGCTGCATGCGGCCAGCAGGCCGTAGTTTGGGGATGCCTGTTTAGAGAGTCAAGTGTGAGATGACGAAGGGAGTGAGAGAGGAGTGGGTGGCAGAGAAACCTGGAAGGTAGGTAGAGGCCAGATGAGGAGGTTCTATCCTCAGCAATTTTTTCTCCACCCTCTAGGATCCTTGCTTATTTCGGGTCATGGATCTCTTAGAGCAGTGTCTTGCAAAATTCATTGCATGCTAGAATCACCTACAGAAGTTAAAAAAAAAAAAAAATTCAGAAACCTAGGCCACGTCCCGTAGAGCCTCTGGGAATGAGATCCAGGACTCAATAATTTTAAAATCTCCAGATGCATTTAATGTAAAATGGTGCTATTCAAACTGTGGTCCCAAGATTAGCAGCATTAGTATCAGCTAAGAACTTGGTAAAAATGCAAATTCCCAGCCAGAAACTCAGACCTAGTGAATTTGAAGCTATGATGGGGCCGAGCAATCTGTGTCTTAAAAAGCTCTGCAGGAGGTTTTGATGTACGCTAAACTTTGAGAGTCACTGTCATAGAGAATCTAATGAAGCTGTTGGTTTTTCCAGAAAATGTACCGCATGTTTAATTTTAAACCCAATTTTAGGTGGTAGATGGAGATCCCCTCTAGTCCCCTTCCATTTCCTCCCCCAAATCCTGGAATCCAGGTTGTAAGAGTTAACTCTCTGGGCAGTGAGTGCCACTGATGATTTTTCAATAAAAGAGGGACAGGAGAAACTTTGGTTATAGAATGATGACTGCTGTAATGTAAATAATGAAATGGAATGGGGAGGAGCTGACGTTAAGTACACCATGTCAGAGGTTATGGGATTATAAAATAAAGTAGAACATGGAGACACAGAGGCTGTGCACGATGATTGAATGGGAATCGAACATGATTCCAAGGTTTCTAACTTGAGTTCAGAGTGAATGAAGACTACTCTGAGAGGGTCTATCAAAAGAGAAGGTTTGGAGGCAAGTAATGATAATTATTGGACATGTAAGAAGAGTGCATTAAAAATAGGTCTAGAGCTTCATTGAGAGATACAGGTTGTGGATGATTACATAGCCATATTTATAAATAGGTAAGTGTAGACCGTTTCTCATCCTCTCACTGCTGACATTTGGGGCCTGCTAATTCTTCATTTTAGAGGGTTGTCCTGTGCATTGTAGGCTATTTATTGGTGTTCCAGCTCTCTACCTGCTAGGTACTGGCAGCCAATACTCTCTGCAGTGGTGACAACCAAGAGTCTTCAGGCATTATCTAATGCCTCTTCGTGACAAAATCATCCCCAATTGAGAATCACTGGTGTCAGTGAAACCTGGCGAGTGGATGAGATTATCATTGAATAAGTGGAGGGCAGGTGGTAAAGGAGGATCCATTAAGTGTTCATAAAGATTGGGAGAAAGTGGCATCAAGACAGCATAAAAAGGCCGAGTTTCCCAAAGAAGGTGGTTGGATGTCAAACACTATCCAGGAGAATGAGACTTGAGAAGAGGCCTTTGGATTTGGTGACCTGGGCATTATTGTGAAACAGATTCAATAGACAGCTTTTGAAGAGTGACATGCAAGTGACGCTGCAGTAGGTGGAAGAATAAACAAGAAAAAGTGGATATTGTGAATCTAGGTTACTTCTTTAAGGGGTTGGTTAGGAAAAGATAGAAGAGGAGAAAGATTCAAAAAGAATAGGGAGATGGCTTATTTTAGGACATCAGAGACTTGCAAACATGGTGGATTGGTAGCAAGTGCCAGTAATTCCAGATAAGCATAGAGCTTCAGGCTGGCCCAGAATCTTTTCTTTGCTAAGAGCTCAAAACACAGATAATATTAATTATGAAGGAGAGCATGAAAATATAAATTATAGCAGCAACATATTGAATAATTACAAGTGTAGGTGTCGCTTATTTCATGTCTATCATCTATCTAATTATTCACTGTTACCAGACAAAATTAGTATGTTAGGAAATATATTTAATCTACAAGACAGTAAAGTCCTGTTGATATGATTTTGCCTGTAGACTCAGTGACCATATTGGTAGTGATGATTTTCTTTTTTCTTTTTTAGCTTCTTTCTTTAATCTTTTCTTTTGCTTCTTCATAGCCAGCATGGATGCAGGGGACACACATACCATTTGGTACAAACCTCATTTGTCTTGCCTCAGGTCTGGAACCACTTTTGCAGTAACACATGTAAAAAAGAGAAATCAAGAGAGAGAAAGGTTCAATATAGTTTATATTGTTGCCAGTGATTTTTGTGTTGCACAAACATTATACATGAAATTATTCTTTCTAAACATTTGTGTGTGTGTGTGTGTGTGTGTGTGTGTATGTGCACACGTATGCTTGTGCTTCAGTTCTCAGGTTCTTTTCACGCCTACACAACTTAGCTGCACGGCCTTGGGTGCCTTATTTATTCTTTCCAGATTTCATGTCCATCATCTGCACAATGAGCAGGGGGGAATCAGTGTGCTCTGAGGTTGTTTCTGGCTTTAAAATTCTATAATTGTATGATTTTCTTTCTGCATTATCTTTGTTTGGTGAGAGCTTGCCTTAATCTGATCTATTCCAGAGCAAAATCTCTCAGGTTGACTTGAAGCTTCAATTTTTACTCTGGTTTTCATACCTTTTTGTTTATTAGGTCATAAGTAATGAGCTCTGAATGCTTAAGAACTTGTTCAAGTTCACATTGGTAGCTTATCAGGGGTGTAGCTAGAGTGAAAAAAATGCAGGCTTTCCCATTTTTTCATTACAGTTTTAAATCCAGGAGAACATGTCACCTATGAAAATGTAGAATCTCTGCATGTCCGTCTTTTCTTCAAGAGATTACAAAACATTTTCCAAGTGTAATAAATGAATCATTTCCTTTTGAATCCCATTTGTAAACAGCTGGATTGATAGGTTCTAAGCACATTAATAGAGAAGGATGTGTGAGTTTATTTCTACCGCTAGATATTGTAACTGTGATAAATGAATCAACTATTTATAATGGTAAGTTGATTCCCCAGAGATTGCATTTAAATTTATTAGTATAATTTGCATTAGCACTCTTAACTTTAAAACTCATCTTAAATTCCCTCACCCTTGTGACTGATACTCAGTAGGTGGGAAGGATTATCACAGGGAAATGATTGGCTAGACAATGGGTTGGCCTAAATAACATAGTTTTTCTTTGGATAAGAACTGAACAAAGCTTCTTTTGTCCTGGAAGTTAATTTAAATGGGACTTTTTTTTTTTTTTTTCAATTTAAGACATAAATTACATTCCTACATTAAGTTATGTGTATGGCAATGAAGGCACTTGCTTATATTTTTAAAGTAATGATTTCATTCTTTCATGACATTCTGTCCATTGAAACTGAGCAGAATGTTTTTAGTTACATTAAATTTGTTCCTCACGGCGCACTGACTGTTAGGTGTTATAGTTGTGTAAACTGAGTCCAAAGCATTAGCAGGCTTACATTTACAAAGCTTTGAGACACAGAACAGTTCTGAATGTATGGGTGTATTATCCACTCCTCCTTTGAATATGAATAAAAATGGGAAAGCAGGAGAAAAATAGAAGAGAGGAAATGAAGAAAGGTTTATAGATGGGTAAGGAGGACTAAAGAGATATTTTCATCCGCTGAGGAAACAATGATTTAAAGGTGCTAAAAACAAACTGGGGAAGTATTCCTGCTTCAGGATCTGGAGGAAAAGGGAAAGACTTAAATCATTTTAAGCAAACACTTCAAGCAGGACCAGAACTTGAGTGAATGTTACTCCAGGACTACCTTTTATTGTCTTTTCAATTTTATTGTTATGACTTATTAGCACTGGCTGGATTCATAGTTTGTGGAGAATGATTCAACAGTTTTGTGTCCACATATCTGTGTATAAAATCTGGAATAGTCTAAAACTTTGAGGATGAACCAGTATAAGCACAGCTTCACCCCTTCTTTGTTATATAAAAGAGCTGGTAGCACTGTTTATTCTAGTCAGCCCGCTTTTCATTATTTCTCTTCTTATGGCCCTTCTTGCTTATCATTTTTTTCTTTCTGCTTTTAAAAAAAACCTGAACTGTATTTCGTATTCAAATTCTTATATTTTCTTCACAGCACAGCTCTAAACTTATATTCTCCATAAAAACTCTGATGCTTAAACTAAATGGATAAGTATCTTTGCCTTATTTCTAACTTCTTTGACTCTGATGTATTCGGTTCGTATCAACAAGTTATTATTGTCTTCCAGATTGTCTATCTGTGTCATAAATACGTGTTTAGACTCCCCAAGTAGGAAATGATTTTCCTGCTTTTTGTTCATCTCCTGTAAAATCGAACACATTGCTGGGCCCCAAATACTTCCGGGATGAATCATGACAAGCTGAAGACTGTGGAAAGATAAAAAGAAAATCATCCTGAAGCTCTTCTGGCAAAAGGTCAGTTGAAATTTATGACAAATGTCAGTAGCTGAAGACGAGATATGGGTGTTGTTCCCAGATACGAACGGGAGATGACACCAGCACAGGGAAATGTGAAGCAATTGTTCTGTATTCTTAACAGTCCATGTATAATCCTAAATGATACACATGGGTTGGCATAGTGTGCTCAGTTTGATTCCAGGGATATCTCAGGCTTATTTAACAATGCTATCCTTAGAACAATATTAGCATACTAATCTATATTACTGGCCGCAAACCACATTCCTTGGTATCTTTTAACTGGATGGATTGAGACTATTGCCCCACATAACCAGGATAATATTTAGCATGGTGGCCTAGGATTTTAAAAGGGCAGTCTCAGGGGGAAAGCCATGGATTTAAATCATTTTTCCTTTTCCAGGGTCCTTGCCTACAACACACACAGTTAAAAAACAACAACAAAAAATAAATAAAAAAATAAAAACATCCTCTGAAGTTTAAATATCTCTTTTCTCTTGCTTGTGCTGGATTATCACTCCTGTGCACTTCACTGAGCTTGAAAATTGCAAAAGAAAGACACAGCTTCCCCACCCACCCCCCAGCTCCTAAACTACTCTGTTTATAGTCAGTTTGCCTCCCTGGATCTTATGTTTTAACACATGCTGTAGTGTTCAGATTGCAAACACAGCAGAGGGATGTTTAAATCCTAAAAACAAACTGTTTTCATTGCAATGTGCAAAACAGCATTCCACGAAGACATTTCAATTAATATTAGCTGAGTGAGGGGAGTCCTCTCTTTGTGGCCTGTTCAGTGTTTGGCCTCTCTCTGCTGAGACTGCCAACCAGGGTGCTGCCAATTAATGCCAGCTGTGATCTATTGTTTGCTTCTGACACCTGGGAAGTCCCAGATCATCAGAATCCTGCAAACAGCAGCTGGCTTAGTGGAGGCTGCCAGACTTCAGGGATTCTGAGATCTCTCAGCGAAGGTAGGGGGCCGTCTTGTTTTAGTTAAGGGAATAGTCCGGAATAGCCAGCTTAAAACCCAGATGACTTACATTAAACAACCCCCAAATTTGGGGAGGATCAGCCCAAGTCTGTAAGCCTCATATCAAACTCTAGGTTCCCATAGGGTAGTCTTTTAAAAAATAAACAAGTGTTCCTAATCCTTTCTTATAAAGTCCCAACAAGTCCCTGTTACGCTGTAAAGATATTTTCAGGACTTCATACTTCTACATGAGGTTATCAACTTGGTCCAATTGTGCTATAATTTAATTTTATATGTGTTAAAAATGTAAATGTGTATGCCCTCTCTTAGCCTAAAATCCTAGCCTTCTATTACAATGCTCACTCTGATCTTTTTACTGATAAGACCTAAGAGCCAACCTTTTTTGAGTGCTTTTTATGTGCCAGGCACTGAGCCCTTTACAAGTTTTATCATTTTATTTCATTTATTTTTAATAGCATGTTTCATCATAGTAATGATGACAAGTGGGTGAACTGTCAGTCCGTTACAAGGGTTTCTCTTTTTGCCTTCAGATATTATTATTCTTAGATGATAATCATGTTTTCTCCTGACTCGGGCCCACTTTGAGGAAGAACTTGAGCAAGTTACACTGCCTGACTGTATTTCACTGTGGTGGGGTTATTAGATGAGCCATTTCGTTCCTTCTTCTTTGGTGGTTTTGAGAGAGTTCTGATGTTTCTGCCTAGTCCTCTGGAATTATAAATGTCAGGAGGACAGAAACTATCTGCCTGTGTCATATTTGTGCCCTTTCTACAATCTGCAAATTCTAATAAGGCCCTGTAGGAATAGCAGAAAATACCATAGACTCTTTCTCCTGAGAGAGACAATGTTGAGAGGGCTGGTAACTGGCCCAGTAAGTCTGGCCCCAAAATACGACTAGATCTTCTGTCTTCTGATGCCTTCTTTGAGTCCTGAATTCTTTTCATATGGATGCTCTTCAAAGCTGGCTAGTAGCCCTCCGTCTACTCTGGGTTCCTAGGCTGCAGGGTTGGAGCCTGCTGATGGTGTTAAACATATAGCTACTTTATGGTGCTGGCCATTGAGGCTAAGTTGAAGCCAGTTGCACTTGATTTATTCAGTACAAGATTCCATGTCTCAAGAAGTGAAAATCCAGTGAACTGAGCCTCTGCCCTAGTTCTCATTAACAACTTAATTCAAATCCACTCGAAATGCTCACTCTTAAAGTCATCAGTGATGACATGATTTGTTTGCTGAGGTCTGTTAGTTCAATTGAATAATTATAAATAGAATTTATAAACAGTTTCCAAATAATACTCTATTTCTTGTAAATCAATGTAAAATTTCCTAAGAAATTAAAATTTATTTTACGTTTGTGCAATATACAAATAGGTAAGATCCCTTCATTGTTCAATGCTCAGTGTGCAAAACTGCAGTCGTCACACATGTTTCTTTGAAATAAAGTATGTAACACCAAGAAAATGGGAAAGAAAAATTAGAGCAACAGATATTCTAGGTGATTCTTACAGACAGATCATGATGAGGTTAATTTATATAAGATATTTGATACATTTTATCCACATTATCTTGTTTAGAAGTCTAGTGTCAGAGCCCTCTCTGATCCAGACTTGGTAGACTGAGTAGACAAATGCGTTGGCAGCCTGCTTGAGCTATGTAATTTTACTGAGAGTTTGATCCAGGGAAGAATTAAAACCATACTTTGCTCTACCCCCTAGACAGTCATTTAGTGCTAGAAGTTTGGTTTTATAAACAAAAGGCCGTCATCACTTCTTCCTCTGTTCTTGAGAGCTTTGAAAATCAAGCCAATTCACGGTGGCCCTGTATGTAATTTTTATAGCTTAAAGAACATATCAGAATTCTCTCTCTAATATCGCTATCCACCCTCCACTATTAGATCTAGAAAAGGCATCAGCATCACATGAAATCCATACCAGAAAATTGTCTTTATATTAACTGTAGTTATTCTCACTATAATTATTGTCAGTGTTGACATTTTTCTTCTGCTGCCCTGTATTACGTAAGTGGAAAAACTATGATTTTAAGCAAATGAAATAGCCACTGAACTAAAATAAATGTGGCTTGATGCATATTCTCTTAATGAAATATGTACTGGAGATTAGAATAACATTTTGGGATGCTAGCCAAGTCAAATATTAAGACTTTTTAGGTTTGATTGCTGCTAGGGAGCTGTTGGATTCCGAAAATAAAACAGAGGTATTTTACACCTGATAGAAATTACTGAACATGTCAAAGACATGTTCAAAAGGTATTTTCATTTCAACTTAAAAAAGTTGTGCAGGGAACATAGGTAAGCTTAGAATATGGCTATTTTTAACTGAAAATGTACTGACTTTCTTTTTGAAGATGCTGATACAACTTCTGACACTGTTGGTGATGAGTGGTGTGTAACAGCCGTTTCAGCTCTGAGGCTATCAAATAGTGAAAGGGAATCTTCTACATACAAATCCCAGGACACCAGAACAGCTCTTAACAGCCCTCACTTTCCTGAGTAAGCTGAAGATGGCTAACTAAAAGGCCTGAGAGAAATTACTGCCTAAACAATGAAGGAAGGAGAAAACTCCAGAGGAAGACAATGTAAAGATTAAGTAACAAGGTTTCAGTTTGACACAATGTGGGGAATTTCAGTTTAATTCTAATTTATACTAATTTCTTGTAATTGTCTTGATCCTTTACATAGAGATCAGTTTGGATAAAGGAAACATAGCTATGAGAAGGCAGTTACTCAGTGAATCCAAATGGCAAATTCTCTGATGAGAAAGGGGTTGTCCTCAGGGAGGTCTACTCATGTTTTCTTAAACCAAACTTTTTCCCTTTCCATTAGGCTTTCTTGAGGCAGTTGGCTAATTAATGTTAATAAATAGTTATTGAGCACCACAAATATTCTAAATCCTCCAGTGTCATATATTTGGAAGAAAGAAGGACCAGTAGATAGATAAACTTAGGAACTCTCTCTCTCTCTCTCTCTCTCTCTCTCTCTGTGTGTGTGTGTGTGTGTGTGTGCGCGCATGTAACAGTATGCCTTAAAACCAGGAATTGTGGTTGTAAACTGGGAAGACATACATAAAAGATGGGATGGCTTAAGTCACAGAGACAGACACAGACTTTACTTTGTGTGATCATGCGAAGATCTCCTTATATATAATAGGTGTAAGAATAATCATTTCCACATCTGTATTTGGACTTTGGCCCCATCTCTTAAATAAGAGTTATAAATTCTGTGAAGCTGATTAATCTTATTTTATGGGTAGCTGTAAAGAAAGAGAAAGTCTGTCTTTCAGCTTTGCTTAAGGAAAAACAAGAGATCTTTGCAAAATAGAAATGTGAGGGATGTTGACAGGGTATGATGGTAGGTACCCTGGAGACATCTTGGGTTTGCTGATATCCAAAGAATAATAATCCAGAGAATGGAATGAGGGTGTCTCTTCAAAGCAGGGGGTAAGAAAAAGAGCTTAGGCTTTGGGGTCCAGCGGCTCTGAGTTTGGATCCTGGCTCTCCACTAACTGGCTTTGTGACTTTGGACATGTTACTTAACCTCTCTGAGCCCAAGTTTTATTTGTGAAAATGGCGATAATACCCAGATTGCAGAATTGTTTTGGGAATTAGGGATGATTATAGAAGTACATAGGGGTGATTAGTAAAGTGCACAGTGTTTGGCACTTAATAATCGGTAGCTGTTATTATTGATATTACTGTTTGATTGCAAAGCTGAAAAGGCCTCCGAAATCACAAATCAGATGGCTCATGTGAGATCATGATGGGGTGCTCTCTTCTGAAAACACATGCTACTTAAGTCTGTGAGAGGAGTTATGGATGAATTTTTTCTAATAGCATAGGGCCTAACATGTTACAGATTAAACTTTACTAGGGAGCACTCATTGGTGCATGACGGTTTGCATTTTGATATTCTTCCTTTTTCCGTGAGGGAATCTTATCTCTGGAATGCAATTTACCTGTATTTATCACAGAATCACATGTTTCAAGTTTGGTTTGGATCTGGTCACCTGTTGCCCTATAATGAAAACTTCTTTGTCTTGTTTTGGGAGAATCTCCCTGGCTTAATTGAAGGAGCTTGCCCTCAAAGATTCATTCAGATTCACTCAGATCGGAGGGTAATCTTCTAATTTAAAAGCCAATTTATGATGAAAATCCTAAAGCAAAGAGGCATATATGTGTCTATTAGAATCAGGCACAATATATTTGCATAGTTGTAACATTTTTTGCTATTTTTTTTCCCCAAGCAACCTCAAAAACAACAAAAAAAGTATGTTAACAATACTAGTTGAAATTAATACTCTGCCATTAGAGTGTATGCAGATGGGCTCACTCCCTTCTTTTCCACAGTGCTGCATGCTGCAGTTCCTAGAAGACATGACACGCTCCCTCCTTAACGAATTCCATCCCTGAAATCAGTGACGATTGGCGTCAGGCCAGGTCGACTTCTTTTGGACTCCTTACAAGACCTTGTTCTTATTTTGTTTTTATTAGTTCTTACCACTCTAATTTCTCTCACTGTTGCATCTTTCATTGGTTTAAGCTCTCAGCAGTCTTGTTTTCTTGCCAACTTAAAAACAAACAAATAAAACCAAGTGAGCACTGGGGTGGGTTTCCCCTAACTCACAGCACTAATTGTATAATCACCACTCAAAAGTCAACACAGTAAGTCCAATTTGTTTTTAAACACGGGCAACTCTTGAGCCTTTGCATTTGGAAATGTCTTTCTGCCCATTTGTTGGATTTAGAATAATAAACTGCCTGTGTAAATGAGAGGGGTGCCAGCCTTCAGCAGCCCACACCCTTAAACTGCCTCTCGACAATTCAACCATACAGTTCTTGAGGAAAAGCCTGTTGTGAAAGTTAATGGTTATAAAAAGCACTTATTTACATCTGTTTTAGTGTAGCCATGAAGAGTGCAATTAATTAAGAAGTTTCTGGTGTGGTAAGAATAATCATACAGCAGGAATGCAAACACGTGATTTCCAAAGAGAATTTTATTCCATATGGTATTTTTCCCCTAAGTAAGAATTAATTGCAACTTTAAAGAAGGTTTGATTGTGTCTATGAAAAACATTTTAATGACTGAGGAATTCTGAATGACTTTAATTTAAAATTTTCTTTTTTTACATTGTTAGAGGTAAGAGAAGTGCTTTCATCAAGCTCTGAGTTATATAATTTATTAGAGTAAAGCGAAGAGGATAACCCTCAGATGACTGCTGTGGTGAAATGTTGAAGTTAAAAATTTTAAATGTTTGCAGACTAAAGACATCCTCAGCTGTGAGGCCTAAAAGAATAAACAAAATGTGACATGTTTTATTTTGTTACTTAACCCTTGTTTAAAAAAGCACAACAAAAATGTATATAAATCATATTTTTATGCCTTTCTGAAAACATGGCCATGGAGTTTTGGTGATGCTCTTCTATGCAGTGGCATCATGCCATAGGTTAAAGAGTGGTTAGTGTGTATGCAAATAGCTTTATTTTGGTATGGCAGTTTCTTAAAGCAGAAAGCTTTTAAATGTATGCAACATAAATTCTGTGAAGAGATGTTCTTCTCCCTCTGTTGCCATATGCTACACATTCCAATATTTTGCCGTAGCCCAGCAATGAATAATGTGAAAAGATGAAGAGAGGAAAAACAAAAACATGCAGCTGAAAGCAAGATTGGTGGAGAAATAATGTTCATAGATGCCTAGGCGCAGAAAGAGAATATGACATCCTAGAGGAGGGAAAAGGAATAAAAACAATTGGATACAGGCAGAGAAGCTGTTTATATTAAATGCAGTTACAACAGTTGCTGAGAAGAAAATTTCAATCAATAACAAAGAGCTCTTATCACATGCAACTGTAATTTGATTGGCATGACATTTCCATTATATGCCAATGATTATGGATGACGAGAATGGCTGTTGCCTTCTGAGTGCAATTGAACATTCATCAATCAGTTACTTAAATGCCAGACTGTCTGCAATATTAAAGGAAGTTGTTGCTATTTTGAAGATGAAAGTAAACAAACTGGAAATCTTGAATTAATTGAGAAAAGGATACACGTTGATAAGTAGGATTTGGCAAGTTATTACTTCTCTGAGTGGATGTCAGTGCAGGTATCTTATTCTCAGTGGAATAAGTGTGTCCCTGCAAAGCTAACTGAAAAACAAATTCTCTTAAGTGAATCCTGTTTTTCTGTTGACTAGCATTATACAATTATTGACTATTACTCTGGGGGAAAAGAAAGCTGATCCTGGAATGTAATAAGATCACTCTCAAGTATGCAACATTTTTGACAATACATGTTTAAAGGAAAATAACCATCCACTAAAATATTAACAATAATCCTCAAAATAGCAGCAACATTGAAATGATCACAATTGAGTAACAGTACTAAATAAAGTTGTTGCAAAAAAATGCAGAAGAAAAAACACGTGATATAAAATTACTAACTTTTCATCCTTTTCCCATCAAAAAAATCCAAAATGCTTGGAGCTTTAGAATTTTAATTAAGCTTTTCATCAGTCTCAGGACACCTAAAGATGTCTAAGTTTATTTTTTCATTATCCTTTCCACTTCCCTTTTACTTGTCCTTAGCATTTCACTCTAGATATTTTCCTAATAATTTAAAAAGGAGTTGTGTTCCTCCTACATGTGAGGAAATGGAACATTCGGCTAAATGCTGAAATATCTAATCTTTGCAAAGTTCAAATTTTGTTCTGCTGTCTACTGAGACATGGTCAGCTATCAATTTGCAAACTTTTTATGCTACCAAAATCGATTTGTTACCACTACCTCATACCAATTAAGATGGCTGCTATCAAAAAAGCCAGAAAGTAACAAGTGTTGACAAAGATGTAGGAGAAATTGGAACCCTTGTGGGTTGTTGGTAAGAATGTAACATGCCAGCTTCTGTGGAAAATAGCATGGTAGTTTCTCAAAAAATTAAAAATACGATTACCATAATCATATTATGTAGCAATTCTACTTCTGGACACATACCAAAAATAATTGAAGATGTATTTATACACCCATGTTCATAGTCTTAAAACATGCTAGTTTTGGTGGAAAACTTGAGTTAAAATTTCTTAAATATTGAAGCATCTTGTCAAAACTCCAAACTATTAACTTTTCCCTTCCTGAAGTCTTATTCATATCCAGTCAAAAGGTGAAGGCAACCCGAATGTCCATTGACTGGTGAGTGGATAAACAAAATGTGGTCTATACATATAACAAAATATTATCCAGCCTTAAAAAGGAGGGAATTCTGATATATCTACAGTATGGATAATCCTTGAGGACATTATGCTAAGTGAAATAAGCCAGTCACAAGGGACAAATACTGTATGATTCCATTTATATGAAGTACTAGAATAGACAAATTTATAAAGACAGAAAGTCAAGTGATGGTTGCCAGGGGCTGGAGGGAAGGGGGAATGGGAATTATTGTTTTAAGGATCTGAGATTTTTATCTGAGAAGATAAGAAATGTTCTGGAGATGGATGGTGGTGGTAGTTACACAGCAATGTGAATGTATTTAGTGCTCCTGAACTGTATATTCAAAATAATCAAAATAGTAAATTTTAATTTACCACAATTAATGCTGAAATTTTAAAAGCTGCAAAAAATAGATTTGTTGCCAATGACTAGGTTTGCTAATCAAAGCAATGTCTGCTACACTAGTTAGGATGTATTACTGAATCAATATAATTTGTTGAGAATTATTAGACTCTTCTGCAATGTGCATAGAGAGAAAATGTCAAATAGATTTGGCTGCCTCTTTTCAAACAAGCAGAGGTGGCACTAAATGTTCAAAATTCTATTCATACGAGGGCACCTATTCTTTTTTTATTTTTATTTTTATTTTTATTTTATTTTATTTTATTTTTTATTGCATTTTAGGTTTGGGGGTACATGTGAAGAACATGCAAGATTGTTGCATAGGTACACACATGGCAGTGTGGTTTGCTGCCTTCCTTCCTCTCAGCTGTATCTGTCATTTCTCCCCATGCTATCTCTTCCCACCTCCCCACCCCCCGTCCCCCCCCATTTCCCCCCAATGGACCCCAGTGTGTATCCCCTCCCTGTGTCCATGTGTTCTCATTGTTCAGCACCCACCTATGAGTGAGAACATGCGGTGTTTGATTTTCTGCTTTTCTGTCAGTTTGCTGAGAATGATGGTTTCCAGGTTCATGCATGTCCCTACAAAGAACGCAAACTCATCATTTTTGATGGCTGCGTAATATTCCATGGTGTATATGTACCACATTTTCCCTATCCAGTCTATCATTGATGGGCATTTGGGTTGGTTCCAGGTCTTTGCTAATGTAAACAGTGCTGCAATGAACATTCGTGTGCATGTGTCCTTATAGTAGAATGATTTATAATCCTTTGGATATATACCCAGTAATGGGATTGCTGGGTCAAATGGGATTTCTATTTTTAGGTCATTGAGGAATCAGAGGACACCTATTCTTAAAACATAATTTTTCTTTCTTTGTAGCTCTCTTAGTAAATTTTGCAGAGAGTAAGATCAAAGGCTGGAGGTGTTTGAGGAACAGCCAGGGGTCTGAGTGACTGCAGTAACATGAAGAAGGTGAGGCAGAGGGAGGAGGTTAGTTCAGACGAGGTCAGAGAGCCAACTAGGGACTATGGCCTTTTCCTTGCACTAGATGGGGGAACCACGGCAGGGTTTTGAATAGAAGAGTATTGTGATTTTTTTTTTTTTTTTTTTGAAACAATATCTCACTTATTCTGTTGCCTAGGCTGGAGTGCAGCGATTCTATCTCAGCTCACTGCAACCTCAGCTTCCCTGGTTCAAGAGATTCTCCTACCCCTCCTGAGAAGTTGGGATTACAGGCAAGCGACACCATACCCTGGTTAATTTTTGTATTTTTTTTTTAGTAGAGATGGGGGTTTTACTGTGTTGGCCAGGCTGGTCTCGAACTTCTGACCTCAAGTGATCCACCCACCTTGGCCTCCCAAAAGTGCTGGGATTACAGGCGTGAGCAACTGCACCCCGCTATATGATTTGATATATGTTTAAAAAGTACACAAACTGGACTACAAGAGAGATGAAATGAAGCGCAGAAATGGAATTCCAGAGGTGAGAGATTACTTTCACCTGGGGGAATCCTGTAAACAAAAATCTGAGGCTGAGCTATGGAGGAAGAAGAAATATCTTCCTTTTCACATTTGAGTATGCTTGAGAATCTCTAAACAGCACAACTACAAGAATTCTCTGACATTATTACTCTGTACTATTAATTTGTTTGTTGATAGTAGCAAATCAGCTTTTATTTACTGAGTCCTGTGTGAGCTCAGACTATTTCAGCACTTAAGAGTCTTCAATGACTGCCTCAGAGATGGATCTCAGGATGTCTGGGGCTTCTATGCACACATGTTTCTTGTTGTTTACAAAGCTCTTTGGACTTAATCTGAATAAGAGGAGAGTTGCCCTAAAAAGCTGGAGATAAATGATTGGCCATAAAGTTTCATTTTTTCAACATTTAATTGTTAGAATAATTAATTTAACAACTGGTTTTAAGGCATGTATTCCTTGCTGCTTAGTGGTTTATATCTCTTTTAGGAGCCCATCTCATTATGTTCTCTATATTGTCACATAAGAGATACTGGTTCTGCTTTTAAATCTAGGAGCCAGTTTAAGTGACCATAGATGATACACTCAGTATCACTGACAGGGCTGGAAGGTAATCAACTAACAAATGGTGTAAATTGCTTGGGTCTGAAGATTCTAGAGTTTCTGAAAGAACAAAATCAAGCCTGCTTTCTATATCCTTGAGAAAATTTTCTGTATTTATACTAATGCTTTCTTCAAATTCAACTGTTTGTAAAAATGGATGATAATGTGCCAAATAAAGGAAGCGTGAGTGTGCACACACAGCCACAGACACACACACAATTTGCTAGTAAGAATTACAACAAATTCTAAACACAAGCCTTGATGTGCTAAAAACTATAATATAGTTAAAAAAAATCAACTGCTTTCAACTTAAAATGCCCTGTCAAGGTTTTTTTCTTTAACCCAAAATGTTCACTTAAGTAATGTTCTACCACCCAGTTAAAGTTATACAGAGTAAACAGAAATAGAACTCAATTGTGCCCTTACTTGCTATATTCAAATAACTTTCTTCAACACTTACGCAATTCTGTGAATTGGTAACATCATAAAAATATGCTAGGTTGGTACAAGTTGAGTTAAAATTTCTTAAGTATTGTAAAGTCTTGCCAAAACTTTCCAAACTATTTTTTCTCTTCATGAAGTCTTTATTTGGTGTAAATTCAGTCTTTAAATATTTATGTTTATGTAAGTTTTAATTGCATTTTCTCTTTGGAAAAAATATTTGGTTGAATAATTGACTAATTATAAAAGATATGTTCCAAATTAAAAATAATCAAAGTTTCTGACATATGAGGAAGATATGCTTTATCTCTTTACTTTAAACACAATTCTATTCTTTCCTGAAATCATATCTGTGAATTTCTATATTACTTTTATTTTGTTTAAAAATTTATTTAAAAAATGCTGAAAAACCCCAAATGCAAGAACTACTCAGAATTAAACAACTAAGGAAACAACACAAATGTACAAGTGAGAGCCATCCCTACCCACTGCCCCTGCTTCAGTAATTCTACAACACAGTGCTAACCCACTTAACCTATGTTTTTCAATCTTTGTGTGTTTATAGGCAATCCTATATATACACATCTACCAAACAGCTGATGGTGCTGTTTATTGGTCTTGTAATTTAACTTTGTTTTTCTTTATATCTGTGGTTAGCTTTCTATTTACTTCTATCTCAGATGTCACAGTCTGGAGATCTGCTGGGGAAAGGAACTGCACATGAATTTTTTTTTTTTGTTTGAGCCACTTAATGAGTTTGAAAAAGATGGAATTTGCATCACTTTTGGTGACAGACTTCCTGATTCCTATTAATTTTACTCAACTCTTTATTATCATGTCTGCTTAGTGATCTGAAGCATTTATATTTGAGGCTTCCGAATAATTTGTAGCTTTCTTAGTAAATTCTGCAGAGAGTAAGAGCAAAGGCTGGAGGTGTTTGAGAAATATCCAGGAGTCTGAGCGGCTGGAGTAACATAAAGAAGGTGAGGCAGAAGGAGGAGGTTAGTTCACATGAAGTCAGAGAGCCAGGTAAAGACTGCGGCTTTTTCCTCGCATGAGATGGGGGATCCATGGCAGGGTTTTGAATAGAAGAGTATTGTGATTTTTTTTTTTTTTTTTTTTTTTTTTTTTTTTTGAGACAGAGTCTCACTTACTCTGTTTCCCAGGCTGGAGTGCAGTGGTGTCATCTCAGCTCATTGCAACCTCAGCAATGATAGTTTTACATTCTCATTCATTTAGCCCCTCCTCATACTGGAACTTGAAATGGCTCTTTCCTCCCCACCTTTCTTTTTTTTTTTAATTATTAAAAGCAGTGCTGCCCTGACCATTCTTAAGTGCTTACTCTGTGTTATTTCTTTGGTATACATTTTTGAAAGTGGGGATGCTCAGCTGTAGGATATTGCATATTTAAAACTTTATTGCAAATTACTCTACGGTACAAAATTACCATTTATAATTCCAGGAATAGTATTATAAGAGTCGAATTTTCCTATACCTTTCACCAATGATTTGTATCAACTCGTTACATTTTTTCCATTCTGAATAGTGAAAAAAAATTATTATGGCTTTAATAAATATTTTTTAAACTATTGATGAAATTGACCTTTTTATATGCATATATATATATATATATATATATATATATATATATATGGTCTGTGAATTGCACAATCCTATGCTATGACTGTTTTTCATATGGATAATCTGTCTGAAATGTAAAATATTAATCTTTGCCTTAAACATTGAAGATACCTTCTTTTAGTTTTTTGGATGTCTTTTAGCTTTGCTCTTGCACCTTTTGACATATAAAAATTTAACATTAGGATTTAATTAAATTTCTTATGTGTTGCTTTAAAAACTTCTTTGTCTAAGTAAATTAGAGGGGCAATTTATACTCATACACTGTTGGTGGAAATGTAAGTAATAGTACATATAAACAATGGTAAAATTTGCCCAAAAAAGTCCCATGTATATATATATATGTATATCCCATATATATGTAAAATCCCATATATATATATATACTCCCATATATATGTATAGGGCATAGCACAGGAATGTGCAATTCACAGAAGGTATATAATATAGTATGAAATATGGAAAGGAGGTCAATTATTATATATGTACATATATACACACAGCACTGTTTAATGGAGCTTTAAGTGTAAGGAAAAAACCCATAAGATGTTCATTTCTTTAAATGTTTAGCAAATATATCAAACATTTTCTGGACATAAAGTGCATTTGAAAACTTGAAACTGAAAATCTAAATTTTTCTAAAATATCTTTAAAAATATTAGGGGATGGAAGCTGGTATTCTTTTGAAATTTTCATTTTCAATTTATATGTGTTTTCTGAACACAGCAGAGCACATACGTCACTTCCTCCTGCCGTATTGTTGTATTAAGAAACGTTGGGATTGATGTGAAGATTAAATCTTCATTTCTGCCTTTATCTGTCTTCTACTTTTACACATTTAACCTATGAATAGAACTGATTTCTACTCTTATATTTGTTATAAAATTTTCTATATTAATTTACCTAAAGGAGGTAGCTTATTTGTAACTGAAACCTCAACCGTAATCAGCAGTAAGATGTGAATTTATTCTGAGGATGATACAATGACCTAAATTAATGTGATAACGAATTCCAGCAATTTTTCTGTTTTCAGCTTGAAAATCTTTGTAAGTCTTACTTCTTGTTCTTGATGATTAGAGAGATTGTTGTGGGTTTTGTGTGGCGCTTATTTCCCTTAACGGTTCTGACTGACAGATACCATGTTTAAAGAAACACACACACACACACACACACACACACACACACACACACACACACAAAGCACCTCTTTTAAGTATATGTTCAAGTGTGCTATATCTCTCCATCTAGGGCTCTCTTGCAAATGCTGGATTTGGGACTTCCTGTCTTGACCTGGGATCCACACATTTAGGATTGCCTGTAGAACATTTCCAGCTTTTAAGACAAACTCTGAATTCGTGAATTGAGCCAGTTGCTGGAAACCTAAAATTTTATCTCCATCAAAGCAGAGCAGAGAGACAAAAGTACATCCACAAAAACAGATTTTCTTACCTCAGAGAGACGTGAAGGACAAATTGGCTCCACTGTATGAACTCTGAGAGTGAGAAAAGAGAGAAGATCTGCTCCTAAATCCAGTAAGTTAAAGAAATGGCAGTGCTACTGTTCACAATAGCAAAGACTTGGAACCAAACCAAATGCCCATCAGTAAGACTGGATAAAGGAAATGTGGCATATAAGCACCATGAAATACTATACAGCCATAAAAAAGGATGTGTTCATGTCCTTTGCAGGGACATGGATGAAGGTGGAAACCTTTATTCTCAGCAAACTCACACAGGAACAGAATACCAAACACCCCATGTTCTCACTCGTAAGTGGTAGTTGAACAATAAAAGCATATGAACACAGGGAGGGGAACACCACACACCAGGCCTGTCAAGGGTTGCTGGGGCTAGGTGGGGACAGTATTAGGAGAAATACCTAATATAGATGATGGCGTGATGGATGTAGCAAACCACCAAGGCATGTGTACACCTGTGTAACAAACCTGCATGTTCTGCACATGTACCCCAGAACTTAAAACATAATACAAAAAAAAAAATGAATAAATTAAAAAGAAACAGCAGTGCTAACCTAGTTCTTGCTTTTGAGGCACAGTAGCCCTGCCCATTATTAGTAAATGAACCCAGTGAATGGAAGGCTCTTGTCAATTGGATCAGAAACTCATTTTTCTGGTTATAACAGTAGATAGGAGTGAAAAGTGCGCCTGCAAGAGAGGGGACAGAAATGTTCTCTTCAACGGTTTTCCACATGGAGAGACAGTAGAAGCCTTATTTTCTACACGTTGAAGCTGAAACATATGTGGAGATGTTTGCTTTAACAGTTCCATCTGCAAGACTGTCATACTATTTACATTTATATTTTGCAACTTAAGTTGAGCACTGACACAATTAGCAAGCAAGGTGCTAATCTGCAAATATCTTTAGGATGCTCCACTGAAGTTTTATTATGTTGACACTTACATCTTGCAAATTGTTTTTAATTACAGCAGTAGTAAGAATGGACAATGAAAACCCTAACTGCATTGTTTTAGTTAAACGTGGGTCTCACAGTTGTGTTTTTGTTACTTGTTGCATGCAGGTAACTATAGGTTAGATGCTTGGAGAACATAAATATGAGTATGGGCTGGGTGCAGTGGCTCACGCCTGTAATCCCAGCACTTTGGGAGGCCAAGATCATAATGTCAAGAGATCGAGACTATCCTGGCCACGATGGTGAAACCCCGTCTCTACTAAAAATACAAAAATTAGCTGTTCATCGTGGTGGGTACCTGTAATCCCAGCTACTGAGGAGGCTGAGGCAGGAGAATCCCTTTAACCTGGGAGGTGGAGGTAGCAGTGAGCTGAGATTGCACCACTGCACTCCAGCCTGGTGAGAGTGAGACTCTGTCTCAAAAAAAAAGAAAGTATGTTATAGAAAGGTCATAATACAATATGATGATTGAAAATGAAGCTTTGAAATTATACTGCCTGAATTTGAGTATTTGTAGTTCCGCTTAATGTTTCTAAGTTTCAGTTTCTTTAGCTATAAAATGGGGATGATAATAAGGTTATATAAAGATTAAATTAGATAGCATATATAAAGCATTTGGCATAGTGCCTGGAACTTCGTAAGTATTCAAAAAATGTTTGTTATTATGATAATGACTACTGTACTATGACTGCTACCACTAGTGGTTAGTGTATGAATTACTCAACACTGACCTCCAAATCACCCTTCTGAGGAATACAGCTATAAATGTTATCTACTGTAAAAGTTGTCATGTGACTCTGCTGTCCTGCCGACAACTGATTGAACTGGCAGTTGGTACCTGCAACCAATGGTTCTGAGTTGTCTTGTTGACATACCTTTGAATAGTAGAACTTTTGCCAGCCCTGGAGAGATTGAAGTCTATTCACAGTTATAGCATTGGTGACTGGCTTGCATTTGGCACCATGTGGCTGTCTAATTACTTGTGATAACTCATCCCACCTTTGTGCTCATGAGTCACGGTTCCAGCACTGAACTAAAGCTGGTTGATGCCTTCCTTACAGTAACCTGCACTCAGGGTATCCCATAGCCTACCCATGCAGTTTAATGATTTAACTCACAGGGATTGAATTAATAATATGTTTTGCAGTTGTGCCTGCAGACTTGAGAATGACTGACCCTTAAGGGGGATTATTTGCCTTTTATATGAGAGCTGTCACTTTCCCTAGGAAAGCCATGTGTAACAATGGATCTCATTGCTTGTGTATGTGCACATGGGATGGAATGGGAATGAATGTGTCAGAATTACTTTCACTCTTAAAAAGACATCCTGAAAATATCACATGGATAAGCCAGTGACTTATTCAAGTATTTATATTTCTTTATCTTCCCTCATTAAGGTTCAAGTTTATTCACAACAAGGGAAGTATAATTGCACAGACGTACAGAGATTTCGGAGTCTTTATTGTTTAGTATATAGCTAGGCCACTGAAGTATTGAGATCCTATAACACAGTGGCTTAAAAACAAGGAATTTTATTTCTTTTTCATATCAGAGTTCCAACATGACAGGGAAGCTGTGCTCCTTGTGTATCTTTAAGGACTAAGGTTTGCTTAAAGTCATTTTTCTGACATCTCCTAGGGAACTGTCATCATCTGCATGGTCTGTGCTGGGTCACCACCATGTCTGTATTCAGGCTGGTGGCAGGAGGAATAAGAAAGTGAAAATGGCAAACTTGATGCTAAGGGGCAAGCTTAGTGGCCAGTTCCAGAAGTGGCAAAGACCACTTCCCTTCAGTCCCACTGGTGGGGACATAGTTCATGGCTGCTCTTCAGTGGAGAGAGGCTGAGAATGGTAGGTACTCTAACTGTGCAGCCGTGTGTCCTAGATGAAGAGGAGAAGGGGCTTTTGGAGGGCAACCTGCAGTCTCACCACAGAGGCCTTGTTGAGAAACATGAGGTGGACAACCGTATTATCAAACATGAGCCGTGACCAGGAGACTGTTAGAAAAGATATGTTCTCACTGAGTTCTTAGGAAAAAGCTTATGATTTACAAAGCTTATAACTTTATACTTAATACATATACACATATTCATAAATTTATCTTGAATAAATTCTCAGGATGATATTGCAATGCATATACTGTAAGTACGGGACATGATGCGACAAACTGTAACAGTTGCTGTACTATGAGGCCTTTAGATTTATGATTTGGGATATCTGAGATTTAGTGCCAGCACTGGCATTAAATGGGTAACTTTGTCCAATGCATTTAATATTTCTGGGTCTCACTGCCCAAGTTATCTTCAGTTGTAACAGTACAGTCCTGTCCTGTTGATTCTGCCTCGATAATAGATCTTAAAAGCATCCATTCTTCTGGTCACACTTCCTTCCAGAGTTCATAATCCAACTTCTTTTCCTTCTCTAGCCACACTGAGGTTATTCTTCCCAGGTTGATCCCACTGATGTTCTTCCAGCCTCTAGACCTCTCTGAATGCTTCTTTCTCATGACCTCTGCCTCTCACAGTCTTTCTGACTGCCTCTCTGTCTTCTTTCTTTGGCACGGCCATTTCCTTCTCATCTTTCATGTCTCAGCTTTGATGTCTCTACTTTAGAGGAACGTCTCCTACCACTCTATCTAAAGTTTTTAGCTTATCTCAAACTCAGTTTACTTTCTTCACTCATACTTCGTAATTATCTTTTGCATCTGTTTGTTTCCTTTCTGTTCCCCTCATTGTACTCTTAGCTTCATCGAACTATTAAGGTAATGGGATATATCTGTATTATTCGTCCTTTTAATCCTATCACCTGGCACAGTGCCCTTCACTCAATAAATATATGTTGAATAAATTAATACAGGAATTTAGAAATGTGTGGTCTAAATAGGTAATTAAAACATGATTTAATGTAATTAAAATAAAAAATGTATACTTCCTCAAAAGTTTTGGAAAAACTTTAAAAAATATATCAGCAAACCTTATTTTAAAACAAATATTTCCTAATATGAATTTCACTCTTTTAATAGTGTTTACTTTTTAATTTTAGATTTACTATCCTATCTACCTTTAAATATTCTTTGATTTGAATGCTTTCTGAACCCAGTTAAGATCGAAGGTTTAGGGGAGAGAACTCACTATACTTAGGCTGTCATTTTGTTTTGTATAATTTTAATCATGACAGTCTTTATCAAATCCATGTTTATTTAAATATTTATTTCCTTTTGCATAAGTTGGGATGGAATATGTTGTTTTAATTAGCGGCACTGCTTTCTTGTTGCTAAATGTATTGCTTTGGCATTTGACCAAAAGCAAAACAGAATCAACACAGTGTAATCTATGGAAGGGAACTGAATCTCACTGCACATAGGATTTCATTAGCTATAGGTTAAGGGATAGTCTATCCAGTAAAGCATGTATATAGCAACTATACCTCTATACTCCATGACAGTCAGAGCTGCCATTTCTGCTTCTCAAAAGAAATTTTTTATTTGGCTTAGATCAGCCTACAGCTAGATGACAATAAAATAAAATAAAGTTGAAGAAACAAACAATTGTTAAAGAAATCCATTACTTTAATGAGCTCTTCTTCTGTATGTTTTATATGGGGAATATCAAACTTTTTAGGCTCTAATGAGAGTTCGTCATGTAAATGTATAGAGAATAAAAAGAATCATGCAATTGCTGTGTCAGAAAAAGTAGCAAAGGCCTTTTTATGGGAGCTGACTTGTAATGGCAGCAGTTATATATATATATATATGTTACTGGCTAATTTGATTATGGTAATCATCATTGCATTTTATTTATTAACTTATGATTTCACAGTTGCAGGCTGCGTTCCCTTTAACAAACTCCATATTTGTTGAATTCCCTCTATGCCCAAGGCATAATGGGCAGTGGGCATTTTTTTCAAATAGGCAATCATCATAGTCATATTATTGTGAAAGATATGAGTATTATATGATAATCTTATTCAAAAGTAAATCCTGAATATTTAATATTAATATTTAATGTCATTAAAGTCAAATTTATCTCTATTGGCTGTCTTTTTTTTTTTTTTTTTTTTTTTTTTTTTAAAGCAGAGCAGTTGAAAGCTGCAAGGTGAAAGGGAATGGGTAAAGCTGGATTGTCATGGCTCAAACACAGCTCAAGCTTGACCCAGCCATGAGCCTTCCATTGGCTTGATCTGGAAAATATAACTTTTATATGTCATGTAAGAGGCAAATGTTACACCAGAACTTTATTGTAACAATATTTTCCCTAAAGTGTAAATAAGCACAAGATTTGACTTGGAAAGGTTACCACTAAAATTCTACCAAAACATCATTGTTTTATATCTATGAAATATAAAATATCCCTGAACAGGAAGCCCTCCCACAGATTTATAGATTAAACTTTGGATTCTTTTTCTCTTTTTTTTTTTAGTACACACATGCATGTCACTAAAATGTCTGTATATAACATGTGAAATATTCTTAAGAAATTTCTTAAGAGCAGGTTAATTTTTTTATAAGATAATGGCCTTATATTTCTATGTATAAAATATCTACAGACCTTCTCTGCTGAAGTCTCAGTTTTGTTTAGTTCTAAGTAATGTGATAGAAGGGTCTACTATAAAATTATTTGCAAATGTGGAAGCCATAGATTTTACCACGGATTTAAGAGAGCTTACTTTAAGATTATCCAGCATAGAGCACTTTTTTCCCTTTAAAAAAAAATACATTGGCCAGGTGCAGTGGCTCATGCTTGTAATCCCTTCGGGAGGCCTAGGTGGGTGGATCACGAGGTCGGGAGATCAAGACCATGCTGGTCAACATGGTGAAACCCTGTCTCTACTAAAAATACAAAAATTATCTGGGCATGGTGGTGCATGCCTGTAATCCCAGCTACTTGGGAGGCTGAGGCAGGAGAGTTGCTTGAACCAGGGAGTTGGAGGTTTCAGGAAGCTGAGATAGTGCCATTGTGCTCTAACCTAGGCCAGACTAAGACTCTATCTGAAAATGAAAATTAAAAAACTAGGAAAGTCAAAAAGGAGCCAAAGGGGAAGAAAACAAAAAAATTAAGATTTTAGGCTGTACAAATAAAATTGTAAGAACAAAATTATTAAAAATAGCTTACTGACAAAACTCAGCTGAGATTTACAACCCTACCCCACATCATCATAGTATACACATTGGTAATTGTAACATTCTTTTCATATGAAAAAAAAATCAAACACATGTAAAGGTAGCCTAATTGAAAAACATTTCAGGGCAATATGTTTATTACTTATTATTCATTTACAATTTCAATTACAGCCCACATTTATACACGTGTTGCTTGCAAAATGCCATTTGGATATAATATGGTAAATTTTAAAAACCACAAAATCCTTAGCTTTATAACACATTCACAGTAAGTACAAACGTAAGCTATGGCTTAGTGTATACCACTTCTATCTCTAGGTAAAAATATAAAAGTGTTGGGAAATTTTTATGCAATGGATTCAGTAAGCTCAATTTTTATTGAAGATAGCATTAAAAAATTCATAGTTAAGCAACCATTACTATAATAGTGATTGTTTTTCTAAGTGTTGAGAGTTTGGGCTGAGAGAGAATTTGAAGACATCTGAAAGATGTTTCCTCCTCTCTGGAAATTACATACTTATGTAGTTGTTTTTGGTTTTCTTTTATTGTATAATTATATATTTATTTTAAATATATATATATATACACACATATGTATATATATGTATATATATATGTGTGTGTGTATATATATATGTATATATATATTTGCTTCTCTTTATTTTTTATTTTTTTGAGACAGTCTTGCTCTACCACCCAGGCTGGAGTGCAGTCGTATGACCTCAGCTCGCTGCAACCTCTGCCTCCCGGGTTCAAGGGTTTTTCCTGCCTCAGCCTCCTGAGTAGCTGGGATTACAGATGCTTGCCACCACACCTGGCTGCTTCACATTTCTTTTGTGTATGTAAATGAGTGACTATTATAGTCATTCTTTTCTCAATCATTTCCTCTTTACTGATGGTAGGTACCTCTGGGCCTCCTAATACATGGAAAAAAAGGAGGAATCATACACCTCAAGTCACTGTGGAATTTGGAGGAATCTTGTAGTTCTAAACACTTATCAACATCATCCTTTAAATGCTAACTCTGCAGCCATTGCATGTGATGCATGGGTGCCTCGCTTATAACTTCTAGAACTCTACATTTGCTCACCAACCACATCCACACAAACTGACGTAAAAGGCATACACCCGACAGCATAAGTACATACTGAGAAAATAAAAGAAATAAAAACCTACATAGCAGCCTGGTGTACCACTGCTGGGTGGTAACTGAGAAGCTGTGAAAAGTGTTTCCTCTTTAGTCAGAGTGAGGCCAGGAAGAGCTTGTCAATGCTTCTCAGTACGTCTAAAAAAAACTTCATGGAGACAGAGATTTTTAAGAAGGGAGTGAAGTCACCCGGTTTTCAGAGAAAGAGTGTATTAGGTATAAGGCATGTGGCCATGAAGATGGCTTATTATTATTAGAGTAAGATTAAACAAGGAAGGCAAAGGGTAGATTTGCTTCCTGGGAGTGGTGTGTTAACACAATTGTATGTTTTCATGAGCTACAGCAAGCAAAAGAGATTGATTAGAAGAAAAATAACCTCAGCAGAAGTGTCAAGAATCAAATAGAGAGAAGTGTACCTGAATGGGAGAGAGTCAGCTGATATTGTCTAGCTCATAGGATTGAGAGGAGATATTTGAGGTGTTAAGAAAGATGGGATGGGGTTAGAAATATCAAGATGTGCACTGAAGTATCTTGAATATGAAACAAGAGAGGAGCAAAAACTCAAGGGGAAAACTTGTGTACTGAAATATTCCTTATACATAGGAGGGAATTTTTTTTATCAAAAGATGCATAGATTCATATGATTTGGTCTTTGAGGAATTAATTTAAAAGAACTGTTAAAATGTGTTCTTTGTGGAACAGAAAACCAAACACCACATGTTCTCACTTACTTATAAGTGGGAGTTCAACAATGAGAGCACATGGATACAGGGAGGGGAATATCACAGACTGGAGACTGTTGTGGGGTGAGAGGCTAGGGGAGGGATAGCATTAGGGAAAATACCTAATGTGATGGGTGCAGTCAACACCATGGCACATGCACATCTATGTAACAAACCTGCATGTTCCGTACATGTACGCCAGAAACTTAAAGTACAATTAAAAAAATGTGTCCTTTGGGATCCAGTGTAGGCCACAGGGAATTGATAATGTTCCTAGATCCTAGAAGTTGTAATCAGCTCAAGTGAGTAAAGACCCTTTGCCCTAGGACCATAGCATTATCGTAGCCCAAAACACCTCCAAGTGCCCATTGGCCATTTGACCCAATTCTAGGTACTATTTTGCCAACCGTTTGGGACGCAGTTTTCAAAATCACATCAAAATATTTTTGAGGCATAGCAGTCATCTAATCTGCCCGAAGAATTATGTTGCTGTGAAAAGTGATGTCTTAAACCCATAAATTTGTGATATTAGAATGAGTCATTTTTGATATCCTTTACAAGCTAAAATGCACTCAGGCCTGTTAACAAAGCAAAGAAATGGTGTCAAAAATAATTTTAAAACCTTTTGACCTGTAAGGTTTAAAAGAATTAGGCACAGATTCTTTACTTTAAGCCTCTTGGTGACAAGAAATATGGTACTCTGCCAGACTGTTTGATTGACAGTAGCGTTTGTAGTTTCAGCTGCTAATACAGTATGCTTCTTGTATATTCTGGGTGGGTAAATATAGAAGACTATTTGTCACCTGGGTTGATGGATTACAAATAAGTAAGACAATGTGTTTAGGATTCTGAAGCATAAATGAAAAGTCAGAAACCTTATATTATTTACAATATAACGTTTATGCTTTCAGATTTGTTATCCCTATTATATCAATAAAACTGGTTGGGTTGTAAAATAACCATGCAACTCATTTTTAACCATCTCTTTTCATTAAATAGTTATTTGCTACAAGACTGCATCAATTAAGTGTACAAAAAAACTGATTAGAATGAAGAACTTATTATAGATAGCTGCATTTATTTTTAGAGATCATGATTTAAGTATCTCAAAATTTTTCCACTCAAAAGGACCTATGACTAATGACATGTTTCTCCACCCAAATAAAGCTTGTTGTTTTCAGTTCCTAATTAATGTTCAAGCTTGTTGTACACACTTATGCTTAGAACAGTGGCGTTTCTGAAAAATCTTCTTGGTCAACAGCCCTCTAATAATATTGATTTCTCTTTGTACAACATTTTGAATTTGCTAAAGTGTTACAAGTGGTATAACATAATTTCAAAATGATATTGTGAATGGTTTAGTAATTAATATTTTCAAAGAATCGTGCTATTCAAGATGAAAAGATTATTAAGGTGATATTACAGGGTGTTTGGATTTAGAAAGAAAATTTGCTTTGGAAAGCACATTATCACCTTTCAGGACAAGAAGCAAAATTGGCATTTTTAGCATGCTACTCTTATCTTTATTTGCTGATAAAGAAAGAATCCAGAGTTTTTCAAAACTTTAAATAAAAGCCTATGGTGAGTTTCACATTACCCAACGTTAAAAGAAGAAATAAAAACTCCAGACATAAAAGGAAGGGAACAAAATAGAAACAATAGTCTTGACATTTTATTTTAGAGCTTTTAAAAAATATTACTATTCGAAACAAAACATGACATATGAAGTCTATGTTTTCATCTGTGTAATTATATTGAAGTACATAGAAGTGTAAAAGCTAATGTTGTATAACGATAACTTCGTGTTGTAACACTATCATTTCATAATGGATATTCAGCTTCTTTTTGAGTAGGTTTTCTTTTGATGTCTATGTTTGAAGACCATTTATGTTAAATGGGAGGAAACACACTTAATTCCTATCTCAATTATTACAACTTGTGGTTTGGTTTAGAGAACTGTAAAGATGCAAACAGCATTTTTTTGTAAATCTCTGTTATGACATAGTTGTTACTTAAAACTACCCAAATTTGACTGTATGTGCTATCAGAATAATGGGAGAAGCCAGTTTAAGTTGTATTAAGTAAATTATAATTTCATACTTTGAAATATATAGTCTTTAAAAAATCAGTACTATGTAAGTTATAACTCTATACCAATAGTACACACTTGGTTAAATACAACGGTTAAAAATTCTTTCAATGTGATTTTATTGTTCTTTATACATTATTTTTATGTGTTACAAGAATTCTTTTATATTCTTGTTCCACAAGCATACAAACAATTCAGACAGGAATTATTAATTGCTACATTATTTAAATATTAGTCTGGTTATTGACATGCTCAGAGAAATGTTAGATTAGTTTACAAGCTTAAGTTGTATGGCTGACATTAAATTCATTGTATACCTTGTTAAAATTTGAAACCAGAGTCTTTAAGTTGTATGTTAGGTTTTCAAACTAATGAGATCAAACCAGTATAGCTAATAAACTCAGATATCAACTTCTTATTTTGTTTCTTAGAAAAAACAGTAATTAGACATTACAATGTTAAATATCTTGGGGTCCAGTCTCCTTACTATATGGATAAATAAATGGAAGTGTGAGGTAAGGAAGTACTGCGATGAAGTTTACATATCAGTGAGTGGGGCAATGAACTCAAGAGCAATGCTGCTTTTCCTCTACAACTTGGCTACTAATGGACTAGGATAATTTAGCTTAGTATTTCCTGGAACTGTGTAGTCAGGATTCCCTGATTCACTTCACAGAAATATTATACTGTATGTTGTTTACCAGTAATAGTATTTTTGGTATACAACAATAACAACAAAAATAATTTTTAATTGAAAGAGCACAATTTGTAGATCTTTAGCAGACACAGACCTGTGGACACCAAAGGAACCGCCTCCATCTTTGCTCTTGACACATTTATGGTAGGAAGGGTGGAGGGGGCCATGAGACATTTCCAGCTGCATTAGCTGTTTAATCTTAGAGGATATTAAAATAGAAAGTTTTTGGGGGGTAGTGGGCTAGGGGAGGGATAGCAGGGGATTGGGGGGGCCAGGGGAGGAATAGCATTAGGAGAAATATCTAATGTAGGTGATGGGGTGATGGATGCAGCAAACCACCATGGCACATGTATATCTAAGTAACAAACCTATACATTCTGCACATGTACCCCAGAACTTAAAGTATAATTTAAAAAATCATTTTACACGAAAAAAAGAGAAAGTGTTTTTTTTTTGGAGATGCTTTTAAGAGGTTAAAAACTGCTGGTGTTTCATATTTGTGTAGAGCTCATAGTCTAAATAATCTGAAGACACTTAAGCACCATTCGATTTAATGGTTTTCCACAATTAGACATGACTCTGAGAAACAACACTGAGCAGCCTAGCCAGTCTCAGGGTGAAAACCCACAGAACAACTTTTCCAATTGAGGTAAAAATTTAGCCTTCTAGGAATCTAAGAAATGAAGCGCAAGGACAATTCCATGAGGCATAAATTAAAGCTTGTGTACCCAATTAGGAAGACCTCTTGTTAGTATCTGTTACTGTTAGTGCTTCTTGAAAACATATGAGAACACATGGACACAGGGAGGGGAGCACTACACACTGGGGTTCATCGGGGGAAAATTGGGGAGGGACAGGGGGGTGGGGAGGTGGGAAGAGAGCATGGGGAGAAATGACAGATACAGGCAAGGGGACGGAAGGCAGAAAACCACACTGCCATGTGTGTACCTATGCAACAATCTTGCATGTTCTTCACATGTACCCCAAACCTAAAATGTAATAAAAAAAAAGTTTGAAAGCAGAAATAAATGAAATGGAAACAGAAAAACAAACAAACAAACAAACAAAAAACAACAAAAAAAGAAAACATAGAAATTCCCATTGCTTTACTCATGGTTTTGTTTGTTTGAATGTGATATGTTAACTATTAAAATATGAAGTGTGAAATATTGTTATAAAAATGTAAATGATTACAATTTCAATATAATATATTTAAAGTATTGTCAAATAGCGTTAAATTAATTCACTTTTGGGTAGTGGTGAATCTAACAGCTGGCCTGTGCCTCTAGGTTTCTAGTTCATTTTCCTCTTCATTAAGTTGAAAGTTAGGCATACTTTATGACATGCACAGAAGTTAGAAGACGTTCGTAAGTCTAAAGGCTGAAGAAAATGAGGAGACATTATATGGAACGTACATAAGGACGTGAAAAAGAATTGTAAAAGTCAGCCAAGAGCTCTGACACTAATTCGTTGAGGCCACTGATATCTATTGTCAGGAATGGTGACACTGGCACTATAAAAATTGTTTTATGTATAAGAATGACTGTGACAAATTTTTAATTTTTGAAAATACGGTTTTATAAAGTTTCTCTGACATTTTAGTTTTTGGTTTGAGAATTCCTTTAAAAGAATATGGGATAATTCAGTTACTGGATTGCTATTCAAACTACTGGACTTAATATTTTTCATGCAAAAATCTAAATCCAAAAGAACAGATTTATTTTCATATCTAACAGGAACTTAGTAGACAATGCTAAAGTTAGTGAATTAAGGCTAACTAAAGTTAGAACCCAAATTATGTTCAATGCAAGCAAGCCTTTGCTTATTGCTTTTGGTAAGTACAATTCAATGGGATAATGTATGTCAATTAATTGAAGCAGTCTGATAGATGAGCTTCTGGTAAATATACCCGATTTTATATGAGAGACTCAGGGTTTTATGGACTGTCAGAGTAAGACATAGTAAGAAATACATCATGATTAAATGAGTATACGATGTGTGAAGAATGTTTACACCAGTATAAGGAAACCTAGCTGGTCATCTGCTACAAAGTCAAGTTGGCAGTGGTTGTTTCTAATGTATCTTTTTTTCTGTATGATGTGCCATACATATAACGATTGCATTTTAGATAAAGTGAATGGACCTGTCAAACATTTATTAGACACCTTCACTGTAAGGTTCTGCGGAGGTGCCTCATGTTAACCACCGTATTTAAACCTCAAGGAGCAGCCCTATGGATTTGGCAATTTTACTCTCAACTTCATTTTAGAGGTGGGGAAATTAAAGTGAAGACAACTTAAGTAATTTTTCCAGGGTTCTAAGATTATGTTCAAAACCAGGATTTTAATTCCAGTGTCTTTTTTCTATGACATCACACAGTGCTTGCAACTCGATTTTCCGTAAATGAATGAAGGAAACATTGCAGACATCGTACAGAACTCATCTACAAATTGTTTGGTACTTAGATCTTTTTAGTGTTACTTTGATAATGAATTCTCTGGTTAAAAAAATTCTTTTATAATAATAAAATGTTTTTAAAAGTCCTCCTTGTATTTTTTTCATGTGCAATAGCAGATAATGCAGCTGTGAATGATAAAAATACCTCACTGCACTGTCTCTGTTTGTCATTGCTCAGCTGAAGAGAAACAGGGCCAACTGTGACCCTAGCTGAGAGACTTCTGAATGTTTTTTTTTCCCAATTTTAATCTATTATATATTGAGTGCTTACTTTGTGCCAGCTAATATGCCAGTTAGATACTGTGTATTCATTTTTTTAAAAGTAGTGTAGCTTTATTATTTTCTGGTTTTGCCATTTTTAAAACTCTTCTTCCCCTCTCTGCCTATGTCAGGACTTCTCCCTCTCACACTACTGAATCAGGGAAGAATCTGCTACAAAAGTATTTATTGACCGAGAGATAACTGTATCTCATTTTGAAGGAGATTAAACTGTATTAGTATTTTTAAATCTCCAGGCAGTGTACATCGGAATCACTAGTGGACTTGTAAAAAGGCATATTTTAAAGCACCACCCAGGTATTTTAAATCAGTACATTTTAAATAGCAACCCAGTTTACTGCATGTAAAGAAGGCTTGTCTCTTGGTGGAAAGGCATCTTCTCCATGACCAGAATCTAGAGACCAGCTGGGGATCCTAGCGGGGGAGTTGTTTGGAACAGAAGCATCTCAAGAATCATAACCTTATAGGCTTTCCATCTCCAGAGCTATCTTTTTTTTCTTTTCCTTATCTATTCTCATTTTTCAGGCATTTATGATTTGTTGGCAACAATGGATAAGAAGCAGTCTGTGCAGGTAAGGAGCTCACAGTCTAGCAGGGAGACATACATATCATTCCTAAAAATGGCATCAACCTTAGACCCAGGCAAGAAGAGGCCCTGCCTTGGCCTGTGTGCTTTAGAAAGCTTCTCTTTTGTCTACCGTTTGGCTGTGCCCCTTCCCATGGGAGGGGGGATTTGCAGAGACAAAAGAATGTAATCAACTGAGTTTACCTCTCCTAGATGATGGGATTCTCTGCAGGTCTAGCCCTTGGGCTATGCCTCTTTCCTGAGCCCACTCTTTGGACTCTGCCATTGGTTTGCACACACCTAAGCCCAAGAGATGGTCCAAATACCTAGCCGTTTTCAGAGACAATAGATGGAGCTTGAACATGGCTGGGGTATCTATGTGTACACATATGAAGCTATTGTAGTGTGCAATGAAGATAGAGGTGGCAAGACTGGTTCAGAAGAGAAGCTGATGTTCTGGGATTGAAGGACAGGTCTGCCAGTATGGCAGGTTCTGGCTCAGAGAAGTACAAGGAGTTTGAGAATTGGAACTTTGAACCTAACTGTCTAGAAGAAATATTTGTCAGGGCAGGAGAAGATAATATATTTTATTTAACAGTTTGTCAGCTTGATTTATAACTTTTAAATATTTTAGTATATAACAAGTGAGCTTTTATTTGTACTGTTGCCCCTAGACCCTGCAAATGCCAGGGGAGGGCTGCCCTTGGAAATAAGAGAGTCCTGAGGAGAGGAGGCACCCAGCTTGTGTGAATCAGGCAGCACTTGCGCTAGATGTTAAGTGATGTTTAATTGATAATTATTTAGGCAAGACAAATGGATCGAAGATGAGAGAAAATGGCAGGGCAGGAGGACATGGAATTGACAATGGCGTTTAATGCATGAGCCAAGGCAAAAAGGCAGCAAATTGCATGAAGTGTGTTTGGGCCTTAAAATGCAAGTAGAGCAGAGTTTACTACAAAGCTAGGGAAGTTCCGCTTCTATATTTTCTCACTTGAGCAGTCCCTGATGAGCTCTGAGGATTTCTGGGGGTTGTAGGGGTTTTAGGTAGAAAGGGGATGCCAGATTGCAATCTGGAATCATTTCCGTGTAAACATTTCTATTTAATTGCCTAAGGAGATTTTAAAGAAAGGGACCTGTATTTTTAAGTCCCAGTATTTGCTGTGATTTCCTTTTTCATTCTATATAAATATTTACTTTTGTATCTAATTTTGTATCCTTTTTCTTCAATAGAATTATCTCCTAAATTATAGGTGCCTCAGATTTCACTCACAGTGGATTCACCTCTGAGTTCAATATATCTTGGAAAGATGAGGCTAGAGAAGTTGCGGAGAATCAGCCTTGATTCTTTGCATGCCATGGAGCCATGGGATTTAGTCAGAGAAGTAACCTGAGTATTTATACTCTGGGTATTTTCCACATGATGGGCCATTTGAAGACAATAGACATATTGAAGATTCTTTTAACAATCCCACAGAGTAAAAATGTGGTTTTGAACCAGGACAGTGGAGAAAAAAATATTTGTTGAGTAAAATTGGCAATATTTAATGTTTGATTAGAAATATACACTCAAAAAATTCAAGGAAGAGTTTGCAATTTCCATTTTTTGGGGTGTTAAAAATTACATCCAGTTTTAATTGTGTTGAGTTTATATCTGCATAGGATATGCAAGTAGAGACATCTAGCAGTCAGTTAAGTGTGATTCTGAAGCTTGGAGGAGACAGCTGGGCTGGCTAGGGATATCTATGAATATGTGTATGTGTGTGCCTGTGTGTGTACTCACATATACTCGTGCACATACAAATACCTATGAACATTTGCATGTGCATTTATATATACATGCATATCTTTTTGAGCTTAAATATATATTTGGAAGTTATCAGTATACAGTTGAAACCACTATAGTTAATGAAATCAATCAGGAAAAGTATTTAAAATGAGTACCTCAGAGAGCTGATGACAGAAACCTGAGAAACACAAATGCTTCAGTAATGAAGAGAGGAAGAGGACAATGGAAAGGAGACAGCAAAATAAGAATTTACTCAAAATCCTAAAAAGTCACAGAAGAGCAGTTTTTTAAAGAAGGGATAATTGACAGTGTCAATAAAGCAATGATAATTTAAAAGTGCTATTTAGTAACTAGGAAGTCATTGGAGATTTTCTGGAGTTTCAGAGGGGATGGAAAGTAGCTTTCAAGGGGATGAGAAGTGATTTGGAAGTGAGGAATAGAGACTAGCTTTCTTTAAGAATACAGTTACTCTTAACAATTAAGTTGTAAAAATGTGAAAGATTGCCTTTAGTCTGAAGGGAACTGGAAATCAAGTGAAATATCACTTTTTCTCTCTCTCTCCATTGTCTACCTTTGGGCTGAGAGAGGCTTGGGCATGCTCATAATGTCTCATTGAGTCAAATCCCTAGGGGCAGGTGTGATTCAAGCGTCTTAGTGGGACTCACTATCTGCTGTGCCTGAGATGATGAGGATGCTTATAGTGAAGTAGAAGTGTTGGTAGCTGGTGTTTCAGGCTTTGCTAGAGCAAGACATGAAAACAGTGAGTGGCAGCAAATCACTCTGGTATGATTTCTTCAGGTGCACTCATTTCTTTACACAAATAGAATTAATTTGAGTTTGGTATTCAGCTGGGAGACATAACAGAAATTAATGGGTAATGTGGTTTGACTGTGTCCCCACCTAACTCTCATCTTAAATTGTAGCTCCCGTAATTCCCACGTGTTGTGGGTTGGAGCTGGTGAGAGATAATTGAATCATGGGGGTGGTTCCCCCATACTGTTCTCGAGGCAGTAAGTCTCACGAGATCTGATGGTTTTTATAAGGGGAAACTCCTTTTGCTTTTTTTTTTTTTTTTTTTTACAAAGGGAAGTGCCTCTGAACGTGCTGTCTTCTTGCCTGCTGCCATGTAAGACGTGACTTTCCTTCTCCTCACCTTCTGCCATGATTGTGAGGCCTTACCAGCCATGTGAAACTGTGAGTCAATTAAGCCTCTTTCATTTATAAATACCCAGTTTCAGATATGTCTTTACTAGGAGCATGAGAACAGACTAATATGATGGGAACAAGAAATGGAATGTTCTAGAGCAGTGGTCCGCCGCCTTTTTGGCACTGGGGTCTGGTTTCATGGAAGATAATTTTTCCATGGATGGGGGTGTATAATTTTGGCATAATTCAAGTGCATTATATTTATTGTGTACTTCTGTTATTATTGTAGTATAATATATAAGGAAATAATTATACAATTCACCATAATGTAGAATCAGTGGGAGCCTTGAGCCTGTTTTCCTGCGATTAGATGGTTCCCCTCTGGGGGTGATGGAAGACAGTGACAGATCATCAGGCATTAGATTCTCACAAAGGGGGTTTAACAGGGACCCCTCCCATGTGCGGTTCACAGCAGGGTTTATGCTCCTGTGAAAATCTGGTGCTGTGGCTGATCTGACTGGAGGTAGAGCTCAGGTGGTAATGCGAGAGATAGGGAGCAGCTGCAAATACAGATGAAGCTTCACCCACTTATGGGCTGCTCATCTCCTGCTGTGTGGCCTGGTTCTTAACAGGCCACAGATGGTGGTGGTCTGGGGGTTGGGGACCCCAGTTCTAGAGGTTAAAGTACAGTTAGAAAATCAACAATGGGGATTGAGGTCAAACCAGGAAGAGAGAGAAACCAAGAGATCATCGACAATCTCAGAACTTGAAAAGGTCGGGACTCTGATGAAGTTAATGGAGGAGGTGAATAAAGAAAGGATCTGAGGGACCTGGGGTGGTAGAACATGGGTTTAGAGTTTTGAGAGTTTAAGATTGCATAGATGTAATGATGTGTGATGATAACAATCGAGAATCTAGCTGATGTTTTGAAGTCTATGATGAAATTGACTGAGTGAAAATCATTCAATTTAACAAGGTTTACAAACCTCAGACAGGGAACAAAAAATTCTAGACTTCCCATGATTCATTAAAAAGAATTTCAACTTTTATTTAGATTTAGGGGGTATGTGTGCATGCTTGTTACATGGATATGTTATATGTTTGTGGGATGATCCTGTCACCCAGGTAGTGAGCATAGTACCCAGCAGAAGGTTTTTCAGTCCTTACTCCCTCTGTCTACCTGCCAGTAGCCTCAGGTATGTACTGTTTTCATCTTTTTGTCTGTGTGTACCCAAGATTTAGCTTCTACTCACAAGTGAAAATGTGCAGTATTCAGTTTTCTGTTCCTGTGTTAATTCACTTAGAACAATGGCCTGCATTTATGTTGCTGCAAAGGACATGATTTCATTACTTTTTATGGCTATGTAACATTCCATGATGTATATGTACCACATTTTCATTATCCAATCCGCAGATGATGGGCAACTAAGTCGTGTGTTTGCTGTTGTGAATAGTGCTACAGTGATGCAAGTGCATGTGTCTTCTTGGTAGAACAATTTATTTTACTTTGGGTATATACCCAATAATAGGTCAAAGGGTAGCTCTTTTTTACATTCTTTGAGAAATCTTTAAACTGCTCTTCATGGTGGCTGAACTAATTTACGTTCCCACCAACAGTGTATAAACATTCGCTTTTCTCCAGAATCTTACCAGCACCCAAGAGAAAATTTTGAGAAAGGAAGCATTAAGGAAAGAGAGAGGTCATTAATTTTATTTATATTTTGGGTTGCAAAGTTTTAAAAAGTCACATTATTACTACTGGATGTCAATAATATTAATGTTTTTGAAACACTTTGAAACAATATTATTGTTTCATAATATTATTAATGTTACAGTTTCTTGTTTTACTTTTAACATATGTGCTGGAAATAGTAAGGAATTTAGAATCAGTAAAACTATTTAATTCCCATTTCTGTTATCTGCTAGTTTGGTGACATAAAGCTAGCCCCTCACTCTGAAGGCCTATTTCTAATCTATATAAAAGAGATAATATCTATTCGTAGGGTAGTCAGTGGTGATCAAAGGTATTTGCAAGTGCATTTTTTTTTTAATCAAGTGCTAGGCAAGGTTTAATTGATGTAGTTGTTTTATTCCTAGCTAAGTATGTTGAAAATAGCAAATTTTTGTTGTTCTCTCTAGAGTTCTAACATACCTTGTAGCATTTGTTTGACTAGTTGATTAAGCAATAAATTTTAATTCATGTATTAAATAGAAATCTTTTAAACATAAATTTTAGTAAATGAAATTTTAGGTATGAACATCAAACTGTGGCTATAACTTTGTGATTTAAACATTTTATTTCTCTTACATAGTTCAAAGATAAAATGTTTTAAAACTATTTTTGAATACCTAGTTTTAGAGATAAGCTGAGATATTTAAAAAATAACTCTGTATTATAAATAGGCTGTTTATATGCCAGGCATACTTTTTCTCACATAATGAAGCTGTTAATAAGAGTATTTATTAGTTAATGAAGCATCTGGAAATCTTCGATTTGGTAAAAGGGAACTTAGGTTTTATATATTTCTATGACATCACTTTGTAGTAGAATACAATTGCTCTTTTTCCACGTCACTTGAAGTGAATGTTGAGAAAGAAGACACTAAAAAAAGGAAAATTAGAAAAGCCAACTAGAGCTTTGCTTTGTTTGGTGTGGGGCAGATAGAGTTATAGGGGTGATGGGAAGAATGAGTTTTGAATTTACATCAGACGGTTGGCAAGGCTCCCCTCATATGCCATCTCATGTACTCCTTGTCATAACTCCCTGAAGTGGGCGCACATGGCCCCATTTTATAGATGAGGACGTTGAGAAGTAAAGGGACTGAGGAAGCTAAGTTCACTTTGACTATAGAAAGAAAAACTTTGCGAACTTTGACACCAGGTGGAGCTGCAGAAGCTGGGAAGTGTGTTCAAAATAAACAAGTTTACGGATCGTGTTATATTGAAATCATAGTAGTAAATGTGCAATGTCTTTAAGTTATAGACATTAGAGTCAAATCCTAGTTTAGTTGTTTAATACTTAAGTGATCTTGGGTGGGTTACCTAACCACACAGTACCTGAATTTTCTCGCCTATGAAAAGAGAGGAGGCATACTGCCTTTTTCAAAGAGCTGCTGTGAGAACAAAATGAAGCAGAGCAGCGGGAGCATCCAGTGCTGTACCTAGAAGACAGTGGAAGGTAAACATAAGCCAGTGGGTTTTATTTATTTATTTTCAGGATTAAACTTGTATTTAGTATTAAATCTGGTTCTAAAATGTGTCTGAAACTATTATATACTGCTGCTAAGCTTGACTGTGTCAGAAACCTTACCTGGTTTTTGATTTTTAGAAAAGAAGCCATATAGTTGTAACTTCTCCCAAGGACTCAGAAAGCATCATGTCTTGAAACTTGTCCTTTAAACACATAAACTACATATGCTTCACAAGTAGGTGACAGTTTATCCTAACTGAAAGCCAATCAATTATAGGGAATAGTGGTCCTTAGTAGTGTTCAACTTTTTAACTTGTAAATTTATTTTGGTAAAGGACAGTAACATCATATAATTAATGTTAACAGGAATCCAATATATAAATAAGTAGAAGTGGTAAATGAATTTTAATAAGACCAGGGAAACAATGCCTGTCACCACTATCCTCCTTGGCTGTTACATTACTATATCTTGGCAGTATGTGCAATTTTACGGTTTTTATATCATGCAGTCTCTTGGAATCATGATTGCACTTTACCATAGAATGCCTTAATTCCTCAGAACAATAGCCATTGTTTTAGAAAAAAGAAAATGATGTATTTTGCTGGCTGCAAATAAAATAAACACAAAAGATCTCTGCTCATTGAATGAAGTACCACGTGGCTGACAACATTAAATTCATTGTTTAATATTAATGGTAAGCTTAGGAATGTAAAGCAAAACCTTCTATTATTTTTACATGAATGTTAGGCTCAGATATAAGTATATCTTAAAAGAAGAGGAATTTGGTTCATTTTCCATAAGCACCCAGAAATTCAGATGCTTATTTAAAGCTTATCTGAACTACCTAAACACAGTTAAGTGCAGATCTAAGCAGAGCAGGATTGCATGTGAGATTGTCAACATTTATGCTGCCAACTCAGACACAAATATTAAGAAAGAAGACTTTTGCTGGCATACTATGTTATTTCTACATCTAATTTCCATTGTCAAACTAAAAATAAAAAAGTTCTTTTCCATTTCCAGATTTCATACCCAGTTCATTTCTAGTCCCCCAAGGTGGTAGTTGAGTTACTTCATATTGACAATGAATTGTTGTCCTTAGATGTGTATATATGTTTGAGAAATAGTCAATGATTTAAGTTAATTGTGTATATAAGCACAAAGAAGCAGAGTCTAACAGACTCACAAGTATCTTTAATTTGTGGAGGTAAATTAGCAAGTTATGTTAGGTAACTCATTATAATCATACTGATTGACTTTTATTACTTTCCAACAGTAGTTTCTTTGCAATGCAACTGACACATCATGACAGATGGCAACAGCAGAGAGGCCTAACCATCTAGAATAACTTTGTAAAGTTCAGAAAAAAAGTAACAAACTTCCAAATGAAATTATGGGAATTAGCTAAAGTTTCTAGACATAAATAACAGTCTAAACATCTTCTCTTAAACCTGCTCTTCTTAGGTGACCAAATCTGATTACCCTACAAGCATTATTTTTTTTTTCCAAAGGTGAGGAATTGCTCAAGGGTTATGGAGCAGTGAAAGAAGAAACATCAAGATGAGTTGTTTTATTCCAAAGTATGAATAGGGCAGGGCCATTGGGCATTACTAGAACAGCATACAGGGCCTCCAGTTTTTCAGAGGCTTATTGTTTGATATCTAAAAAGACCTTCATTTGATAGTACAGCAGAGAGACTATAGTTAACAATAATTTATTGTATATTTCAAAATTGCTAGAAAACTTGGAATGTTCCCAACACAAAGATAAATGTTTGAGGTGATGGATATCCCAAATGCCCCAACTTAATTGTTACACATTGTATACATGTATTAAAATATCATAGATCCCCCCAAATTTGTACAACAACTATATAGCAATAAAAAAGAAAAAGAAAGCCATTCATATGATTCTAAATAGAATAAATTACAAAATTGAAATTTATATTCAATAAAATACCTGCCATTCATTCATCTTTATTATTTATAAAGGTTTTCACATTAGCAATTTGTAGGTTAGATTCTTTTCTCCTTTGGAAGGATTAGCAAATATGCATGATAATTGCTGAGAAATCATGACCAGCTGTGACTTAAATTAGTTCTTTGTGGCTAAATATATCAAAAGGCAAATTATTAAAATCTCGAAATTATATTTAATGTGATTGAGACATCATCTTAATATGTTTGATATTGTAGAGAACAGGGTTCCCAAATATGAGAGCTGAAGGTCTAGGAATGTATTCATTTTGAAAAAAATTGGGGAATTCTGATGTGAGAATGAAGCATCCTAGATGCATGTAAATGTATAGAAAATTTAAATGTTTATATACTAAACAGCTACAAGAATCTGAATTGTTGTGGCTACAAACAACAGATCATGAGTGTCGGTCAGGAAAGGAGAGTATAACTCTTTCAGTTTATCCAATTAGTGTTGAGTTTAAAGTTTGTGGTTAATGTGTATTTGTGATTTCTTTTCATTTTTTGTCTAATGTTTCCAATGATCTGCTTAATTTGATTCTTTAGGAGAGAGGTCTACCAATTGAATGTCATCAGATGGTTCTTCTGATCAGACATGTTTGATAAATGTGGCATTAACTCAATATTCTCAGAGAATTTTGTTATTTGGTCTAAAAACTGGAAATACTCATTACGATAAAGTCTATTCTCATCTACTCTTGTATTTGGTCAGCTTCGCTGATCAGAACATACTGATATGTGGTTGATGGCCAGTTGCCTTCTGTCCTGTTGCTGTGAATTATACTTTTATCCCTAGCTTGTCAAAGAGGAGGAGGAAATGAAATACCCGATCAACATAAATAAGTTAACAGAAAATGTGCAGTAAAATCTATAACTTTTTGATACTAAAAATAATTCCAAGTTTAAGCTTGTGCCATCTGGTCAGAGGAGCATTGTTATTGTGTACCTGACAATGGGACAATAGTCCGTTTAAAAATAATACCTCAATTCTTGGGAGTAGAGAGCTTCATTATCTTTATTATATAATGAAATTGGAAATATAACTGAATTCAAAATAAAAAAATGTATCTAATGATTAAATGCTTAAAAGGGGAAGAAAAAAGTTTACAAACATGTAAAAATAATTTTCACGATCTATTATTATATGAGGCAAGATAAAGTTAAATAATGAAGTCAAGACATAATAACATAGATGTTGAGAAAAAGAGGAGGCAGGATCTCCAGAAAAAAGAAAGCAGAAACAATAATTGGCTTAATTTTCATGTTAGTCAGTCTTATTGTACCACATTAAGTCAGTAACAAGACATGATTTACTCTCTTGGGCTTTTCAAACTTTATGCAGACTTTTATTTTTGTGCCTGCCAACTTTGGTGTGGTTTTCTCTCTTCCTAATCAAGGACATTTTATTCCTAATTCCTTTTTTTTTTTTAGACAGAATTTTGCTCTTGGTGCCCAAGCCGGAGTACAGTGGCATGATCTTGGCTCACTGCAACCTCCGCCTCCTGGGTTCAAGTGATTCTCCTGCCTCAGCCTCCTGAATAGCTGGGATTACAGGCATGGGCCACCATGTCCAGCTAATTTTTTTTGTATTTTTAGTAGAGATGGGGTTTCACCATTTTGGCCACACTGGTCTCAAACTCCTGACCTCAGGTCATCCACCCACCTCAGCCTCCCAAAGTACCAGGATTATAGGAGTGAACCACTGTGCCTGGCTGTTCTGAATTCTTTTATCCTCAGGTATTAACTTTAGCTAATATAAAGCAATAGCATAAACATCCAATAATAATTGACAGGTTGATTTTTTTTAAAACCTGGTCCTTATCCACAAGGTTATTCAATATAGACTCAATCACAAGAATAATTGTTTTGTGTAATTGAAGTTAGCTCTATTATTTAATAGTTCAAGAAAAATAATTTTCTAGACCAACTTTTTCAAAAAAGTGTAGCAGTTATAACAAAAATATTTAAAGACACTAACCACTGGGTTTTTAAGCTTGAGATAAGTTGCATGTCATCAAAAAGAATTATGGACTGTTGGAGTCAAACAGGCCTTGAAGACAATGTAGTCTCATGGTCCTAATGTTTGTACAAAGAAGCCCTCTAACTCTGCTTGGAGATGTCCAGCAGAATCCACTGGAGCTGAATCCACTGGATTCTCAGAAAACTTTATTACAAAAAATTTTCTGATTTTGGCTGAAACAAATCTCCTAACAGTTATTGTTAGATGTTGTTATTCTCTGGTAATCTACAAAGCAAATCTAATCTATTGATGATCCTATAAATATTTAAGAAAATCATCCATATACCCACAGGTTTTCTCATTCTCACATTATTTTTTCATGGTATAAACACATTGTTATTTGTCTGCCTGTGCAGTGGTGCTTGCTGTTGTCATTGCTGGACCTGTAATAACAGAGGAAGCTAGCAAATATTTAGGAATAGTTTAGCGGAGGCTGCCGATGAGCACCTAGAGAGAGAAAGTTCCTTCAGTCTGAAAAAAAAAAGAATAAGAGTAAACATTATTCTCATGTGTGTGTATAATTAATATTTCAGACAATTCTGAAGGAGGGAGTTTCAAGGTAACAGGACTATTTTACATAATAGTCTGCTATTCTTATTGTTGCTATAATTGTCTTTAAAGCAGCATACAACACAGGAAAAGCAGACTGTTGTGCAGAGACATGGATTGATTTTAGAAAAATCCAAAATGCCACTTTTTTTTTTGTTCTTGATGCATCGTCACAGTGACATGCTGAGGGGTTTCGGGTCTGTTGATGAGACCCTAGTTGTTGTTTCAATAATCCTCTCTGCTGGAAACCTCGGTTTGTGGAACAGTCAATTTTGCTGAAAATAAACTGGATTAGTAAATAGGAAATGAAAGACATTTTCTGAGGGTTTTGCTTCTCCATAAAAGTAAAGCATTGTAGAAGTTTGAATGAAAAATTAAGTGATTTCACCAAGAAAGAACAATGGACATTCCCAACAGCCAACACCAGAGGTGTGGTCTTGGGCTATCAGCCTCTTAGCTGGCTCAGAAACTTCACTGGTCTAGACCAGGTCAAGTTCAGCCATCCTGATTCAAGCTAACAAAGCTTTCTAAAGACTAATCCATAAAAGCAGCATACCAGTATCTTATTTCACAGTGAATGAAGGTCAAATGAACTGGTTATCACTGAATACCAACTCATAAACTTTTCTCAGGATGATCATGTTAATTGACAAATAGAAAGCATGAAGGGCTAATGTTACAATCCTACAATAGATATATATCTCCATCTGCATATCTTTTGATCATAGGTTTCAGGGACTGAACTCCTATATGACTGACCTTTATTTTTCCATTTATATACAACACATCAACTAGTTATAATTCTTTTAGCCATCTTCTCTCTGATCTATTTTATATTTACTATGCACTGTGTTCCTAGAATGGAAACTTGCTTCCAGGTTCTTAGAGTGGTGTCAGATAGAGATGGTGGTGGTAGTGGTGAGCCTGTGGTTAACTCTTTGCTATTATCCATAGACAACTTGGACCAATGAATATGGAAATTCTTTAAATATGATTATCAGATTAGGTGCTTAAGCTCTCATGAAATCAAATGAGTAAATCATACAAAGAAATGAGTAAAAAGAGAATCTAATAGTGGCATCTAATTGTAGTTTTTCCTAGCAAATACTCTTGGGAAGCATAAATCATCCTCTATCGATTATATAAGAAAATGGAGAACTTTTCACATAGGTTAAATATTTTGATTGTTGTAATATATATTAGCTCCTCTTCAAATATTTTGTGAAGTGCAATAGAGAGTTTTAATATGCTACACAAATACAGTTCTTTAAACAGCCTCTGTTAACAACTGCCACGCATGACTTTTCACACTAACGAAACTAAGACTGTGACATCTGGTACTGGTGAAGAATTCCATTTGGGGCAAACTAGGATGCAGGTACTATGACAAAAATGTTAGCAGATTTGGTCAATAAATGCAGTTCAAATTTCCTTTTCATGTTGAAGCTAGGCCTGCAAAATAAAGGATAGGGCAACATTTTGTTGAATTACTAAGTGTGGACCATGGCAAATATGTATGGCATTTTAAGTTGTAAACTTGGTACCATCCTTCAACGTATAAATTTCAGTTTTAGAGACTTGGATTCAAATAATAACTATGTTGTGAATGTAATGAGTGTTCTGTACTTAATCAGTTCTCATGATGAAACACTTTAAGTAGGATTAAGGACCCTAGATTAAGAGGGCCCATTACCAGCAAATTTTCACACCGTTAAATTACAACTTGAATGTATCCCATCTTCTCTAGAAAACTTCAGCTATAAAATAAGAGTCATATTTTCAACAGAGGTTGCTGCGTTTGAATATTAATGCAGTGATTTATCTATTAAAGGGACCACACAAAACAAAACAGTGTTTTGCAATCACAGATTTTAATTCAACTTTTATTTTCCTCTCTAGACAGTCACTGTGAAATGTCTGCAAAACCAACCTTTTTACTTTCAGTGCATCTTCTCTCTTAGACAATGTACAAATGTCTGAGAAATAATCAAATATAAAAATATTTGTAATTTATAGATTTATGTTTGTTTTATTGAGCCACATGAATAAAACAATATAACTGCACTTTCAGGACAACTGAAAAATTTCATCAAGCTCTCAAAAAGCTCTCAAAAAGCCTTGTTGCTTGTGTAACATTGAGTTTCATCTTTAAAATAGTGATGCAAAAATGTGACAAAACAACTTTCTTAATAAAATTTTCTTTGCTGATTATATTCATTTTCAGAAATCATTTATTTTCTCATTTGTCAAATGGACCAATGATGAGAGAAAAATTATTTTGTGAAATGAGGAAATATTTCTTTGAAAAAGGTTTGTGTCTGCATGTGTGTATGCTGTAGCAGTTTTCACAGATCTAAAAAGTGTTGAATTAGTGTTCTAAGAATGAAAGATGAATACCAAATACAAGAGCCATTAAACAGCTAATATTTATTGGATATTTTTGCATTTTAGAAAATCATTTCACATGTAGTGTCTCTTGAATCATCAGTGATCCTATAAAGTTGAGTTTATCCTCATTTTACAGATAATAAAACTATAGCTCAGAGAAGTTGAACAATTTGTTCACTTTTTTGTTTATGTCTTAAAACGTTTTCACTAGTCAGTGTTTTAAGTATTTTTTTTTTTCCTTGGTATTTCTTCCAGATGATTCTTTTTAAAAAATATTTTAGTGTGTTTTAGGTTTTGGGGTACATGTGAAGATCATGCAGGATTATTGCATAGGTACATACATGGCAATGTGGTTTACTGCCTTCCTCTTCATCACCTCTAGCTGGCATTTCTCCCCATGTTATCCCTCCCCAACTCCCCACCCCCCCGGGTGTCCCTCCCCTAGATCCCCCTCACAGACCTCAGTGTGGGATTCTCCCCTCCCTGTGTCCATGTGTTCTCATTGTTCAACACTCTTCCAGATGATTCTATTCCTCCTTCTCCCTTAACTCTTTAAGTCCAATTTAGCCCACCAATTATTTACTTTACTTTCTTATTAGCACTTATCACTCCATAAAATTATATTTTTAGTAGTTTGTACATAATTTAGAAACTTGAAGATCATTTGAATGTAAACTCCAGAAAGGGAGGCAATTTGTCAGCTCTGATTAATGCTGCATTTCAGCTCAAAAATAGTGCCTGATACATAGGAGAGCCTTAATGTTTACTGAATCAAAGAATAATGAATAAGCACCAAGTTCCTGGTACTTGACTGGGAAACGGGACTATGAAGATGAAAGAGACATGGCTCCTGCATTTCAAGAACTCACAACTTAATTTAAAGCATATAATTTTGACTCTTTCTTGGTTGGGTAGATTGAAGATGCCTTATGTGCAGCCCATTAACCCTTTAACTTATAATTATTCTTTTCTTCTTGCCCGCCATATGCCTATCTCCATGCCACAGCAAGTCATCCTTGTGTGGAAATACCTTATTTGGATAGAAAATTGTTTCATTTTGTTTTAATTTTTGTTGCACTATCCCAAGTTCAGCAAATATTGCCTACATGGTCCATTCAACCTCTTTTATTGCAGGTCGCCTTTGGGTGCTTTTCTCTGCTATGTGCAGTGCCACCTTTAGACTTTGATAATTGGAAATGAGGAGATTTACTAATTCCAATTATGATTTTAGCATTGGGCATATGGCCTGGGGTGCTTCTGTCTTAAAGCTATGCTGCTTGCTGTTGTATAATCACTTCTATGGGACTTAGGACACAGAACATAGAGTATCATCTGCTTTGAGGTTCTTCGCATTTCCTCTCTCTTGGAGAGACACACTTCTGGGACTTTATGTCTATCCTAAATTACTAGAGGTAGAGTGAGGATGGGAACCAGAAGACTGACATCTGCTCAGTGTCATAGTTAATTGATATTTAGGAAGGCCAAGTTAAGAATTTCTCCTTTTACTACATGAGATCATGTTTATAATTTTATGCTTATTTTTTATGGAAAACACTATAAATCATCTTGGCTAACCTGACCAATTGATAATTGATGATAATGGAATGGATTTAAACTTTCTAAATGATAGGCTGTTAATGGCTAAGTGCTTTTAAGCAAGTCTCTTAGATTCCCTGAACCTCTATTTCCTCATGTGTAAAGTGGAGATATGAGTGCACCTATAGAAATTATTACTGGGCGGGTTAAATTAAGTGATGGATGTGATCAGATACCTCGACAAACCACTTGAGATCCCCCAACTCACCTTCTTCCTGTTCCAGCTGTGATCAGTTCTGGGCAGGTGCAGCAGCTGGAAGGGAATCAGCATTACAAAAGCACAACCTTACAGCTTTCCCCCCTAGGGCCTGTGCCAAATGCATTTTGCCGTTTGCCCTGGGTGTTTCTTTTTGATGCTGGGGAGGGGATGCTGTGGGACGCTGCTTGAGACTCACACATGCAGGCCCAGAAATGTGGAGGCAGTAACAAGCTCTATGGTGAACTCTGGCAATTGGAAGATGGGGTGGAGGATACAATCATCTCTTTTCTCCTCCTGTACAGACGGTGCTGAGATGCAGTTACAAAGCTTTTGGAAGGATGATGCAGTGAGATTAAGCAATTAGTTACACTTCGAGGTGACCAGACCGGTAATGCATCCTAGTACTGGCTTTCCCTCTTTGCTTCCTAATTGCCTTTGTCCCTCACTGTTGCTCTTTGGGATTGTACCCCTTAATGCAATAGCAGTCCATAAACTTTTGCCTCAGGCTTTGCCTTCTGACAGAATGTAAAGGTGTTTCATTCAGTGGCTGGCTCCAAATATGTGCTGAATGTTCTGTTTTATTGTAAACTAAGACTACTATGTTAGCAATTGCTAATGTCAGTGAAAATAAATGCAGGTAAGATTTTGTGTGACCAGCTAATTTTCCTTTTCCAAACTCTGTGGTCACTTTCAGAAGACAATACAATGTCATATAGCAAAGGATGTTCTCATCTAGTACTGCATAGACCTAGATAAAATTTATGTCCAATAGGAAACTTTCAACAGTACCTTAGAAGTGATAACTTATATTTGACTTATAGTAGTTTTACTCAAAGCAGGTCAGAAACTATTATCCACCATGGTCACAAGTCCTCCACGGATGTCACACTGGTAAAAAAATATATATATATATTTTTAATGAAGTTCTTAAGTGGAATGTTCCCTGTGCAAAATTAACTATCTGTATTAGGGTGATATGTGGATTTGTGCATGAACTACCAAAGTGTAAAACCAAGAAAAATCCAGTTGTTAAATGCTAAGAAGTTTGTAGTGGTGAATACTATATGAGAACCAGTATACCTCCCTTTTTACATTGACTCATCAGCATGAAGGAGAGTTCCAGGGTGAAGTTTGTAAATTAACTTATTTTCTGGTCTACTCTAGATCTCCTTTTAAAAGACTCTAAATTTCAGGTCCTTTCTTTTAAGACTTTTAAAATTTATATGAACAGCCACTTACTGTCCTGAATATTAATATTAGAGGACTACCCTAGTCTGAGAAATCCATTCTGAAACAAACATAATAATTACTTGTATTTTTTGATTCATGTAGTTTCTTTCATTGTAATAAGATGTTTACTATTTTTTCCCCCTGAAATATTCTTCCAGTTTAAAATGCATACACCTTTTCTCCAAACTGAAAATAATTTCTTTTTCACAGTTACATATTTAGTTGACAGTGTGTTGCTTATTCTCACTAACTGCTTTGTAAATATTCTCCAGTTATTTTAGAGACATGTGTTGGGAGTTTTCGAGCAATGCTCTTTAATGATAGAGATCATACAATTTCTCTTTGTTTTCTGCAAACTTCCTAGGTTAGTGCCTACCATAAGCACGTTAGGGTAGATCATTTTTATGAAGAGCTAATGAAGACCTTTTTGTGTTTCTAAGTGAATGAACTGACTTATGTCTCAATATTTTCCTTATTAGTAGAAGACATAATTAGCTGCGTTTCAATGCTAAAACCTATTGTTTGGGAGGATAGCGATTGTTTTCTAAAGTCACGTTACAGAGTGTAAAGATGACTTTGTCAAGCAGAGTGGTAGGAGCTATGTGTTGTTAGTAATTGTAAAGGAATAAAGCCCTGCCAATGCAGGCAACAGAAAAGCTGCCAAAGCTGAAAGTACCTGGCTAGGTTTTAAAGGACAGGAATACAATACTCTTACTAAGACACACTTTATAGAGTCCAATTCACAGCCAAGGAAAACAGCTTTTGGAGGTTTTGGGTGTCCATAAACAGCTAGATGAATGCAAGGAAGCCAAAACCAGGGATGAGTAGGGTATTTAAATGCTCAACTTGCTCAGCTGCCACAGTGTCCTCCCCACCCACCAATGCACTGGCACAAAGAGTACCAAGGAACGCCCTACATGCTTGTGATTTATGGAAAATCTACACAAGGACAACAAAGAAAACAAAATATTCGTTCAGTTGTTATATTGTAAATTCTGAAAAATACCTGGCTCATTTTCTGAAGGCAGTCCTATAACATGATGCTAGAGAAAAGGGAGGATGGTCCAGTGACGACCCTCAGATAATGTGTTGTGGTCATTCAAGTCCTAGGCGACAATTGCTCACTGATAAGCCAGTTCAAGCATTTTCTTAGCCAAGATACTCCATAAACCTTGCCAAGAGAAAAGGGCATGTGGCAGTAAGTTGTAAAGTGATAAAAAGCAGACATGGGTGGAAAATATTTTATCAAGAAAGATAAAATAAAGAAATTATATGAATATGATAACAGCACAACAAAGAATATTTTATAGAAAAAATCTTGTAATGTTGCCAACTATTAAGGCAAAATGAATGAAGAGCAAATGGGTTGTATTTCAAACACATACCATTACACTGAGCAACAGTAACATTTTACTACCCAAGTCACATTTTTTGACTGATGCAATAAACTTTGCAATATTCAAAGAAAAACATAGGATTTACAGCTTTTTTAACTTCAATTTTAAAATGGATTTTATGGTTAACAATGCAATAAAAAAAGTTTTTGAAATGTTTTGAGTTGTGTTATAGTTCTGAGGAAGCACCACACTGTTAACAACCAAGGCAGAAATAGAGAGTTTCCTATGGTTGTTAGACTATCACATAATCCTAGCATGCTTTTAATGGAGAGATTTTATGCTATAATACTTCAATAATTATTATATTTAAGTGGCTCATAGTAATTAGAACAGTCTAATAAGGCTTCACGGATCATAAATTGGGAATGTTTTCTATGATTCAGAGACTTTTCTTCTAAATGACAAGTCAGTTCTACTTTTATTTATTTCATTTGATTCAACGTATGTTGGTGGGACCCCAAGCTGGAGATAAGATTCATAAAATAGGAAACAAAAATAATTTTCTTTACGTCTTTCCTCCTCATCTTCTTATCTTTTGTTTGTTTGAGGCTATTTTGGTTAGAGAACTCAGCAACTTAGATTTTGATTAGTAAGTATATCATATTTTTTTTAAAGTAGTCATTAACTGAAAGCTAGCATAGCAATCCCATTACCACATCTAAATTATCTAAACTCAATGGATCACACTCTGTGAACAGTTTTTGTGTTTAATTAAACATAAGTATCTGTTAAGCAGAGGTAAATTTCTTCCCTTCCTGCCACTCTAGTGTGTGCTGAGAGATAGAGCAATAAAAACATTAACTTTTTTAAAAGCAGAAATTTGCAGTATCTTTGGAAATGTTTCCTGACTACATAATCAGAAACATTTGCTTTGGGAATAAGTTTTGTTTTCAGCATTATTTTAACTAGCAATGATTCTGCTACGCAAAGTTTTATAACAGAGGAGGCCCTGGAAGTTGCTTGCTGCACTCATAATTCCAGAGTTTTCCAAGAGCTCTTCAGGCACAGCCCAGCACATCAACTCAGCATGTTTCTAGGTGTATGTTTGTCTTGGTACACGGTAGTTCTAAAACAGAAAGCCCAAATATGCTGTTAACTGGTCCACAATTATGTACTTTCTAAAGAAGTTTTATTTGCACCTGAATATCTTTAAAAATTTTGTCTTTCAAATTAAGGGGAATAGTATGAGTTTACAATTAATGTGGCATTAAGAGGTGTGTGTGGTGAATATATATATTTTTTAATTTTTTTGGTAGAAAGTGGTTTATTTAGAGAGAGACAGAGAGAGAGAGAGAGAGAGAGAGAGAGAGAGAGAGAGAGAGAGAGAGAGAGAAACAGGAAAAGTAGAAAGAAACAGCTAACTCTCACACTGAGTGAGAGAATCAAGAAAGATGGAATCCTGGAGAGGAAAGCAGCTTCCACACTGAGTGGAAAGGAATATAGAGAGATGGAGTTTAGGTGGGGAAGACAGGCTTCCATGAAGAGAGTGTTCATGGAAGGGGACTCAAGAGGGAAAGTCCAGGAGAGAGAAAGATGGCTTCCACGAAGGGAGTATTCGTGGAAGGGGATCCAAACATGTAGTCCCATGTGCGGTGAATTAAAGATTAATGTTAATTTATAAAATTGATGGAAATTTTATGAAGCCTACTACATTTTCATCTGATTTAAGGATAATCTAGTATTCTCTTCTGACATGGAGTGGAATGCTTTAAGGCTTTGCAGGCGATGAAATCTCATACAGTGTATAAAACGCAAGTTTGAAAATTCCCGGAAATTCTTGCAGTTCAGTGCACAGGACATATGGTGTCAAAAACATTTTGTATTTTAAAATTTATTTTCCAAACCCTTTAAGTCTCTATATTTCTGTCTGTTTCCTTCAACACCATTAGCAATCCTGCTTCTCTGAGGCAATCACAAATCCATTGGCACCGCGACACCAGCCACCACTTTAGCAATTTGGAGATTCCTAAGAAAGGCTGCTCTAGCTGTGTGATCTCAGGAGATTCCTTTGCCTCTCTGGACCTCAGTTACCTCATCGGTATGGCAAGTGAGCAAAATCAGAAATATTTTCAACAAAGTGGCTTTCTAAAAGGCATAGCTGTCTTTTAAACAGGAAGATAAATATAAGAGCAGTTTGGCTACTTAACTAGTGCTGCCTATGCCAGAGATTAGTCTCTTTAAGAATGAAATCTTGATAATGTTATAGCTGTGTTTAGATCAAGGAAATAAATGTCAAAAAGGTCCTTTTGAAGTTTTTGCTCTCTTTTTCTCAGCTTTAGAATCAAGAAATATTTGAAGTATGCTAGCAGTGGAATTGTATTTGAAGCTGAAATGAAAGACTTGATCTGCATTTTATTAGTAGTGATTTTTTGGTGGTCTTTTTCTCAGTCGTACCTGGTTACTAGAGGCTTTCATTTTCTAATTTTATTTTCTGGAATGGTCTTCAGACAGTACCCTCTTCACTACCTACTAATTTTCACCACCCCCTCAGTACCTTTCTCAGAGTCTTTTCCCCATATGAAGTCCCTTCAGTAGCAAAAATAACTGTTTATCTTCTTTGTGTGAATCCAACTCTTCATTTTCTTCTGCCAATAATTTGACAATTAATCATCTTCTCTCTTACGGTTGTCTTTGCAGTTGAATTTTATCTTTTTATATACTTTTTTTCCCCCAACAAAAATAAAGGTTCTTTGTAGGGGCTTTGAGGAGTTGGTTATGACCTCACTTTTTGGAGTCAAAATTTCAAAGTTCAAATGAATCATATATCTTTTTGTTGTAGGACCTCAGGAAAGTGACCCTACCCATCCCTGCAAACCTAACTTTCTCATCTCTAAAATGGGGACCATAGTAAAACCTACTCTGTCATTTTTGAGGATTCAGGCCATAAATCATGTAAAGTCACTAGAAAAATGCTTAGTACATAGAAAACTCTCAATAATTACTGGTATTCTCTGAAGGCGGGGATAGATCTTGGCAGTTCTTTTTGTATCTGTGCCACCTCCCATAGTGCCTAGTGCCCAGCAGGTGCTCAGTTTGTATTTGTTGCCTAATTATTTTGTTAATGTCTTTTTAGATATTTGTTTCTATGTGTAACTTCACTTCTTAAGGCTTCCTTGTTTGGCTAGAGTCAGGGATCAGGAGGATGGTGTAAAGATAAAGGCCACATTAGAAGTAGGAAGGAAGGTGGCCTGAGCCTCCACTGGAAGAATCTGTGAAGTACTTGCTTCTTGCATTCCTCTTTCCAATGAGAATAGACACTCAATCTTCCTGCCCCAGGATCTCTGTCTTCTCTGATTCTCCATATAAATATGGGGTCCTAATTGTTTTCTACTTGTTGAAGTTTGTGGCCATCTTTAGAAATTATTCTTTGTGTCGGGCATGACATCGGCTTGGCCCATCCCAAGTCTGGCACATTGACCAGGTCACACCCCTGTATCAGATACTTCTCACTAAAGCAGACTGGCTCTCATCACCTCAGGGTGAGTCCCTGTTTTCACTTGGGACATTGTCTTGGAGGTTGCATCAGTCATGATTGGCTAGGTTGTGTTGAAGTAACAACCTCAAAGCCTCAGAAGCTTACAACTAAAAGAATGCATCTCTAGCTTGTGTTACATGCCCATCAGGAATCTCTTAAGCGCTCTCTTTCCCAGCCTCATTTTTCTCCTTCTAAAACACCGGCTGAGAACATTGCCCAGAACCATGGGAGAGGGGAACAATAACTTGGTGCAACACATGTAGGCTTTTAAAGCTCCTACCCAGAAGTGATACTATATTACTTTTCATACTTCATTGACCTAAGGAAGTCAGTTGAAGAAACATGACTTCAGCATAATGAGGAGGTATTATCCTCTAGCAGGGAGATAAACCAGGCATTGGTGAAGAGTGATGCATTCTGCAACAGAGGCTAAAGGATGACCATTCCTCTTCTTTTTTTAAATTTACTTTTCCCCATTATTTGGTCAAGAATCCCAGTTCAGGTAACTAGTCATCAACTACAATAGACATTCTTTTTTGGAGGCCTACAAACACCTTTTTTTATGTAGTTGCTCCACTTTGGCTTCCAACTTGAGCTATGTTTGTTCTGGTGGACATTGTACGGATAGATCTTTTGGGACTCTTGCCACAAATGCACTTTTTTTTTTTTTTAAGCATAGAGAGTACTATTTATTTGATATTTCGTAAAATGGCTCAGCTTAAAGTTGTTAATTGTCACAGATAACATCACTCTGGGTAATACATTATTCAAAACTGGCAGCTGAAAGAATCCGTTTACTATATGAGCAGGTGAAAAAGCAGTAATGTTCAATTTTCAGTGCTTCCAGATCACATGGAATATATACAACCATGTCATTTCCCTCTTAATAACAATAATGGCAACATTAATGGAAAACACTTGTTATATGCTAGGCACTGTGCTGTATATTAACTAACACATTTAGCGTTCACAACAATCCTATGAAGTAGGTACTTTTATTATCACCGATTTACAAATGGGGAAATTGAGTCAGAGAGGTTAAGCGACTGCACATGATGATTCAGCTAGAATAAAATATGACTGACATTTGAACCTTGTGAAGCCTGGGTCCAAAGTGTGTGCTTAGCCATTTGCTACATTCTCTTATAAACAGGATAGTACAAGTGAAATACTTAAGGTAACACGTAATTGGGTTAAGTTCCCAGTACATGACCACCACTGCTAGCGATGCCAAGATTGGCTGGCTTAATGTTTCTTTGAAGGAGTAGGACATACTTTTCATATAACGACTCTTCAGTCTACACACAATAACTGTAGGGTGTGTGTGAACCAGGCAATGCTACTGTCATTTAATAGGAAACAGCTAAAAAAATCCACAGTGATTACGCACTTAGGCTTGCACATTTTCTTTTCTGCTATTGATCCACTGACGTTGTGCCATATCCAAAATGCAGTGCGGACTTTACCTAGGAAGGATATAGTTCAAGATGAGTAGGTTTATCTCACTCTGCTACTTCTCTGGCTATTCAGGAATACAAAGCTAATTTGTAGGTGATATTATATTTTCATCTCATGTTTTATATGCAACCCCTATCCATGTTAATGGGAATTTTTTTGTGCTTACTCTAGGGAAAACTGATTCCAATTATTGAGTATAATTTATTCTAACCCCTTGATGGAATAATTTATACTCTTGAGATATTTTTGAAATGTGTAACCAATAGGGAACTCTCTTTATACATAAGTTTTTACACATCTTTCAATTAAATAAAAAATCCAAGTGCAAAACCCATCACTCAAGGAAAGCATATGAGTTTGTAACACTCCCGAGAGGTTTTTTGGTCCATAAACCAATAAATGGATTACACTTACAGGGCAAAATTCTTCTCTCAGGTCTCATGTGAAGCTCCTATTGACTTACCTGTGAGGCAGCTCACAGGGGATGTGAGATATTTTAGGCTGCAAGGAGAGAAGTTGTCATTTTTTCATATAATCAATTTTAGGGCTCTGATATTGATTGCTATAAAGGATACATTTATTAAAAGACAGACTATTACATGTTTAAATACAGATTTATTTGGTTATAAATTCTACAGACAATAGATATTTTAGCAAGAAAAAGTGAGTGTATCTTTCTAGTATAAGGGACACAAAGATATGTGTTTTTATTAGTAGAAATGAAATCACTGGATAAGACCACTATGTGGTTTATAGTGTAGCAGTAATTTCAGCACACATTTAATGTGAAATAATAGATAGTGTATGTATTTTTTCACCTCAATGTTTCTGGAATTTCACAAAAAAATAAAGTGAAAGCTTCTTGCACTAAACATTACAGTTTATATTTTACCTTAATTGCATTATTATAATAAAAATCACCAATGGAAAAAATGTGATTAAACTATATTCCACATTAGTTAACATAATTTCTGGGAGGAGCTGCTTTAAAAAACTATTGAAGTGGCTTATAAATTCTCTATTAGTTTTGTAGTAAAATTATGTTATAATATTTGTTTTGGGAGAAAAGAAAAACATTTATTTTAGAGTCACTGTTTTATAGAGAGATTTGGGAATTAGAGATCTCTGCTTCTCAGAATGACCATTGTGTTTTTTGAATGAGTTTCACAATTTCGAAGCAATTTACAAATGTGTGGAATTGTTGTTGGATGCCAATTTACATTTGATTGTCACCCAACTCCTTCTTACAAGTGTTGGAGACCTAACACCGCCAGAGAGCTGCCAATCCCCAACTCACAGTCTGTAGGTTAAAACTATGGTTTCTAATCCAAGATTTTGCCAAGACGTATAAGAACATTCATGGCATTAAAAGAGTATTTCAAATTTTATAAAACTTTACATTTTTGAATATGTTTGCAGGGTCTTTTGGGGACTGAAAAGCTCATCTTTTGGGTGGTAACCAGGTAAGCATAAATGGCACTTTAAAAATTATACCTGAGGGTATTCAACAGATTGGTGCAATATATATTCTATGTACTACGTAACAATTTAAATATCCTTGTTTCTTGGATGTGAAAGATTTAATATGTAAAGCCACAAATAATCTTCCAGCCTGTTTTTGTGCCACGCACTGATGTTGGCAGGCGTGGTGTGGCTATTGTTAATAGATGTGTTGAGATAATTTGGTTGGACTTCACAGTTTCACTGGCTGACTTGATCCTTCTGGAGCCTGTCTTTATTCTTGCAAAACTCAGTGATTTATCTTTGTTGTCTGCTTCTTTAATATAAAAATGATTTCAGTGTCACTAAGGATGCTTTGAGACTGATGGCATGGTGAACATTGGCCGTCTATAAAGAGGTGAGCACTCACACGAATGTCCCACAGTGGCATAAAGTCCTGCTGTCTCATTCTTCCCAGGCCGTAGGCATTTGCTCCACTCCACTTACGCTAATAAAGCTGAGGAGCTCTGGACTTTCTTTTCCATCCACATCCCCCTCTGCTGCCTTATCTCGTGTGACTCCCATTTGGACTTCTGTGGAATGTCCATTTGACGGTTCTGTGGCTCTTCAGAGGCAGAACACAGGAGTCACTATTTACTACACTGGGCTCCTTTTCTCTAGTGGCATTTGGTTCCCTTTTCTTAGTATCAGAGCAGTACTCAGGCACATTGAGAGCAAAACTGCTTGGAAAGGAGAGAAAGCAATGAGCGCGCGCGCGCACACACACACACACACACACACACACACACCTTTGCTCAATTTAACCTGGCTGAACACTACCAAACCTCTCATAATGTTAAATTTAAAATGTCAAACTTTTCTTCTTCTTCCTTCAAAAAACAAACCAGGAAAAATATTCTTGTAATAATATGTTTTGGAAGTGAACTGGTACCCTTTTAAATCATAAGAAGACAAGTGCTATGAATTTCATTGTGTTGTAAAGAGTATCAAGTTTAGGCTTGTGTTAAAAAATTAACTTTTAAAATGATCTTAATATACAGAAAAACCAGATAATTTTAGTTTTATATTTTTGGGGCTCAAGGAAATATATTTTTAAAAAGAAAAGCCTTGTCTTCCATTTAAATTTATGGCATAAGTACTAGCCACGTGCTAAAATACAGCTAATTATGTCACAATAACCCTTCATAAGCCAGATTCATTCAGTTTCTTGTATAATCACACAGGGACATAGTGGTGAAATCAGGGCTAGGATCTTGATTTTGTGATCCTCAGTCCTGCATTCTTTCTATCCCAGCTCAAGACAAATTCAAGTGTGGCTGAAAGCCTAGAAATCATACCCAGAGGCCTGGCACCAAATATTATATTTTTTAGTAAAGTTATGTAATCAATGTAAGCCATAACTGTATATAAGAAGGGTTCTAGCTTCCTAGCTGAGTCATCACAGCACAAAGAAATGACAACCCAAGAAGACTAAGGTGTTGAATAAACATATATTGAAAGATGCAGAAGTACCTATAGGCTTTGTTTCAGATCCTAGTTTGCTACTTACAAATTTGGGGACTTGGGCAAATTATGTAATTTCTCCAAAATCTCAGTTTTTCTCATCTATAAAATAATAATGATAGTATCTATCTAATAGAGTGGTAGGCAAATTATATGAGACAATGCTTACAACTGTTTCTGGCTATAGTAAACACAATATATGTTGATATTGTTTTAAATTATTGTTGTTATTGTATCAATTTGCAATTATGCAGAAATAGAAAATAAACGACACACATATCTGTATACTGGAAAGTCTCCGTATTAGCTATATATCAGAATTCACATGCTAAAACTTACACAGTAATAGTTAAGAATATTCATTTTGTTTTAATTCAAACATTTAGATAGCATTTACTCTGTGTCAGGTGTTATTTTTAAGCATTTAAAAATATTATTTATCTTCACAAGCCTATGAATGAGGTACCATTATTTTCTTCAAGATGAGTAAACTGAGGAAGAGAGACGCTGGTAAGTGAGGTTACTCAGCTGGGAGGCAAAGGAGCCAGAATTCAAAACCAGATAATGTGGTTCGAGTGTCTGTGCGCCTAACCACCACCCTCCCTGCCCCTGTGGAAGGCTTGACTCTCAGTGTGGCATGGCTACGCTTATTTGTGGGCACATGACATTCCAAAACAAGAGGAACTTGGATTTAAAAGCCAACGTAGAAATAGAACTCTAATTACATAAATATCTTTGAAGCACTAGTGTAAACAATCTACTATTTCAAAAGAAAAATAGCACAGTTGAAAAATTGTGTCTATTGAGACGGTATAAAATAAATCATTAGAAGAAGGAGATTAGAGGTAGTATGTAGATGAACATAGGATATATTCTCGGTGTATAAATATTTACAAACTTTTCCTATTTCTTGGCTCCACTCCTGTGTATATGTATATTTGCAACATCACATGAAAATGTAAGAGGATTTAACATCAGGCAAAAATAGCTTTTGAATGTTTTTACCTTTGGTCTCTTGCATGATTTTAACAAACGCCTAATTTCCATGTGCAATTGTTATAGCAATGTGACAATGAAGAATTTTTTCTAAGCTAAAATATCGGCACGTATGATGAATAGAAATGTATATTATTTGCAGGGATCCTTACATCTAATTAATATGCCACATCTCAGTCGCATTCTATTTTAATTGTTACCAGTCATTGCTTAGAAATAAAATATGTTATTGGAAATAATAAAGTTCACATTAGTGAAATAATGTGGTTAGACATTCTTTCATATCTTTAAAATTCTCAATTTGATGTTCCCAGTGTAGAGATCTTTTTCTATCTGAATTAGTAGTTTGTTACTTTATATTATAGTTTGGGCTAAGCATACATAGCTTAGTTTAAGAAATGAAATCTTCATTATTTAATGAAGAACTGAAAGTTTTCACTGAAGTTTTCCTTGCTAACCACAGCTAGCAACATACACTCAGGCATATACGATAGGTAATTGTGCAAATAAATTGTTCCCTTTTTTATTTTGTTTGCTGCTAGTAATGAGTAACTGACAGTTCTAGCTAAGAGCTCAACTTTATTGCAGGTCATCCAGTAGCTGTTTACAAAAGTCAATAGTTAGGTTGTAAGAAATAGAAAAAAAATGTCAACATCTGTCAAATGAAGACAGATAGTAATCGTTGTTCACATTTCAAAGTATTTATCACTGCTTACTATCATTTTTCTCTCTGAGCAAATGAATCATTTTAAATAGAAGCAAACTGATCCTCCTATTAGCAAGTCTAAATCAGTAGAACAACATCTATTTTCAGAATCTTTGTAGCTATAAAAGGACCTTTACAGTTTGCAACACTTTGACCCGTCCCAAAATGACAGCATTCTGTTACAAATAGATTATTAGGGACTTGGTGCCAGCGTCTCTATTGTGGAACCTTTGGGTTGGGAAAGCTGACAGCTGGGAGGAGTTCAGTGTTTTGAAGGTTATGATCACAGCAGTTTCATAAGTGCTTTATTTCAGTTCTCTTCTGGCTGCAGAAGGGACAGGTGCGGTCTGGTTCTGATTTCACTGGTCTTAATTTCTTATCTGACCTGGTAGTCAATCAAGGGCATGAGAGAGGGGGAATGAGGGAGAGGTGGACGGGTGGGAGAGGAGAGCTGGGGACTCCAAGCTGCAGGGGGAGGGTGCACACATCTGCGAGGCACAGTGTGTGTGTGTGTGTGTCTGTGTGTGTGTTTGTGTGTGTGTGTGTAGTGCTAAGCATCTGACTTTTCTCATCGAGAAACGGCAGCTCTGCCTGTCATTCTGCACTTCTGTGTGTACGAATGCTGCCCTGTGCAAAATGGATTTCTGAGTGTTAACCATCATGTTCTTCTTTTCCAAAGGGTCTTCTGTAGGATTTCATTTGCAGAGCACAGAGGGCAATATCTAGGGTAATTCCAGGGCTTAGTGGCTGTGATCTTTTGTCAACTCTCCTTGTGAGAGAAATTAAACTTGGTATGAGCACCCACCATGGCAGCAAGTGCAACGCTGTTCCCGGCCAATGGGCGGGAAATCATAAACCTGACAAGTATTTATGAGAGGGAAAAATGAGATGTCATAATATGACAAGAATATATTCATTAAATCTTTCAATTTCTCAGAAACAGAGAATTCCCACTTCAGTAAAAGGCTTTGAGCAGATTTATCAAGTCTGACATTCTTACTTTTATGAGATTTGACTCTCTATGCTAAAATGAGATATATTTAAAAGGAGGACAGCTTTGCCAAAGGAGGGAAACTCCTAAAAAGGTGAAGATAATATAACACTAGCCATTGTTCTTTTGATGGAATACTAGATAATGCCCACAATATGCACTGAAAAAATCAGAGCACAAGCATGAATAACAAAATAAATTATGCCTTTGAAAGTGTGTGAGGGTATGCTGACTTATTTCATGGTTTCTCTAATAGTAGCCTTTTATAATTGTCAAGCAATTGCATTTTGTTTCAATACAATCAAACAAAAACAGCTTTCATTTAAGGTATTTGCCAGAAATATAGCTTTCATAATTGCAGTGTGTATATAGACTGAGTTTACTAGGATGACTGGAATAGTGTATGCTGGGAAATAAGCACATGGAGCTACACCCATTAATATCACCCCATATATATATATATATATATATATATATATATATATATATATTTAATATGTGAGAACCGCACAGGTATATTATGACAGGGACAGCTCTGCTCATGATAGGTTTTTGTGAAATATTTTTAGATTATTTGTGCTGGGCTCAGAATTGCATAAACCTATTTGTTTCAGATGAGACCACAGTGTAACATGGAGCATGTTTTTGGTGGGTTGGAAAACTGGACTTTTCTCAGTTTGAATATTTTAGAATTGAACCTAGATTTGGACATCTGCCAGTGTGGAGAGCATATTGGAGCTGCTTTTAAAGCCATCGTGTTACACTCTTGACCTTGGAGGTACAGACTCTTGAGTCTCAGGTTATAGCAGTGATTGTGATCCGATTGGTATTCATGTTGAGATACGGTGTGTTCTCTAAGAAGGCTGTGCATATCTTTGGGAAAGTATAAATGGTTGCCATGCCTGAGGGAGGGAGACAAATTTGTGGCTTTTAATCTAGATTCAGATCAAAGGGGGAAACTTCAGTGGGCAAAATTTAGCATTAGTTTCATATTCTGGATCACTTACAATATCCTCCTAATGTTTGGTGATTAGGGTTATTACAGTATGCTAAGCCCTAAGAGTACATCTTAGAATGAAAATACCTATAATTAATTTTAATATTTTGTATAATATTTAAAAGATGTTAGGTATAACACACCATAATCTTGCTAATGTAACTTAAATAGGACTCTGTCTTTATAGCCTCAAAAGAAAAAATGTTACCCCTAAGAATGAGGACACAGAGATAGGGGCTATTTGCAGCCAGAATCCTCTAATGTAAACCAAACGTAAACTTTTTATTATCTATAAAATTAGGGGCTACTTGCAGCCAGGATACTCCAATGTAAACAAAACAGTAGTTACCTCAGATCACATTGATATGTCTATGATGAGAAGACAGAGTACAACAATAAAACATACTTTCTTTAAAAAATTAACTTAGAAAAGTTTGTTTCTATATACAGGTGTGTGTTTTTTTTTTTTTAAGTATAAGCCTCTGGTGAGCAATGGATAGAGTTTCTCTTCCTTTGGGAGTCAGCCCAGTGCATGGCAGACCCTCTGTACATGTGGCAGGGAGCGTATCTTCCTCTTCTTCACATCTTTCTCCCGGGTAGCAGCCATCAATACACATAGGGAGGGATAAAAGCATATTTCCTGCAGGGAGAGTTGTTTGATGTGAAAGAGAAACCTTTATTTTAATATTAGGTTTATGCAAAATTAATTGTGGTTTTGCTATTAAAAGTCATGGCAAAAACCACAATTACTTTAGCACCAATCTAATAGTTGACTATCCACCATGAAATACTGCCAAATCTTTTTTTTCTTCACATTTCTATTTTACTTCATTTTTTAATATTAATATTATTGATGATTGTTTATAGGCCTCTCTTCCAGAATAAATCTTTCCTTTGATACAAAGGGCCAAGATCACATATTCAGTTTTGTATTCCATCTCTGATGTTTTTTCTTTGCACCGGTTTCCTCCATTTTCCACCTGTGTGACCTTAGATGAATTACTTAGCATCTCTGTGCCTCAGGTTCCTTATCAGTAAAATAGAAATGGTAATAATACATAGCAGGGTTCTGATGAGAATCATATTAATTTGGTGCTTATAGATAGCACTCAATAAATATCAGTTATAATTTTATAGTAATATTAATGTTTGCGTAGATGACTGGCACAGTAACTGGCACCAAATGGGCATCTGTTACTTCTTTTACATGTTTAAATGATATTAAAGCATGAATCATAGTAATCACTAATAAAAAGATGTTTTTCTGTAACACAAAGAGATAATTGGAATCTGAACTGCTAATGTTCTACAAAATTATAGACATTTCACTTTTTCCCTACAGCCTGTTTCCTGCTTGTTGAAAATAGCAAAATAGAATTTCCGTCTCACTTTTAAAGTGCTATAAACTCTGGTAACAAAACATTAACACAGAATAGTATCTAATTTTATCCTAGCAAAAGCATGTGATATCTGGGTATAAAAAGGTCCATTTATAGTTAGTTGTAGTTTACAAATACGATTGGTTTTCCATTCTCCTACATTAAATTAGCATATACAGTAAGCTAAGTACATTCTGGTAGTCACTGTTACTAAAAATAAAACTTTTGTTTTTCTCTGAACTAAAGTAGCCCCAAATTATATATGTGTAGGCATGGTTAGGAAGAGGGAAGTAGTTTGTTTACCCTTAGCCCTTTGTGGTAGTCCTGGAGGCTGTTTATACCATGTGTCACCTTCTCTGACCAGATGCAGCATCTGTCTCATTTAATTAGCAGGACAGTCTGCTACACATGTGGTTTGGAAAAATGAAAGATTTTCCAATGTCTCTCTGCCTGTGGTATTTTGGAATGTTGTTATTTGTGGATGGATCTGATAACTTGTTATTATTTTGGGTTCTCTGGCATGGTTATTGTGTAGACAAACTTAATTCCATAGAATGTCTGAATACCTTGGAACAACTCGACTCTGATAACATTCTGGGAGATGAGGAAGATCAAGGGATGCAGACTAAGCTCCTGCTTTTCTAAATTAGCTGTGCATTCCCAAGAAGCATGTTCTATGATCCCTTTCATATAAAATGTTTTCTATTTTATATTTGAATCTTCTCAACTTTTAGTTGCATTTCTCCCTGATTATTTTCTGTTTGTTTGGTATATTAGTCCATTTTTGCACTGCTGATAAAGACATACCAGAGACTGGATAATTTATAAAGAAAAAGAAATTCAATGAACTCACAGTTGCATGTGGCTGGGAAGGCCCCACAATCATGGCTGAAAGGCATGTTTTATATGGCAGCAGGCAAGAGAGAAAATGAGAGTCAAGCAAAAGGGGAAACCCTTTATAACACCATCAGATCTCCTGAGACTTATTCACTACCACCAGTACAGTATAGGGGAAACCACTCCCATGATTTAATTACCTCCTACCATGTCCCTCCCCCAACACATTGAATTATGGGAGCTACAATTCAAGATGAGATTGGGGTGGGGACATAGCCAGACCATCTCAGTTGGTATTTATTTTCTCCTAACATGTTTCATTATGAACCTGTTATACTGTCTCTCTAGCCATCATGCCTTTGTTTGGTGAAGCATACTGAACTCTGGAAAATTTGGTGCCATTAAATGAGTGTGAAAGAAAAATTTAAAAGTTAAAAGCAACTTTTCAGAAAAATGGTTTGTCATCTTTACTTTTTCTTTTTTTTCTTTTTTTTTTGACAGAGTCTCTGTGGCCCAGGCTAGAGTGCGGTAGTGTGATCTTGGTTCACTGCAACCTCCACCTCCTGGGTTTGAGTCTCTTGTGCCTCAGCCTCCCAAGTAGCTGGGATTACAGGCCTGCACCACCACACCAGGCTAATTTTGAGATGGGGTTTCACTGTGTTGGCCAGGCTGGTCTCGAACTACTGTCCCCAACTGATCCTCCTGTCTTGGTCTCCCAAAGTGCTGGAATTACAGGCATGAGCCACCGCACCCAGCCTTTTTATGTATTTTATTATGGAAAAGTCAAACATACAGGTGTAAGAATAGTATAATGAATCATCATATACCCATCACTGATCTCCAAAAGATTTTCAACTCATAGCTAATTTTGTATCATTTATTACTCTCCCTCTTACTAACATTATTTTGAAGCAGTTTCAGACATTTTATTTTATCTGTAAATATTTTAACAACTATCCCTAAAGATTTAAAAAACATAGCCACAATATCAACATTATATCCAAAATGTTAGAAAATGTTAGAGTGATATTAGTAGCATTACATACAGGCATTGTTTATATTTCCAAGTGTCTCACAAAAATCATAATTTTTTTAACAGGTTATTTTTTGCATTGGCATCAAAAACTTTCCAGGCATCACAGCTGGTTAATATGTCTGTAAGACTCTTTTAATCAATAGGCTTTTCCTTCCTTCTCTCTTTTTTCTCCCTGTGGTCTACTTGTTCAAGAAACTACATATTTTTCCTACAGAGTTACCTACAGTCTGAACTTTACTAATTATATCCCTGTTGTGTTTTTAAACATATTCTTGTGTCCCATACACTTTGAAAAATTAAAAGTTGAGTTGGATTCAGGTTATTTTTCTTGGCAACATTATTTCACTTGCTTTATATTCTGATTTATAAACATAGTGTGCCAATGTAGTTTCTTTTTTTTTTTTTCTTCTTCTTGATATCGAGTCTCACTGTGAGGCCAGGCTGGAGTGCAGTGGTGTGATCTTGGCTTACTGCAACCTCTGACTCTCTGGTTCAAGTGATTCTTCTGCTTCAGCCTCGCCAGTAGCTGGGATTATAGGCACCTGCCACCAAGCCCAGCTAGTTTTTGTATTTTTAGTAGACACCAGTTTTCACCATGTTGGCCAGGATGATTTCTATCTCCAGACCTCATGATCTGCCCACCTCAGCCTCCCAAAGTGCTGGGATAACAGGTGTGAGCCACTGCGCCTGGCCCAATGTAGTTTCTTAAGTGGACCATTTAAGTTGCTTTTAAGATGTTCAACTCCTTTTTATCTGATCAGTGGTTCTCCAAGCGTGGTTGCTGGACCAGACTCATCAGCATCACCCGGGAGCTCTTAGTGATGTAGGCCCCACCCCAGATTAACTAAACCAGAAACTTTGGGGTTGGGACCTAGCAGTCTTTTAACAAGCTGTTCAGCTGATTCTGGTGCAAGTTATAATGTGAAAAATCACTGTTATAGATCATAAGTAGCCATTGGCCATTTGTAATTTTCAAAATTCAAAACTTCCTGGCACTTAACAAAGAAGAAATTATGTAAATTAGTGTTTGTGTATTTAACATCTTGACAGATAACATCTGTCTTTTCTAACTCTTCCTTCTAACCCAATGTGTGCCCTCAGTTCTTGTATCAGTCATCTCAGTAAAGGGAAGATAGGAAATCTAGTAAAGAATTAGTATCATTAACCTGTCAGGATTCTGTTCCGTTTGCTAGCACCCTATTTAATCTGACTGCTGATGTTAACTATTTTGCTGTTCCCTGTTACTATGCCATGACCTACTTAACTCATAATTTCCTATTATTTTTGGAGCAAAACCAAGATTCTCATTCTGTACTTAAAGACCTACACTTTTGTGCCCTACTTCCCTCTGATGCTAACATGTAACCATTTAACCTTTTGTTCTATTTACCTTGTCTTGGCCTTCCCTTAGAAGAGCTCTACTTTCATAGAATGTTTTTGTTATCAAAGCAACTAAACATTTATTTTATTATATAATAACATCTTAGACACTGTCTTGTGAAGAGTCTTCCTAGATTTAAACCTATAATCTGAATTTGGAACTAATTCTTGGCTAATCTAGTATTTTTCAGCAGTCTCTTACTCCTAGACATGTATCCGTGGCATTATGGACAAGAGGCAGTAGAGTGCAGAGGTTAAAAGCATGGACCCTGGGATCTGAATCTTCTACTCGCTACTTACTATCTCTTTGCATTAATTTCTTCATCTGCAGCATGAGGAAAACAATAGTATGAAACGCATCATGTTATTGTGAGGATTAAATAATTTATTATATGTAATATGCCTTGAGGAATGCCTAGTATGTGGTTATCAATTATTCTCTCAGTATTTTATTTGATAACATAAATTTTATTAGGGTTTCCATGACTGTTGTTCATCCATGACTATTGTTCCATGACTATTGAAAATTATTGTAGGTTAGGAATTATGCTAATAGGTTTCTATTAATATAACATTTAATTCAGTGGCATTTGCACTCAAATGATTTTTGAATTTAATGCTATTCAAAATGCAAGCACTTGAAATGAAATATTAGAAAAAGGTGGGTGTAGGGGGGAGAACTTAATTCAGAGTAATGTGCAGGACCTAAATACAAACTTCTTAATCATGTATCAAAAGAAAAGAAAACCTTGTATCTAGCATTAATTATATTAGTATAATGTAACAGGATATAACATATTATATTTAATAGACTTTTACTAGCCTCTCCCTTATGCACTGTGAAAACAGGTAGTTTGCAAAAATGCACCTTTATTCTGCAGTAAGGCTGCTTTGGGTAACAGGGAAAATCAGTGACCTGTTCTATCATCACTTGCAAATCATAACAATTAATTGTGTTGAAAGGTCTCAAAGTCTAACTAGTAGTTAACAAAGAAAGCTTGAAAACTGAGACAAAGTGTTAATGGTCATGTGAAGGTAAATTTAATGGACATATTGACAGTTACAATTATGACTTCTGGCAACAAGGTATTAGCAGCCTAAATACTGTAATAAGTTTCAGTACTTGCTTTTTACTACACTATAAGACAAATTAATTATGAAATACATATAATTTATGATGTATTAAATTTATTCCTCATATAGCTCTGATATTGGTCAGTATTAAATTGCTTTGTCAAATATTAAAACCAATAGGCTAGTGCTCAGTTTGGCACTACCATAATTTACAACAACTATTTAATACTCTTTAATTTTTTTTTATGTGTGACAGGGTCTTGCTCTGTTGTCAAGGCTGGTGTAATCTTGGGCCACTGCAGCCTTGACCTTGCAGGGTGAATCAATCCTCCCACCTCAGCCTCCCGAGTAGGTAGAACTATACATATGTACCAGCATGCCTGACTAATTTATATATTTTTTGTAGAGACGGGTTCTCACTTTGTTGTCCAGCCTGGTCTCCAACTCCTGGGCTCTAGAGATTCACCCACCTCAGTCTCCCAAAGTGTTGGGATTTCAGGCATGAGCTACAGCACTCAGCCTTTAATTCCTTTTTGATATTCAGATAAATTTTTTTTTAAAAATAAATTCAGATCAAATATTGTCATTGCTATTATTTTCATATTCTAAATGTGTGACACTTGACTCTATGAATGCTGCTGTGTGCATGTAGGTAGAAAATTTATGGAGCCACTGAGAGGATTCCCTCTTGTTCTCTCCTGACCCCAAGCCAGGAACTGACTTCCCATGTGAGAGATAAGATTTAGTACCCATTACTTCAGTCTAGAGATTGAATAGGTAGATTCTATGGGTTCTGTTTGCCTTCCAAAGGTTCCTTTGATGAAAGGACTCAAAGGGGAACAAGTTAGTTTTCTTTTTAGTTGCCCAAAAAGCTGCGGGGAGGAAAAGAGTATTGCTGAAATATATGCTTTGAAATTAATTAAAGAAAATAAGGCATTCCTTTAGATTAGCTTAGAATCATGAGATGTGAGAAGGAAAGGTTAAGGGAGACAAAAATGGGGCAATTTGTAATTTGTCATAAAGTTCTTACAAGGATGGAATGTGTTAGTGTTTGTAAAGAGCTTAGAATAGAGCCTAGCAGAGAATGATATTTATGTAAGGGTTAGATATATAGTTAGTATAATCTTTTGGCTACTTATCAGTTGATTCTGACTGATCAGAAAAGACGTTTGGGGAGAGAGTGGGGTTGGTGAATGAGCTCCCTTGTTCCTTCTTAGACTCTAAATTATCTTTGTCCCTCTTCTTTTTAATCCTTCAGTCTCCCTCTCTCTCTCAGACCTGTGACTTGATGCCTGTAGACCCTAGGTAGTGAGATCTGTGTGCCTCTGAGAACTATGATGCAGCACTCCAACATAAATACTAGAATTCTGAATAACTATTCAGTTATCATGTTACCGTACTAAATACTTTAGGCAACTATTACGCAATGGTATTTGTGTATCTAAACATTTCTAAACATAAAAAAGGTACAGTAAAATGATATAAAAGATAAAAAATGATAAACCTGTATAGGACACTTACCATGAATGGAGCTTGTAGGACTGAAGGTTGCTCTGGGTGAGTCAATGAGTGAGTGGTGAGTGAAGGTGAAGGCCTAGGACATTACTTTCCACTACTGTGGACTTTATAGGCTATACTGAATTAAAAAAAATATATTTCTTTAATAAATTTACCGTAACTTTTTTTTTACTTTTTGACTCTTTTTCTAATAACCTTTAGTCTAAAACATAAACATATTGTACAGCTGTACAAAAATGTTTTCTTTATATTCTTATTCTATAAACTTTTTTGTATTTCAAAGATTTTATATACAGTTTTTTTTTTTACTTTTTAAACTTCTTTTTTTAAATTGCATTTTAGGTTTTGGGGTACATGTGAAGAACATGCAAGATTGTTGCATAGGTACACACATGGCAGTGTGGTTTGCTGCCTTCCGTCCCCTCACCTGTATCTGTCATTTCTCCCCATGCTATCTCTTCCCACCTCCCCACCCCCACATCCCTACCCCATTTCCCCGCAATGGACCCCAGTGTGTAGTGCTCCCCTCCCTGTGTCCATGTGTTCTCATTGTTCAACACCCACCTATGAGTGAGAACATGCGGTGTTTGATTTTCTGCTCTTGTGTCAGTTTGCTGACAATGATGGTTTCCAGGTTCATCCACGTCCCTACAAAGGACGTGAACTCATCATTTTTGATGGCTGTGTAATATTCCATGGTGTATATGTACCACATTTTCCCTATCCAGTCTATCATTGATGGGCATTTGGGTTGGTTCCAGGTCTTTGCTATTGTAAACAGTGCTGCAATGGACATTCATGTGCATGTGTCCTTGTAGCAGAATGATTTATAATCCTTTGGATATATACCCAGTAATGGGATTGCTGAGTCAAATGGGATTTCTATTTTTAGGTCATTGAGGAATTGCCACACTGTCTTCCACAGTGGTTGAATTAATTTACATTTCCACCAACAGTGTAAAAGTGTTCCTATTTCTCCACATCCTCTCCAGCATCTGTTGTTTCCCGATTTTTTAATGATCGCCATTCTAATTGGTGTGAGATGGTATCTCAATGTGGTTTTGATTTGCATTTCTCTGATGACCAGTGATGATGAGCATTTTTTCATATGTTTGTTGGCCTCCTGTATGTCTTCTTTTGTAAAGTATCTGTTCATATCCTTCGCCCATTTTTGAATGGGCTTGTTTGTTTTTTTTCTTGTAGATCTGTTTTAGTTCTTTGTAAATTCTGGATATCAGCCCCTTGTCAGATGGGTAGACTGCAAAAACTTTTTCCCATTCTGTTGGTTGCCGATTCACTCTACTGACTGTTTCTTTTGCCATGCAGAAGCTGTGGAGTTTGATTAGGTCCTAATTGTCTATTTTGGCTTTTGTTGCCATTGCTTTTGGCGTTTTGGTCATGAAGTCCTTGCCTATGCCTATGTCCTGAATGGTTTTGCCTAGATTTTCTTCTAGGGTTTTTATGGTGTCAGGTCTGATGTTTAAGTCTTTAATCCATCTGGAGTTAATTTTGGTGTAAGGTGTCAGGAAGGGGTCCTGTTTCTGCTTTCTGCACATGGCTAGCCAGTTTTCCCAACACCATTTATTAAACAGGGGATCCTTTCCCCATTGCTTGTTTTTGTCAGGTTTGTTGAAGATCAGATGGTTGTGGGTATGTTGTGTTGCCTCTGAGGCCTCTGTTCTGTTCCATTGGTCTATATCTCTGTTTTGGTACCAGTACCATGCTGTTTTGATTACTGTAGCCTTGTAGTATAGTTTGAAGTCCGGTAGTGTGATGCCTCCTGCTTTGTTCTTTTTGCTTAGAATTGACTTGGCTCTGTGGGCTCTCTTTTGGTTCTATATGAAGTTTAAGGTGTTTTTTTTTCCAGTTCTGTGAAGAAGGTCATTGGTAGCTTGATGGGAATAGCATTGAATTTGTAAATTACTTTGGGCAGTATGGCCATTTTCATGATATTGATTCTTCCTAACCATGAACATGGAATGTTTCTCCATCTGTTTGTGTCCTCTCTTATTTCGTTGAGCAGTGGCTTGTAGTTCTCCTTGAAGAGGTCCTTTACGTTCCTTGTTAGTTGTATTCTTAGGTATTTTATTCTCTTTGTAGCAGTTGTGAATGGCAGTTTGTTCTTGATTTGGTTCTCTTTAAGTCTGTTACTGGTGTATAGGGATGCTTGTGATTTTTGCACATTGATTTTGTATCCTGAGACTTTGCTGAAGTTGTTTATCAGTTTCAGGAGATTTTGGGCTGAGATGATGGGGTCTTCCAGATATACAATCATGTCATCTGCAAATAGAGACAATTTGATTTCCTCCTTTCCAATTTGGATACCCTTTATTTCTTTTTCTTGCCTGATTGCTCTGGCTAGAACTTCCAGTACTATATTGAATAGGAGTGGTGAGAGAGGGCATCCTTGTCTAGTGCCAGATTTCAAAGGGAATGCTTCCAGTTTTTGCCCATTCAGCATGATATTGGCTGTTGGTTTGTCATAGCTTTTATTGTTTTGAGATACGTTCCGTCAATACCTAGTTTATTGAGGGTTTTTAGCATAAAGGGCTGTTGAATTTTGTCAAAGGCCTTCTCTGCATCAATTGAGATAATCATGTGGTTTTTGTCTTTGGTTCTGTTTATGTGGTGAATTACGTTTATGGACTTGCGTATGTTGAACCAGCCTTGCATCCCCGGGATGAATCCTACTTGATCATGGTGGATGAGCTTTTTGATATGCTGTTGCAATCAGTTTGCCAGTATTTTATTGAATATTTTTGCATCTATGTTCATCATGGATATTGGCCTGAAATTTTCTTTTCTTGTTGAGTCTCTGCCGGGTTTTGGTATCAGGATGATGTTTGTCTCATAAAATGATTTGGGAAGGATTGCCTCTTTGTGGATTGTCTGGAATAGTTTCAGAAGGAATGGTATCAGCTCCTCTTTGTATGTCTGGTAGAATTCGGCTGTGAACCCATCTGGACCTGGGCTTTTTTTGGGTGGTAGGCTCTTTATTGCTGCCTCGACTTCAGACCTTGTTATTGGTCTATTCAGGGTTTTGGCTTCTTCCGGGTTTAGGTTTGGGAGGATGCAGGTGTCCAGGAATTTATCCATTTCTTCCAGGTTTACTAGTTTATGTGCATAGAGTTGTTTGTAATAATCTCTGATGAGGGTTTGGATTTCTGTGGAATCTCTAGTGATATCCCCTTTATCGTTTTTTATTGCATCAATTTGGTTATTCTCTCTTTTCTTTTTTATTAATCTGGCTAGTGGTCTGTCTATTTTGTTGATCTTTTTGAAAAACTAGCTCCTGGATTTATTGATTTTTTTGAAGGGATTTTTGTGTTTCTATCTCCTTCAGTTCTGCTCTGATCTTAGTTATTTCCTGTCTTCTGCTAGGTTTTGAGTTTTTTTGATCTTTCTCCTCTAGCTCTTTCAATTTTGATGATAGGGTTTCAATTTTAGATCTCTCCTTTCTTCTCATGTGGGCACTCATTTTTATATATTTTCCTCTAGAGACTGCTTTAAATGTGTCCCAGAGATTCTGGTATGTGTCTTCGTTCTCATTGGTTTCGAAGAACATCTTTATTTCTGCCTTCATTTCATTTTTTATCCAGTCAACATTCAAGAGCAAGTTGTTCAGTTTCCATGAAGCTGTGCGGTTCTGAGTTAGTTTCTGCATTCTGAGTTCTAACTCGATTGCACTGTGGTCTGAGAGACTGTTTGTTATGATTTCCGTTCTTTTGCATTTGCTGAGGAGTGATTTATTGCCAATTATGTGGTCAATTTTAGAGTAGGTTTGATGTGGTGCTGAGAAGAATGTATAACCTGTGGATTTGGGGTGGAGAGTTTAAACTTCCTTCTTAAAAACTAAGATAGAAACATACACATAGCTTAGGCCTACACAGCGTCAGAATCATCAATATCACTGCCTTCCGCCTCCACATCCTGTCCCAGTAGAAGATCTACTGATTAAGAGTGGAAAACCGGAAATAATAACACAAATGCAGCTATAATCTCTTATAACAATGACTTCTGGATACCTTGTAAAGGACCTCACTATAGTAAATACATAAACCAGTAACACATTCATCATGATCAAGTATTACGTATTGTGGATAATTGTATGTGCTATAATATAAAATGACTAGCAGCACAATAGGTTGATTTTTACCAACATCATCAAAAACATGAGTGATGTATTTGCTATTACATTATGATGGCTACAATACCATAAGATGATTGGAATTTTTCAGCTCCATTTTATTCTTATGGGACAACTGTCATATATGTGGTCTGTCATTGAGTGAAACTTTTTTTGTGTGGCTCCTGACTATATGATCAATGTAGAAGTTATACCATAGATTGAAAAAGGAAATTAAATCCCCTTGATATATGAGTACATAATATGTATATATGTATATACACATACATGCACATGCACACATACATACATATGTTCATAAAGTGTGTAGAAAGAGATATTGAGTTAGAAATAAGCCATTATTCAGACAGGTAGCCATGAGATAAAGCCATGAATTTACAAAATGGGGAAAAGGGAATCAGAGTAAAAAGCTCTGCTCTTACTCCGTATTTAATTTTAATTGTGGGAGGTACTTTTGGCATGAAGGAGGAAATGCTATATATTTTAAAATTTCAATGATAAATATATCACATGCATTAAAATCTGCAAATATACTGTATTTACAGGAGCAAGTCACATTCGAGGGGGAAATTGCCTTTCCTGTAGTCGTATTTTTATATCACCCCAAATACTTGTGAGAACCAATTAGTTTCCACAACTTGCCATGTTCCTGTTAAGTGAACCTGGCACAGGAACATTCGGCTAATCCTTTGGCAGCCTTGTGTGAAGTACTTAGGAAGCCTGGCGTGTCCTTGCTCCAACCTTACAGCGTGGGAGCCAACTCTGGCCATTATTGGCCCTTTTTTGTGCAGTGGTGAATTTCTGACACAAAATTAGTTTGCAGGCTACTGAGGAAGGAATGCAAAGTGATTTTTGTGGGTTCTCTTTTGGGCCTGATCTTTAGACCTTCAGAAAAATTGTCCTTAGCCTTACAAAGATATGGACAAGCAAGCCATTCCAAACATAAAGTACTCAATTGTGTAAAGTACAAAAATGGGTAATATTATCATTAAGAATTAAATATTCTTAAACAAGAGCCTACTGATTAAGAATAGAAAACTGGGCTGGGTGTGGTGGCTCACACCTGTAATCCCAGCACTTTGAGAGGCTGAGGCAGGTGGATTGCTTGAAGTCAAGAGTTTAAGACCAATCTGATCAAGATGGTGAAACCCTGTATCTATTAAAAATACAAAAATTAGCCAAGCATGGTGGCAGGTGCCTTTAACCCCAGCTACTCTGGAGGCTGAGGCAGCAGAATCGCTTGAACCTGGGAGGTGGAGGTGGCAGTGAGCCCAGATCGCACCACTGCAGTCCAGCCTGAGTGACAGAGCAAGACTCCATTTCAAAAAAATAAATAAATAAATAAATAAAAATAAAAAAAAATAGAGAATGGAAAACTTGAACCAAACTGCCTGATCTGAATTGAATCTTGGTTTCTCAGCTTACTAGCTGTGTGACTTTTCGCTAGTTATGTAACATCTCTGTGCCTTAGTTTCCTTGCCTGGAAAATATACCTACTAGATGAGGTTGTTGTAGAATTAGACTAAGATAATGTAGGTCATGCATGTAAGCAGAGCCTGTCGCTTATGTAGACATCAACCAATAAAACTTTCCAAGCAAACAAACATGGAAACAAAAATCCTATACAAATCTTATTTTAAAAATTAAAAAAGTTATAGTTATTTTTAATTAATAGTTGAATGAGTAGAATTCAGATCTATTATTATTATTATTAAAGAACGTAGATTTGAAATGCAGAAAGGAATATATTATTGTACAATATAACTTCAGTTTTGGTGTTCTGCTTCACAGCAAGGTGACTATAGCAAATGCCAATGTATTATGTATTTCAAGATAGCTAGAAGAGAAGAGTTTGAATGTTGTCACCACAAAGAAATGCTAAGTATTTAAAGCGATAGCTATAATTACTCCAATTTGACCATTATACTGTGTATATATATATATGAATTGAAACATTATACCCAATATATGTACAGTTACTATATGTCAATTGTAAATAAAAAATTCATGAGGAGTTAAAATAACTTTTCAAAGCTTTGAAAATTTTTTCATGAAAGACTGAGTTGATAGTTATTTTGAAGTCAATAAAACGTTTGACATTTTACTCAGTAATTTTATGGACAATAAACCAAATGGGAAATCCTTTGCTTCTCTTCTCTTTGTGCCCAGAAATAACCTGGGTTGCCTTCATATGGCCTCAGGTTGTAGAGCTGTGAGGCACCCGACTGGGGTTGCTTGGAATGCAGCAATCTTTGTATTGAATATTTTATATTTTTAAGAGTGTGAGTGGTGCAGGTGGGGTAAGGAGTCCTCTCAACAAGGATCAGGGCAAATACAGCTGCTTCTGTTCTAACTGGGAGAAAAAGAAGACTGGCGTGGTCAGAAAGCTTTGAGTTTCAGGTCAACTTTCCCACTGACTACCATTGCGACCTTGATCTAGTAATTTGACATGTCCTACCTTAGTTTCCTTGTCTGTAAAATGGTGATAATAATAGCACTCACCCAGAGGGCTGTTGTGAGGATTAAAGAAGATAACAAATATACAGAACTCAGTGTTCTGCTTGGCTCATACACAAGTCCTTAATTTATGTTAGCCAATAAGTACTACCTTTGTTCCTTACTGCAGTGCTGGAAGTATAGAAGCTGCCAACTGGTCCCCTCTAAGAGGTTCATCTCTAGGTAAAGGAAAACACCATATTGAGTAAATTTGGAAGAGACAATATTCCCTGAGACAAGTAGAAGCCATAGCTCTTAAATGTGCAAAATTGACTTTGTGCATAGAAATCCTTTGACAAATAACAGATGAAACTGTGATAAATGACACATTAATAACAAAAAAAATTATTTCATTAGGCTTGCCAGATAAAATACAAGACACTCAGTTAAATGTAACTTTTAGATAAGCAATAGCTAATTTTTTGTTGTAAGTGTATCCCAAATATTGCCTGGGATACATGCATGCTAAAATGTATTCATTTTTATCTGAAATGTAGATTTAAGTGGGTATCCTATATTTTTATTTGCTAAATTTGAAAACTGTAACCTTTAAATATTACTCTTTTCCGATCTGATATTTTAGTTTTATACTTCATAGATTTTTTTTTCTCATAACTGGTAATTTATCAACATTTTCTGTCACAATAAAGCTAAATTGTACATAAAATATTAACATAATTTATAACTTTATGAGATGAGAAAATTTATGAGATGCAAATTAAAAGCAACATTAAATAAACCCAAGGATTAATTATGTGTGTAGTAATAACATACCTTTTCATATTTCTAGTAAACTTGATACTAATATGATCATAATAGTATAAGCTGTCAGTAATAAACAAGAGGAATAAATAAAAATGTAGAAGAAACATGAATTGTTGCTATACATGATAGTTTTGACAGATTAAATGCACAACCCCCCAAAATATGATTTTTTTCTAGTTTCACATTTGTACTGTTTTCTCTGTTAGTGTTATTTATATCTTTATTTCTAAAGGCTTATTCGTTATATACTTATTAACATTTTCATATTTAAGAATCTCTATTATTATTTTTGATTTTCAAATAGTATCTGAAATTTACCCTGAGATATATCTGAGATTTACAAGCAAATCTCAAGGTGAAAAGAAAAAGTCATTGAATTAGGCAGTTTTAGAATTGTTATTTTGAAACCATCATGTTATAAACTAATATTTTGAAGGAGATATGTATATACAAACTCACATATACATAAACCTGTAAGTCTTCATTTTTATTTGTAAAATCATTATGATTTTACAGCTCTGAAAGTAATACAGTACTAATATGATTTATTAATAATTCAATTGAAAACATAGATTAATCAGGAGTCCCGTTTTTAGGTCGTTAAGTCTTAAGTTTATCTGAAACAAAAGTTTTGGGTCTACAGAAACTTATTGAAAATAAACAATTAGATCTTCAAAATCTATGATTTGTTGTATAAATGAAACTAGTAATTTAAAAACTACTCATAATTGTTATAGATAATTGCATGCAGGCAGAATATAGATGAAAACACTCTTGTATAACTGGGGGAAGCAAATCATATGATAGCATCCCTTCAGCTTAAATCTATTAAAATTGTTTGGCCAAAAATAACATTATTATGTTTTAAAAATGCTACTATTTTTAGTAATCCATTCCATTTTTATTTTTGTCTTTTTCTTTATTTTAAAGTCTAAATGTAACTTCCAAAATATTTAACTGGCTTTGTTTATCTCTAAGGTTAAAGGTTCTTTAGAGGACTATGCCACCCAATAGCTCTATTGCCCTTTTAATTTCCTTTCGCTTTTTCAGAACTGCTCTACTACCCTTAGGTAGCATGGTAATTAAATCAGGATAAAACCAAATAGTTCTCATAAAAGAACAAAGTTTAGTGTTTCTTTCACATGCCTGATAAATTGCTCTATTGGTTTTCCTGAATGTGTACAATTATTTGATCTAAGGATGTTACCATTTTGGTGACAGCACTCTGTGACTGCTGCCTTATAAAACCTCAAACTGCATTAGTAACATCAGAATTCTTACCTATTCCTACATTAAACTCTATGGAAAAGAGAATGAGTTGTATACAAAATAAATTTCAGCACTGTGGTCTTAGATCCCAATAACACTGTGTATTTTATTCTTATAATAGTAAATAGTTAAGTATTTTTATGTTTCCATACAACTGTAATTCAATTCCCCATCAATTCACGTGTGTGTGTGTGTGTGTGTGTGTGTGTGTGTGTGTGTGTGTGTGTATTGCACTTTAGGTTCTGGGGTACATGTGCAGATCATGCAGGATTGTTGCATAGGTACATACATGGCAATGTGGTTTGCTGCCTCATCCCCCTGTCACCTATATCGGGCATTTCTCCCCATGTTATCCCTCCCCCACCTCCCCAATTCACTGTTAATCTCTGTTGTAAATAGTTTTTTATAAAGTTCCTGTTTTCATGGCATAGGTAAATTTTTTATTACCAACTAAGAAAAATGTAAGTTCAAAATTAATTATACCTTAAAAAAAACAATTTCAATGTTAAAGTACCATTTAAATATCAGGAAATTTAAAGCAGCTGCAATTTTTATAAAAGCAAATATAACCTTAAACTATTACTTGTAACATGTTCATTATGAAGGATAGAAAATATTTACAAATAAATAAGTCCCTTAAAAGAATTATTATTAATGGCTAGTTAAAATTTTTAACTTTTTTTGGATAATAACCCCTTTTTAACCTAAGCAGATGACTAGCATTGTGATGAATGTCTTATTTCAAGATTAATGTAAGTAAAGTCATTGAGAGATGAGGAAAAGTATGAGGTAAAACCTCAGTAATGTACAGGAGAATCCCGGTAGTTCTGAAATTGGATTTCTGCCAAGTCTTTGGCACACTTCACTTCCTGTCATAGGAAGTGGCAACTTCTTGAGAGCCGGATTTTTAGGATCCTGCTGTGTTATAACTCACTGGTTGTAGATGTAAAAGGATTATTTATTTCAATAGAATAGCTTGTTTTAGACTGTGAGTAAATAAACTGGCTAATGAGAAGACTATGTCCAAGTCATAATGCTTTCTCATTACATAAAATTATGAGTGTAAGCTTTATAATAGTAGAGACTTAAGTCTGTTGTGTTTATATAGTATCTGCAGTGCCTTGTAACAGGGCCTGGAACAGAGGAGGTACCCAGTAACTATTGGCTGAAGGAGGAAATGGTGACTTCATTGCAGCAAACTGGAGGTGTGGAGAGGTTCACTTTATTTGAGAATCCCTGGAATTGACCGCACCCAGTACAAAGGAAGTCTAGGGGTCTGCCTCTGACCTTTCATCTACAGGGCTAGTCCCCCAATCCGCTAGTGCTAGTCCTTTACTTGCCTAGGATTCTTATATGATACTGTGAAATGATGATAGAGAAATAATACCAGTTTGTATAATGCTTTGCAGTTCATGAAGCACAGACTCTGTATTTGTACTAGGATCTAATTCTTGAAAGTGAGACCTCTGTTTTCCTTTGCCTGCCCTGGCTTTGTCAATTGTTGGAATCCATAACTCCTTAAAATTAGGGAAAAGGCTTAGAATTACTGAATAAGAAAAGTGATATTCTTTGAGCTTAGAACTAGTTCAAACAAGACAATTTCATAGTCCTGAAGCTAGCTGTGGATGTAGGTCTTGCATATCAATTTTAAATAAAATGACATCAAAGGATCATTAAAGAATCACAGCATTTGTTTTAAAGAATATATATTAAGTGCTAATACTAGGTCCTCTCTATTCCAGAATCTCACAGTCTAGTGGGGGTGGTGGTTACATACAGAAGAGACTAAAACTCTAATGAAGTAGGTGCTAGTAGTTTAAAACTGCCAAGGAGGAAGTAATTAACCAGGTTCAGAAATATTGGAGATGGCTACACAGAGGATATGGCGGTTGAACAAACCATTGAAATCAGAAATTTACCAAATCAGACGCCAAGGCTTTGGGACAATGGAGTAAAAAAGAACTTTGCAGGCAATAGTAGCAAAATGGACACTTGAAATACAGTGTTCATCTGGGAAATTGTAAAATTTTCTGACATGGCTGGCATATAGATTACGTGAGAGAAAGTGGTAGGAAAATTCAAATAGGAATTTAAAAGGAATTTTGTGCTATATAAACAAAAGTGATGGGGAAACCTTGATGATTTTTGAACAGGAAATCGACATAATCATATTTGCAATTCAGACCCAAACTCCGGTGGATTTCCCAGAGTTAAAGTAAGGCAGAGGAAGAGACTGGGCACAATGAAACTTGAAGGTGGTCCTCCTCCTCTTCCTCCTCCTCCTCCTCTTCCTCCTCCTCCTCCTCCTCCTCTTCCTCCTCCTCCTCCCCCGCCTCCTCCTCCCTCTCCCCTTCCCCCCCCTCCTCCTCCTCCTCCTCCTCCCCCGCCTCCTCCTCCCCCTCCCCCTCCCCCCTCCTCCTCCTCCTCCTCCCCTCTTTCTTCTTCTTTCGTCTTCTTCCTTCTTCTTCAATTTCAAAAAAAAATTCTGACTAAACTTCCAATAATAAAAATATTAGTAACAACAAACAAAAGTCAAATTCCAGGTAGTGTCTTAGACTTCTAATGTGTTTAATTTCACTAATCCTTGCATCAACCCCTTGACCCACTATTATCCCCAGTTGACAAATGAGGACATTTAGGGTCAAAGAAGTTAATGAACTTGCCCTAGGTCACCAGGCAAATAAAAAAAGTACAAGGCCATGCAGTGTGATTCCAGAGCCTGAACCCTGTTCCCTGCCTAAGAGTACACATGAGCCTTTTAATGCCAATATCCCAAAATTTATTGTGGTCGTTTCTGCCTGCTGCACAAGGGTGTTAAGCCCTTCCCCTACATCTCACTTGGTTATTTCTGGTCCTCTCCAGAAATTGTATCATGTGAAACCCAGAACTGTCTCCTCATGTTCTTCTGCTCTGAAGGCGTACATCCAGGTCACAGATAGGCCCAGACTTGTCCGCAGCCTAGATTAGGTTCTAGCTCTAATGACTGTCATGCTATTACATACCAGCTCTCTGGGGAACTTGTCAGCCTTTTAATGGCTATTCTGGCCTGCCTGCTCGAACTATTGTATTTTCTATGTTTAGCTGTATTAGGATGTAGTTGTTAGTTCATAGATTTTAAAAAAAGAATTGAAATAATTCTCTCCCTACCTTCCTTCCACTGCCTTCCTGTTTTCTCACCATGATGGAAAGAAGAAAGGAAAAAAAAAAAAGGGATTCCCAGTTAAAACTATAGAAGAAAGTATTAGGAAGAGTTATAGAACATTTTTTTTTCTAATTGAAAATTCAAATCTTAGAAAATGCAATGAGAATAAGTTATCTTTTGTTTTATCTCAGACCAAGAACAGAAAAAATTCCAAATTCTGATCATACTTCAGATCTCAGGCATAACATTAATTCATCAGAGAAGCCTTTGTTCAGCCCAAAATTAGGTCAGTACTTTGGGTTTTAGCTCTCATTTTACCTTTATGCAACTCATTTCCTTAAAATTAAATATTTAATTGACTCAAATGTGGATCAGTGCTTATCTCTTCTGATCAAATTGTAGTTTTTTAAGGGCAAAAACTTTTTTTTTGTCTTAGACACAACTATAACATCAGTGCTGAGAATAATGCCTTACTTCTGACAGACTTTCAAAAAATATTTAAGGCATACCAGGAAAATGAATGATGGAATAAACTGATAGTAGTATCTGTCCTTCACAGACTGTAGAAATGAGTAGGAATAAGGAGGCTCTCTGGCTTACTGATAGAGTTTGTCTATTTATCCCCACCCAAATCTCATGTCGAAATGTAATCCCCAGTGCTGGAAGTGGGATCTGGTGGGAGATGTTTGGATTATGGGGGCGGATTCCTCATGTTTTGGTGCTGTCTTCATGATAGTGAGTGAGCCACTTAAACTTCTTTTCTGTATTAATTACCCAGTCTCAGATGTTTCTTTATAGTAATGCAAGATTGGCCTAATACACATACCGTTTCAGAAGAAGGGACTTATTCTCTGAAGGGAATGGGCTATATCAAGGTGTGATTATGTATCATGATAGAATGTCTCCTGACTTCTTCAGCATTTAAAAAAATTAAACCATCATATCTAACCTGAAATAAGGCTTAAATCAATGTTTAAGTCTTTTCTAGTTTCCTAGGATCAATAGTGGCAGGAGGGAAAAGGATATCTTTCATTTGAAAGGAAGCCTCTGTTAATGTGATTCTTTGTTTAATTGTTTCTAAAAGACAATTTCAACACGTTCTGTACCAATTGCATGCTTGTGAGTGATTTGTAGTAAGAAGGCTTGTACCTTATCCTTAGTGATAACTCCAAATAGCTTTCTAATACCCAGACTCTCACAGTTCTTAAAGAGCACAGTCCAGACTTTATAGCTGCACAATTTGAAGATCCTTTAAATAACTGCATACGGTTTAAATATTATTTCTGGCGTATTTGATGATTCGTATCCCTGCTCTGAATCACCAATTGTCACATTTGGCAGAACTGTAGATTTTAAAAGCAAAACCCTTCAGAATCTGTACGACCTGTGAATTCCCTCTAAAGGAATTAAAAATTCTCTGTCCTTTTTTGTGGCAGAGATAAAAATCTTTTTGAATTAAATAATCATACATTCTAGAAAACAGGATTGAGGAACTGATTTGTGTCTAGGATCTGTACTATTGAAATATGAGTAGATGTGGTTACTATCGTCAAGGTTATTGCCCTCTGCATATTTCCACCTAAAATGTATTAATAGAAGTGCCTTTGCCACATTTACTCTCATTTGGTAGCTCTTTGTTTTCCTGGTACAACTCCTGATATTTAAGAAGCCACGAAACACTTAGCACACTTGGCAGGAGACCTAAAATAATATTACGGACACTTAGAGTAGAACCTCAAGAACTAATTTGTCTAAGGTTTCCTGAAAGGTCAATAGGAAATCTAGAAGGAGAATGAAAGACATCTCTATTTGCATATCATCGTTACAATTTATTGTGCATAAAAAGTATTTTTCATGTTTCTTTTGATTGATCATGCTTCAGACACATACCCCCACACACATTTGCACATACACACAATCTTTATTTCACTCATCTGCGAGGATGGTGCAGTGTCCTCATTAAGTTATTAGTTTTTCCATGTGGAGTGGGTAGAGTCACAGAAAGGAAGCAAAACTGAAATCAATCCATTTGGTTTCTAGTTTATTCTTAGTTTCATGGAAACTTTCACCCTTACCCTAATTTCATCATCATTTTTTTTCTATCTGAGGAAAGGAGCCATGGAAATTGTAATTTAACTTTGATTCTACCTGGGGCAAAACAGTATTTTCTTTCATGTCTCCCTTCTCCTCTGAGGGACACAGCAGAAGATGAGGATTGTTGTTCAAAGAACATAACCAATGGCCTAGTGAAGCTATGGTACAACTAGGGTTTTCCAGAGTCACAGAAAGGGAAATGTTGCTGACAAGCTCACTAATATTGGAAACAGTAGCTCCGGAGTTAACAGCTACCTCCCGTTTTGTTGTATTGAATCAAAAGGGCATGATGTTGATTCTGTTTGTAAAAGAAGTTGCCTTTGTCTCTGCTGGGACTGCTCCAAGAGCAGAGAGAGAATGAAAGCACTAAAAGGAAGTGACAGTGATGACTACAGCCTCAAATGGCACAACTTCAAAACACTTTAAAGGATAGTGTTCCAATGAGATATTGCAGTGTAGCTCCAGTAAGTGCTATACAAATAGATTTAGTGCTGCTTTACAGGAGGAGGAATAAGTCAGAGGAATAGAAAATGAATAAAAACAATACCAACAACAAAAACCTCTTGTCAATAAGCTGTTGCATGACACAACTAAATTACAGAATTGTAAGGAAACAAAATCCTCCAAATATGAAAATATCTCTGGAAGGGATCAGAGAGGCTGATAGATGGCTCTTCAGCACCCACTGGACTCATACCTGATGAGGACAACTCCCTTCGTTGTAAGGCAGTCAATTTGATTCGTGAAATGTTTTTAATTGCTTAATACTTTTCTTTTTCCCTTTATTTTTATTTTACTTTAGGTGCATACTATATCTGGCATTTCTCTACATTTTATCCCTCCCCTTCCTCCCCACCCCCTGCTGTCTCTCCCCTACCCCCGCCAGCTTCCCCAGTGTGTGATGCTCCTCTCCCTGAGTCCACGTGGTCTCATTGTTCAACATCCACCTGTGAGTGAGAACATGTGGTGTTTGGCTTTCTGTTCTTGTATCTGTTTGCTGAGAATGATGATTTCCAGATTGATCCAAGTCCCTACAAAGGACACAAACTCATTGTTTTTTATGGCTGTGTAGTATTCTTTTTCTGTGTCTTCTTATGAGTCCTAATTCTGTTTGCTGAGGCTATGGGAGCCTCCCCAGACTTGCCCTATCACGTTTTAAAGCTGCCATTGCCTCTCCTCTTAGTCTTCCTTTACCAAGGTAAATATACTCAATTTGCTTTACCCTTCTCCATATTGCATAATGTTCAGGCCTATGGTGCTGATATCTCTCTGAAAGGATGGCTTCCAGAAAGTGAGCAGATGTGATTTTACAGAGGAAGATAACCTCTCCTGAGTGTGGGTATGTTCTCAATATGTTAGCCTAAGGTTTCATTATTTAAGTATATCTTTATATTTTTGGATAAAGTTGAGTGAAAGTCAAGTAATTTTCACAGTTTTCTTTCATACAAACTATCTCTAAAATAAAAGTATAGCAAAATATGCTTGTAAATTAATATTCTTAAGCTAAATTTAGGCCATTGATCTCTGCTAAATTTCACTTTTTTTCATTTCATTGAGGAGAGTTTGAATTTTGATTGTTAAATGAAGCAATAAATCCACCATTTATTGACTCCCTTCTACATGCTAGATGCTGGTGTTAGAAATATCAAAATCTAACGGAAGTTTTATATCATAAACATTTGATAAAATTATTAAACAAAGAGTCATAATAAAATATGTGACTAGCAGGACACTTGTGTGTTCTGCTAGCCCAGAGTAAGGAGTCTGTGAATTTTTAAAAATAAGTTAAATTATGATTCCTGAATTGAGGAATTGATCCTAATATATGAGTAGGAGTTTTTCAGGATAATCAGGTAAGACTACTATAAACAGGTGCTCAAATATTACAAATGTACAAATGTGAGAAACACTGAAAAGTATTCATTGGAGTCAGCAGGTTTATTGGCATCTTTAAGAGCAGTTTCATTGGAGTTGTGACTGCAACAATCAGATAGCTTTGAAAAAGCTTGTTTATAAAGAAATTTGCACATGGGAGTGAAGGTGGTGGATTATGATGGGAGAAACCTGAGTTTGTACAGAAGCTGGTAAACAGCAGCCAGTTAGGAAGAAAGAACCCAGAGGAGCTAGAAGACACACTGGATGGGATAATAATCAATTAGTTTTTGCAGCTTAGTGAACTACTCCAAAACTTTGTGGCTTAAAGCAACACATATTGATTATTTCTCAGAAATCTGTAAGTTAACTGGGCAGTTCTTTTGGTCTCAGCTGCTGAGACGGCCTCTGAGCTCGGTTGGTGGCTTGCCTGGGTTGAGTCGTGAAAGAAGGCCTCTTAGAACTAACAGTTGGCTCAGTATCAGCTGAGGCAGTGACCAGGCCATGTGTCTTTCATCATTCTACAGGCTAGCCTGGGCTTACTTACATGGAAATGGTTGTAGATTTCCCAAGAGCAGCAAGTGAAGGCAAACCCAAACTCTTTCCAAAACTCAGTTTGCATGGCATTTGCTATTGTCCCAATGGCCACAGCATGTCCTATGGCCAAGTGGAAAATCACCATTTAAAGGTGTGGATACTGGAGGGATGCAAATCATTGGAGATCATTGCTGCTGCTGCTGATCGTAGTAAAAATGAGATATAGGTCATATGAGTAGGGAGGCTTTGACAGAAGGAAGGACATAACATAAGGATGATTCTTAAGGTAGTTTACTCTGTGGGTAGGAGAGAATTAGGTTGAGGAAGCTTATTACTCATAGCTTCTTTTTCCTCTTTGAAGTTGGAGGCTGTGTCATCTTCTGGTATGAAGAGAGTAAAGATATAAAAGGGGATTTAAGGAGAATTATGAAATACTCTCCCTAAAGTCATGAAATACTTTGAAATACTAAGAGTCATGGCATACTTTGAAAGAAAGGAGACAGAGTTGATCAGAGACATGTGAAAAATGATTGCCACTAAATATTGAAAGTCCTTTTTAAGATTTTAAAACCACAGAGTTGTAGTCGTATCAGTCTAAAGGTTGTTTCAATTTTTTTTCCAGCTGGTCTTAATAACTTGATTATAGAAATGGAGAAGATATAAGGGTGACTGGATCCAAGGCTGGAATTTTACAAGATGTGTGAGTGTTGTTGAGGTGGGACACTTTGTATGGTATGGAACAAAACCAGGAGGGGGAAGCCATATGCTAAATACAGAGTCAAGAGATTTTTGGTCCTGACAAGTTCAAAGTGCCAGTGTTGTGGGTGGGACACAGGCAGTAGGAAAAGAGAAGGTCATGGTCACAGCAGGCTGCTGGAGCTTATGCTCCCAGAGATGAAACAGTGCTGGATTAGCCACAAAGTGGTTCTTACTGAAGTGAGGTATGGGTGAAGATCCTTCATGAGGAATGTAGTGGAGCAGGAAGGTTTATCATATATATATAACATCCATGTGGATATTGGGGTTTCTCCAGAACTGGATAACAGCAAGACGAAATAAAAAGAAAGACTAAGAACCACTGGCTACAAACTATATCTCCCATGTCTAGGGAATGTTTTCAGACTGTCCTCCTCTTAGTAGAGATGATGGAGGCAAAATAGGCCTTGGGTAAGACGTTTGTCTCTCTGTTTTTTTGTAAATACTAGACACTTTTTATAAACAGTTGCTATTTCATTTCCTTTTGAGGGGTTTCCCTTTTATCAGAGTTTTAAAAGTCCTTTTGATGACTGAATTTTTTTCTAAGCCCCAGTGCATCGGGATTTAAACCTTGTTACACTTTTCCAATAGATGTAAGCTCCTCCCTTTCCTTCATTTATCTTCATATTAGTGCCCTTATTTCCAGCCTTTACATACGTCCTTTTGAAATCTGAGTTCATCTGAAATGAGCCTAGACCTTGGTCCCAGATAATAATGTGGGGCAATGTAATTTGATTGACTTTTCTAAATGTCTTTCAATTTTCTCATTTTTGGGACCACATTCTCTTGTAGAATTTTTGCTCCAGGGTTGCTCCCTGCTTTTTATCTAAACTTAAAAAAAAAAAGGAAAAAATTTGCTTACAAATTCTGGGGTTGATATCTGATGATGACAGCTTTCTTTACTTTTTATGTATCAAAAAACGTACATAATCAGTTTTTCCTAAAGTTTGTGAAAAACCATGAACTTTGGAATCAAATAGATCTAAATTTAATCCTACATTTACCGTTTATTATTTGGGAATCAATGAGTAAGATGTCTTTCAAATATGAATTATTATTTATCTAATGGATGGAGGAATAAAGCTTCTGTTCTTGTTGTGATAATAACATGACATAATGCAAGTCTTCTATGTGTAAAGTCTGGCACAAAATAGATACAAACTAAGTGTTAATTTCCAACTGTGTTCTCAGTCTTGATCATTTATTTCTTATTAGTCAAATTTATGTCCAGATATTATGCTTTTTCTAAATTTATAAATATTCTAAGTTAAACGTCAATAAGACAAAAAGTGAAAAATTTTAAAGTACTTATAAATGTGAATGAAAGAGTAAGTCATGTCATTAATGTTTTTATTCTTAAATTGATGCTTGGAAATATTATTGCAAGCATTACTACTACATTTGAAAGGTCGTGTGGAATGATAGGAAAGGTCTAGGAAGACAAACCAGCTAAAGTATCTCCAAACAGATTGCCACAGCTTCTGAAGTTTTCCATACATATTGAAGTTTAGACAATGTCTATGAAAACTACTGTTAAATTAAAGTACTTTATCACCTGCTATCAGGAATTAGAGTGTAATGCTTAACAAAGAGGAAGGTTCTAAGAGGAGATGGAACATCAGACAGAGACATTTTTGAAGAGGTAAAGGAGAAGTCTTAAGTATTTGACTTTATGCAAGTAGAAAATAAATGGCCTAATACTACTGCCATTATCTGTGCTTCTTACTACAATTTAGAGAGTTTCCAGCTAAAATACACAATTTTGGTGGGAAAGAAATGATAGAAATGGAACTTTTTGGCAAACTGTCAGTTGTCTTGACCTTGCTCCTGGGTGGTCAGGCAAGAGACCCCCTCCACTACCTCTAAGATCTCATGTTTTTTCCTCTCCATGTTGAAATGTCTGTGAAACTATTAATTGTCCAGCAACTGGAAAATAGATGAAGCCTCACTATAGTAATAAAGCATTTGCTTCCACTAATTTTTATGTGAAAACAGGATGTATGATTATGGATATTTAGACAGTCTTGGTCTGGGATCAAAGAGTACAACTCTGTCATGAATTTGGAGCTGGAGTACCTGAATGGAAAGCCTGGTTGGGTTTCCTTGGTTAAATTACACTCTGATATGCATCTTCATCTTATGTAAAAGAAGCCAAAAACCCTGGCTTTTAGGATCGATGTGTAGGGTCTGTCTCATGAGTTTGGGGCTGAGGTACGAATGCCTGGATGAGACAGCAAGACCTTTGAACCCAGATGTCACTTTCTCAAAAGACTTCACATTGATCTCTCTCTCTCTCTCTCTTTTTTTTTTTTTTTTTTTTTTTTAGACAGATTTTGGCTCCGTCACCCAGGCTAGAATGCAGTGGTGCCATCTCAGCTCACTGCAACCTCCACCTCCCAGGCTCAAGCTGTCCTCCCATCTCAGTCTCCCGAGTAAGATGAGTGGCTAATTTTTTTTGGGAGGGCAGGTGGGTAGAAATGGAATTTAGCCATGTTTCCTAGGCTGGTCTTGAACTCCTGGGCTCCAGTGATCTGCTTGCTTCAGCCTCCCACATCATTGGGATTACCAATGCATGAGCCGCCACGACCTGGCCACGTTAACTTTTTTGGTATCTCCAAAATAATTATTTTATATTCAGTTGTAGGGATATACTGACACAATTCAAAGAATCTCTATTAGTTTGGATGAGATTAGACTGTAGTAAAGAGGACCAGTAATAGTTGTGGTTAAAAGAAGAGGGACATTTTTTTCTTTCTGACATAGCAGTAAACTACTGTTTAACTCTGTATTAGTCAGGGTTCTTTAGAGGGACAGAACTAATGCGAGATATACATATAAATCTCTCTCTCTATATATATATTTGAAGGGGAGTTTATTAAGTATTAACTCTAAGGATTACAGGTCCCACAACAGGCCATCTTGCTCCTCAGCAAGGAGAACCAGTCTGAATTCCAAAACTGAACAAGTTGGAGTCTGATGTTCGAGGGCATGACGTATCCAGCATGAGAGAAAGAGGGAAAGAGGTAGGCTGGGAGCTTAGACCCATCTCTCTTTTCACATTTTTCTGCCTGCTTGTATTCTAGCCATGCTCGTAGCAGATTACATTGTGCATGTAATCCCCATGCTGTGGGAGGCTGAAGCAAGCGGATCACTTGAGCTCAGGAGTTCAAGACCAGCCTAGGCAACATAGCAAAATTCCATTTCTACCCCCACCCCCCGTAAAAAAAGTTAGCCACTTATCTTACTTGGGAGGCTGAGATGGGAGGGCAGCTTGAGACTGGGAGGTGAAGGTTGCAGTCAGTATTAACCATCACACTCTCTAAAATGAAGCACCATTTCCATGCAACAGCCACAACTCTGTCCCATTCTACTCTATATCTCTATGCAGTAGAGAAGTAGTGTTCAGCATGTACCTGGTAAATGTTCCACTCAGCTGATTGTTGATTCTGGTGGTGATCGTGTAAGTGACCCATATTAACTCCAGTATCATGACTTTGACACAGTTGACAGCTGTCCATGCGTACCAGGGCTTTTCCCAATATTCCGAGACCTGATTTTGTTGAGACTGTCATATTCTAGAACTTAGATGTGGATTTTAATTAAGGTCATATTTAATTGAAATTTAGATTTAATTGAAATTTTAAAATAACAGGAAGCAGGGAAGATAATTTGAATATTATTTGTAACAAGTTTGTTGTTAATTTAGGAAGAACTTGTGGACTAAGGCTTTGAAAAATTGTAGCAGAGTTTGGATAGGTAAGTCTCAGGGACAGAGGAGAGCATAGCATGTAAGTTTGATGAGTGAGGGTCTGAGAAGTGGTATTGACAGCAGGCCTATACAAGAGAGAGAAGTAGGGAAGAATGCTGGATATTTGAATTGGGGGCAGGTGATGAAGCAAATGATAGGCACAGAATACATTATTCTTCTGTAGATAGATGATGAGAATAATAACATATAAGAATACAGACTGATGCATAAGGACAAAAAGAACTAGAACATTCTTTTGAGCAAACCAGTTCCATGAAGCAAATAGTTGTTAGACTTAAACCTCATACATCTTGTGACATGTGTATGAAAAGGAGAAAGTCAGGATTTAATCAAAGTTTAAAGAAAAAATATATCACCTTTATCCTCCGGTTATTGGTTTTCTTACTTGGAAATGGATTTGTTATAAATAAAATGTGTTTAAAAATATCTTGGGTAGAGTTTTCATGGTGTCATATGCATCGCTATGTTAGGCTAGATGAAGTGTTTACATAGCTATACATTTTTAAAGTTTTTGGTAGTACCTTTTGAGACATCTCTGGTTAAGTAAATTAATGTTTCTATCTTCAGTGATTCACTTGGAATAACACCTTTATTTTTAAGCCTGCTCTGGCCTTTATAATCTTTCTACTAAAAAAGAAAATGGTGGTTCATCATCTTGATTTTTATGCTAGCAAGCACCAAGAAGCAGGGATAATTTCCTTTTCTTGTGTTTCACTGTGGCACCCACTGATCTACACCTGGCACTCTGTAATATGCGTGTGTTGTAGATTATACCCGATGAAAGGTTCTGTGCTGTCATCCCAGCCCATGCTCTGTCATATCAACCTGTTGGCAAATTATAGCTGTTACTCCTGCCAAATCAGTCAGCTGCGATGGAAACATCAATCTGAGATGTGTGCTTTCTGTCGTAGAATAACAATTAGAGACGCAATGTGATTGTCACACATGTGCCTGTAAGCTGTAGATTTAATAGCCACAGTAGTGGAGGTACAGGAAGAAGAAAAAGCTGGGAGAGACATTTTCATTTTTTTAATATGTAAAATTTTTTATCTTAAAAACAAAGCAAATATTAGAGTCCTCTTTTTAAAAAAAATTTAATGTTTTTGCTTTGTTTTGTTTTGTTTTGTTTTTGAGACCAGATTTCATTCTTGTTGCCCAGGCTGGAGTGCAATGGCACGATCTTGACTCACTGCAACCTTTGCCTTTCAGGTTCAAGTGATTCTCCTGCCTCAGTCTCCCAGGTAGCTGGGATTACAGCCTCATGCCACCATGTCCGGCTAATTTTTCTTTTTTCTTTCTTTCTTTTCTTTTCTTTTCTTTCTTTTTTCTTTCTTTTTTTTTTTTTTTAGTAGAGATGGGGTTTCACCATATTGGCCAGGCTGGTCTTGAACTCCTGGCCTTATGTGATCTACCCACCGTGGCCTATCAAAGTGCTGGGATTATAGGTATGAGCTGTGCCTGGCTGCCTGTAGTCCTCCTAAAGGAAAAAGTTGTATCTTCTTTAAATATAAAAAGGAGTTTCCCTCTTCAGTCACGTAATGATAGTTCATCTTTATCTTGGTGGATATCCATTGCTTTTGACACAGATTTAACTCAATTAGACATTTTTATAGCTACTTATTTATGATAGTTATGTAGAAAGGAGCAAGATGCTTAGTAAATAACACATTACCTTCAAAGCCTAAATAGCATATGGTCAGTTACTGTAGAAAACCATTCTCTGCTTTTTTTAATTTTATTTTTTAAGAGTCTGGATTTTGTACTGTGTTAAATATTATTCTTTTCTTGCATTTCTCCATGAATATCTACTTGAATTTTGAATGTGAACATACCCAGTTTTTTTAATTAAAAGAGAAATATTTTGGAGGAGAGGGCAACTGTTTGTCATCTCAGTACATTCGGAAAACAACACTAATATGTTTTGTAAATACTGGCTTAAAAATAGGAATGGAGGAGTAAATTTGAGTAATTTCTAAACACTCTATTATTAAAACATTTGTTAATATAAGCCTTATTTACTTCACACAATTAATGTATAATCCAATATCTATTTTGAAAATCTAAAACTATTACTCTGATCTAAGATGACCATATATCAAAAATTTTATTTAACTAAAAAAAGTATTTAACTTATTAATTTATGAAAAAGCCAGTAAGATATATAGCAAGATCAAAAGAGAAATCAAAGTACCACACTCTTATTGTCAGATTAGGAATGCTGTAATAAATTTGCAAATGAATGCCAAACTGGCAATACTGGTCAATATCTACAGAACAATAATCAATTGCATTTCACAGACACAATTTACATTTCTACGGGTAGCAATTCTTTGTATTACTATCAAATTTCTATAAGTGTTCTACAAGTTAATATCTAGCTCTACAGTTAGAAAATAGCCTGCTCAAAGACTAAAATTGTGTAAAATTTTGCACATCCCTAAAATTGGTCATATAAAGTTACACAACTCAAAAGTATCAGACTGTATCATTCCATTGAAAGGCTAGCCTGTTATCTCTTTTGCTCATTTGAAACATTTGCACATTTCTTTCCTATACTAGATAGAGAGAAAGCCAGAAATTAATAAATAGTTTTGAATACTGAAAAAATTAAGCAATTATAGGGACGGTGGTTATTCAGAACCTGAATGAACATTAAGTTGTCCCATGTTCAATATTGTATCTTCATTATTACTTCATCCTATGTGTATTTCTCTGATTCTACCTTCTACTTCTATCAATCCCAAATAAAACAAAATAATCTATGATTTGAAACCAGGTACTAATAGTGAAATCAAATGAAATGACAAAATAAAAGGCCATTGCAAACAAATAAGAAAAAAAGATAGAGAAAAGGCAAATAGAAAGATGACTTGAGAGAATATGTGTTCATTTATTCCTTTATTCGTTAAACATTTATGGGGCAAGAATCATGCTATATGCTGTGATCAAAGATAAAAGATAAGCCTTGACCTTGAGGATTTCTTAGGTTTGTAAAGAAAAAAAAATCAGCCTATACTAACAAAAATATTGTAAAGCTCTCTGTTAATTTCTTGTTAATATGAAAAAAATTACTTTTTCTCACTGTGTTTATTAGTGTATCAAATATGAAATAGTTTAGAATATTATTTTTATTGTTTGGTCTTACAAATATTTTGCACAAAAAAACTACTTTTTTCTATTGTGTATATTAGTGTATCCAATATGGAATAGTTTAGAATTTATCTTTATCATCTGATCTTACACTGAAGGGTTTAGAGAAAGTTACTAATTTTACTTTAATTTTGTTTTTAATGAGTATCGAAAACAAAAATAATTACGTGACTGTCCTGTATAATTTAAAATTTAAAAGTAATGCTTAATTTGTAAAAGATGTTAAATTAACTTTTATGATTATTTAGTGTCCACAGATATTAGAATAGAAAATCTGAGACTATTCTGATCTTGGAAATTGAGGACAAGGATGGATTTGTGTTTATTATTGATCTCTAGCACTTACCTTAGAATCTGGAACATAGTATTTATATTCCTAGTCAGCTGTGGGTTACACACATTTGTTTGCCCGCTTTTTTCCTTGCTCAAGCCACCCCAATTTTGTTCAGGCATTGGGGAACAGCATGCTCAGAAGCAATGTGCCCAGGCCTGTGAGGTAGACTGTGGTTGGTCTAAGCTACCACAAGAATCCCATTCCTGTTTTGTAGTGGCTGATCTAATAGTGATCATGCTGTCCCTTTTTGGACAATGAGATGTAAAAGAGAGTGTGCTGAGGGCTTCTGGGAAAAAAATATTTCTACCCTGATTAACAGAGATGTGAGATTCTTGAATGCTCTTATGTGAATATTTGTTGTAGAAACTGTGGAAGCCATACGGTGATCAGGAGAGATCTGGGACAATTTCAGGGAAAGTGACCTAAAGCTTTCACTCTGTTGAGCTTCTTGTTACTAGGGATGATAAACCTTATTATTTAGGGCATTAAAAACTTGCGTTTGAAAGTATTTGAATTTAACCTTAATTTGATGCAATTTTGGAGTTGTGATTTTAAAATTACTGTGAAAATCTTTTTTTATATGATAATACAGGACCTCAAGATTGTAGAAGTGGATTCTAAATATCTTGGTTCTGTGATAAACTAATTAAATTGTCTTATTAGTAAACTGGGAAGAATAGTATTCTAAAGTGAAGCTTCATAAATGTAAATATGAACGTATTGTTCAAATAAAAACATTATAAGGCTTACAGATAATGAACTTTAGTACCATATTTGTTCCTTCATTTTTCCTGAAGTAAAGTAGATACTTCAGCATTTCATCATCAGTGTTTACCGACTTTCTTTGCACATGGACTCTGTAGTAAGAGCTGGTAACATAAAGGGATAGAGAATTTAGTGCACATTGGATTTCATGGCCCTATGGTGCTTTACAGATATCCACTCATTTAATCCTTAATATGATCAAATATGACTATGTGGCAGGCACTAATATATTACAAAGAAAAGGAAACTGAGACACAGAGATGTCGTCCAACTTGCCCAAGGCCAAACAGCTGGAAAGAGTAAAGTCAGAATTTGAACTCAAATAGTGAGGCTACTTCAGAGGTGTTGTGCTTTTATTCAATGTGCCACTTCGTCTTTCACGTAATCTAGATTATTAGATAGTATTTCCTTGCTCTCTCACTAGCCTCCATGTTGTCTGCCATTTATCAGCATCACCCTTATGGAGATTATTCTTGCCAAAGTGACCCAGGTTGTTTTTCTTTCCTTCTTTCTTTCTTTCTTTCTTTCTTTCTTTCTTTCTTTCTTTCTTTCTTTCTTTCTTTCTTTCTTTCTTTCTTTCTTTCTTTTTTTAACATTGACTTTCTCCTTTCTGTCAATAGTTCAAATCTTCCTGACCCACCTTCTCTGAAAATGTAACAATATATTTTCCTGGACTTTTCCCATTTCATATGGGGTTATATACTTTTTTCTTTAACATTAAAGCTACCTTTAACAACTTTTACTTTTCATACCATACCATACCATCAGTTTTCTGAGCTAGTTTGTAAGTTTAAGAACAACGGTTGGTGTTTCTGACCCTGTATAACCAATATATGCTCAGGCTGGTGCCCTCTTCAGCTTCTTCTTCAGTCTGCTGAGCACCGCCAAGAAAGAGCAGCCTCAACAAAGGCATCTCAATTCCATGATTGGAGTGGATAGTGAGAGACATGAGGGTAGCCCTTTGGCTGCCTCTGGCTCTGGCTGGCTGTTTGAGGCTCAGCAGTCCCAGGTCAGGACAGAGGCCCTGATGGCTTAGGAAATTGATATACCAGCACACCTGATATATTTATCACTCACAGCAATCGAAAAGGTCTGCTATAGACAGTGGAAACTATTAAAGTTTACAAAGTGGTATTCGAGGGAGATTAACCCAACAGTAGTATACATGTGGGGAGAGAGTTTGGGGTAGGATGATAAAATAAGTGATTACCAAAGTCCAGGTGTGAAATAATGCATACCTGCAATGACATGGCATAGTCGCAATAAAAAGAAGAAAGTCAAGAGACACAGTACTCGATGGGAGACAGAGGAAGAAAATATGATATCCTAGTATTGAACCTGGAAGACTAGGGAAATGATGGTTCCACTTAAAGGGCAAGGAAGGGAAAATCCAGAGGGTAAACTGGTTTCTATGAATAAAGACGATAAGCTAGGCTGTACATATCAAGTTCAAGGTGTTGGAAATGGAAATTAGAGATGTGAGAAGTTGAGTGGAGGGCTTAGTATTGGACATAACACTTTAGGAGCTATCTGTGAGAGGCAATAGTTAAAATCATTAGTGTAGATGAAGTTTCTGAGTAAGAGTTTGCAAAAGAAAAACAAAGATAGGACTAAGTCTTAGGACAGCATTTTCAAAGTAGGGCTCCCAGATGAGCAGCATCAGCAACTGGTAACCTCTTAGAAATACGAATCATCAGGTTGATGTATCTAAAGGCTGATATATATAAAGACTGGGCCCCCTCTGGGCACGTTGCCTGTGAATTATCCCTGCTACACAAGGAGTGGTTAAAAAAATACAAGTTCTATAGCCAAGACAATCCAAAGCAAAAAGAACAAAGCTGGAAGCATCATGCTACCTGACTTCAAACTATGCTACAAGGCCACAGTAACCAAAACAGCATGGTACTGGTACCAAAACCAATATATAGACCAACGGAACAGAACAGAGGCCTCAAATAACACCACACGTGTATAACCATCTGATCTTCGACAAACCTGACAAAGACAAGCAATGGGGAAAGGATCCTCTATTTAATAAATGGTGCTGAAAAAACTAGCCATATGCAGAAAAAAGAAACTGGACCCTTTCCTTACACATTATACAAAAATTAACTCAAGATGGGTCAAATTCTTAAATATAAAACCTAAAACCATAAAATCCTAGAAGAAAACCTAGGCAATACCATTAAAGACATAGGCATGGGCAAAAACATCATGACTAAAACAGCAAAAGCAATTGCGACAAAAACCAGAATTGGCAAATAAGATCTAATTAAATGAAAGGACTTCCTCTCAGCCAAAGAAACTATAATCAGAGTGAACAGGCAACCTACAGAAGGGGTGAAAAATTTTGGAATCTATCCATCTGACAAAAGTCTAATATTCAGAATCTACAAGGAACTGAAACAAATTTACAAGAAAAAACAACCCCATCAAAAAGTAGGCAAAGGATATGAACAAATTCTTCTCAAAAGAAGACATTTATGTGGCCAATAAACAATGAAAAAAATATCACTGGTCATTAGAGAAATGCAAATCAAAACCACAACGAGATACCATCTTTACCAGTTAGAAAGGCGATCATAAAGTCAAGAAACAACAGATGCTGGAGAGGATATGGAGAAATAGGAACACTTTTACACTGTTGGTGGGAGTGTAAATCAGTTCAACCGTTGTGGAAGACAGTGTGGTTATTTCTCAAGGATCTAGAACCAGAAATACCATTTGACGCAGCAATCCCATTACTGGGTATATACCCAAAAGATTATAAATCATTCTATAAAGACATATGCACATATATGCTTATTGCAGCATTATTTACAATAGCAAAGACTTGGAACCAACCCAAATGCCCACCAGTGATAGACTAGATAAAGAAACTGGCACATATACACCACGGAATACTACGCAGCCATGAAAAGGATTAGTTCATGTCCTTTGCAGGGAAGCAAATGAAGCTGAAACCATTATTCTCAGCAAATACAGGAAAAGAAAACCAAACACCGGATGTTCTCACTCATAAATGGGAGCTGAACAAGGAGCACACATGGACACAGGGAGAGGAGCATCACACACAGGGCCTGTCAGGGGATGGAGGCAAGGGGAGGGAGAGCATTAGGACAAGTACCTAGTGCATGTGGAGCTTAAAACCTAGATGATGGGTCGATAGGTGCCACAAACCACCATGACACATGTATACCTATGTAACAAACCTGGACGTTCTGCACATGTATCCTAGAACTTAAACTAAAATTTAAAAAAAAAAAAAAAAGCCTTCACTAAGTTTTCTTTTTTTTCTTTTTGAGATGGCGCCTTGCTCTGTTGCCTAAGCTGGAACACAGTGGCATAATCTTGGCTCACTGCAACCTCCGCCTCCTGGGTTCAAGCAATTCTTCTGCCTCAGCTTCCCAAGTAACTGGAAAAAAGAAAATACGTGATCTAGCTGTTACTCAGGCTGAAGTACAGTGGCACAATTATAGCTCACGGTAGCCTCAAACTCTTGGGTTCAAACAATCCTCTGGCTTAGCCTCCTGAGTAGCTGGGACTACAGGCACACACCACCACACCTGGCTAATGGGCTAATTTTTGTTGTTGTTAGTTTTTTGTAGAGACAAGGATCTCACTTAGCTACACAGGCTGGTCTCAAACTTCTGACTCCTCCTGCCTAGGTTTACCAGTTTTGGGATTATAGGTGTGAGCCACAGAACCTGGCTGGGAAAACATATTTTAAATTAATTATTTTTTTTCCTGTGATACAGGATAGACTTGGGCATGTGTATTAGCAGAAGGGAAGGGGCCAGAGGTGAGGGATAGGACACCAATTTAAGCAAGTCCCCGCTTTATTCACTCTTTCTGTAACATCTATTTGTAAATTTGCATTTGTAGACATTTATATGTATCTCTATATTCCTATCTGTACCCTGTTTCTTATTTATCAGTGATGCCTGTTTCATGATGCTGAGTAAGCATCTTGCAGAGACTGAAATTTCCAGGATAAGAATTACATAGAAGTCAGAATAGCCAAAGAAAGTATCTTAATAGGATTATTTGATGAATTTAACTTCTATAGGAACATTTTCTGAGAAACCACTATTCTGTGCATTCCTGCTCAGAAAATAAAAAAGTGCCCTTCAAGGTTGATCCTTTCCTAACTAGGGTAGCGTGAATCCTAGAAAACACCTTTAATTTTATTTTCCTCTTAAGGGCAAAGTGGTTCAGAAGGAATTTAAACAAAACTTGAAACCATAATCTGTTTTATAAAACTTTTACTTTCTTCTCTTATATTTTTATAGCATCATCCTAATCTGTGTTTACATACCTAGTTTGTGTTTTTTTTACTGAAAACTTCAGCATTATACAATACTTCTTTCAAAAGTTTTTCAAGTTTTTTAAAAAATAAAAACATTGGAGTAGATGAGGTAATATTCTGTTTTTGTTCTTATCTTTTGTTCTTTGTAATCTGTTAATGCTATTATGTTTACATAACCTTTTATTCTTTTAAAGCTATTTTCAGTAATTTAATTTAGTTCTTAGATGTGTGATCCTTGGTAAGTTATCTAACATCTTTGTACATCAATTCTCTCACCAGAAAAATGGGTTTATAATATGAACCTACTTCAAAGAATTTCAGGGATAATAGTAAAAATAACATTTAAAAAATTTAATGATGATTATAACTCAACTAGATAATTTCCAAAATAATCAGTACATAAAAATAACACCTTTCTTCCAGATTTATAGTGGGAATATTGTGATTGAATAAAGCAATGTGCTCTATTGAATTCTAATTAGACTTTGACTCCCTATATTAAAATACCAGCAGTTTTCTATAATTCATAATATAGCTTATTTACACAGGTACAGTGTGAGTCAAATTATTTATCTTCAAACTTAATAAGTATATAATCAAAATATATATATATACATATAAATACATATGTATGACATAAGGCATTCTAACTTTCAATAGCATTGTAAAACACATACATACAATATTAATCTGAGCTAACAGAGAAGCAAATTTTGTGATTCACAGCTATTTATAAGAATGACAGTGAAGACTGGAGCAGATTGGAGAAAACTGGCAGAATTCTTGTATTCTCAAGAAAGTCATTAAATGCAGTGGTTAGGGAAGTATGAGTGATTCTTAGAATTCAACCCTTGGAATCTTCTAATCTTCTAGATTAGATCAGTGGACAAGATTAAATACTTATATTTTTCTATTGAATGTTGGAAAATGAGACCAGTAGACATATCTTCATTTTACTTGTTGAGCAAGACAGAAGGCAAGTTTTTGTGTGTGTACGTGCACGCCCACACACATGCATGGGTATACACCCATGTGGTTTGGGGAGGAGAGAGTAAAAACAAGCATTTGTGGACATGTTGGCTTCTTCTGGTGATTCTGATGGGTACCAGGTAGAATTTTGGATTTTGTTTCTGTTTGATTAATGATATGACATGATGCCATATGAGGACATTGAAAAGTTCGTACTCGGATCTACATGAATTTGGATCATTTGGTTATGTAAGTTTTTCCATAGCATTCTTGCTGAAGCACAGCTTTCTCTGAAATACACTGATGTTTTTGTTCTATATAGATTCAGAATTTTTCTCCTTTAAACAGATCTTAGTGATACTTGCTTTCAACTATTTTATTTTACAGATGATTATGATGAAGCATAAAATATGTGTTACCATGTATTATAGTCAGTTCTGGCTACTATCATGAAATATCATAGACTGCATGGTTTATACACCATAGAAATTTGGCTTTTACAGTTATGGAGATGGTAGTTGGCCATCTGGAAGTTTTAGATGCTGGGAATCAGGGTGGTGCCAGCATGATCAAGCTCTGGTGAGGACCCTCTTCTGGGTTGCACACTGCCAACTTCTCATTGTATTGTCACATGCCTGAGAGAGATAAATCATCTCTTATGTTTATTCTTATAAAGCCACCCTTCTCATTCATGGGGGCTCCATGCTTATGGCCTACCCACCTCTTGAAGGCTCCACCTCTTAATGTCATCAAATTTGGGAGTTACGATTTCAACATATGCATTTTGGGGGAATATCAACCTTCAGATCATAACAGTTATTTTCTTCTACATCCTCCCCTTTTTAAAATAATCATTTTGCAAAATCCAATTTGGCTGTGCTTAGAGAACAGCAGAATTTAATTTTGTATCTTTTATTCTTCTTGGTCGTTAAATATTAGGCACAACTTATTTTTTCAATTTAAAAAATAAATATAAACATGCTCCGTGTACTGCTTTTTCTTACATATTTTAACCTTATCACTCTGACAATATCTGCTGAGAATGAATAATTCATCATTGGCACCACTATTTACTGTAGATGTTTTATCTTTCTACTAAGTGTTTATTAAAGAATTATTTATCTTGTCGACTGGGCATGGTGGGTCACACCTGTAATCCCAGGACTTTGGGAGGCTGAGGTAAGAGGATAGCTTGAGCTCAGGAGTTTGAGACCAGCCTCGGAGACATAGTGAGACCTTTCCTCTACTAGAAAAGCAAAATTAGCTGGGCATGGTGGTGCACACCTGTAATTCTGCTACTTGGGAGGCTGAAGTAGAAGGATCGCTTGAGCCCAGGAGGTCAAGGCTGAAAAGTGAGCCATGACTGTATCACTGCACTCCAGCCTGAACAACAGAAAAAGACTATGTCTAAAAAAAAAAAAAAAAAAAAAAAAAATTATCTTGTCATCTCAGTGCTGCTAGAAGCATAAAATTGTAAGCACTCAGTCTTCTTTCTGATCTTTATTTTGTATTTCTTGGTTCTTAGTTCTATGATTACAATGTCTTGTAATACATAAGACGAAATGCTTAGCATTATTTCAGTCTTGTCATTTATTTCCAGCAGATGTGGTTTATCGGAACTGAATTTTGGTAAACCTGGCTGTGAGTTTAGACTTATGTAGATGTTTTGGATCTAGTTAGCATATACTAATGGTGTGGTTACAAAACGAATGCCTATCTACTTTCCATTTTTGGATACTACCTTACAGTTGTCCAGGAAATTCTTTGGGAGGATGTCTTGAGTCATAATTGTTTTAATGGTTTTTATACAAATTGCATTTGCTCCTACTGAGAGAAATTTGCATGGTGAAAATGTAATAAAGTAAGGGAGAAAAAACTGATACTAATCACATTTGTAAATGGCAGCTAAAAAAAAGGTTTAGGCATTTTTTTCTTTTTTTTTTTAAATATATATACAGAAATTATATATACTGTTTACACTTAAAAATATGAAACACTTCATGAAATTTTCTAATTTTTGTATCTGGCTATGTTAATATTTTGTTTCTTTTCTAAGTTTGAGACACCTGATTCATTTCTTCAAGTCAAACTTTAGCTCTACTCTTATTTCCAAAAGTACCACAGCATCTTTACAGATTTCTCTCTTCTACTTTCCTACCCCCAGAGATTCTAATTATTTTATCTGGTTAAAGCTTGGGCATCAGAATTTTTAAAAACTCCCTGGTGTTTCTGATGTGCAGAGGTTTTTGAGAATTGCACTAGAGTCTGGTGTATCTTGCTATATCCTGCTTCCCTTTCTTTACATGTGCTAATTCCTCCGCCAGCCCCTTGATCTCTTTTTGTCTCTTGCCAGACTTGCTCATCCATCACGACTGCCCCTTGATGCCTCTCTTCTTCCTTATAGACTTCCCTGACTTGTTAAGGAAAGTTGAATGTTTCTTACTTTGTGTTTTTTTTCTTCAAATCTCCCTTAAATCACCTCTCAGATCATTTTACATTTATTTTTATGTGACATTATTTTCCGTGCAGGGACCCTATCGTTCCATTTCACACTATCAGAAAAGGTAGCCGGGAACCTTGGCCCTTGTAAACATATTCCCCCCAAATCGTGCTTTTCTTGATTCTACAAAGAAGACAGCTCATGTTTCTAGTTAATTAGTGCTAATTAAATTATGTCCTTTGAATGGATTTTAAATTTGTACTCCATAAAACAATAAGAAATGTTCTCAGTAAAAAACATGTTTTCGGTTATTTCTGATCAGCATAATTTACACAAAGTGTGAACAAGGTGTATGTACTTTAGTTTTTGTTTGCATTTCTAAGCTGTACTTTCTGTTTCATTCTTCTCTGTCATTCATTGTTGCTTTCACAGATGGCAGTGTGGGGGAAGGTGCATCAGGCCTTGTAGTCACACAGACAGCAGCTGGAATCCTGGTTGACCACTTACCGATCTCTGTGAACTTGCTTAAGTTTCTTAATTTCTCTGACCCTTAGGGTAGTCTTCTGAAATTAAAAATGATAAAATCTGCTAGGAGTAAGTAAAATAATACATATAAAGCACTTACGACCACTAAGTACTAGCTACTATTTGGGTATTTAGCGGAGGTGCAAACACTTTTGCAACCTCAGTATTATTTAAATAAGATATTTTACCTTGAACAAAATAAATGGTGATTATTAACTACATGTATGTATGTGTTGGTAATTTTATGTTTAATGGATATTAATAGTGTAACGTATAGCTGCTACTCAATTCTCTTCTTCTCTCCCCCTGCTTTTTTTTTTTTTTTTTTTTTTTGACTTAATCGTTACAACACTGAGACTATTTTGTAATGATAAACTTGGAGGTTTATACTATTTAGAAGCGTCGTTAATGCTTAGAAGTATTGATAATCCTTATTGGTAATAACATTTGGAAGCACTGGTGTATAGGGCTGGTATTTCTTTGCTTTGAGGAAATGAAAATAAAGCATCCAAAAAGACGTAAGTCAGAGGGTCTGCACAATACACAGAATCTTTGTCCCCAGTGCTAGAAGAAAGACTCACTCCAATGACTACAATGCTTGGTTTAATCTCCCTCTACATTCATGTCAAAACCAGCTTATGTTCTTTGGCAAATGTGAACCAACTAATTTTTTTGTTTATATTTCCTTTTTACCCCAAGCTTAGTATTTTATTAATTCCACTTCTCAAATTGATGCTAAATTAATTGATATTAGAAAAAAAGTAGTAAAATACTAGTTTTATGCTTAATTGGCCTCTAAGGGCTATCTCACAAAAAACTTAAGACACATCTTCCTACCCCATTATCTAGTCCATTAACAATATGATATATAAATGGAAACATTTAAAGATTATTTCCTTTACTTTGTAATGAATGCCTATCTCTTACTGCTTTTTCTTTCAAACATAGGCCAATGCCTGTATTAACAGTGTTTCAAAATCTAGTCAAACCTGAGAGGACAATAACTATGTAGTGCTCAAAAGATAACAATACTTTATATTAAAGCACCATGAGTTCAAGTTCTACCAGAGTACACAAAATAAACTTTGGGTGCACTGCCCAGTTTTAAAATATGAATTGCTAAAGTAAGAGATGCCCAAGTTTAAAATAACAGCATTCAGATTTCTTTATAGAATTTAAAGAATGGAAAACACTTGCAAAAATATCAGCAGACAGAGGCAGGAAGAACAAACGGTAACCAAATTGGTTCCTGTGACAAACCATAACATTTACTTTAAACCATCAGTGTGCTACTCAGTAAAAGGCAGGCTACCATTCTTTTAATAGATCCCAGGCCTTGTTAAACTCACTGGTCTGCAAGAATTACCCAGGTCAAGAGCAGGTCAAAAAGTGAAAACCCATGTGAAAGTAAACTTTGAAATATCTGCTTTTGAAGAGACTCAGCCGACTGTCTCCTCTGTAGTAAATACACTTCCTTTTTGTGTACGATATTGTTCAATATACTGTACTTAAAATACACACAGGTAACATAAACGGCACTATGCTATTTTATGTCCTTTCTCTTTAGTGCAGTTTCAACCTCTTCTGCAGTTGGTGAATCTTTCTTTACTTATTTAGTTTCTAAAGCCTTAAAAAAAACCCCACTAAACTTAATAAAGTTGTTATTCTGTTTTGAGTAGTTGCTTCTATTTTGTTTTAAAATATCTATGCTCTATTTAAAACTAGACCTTTGATTCCCTCATAGTCAGAATAAAGAAGCTGGAGGGTGACTCACTGTGGAATTTATTTGCCTGGTAAACTGGGTATTAATCTGGCCTAAAATACACTTGCTCCAGATTTTGTTCAAGTGTAAGGTCATACTGTGAAGCTGTTTTTCATTTTGTTTTATATGTGTTAATATAATGCCTTATGAATTACCCTAGAGTTTTGTTCTGACAGCTAAAAAGCATAATCGTTTTTCCTTTCAAGGAGATCGAAAGCAAAGCAATTCACTCTATATTTGAAATGACTTATCTGGGATCCGTTATCTCACATCTTGCCTTAATGTTTATAGAGAATATTCTTTGAATTTTTACTGGTAGCATTGTATTTATCAAGCTCTTTGCCTCTTTGCCTGTTTCTCAAAATTGAGTCCATTTTACGTTATTATCTTTTAGAGTTTATTGGCAGAACTGCCTGCAGAGTTAATGGGCACCATACAGGAAAGAAATAGTCTCCTGAGAATTAAATCAGAGTTTTCCTGATAGAAAAGAAGAAAGATCCTTCTACTGTCTTCTAAGGGACAAGAGACAAAGTGAGACATAATTTTTCATGCATTTAATTATAGGATAATGTGCCTGTATATAATGACTCTAAATGAATAATATAATTGCAAAAGATACAGTGTTAGTCTCTGAAGAGAGACAAATGACCATGTATTTTCCTAAACACATGTAAAAATAAAAGCTAAATAAAAACTAACATCCAAAGATACATAAGATGGGTGCCAAATGGTGATGACGGTGATGGTAGTGGTGGGAAGTGGTACTATTGATTAGAGCTGATAGTTATGAAGCGCTTACCAGGCGTCTGGAATGTTCTGAATACTCTATGTGTATCAAATTATTTAATCCTCCTGAAACCATATCAAGTAGGTACTGTGATTGTTCTTATGGGCTGCAGAGATTAGGTAACCTGCCCAAAGTCACAGAGATAGTAAGTGCAGCAACTGGGTTCAAACCTGGTTTTCTTGTTCCAAAGCCTGTGCTTTTAAACACAGTGCTAAATGATGTAAGATTTAAGAAAACTTTAGAAGACTTCAAAGAGAAGAAATTACTTCCAACTGGGGTTACTAAAGAAGGCGTTGTACAGAAGGTGGGCTTCAGCTGATTGTGGAGGCTGATTAGTCGATTGCAGTTGTATGGAAGTATATCCTGTGGCTGGCTCTGGCCTCATTCCCCTGGCACCAAGCACTGGGCCTGGTGCACGCCGCACACATGAAGATTAAATGTAATCTAAATTGCTGATTATTTTGTTATCTGTATCCCTACTGATCTGGCAATACATTTGAATATGACACTGTATTTAACTGGGCATAAACTTTTAATTTAATTTTTTATTTTTTACTTTAGGTACATACTATATCTGGCATTTCTCCCCGTTATCCCTCCCCACCCTCCCCACCCACCACTGTCTCTCCCCTACCTCCCTCAACTGCACCCAGTATGTGATGCTTCTCTCCCTAAGTCCACATGTTCCTATGACATAAACTTTTAAAAAACCTCCATAACACACAAATGCACATAAATATGTTCTGCTCAAACTTTCCTCTTTAGTGAAACCTTTTTCTTAAACCTATAGAAATCCATTCACTTTTCTATTTGCTCAGTATAATTCTTTTTTTTTTTTTTTTCCGAGACGGAGTTTCACTCTTGTTACCCAGGCTGGAGTGCAATGGCGCGATCTCGGCTCACCGCAACCTCCGCCTCCCGGGTTCAGGCAATTCTCCTGCCTCAGCCTCCTGAGTAGCTCGGATTACAGGCATGTGCCACCATGCCCAGCTATTTTTTTGTATTTTTAGTAGAGACGGGGTTTCACCATATTGACCAGGATGGTCTCGATCTCCTGACCTCGTGATCCACCCGCCTCTGCCTCCCAAAGTGCTGTGATTACAGGCTTGAGCCACCGCGCCCGGCTGCTCAGTATAATTCTAATACCTATAAGGAAGTGGCTTATATTTGCTTGTGTTCCAGCTCTTTAATATTTACTTGTTCTCTTCTTACTTTATATTCTTCTAGGCCAAAGTCGTAGTAATAAATTTTATTTAGAATTTTGGCTCCTTTAAGTATTTGATCATAGTAATCCAGTTAACTACTAACAATATATAAAAGTAGATAATATAAAAAAGGATGAAGCAAAAAAGGAGATTCAGATATGCTGTTTAATATGTTTAAATAACACTACCCATAGTTTTTAGCAATCAGTAGGGTTTCTGTTGAAGATCTTAAAAATCTTTACACTTAAGGAACTTATAGCTTTGTGTTACATATAAAAGAAATAACTGAAGACAATATTTGTATTTTTAAAGAATGATGGTTTTAGAGTCTGACACTTGTGGTTGCAAATCCCAGCTCTGTTGCCTCTGGTCCAATGTCAAGGGGAAAGTTAGTAAAACTCTTAAAACATCAAATTACTCACATGTTATAGAATTTTAATGATAATTACATAACATAAACATAATTTGATGTATAAATAGTATAGTGTCTTTCGCATAAGGAGAATCTAATAAATGGTGATAGGGACTATAATTATTACTGTTTTTATTGTGGAAGGCATTTGAAGAGGTTCATATAATTATGTTGGTTGCAGCTTTTGGAAAAAGGTGGACCTTCAAGATTGACTTAGGAAGAAAGTGGAAAACATTTCAGCCAGAGAAAGAGCATGGCCAAAGACATAGGGAAGGAATAAATCTGTCTCCTATTAAACTATGTAAGAAGTTGGCCAGCGTGGTGAGAAGTAGGAGCGTTAGACTGATTGATGGGGACAGGCATATAGCCAAACAGCATTACTTGCACGCCTACATGATGTTGGGATATGCAAGTGCAGACTTGCGTTTTTTCTGAACATAAATGGTCACTGCTACTCATGGAAGCAGGACCAGTAAGGGATCTTTGATTAAAAAAAGAAAAGAGTAGTGAATTAATGGCCCCTAAAGGGGGAATGGGGCATGATGAAAGTGGTATTTTAAGAAGACTTGATCTGGTTGGGATGTGGGTAGTCTGTAAAAGGAAGGAGTTCTAGGCAGGAAGGCCAAGAGTGAGGCTTTTGTGTAGTAATCAAAGATGATTTGATGCATAGCCCACCAAATAATGATGGAAGCAGTAGGAGTGCCAGGTGAAGAGATCAAGGTAGCTGAGAAGCTGTGAGAGATGACTTAAAATACAGAAGAGGTGTCAAAAACAAAAAAGTCACTGTACTCTGTAGGTTCTAGTTTTTGTTTCTAATATTTAGGCATTTTAACACTTAAAAACTAGTGTTTCAAAAAATTGTGGTGACTGCTCTAAAACAACATTGCCCTACAGTTCTTGTAAGATACTGCGATAATATGAAAGTTTCACTTAACTGAAAATTCAGAGTTTAAATAACAAGATGTTCTAAATCTTATCAAATCTTAAACCACATTGTTTAAATTGAGTTTTATCATAACTATCTCTCCTTTAAGTAAATTACTTTCTGATGTGCTGGGGAAAAATCCTTTCACATTAACCAGATGAAGTAACATCAGTTTGTTTTTGAAATTGTCTGTTTTATTATTTCATCATTCCTTCTTTCTAAAAAATGAAACCAAAAAAATCTATAATTAGATCTTTTAATAATCTCAAAGATAGAATGAACATAATTTAAAGTAGAATATTGGGATCTTTTTACAAATGAAGGGGAGGCGATTTGTGCTACATTACTCAAGTTGAGGCCTTGAAACTTGACCAGGAAAAAGTCACTTTCTCAGTGGGTAAAAACATTATTCATATTATGGGGAAGTGTAGTCCAGCATCTCATTTTTAAAAGCTGTTGGTCTTTTATTAATGCCAGTGGCATTAGGATAAGGTTTTGTTTTAGCACAGTCTTGTCAAATATTTCTAAACAAACATAGTTGCAGAAATAATGCTTCTACTTTTCATTGCTAATGAGAAATAATGAAATGAAAGAGTCATGGAAATAAAACAATTTAGATATGGCTACAAAAACAAAATAGTTTCAAACTATTAACTTTTCTTTAAATCAAGCTTTTCATTTTTGTTATTTTACTCAAGACTACAGGTTTAAGAATGTAAACTTCAGAGTGAAACTGAAATGATTTAGTTTTCGAAATGGATGATAATGTATTTTGTTTTAGTTTTACATGCATACCAAAAAACACAGTTATTACAGATGGGATGTTTTATTGATATTATTTCCCAAATATATTTTGTGGTCATTTATTTTAAATTATATAATAGACCAGAGTTTTGATATTTGGTGGGTACTAAGTATCATTTAACAAACTCTACAAATGATGAAATAAAGCAGTCACAATATTTAGAACTTTAGTAGATAACATAAAATATAAGAGGATAAATACTTTATGATGACACAAAATTGATGTGATTAGGTAACAGTTACCAAGAAATAATATGGCTACCAGTTTTTATTATTTTGACTCAGATGGAACTTTTAAAAAATATAACAAGGGTAACGTTCAATTAAAAACAGTTTTTAGAAATCTATTCTTTCTGGCTTTGCATCTTACCCCTTTGACTAGGAAAGAAAACTGTCTAGAGATGAAGAATGTGAGCTTTTGTTACAGAGTTTGCACCATTTCCTAGGGTAGAACCCTAGTGACAGTCTTTTTTAATCTTTGCGTTAAATTATTAATTATTCTGTTTGCTTGGCTTTGCTATCTGACGGTATCGTTATAGAGATTACATGGCACGACTCCATTTCATCAGAAAGTTGCATTTTTATTTCTTACCTAAAGACTACATTCAATTCAGTTGGAGGATAGCCTGAGATGTGTGGCGATGACTTGAAAAATAATTGCTTTTTCTAAATCTTTAGATGAAGATTCCTAATTTAGAAAAACCCAGTAGTTGCTCACTGACAGCCTGGGTAACGTCTTTTGTATTGAAAGATCACACTGGCGACTGTTTATTTACAAGGGTCTAAACATGCGTATCTTTATGGCTTTCTCCTGTCACAATGAATCACCAGCTATAAGTTGTCCTTTGTTGGTTTTGGGAACAATCAAATGAAACCCAGCAGGAGATCCGGGAGTGCATTGTCCAAGAGTGTAAAAATGCTGTGTTGATGACAGATCATACTGTTTTTATTAAAGCTAAGAACATTGACTTTACTTTGCTTTTTGACCCTGGTACTCTACTGTCAAGGTGATTTTATTTCTACAAATTTTCCTTCTGCTGGCCTCATCAATGATTCACCATAAAACATTAGACAAATTCCCATCATCTGTATATGATTACAGCAGGTTCTGTTGTGCCTCTCACTGCAACTAAGAAGAAATTTTTCAGCCTTGTCTAAAGGGGAATCAATTTGCTAACATTCTTCTTTCACACAGTGTCTCCTTGTTTTAATACCCAATTAATTATAAAATGATTTGAACTCAATGTAAAGTATCTTGGTGTGTCACTTAATAACATCTGCTAAATAGTTTAGGTTATCTTCAAATATTTTTACAAGAGAAAAAAAAACCTTGTTTAGTAAATAATGATATATATGGGTAAGATATGTGGAATTATCTGGTCTGTTTAAGACATAAATGTAGTGCAGCTCTCAATTCTCAGAGTTACAACTTGTATTACATTTAGAAGATTGTTTGAAAATAACCTAAAATGTAACTAGATAAAACTGGTAATATATACAAGATAGTGAAGCCGTTAACATTACTGGACAGGCAGCAGTCTGTTGGAGGACCAGCCACTTTGACTCATCTTTCTCTTGCAATCTCAATTTGGTTCTCATCATGTCATTTCTGTGGTGCTTGTTATTCTGTGAGCTAAAATAATTCTACACAGGATAAAGAAGATTTAGTACGTTCTTTCAGGAGACGTATATTCTGTAGGTTTATATAGTAACAATAAAAATCATGATTCACTGAGTATCTATTAACTGCTGGGTGCTTTACATACATTGTCTCAGCTGCTCTCAACCTAGCAACATGGTGTATTGATGATAAAACTGAGTCTCACAGTGGTTAAGTCGCTTATGCAAGATTTCAGAACTAGTAAGTGGCAGAACAGAGAATCAAATGCAGCCTTGCCTAACTCAAGGCTAGTACTTTTCCTACTGCCCTGCACAGGTTAGAAAGCCAGAGACTCCATGCTTTCACTGTGTAATATGTAATATGCTATCACTGTGAGAAGCTTGGGTTGCATATACTTTTCCCGCACAATTCTTAATGGCTACATCTTGCCTAATTATCTAAAAATGTTTCTTTGTACCAATCGGGGCACCCCCTCCAAGGCTATTATTTCAACCTCTTTTCCTACCGTGTCCTTTCACATGTCCTGAACCCCAACAATTTGCACTTAATGCTGGTTCACAATATGCTTTTCTATTATTTTTCTTAGGGAAAATATCTTTCCCCTACTCTTGGTTTCCATTAGAGAAAACTTTTTCCTTAGCACATTATTGGTGTCCTTCTGTCTCACATTTCTCCACCTCTGGGCAATTGGAGTGACTTCTGAAGAATGAATTTGAGAATAATGACTGAGCATGTCCTATCTCTACCATCCTTAATTTGGGATCTCACTGCTGGGATTGGCACCTTGCTTGGCCAGGGCACTGCTTGGGGCTCCTGCTTTTGGCTGTGAGAGTCTGTCTAATTCTGGGATTCCATTAGCAGACACATTTGGCTCTTGAACGAAGCTGCATCCTTCAACATGGCATCTATTAATAGAGGAATGAAATTCTTGGTTTGGCTTCTATGTATATTCTTTGTTTTATTTCTTAACTTGTTTTGGACTTGGGTGGGGAAGGAGGATGATGTTTATTGAGGACTCTCTGAGATTCCAAACATGCTGTTCCTGCAATCTAGATTACTTCCTTCGGTATCCTCCTACCAAAGTCCCATTTAACATTTAATTTCCTCTTAAATGCTTTTTTCATCTGTGAAGTTTCCTCTTATGATGGCCCCATGTGGATAGACTCTTTCCCTCCTTCAAATCTCCCTGGTTCTTTGTTATTACATCTTCAAGTAATATTTATCATAGCCCCTATGATTCACTTATTTACTCACTTTATAAGTATGAAATCATACTGCATGCATTGTCCTTGTTTCTAGGGTTATAGCAGTGAACAATTCAGATTGGATCCCTATCTCTCTTGAAGTGATAGCTTAGCAGAGTAAGCATGGATTGGAAAGTAATGACAAGTGGTATGACAGGTAAATGGAAGTGCAATACTCCGGGAAGTAGACCATATGCTAGGGGTGCCTAACCCACACCAGGGCAAGATGAAGGTGGCAAGAAGTTCTCAGCCTGGCTGTGCTCCTTTCTGGAGCTTTAAGACTTCTTCCAATCTTCTAAGTCACAAGAAGAAAGAAGATTCAGGCTCATACCTGAAAAATGAGTAGGAGTTACATGGGTGAATGGGCTAAATGGCTAGGAGGTAGGATGTGGAAAGAAGAATACCTCCCAGGGAAATAAGCTAGCAGGTACAAAGAGTTTGGAAATGAACAGAAAATAGGACATATCACAAGTATTGGAACTAGACCGCCTTCTCAATGAGCAGAACATCACACAATATATTAAAGATTTGTGGAAATGAATTATTTTTCATTAAAGTGAGTTCCCTTAATCTTTACTCTGGAATACTCAATAAAAATTATTTTCAGAAGGTATATCATATGTCAGGTATCAGTTAGCATTACATATACATCAGTTTATTTAATCTTTCTAATAATCTTATTATGGTACTGTTATCTCAATTTTGAAGATAATAAAACTAGATTCAGGTGCAGTAAGTCATTTGTCAAAGGTAATAAAACTACTAAGTGCAGAGCCCAGGAGCCATGAGTTACCTCATTCCAATGTCCTCTCTTTATATGACACTCACAAGTACTGCTGTGCTACTACAGAATATCATCTCTAATCAGTGTTTACTATGTGCAGTTACGGTTCTAAGTGCTTTACTTACATTATCTTAGTTAACCCTGGTAACAGCCCTAAGAGATTGGTAGTCTTGTTTATTATTCCTGTGTTACAGTGTAAGACATTCAGACACAGGGGTGGCTAAGGAGCTTGACTAAATTCATAGAGCTAGTAGGTGACAGGGTCAGGATCTGAAGCCAAGCTGCTTCTCTGTACAGCTCAAGGGTCTTAATTATAGTTTAAAAATGATAGTTAAAGATTTTTGCCTATTTACTAAAAGTCTTGGAGAAAGAAATGATAAAAAAAAATGTGTAGACTTTCCGAATAATTGGGTTTATAGGAGACATAAAAATTATTTTAGAAAGACCTGATTTTAAAAGTTGGTATATGTTCAAATATGACTATTACTTAGGAACAGTTTATAAAAGTCCATTGAGTTAAAAGAAAATGGGTAGTGGTTTGTAAATAGTTTTGTCTAGTTGGTGTGGCCAAGAATCCAAATTCTGCCTGGAAGTGTCATTTTGAAATGGGAGATACGAGATGGCAGGAAGTAGAGAGACAGTTTTAAGATTCATGATTAGGACATGCCATTTGATTTACAGGACATTAGATACATTTTTATTTTTTGAAAACAGCTTCAAGAACAATGAGATGGCTTAGGATTATTATAATATTTGCAAAACTATAGATTGTTTTCATTACCATACACATAATCTGTACACAACACGATATATGGAATTTTTCTTGGGGAAATTGATAAAGTAGAAAATAGCCTAGATACGCACTACTCAGAGATTTGCTTTTATAGAACTTTAAGATTTTACAAGTCACAGAGAATTCTGAAAATTACTTAACAAATTCATTCCTTGTGACAGATTTTGGAATTGCTCCTATGATGTATGTGGGAGTATAAAGGCACCTGAAGTAATAGTCCTGGGGGGTTAACCCTTAGAAGAAGGAGGAGGCCTCAATTTGCCTTGAGCCATGACTCATTCCGTACAATCCTTCAACACACATCTTTGTTTTCACTTCATTTTCTCAGATTTTAGCATCTTCAAAACTGCCTCAGAGCTACCTGCAGGACCTTCCTGAGACTTAAACTCTGGTCCTCGTTGGTCTGAGCAGTGCTCCCTTTGTCTTTTGCATTAAACATTGTCTGCTGATCCCAGCTCTTGACATTTTCGATCTCTTTTTAACATGTAATATAATAGATCTTGCTAACTTATTAATATTATATCAGTAGAAAAAGTCTAACACCTGTTCTTCTCTCATGGGTAACAGAAGTACAGGTCAGTGCTATTTTTTTTTTTCCTTAAAAATTTGAGGTCAAAGATTTAGGGGTGAGTAGGTTATGAAGGTAATATTTTCTGGATGGGTACTATTTTCTAGCTGTTTCATTTTGGACAAACCATTGCAGTTTTCTGAGATTCAGGTTGATCAACTCTAAACTGGAGATAGAAATACTTACTCTTACTAATTCATATTGCTAAAATGAATAAACCCATTTAAGAAAGTATTATTTTATAAAAAACCACTTGATTGGGGGTTTTTGAAGGCAATGAGTCAAGTCTTTACCACATAGTAGGCATTCAATGAACATGTTTATATCTGAAAGTATAAGTGAGTTATGATTCAACATAGTAACAACAAGGGAATTTCAACTTAGGTTGAAAGGAGAAGGTGGTGAGAAATTTGTGTTTGTGTATAAGGCAGGTGGGGTTTTACAAACTTCAAATCATATGGGCTGGATAAATCATAATATGTCGGGAGAGGAGAAGAAAAGGAAGATGAGGAGGAGAAGAGATTTGGATTTTGAAGGGAAAATGAGTTCAGTTTTGAATTCGGTATGCTTGTGAGGCATCATGCAAATTTTTAGCAGGCCGTATAAACATGGAATTCAAGAGACACAGTTTTGGGAATTAGCCCATCATTTGGAAGGATGTGCTGAGTTAGAATAAAGAGGGCTAAGTATGAAAGTCTCAGAGAAATCAATACTTAATAAGTTAGCAGAGGAGGATGAATCCTTCAAATTGGGATGAGTTAGAGGTCGAATTCAGAGAAGGGGACATTTCAAGAAGAAGGAATTTCTTCAATAGTTTCAAATGCTGCAGAGAAATTCAGTAAGATGAGGATGAACGAAGCACCGGCTCACTGCTTTTGTTGTAAGGGGTCACTGGAGATTTTGGGAGTCCAGAACTAGGGAGAGAAGCTGAATGTTGAGAATAGAATGAGGAGTAAGGAACTATGGGCTTCATACCTGGGTGATAAAATCATCTGTACCACAAGCCCGTGTGACACATATTTACCCATGTAACAAACTTTCACTTGTCTACCTGAACCTAAAACAAAAACAAAAAGAAAAAGAAAAAAGAATGAGGAGTGAGGAAGGGAACAGTGATCATGGAAAGTACTTCAAGAAGTTTATCTGAAAGAAAGGAGAAAGATAAGGCAGTAGTTATGAGACTCATAAAGCGGAAGGACTACGAACGCTGAGCCTATTTCCACAGGGCTGGAAAGGCTCTGACAGAGATGGAGGGTGGGGGTGAGAGTTAGAGACAGAAAAGAAGAAAGAATAGATGTGCCTGTTTTGCCCGGTGAATAAGAACATAGATTTTAGGGTCAGACAATCTAAGATTGAATTCCAGTTCTACTACTTGCTAATATGAGTTTGGGCAATTTACCCAATGTCTTTGTGCTTCAGTTACCTTATTTGCAAAATAGAGATAATAGTAGCTTTCATGTAAGCATTAGTGAGTTAATATTAGATATTGTCCACTGCTTAATAAGTGCTATGTAAGTATAGAATTCTACAGAAATTATACTTAAAAAATAACCATACACCTAAATTTAATTTAATTTTCATTCTCTAATATGCTAGCAATACTGTGGCCTGCTAGTATCCTTACACTGTAATTTAATAAAACACTTTATAAAAGCCAATGTGGCAATAGTGGGAGTAATAGTATTTAATTTGTCTGATTTTTCTTGTAATAGAAGGTAGTTAAAGAACTTTTGCCACTCTAAGTCTAGGATCTTGAATTTTCTTTTAAATTTGGCATCATCAAGTACCTTGTTTTATCATAGAGGCACATATAATTTAATTCAAATTGATGGGAATTTTTTCCAGAAACTAGCTATAATGATAAATATTTTATAATAATTATGTACTTTTTTGGGAACCAATATAATTTTCTCTTGCTTAATTAATTCTCATGTGAAAATTAAGAAACTCAGGAAATAATACATTACAGTATAATAATCTATCTAAGTTAAGAACAGAAAATATACCTTCAACCACCCTAAAAATAGAATCTGGCTAATTCTATTTTTAGGAAAGGTTTGGGGATATTATTTTAGGAAAGAATACCCCCAAATCTTTTCTAAAAATAGAATTAGCCAGAAGTTCTGAGGTGCTGCACTTGGAAGTCAACTGTCTTCAGAGTGTGACATCTTTTTTTTTTTTTTTTTTTTTTTGGGCACGGAGTCTTGCTCTGTTGCTAGGCTGGAGTGCAGTGGCGTGATCTCGGCTCACTGCAACCTCCGGCTCCCTGGTTCAAGCAATTCTCATGCCTCAGCCTCCTGAGTAGCTGGGACTACAGATGCCTGCCACCACGCCCAGCTAATTTTTGTATTTTTAGTAAAGATGGGGTTTCACTATGTTGGCCAGGATGGTCTCGATCTCCTGACCTCGTTGTCCATCCTCCTTGACTTCCCAAAATGTTGGAATTACAGAAGTGAGCCACCATGCCCAGCCCAGAGTGTGACATCTTAAACTCCTTATGCAAAATGGCAAAAGCAGCCACACAGTGACAAGTGACAACTGGCCTAAGAGATGCTTTTCAGCTGTCTTTTTCACTGGCTAGTAATGGACTTGAACACTGTTGGGCAGCATCTCTTTTGTCTTTGGATTTTTTTCTTTTCTCTTTTCTTTCCTTCCTTTTCTCTCTCTTCCCCCCGCTTCTCCTTCTTCCCTTTTTCCTTTATTCTTTTGTTCTTCCTTTTTTTTTTTTTCCTTCGAGACAGTTTTTATTATGTTCTTATTATATTTTCAGAGAAGGATGAGCAGCATGCTGGAGTGGTTTAATTTCCTGTCATAGTAAAATGGTCATTGTAATGTTTCTTGCCTTACTATGATTTCTGGCCTAAATATTTTACCTGTTTATGTAATATTCCAGCACATTTCTTTTTACTTAGTATAAGTTGCTGCTGTTTACAGAAATATATATATTTTTATATCCTTGTGATATGTTTTAATAAAATAATAAAGGTATATATGTGTTCTAGAAATGCTGAATTGAGTATCTGTGCAAAAATAACTTTTATGCATAGAATAATGACCAACCTTCCAGTTCCCATATAAATACAAAGAATGATATATTAATTTACTGAGCAGTAAATGCATGAATTATATAATTTATCAAACAGAGGGTTGTGAAAACATCTGTGAATTAAAGAGTTACATATCCAGTATTTCTAAGATGTATGTACCATATTCAACAATAAAATATTTTATCTGCTTTTCTGCTTTCCTCAACAACCGTTTATTGAATGCTTACTCCGTGCAGGCCCACTTTTACAGCAAGTTGAGTAGAGGCACAGGGACTCTCCCTGGCCGTATACATTAGTTATCTAGTATTCAACAAATTACCACAGTTTAGAATTTTTTAAAAAACAGAAACTTCTCATCTCAAAGGAATCTGGGTACGGCTTAGCTGGAGCCTGAATTGAGGCTGTGTTCAGGCTACATCAAAGTTTGGGCAGGACTGAGTTCTCATGTAGGGCTTGAGATTTTCTTCCAAACACCCTAGTTGTTGGTAGAATTCAGTTTCTCGAGGTTGTCTGACTAAAGTCCCTTTTTTTTTTTTTTTTTTTTTTGTCTGTTGGTCACAGACCACTCTCAGCAGCTAGAGGCTACCTTTGCTTTCTTGCTATGTGACCTCCGTACACGTGGTGTCTACAAGACAATTGTTTGCTCCCTCTAAACAAGCAGGGAGCCTCTAAATGTTGACACATTTCAATTATACAATTTGAAACAAAAAATTACACTCATTGATGTTATGACCAATCTCATCAGAAATGTTGGGAAGCTGGCAAATGTACATTGGTGAGCTTTTAAAAATTCTAATTTCCACTAAGAAATATGGATTCCTCATTGGCAACATAAGCTAATGATTTTTTTTTTAAGTAATAGGATCAGTATTGTTCCCAAATCCAGGCTTATTGTCAAAATATTTAAAATCTAATAACCAAAATAATGAATATCTTCAATAAAATCATAAGATAATCAAGATAATGACTGCCAAATACTGTAGTCCGAATAACTATGACTATGACTTTTCAGTTTTTTTTAAAGGAAAAATGGTGTTTCCTAAAAAACATGGCTCGTTCAGCTTGCACACTGAATAATCACCTCCCATTGGCTTTTCTTTGAGACAATTATTATGTTCTTATTATATTCTCATCTTATGTTTGTTCTTAAGATCCTTTAAGAGGGTCAGTGAGGTCAAAAACATTTAAGTAATAATATTAAGATGTTATTTTCCTTTTTCACTGTGTTGACAGTTGAAAAAGCAGTGGTAGGTGAGAAGTCTGGCACCCTAGCATGAATCAAGGTAGGGGCATCACACTGCTAGAATACACAGTCCGCTAGTTCACCAGCATAAACAATGAACAATGCCAGTTTCACTTAAGAATGTCCTTAATAGAACAGGCCCTTGATGAAACTTGGCCCCTGAATGCAAGTCTTTTGTTATTTTAAGTGAGGGAATAGGAACCACACAGAAAGCTTTCACATTTTAAATATTTATAGATGGTCCACTTTACCTTTGTACTCTTTTATTTTGATTTAATGTTGAGAAACATTTAGTTCATTAATATACCTAATAAATATTATATTCTAGTTTAATTATATGCTTTAAAAAACACTTTACATTTTCAATCCATGTAGTTTCTTTTGCTTTGTTGTATTAAAGATGATCTAACTTTTTTTTAATGACCTAACATTTTTCCTTAAATTACTAATATGTTCTCCTAACATCATTGTCTCAGAAAGCTTTTCTTATTTTACAGTTTAACATATAATTTGAAGAGCCATACATTTAGAATAACAAAGGACAAAATTATTTTAACCTTTGTAACATTTGTAGGTCACCTGAAATTCTAAAGAGAGGAAAAAAACTAACAAAAAAAAAAAATCGTCAACCTCTTTAAACCCTAATATTCAATACAGGATTTTCGTGTTATAACATAGTTTTGGTTATTTCAATTTTATTAACTATTTGAGTCTCAAGAGATGTTTTATTATGATTTTATTGAAGATATTCATTATTTTGATTATTAGATTTTAAATATTTTGACAATAAGCCTGGATTTGGGAACAATATAGTAATGGAAAGATAACTGAATTTGGAGTCAAAAGGTTAATGTTTGAATTGTTTCTCTTGGAAGCTTAAAGTCCTTAGACAGGTTTTTGTTGTTGTTGTTGTTCGTTTGTTTTTAGCTGCCTTGAATTCGAAGTATTTTAAACATGTAAAGCAAAGTCTAATTATTACCTATTCCAGAGATATGCTGTAAGATTTGGATAATATAATAGAATGTACCTTGTCTGGTTTGCTGTAGGTGCTCAATAATTGTGAGCAAAGCTAGCTCTCATTTATAATAATATATCTCCAAGATAATTCTTTCTGAGTTATGGTTCACCATGGGACATCCAGAAAAGAGGCCCTTTCTTGGAGTATAAGAAATTTCCTAAAAAATAAAATGAATAATATAATGTAATTTTGATATACATATTTTATATGTCCTTAATGAAACCAGTAATGTATGAGCAATTTGCAAGTTGTGTCTTTGGTTAAATGTTGTATTTTTCTCCTACATGTTAATTTATTTGCTTTTCTGTAAAAATGACTTAAATTTTCATCCAATTAGGAAAAAATAGTTTATGAAATGAAAGAATGCTGAGAGAAATGAAAAAAACATACATTTGTAATTAGATAGGCAAGTAGCATTTAATCCTATTTTGATGGACTTTTTGATAAAAATATTTTTTTCACTTATTTAATGAAACCATATATTTCCCTGGGAGAGGAATAAACTCTTAAAATTACTTTTAGTTAACACAAGAAACAAAACTACACATATAAGTTGACAAATATAAATTATGTAGAGTCTTTCTAGTAGTTATATTTAGTATACAAAAATAAAATTCACATGGATTTATAACAGTTTAAAGACATTTTACATATCTAAGGGTCATGTGTTCATCATATACTTTGCTAGAATAATAGAATAGAAAAAGAATAATAGTGCTTTTAAAAAATGCTGACTTCTGTGTTTATTTTCTGAAGGAAAAGGGCGCACATTTCAAACATTTCAAATGCATATTTTGCTCGAAAAGCCTTAGTCCTATTAGGAGGCAGAAAGCAACTTTGTTCATAGGTTGCCCTCAGAATAAGTCGTGAGTTTTAGGGATAAGCCAAGCTGGCATGCAAAAGGGGTTGCTGTTGATCTTTTATACTAATTTTGGATTAATTGTGATCTACAGCACTGCGTAAACATGCTATCCTAGTGCTTTAGCCTCTCCACAGCTAAACATTAATCCTTCTTAATGCTCTAAGTCAACTTTTAGTCCTTAGCAGAATTTACCTTAATCTCTGGGTAGTAAGTTAACTGATTTACAAAACATAATCCATGAGCCCAGAATCTTAAGGATGTGTGAGCAGCAGCAACCTACCTTTACAGAATTGACTGGACTTTATTCTTTTACTGCAACACAGCTGATGAAGGAGATGACCCCAAAACTCTGATTTTTTAGAATTTGTTTGTTTTATTATATTTTAACATAACAACAGATCAACAGCTGAACTGAAGTGTGTTGGAGAGTGTGTGTGTGTGTGTGTGTGTGTGTGTGTGTGTGTGGTTTTGATTTGTAATTTTCTAAGTATTGTTAATAGGAGCCAATTGTTTCTCTGCTTTGTATTTTTCTGCCTTAGGTCTTAACACTAATGTAGTCAGTCATCTGAATTAGTGACAGATTTTTCTTCATGCTTAGGTACCATTTTACTTTATTTCCTAATAATTTAAACATGTGCTTTATGATCGTGGAAAACTGCCCTGTATACTACGTCTGGTTTTAGTCTTTCAAATTGGAGTACAACCATCAGTATTAGCGATGACAGCCTCAGAGGGTTCTATCACGTAGTTTAATTTTGAAAATCATTCATGTAGCTTGGATTTTAAATTTGAAGCTCACTTGACTGTCAGGGTCTTCAAAGATTACATCTTCTCTTATTTTAAGCCAGCCAGCAGGCCCTTTTACATTTGGTGCTCTGCTCTATCCCACTCTGCTCAAGGTTTTCTGGCTTCTTGTATACCTCCCTCCTCTATTAAGATTTCTCTGAAATTACTGATGTTAGATGTGTCTAGCCTCCCTAAGTTGATAGGTGACATCTCATATACAGTTTGTAAGTATAGTTCTTCTTTACTAAATTCTGACTACATAAACCTGGCTTCTCTTCAGATAATTATACGTGCTCATATTGCTTCCTTTGTGCTTAGAGAGATTTTTGGTTTGGTTGGATCTTTGGATAGCCATCAGTGTAACTTTGAGGCTCCCATTTACTTATTCATACATATGGCAAACACAGCCTGAAATAGAGGCAAGGATAGATGAGAAGTAGCCCTATTACATTTGTGGGGAAAACTTGCAAGATTATTTTGCAATTAGGAACTTCTTCTCCCTTAATGTAAATCCCTGTTTCTGAGCATATGTGTTTCTCATGGGCCATGTGTGTTGTGAGGGTGTTTGTGCATGGGTGTACACTCACCTGTGTGTGTCTGATTCAGTGTCACCCTCATTTTTTGCCTCACCCAGGTGAGAAAGCCTTGAGGAAAACTGTAGTGGTGTGCTAAAGCCTACCTTGGATGGGAAATCCTGCCCCTGGTACAGTGTTAGCATAGTTAAATGTATTCACAGGGATTATTTGGTCACATAGATTCTCTAGTAGAGAAAGGAAGTGTGCTGCTAGACAGAGATAAATCCTGAGAGTAGAAGGTGGGAGTTGTCTAGAAGGAAGTTAGTAAACAGTTGGACTATAGCGATTTGAAGGGTATCACAGAAGGGTAGTCCTGGGAACAGGTGTGTAGGGAAAGGGACTAGGACGTGTGTACCGAGAGCCCCCTATTGAATGTTTTTAAATATTTGGTTCTTTTCCTTTGGACAATAAAGACAGGCCCATAAAATGCACCATTTAAACATCTCATCTGTATTCCATTGAGATTCTCTTCAATTAGCCTCAACACTTCATACATCGTGATGTATTGTCTAGCCTTGTGTGACGGTGATGTGGACAGAGATATGGGGGAGGAGAGGGAGTTTGGCCTCCTACACTGAGCCTGCCTGAGCATTCAGCATCCTGTCAATGCAGGCTGCAGTTCAGTAGTTCTTGGAGAGTATGAGTGGTGGTAGATGCAGCTCGAAAAGAGTAAGGCAGAGGAGAGACTTGGAAGGAAGCTGGCAGCTGGCAGACTCAGGAGTGGCCATTCATGCATTACACAGTTATTTATTGAGCACATATATTTGTTCAACCCTGTTATAGACACTTAAGATAATCAAATAGGGAGTGTAACACAAGATTCCTCACATTGCGAGTCTTACATTCTAGGGGATGGTAGGAATAAAACAGAAAATAAATAACAGACATGATAAACAAATAAATTATAGGAGTCATTAGAGCATGAGAGGTGTTACGGAGTAAAGAATGGGTCAGGGTGAGGGAGATGAGGAATGCCAGGTAGCAGTGAGCATCAAATGTCAAATGGGTTGTCAGAGTAAGTCTAGTTGAATGGATGTAGTTTCACTTTGGGAAGGGCATGGAGGAGGTATATGGAGGTCTGGAGGAAGAATGTTTCCAACAGAGGTAACAATGAGTGCACATGTCCTAAGGAGGGTGTGTGCCCATGTTTTCCTTAGGGTTAGGAAGGAAGAGGTGGGAGTGGAGTGGGTGAGGGGCAAAGTAGGAGGAGAAGAGGTCAGAGGGGACCTAGAACATGTCCTGCAGGTCTCTGGACTTTGATTTCTATTCTGATTCAAATAGGGAGCTCCTCTAGGGAAGAGGCTGATATATATTTTTGTTTCTGGGTTTTTGTTTGTTTGTTTGTTTTTTTGTTTTGTTTTTGTTTTTGTTTTAAACTGTGGTTTCTCTCTTGAGAGTTGATAATAGAGAGGTAAGGGTTGAAGCTGGGAGAACTTTAGAAACTAATGCTGTTCCATGCCTGAGCAGCATGTTGTCAAATTGATACTAAATGTGTTTTACTGTCTACCAAAAGTGTAGGTTTAAGTCTAGGTGTTAGAGTTGATGTAAAATGCAGGCCAGGCACAGTGGCTCATGCTTGTAATCTCAGCAGTTTGGGAGGCCGAGATGGGTGGATCACAATGTCAGGAGATCAAGACCATCTTGGGCAACATGGTGAAACCTTGTCTCTAAATTAAAAAAAAAAAAAAAAACCGAGAAACAAACAGACAAACAAATACTATTCTCAGTCGTATGAATTTAGTTTTTAGATACCATGTAAAACATCATTTAAAAGTTTCCATAATTATCTGTTCATTAATTTTTTTCATTTTCCTGATTTCTGTGCTATAATATAAAGTGTGTATTTCATTTTAAATTCTATCCCTTGGATTCTAGAGATAAATGGTTTCTATAATATTTTACATTGATGACTTGGAAATCCAAGGTAAAACCTGTCACTCACCAGTGATTTCTGGCGGTCTGAGGAGAATAATAGAAGATGTTAAAGTGAGTGGGGAGTGGGAGTGGAGGACACAAGGGAAATGTAAACATTACTGCAAAGAAGATCTGGAAGTAAAGTAGAGCAAATCTGAAAATAATAATGAATACAGATGTGCCTTGTTTTAAGAAAATATTATACATAGAAATTCAAATGTTCAGAGCCGAATTTCTAATTTGACAAGAGAGAAAATGTTGTCAAACCTTTTCACATTACAGGTAAGAAAATAAATGTCCAGCAAGTTCAAGTGGCAGAATTCTGCCGGCAACACAGATGTCTAACTCATGGCCCTGTGCAGCTAGTCAGTTAGAAGGAGGTGATTATAGGTGTTGTAAAACTGTTCCCCTTTGAATGGCTTGTTCCCTTAGTGATTTTAAATATTTCACAGGCCATTAACTATGCATTAAAGAGACCGATGGTCTTGCAAGACCAAGGTCTTGCAAATTTAGGTGAATTAGAAACAAGAAGGCCGGGCGCGGTGGCTCCTGTAATCCCAGCACTTTGGGAGGCCGAGGCGGGTGGATCACAAGGTCGAGAGATCGAGACCATCCTGGTCAACATGGTGAAACCCCGTCTCTACTAAAAATACAAAAAAATTAGCTGGGCATGGTGGCACGTGCCTGTAATCCCAGCTACTCAGGAGGCTGAGGCAGGAGAATTGCCTGAGCCCAGGAGGCGGAGGTTGCGGTGAGCCGAGATCGCGCCATTGCACTCCAGCCTGGGTAACAAGAGCGAAACTCCGTCTCAAAAAAAAAAAAAAAAAAAAAAAAAAAAAGAAACAAGAAGAATCTTTGAAATCAGAATTTTAGTTAATCAAAATTTGTGATTTAAAGGTCAATTATTATGTTACTAGTTTTATAAAGTATGATATTTTTCTAGAGATTTACAAAGACCAGCACTCATACACATTGTAAGCAAGACTGTTAACCAGGAAGGCAGAGGACATATCTTTCTGTTGCCGCTACAGAGTCTTTGATAGAGACACTTGAGTTGATTAAAATTAAATTCATTTTAATGTATACAGTATACTTCCCACATCTGAGCCCAATGATAATACTGTAAACATATTTACATATTAAATATGACTTGGTCAAGACATTTCTTAATTATTTAAATAATCGACATTTCTTAATTATTTACCATCACACAAAGTATTCTTTGACAATTAGATAATTCAAAGGAAAATGCCAACTTTTAATGTGTGCGGCCACATATACCTAAATATTCGGATATATACTTATATATCCGAACTTTTATTTATTCTCACTAAAAGTTTTCTCCTTACTCCAAAATATCTGTGATAGGTTAAAGGATAGGAGGCCTGGAGAAGCACAGCAGTGAAAGAGGGAAATAAGAAAGTTCTAAATTTCCTCCACAGTGTCCCTCCCCTGTTTATGCTTTTACACTTTTACAGACTTCTGTGTATGTAGACGGAGAGAAGCAGCGTAGGATAGCAGCTAAGAACATGGGCTTTTGAACTTGACATCCAGCTCTGCCACCTGTTCTTTGTGGGAGCACAGGAACTTAATCTACCTACCTTACAAGGCTGCTGTGAAGACATTAACCCTTAAAACATACTCAAAGTAAACATTTACTGAAAGTGTGAAAATCATAGTGATATCTACTTCAAATATACTTATCTGCCATTTTATTTGAGACAGGTAAGCCAAAGTGCCAAATAAGCCTTAAGTACATTGTTCAGCTCTTTGGCAATAAACGTATAGTCATAAAAGAGTCATTGTTTTCAACTACTATTTTGGAATACACACAAAATATTCTGAAATGTAACAATTGAATTGGAACAGGAATTACAATTAGTTAAAACACTGCTCACATCCCATTGCATTTTGATGTTCTTATCTAAAAGCTAAGAGTTTGGCTGTAGACTAATAGAAATAGTTAAGTAAAGAGTAATTAAAACTGGCCGGGCGCGGTGGCTCAAGCCTGTGGTCCCAGCGCTTTGGGAGGCCGAGGCGGGTGGATCACAAGGTCGAGAGATCGAGACCAACCTGGTCAGCATGGTGAAACCCCGTCTCTACTAAAAATACAAAGGATTGGCTGGGCATGGTGGCGCGTGCCTGTAATCCCAGCTACTCAGGAGGCTGAGGCAGGAGAATTGCCCGAACCCAGGAGGCGGAGGTTGGGGTGAGCCGAGATCGCGCCATTGCACTCCAGCCTGGGTAACAGGAGCGAAACTCCGTCTCAAAAAGAGTAATTAAAACTTATAGTATATAACTTCCTGTATAATATATAATATTTAAAAATGTGCACTTATGTAGAGGAATTCACAGATATAAATTAGGTAACTGATTTAAGCTCTAAGACCACAAAAATTTAAAACCTACATTGGAGTGATGCTCCTTTCCCCCATCATCTGGAGCTCTTTAATCACTGAAAAGACTCTATTTTTCCAAATAAGATCACATTCACAGATTCTGGGGGTTAGGATATAGAAATATCTTTTATAGAGCCACCATCCTTCCCAATATGAGTACGTTTTCTGTGTTCTAAATTATTGCAGTCAATATGTTTGCCAATTGTTCTGTCACCGTGTAATATAGTCAGCCTCTAAGAAATTAGAAGAGCAGCCGGGCGCGGTGGCTCAAGCCTGTAATCCCAGCACTTTGGGAGGCCGAGGCGGGTGGATCACGAGGTCAAGAGATCAAGACCATCCTGGTCAACATGGTGAAACCCCGTCTCTACTAAAAATACAAAAAAATTAGCTGGGCATGGTGGCTCGTGCCTGTAATCCCAGCTACTCAGGAGGCTGAGACAGGAGAATTGCCTGAACCCCGGAGGCGGAGGTTGCGGTGAGCCGAGATCGCGCCATTGCACTCCAGCCTGAGTAACAAGAGCGAAACTCCGTCTCAAAAAAAAAAAAAAAAAAAGAAATTAGAAGAGCAAACTTTAAATTCGTAGTTTTAAAGATGTGAAAGCGAATGTTCCAAAGCACTGTGTGTTATGCTCATGCTCTTAGGGGCATGATTTCCTTCCCTAGTGTTTCTTCTACCTGAGGCACGTGCTTTGCGGCCTCACTCTTGGCCTTGCTCTACCTGCCCACTTGAGTTAGGTGCCACACTAATGTCCCAGGGCTATTGCAGTAAATTACCACAAATTTAAACCACCAAATTTCTGGAGGCCAGAAATCCAGTATCAAGGTGCCAGCATGGCTATGATCCTTTCGACGGCTCCAGGGGAGAATCCTTCCTTGCTTTTTTTCTGGCTGCTGGTGGCTCCTGGAATTCTTTGACTTCTGACAGCATGACTTCAAACTCTGCCTTTGTTCTCATGGGCTTCTCATCTTCTCCATCTCCCTCTGCTTTTCCTCCTAAGGACACTTGTCATTGGAATAACATCCCCTCCAGCATCATCTGCAGATCTTTAATAACTGCAGATTGTTTCTCCAAATAAGATCACATCCACAGGTTCTAGGGGTTAGGATATGAAAATATTGTTTTTTGGGGGGTGGCCATCCCATCCACTCTGAGTATGTTTTCTACCTTTCCAGTTAATTGCAGTCAACATCTTTGCCAATTGTTCTGCCACTGTATAATATAGCCTACCTACTTTTCCAGTTTCATGAGAGTAGTTTCTGTACTGTTTTTCTAGTCTCCACTAAGTTTCCTGTTACCTTTCTGTCTTCTCGATGCCACCCAGTCCTAAAGTTGATGCCACGTTTTAGGCATTTTTTTTTTGATTTTTTATGGCTGTACTTTAGTGAAAATTTGTGTATTATTCATATTACTGGGTAAATTATTTCAAAATATAAGGACTTAGGACAGTAATCATTTTATTTGCCAATAAGATAACTGGCAATAAAATTTATTTGCCAATAATCATTTTACCTACAAATAAATGTTGGTAAATAAATTTACGAACATATTGTCCTGGGCTCAGCTGGGTAGTTCTTCTGTTCGTCTTGCTGGAACCTTTTGTGTTACTACAGTTGTAAGGTCAGTGGGCTGGGGCTGAATAATTTGAAATGGTCTCATTCACATGGTGTTACTGCTGCCTGGCTTCTGTGTTTTTTCGTTTCTACATAGTCTTTTATCCTCAAGGAGGCTAGTCTAGGTTTCTTTTACTTTTTTTTTTTTTTTTGAGACTGAGTTTCACTCTTGTCACCCAGGCTGGAGTGTGATGGCATGATCTCAGCTCATCACAACCTCTTCCTCTCAGGTTCAAGCTATACTCCTCCCTCAGCCTCCTAAGTTAGCTGGGATTACAGGCATGCACTACCACATCCAGCTAATCTTGTATTTTTAATAGAGACAGAGTTTCTCCGTGTTGGCCAGGCTGGTCTTGAACTCCTGACCTCAGGTGATCCGCCTACCTTGGCCTCCCAAAATGCTGGGATTACAGGAATGAGCCACTGCACCTGTCTAGGTTTCTTTATATGGTGGTGACATTCAAAAAGATTGAGAATAGAAATACAATACAAGTTGAAGTGTAGGTTCAGGACTTATACAACGTTATTTTTAAGGCATTCTATTGGCCAAAGCCAGTCAGAAGGTTAGCACAGATTCAGTGAATAGGGAAGTAGGAAGCATCTTCCTTTCTCTCCGTGTGGAATCTGCCTGTCTGCAGAAAACATATTTTACTCTCCCTCTCAATGCCTTAGGTCTTACAGCAGTAGTTTTTGCTTAGAGAGGTTTATCACTGTCCAGTGCTATCAGTGGGTAAGTAGGTTTCCTTGTTCAGGCGTTCAGGGGTTTAGGGCTTATGAAGCCTATTGTCTGTGGATATATGTCACATTCTCTAATCTCAACCTTATAAGCAATAAAAGTGGTATCTTGTCCTCCTTTTGCCTGAAGGCTATAATTCTTTATTTTTTTAATGGTTCAGAATTCATGGAGACTATAGGGACATTATTTATTGGGCTATACATAAACTCAATGATTATACAAATAGTAAATGACCAAGCAGCTTCTAAGGCTCAGTTCTCTTGGCTGTACTATTTAGGCAAAATATAACTGATATGGTTTGGCTCTGTGTCCTTTCCCAAATCTCATGTCAAATTGTAATCCCCAAGTGTTGGAGGAGGGACTTTGTGGGAGGTGATTGGATCATGGGGGTGGATTTCCCCCTTGCTGTGTTGTGATAGTGAGGGAGTTCTCACAAGATCTGATTGTTTAAAAGTATGTAGCACTTCTCCTTTTGCTCTCTCTCCTGCTCTGCCATGTGAAGATTGTGCCTGCTTCCCCTTGGCCTTCCACCATGATTGTAAGTTTCCTGAGGCCTCCTCCCCAGCCATGCCTTCTGCACAGCCTGTGGAAGTGTGACTCAATTAAACCTCATTTCTCCATAAATTACCCAGTCTTGGATATGTCTTTTTAGCAGTGTGAGAATGTACTAATACAATTATCCTGGATATATACAAAAATCTGCCACTCTGATTCAAATCGAATACTGTATAGCATTCAGAAAGTATTTAGAAAATAGTAATAAAAAGTCCAAAATAATACATATTATGAATACAGCAGCTTTCTTGTAAATGAAATGTTTGAACAAAATGATAACAAAACATGTAATTATAGGTTATGTTTGCTGTAAATATACTCTAAGTACTATACTTAGGGATATGCATGTGGATAAGAAAAATTTGTAGGAACTTTGTTACTCTTAGTTGACAATATGCAGTATGATAGAGGAGAGTAATAAGGTTGGTAAACCTCTAAATGATGTTAGCATTTCATGTGCTCCATGTAGAATATTACCATAGACATTTGTGTTATTTATTGCTGTCATTATGCATTTTTTTAAATCCATGGAAACCTCTCATAAACCATATTGTTAGTTCAGATGATGAAAGATACTATTTCAGATTTTGGTTTAAAGGATTTTAATGATATTTTTATTAGATATTGGACCTGATACTGTTTCAGACCATGCCTTGCAATTTCTATGCTTATTGGAGTTGCAATTCATATACTTCTATATCCTTTTGACTATGGATATATTCATAGTATTGCTATAAACTACAGTGTAAATACATTTCTTTTAGACTTTGGTTTCAAATGAATTATATCTTTAAGAATAAAAAAAATCTTTTTTTAATCCTGTTACAAGGGTTTAAAGGCAGCAATGGACTATGTAACATGTGACTATGTGTCTTTGTTTTTCCATGTATCTCATTTAGACATTAGGCCTCACAAGTCTAGCAGATTTAAAGCAAATCCACAGGACATGAGAGAGCATGAATGAAATAGTAATTATATCAGAACAGCAATTCTGCTCCTTTATTTTGTCATTGCTGTTATAATGGTTTCTGTGTCAAAAATCTTTAAAAAAAGAACATGGCCAATAAACCTTTCTAATATAAGAATTTTAAGCGATTGTATATTATTACACACACAGACAAACACACACACACACACACACACACTTGCTTGACATTAGGTGAATATTTAAATTGTTTGATTTGAGTTGTTCACTAGATTAGAAAATATTGTTCTTAAAGTCAAGGTCATGAGTTCAGATTCCAGGTGGGCAAGAAAGTTTTGTACGGAAAGAAACTTGGTTCCAAAGTCATGAATTGCCCACTTAATCCTAGTCCACAATCCAGCATATGCATTATTTCCTGTCAAGTCAAGTGGGCTGATGATTTTGTGAAAACTTATCATGAGGACCAGACTGAAAGCCTTAGAGCTGGTGAGCCACTAGCATTCCTTTGCATGTAGTAGGCTTTGCATTTCGGTTGATTTTCATTGCTTACTTTGCTGAAGTAAGATTGACCAAAAGCTCAGAAATAATTTCCATTTTTGTAAGTAGTCACTAAGGTGTAGGTTTGGGGAATTTATTCTGAGGGGAAAGTCTTCAAATCAAAGCATCTATAGTAAAAAGGGCAATAGGGAGCCTTAAAAAAAAAAAAAAGAAAAACCTTTAATACTATCATCGTTTTCATTCTAAAGAATCCTTTTTTTCCTTACATTTCTCATTTCATCTTCACCATCTTCTGAAGAAAATTATATTTGATTTTCAACATACAACTAGAAGCTTTTATAAAAACTTATATAAACTTGAAGTTCCAAAACCAGAGAAAAGCTTCCTTCAGGAATTAATGAAGTGGGTGAGAAATAGTTTAGTTCATTGCTTATGTGCTCAGGGATGCAAATATTAAACAGCAGTAAACTTTTAAGTCAAACCACATGTAAATTAATCAATGTAAATAAAATTATAATAGCTTCTGAATTTAGCTATTTTTTAAGTTTCCCCAAAGCTGTTAAGGTTAGATACAACAAACCAGCAAGTTCGTTAAGCATAATTCCATTAGCAAATGTCACATGACAAACAGATTTCAGAAGGAAAGATACATAAAAACTTAATTAGAGCATAAAATGATTTTAGGCTTGTGATTTTATAGATCCACACATATTACTGGGTGTATTTCCCATAAAAATCCTTTTTCTCAGCCAGAAAACATTGGACAGGCGATCATTCAGAGAGATAAAAATTGCTACTTACAGTTTTGCTACTTTGAATGTTCATCAGATAAATTTCATCTTTTCAAGTTGATTTCAAATTGATATTATGCCTTTAATGTAAAACTGAGGTTGACCATCAAGTTCAATGTTTGAGATTGTCCTTGATACCCAGAAGGTTTAGTTGCCTTGGTCAATTCATTGTTCATTTGCAGCTTAAGAAGCACCTCTGACTGAGAAGTGCCCACAGTAAACCTGAATGAGCCTAACCCAAGTGGGTCAGAACTCTGAACTAATTAAATCTTCAAAGATTGATGCTAAGATTTGTCCTAACAGTCAAAAACTATTTCTGAAATCTAGAAGCCTTTCTCTCAAACATCTGAATGACATTAAATTTGCAAAGTCATTTTACTAGGCAGAGAATTGCTTTTTCATTCATGTTCACTGCTAATCTAAGAGAAAGCTTATTGTCTTTGCATAAAACTTTATGGACAATGAAAATTGAAAATAAATACAATATCATTTTGGGGGGGTCGATGACCACAACATTACTTACATTTTAGAATTTTGGAAACCCAAAACACACCAAGTTTAAATAAATAGCTCTCAGGTAACAATGAGAAAGATAATAAATCAGCATAAGAACTCTTAAGATTTCTGCTTTAGTCATATGCTTGGGGCAGTGATCTACAGTAGTCTCATGTAATTTATTCCTTTCTGTGTAATATTTCTTCCATCATCATAAATTTTGTTTAATAATGTTTGACCCTGGAATTTTTATTTGTTGTAAATGAGAAATTTATATGAGCATGTTTGTAATTTAGAAAGACAGAGCTTTTTTACAAGAGTTCTCTTCAAAAGGGGGCTAGGTGCGCTGACAGTGATGAGAGCATATGTTAATCTTCAGGGTCATCTCCTCCTGGTGGCAAAATACTTCTTCCATGTAAAGCGTCTCAGTTGCTGTTTAGAACAAAATGAAATCAGACAGTCATACATAGAATTCTATATTTCTGAGCCTCCTGAAAATTGCATCAATGACAACTTACATTGGTCTCTCTTCAACAAAGCGAGAATATAAATTTTAAGCATGACATATGTTCATATTTTGCAAATAAATACTAGATAGCAGCACTTGGGGCTGGGAGCAGGAGGTGGCTGGGGGAGGGTGGTGGAGGTGATAAGAGATGTATATGGTGATTAGCCCCAGATGCTCATGTTAAGTGCTGAGTGCATCTCAGGAGAATGCAGCTTTAATTACATGAGCTCTATGTCTTTAATAGTTATATTTATACCATGTAGGTGAAAAAAATTTATTTTGATATATAGGGAATCTAGGTCCAGGAGAAGTTTAATAATTTTTAAAGGTTTGTAGTAGTCTAGGAGTTTCTTAAATCCATAAATGCTATTTTAATGTTTTAATGCTAGTTATTTAGACAAATGGACTAGGCATATAGAAAATATAGATGCCTGCATGTGCAATTATTTGCTAAAGGTTATTTTTCCAGGAGTAATTGAATAAATCATTTAATCACTGAAAGCTAAAAATCAGGCAATTTAAATTTTTTGGCAGTTACCAGTGGTTAACCCCAAATTCTATGGAAAATCAGTTCTAAGTCATCTATAAAAATAAAGCCTATTTAAAAGTCATGTTTCTTATTGATTTTTTTCCAAAAGTATTGATATAAGCAAAAACTGTTTTATTTAAGCCCCAAATTTCATGATCAATTGACCTGTATTACTGATCATTTATCCTGAGTGTTACAGTCATCAAACGGACCAAAAACAAACAAGAAGTACTTTTATTCACAATCTAATAGCTGTGGGAGCTTACTGGAAAGAACGAGAAGTTTTAGAGTCTAGATCTGGTTCTTGTACTTACTTGACATCCTTTCTTGGATGTTTCAAAGACACCTCAAAATCGACATGTGTGAGATTGAGCTCATGATCTTCTCTCAGACCTGCTCATCTTTCAGTGTTTCCTATCTCAGCCAATGGTGCTAGCATCCGCCCAGTCTGCAGCTCAGAAATCTAAAAGTCATCCTTTATACCTCCATCTTCTTAAGCTTCCTATTTGATCTATTACATGATCCAGTAAATTTTATGCCTGTAATATCTCAATCTGCCATTTTCTGTCCATCTCTCCTGTCTCTACCCTAGTCCAGAATGCCATTGTCTCTTACCTGGACCCATGACCTCTCATCAGTCTGAGAGTAATCGCTTTGACTTCTTCCAGTGTGAACGCTACAGCAGAGTGACCTAGTCAAACTATAAATCTAATTGGATCACCTCTCTACATAAAATCCTTTACTTATCTTCAGATAAATGGGCTTGGGGAGGAAACTCAATTAGAACTGCAAGGCACCACATGGTCTGTCTGCTACTCATGCTTCCAGCCTCACCTTTCCCACTTTCCTCCCTCTATTCTAGCCAAATGAAATCACCCCTCTTTTGTCACTCGTGCTTCCCAGCCACAGGACCCTTGCATAGGCTTTCTCCCTGCCTGGGACCCTCTTTTCTTTCTTCTTTGCCTGGTTAACTCCACTCATCTTTGAGGTCTCAGCTTGACCTAGTTCCTCAGGGATATTGTTCCTGACATCACTAAGCCAAATCTCCTACTTAGGGCTTCATTGTCCTCTTTGTGGCCCTTGTCTGGATAGCATTCTTACATGTGTTGGTGTGGTTAATTAATACAGTAACAACAGTCACTGTCCATCTCCCACATTTCATTATAGATCATACATTTTATAAAATCAGAAACAGAATCTGTTTCTTTATCAGCATGTTTCCAGCACTTAGTACCAGCTGAGTGACTCATAGTTGTTTGATACATATTTATGGCAAGAATGAATGAGTGAGTAAATGATCTATCTATGTCTTCACGTAAGTTACCAACTACTTTTGCCATGGTAATCTCATCTGTAAAATGGAGAAATATTTAATATTTTAAAGGTCTCTTTCAGTTTTTCTCTCATACATACAAAACATGTCTAATTTGAAATTAAGTATATGAAATTAGTCTGGAAAATTCATTCAGTGCTGACTCATATCAATCCATAACTACTGAGGGGAGAATTGATGTAGAACTTGTACACAGAGAAAGAGTAAAGAGGAGAGACGTGAAGAGAGTAAATAAATAAATGCAAAAATCTAGAGGGAAAGCAAAGAAATGAGAGATGGGCAAAGTTGAAAGTAGTAAAACCAAGTCTCACTATGTTGCTCAGACTGGTCTTGAAATTCTAAGCTCAATCAATCCTCCCTCTTTGGCCTCCCAAAGTGCTGGAATTACAGGTGTGAGCCACCATGCCTGGCCAATTCCCAGTTCTTTATTGTAAATTTTATTGTTTTAATTATTTACATATGAATATTTTATACTTATATAGATGAAATGTTTTCTGGTTTTAAAAAAATGTAGTAAAACAAGGGAAGAAGTGTGATCCTTTTCTTTACTTTGCATGGTAAGGAGTAAATGGCAGAGAAAAAAAGTTTTAACCACCATATAACAGTACTTACAACCCCCCATCCCCCAACACACACACACACACACACACACACACACACACACACACACAGAGGCACACACAGAGGTACACACAGAGTTAATGAGTGTTGTCTAGCTATCTGCTGAATCAATCAGTGAGCTAATGGAGAATCTGTGATCTGAACTTAGGATTCCCGATGCCCAGTCATTTGCACTTCTGCTGTTTCTTTCATCAGATTAAAATCTCTGCACATCTTTCATGTTTGTTGGTAAAATGTTAAATTTGTTAATAGGTTAAACTTAAATATTATTCAACTGGCATTTAAAAATTTGTAGCCTATAAGGAAATTAAAGGAGAAGAATAAAAATAGAAAAATCTGGATTTCATTTCCCTAACCCGTAATAGATTTCACTAAGAAAATAGGCTTTAATGTAAATAACTTCTGTATTTGTAATGTTGTCTTTTAAAATAACGAGTATGTAAATAACTTATTTACCTAAAATGTACAAACTGGATTCCTAAGGTCCCTGTCACAGGAGCCTTGTCTCAGGCTCAGCCAAATAGAAAACTCTCCAAACTTTCGGTATTCTTTTAATCACAACAGCTTTTCAAAAGGTAGATGACTAGGAAATGTACTTTCATTCTCTTCTTAGTGCTTGAACATTGGTTTGACTTTAATAGGCTGGGATGATTTCAGCTTATAAATCTTCAACTGGAGGATAAAGTTCAAGTAGATAAAATCAAACAGATGTTGGTGGGAGGATTTCTTCATGACCCATAAAAGTGCTATCATCAAAGCTGAGAATCATTTGTTTTGAATTATTACACTGTTATCAAAAGGACTGTAGCAGTCTGTTTGTTGAGGAATTGGATCTGTTTATCTGAAAACAGAACAAAGATGCCATGCTAAGGCGTTCCTGGGAAAGTGTGGTTCAGATGGTGGCTGACATGCTGGGGTAGCTCTGAGACACTTTGATTGACATTTGTCAGCAAACATGGTAGTCGGGGCATGTCATTCTTCAAGTGATAGGGAATAACCCTGTGTTAACCAGAACTTGGCCAAAGGCAGGGTTGGGGGAGGTGGTAGGGAAACCCTCCAAGTAAAATAAGAAAGCTCATTTCTAAGTGAATATATTTAGCTGGTAGTGGGGGAGAATAATTTATTTTTTAAGCCTAATGAACGGCTAGTAAATGACACTGAAATGGTTACTATTCCAGGAACACTTTTCTGGAACTGGTTTCAGCACACAGACCATCTCCAGGCAACTCAAGTAGGAATAATCCACATCCATGCACACAGTAGGCAGGCTCATGCTTTGTAAAGCAACTGTCTTGAATGCCTTTTTCTTTGTATTAATTTGGTTTATAGAACCAGGTATGTTTCAGTGTTGGATGTACTTCAAGGACAATGCAGAAATGCAAAATATTAAAATATAACATGAATAAATGACTATCTTAAACCTGTAGGTAATCATGTTTCTACAAGATGAAAACCATGTAACTGGAGTTTCTAGAGTTACTTTTTGCAACTGATACATTAAGAACACCTCTATTTAGCAATCAAAGTTGCCAAACATACTGAATTATACTAGTATTATAAACTAGTATGAGGGATTTTCTACTTCACTAATACCTCCTCCTTTAGACTTTGAAAATCCTGTCTAATCTGGTATCTCTCTAAGTGCCTAACTTTTCTACCCCTCAGCACTTACGCTGTGTTCTGTAAAGGATTTTATTGTAAGAACTTGTAAAGATGATCAATTTCAAGTGGTTTGTCTTCCTCCTCAACAATTGACTGTCCATGATTCCTCTTTCCATAGTTCTTAAATTTTTTGTTTTTTACTTTAAGAGCCATTTTGAAACTCTCATAAAAGCTATAATCATTTTCCAGAAAATACAATTGTATTTAAAATTTTGCATGCCCTCATAGGGCATTCAGAGGTCTGCCCACATCACTTTTGGTCCTTCTCCCCACTCTCTCAAGAGAAGAGCCTCTGATAAATTATTTGAGACCAACAAAAGCCCCCCACCTTTTTTTTTTTAAAAAAACTAAACTACTGCAGTGCTTAGTCTGTATTATATAGCACTTAACAAAGAGGGCCTTGGAATTTGAAAGGCTAGGTTCGATCTTTGTTGTCTACATCTCTGCCATTCTAGGACCTAGACTTTTTTGGAATCCAATTTTCTCTACCATAAATTAAGAAAACTGAACTTTCATTTGATCTGAAAAGTTTATGATTCATGTCTTGTTCTTATTGTTCAAACTAGATTGTAAGCTCTTTGTGGGAAACAGCCTGTCTTGCTAGCTTTCTGTGTGTGCTGTAGGTTATCTAATATAATACTAGCTTTAAGAAACTAATCAGGAAACACTGATTATATACTAATAAGAAATAAAGCAAATAACATATTACCTGATATTTTTTTTATAACCTGAAATTTGTTTGTGCTAATAGTTAAGCAAAGAAATTTCATTAAGTTAAAAATCAGTTGGCATTCCATTTAAACATTTTTCTTATACTTTACTATACATTGTCTACAATATTGCATTAATGAAGAATCTTGGTTTTTATTCCTAGAAAGCATTTTTATTTTTCTTTTTTGGAATGTGTGTAGAAGTTATTTGAGCAAATATATACTAATACTACATGAATGTCATTTCACATTTTTCTTTCCATAAATTCTTCTGAAATATAATTTAATTGAAAACATGCCATGCTTTCCTCATACGATTTTTTTAAAACATGAAGAAAAGCAAACACTATGAATAGCATCATTATCTGGAGCTTATTAGCAACTCACCTTTTAGACAAGGAATGCACTGTCTGGTCTGGAACAATCCTTCCCATACCACTGGGGAGTGTTCAAAGGTTTTTCTTTCTCTTCCCCTCTTCTTCTCCCAAAGAAATTCTTCAAGGAAGAGAACTCTGATATAACTCAGACTCAAGGGGTCATCTTAATGAGAGAGGAATTCTGTAGTAAAAATAAAAAGATTTAAACAGAATTGATTAAATTGAGAGAAAGGCTTGCCTTTCTTCCCTTTTTATTCTCTTTAGTAGCCAATGTGTGGGATTTCACCTCTACTTTCCATTGGGCTGGTGTGTTGGATGGGCCCTGTGCATGTTCCTCTTCCATCCATATTTGCCTTCCATCCATATTTCCTATCAGTTTCCCCTCCAATACACACACACACACACACACACACACACACACACACACACACACGCATATATACACCCAGGGTTATGTGAAGCTCAAATAAGAATGTGAAGTGAGAAACTTAGCTAGGCTTTGTTGGGGTTGTCTTCCTTGTTTATTTCCTCCTTGTTTCCCTACATGACCAAGATTAGGGTATTTCCAGAAAGAAGGCAGCAATGGAGCAGGTTGTAGAAGCCTCAAGCTCACAGAATTAATGTTTCTCTGGCTACATTTTTGACAGATGTTTCTCTGGCCACATTTTTGACAGAGCCAAGTTCTCACTCATTGGAAGTAAAACCCAACTAGTTGAAAAAAAAAAAGAAGAAAAAAAAACCAAGAAAGAGAGAGATAACTCCCTCCACAAAAAGGAAGAAAGGAAAAGAAAAGATTATCTACTTCTCTCTGGTGTTACCCATGCATATATCTGAAAATCTAAAAAGTTGGTTGGTAGCAGGTCAAAGACGTGCAAATGATTTTTTCTAATCTCTTATCCCCTTTGAGCACCATTAACATGTAATTGGAAAATAGCAACAACAACAACCTTTAAGAGCCTTTGTCCTACACAGGCCAAAACTTGTTTTGTTTGGCCTACGTAGTGGGTTTTTGTTTTGATTTTTTAATATTTGCCATTTAAACTTGGAAAATGTTATATAAAATTTTTAATGCCAGGATTCTTTTAAAATTGGAAATTCTAGTAAATATGGGTCCAAGTTCCTACCAGGTATCATTATCTGGAGCTTATTAGCAACTCACCTTTTAGACAAGGAATGTGTTGTCTGGTCTGAAACAAGCCTCATCATTCCTCAGTGCTTATATATAACCTAGCATTGCATCTATTCTGGTTACTTGCCCAGTCACTGCAGCATTTAAATATGCAGAAACTTATTTTTTTTTTACACTTTCTCACCTTTAATGTGAATTAGGCAAATCAATGAAAATCATATCAAGATTCCTCCCACCCCCCAAAAAACTGTAGTATAAATATATACTTCAGTTCAGTACAAGGCATGAAAGTTTGGCCTGGGAAGAGTAAAATAATCCAGATTGCTCTTACAATATAGAAACTGTAAACATTTAATAGCTGCCTTTAGGATTGGTGTATTGTGCAAAAGTTATTATTACTGGGTATAGGAATCAAAATGGCAAAAACAAACTATATAAAACTCTGTAAGAAGGTGCTATACTTCTGTGACACAAAAGCAAAAGAGGGCTATTCTATTGCGATAAAAATGTCATGCTACTCTTAAGAAACTGAATGCTCCTTTAATGCAGTACATCTGTAGTGTTTTTGTGTTATGTTTCGAGTGTGTGTGTGTGTGTGTGTGTTTGTGTTTGTGTGTGTATGTGTGGGCAGAATTTCTTTCAATTTAAGGTCTAATGAGTAAGGCTTATTTGAACAAATGAAGTGTGGAGATCAAAAGTCTTGAAACAAATGTATTACTGGCATAAATGGAAAAGCACCAATGTGAAAGGAAGCAGAAGTCTAAAAGAAAGTTTCCAGGCACAGCCTGATAATTTTTGTTGAATAGGAATAAATTACATTTCCTACAGTTCTTCAGTCAGAAAACTTCTCTAACAAAAAATCATTATCTACCCTACTACAAGCCTTCACTTCACGAACACATTATGTCACCAAGTGACCATTTTTTTCTAGACAAAATTAGATTTCTTTTTTGAATAATTATTTCTTAGAGTTTTAATAATTTTCACTCTTTTTCAGACTATTTTCAAAATCTATAAACTCCAAATCTGTAAGTTTTTTTTTTCAAGCATATGAATATGAACATTTCTGTTTGTGTTAAAAAAAAGGATTGGAAAAAGAGAATATCTTAGAGCCACTGGATTCTAAAGGACTTTTTAGTATCCACTGGCTCTAACACATGTCTGAGTGGTGTTAAGTATATATATATATATATATATATATATATATATATATGGCCTTTGGTAGTTTTATATTTGACTAAAATTCATAACCATTTTGGTTCTCTTTGGAGTTTTTCTGTATTCATCCATCTATTTACCTACCTACCTACATAGGGCCACAGCTAACAATGGAAATAATTAACTTTAATAGATTGAGAAGCCAGGCTTATATTTTTACTTATCCCACTTAAAAATATTTATTTATGGTGCCTTTATTTTATGTCAGATGCTGCACTGAGTGCTAAAGGAATAACTAAGCATGAGTTATCATTTTTGATTTCAAGATTCAATGTTTTATAGACAAGGAAAGGGAAAATTATAGTTATATAGTTTATGTAAGGTTTTATAACTAATCATAGTAGATCAAGGATTTGAAGATCCTTATTTTTTTTGACATTCTGTGTACCTTTCTAAACATCAAGTAATTACCCATAATCAGCCATAAATAATAATGAATTATTAGATGTAATTAAAACGTTATTTTTGATTTCTCTCCCTGTCCCATTTCCTAGATCTGAACTCTAACAGTTTCTTGACTTTTCTGGTCACTCTTAAGTAAAAGACAGTACAACAGTCAGGTTAAGTCACAAGCAAAACCTCAATTCAAAAGGTAAAATGCCATGATCAAGATATGAATCAGCATCCTCTCCCTCTCTTTCTTCCTCTTTCTCTGTGCCTTGTTTCCTCTTTCTGTTCTTCAGCAGGTAGCTCTTTGCAATCCTTGATCCTGCTTTATGAATGCTTTTGTGTGTTTCATGAGGTCTTTTCTTCTAGGCTTCTTGGATTGCTCGCTATTTGCCATTCTGAATAATCTTGGTTTTTCTGACAGTTCCCTCCACAGAACATCCTTCTTTTGGAACCCCATCAGCCTCCCAGGAAGGCATTTTATGCAAAAGTCATCACCTGAGAGGGCCTGCATTCACCCAGCAAGCATCCCTGTGCCCTTGGAAGCATTGTATTCAATAGCAAATAGAAAACACCATGACAAATTGAAAAGGAACAACCATGGAAGAAACGAAAGCATTTTATATTTTTGTACCTTTAATGGCATTTTTTGTTTGTTTGTTTTCTGAACAAACAGATCTGTATTTTCATTTTTCTACAAATTAAGCTGCCTACTTTGTGTTAAAACTAGACAGGGTGGTCAGGGTAGAAGCTGTGATACTATTAGTAGGCTACCGTATTAAGTCAAACCCAGGATGTTGGTGCCTTAGACCAAGGTGGGAGCAGTGGAATTAGTGAGAATGGGTTTATCTCTGCATATATTTTGAAGGCTGGTTTTCTTTCTTTCTCTTCTTTCTTTCTTTCTTTTTCTTTCTCTTTCTTTCTTTCTTTCTTTCTTTCTTTCTTTCTTTCTTTCTTTCTTTCTTTCTCTTTCTTTCTTTCTTTCTTTTTTCTTTTTCTTTCTTTCTTGAAATAGGTTTTATTTTATTTTATTTTTTAAAAAGCTTTGGATAAACTGGATAAAGCAGGTATAGCCAATTTAATACTCCCTGAAATGCTTTTCTGCTAAATCATACTAGAAAGTACACTTCGTGTGTGCTCCTTATTCAGTAAAATCACTGACTTCATGTGTGGTTGTGGTTGGTAGTGGCACTTCTTTTTAATAGATGGTAAGTTTGTATAAAATATGTAAGTAGGTTGAATGCACATGGGCATAACTCTCCCAAGTGCAATATAAAGCTCTCATGAACCAAATGTTATGTGTACATGAAAAACAATTAGCTACATCATAAAGAAGGCCTAAAATATTTGTAGATTTTGAAATAGGTTATTACTTGATTGAAAAGGGACCAAATTGCAACCATCTTGTGTTCGCTTTTGTGATTCTAATCATCCCGAATTCTTTTGGAAAGCCAGAATGAAATACATTGGGTTTCTTTTTCTTATTTCCAATTAGTAACAATTCATCCCAAACCTGTGTGGGGCATTGACTTTGTTGCTCCTCACCTGGATGCTTCCCAAGGGAATCTTTTTCTGAGGCAGCTAATCAGTTATTACCATCAAGAGATGACTGCTGTTGAAGAAGAGGGAACGTGCTGAAGAGGTGGTGAAACGAAGCAGGGGTTAAGCAGAGTCTGCCCCCAAGTAAAGTAATTGTGTACCTGTATTTTGGCTGGATCAAGAATTACAGCTACAGTAATTAGCAGTGCTTTTTTGTATTATCACATGCCAGGCCTGTGACTTCCTTTCTTTCCTTTTCTTTCTTTCTTTTTTTTCTTCCCTGAGACATGTCCTAAGAAGAAAGCAAGGGGGTAGGAGGTGGGGCGGGGAATGAAGTGAGAATTAGATTAAAGCTGCCTTGCACTGTGGAATGCTGAGCCTACATGAGCTACTGGATCAAAGGCCAGTACTGGAAAAACTTTACTAGAGTTGCTAAAAGTAAGCATAGCATCAGAATTTTGTCCTTCTCCAATGCTCTCTGGTTTCAGCAAGGGTCACTGGTGGTGGTGGGCCTCACTGAAAAATCAAGAATAAAGAATAAATAACTGTAAGCCTTAGTGGCTCAAACAAATTATTTTCCAGTTGGCAGACAGCGTGCTAAGTGGGAGGCAGTGAGTTTGAACTGGAGCATCTTGATTGGTATCAGTTCCTGCCATTCTCTGTGTCTGAAAAAGCTTCCAACTAAGAAACACATGATGAAGTTTGAGCACCATTCCTTGAGCACATAGAAAGGCACATAGAAAGACATTCAAGCACTGAAAGAAAAAGAACCTCATAGCTGTCCAACTTTGTGTGTTTTTGGGAATTAACACATGTATCTCAGGTGACATTGTTACTTTATACATGGAAGAAATATTTTATACAATTCAGTTATTGAATCATGAGTTTCTTTTCATTAGAATTTGATATGTCTTCTGGCAAATTCTAGGCAGTCAATCTTAGAATTTTTTTTCTTCTTTTTTACTGGAATTCCTTTAAGACTTGTCATGCAAATACTTCATCTGTCATATTGAAGTTTTCCATGTTCTATTGGTGGCATTATATATTCAAAGTGATGATTATACTTCAACATATGAAATTTGAGGACAGAAAAGAACAGTTTTCCAGTTGAATTTTCATTTGCTGAATGGCAACTGATATAAACAAAATATCCTCTTCTTGGCTGTTGGCAGCCACAGTTAACCTGTCAAGAAAGTACTTGCAACCATTTCTCATTTTCTAGTGAGAGTGCTGAAAACTTACAACCTCTTTGGGAATTTCACTTTTCTTTGTGAATCTGTAAAGGGAGCCATTATATGTATTTTTAATTATAATCTATTTTGAATGTTGAAAGTTCTTTTCTAGCACATATCATTAGAGGTACTGAAAAATATCTTTGGTAAAATGGTAAGCAATTTTTCTGGGATTTTATTTAGCCCCTCTACCCCATAAACCTGAGCTACTTATAATTTAATAATAATAACATCAGTAACTGTTAATATCATTTACTTATTGAGAACTTACTTCATGCTGGGCACTGCTCTATGTAGTTTAAATGTACTTCTTTCTACTGCCCTGTGAGGAAAACATTATCATCTCTAGTCTGAAGCACGAGAAGGTTACAAAATTGGTTGCAAGTCACATAGGTGTTATGTGGCAGTACAGACATGGAACCCAGATGTCAAGTAGTTAATAATTAGTCAAACTGTAGTTATGTATTTAATTCTAAATGATAAATTTTTTTACCTCACGGAGTTTAAAAATTTTGAAAAAACAGTAAAATAACAAATGCTATATTTACAAATGGTAATGACTCTTCAGTTCATCTACAATGCTATGGAGAATAATGTAACTTATTAAGATTAATTTGGATTTTAAACCAGTATAATCTTTGAAATACTAATGAGAATGAGAACATTAATTGCCTATAAATGGTGACATTGCTAAAAATTAAGGGAATGCCAATAAATGGAGTAATAGTTGAAAAAGCAGTGACATGTTAATACCATGAAATACTATGCAGCCCTTAAAAATAAGTTAGTTTGGAGAAATTTTCACAGCATATTAACTGTGAAAGCAAAGTTTATAGAAAAATTTATAAATTGATCTCTTTTATAAATCTAATGATATCAAATTCTCTCATGTATGTGTAGGTGTGTTATGTGGGTGGGTGGGGGCATGCATGCATGAGTCAGTATTTATATCAACATAGAGAAATACATTAAAAGATATACTGTTAAGATTGGTTGCTCAGGAATAGTGAGAAGAGTATAAGTAAGTTGGTGGGGGGAGTCGATGGGGAGGTGAGTGGTGGTCTTGGAGAATGGTGGGGGTGGATGGGGCAGAATGAGGGAATTAGAGAAAAGCAATGATGGGAAAGGAAAAAATAGTTCACAGATAGATGCATAAATAATAATTGTAACAATGATAATAAAATAGATACTGGCTTAGCTATCAGAAACCATGGGTCCTGCTTCCAGGTTTGAAATGGCTCACAGTGGTACCATAGATAAGTTACTCTATGGCCTAGGTTTTGCATTTATGAAATAAAGATAGTTATATTCTTTGACCTGTTTGTAGTTATTACAATGATCAAATGATATATGTCAAAACGTAAAGGGCTATGCTTGCATTTTTATGGCACTGTGTACGTTATATTCATTTTTCATATTGAAAATAAAGGTAGGTCTTACAGTTAGGTATTGTGGTTGCTATTTTTCCTCCCTAGTCTTCACTCTTGTTAGGTTACATTAAAACTACCTCTAGGTTCTGCTCCTGGAAACACCACATTTCTTGAGCATGGATTGTGCTTGATATTGAATAAGAAGTTATACAAGGCTATAAAGTTTTAAATATCCAAATCAGGCATCCCCAAACTTTTTACACAGGGGGCCAGTTCACTGTCCCTCAGACCATTGGAGGGCCACCACATACTGTGCTCCTCTCACTGACCACCAATGAAAGAGGTGTCCCTTCCTGAAGTGCGGTGGGGGGCCGGATAAATGGCCTCAGGGGCCCGCATGCGGCTGGTGGGGCCATAGTTTCGGGACACCTGATCCAAATGAACCCAGAAGAAAGATTATCTATATTATTATTCTCTTTTATGATTTTTTAGCTAAAATTGCAAATCAATTGTAATGAAATTTACTAAGATTTGCCGCATGTTCTCACTCATAGGCGGGTGTTGATCAATGAGAACACATGGACACAGGGAGGGGAGCACTACACACTGGGGTCCGTTGGGGGGAAATGGGGGAGGGATGGGGGTGGGGAGGTGGGAAGAGATAGCATGGGGAGAAATGACAGATACAGGCGAGGGGACGGAAGGCAGAAAACCACACTGCCATGTATGTACCTATGCAACAATCTTGCATGTTCTTCACATGTACCCCAAAACCTAAAATGCAATTAAAAAAAAAAGAAAAAAAAGATTTGAAAAATCTTTTTATATAAAAGGAAGTATGTTTTTTCTGTTAATACTTTAAAAAGTTTCAAAGTGTAAACATTTTCTCACTGAGTATCAAAATTAAATGATGGGCCACTTTACAGATAAGCTCAATAGGTGGTTCTTCATATTGTATCCATAGAAGAGATAACATAACTGTATATCTGTACATACATCTATCCATGCCTTTCTGTCTTCTATCTGTATTTAACACATGAAACAGGAAACAGGATGCAATACCAGCAAGAGGTACAGGTGATAGCTGTGAACTGTGTATAGAGAACATTTAGTACCTATTGGAGCAGGTTGGAAAAGTCCAGGAAAGATTAAAAAAGATAAATACATAATATATTTTACCTTCTTAAAAATTAACAAAGAGTTTGGGTTTTAATGAATAATTACTAAAAACAGTAGGTAAATTTAAAAATTATAATTATGTCTTCCTGGGAAGACAGACTATTGCACAGAATATTAAAAGAGATCATAGTGCACTCTATGCTTCAGCTGTAAATACAGTTTTACAGAGCCCAATGTAAACCCAGCCTATATTATCAACCTCAACTTTCATGTAAAATATTGAGATGTTGGGGCAGAGTTAGCATGCATCTGTACCCTTTTTTAGAATTGTTTGAGTTCCAGGAACAGAAACAGAGTCAGGCTAGTCTTGGGAAAGTAGAATTTTTGGTAGGGATACAGGAAAGTCTCATGGAGCATCATTCAGGGTGCTGAATTAGGAATTATCAATATTATGACATTAACTATATATTTTCTTATATTTAGTATCCCTAGTTTCATTTCTAGATGCCATTAACGTCTCATTAATTTTAAATTAAGTTAAAAAATTTACTCTGCTATCACAAGTACTTCAAAAAAGAACAAAACAAAATGTTTTGCAAATTTCTCCAATTCCACTTTAGTAATAAATATTTGAAGCCTTAAGAGCAGATGCAGGTAAAAGGGTAAAAAGAGATAAGGCCAGGAATAAGAGAGAATTGCAGTAAAAAAATAAAGGCAAACTGAGAAAGAAACATGATAACATAATATAAACTGAGGAGGAGCTTTCAAAGTGAGAAGACAAAGGAATCAATAGATCAAGTAGAGTTAGGAATGAGAAAAGTTCACTGGCAAAGATATAGTGAAGCTAGTATGTTCATATTTTAATGGTTTGCAATAAAAATTGGTAGTATATTTCACAAGGCAATCTGACAGTACATTTCAAGAGCAATAAATATAGTCATATCCTTTGACCCAATATTCCTACTCCTAGAAATTTAAGAATAGAGTCCGAAAAAAGAAAATATTAAGTTTCTTGATGGTATTATTTCTGATTTGTCTTCAAATGATGAGAATGTAAAAACCTATATATATCTAATTATGCAAAATAGCTTAATTGTAACACATCATAACAATGGACATCCTTGTATATAAAAATTATACAGATATTATAGAGATAATGTAGCCACTTTTGATATTAGAGCATTATATATTACCATTAACAAAAATTTTATGGATGTATATAGTTAAGAACTGAACATGAAGAGAGAAAAATGAAAGCAGTTCCTTCCAAATATGGTGGGATTCTGGATAATTTCCATAAGAGAATATTCTATTTGATTTGGCAATTACAGAAAATTGCTCAAATTTGCAACTGTAATTTTTATGTATCATGGGGCAGAGAGCAAAGCTTAAAGGAGAAGTTGTACAGGGATAAAGAAGAAACAAACTTTGAGGAAATGCCTTGTTGTAGAAATATGGCTGTGAATGAAAGAACTGGCATTCTAATAGGAAGTAGGTTGTAGTAAAGACAGGAGACGGATTATAGCAAAGGGCTAGTCAAGGCAGAGAACTGCATGCTTGAAAGCTTAGGGGGAAAAGGCCAGTGTAGTCAAAAAGATTGAGGATGCCAGAAAGATGATAACAGGTACTGTAAGGAAACAAAATACAGTTAAGAGATTTTTCATTCGTTTAATAATTCAACACACTGAGTATGCTAAGTGCTGAAAATGCTTCAGTAAACAAAACACACATAAAGCAGAATACTTCCTGCCTTCACAGAGCATATAGTCTACTGTGGGATAGATAGACAGCTTCTGCAAATGGATACAAAAGCAAATTGGATTCAGGAACATGTAGGAAATATAGAAGGTATTGAAAGAGAGAGAAACAAAAAATTGCATCTCTATGATAGGATATTTGAGCTGAGATTAAAAAGATGTAGAAGTTAATCAAGTCAATAGAAGAGTAAGTGGTGAAAAGAGTATCCCAGGAAGAAGCAACAGTAGAGGAAAAGGCCTGGGGGAAAGAAAACATGGTATGTAATCGGAACTGAACGGAGGAAAGAGTAGCTGGGGTGTCATGAATGAAGGGGAGAGAGGCATCAGATGAAGGTGTAGTCTGAAGCAGGACCAGATCTATAGGTCATAATAAAGGTTGGATTTTGTTCTAACAGTAATGGTACAACATTGATAAGTCTCAAGCAGAGTATGACATGATAAGGTTAGTGATTTTGACATTCTACACCAATAGGTAGCAATGTTAAGAATAGAATTTATGAGGTAAGAACACAAACCAGACCATTTTTAAGCTATTGATGTTGTCCAATTGAGAGTTGATTATCATTTGGGCTAGAATCGTATCACTGGAGATGATGTTTAAAATGGTGTGGCTTTTCATTAATCAGGTTTCAAAACAAGCGCCTCGCTCTAAGAGATCGGCTGCTATGTTATCATCAAGGCTTTATTTCTTCCCTTCAGGAGTTTCTCCTTATGAAAACAGTGTTTTCATGGTCACCTTTAATTTATTTGTTTCATTGCTATTGACTCTTTGTGGAATACCAGTCCACGGCAAATGCATCATAATGTACAAATCATCTTTTAGGTTTTTCTCCAGAATGACAATCATCTAAATCTTCCATTGCTTAGATTTTGTCCTCCTCAAATTTTCTTATTTAATGGGAAGAAGATTCCATTGCCTTAGTCTGAATATGAGAGTAGTTCTTTACTCTTAAGATTTCCACTGTGTTGAGTTCTAGAGTTGAACTGCTCAATATGGTAGAAACGAGCTACATGTAACTATCTAAATATAAATTAGTTAAAAGTGAATAAAACTAAACATCAGTTCCTCTGTTGTACTCACCACATTTCAAGTGCTCAATAGCTACACGTAGCTAGTGGCTATGTGGTGTACAATACAGCTATAGAATATTTCCAGTCTCACAGAAAGTTCTGTTGGATAGCACACATCTAGGGATTCTTCATTGCCTTTGAACAGATAACCTTGTTATCTATCATCTGATTAACTACATTGATCATTACAGATTCTTTTTTTTTTTTTTGGAGACGGAGTTTCGCTCTTGTTACCCAGGCTGGAGTGCAATGGCACAATCTTGGCTCAGAGCAACCTCCGCCTCCTGGGTTCAGGCAATTCTCCTGCCTCAGCCTCCTAAGTAGCTGGGATTACAGGCACGAGCCACCATGCCCAGCTAATTTTTTTGTATTTTTAGTAGAGACGGGGTTTCACCATGTTGACCAGGATGGTCTCGATCTCTTGACCTCGTGATCCACCCGCCTTGGCCTCCCAAAGTGCTGGGATTACAGGCTTGAGCCACCGCGCCCGGCCTACAGATTCTTAAAGAACACTTTTTTGCAAGTTCTTGGTATATTCATACTGATGGCTATATATTTTTATGATGATGGTCTATTGTCTTGTTACAAACATTTGTGATCAGATAGTTTAATAATACAATTAGTCTTATATGTTAATAATATATTTGAAAGCAATCTCACATATGTTATTTTATTTAAGTCAACAATTCTGTAAAGTAAGTTTTCACTGAAAATTGTCAATTGGTTCTTGGACATCGATACCATATAGCAAAACCTATATTAACATAGGCTAATTGATTTAAACAAGAATTAAGTTACTTTAACATATTTCTGGTCACAAAAACATCCAAAACACTTATACTATCAAACAATAAAATAAACGTGAGCTATATATCCATTTAAGAAAGCTTAATAAGAACAAGTGAGATAATTATTTTCCCAGTTTTTGGTAGATCAAGTAATGGTAGCTCTAGTGGTGGTGGTGTTCAATCAAGGAGTAAATGTTTTTAGAGCAAAAACTGTAAGGAGCATTTTCCACCACACAATTCAAAATCAGTCACAAATGCAGCAGGTTCACTGAGCATTTTTCTACCACATTATTTATTACCGAGCATTTGTATGAAATCAAATACTTTACACATTTTTATTTTATAATATTTCATATTCATTAATTCATTTTTCAACCAGCTTAATCCAATTCAGGGCTGTAGATGGCTGCAGCCTCTCCTGGCAGCTCAGGGCATAAGGCAGAAACTCACCCTGGACAGAAACCATCCTATGGCAGGGCACACTCACACTCATACTCACACTCAGTCTGGGACCATGTAGATATGCCTGTCACCTCACCTGTACATTTTTAGGATGTGGGAGGAAACCAGAATACCCAAAGAGAACCCACACAGATATGTGGGGAATGCTCAAACTCCACAGACGATGGCCCTGACCAGGAATCAATTTTTTTTTTTCTTACAACAAAATCATGAGGAATGAAATGACATTATTTTGAGGACATCCTGTACATTTAAAAAAGTATAATTATCCCTATTCCACAGATAGGCAAACTGATGCTCAGAAGAATTAATTTCATAATAAGCCCCGAAAATAATAATAATTAAAATAATGAACACCTATTGTCAGACACTGTTCTGAGTGTTTTACATGTATTAGCCCATTTAATCTCTGACACAACTTTAAGATAAAACTCTAAGAGATAAGAAAAACTACTATTTTTTTAATGAGAAAACCAAAACACAGACATTTTCTCTTAAGTAAATTTTTACTGTAAACATCAATATTTTGGGAAAAATTGCTCAACCTTTCTTAGCCTCAGTCTGAGTCTCTATAAAATGAGTATAATGTAAGCAATCTCATAGAGCACACTTATCAATCCACTTTTGTTTGCCTATGTTATGTTTCAAAATAATCCCCAAATCTCAATGATTTACAAGTGAGATTTTTTTCTTGTTTTTATGTGTTGGTGGCTTTGGCTCTCATATCTTATTCTAGAGATGAGGCTAAGGAGCTAATCCTACCTAGGACGCATTTTCATGGTAGAGGGAAAGAGAAAGAGCTGGCAGAAACATACATTGCTTCCCAAATTTATTTTTAGAATTGACACACTATTACATTGTTCACATTTTAACTGGCCTCAGCAAGTCATGTGGCCAACCTTGATGACAGTATGTACTCCTTTCCCAAGGGAACCCATCAAGTCTCATGGCAATGGTCTAGGATGGTTTTCTTACAGGGAAACGGGAACTATGCTTGAGACCAGCATTGCAATCTGTCACAACATGGATTAAATATAATAATATCGAAAGACCTATTCAGTGCCTGACATCTAAAAGTTCACCACAGTTGCAGTTATGACTTCCTTTTTCCTTCCTTTTAATGCATTCAGGTAAATCTTAGAGCTCTGAGATAAAGTACTGATTATAAAAGAGACCACCAATAATTATTCCTTGTTGTTCCTGGAAAAGTTTAGTTACACTTTGCATGATTAAGCATGTATTAAAAATATTTGGACTGATACAAGGAAGACTTAGGAAAAATTTCAGATTGTTTTTGCAGTTGCTTTCACTGACCTAGTTCTATATCATTTATTTATTTATTAAAATATTTCTTTATAAATAAAGAAAACATTACAATTTGGTAGATACTATTTCTAAATATATAAGTTGACTTATGTAATGAGTATGAAATTATAAAATAAATAATAAAACTGAGTGGCAAGAAAACTATATCTAGATGTGTTTCATGTCCCATAAAAGAGTTTGTTTGAAAATGCTCTTTGCTATGATTGCTTTAAATTAGTTGGTTTTGTTGCTTGGGCTTCAAAGAATGGTTTTTATATACAGGGAAGTACATAGTCCATAATAATGTGGTTCATATCAATATAAATATCATATGGTTCTCAAAGTCAATAGTTCCTTTCCTCATAATGATTTGTAATTTTGAACACATGCACACACGCACGTGCACATACACACAAAAGTTAATGTATAAACAAGGTTTTACCCTAAAATGTATGCATGATGCTTAGTCTGAAAGACTATTTCCTACCACCGTCTGTTAGGAAAGAGTTTAATGGAAAAAGTAGAACTGTTTGAAAATGAGCAAAAATATTATTTATTTTTCTTCATATTCTTCATATAGATGCCATTTAAATAAATTGTATTCTTTCCAAGAAATGTCATTGACTGACAATTTTTATAAAAAGTTTTGAAGATGAGAAGTGGCATGTAAGCAGTGATTATTGTCATCAAGCGTAAGGAGTGTAAGTTTAACATTGCTATAATATACAGTTTGAATCAATCAATAAATAATGTTTGTTAGAGAAAATCAAATATTTATGTTTGATAATTTTGAGTATATTAATTCTAGAAGAGACCGTATATGAAGGATGTCAAGGCAGTCATTTGCCAGCCAATAGGCAATTACTTCTTTATACTTTGTTTTAACAGACTGTCTTATTTCAGGATAATGTTTAGTTCTGACATCATTGATCAGTGTTAGTATTTCTGCCATTTAAATGAGTTGCAGATATTTTCTTGGTTAGAGCAATATAGTGACAAGATCTTGTAGTTTAGCCCATTCATTTAGGGATAAAGATATTTATACATCAATTTCTGCCAACATAACATTTTCCATACGGACCTCTGTTGTTGCCTGTTACATGTTCATTCAAAAGCAAGAAAGGCCCAGCAAATCTGTCTATAAGAGGATGTCCTTTGGCTTTAGGAATTTTTAGGACTAGTAAAAACCGGGAAACTTCTATTGTTTTCCTTTGGTGAAGACTACTTTGATGACAAGAAATACCTGTAGTCCAGAATAAAAGAAGACATTTGTGGAATAGAGAATTAATTTCAGTGAAAAAAAATTAAAATGATTACATGTAAAGTCCACTTTTTGTTGTTGTTTTTTGCCTACAAGAACAAAAATGGTCAGGCAAGTAACAAAGACATTGTTTCATGTTTGAAAGTCCTCTGGAAAAAGTTCAAAACAATTTGAGGTCTACTGCCTCATCAGTTCCTTTAAGTGTTGGAATTAGTACAAGAGACTTGGCGTTACCATAGATTTTATGATTATTTAAAGAAACATTCTTCATTGCAAGGAAATGGAAAATTATAACTTAAAAAATAATTTTCATGGTTATAGGTATATAATAAATACCTTCACCTGGGATGTTATTTGCTATACTGAATATTCTAGATTTGTGTTAAGTAATTGTATGGAAACATAGGCACAAATGTAATACATAAGGTAAAAATGGCTAAATGTTTCCTTATTAGATTATTATTCTTGTCGAAGAAAATAACTTTTAAAATTTTTCCGTTTTTATCCTCTTGCTTTAGTAATTCACTGATTAAAAATATTAGGAAATAATAACTGGGATGATTCTAGTATCATAGAATGAAGGATTATATACAGTCATCCAGGTCAAGTACTTGATACATTTCCTAGCACTTTGTTCAAGCTCTGTAAATGTTAGGAATAATTTATTATTAGTAAACCCATTGGCATTGTCATTAATTTATTGCATCATCTTTGGTCAGTCATTTATCTTTTAGGCCCTCATTTTCTTCATTTGAAAATATGGGGGGAAGGTTTGAAGTAGATGATCTCTATGTCTCTTTAAGCTATCAGAGATAAATAATTCTAATTTGTAGTGTGCTAAAAGTGAATGACTTCTAGGATTCTGGGGCTTGATTTAAAGGGTATATGTAGCACTTGTTATGTAAATATGTTGGCTATTCTTCATATAGATGCCATTTAAATAAATCATATTATTTCCAAGAAATGTCGTTGACTGACAATAATTTTTATAAAGAGTTTTGAAGATGAGAAGTGTTATATAAGTGATGATGATTATCATCAAGCATGAGGAGTGTAAGTTTAACATTGCTATAATATACGGTTTGAATCAGAAAGCAAGATTAAATCAGAATAATTTTTAATAACACCAATGAAAAGCATGAATTCCTTTTCTGAAGGAAACAGTACATAAAATTATGCATATGTAATAAATGCATGAACATTTTATTAAATGCTTTTACAATGACAAAAAGTGCTGTATATGACATTCAATTCAAAAATTTCTGGAATGAATCTTAAGCACAACTGTTACTAAAATATAGGGGATATTGCTTTTGAAAGTTTTTGTTTTTTTAATAAATTGTTTGTTACTTACAATGTACATATTGGTAATTATGACTAAAATCTTTGGCTACCCAAGAATGGTGAGGTTTTTATATATAGTAGTCCCCATTATTCTTGAGGGATACATTCCAAAACTCCTAGTGGCTATTTGAGACCACATATAGTAAGCAATTCCGTGTGTACTACATTTTTCCTATATATACATACCTATGATAAAGTTTAATTTGTAAATTGAGCACAGTATTCTTGCACTTTGAAGCCATTATTAAGTAAAATAAGGGTTATTTGGTCACAAGCACTGCGATACTGCAACAGTAGATTTGATAATAGAGCTGGTTAGGAAGCGATTAATGAGTGGGTAGCATATACAGTGTGGATACACTAGACAAAGGGGGAATTCACATCCTGGAGAGGGGATGGTGGATGGAGTGAAAGAGAATGGTGTGCAATTGTAAACTAATGAGTTGTTTCTGAAATTTTCCGTTTAATATTTTCAAACTGGCCACAGGTAACAAATCACAGAAAATGAAACTACAGGTAAAGGGTAACTACTGTAGTTCTATTTCAAAGGATAAGTTGACACTGACTCATGGTGTCTCTAAATATATGGAATAACAAATCCTGTGAATATGCAGTGCTATGATGCTATGGAACTTAAAAGGGTTAAAATATATAAACACACTAAATTATGATTCTACAATTCATTATGTAAGTCTCTAGGATAAATATCCTTTCTACTTTAGGATTTTGTTACTCCTATAATATATCAACTATTTTTAGAAACTTATTGCTAAAATGTATTTCAAATACAAAGTCTTCCCTGTATTGAGAAACACAACTTATCTCATTTGTAAGTCAAGAATGCTTCCTTGGAAGAGTAGAGAAGCAAGGGCAGAGAATATCTACTGAGATAGCTCATCACCCATCAAATACCCCCATGCCATGCATATCTAAGATAATCTCTTATAAAGAGAGGGATAAATAACATACATAATAGAAATATTCTGAATCTGTTTGTTGACTTCTGACCTAAGAATACCTGATATTCATTTTAGTGTTCTACTATTTAAACATATGTATGTAAAATATATAATCTAGAATATATTTTAATTAATATTTAATATCTAAATTAGAGTCACTTTTTAAAAATCAACAGATATTTAGTGATGCGTTCATCTGTATAACCTTACATTTTAGTACTTAAAGGGAAAGTAATTTTATTTTAATGGTAGAAAATGCACATTTTCTGATGTAAGTTTTCTACTATTTTAATTATTTTTCATGTCTCTATGTAGACAAATATTCATTAGTAAATCCAAGTGTTTCTTAATCTTCAATGTTGAGAAAAAATATTGGCAAAAGAATCTTCATCCTAGAAAAAAACACACACAAAATGAAGATATGATTTGTGTAAATATTTCGACATTTGGTAAGGCTAACTGTAATTTCTTGTAGCACATTTTTTTTCTTCACAGTAATCCAGTGTTTGTGTATTTAACAAAGTAAAGCTGAGAGATTTTGTGTCTCATAAACTTCTGAGGAGAGTCTCTTGGCATCATCATTTGCCACTTGCCTTTTAGTCTTCTTTGGTTGATTTACTTGAAGAAGAAAAACTCGAAATGTTATAACTTGCTGATGTTTTGCCTTCTCTGTTACTGCTCTTAAACATTAGAATATTGCTAAAACCTATTTCTAATACAAAGTCTTAGAACACTGAATAATGTTCAAGTATATTCATTGTAAGCATGTTTCTGAAGCTATTTCCCCAACGCAATGTTCAGTTTCAAATTATGTTGATGATTTTGATAAAAGGACTTGATACTAGTGAATTTTAATAGGTCCGTCATCTGATCATCCTGTGATAATAGCATTTATTTTCTCAAAACCTTGGCAGGTCTGTAAAAAAAATCAATGAACTAAAGGATAGGCAACCTTGGTGCACATTATCACTGTATCAATATATAAGCGATTTTAATTTTTTTTTTCTACATAAAATGAGAGTTGGGGTTAAAAAAAGTCATTTCTGAAACTTTTAAGTAATTTTCTGAATATTTTGTAAAGGTTTATTTTCATAAAACATTTATAACCCAAGGACAGTAATATTTCTCTCAGAGTTGAGATGGGTGAAGGAACAAATGAGTTTAGACAGACAATTCTCTAATAACTAACTAAAATGTAAAAATTCTGTGAACCAACTATTTGTGTTAGATGCAGCCTTAATCATGGCCTACATCATATTGAAATCCATTACAAAAATACAGCTTGATTTCCAGTATTAGATGGTAGACCATTACTTCAGATCTGTATTTCTGCTTGGCCTAGTTTATTCTCGACACCTATCACCAAAACTTCTGGAAAGAAGGCATGATGGAGGAGGAGATGGTTCTGTGGCAAGAGAAATAAAAGAGAAAAGAGAAAGAGAAAAACATAATGGCTTGACATATTAGAGAAATTTAAATACACATCTATTTATCATTTATCACTATCCTACCATTTATGCAGTGTCAATCAATCAATCATCTATCTGTCTGTCTATCTAATCCAGCTACCTGTCTGTCAATTACATTTTAAAAGCTCATCTTTTACTTCTGGTTCAATTGGAATGATTCTGTCTCCTGTTGATAGATAGTGTTACAGGGCGTGTTGTAGTTACTGCTTTCCACATCCTTGTTCCCACAGGAAAAAAAAGATATGATGCATTCTGACCAAGTTCAGTTGCACTGAATATTGTGGTTTCTTCTAGTTGCTTCTCACTTGGCTCACCTACCAATTGTTTCTCTCTGACTGACTCATTTTCTGAAGTTTCCCCAAGTAAGATGTTTTAAGTTTATACACAAATGGCAATAATTTAGAAGCAGTTAAATTACCTAGACATTTCCATTCTAGCCATTTTTTAAAACTAAAATTATTCTGCCAACATTTGTTTAAATATTGAGCCAATTGACATTAGTGAATCTGCTGTTCATTAAGAACAAATTTTCTCAGATACTGAATAGTTACGTAAATTGCATAGTAGATGTTTTTCTAAGATCCAAAGTTCAATATTCAAAATGCCCATGGAAGTATTTTTAATTGAAATACTGAATATTTTGGAATAAAAAATGGCAATATATTTTTATCTTTTAAAATTAAAAATTAATTTAAAAATCTTTTATTTTAAGTTCAGGGGTACATGTGCAGTTTTGTTATATAGATAAACTTGTGTCATGGAAGTTTGTTGTATGGATGATTTCATCACACAGGTATTAAGCCATTTGTTATTTTTCCTGATCCTCTCCCTCATTCCACCCACCACCCTCCGAGATGCCCCAGTGTGTGGTATTCCGCTCTATGTATCCATATATTCTCATCATTTAGCTCCCACTTATAAGTGAGAACCTGTGGTATTCGGTTTTCAAAACAGGTAATAACTATTAGGAAAGGATTAAATCAGGATATTTTACAAATCCCTTAGTTTACCACATATTTCTTTTGTTTCTTAAATATGTTATCACTGGGTTAAAAGCTAGTGATTTGTTACTAAACATTAGAAATATTTATGGTAATAATTTTTGGTATGATGGAATTTTATCTTTAAATTGGGAATAACGTCTCCCTAAAAGTTTCTTTAATCAATTGAAATAGTCATACTCTTTTTGTTTCCTTCAAAGTAAACATCAGTATTCATCAGATGATGGATATTTCGATTAAAATACAAATAATACCACCATTTTTTCTTCTTTAAAATGTATTTTTCTTGCATTGCTTGTACTGAATAGATGAGTATAAGGCATATTTTTTTATGAATAAAAATGTCAAGTCTTCTCTAGAAAAACCTATCATAATTGGTCATTTCGGTTGTCACTGATGCCTCAATTTCTTATTGCTCATGTCATCAATTCATAGATACACATACCTTTTAACCTACCTTTAACAAAGCATATATTCTGTTAGAGAATGGTTTGGAACAAAATCCAAGAATTTCGATGTGACATAGAGCAACTGATACTAAAATGACCCCTAAAATACCTTCTTCTGTTATTAAAGTCTGTATTAGCACTTTTTCAAGTTGGTTCTTAGCAAGTGACATGTCGAAAGAAGCGCACTTAATGACATGATTACTTTTGCACAATTTACTGAAGGAGGTAGTTGAAGGCTGTTGGAAATAGTTTTTCTGAGAAATAAATGCTCATACTTTAAAAATGCCATGTTTATTTTTTAAGGTATTAACATTTACTTGAAAATATTTCTGTGCCTTTCAATGAGTTCAATTCAAACATATATATTACACAATTTAAAACTAGATACAATTATTTTGTTTTGTAAACAGCAAATGTATCTTTTTAAATACTTTTATTTTAAAAGGGAATCTGTTATTATGTGAGACTAGTATTTTTTAGAAAAATCATGACATTATCAAATTAAATAAAATTCTTTATATCTTTAGAGCTGCTCATTTAAAAATATTTCTTTGCCAAAATGTCAAAGAATAAATAATCTCTTTATCAACTTACCTTGATAGTTTTGAGCTGACACCTAGAATACCCAGGCCTTGCAGTGTCTGACAGAAGGGCATATAGTTATAAACTAGGAGGTCCTGGTAAATTTTTTCATGTGCATGAACCCACCTCAGGAAATTCAGCATTCCCAGAAATACAGATCTTGGGAGGCCCCAGGACCTTTAATACTAATTGTGAGCATTCTAAAATGGTATACTGCACAAACCAGCCATTGCAAAATTACACTAAAACAAAGAACAAAATCAAGACAAATCAAAATAGTCTGTGCCTCCTTAATAAGTTGCTTATCTTTTAAAATGATAAGCAACTAAACTGTGTCTCCTATGCAATATAACCAGAGGAGTTACTTATCTTTCAAAAAAAGCAAATCCTTATTAATGCATCAGTCAACATTTTTTAAAATTAAATTTGTCATCTAAATTTAAGCCCTTCCAAAGTCATCAAGATGTGTCAATACTCCACATGTGTATGCCTAGGTATTAGGTTAAGAAACAAATATATTTAAAGGCTATAGTTGATTTATGTACCTAAAATGTAATGGTTTTATTATTGTGAAACTAAAATAAAATTTCATTTATGGTGCCATGTATTATATATGATTCGTAGAGTTTGTGATTTCTTACTTAAATATACAGTGCTTATTTTGAATTTAGTGACATACACTTGAACAAAAATGCTGGAATTGTGATGGAATGTTGAGATAGGGTGAGACTGAAATAAAGGAAACTACTCCAAAGGAGTGGTGAGAAAGATTTAGAATGTTATGTACTGTTTTTCTGGCTTTGAAGTGTGCTACCTTTAATACATGTGTTTGTCTTATATTGTCTTTCTAGTGTATTATACTTTAACTCAGTGGTTACTGCCAAATCCATCTCTCCTTGATTTAGTTGTAATAAGAAACTTGTTTTCTTTTCTCCCTTTTACACTTTCCCCCTTTCTGCACAACTTTCCTTTATTCTTTAACTCCTCCTCCCCAAATCCAAATGAAGTGCCACAATTTAGACTTCAAAGCAATTTTTAAGTTTTGTTACTGACTTCAAAGAAGGAGTAACTCTCTTCTGTACCCTGTATGATTTTGTCTTCTGAATAAAATGCTTTAGCAATTTAAATTTATTTCAAAAATGTGGGTGGAAAATTGGTTTAAAATACTTTAAAATTAATGGTGCATTAAAAGTTCACTTTATTCTAGTTTGTCTGGACTGGTTTAGGAACCCTATATAAAACTTGGGTGCTATGTTCGAAGTTTGTTATAAAAATAAAGCACTGAAAGTTTTTGGACTGATTTCAGAAATCTAACAAGGTTCTTAAGGTTCTTATCAGGATAAGTTTTAAAGAATGAATTATCATTTTATAGGGTAAAATCTGAGATAATATGGGTAAACTCTTGAAAAGCACAGTCTGTGTACACATTTTATTGTGCAAATGCCTATTTCCATTATTAGGCATGCAGGAAGCCATCAATTTAAACTTCTGGAATTGCATTGAGTTGGAGATTGAGGATAGTTGAGCAAGCCAAATAACATGAATAAGTATCAATCATTGCAAAAATTCTCACGTCTTAAGATTTGTTTTTCTTATATTAAAGAAGTGTGAGAGAACCTAAAGTTTGAAACTTATTTGCTATTCACTTTTCAGTGAAATGTTAATTTTTTCTTAGCAGTCCTCAAGAGATCGTCCTGAACAGTTAATACATCAAAGGTAATACTTGCCTTGACAATAAACCAAGAGGATATTTAGTATGAATTTGCATGTTTTCATCTTTATTTCCTTCACCTCATATGTTATTTTCTTTAAAAATGTAAAAAAGATGGAATATCTATTGAAGACAAAGCTTTCTACAAGCCCCCCCACCCTTTTTTTTAATATTAACCACACTGATTGATAAGGGTATCTCTTTACTGGTTTGGAATACAGATCCATGATCTTAAAAACAACAACAACAAAAACCCAAAAATATTATTTTTGTAAACAATCCATTGTAATTTAATATTTTCTAAGAGCAAATCTCTAATCATATCAATTATAATATTATTGGAAAAAACCCTTAAAATTATATTTCACCTGTACAGTGATAAATTGTTTTTTCTTTAGTGTCTAGCAGAATGCCTTGTACACAGTAAGAATTTAGTAAGTTTGTTGTGGTAAGAAGAATGAAATTATTTCATACAATAAAATTAAGTTTGTGATAACTGATCCACTGTAAAGCTTGAAGGTACACATTTCATATATTCTATCAGCGGATGTGCTTTAAAACAATATACATTTAAAAATCTATGAATCATTTTTAAGTCTTAAAAAAAAAACAAAGGAAATCCATCTGGTTTATTAATTGTCTTACTCTAGATAAGGCACATGCCTCTTAAGGTATGTGCAGGGAGTATGTGTTTATGGGCATATTTATATATGTATACGCACATTTTATACATACAAATGTGGATATACATTATATATGCTCTTTACACACACACACGTGCATATGAAGTAAGTCACATACACACATGCATATGAAATAAGTCACATTTTCTGATTCACATGCTCGTTCCATGGATGCCTTATTTTCTTCATATCAGATTGATTTCCCATTGGCAGTGTCTCCCAACACTTGAGCTCTAAGTTTTTCTGCTCTCATAGTCTCTTTGCCTAGTAGTTAACGATCTGCCAACAAACGCTTTAATAGGGAGCTCCCTATTTCCATGAAACCATCTGTGAATTCTTTTGTGATGTGAATAATCACATTCTAATTTATCTGTTTTTCAAGTTATCTGACTTTCTTAAAAAGAGACTGTCTGGTGATACTATTTTAGAATATGAAATTTTAAAAAATTGATCTCTCAGGCACTTCTGGTCTTAAGCAAGAAATATGTAATTAATGACTAATGTAATTCTCAGTTAGGACCATAAAGACCAAGGTCAATAAAGAAATTTAAAGCTAGGATTTGGTTAATATGCAGTAATGTATAGCAATTCTTATAACTCATGATAATTTATTTTGAAGATATGGAAAAATGGGTAATACTCATTTCTGAGTACAATAAAATCAGTATTATTTGAGAATTTCTCTTATTCTCCATGTCTCTGTGTTTATATAAATGCACTTATTTTAAAAAATATTGTACATTTAAAACCTAAATATATATATTCAGTGTGATTTATCCCACCATTAAATTTTAGAGGGGAAAATAATCACCAGTCAGGCTTACAAAAGCTTTTATAAAGACCAGTGTTTAGAGTTACTGTGGCTTAGAAGCACCTCAAGTAGTTTCTATGGAAATATGACAGTTAAAAGAAGAGATCACTTTAGATGGTATTTAATATATCATCTACTTCCTCAGTAATAAAGCAACCTAAACTTTTCAGATTATTATAATTTTCCCCCCAAAATGCTATATTCTTCAACCCTTTGAAGTATGTAGATGAAAACATGGATTAAAATTACTATGTACAGTATCTGTGAGGAAAAGAGACCACCTCTTATTTCTTCACCCATATATAGACACTTTTGTTGAGGGGCTGTGTGTAACTGAAACCACAAATAAGCTGGCAAAACACTGTAGTAAAACTTGGAGGAAAAACGCAGAATTTCTTAAAATGTTAAATTACTTATCAGTAAATAAAAGCATTATGTAATTCTATGCGGCATTTGATTAAAGTTAGTTTTATTTATGTGTATTTGATTTGTTTTGGAAGAAACTTGCTTATGGAATATAGTTTCTTGCTCTATGAGAGTAAATAAGTTTTGTTAACTAATAGCTAACTAAATGTCTCATTTCATTTGAATAAAAATGTCTATTTTTAGAGCACAGAAATGCCTAAAATAGACACAAAAAATGTCTATTTTGATGCACAGAAAATCCATGTCATTTGACATGGCCACATGGAGCTGTAACATTTAAGTTTTTTATTAGTGTTTCCATTAAAAGCTTGAATATATACCTTACGATAAGATGACTTCTTATTTTATATGGACATTTGTATGGTTTTTGGACATTTCCTGGAAAAGCTAAAACATCTCCAGTTTTTATCTTATAGAACCTTATAATATCTTAAAAAGTGAAATTGGTCAAAGCATGTTTAAATTAGCATCTTGTAGTTTGGTTTATAATTTGAAAGCAAATACTCTTATTAAACATCCAATTGTCTTTCTTAAAATGGCATGAAAATCCTTTATTTGGGAAATGTAAGATATATTTAAGGTTTGGTTTTGTCTCATCTTTTTTGTGCAGCATAGATTTTATAAGCAAGTGTTTGCATTTCAGATATGATCTCAGAAACTTGTGCTCCAGTTGTGTCATAGTTACTGAGGGTGTTGTCTACAAGTATCTGATAAATTGTATTTGGTTGGAGGTAATCTGCTCTAATCCCAATACAGAAACCAAGGTGGGAAATGGTCCCTGCAATGAATTATTCTTTCATTCATTCTTGTTTCCTTGATTCCACCAATTTTCCTCAACTCCTCTGATTACTGTCACCTGCCCCCCATCCTGCTTCATTCAAAAAATGTCTTTTAGCCAAAAATACAGAAAAATATCAAGTAAACAAAATACATGAATAATTTTGATATGGCTCTAGAATTGTAACAGTTGTTTTTAAAAATGGTTAAATAGTAGGATTATAAATAAGACACAAATCCACAGCTGTCAATTTCCTGTTATAAATTGTACAAGAAGGCCAAAGTTTTAGAATATTGCTTAATATTCCAGCCTCGGAATTCTTAGTATTATATTAAGATTGGTAATGCTTTACTTTTCTTATTTCAGGGCATAATAAATTTAGTGTTTTCAAATATAAATATTCAGGAATAATATAAAGATTGTACTTTATAGGTGCAGTTTGCATGCTTCTCTGTAAAGAATAGAATGTCTATCTTGTGTTAGTATAGCTAGTTTTAAATTTAAAAAGTCTATCAAGTTTTTAAAGAAAATGTTAATATATTACATATGGCAAAAGTCTTTCTATGATATTAAAAATGTTTCGGACACAGTGACAAAGTCAGTGCTTTACTAGGATGCAATGGTTTTACTGGTAATAATACCAACCCACACATGATACGGCTTAAAACAGAACCCCTTGTTTGTGTTGAGCGTATTGGAAATTACAGGCATTCCTATTTTGTAGTTGCTGTAGATTAAGTAAGTAAATGAAAATGTCTTTCTGATCTCCTAACACTTCGTTTCTATTTTTTTTTTTTGTGAATATAGATACTTTGGAGACCAGGTCTTATTGTCCCATGACTGTTTTCTAGGCTGCGTTATTATAATGAATGGGTAATTACAGTGCAGGGCACCCCCACACAGGCCAATGCATATGAGACCCTCCATTTAGCATGTGTTTATTTTATAGAGAGATTCTTTAGAAGTTCTGAAGTTCTTGGATTAAATTAAATTTTATTTTGTCATACCTAATGTGTTTATTTTCCCTTGTGAAGAAAAAATATTCAAACTTTATATGATTTCTTAAATTCAAGAAACACAAGATGTACAATTCCAATTTCATGAGAAAGTATTATTTCTTAGTATCATACAGTCATAGATCATAGGCTACTTTGATGTATGTGTTAGCAGTGCTTCGACCTGTTTAAAAATGCCATCATTCAGTAATATAAATTTTTATTGCTAACAATGAAAATTGACTACACAATATGATAATGTTTGTTTCTGATCCAAGACACAAAATGAAAGCTTTGCTTATTTATTTGATTAAAATGCAAAAGTGCAAGTGCGTTTAGGTTTGTGTTGTATAGAAGAGAACTTATTTTATCAATCACTTGCATAACCTTTAAAGAGCCTTAAATAGTACATATGAAAAACACATTCATATCAGGTTCTCCTTGGGGATTTTTTCTTTGGTTTAAGAAAATTTTATTAAAAATTGGCATTGCAAATAACATTTTTCATAACTATATGTAGACCTGTTAAAATTTTTATTAAAACTGGAGTTCGGCCTGTTCTTTTTCATCATTCTATCAGATATTAAACTCCTGCAGCAGCTGTAGGAAATAGAGAAAGGGATTTTCAAAGGGATTTGAGTCTCCCTGTCTCTGTGCCTTTAGTGATCATATAACTATCACACATAACAAAGCTCTAAATCTGTAATTCAGATAAAGTAGTCAGGACTCTGAAATACAAAAATCCAAACATATGCCATAACATTTTTTTGCAATGCTGCCTCCTTTAACATGGATTTTGTAAACTTGGAGAGGTATTCAAGAGCTTTTGTATATGAACACAAACTAAATAACAATGTTAGTGGTATGTTTGACAGAGATTTAATTAGAGGTGTTTTTATACATCCAAGCAGTTCCATTAAAAGACCATGCCTGCATGCTCTACCAAATTATGATCAAACCTCTAAAGGTTAAAAAGAGTGAAACTAGAAGCTTGTTTTGAAGCAAGGTCTACATGAATCTATGTCTAATTCAGCAACAGTCTGAGTTGTTTTTCAAGAGAGCAACATTCCTTAAATGCAGTGCTAAGCGTGGTAAGTGTGACCACATAATTCTTTCATGAATTAAATAAAAAATGAGGGTAATAAAATTGTAAATGTATTGGAATCCAAATGAAAATTAAACAAGAAAGAGTTATACAATAAGGTTTTTCTTCGTATTTACAGGACAAATTTATAACTTAATGTCTACATGAAAAGATTATTTGTGCTGTAAAAAGTTGGTAAAACTCTCATCAGAATGTCCAACCAGTTTGTAAATGAGCAGCTGTATGTATATATTTATTGTAACAGTGCCTTCTACTGGTCACATATTATCCATGATGTCAGTGAAATTACTGAAAAGTAATGAAAACTTGTGTTTATCCTAAATTATTCTTGGATATTTCATTGCCTTGGCAAAAGTATTTCTGTGAATCACAACTTATATGCATAAAAAATACAGTGTGTTAGAGATTAACACATTTTATTTCTGTTATACTTTAGCAGTAATTGGACCTTTTAAAAAGTTTCTCCTAAAGAGGAAAGTATTTCCTGCATAATGCAACTTAAAATGGGGTATATTTCCACCTATTTATTTTTTATTGTCTTTCTGATTTTGAAATTAATCTTTTACTTACCGGCATTTTTCTTTTGAGCTTTTCAGTCACACTGTGTATAATTAAAATGAGTAGAATTCTTACATATTATCAATATCTATAAAATTTGAGAAACATGAAATCTATTTGTAACTCTAGAAACATAGCAGAATTTTAAATATAACAATTAACAAATATTTAATAATATTTAGTGAGAATGATTTAAGATTTGTCTAACTATCAAGGTATAAAAAAGATGGTTGATTTCAAATTTGGTTTGAGAAAGAATCAAATAATTAAAAAGAGAAGCATGTATAATCACGAAGAAAAGTTGTATTTTTCAGCAAAATATTATCAAGTATTCTTTCTTAATATGTAATAAAGATACAAATGAAATCTTTTTAGAATCTATATGATTTCAGTTTTAATTTTAAATAATGTTTCCTAAAGAAGTTAGATTATAAAATAATTGTTTTTCAAAAAAGCATGTTCCAATTAATTTTATGTAGATATGGTTTACACTGAATGGGTTTTCATGCTGAAATAGCCTTTTTAAGAAATTCTGAACATGGAATTTTTACTATATGCAATAAAATTAAAATCTATGCTTTGGAAAAAAATTTTACTTTTGTTTAATTCATTAAATACTACTTTCATTGTCTGAAGCAACATTATAAAGAAATTTGTATATGCAAATTTAAAACGTGAATATCTGATAAAATTCATTCTATTTAAATTAGAAAGAATTACTTCAATGGAGACAATCTGTTTTATGTTAGAAATAATGTAAATCAGAAGGAATCCTCATGAGTCTTCTTATCACAGATCATTGCATGTGTGTGTTCACTAGTGCTTATTAGACTAAAATCAGAGAACTTTCCTGAGGAATATAACACACCAAGGCAGATTGTTTTGATGCTCAATTCAAAATTTGAAATCACCTACGTGACTATAACATTCAGTGGAGAAAACACTTCATTTTCTCAAAAAAATTCAGTTTCCTCAAAACTCTTTATTTTAAATAATTGTTTTCTCTAGGAACGAAATGCCATCATCACAATTCTATCTTAACATGCACGGAAAAAAGATAAGGATTAGGAACACAAAGTACAATCAGTATTTTTTGAATGTTTCCCAGTGAGATTTCAATCAGTGCTGAAAAGCATATTTCTTAATGGGGGAAAAAGCTAGAAAAACAGTTGTCAGAGATGAAAGGGTGCCGTTTCAGGTTTGTATACCAGTAACTTCATTCCTTTGTGTGTGAGAAAATCCTTCTATTACTTTATAACAATGAAATCCATTTTGTTTACCTTGTGGCATCCATAACAAGGATAGAAGTGTTCCTTGTTAAATTTTGTTATTTGGAATGAAGTACATATATCTTTACAAACACATGTCTATTTTTCCATGTGTGACTATTTCCATGTTATGTGTATACATTTACACTTGCATAGCGGCATCCATGAATAATGAACTGTGGAACCGTGTGCGCAAGGACATAGAAGGAGGCAATACATGACAGTGGGCAGTTAATGCACTTTCATTTCCATGAGTTAGGGATAATTGCATAATTCATGAATGGCAGAGAAAAGTCACAAGTGTGAATTGCATATGGGCAACCGAATATGTCACTACCATGCTAGTTAAAGGATATGTTTAAACTTACATCACTAGTAGTTTGGAATCAAATCATTTTAAGTGGCACATCAAGAGGAATTAAAAATATATGGAAAATAACATAATTGTTTCCTAATAAGGATATGATATTTACAATAAGCACATTGTGTTTTTGCCTAATTTACCAGCAAACTGAGTTTTCATATCTTGTGTTAAATATGTTTCATTCATATTTTATTTTATGCAAGGTCTTCTTATAAACAAAATTGTGTTCTCTTTTTTTTGAAGTTACATTGTGCCATCTTCTAAGCTATTAAAATAACTGAGGACATACAGATCATATGCATGCCATGTCTAAAACAGATATTCTAATGATGATATGTATTTCATGGAGAATAGAGATATTTGCTAGAGCTTCAGGATTTTCACTGGTTTTTGAGGTATATAATAAATATAATTTTCTATGTATTATTTTTCTTGGTTGGTAGATTTAAACCACGGTACTCAGTAATTAAATATTCATTGAGAAGTACTTCCTGGTATTGTTTAAATAGTACATTCAAATGAAGTAGTTAAGATGTTCCATGAGAGGAGCAATGGATTAGTAATTTTAAAAGATGTCAAATTCAAAGTGCTGTCTTGTGGAATGATAACGCAGTACTGTCATGGAGTAGGGATGGATGCTTGCATATTGACACACTTTTACATGTAGTATATGAGTGCTAAATTCATGTACCAGTTGATGGATCTAAAATTTTCTCTGAGAGTTATAAATTTTCATAATGACTCTGAGGAGTTAAATTTAACCCAATGCTTTATAATTAAACTCCAATATGCAAGCAATTTGAATGCCCTGCTGCATCAGCTCCTTGTCTGAGCAACTTCATGAACACCAATTTGTTTAGTTGTTCATGTCAATTCTCCACTCTACTACTGCGAACGGTGAGTCACTGTATACCTGGGAGGAAGCAAAAACATTTGCTTTACAGCTGTTTTTTTCGGAAACATATTTGAAAGACAAAAATATTTGGTGTTTAGAAACTAAACGGACTTCTAAGATCCGTTATAGTTAATGAAATAGCATATTACCTCATGTAGGAAGAAAATTACTTTAGATTCAAACATATGGTAACTTATATAATTGTGAAATGTACTAATATAAAGTATTAAAACAATAATATTTTGGGTACAATGAACACAATACTGTGCCATTTATGAAATACAGCACAGAATTTCTGTCTCTATCATTAAAATGCCTACAATTTGTGAAAGTCGTAAAGCATACTTTTCTCCTCCTATTAACTGGAACGAACTAATTGCACATTTGGAGGGTGGTTGTTGGGAGATTCCATAGGCAATATTATAATCATTCATGGGCATCAGGCAGCTATTTAGCAGTTTGGTTCAGGTTGTCTAGGACAACAAGAATGTTGTTATGCTGCATCTCCAAGCTGCTTGGATGAAATCAGTTGTGACAAAGCAGTGAAGATTAAATTTGTAACAGATACAACACCTTTGAAGTACTAGCTTATGATTTCACAGTGGCATTATAAGTCTTACTGCAGTATTTAAGCAGTTAGAAAGAATGCCGGTTATTAGCAGTTGAATTTCATAAAATAGGATTTTATTGTCTTTAAATAGCCATGGCAGCAGTTTGTATTATCCTAGTACAACATTTTTATTGCCATGTATTAGAGTTGGTGAGTATTTTTCATGTTCCTCTTTTTCCAGGTAAATTCTTTCATCTATCTATTAAATCCTATGTTAAACAAACATAGAAACGTATATGTACGTATTAATATAAACATATCTATTATGTATTTTAAAATTTAATGCCATTTTATAGAAGACTAAAGGAAGAAACTTCCTACTTTATTTCTCCCAAATAACATTATAATGATCAGATATCAAAATATTTCAGGTCTCACAGAATACTATGTATAAGGCAACTTAAATATATAATACCATAAAGCTGAGCTATTCCTTTAATAATCTTGAAAGGACAGCATTAGCTATACATAAAGCAATTGTGCTCTGTTACTAAATCTGATCACATCTAAATTTCCTGTCTTATCATATGTCAGAAAGAGCCTGGCTCCTAAAAATAATGTCTAGAAATTTTGAGGTATGTAATAAACTGCTTTTTGTTGGGGAATGTGATCTCCACAGATGCTATAGCAGGGAGGCATCTAAGGTTCGAGCATACAAATTTGAATACCAAAATTGTATGTAAGTTACTTAATATTGAACTTGTGTTGTATCACTTTGTTTTAATGACTACAGAGACTTCAATGGGTTAACTTTGTATGAGGGTCAGGTCTTATATGTTTATATTTTCTTAGCCTTGGTCAGGAGAAGTGGCTTTGCTTGCCCTTGTGCAGTGCCGGAGTGGTAGGATTTCACTCCGTTTGAAAACCTAGCACATCCCAAGAGGTTACCTTGGTGTAGATTTCTTTCTTTCTGTATTAAATCGCTCATTGTCGCAAAGTGACTAGTGCTGCTGGGCTTTGAAAAGAACTTCTAAGAGGTTAAAAAAAGCTTCTGTATGAAAGGATTTTTTACTTCTGCGGACAGAATACAGTTTGCAGCTGTCTGACTTGCGACAGTGATATGGATCTGATTGTATACAATATAGCAGAAGCCGTGGATGCAGCTGGAATGGAGGTTATAAATTTTAAAAGCGATGCAGATTTTTGCCATTAATTGGCTGCTAATAAAAGCAAACTCAATGGCTTCTAACTGTGGGAGACTGTGGTTCTGTATCTGATATCAGGAATTCATACACATTACACAGTTTTAGGGATTCAGACCACGACTAATTGAAATACGAGGCATACTGATCAAATTTAGCATTACCAGCATGCACTATGGTTTGGGACTGTATGGCGACAAGGTAGCATTTATTACTTATTCTCCATAACACTGCTTGATTGAAATATCTAGCTATGTTGTCAGCAGAGGACCAGCTGGGCTTTAGTGCAGCTAATTAAGTCATTAAAAGAGAGGTCAAGCAATCTAATTCTTGCATACTAAAGAACAAAAAAGTCTTTTATTATATTTTTTTAATAAGTTAAGATTTGAATTTTTAAAGAAATTTCTTTTTAGCAATAAATGCATTTACTGGTGTATTTACTGAAGTCTTAATTTAAATATATAGAAGTAAAAAATTATAAACTTGTCAATACACAATTTCCAAAGCAGTTTATACGGTTATGTTTTTTAATAAGTACATTGCGTATGTGATTCTTGAAAGTTGTTCAGTAAGTTAAATACTGATGGAAGAGTTGTGGATTCTGATGCTTTTCTGCTGATTATTTCAGTTATGATGGTCTTCAGGAAAAATTTTCAGAGATAAACACTGTTAAGTATAGTGTACGTATATTATGATGTATATTATGCATCCTTCACATAAAAGCAAATAGATGCTATGACATTCTTTGTTTTAAGGGTCTTTGGGGTAGAAGTATGAGGTTCTAATTGCCATATATATATATATATATATATATAATTTATCAAATGCCTCTTCAAATCCCTTTTTCGTTTATCTGTTTGATAGAGCACATGAACTTGTTTGGGTCAAATGAGTCAGTGGAGATGGAAACATTAATGTATTTGAGTGCACATGTGTTAATGATGCTCTGAAATATTTTTTAAAGGTGTGGGGATTATTGACTTATTACCCCAAACACTGCTTACCCCATAATCTAAGAATGGTGTACTATAATACCTAAAATATGACCATTTTGCTTTTCTTTATTATGTGAATATACATGAGTAGCTGAATTTACATTTTCTCATAATAGACCCCTAAGGTAAACACTGAACATAGTAGGTGTTCTAGAAATGAATGAATATCTTGGATGTACAGTATTAATTTTCTTAATAGTTTGGAGAAAAATTTATAATGTTTGTTTTACATTAATTCTCAATCAGTCATAGGCTTCAAAGCTAGAGGAGAAGATACATCGTGAAGCTCAGATTTGTTTACTTGATTACTATTATATATATGAAAGGATTTGAGGAAATGTTCAAAGAAGCAAAAAACTATATGTTAACTTAATGAAATTTCTGCTTGTTATTCCTGTTTCTTATTTGGTATACATTACAAATAATTGGTAGAACTGGTAGATATTATTGATTTTGGTCTTCTTTTTAGAGTGTTTATTGTAATATTAAGAAAATTTAAAAATCAAGTAAGTGAGAGAAGAGTGATTGGAGAAGCTTGAAAAAGAATGGGGAAAATGATACAAAATAGTTCAAATTACAAGTGCTGTCTTAGTTAGAAATGGTTTGAAATATCAAATGAGGTCTGCTTTAGAAAAATCCTAGAAAAGAACTGTAAAGAGATGTAGGTCTTATTCCAGATTTCATATCTGTTGAGGATCTGCTTTCAGCATGCAATTGACATGGAACAACTGTTACTAATTTTTACACTTTTATTATAGTAGAGCATGCATATCTAAATAAGCTACTGCTACTTTGGCAGGAACTGTACATTTTCAAATAAAATATGGACTGACATCAAAATACTGTTATGGTAATAGCTTTTCAGAGGTTAAGGCACTTCAAACTATAAATATCACTAGTTGTTCTCTAGCCATTATTGTTTAAAAGCCTTTGCATGTAAAATTATGCATATAATAAATTGTAAATTTATTTGTCCCAAATGCAACTCTCCTTGCTAACATATCTAATTCTCCTGGAGAGTCATTGTTATTCATACATAACGGAGAGCCTAATGCAATACCATGAAGACTGGGTATTGGAGCACCTGTTGCTGAGTGTGGAATATAGGAAGGGATATATTCATAAATCAAGTTACAAAAACAGTCCTTCCCTGAGATCACTGTATAAGTTCTGTTCAAGGAGATTCTTGTGGTGAATGGACTAAAAACTAGTTTGTGTCTATTGCATTACTACTTATTCAGTCCATATCCTGTGTCTTCTTTTCTAGAGAAGTTGAAAATCATGCCTTCCTCAGAATCATACTAACAAATACAAAAGTAGTTTATTTTGGTTCAAAGCTAATATTAGAAATTTGTTCTTTGTATCAAATAATAATTTTCAATGTCTTTGTTAGTAAGAATAAATCTTACACAAGCCATTTAAGAGACACATTTAATTAGACATATGATAATTAGACTAAAGAGTAATCATATTATTTAAAAAATAATCCTCACTGTGCTCAGTTAAAAGGAGGTCCTGCAACTGGAGTAACAGACAAATTCCTTGTCAACTCTCCAGACAGGCTGTCATTCATATGTGAGACCTCTATCAATGGTGTATCACCCTGAGAGCCTGTCTCTCAGACTACCTCTTACTGGGAGTTTGTGGATGAGGATACACATTAATCAGAGACATAAAGTTACCAATACTTATAGGTGAATTGGAATGCAAATGAAGGTTTCACCTGTCTCCCAAAACATGTTCAAAATCTTTGTTTTTAACATTGTTTAAAACTGGATTTAACAGGTAAATGTTTTTAAGACATTTCTATCTCTCTGGAAAAAACATTGATGATCTTTTTTTTTTTTTTTTTTTTTTTTTTTTAAATTTAAAACATACTATTTTGTTAGGTAAGTAATTAAAATAGCTATCTCATTTCTCAGGATTCAGAAAGTTTTGAATTTCTTAGCCTACATTTATTGTAAGGACTATGGGTATAGAATATGACTGAAGACCAAAAGTCTGGTCTCAAAATAATTCTAGCTCAATTTTAAAATCAGAAGTTATGGAAGGTTTTGGGGTAAGCCTGAGAATCTCTGGGCACCTGTCCAAAATGAACCTCTAAGTCTTTTGAAGTCTACCCATCACTAATATATACAGCACAGTCTAATCCAGCTGTCTGCCCCTTTTCCTGTTTCCCTTTCTCTTTTTTCAGTCTGTCCTGAGGTACCAATAGCTATATACTGTGGAAGATGTTTAGTAGAATGAATATTGCTTCTTGGAAGTGTTCCCATATAGTGAAGCCAGGGTTTTGTTTCAGGGAGGTGGTGGTGGTGAGAACAGGTAATACTTCAGTCATTTGTCTTTCTGGTTGACATGCATTTACACCATAATACTTCCTACCTACCTTTCAAATTGCAAACTATTTATCTATCAGCAATAACAATAATATCTTTGCAGATTTGTTTTCTGTTTCAACAAAAGATCATACAATTTTAAAGAGTACTGATTCACAGATGAAAGTTAACAAAATATAATTTTAAAAAGTCAAATTAATGAACACCTTTTAATACTATAAGATTTTATATTATATACTATTAAAGTTTTTGAGTGGGTTAAGTCAGTGGAATTTTTAAATTTTTTTTTTCTTTACATTTTAGAATTGATCGTTTGGTTAATGACCTTACAATTTAATATATATTTATTTCAATTTTTTTTTAAAAAACGTTTTTGGCTCAGGATGGATTTTAGATAAAGATAGAAAAAATAAAATTAAAGCAAAGTAAAATCTAAACATAGTTTCTAAGTAATCTTTGTAAAATACACATTGAAAACTTCAGACTGTCGTTAGAAAATATTTCTACTGACCAAAATACTTAAAATAACATGTGTTTTTAGAATCTCTCCTTTCTGGTCATCTTCTACCGTTCATAATTGGATATTCATTTATAAAAATTCATTCTATTGAACTGTTTCTGAAAAGGAAATTCTTCAAATATTTCTAAGCATGTCTTCCAAAAGCAGTAGCGGAGTCAATTTAGAGAATTTTATGTTGTTATCACAGAACCCCACACAAGTTAACTAAAAACACAGGGCAGGAACAAAGAAGCCAGTTCCATCATTGCTCTGATCTGTGTAATAAAGACTCATTTTATATAAATAAAAGACTGGCAAATTGAGGGTCAGAGAAACTATGACTTGGAAAAAAACTACATATTCAGGTAAATAAAATAATGGAGGTTTTCCTTTTTTTCACTACTCACCATATCCTTCTTGTTTTTCTCTTCCTCTTTATGGTTAAAATCATGAAATCATTGAGAAAATCTTGTGTGTAGATCACTATACCAAAAGTGTAAAAGGCTGTTGATAGAAAAAAGAGCTAGTCACAATCTTAACAATAGACAAGCCAAACACATAAAAATCAGCACCATTTAGAAATCTGTGCTCTTATTTCAGCCCTGCCCTATGAAATCAGGTAAGTTAGTAAACATTTTACATCTATATCTATATCTACCTATCATCTATTCTCTCTTTCACTCATAGAGTAGTAATAGAATAGTAACCCAATAACCTTTTGGGCTTGTTTGGGAGTATGAGTTCAGAAAATGTCTGTTAAAGAACAATAAAAATTCTGTTTCAGTGAAAATTCCAATAGGGGTTTATGGGAAGATTACAAGCTAATTCTAACATTTTTATGGAGGAAAAATGACAAAGAATAACCAAAACAACTTTCTGAAGAGGAAGAATAAGGAAGGATTCGTGACTTTCGGTTATAGTAATCAAGGTTAGGTGTTACTGAAATAGAGGTAGATAAATAGACCAGAATGGAAACTCCTGACAAAAAATTCTTCATAAATGAACACTAGAACAGATCTGTGGGTGTGTCAGGAAACTACTCAACAAATGACAGGACAGTAGTTTAGACACCTGGAAAAAAAATCTACATATAATCCTGGAAAAATAAAATATCTTGGTGTGAAAACCAAAGGTTTAAAATTTTCAGAGGAAATGTAAGAGAAAATATAATATCAGAATATGAGTGCCAAATAATATTTCTTTCTTTTGAGATAGGGTCTTGCTCTGTCACCCAGGCTAGAGGACAGGAGTTTGAGACCAGTCTGGACAACATAGCAAGACCCTCTTTCTCTAAAACCTGTATTCTTTACCATTATGAAGTTATGTTCTGGAGCTTGGGATAAAGACAGGAGGTTCTGTGAAGTGACTGAGAAATATGCTTGTTACTAAGGTACTTTTTCTCATCTTTAAAACCATTCTCTCTGCTGTGTTTTGTGATTCTATTATCAAAATAATAAAAACCTTTATATATCAAAAAGTTCTACAAAAGTAGGAAAAGATAAAACTCTCCCAGATATTTGGGATGCATGTAAGTGAATTAATATATAACAAATATATGATTTCTACAGATTGGGAAGATAAGATATATGAACCAATAAAAAATAGGTAAAGGATATGAACAGGGACTTCACAGAAGAGGCAAACTAATATAGCAAGTAAACAGATCAAAAGATGCTTAGAAATTTAGATTAAGCAGTGATAAAATATTTTACATCCATTGGGTTGACAGACATTGAAAGTGTGGAATACATTAAGTGTTGCTAAGGATGTGGAGCAGTGGGAAGTTTCATGCATTGCTTGTGTGAATATAACTTAGAGAATATTTTAGCATTCTGGTAAATTGTAGAAGGCACATATTTTAAAACATATTCCAGGAAAGGTTAGAAACTGAAGATGGTAATCAGTGGATAAAAGAAATACTCTATCCTGGCTGTTATATACAAGGTAATACACAAAGATATTAAATTAATTAGAGGCATATGTATCAGCAAGTATAAATCTAGAAAACCCAATGATAAGTGAAAATGTAAGTCGCATTTATAAAATGATAATCATTCTCTGCATGATTGCATAATCATGCAGAGAATGATTATCATTTTATAAAATTTAAGAAAAAAAACATACTGTATACTGTTTTTAGATAAATATATACATAGTAAAACATATACATATGAAATATACATGCCAATTTCAGGATAGATGGAGGAAAAGAGAGAAATGTGACCTGAGGTGAGTTTGAAGGGGATTCAACTCTACTTATAAAATTTTCTCTTTTAAAAATGAAAACATAGAAACATGTTAAGAATTCTTGAAGCTCATCATTTTCTATGCATTTTTTTGTTGGCTTAAAATATTTAAATTTTCAAAAAATTTTAAGTTGACTTAGATTTTCATGTTTATTAAAAATTACTAAACATTAAATTATGTAAAATTGTAATCAAATGAATTATACAGTATCAAGAAGTTGAGGTTGTTAAAATTCAGAGGCTGAGAGTAGCAGCCCACCAGAGGTGGAATCAGATCCTGAGGGAGGGGACCCTGGCTGACTAGAGTGATGTTTCTGAGGGGGAACCATGAGGCTGGACTGGAAATATGAGAACCACAAATGGGCATCACTTGCTACAACTGGAATAAACAGCCGCTACCAGGTTAAAGCAGCTTTGCTGAGGTCATCCCAAAGAAACAAGAGGGACCCAGTGTCTTCTCCCGTCTTTCAGTCTCCCTCTGGTGCCCCCTAATGCCAGAGCATAACAGGGAGCAGCTGTTTAAGCAGAAATAAAAGCTAAGAGTTTTCAGAGTCCCACCCTAGAATCACAAAACACAGCAGAGAGAATGGTTTTAAAGATGAGAAAAAGTACCTTAGTAACAAGCATATTTCTCAGTCACTTCACAGAACCTCCTGTCTTTATCCCAAGCTCCAGAACATAACTTCATAATGGTAAAGAATACAGGATGGTTGTTCTTCCATTAGCCATCTAATATAGTCCTGCAAGAAGTTGGCATTTTTTTTTATTGTACTTTAGATTCTGGGGTACATGTGCAGATCATGCAAGATTGTTGCGTAGGTGCATTCATGGCAAGGTGGCTTGTTGCCACCATCCTCCCATCACCTATACCTGACATTTCTCCCCACGTTATCCCTCCCCCACCCTCCCTCCCACTATTCGTCCCATAGCCACCCGCAATGGACCCCAGTGTGTGGTGCTTCCTTCTTTGTGTCCAAGTGTTCTCATTGTTCAACACCAACCTATGAGTTAGAACGAGCGGTGTTTGATTTTCTGTTCTTGGGTCAGTTTGCTGAGAATGAAGTTGGCATTCTTCTAGTCTCTTTCTGCTGCTTCCTGGCAGGCAATCTCACTTCTACCCCATGTAAACTCATGTTTATTGATCAACCCTCTATTTTACCTTGTTTGGGTCTTCTACACATTTCATACCCCCACACAAAAACTTTGGCAAGTAACTCAGCCTTTCTCTGTACTTCAACATCTGCCGTGATCTAGAGGGATAACAGTGTCTATGTGAAAGCCCACGAGAGCCCCAGCTTCTCCGCTCCTCCATCTCATGGACTCCAACACCTCCAATCCAACTTCACAAAATCAACCCAGATCCATGGTCTCACCTTTGATTTTGTGATTCCTGAGCATCCTCTGACTGTCAAATCATCACATGTTCTCTGCTTTTTTTAGAATAATGACATGACCTTTTATCTCTTAGACTCTTTCTTCTATTTGGCTTGTTTTCTGACTCCATGAAATAACTGCTGTCTTCCTCTAACTCTGCACTTTTCACCATGTCTATCAATACTTCTCTAGGTTTACTCTTTACCTTACTTGCCTTAGACCGTAAGAACAGCACTTTAGCAATATTGCTACCTTTGCTTCCTCTCCCCTGCCTTACTCTCTTATTGCAGGCACCTTGTGGATCAGCAATCCTAGATTTTTAGTAAAGAGATCTAGATTCTTTGCTCCTGTATCAGGAAGGCTGCTGAGGCCACTCCAAATTCTCCCTTTTTCAGCCAAGATTCTGGAAAGCAGAGTCTGCCCTTGCTATTTCCACGTTTTTATCTGTACCCACTGCTGTCTCTCTATTGCTTTACTGAATCTGCCTTTGTTTAGGGTTAAAGAGCATTGTAATTTTAGAATCCGTGAAAAGTTTTCAACATTTGTCATAGTCTCTCAAGATATTGAACACTGTTGAGTTTTCCCTCCTTCAAACTCTATCCACATTTGGTTTCTGTGATATTATTTCTTCAGATCTTCTCCCTAAACCTGCTCTTCTTTTCGGCACACTTTTCAGGGTTTTAGTTTTTAGCCTGCATCTCAAATATGGACATTTTATGGCTCTTTTCATTTTAGATGCTTTACTACTGAGTGTTACCTTTCATTCCTGTAGTTTCTGTAACCACAAACACACACTTGATGCCTCTTCTATATCTTCTGGCTCCAACCCTCTACACAAATATCCTAAAGCACTTAAAATACAGCTGTCACCTTCCTGTCTCCTGACCTGTCCCACTCAGTCTCTTATTGCTGTCCACTCGGTTTATCAAGCCAGGAATATGGGTGTTGGTTAAATCTCAACCTTTCCCTCTTTTTCATTCTGCATATTTATTTATTTTTGAGACAGCATCTTGCTGTGTTGCCCAGGCTGGAGTGCAGTGGCATGATCTTGGCTCACTGCAACCTCCGCCTCCTGGATTCAAGTGATTCTCCTGCCTTAGCCTCTCAAGTAGCTGGGACTACAGGCTTGTGCCACCATGCCCAGCTAAGTTTTGTATTTTCAGTAGAGATGGGGTTTCACCGTGTTGGCCAAGCTGATCTTGAACTCCTGGCTTCAAGTGATCTGCCTGCCGTGGCCTCCCAAAGTTTTGGGATTACAGATGTGAGCCACCATGACTGGCCCCTTCTGCATATTTAAATGACATCAAGTCTTAAAAGAATCTACTTCTGAAAACCTTTCCAGTAAGACCCAATCTCCAAAGCCATTGGCCCTTCCTTCAATTTGAACACTCATCATCGAACTTGTGGCAAGGGCCTTCAGAGTCATCTCCCCACCTCAGTCCTCATGCTTTTCTAATGTATTCTCCATAAAGCCATGAAAGGAATATTTTAAAAGCCAAAATCTAACCTTCTCACTTTCTTGCCTGATGACTTCTTATAGTTGTTCACTGCCTATAAAATAAACATCTGCTTCCTCCACAAGATGCCCGAGTCTCTTTGGAGTCTGACCCCTGCCTCATCTGCCTTTCTTCCTCATACTGGTTTTATATTGCTGCTATTCTGAAACTCTTACAAATCTCTAAGCATATTCTGTATTTTCAGATTTCTCTGTGTTTGCAGATGATATTCCCTTCAACTGGAATAACTTCTTCCTCCTTCTCCAGCCTACTTAGACTCTTTGGAAGCTTTGAACTTTTCTTCTCAGCATCCGAGTCTCAAACTAAGCATTTTCCCTCTGTGAAGCTTCTGGAGGCATTGTGTTTAACAATGAGAAAATGGGCTTTGGTGATACCCATACATGGGCTTTAAACCTGGCTGTACCCTGATATAGCTTTGTAAGTAACCTTGATGAGCCCTGACAATGTGATAATATACATTTCACAGATTTAATAGGTGGAATTATATGCAGTAAATGATAAGAGAGTAAATGAGATAAAATGAGATGAAATATCCTGTCCAGTGCCAGGGACATGGTAGACATTCAATCAGTGGTTCCTATCATTATTATGCCTGTAAATATTAATGTTAATAATGATACTAGTAACAGTAATATTCCAGATACTCTCATACAAAATTAGATACTCTGTTTTGTAGATCCCATATAGAGCTATGTAGGACATATTAATTCTGTATGTTGCTCTTCCCTACAAGACTGTGAACTCCTTTGAAACAGTGACCTCATTGTTATGAATTACTTTGAATATGCCCAACCTCATTGCTAAGAGGACTTGAAGCAGTTATATTATAAAAAGGATATATATATATATATATATATATATATATATAAAATTAAATTAAATGTATAGGTATTAAAATTATAATTAAAGGAAAATATGGATAAAAACTGAGAGTAAGTGAATTCATAAAAATGTGTGCCATGTAGTCTTGTGTAGTTCCTAAGATAGAAAAATACCTTTGAGCTTCCTAGTGGCCAAGGCAAAGTGGGAAACAAAATTTATAGAACCTACAAGGTAAAAATCAACCAATTAATAAGAATAAGCATAACTTTTCCTGGAACTGTGCCTTTTGAGAGGTTTCTGTGATGCATTAATCACAAAGTAACACTGTGGTGTACTTTGAAGACTTGCTACTTGCTACTCAAATTATGGTTCTTGGGCCAATTTCATTTGGGAGCTGGTCAGACATATGGAATCTCAGCCTTCACCCAAACCTGTTAAAGTCAAATCCACATTTTAACAATATCCCCAGGTGATTTGTATGCACATTAAATTTTGAGAAATGCTGCTGTAAAAGACAATATTTGCAATACTTTCACTCAAACTCGTGAGCCTTATATGATGTTTTTTATGTTCAGGTTTTGGATTTTAAATTCAAAATATACAAAAAAAAGTATCATAGAAAATAGAATTCAGTTTTCAGATTTAACATATTTTAAAATATTATTTTAAGTTTTTTTTTTAATTGCATTTTAGGTTTGGGGGTACATGTGAAGAACATGCAAGATTGTTGCATAGGTACACACATGGCAGTGTGGTTTGCTGCCTTCCGTCCCCTCACCTGTATCTGTCATTTCTCCCCATGCTACCTCTTCCCACCTCCCCACCTCCCCGTCCCTCCCCCATTTCCCCCCAACGGACCCCAGCGTGTAGTGCTCCCCTCCCTGTGTCCATGTGTTCTCATTGTTCAACACCCGCCTATTAGTGAGAACATGCAGTGTTTGATTTTCTGCTCTTGTGTCAGTTTGCTGAGAATGATGGTTTCCAGGTTCATCCATGTCCCTACAAAGGACGCAAACTCTTCATTTTTGATGGCTGCGTAATATTCCATGGTGTATATGTACCACATTTTCCCTATTTTAAGTATTTTTAACATTATTCCAGGTATGTTTCAACTCTCTCCTTTAATTTAGAAATAAAATATAAACCCAACTATATATTTTCTCCCTTCACCTTCTCTTGCCTTCCTTCCTGGAGGTAATTATTCTTGTAAGACTGGAGAGCATTATTCCCACATAGGCTTTTTAAGTTACCACTTATGGATATATTCATAAATGCCATTATTTAAGTAACTATTTCTAATGAAGATTTTCAGCCTTTAATGAAAATCTAGGGCAGAACGTGGAAAGATACTTCAGATACAGCAATTAATACAAAGTACAGAATCTGAGGAACACGCTCATATTTTAGATGGTCTGGCTTGATCCAAGGAAATAATTTAGATACTAGAACCATAAGAATGAGTGAAAAAATGGGTTTGCATCATACTGCTCTAGAAATGGCTCACAATTAGAACTGAACATGGGAGAATTCAATTTTATATTTAATGGTTGCAATATTGGGGCAGAATGACAGTGCTAGTGTGTCAGTATTAAATTCCAATGCTTTTGTTCCCTTTTCGTTTTTAAGGAAGAGATGATTATTACTTTTATTACACTTTTTCTTTAGATGCTGCTCCAGCTGAGAGAGACAGAGCAAATGCCAGGTCTGAGAGCCCACTGAGCTGGAGGAAAATGTTCTGGATAAAATATATTATCCTAGGGAAAAGAGGCAAAGGAAGGCCTAAGAGAAAGAATTGGCCTTCAAAGAAATAAGGGCAAAGAGAGAGAAAGGCATCTAGATCAGGGAACGGGCAGGAAATTAGGCCTGCTAATGACCCACTCACTTTGTCCTCTACTTAAATCCTTTAATTTCCCCTTCCTATTATTCTCCTGTTCTCCTGAAACATTTTCCTCCCTTCCTCCAATTCTGCAATGACTCCATCAGGAGCTTTGGGAAGTTCATAGGTGACCAGACTGTTTCTGGAGAAAACACAAATGACTAATAAAAATAGAAAACATGTTCAAATTTACTAGTAAGTTAAGAAAAAATAATTAAAATGGCAATGAAACTCTTGGAATGGTCTCAGACCTATAAGAAAGTGGTTGCAATACTTTTAAAACGAGTGTAGCTTTGTTAGACTTTAAGGAGCTTTTATTCTTTAGGTATATCTTAAGCAAAAATTATTCTGATTTGAGAATAATTTTTAAACGTAAAAAGTAATGCTCAAGCACACACACACACACACACACACACACACACACACACACAAAATCAGCATTTTGGCAGGCACTAAAAAACAATAAAATTCCAGCATTCTGAAAACTGACGATGCAATTACTAGTTATATTCTCCAGTAAGAACCTGAAATGCTGACATTTACAGTACATGCAAAGGCAGAGTTGTTACTAAACAGGGTATATATTCAGGATTTCAAAAGCATCAGGAAAATTGTACATTTATTTATCATAAACTTGTACAGGGGAATAAAAATGTAAATATTGAAATTTGGTGTGGTGGCTTATGTCTGTAATCCCAGCACTTTGGGAGACCGAGGCAGGCAGATTGCCTGAAGTCAGGAGTTCGAGACCAGCCTGACTAAAAGGTGAAACGCCGTCTCGACTAAAAATTCACAATTAGCAAGGCATGGTGATGCATGCCTGTAATCTCAGCTCGTTGGGAGGCGGAGGCAAGAGAATCACTTGAACCCTGGAGGTAGAGGTTGCAGTGAGCCAAGATCATGCCATTGCCCTCCAGCCTGGGCAACAAGAGCAAAACTCTGTCTCAAAAAAAAAAAAAAATTGTGTACATTATGTGTTATTTTTTGCTAATCTTTATGCACAACATTTTGCTAATCAAGTCTGTCTTGCTGTGGAGGGCAATGTAGGAATTTGGTGGTGATAGTGATAGGAGGCTAGATATCTTAGGTAGAAAAATGCTCTGAGCCACTAGACTAGATGTTCGCTAGGATCCTGCCTCGCTTGAACATTCTGCATGTATTTCTCAAAGAAAACATTTGATAAAGTTGTCTACCTTCTTGTCTATACATACTTCCCTACATATAGTCATAGTGAGATGTTACCCAAGGCATAATTGTGTCAAGGTGGAAGCTGCAGTGCACTGATCTGTGAGATTTTATTATTATTCTTCATTTTTATTATTTTGTTTTTCAGAATCTATTTTTGACATGTTTTTACTTTTCAGAGTCCTTATTTTTGACAGTCTTTATTTTGATTTATTTTTATTTACTCAAGGGTAAAGATCAGGCGTTTCAGGGGTTTACTACATTTTCTTCATCTCCCTGTTTTTAGTCAATATTCTTCAGACCCTTCCTAAAAAAATGAAATTAAATACAGCAAAGGGAATATACCAGAAAATGTTTAGGACTTTCATGCTTGTGGAAATGATGCTAAGTTTCTCACTGGAAATACATTTCTTAGGGAAGGAGGATTATTTCCATGCAAATCCAGTGAGGATCTCTTCTAGTCCATTTGATAGAGTGCACTCCTTTTTGATGTAATGCCTATGTGATATAGAAAAGTCACAACTTGTCCTAAGCTGCATTTAGGCCTTAAATCTCTCTTTTAAGGCTCTGTTTATTTTTATTAAGCCTCTCCTTTTTAACTGAGGTGGTGTATTTGTGTTTAGAAATGTATAACTTTGGCTTACTTGGCTATTTTCCCCTCAAGCAGATTTTATGCTGGTAAATGTGCACTAAATGACATTTGTATAATTACTTGTTTAATCTGGAAGCTCAGTGCACTTTGTATGCTGCATAGCACAGTCCCAAGCTCAGGTATTAATAGTGTTTTTTGATGAGCTGATGAGGTTGATATTGATGGTAGTGCAGTGAAGGTGAGAATAAAATTAGTGAGATTTAGGAACAGAGCAGAAGTATTTTCTTCCTTACATAAACTATTTTGCTGGAAAAGATAAGTCTCATGCTTCTGCAGAAACAGAATATGTCTGTGGCATTCATAGCTATAAATATACTCATGGCTACTTGCTTGTTGACTTAAAGCAGTCGTAGACTTGATTCTAGATGCTACTTTTCTAGCTGTTTGTTCTTATAAGACACAAAAGAAAATAATATTTCTGTATTATTTAGTAGATTAAATTTGAAATAATTAATTCTTATAATTTATGGTTTATAGAAAACACCTCTTCCACTTCTAGGGAAAACCTGCCACTCAGTCACTTAGAATTCATTTGTGAAATGGGGGAGGGACAGCAGGGGGTGGGGAGTTGGGGAGAGATAGCATGGGGAGAAATGCCAGATACAGGTGAAGTGGAGGAAGGCAGCAAACCACACTGCCATGTGTGTACCTATGCAACAATCTTGCATGTTCTTCACAGGTAACCCCAAACCTAAAATGCAATTAAAAAAAAGAGAATTCATTTGTGTACCTCAGGTAGCCATGTGGTCTTTTCAAAGGAGAATTTAGCATAGGGTTGCTTCCTGAGACAACATCGAGTGCTCAGTTTGATTGTTATGATCATTATAGTTCTGGTCCTCTTAGAGTAGTGGAGCAGGCAAAAGATTAACATAGGTTAATATAAACGTATGTGTGTGTGTGTGTGTGTGTGTGTGCGTGTGTGTGTTCCTTTTGAACCACTGGAATAGCAGTGCTATGGGAGCCAATGTGAATTTTAGAGCAAAGGGCATCACTCAGAAGGAGTTTAAAAGGAAGAGCAGATCCATGAGAGCCAGGAAAGGAAACATCAGGAGAATGGCCCCAAAAGTTGGAGGAAAAAAATCTGTCCCAGAAACTCGTTTTCAAAGGGAACATGTCTTAGAAGACAAAAAAGTAGAGATGTGTGAGTCCAATCTAGGAATGAGATGCAGTTAAGGGATTTGGTGGTTGAAAGGTCATTAATGACCCCAGAGAGAGCAGTTTCTTTAGAGTTATAGGGAGTAGAATCCAGAATATAATGGATCATAGCAATTATTCTCAAGCTTAAGTTTCTGTAAGTAACCTAAGAGGCTTGTTAAATCAGAAAATGAAAATCTGACTTGGTAGGTCTGAAGTGAGGTGCAGGCATCTTCATGTTTAACAGGCATCTCAAAATAGTGTGAGACAAATCCCATTTTGAGAAATGCTAGATTACAGAGAAAATGAGAAGCAAAGTAACAAAGATAACTACCTTACACCATATTGTCAACCAGCTTCTTGGCAAAAGATAGGGTGAGAGCTTAGGGAACAGAGCAGAGAAAAATGTTGTTTTGGTTTTTTAGGAATGAGTATATTTGAGCACATTTATAGGCCAAAAAGAGTTGAATGGAAAAAAGATTTATAAATGAGAAAATGGAAGAGCAAATTCCAAGTGGAGTTGGGAAGATATATAATCAGGTGCAAAGCTGGAGCCCCTGCTTGTTCTAGCCTGCTTGTCCCACCACACAATAGCATTCCCATCATCTACATGCTCAGGCTTCTCAGTCTTGGAACCAGTGAGAAAGCAGTTTGGTGGTTTATTATTGGCTCCTTTCTCATGAACATATGACATATGGAACCAGATTAGTTGGTGAGGGCTGCCAGTGTCTGATGAGGAGAACAAAGGACTATGTATTAAGAAGAACATAATTTTGTAGATTAGTTTCCATTTTTCCTTAAACTTCTATGATTGCTATTGGCCCAGCAACTTGGGTCTGCAGTGTCTTTTATTTTTTTTTTTTTTTTTTTTTTTTTTTTCTCCTGACTCTTGGTTTTGCAAAGAATTAGAACCTAGCCTAGGACCTAGAGAGGTAAGCTCAGAGTGGGATGAGTTGCCCCGTTTTCTTCCCACTTTTTTCTGTTCCTTACTACTGGATTGTGCTTTAGAGTGAACCACCAGCACCTGAATCACTCCAGGGTCACTGTAAATAGTCTATGTTCCCGAGCCCTGCCATAGATTTTCTTGAATTAGTATGTCTGGTTGTAGGGACAGGAAAAATTCTTTTTAACAAATTCCCTGGGTGACCTGTGCATGTTAAAGTAAAGAACGCTAAACTGGACAATACCTCTGGAAAGAGCCTGACACTGCTTTCACAAACTTTCCCTTTGACCACAAAAGTGTACTGGATCATTAGCACAGACACTTAGACTCCAGTTAATCCCTGGATAAAAAATCTTGAATAGCAAGATTGTCCTAGATTGGCCTGCAGTTGGCTAAGCTGGCTTGAGCTTCATAATAAATGACATCTGAGGCTTCTCTGGGGTGAAGGGAGGATGGGGTTAGCAGGGCAGCCTTTCGATTACAGTTACTTTGCCCTGGTCTACAATTTGATGTATTTTGGCGCTTTTCTTATGAGTATCTTTTAGCTCACATGGGGAGTCATCAGAATGTTCAGGGTCTATCCCATGTTGGCTTTGGGAAGAAACCATGGTACTTTCTCTGAGGAAAGAGAGTGAAGATATTAAAGTGATAATACTATAGACAATATATTAGTTCCCCTTCTTACCAACCAAGCTAGATGTTCATGTGCATCTACACTCATTCTTTTCTCAGTTCCTCTCCTTAAAATGGAAGAAGTGACACTGCCTGCTCCCTTCACGACACAAGTGTCCTGGATCTCATTGCTTCCCACGCTCTAAGCAACTTTGATTTATTGATCACCCCCATATCCTGGATTATCAAGTTCTTCTTCTCACTGGCCCCTTTTCCTCCAATTTTTACCATGCTCAAATCTTCCTCATCATTTCTAAAACCAAACTCCTCCATCACCCCTCCTCTGTCTCTCTTCTCCTCAATGGTACAATATAACACAAGCATTATCTACTCTCTTGTCTCACTTCTTCATTCTTCACATTTTTCTGATCCACTATAATTTGATTTCCAGGCATCCATCCCATTGACACTGTTTTGCCAGTCACCAAAGGTTTCTTCATGATAGATCCAATAGACACGTCTCAGTCGTTATATTATTTGTTATCTTGGCAGCATGTGATATTATTGACCATTTCATCTGCCCTGAAATACTTACTTCAGTGCCAGGCTTGGCTTTCCCCCATGTGCCATTTTACTTCTGATTGTGGCCACAGGACACATAGTCAGTTCTTTGAGTGGCGTAGACACTTTCTTTTCATCTGGGCCATCACATAAGCACTTCCATCTCTCTAGAACTCTTTCTTCTTCACTTTGATGGCTCTAATCTGTTCTCTAAATCTTGCCTTCAATATCGCTTTCTCTGTTTTGTCAAGTCTGGGAAAGTTGTTCCTCCCATTTACTTCCTCAAAATTCCTTACATGAGGCTTTTTCACTGTACCTTTATTACCTGTTTGTCTAAATTACTTGCTAAAGTATCAACTACCTGTGGCTAAGGCTTCTGTCAGTTGCTTTATTGATTTATCTCCAGAGCCCCATAGCCTCCAATAGTAACTAGCATAAAGATCAGATAGGAGCATAATCAATTTTATTCCATAAATGAGTAGAAATACAGACACACAAATCTGCACATACATGATCCTGCACACACATGCACTCTGTGGTCCAATGGATCCTGTGGGAAATCTAATTGAATATATGATAGCATTTCATCTCTAGGGCAGAATTTCTGATTGGAAAGAGAGATTTACAAAACATTGTGATAAAGGACAGCAAATGCTCACAGCAAAAAAATATCATAGAAAGAATATATGTTTTTTTTAAATTGCATTTTAGGTTTTGGGGTACATGTGAAGAACATGTAAGATTGTTGCATAGGTACACACATGGCAGTGTGGTTTGCTGTCTTCCGTCCCCTCACCTGTATCTGTCATTTCTCCCCATGCTATCTCTTCCCACCTCCCCACCCGCCATCCCTCCGCCATTTCCCCCCAACGGACCCCAGTGTGTCATGCTTCCCTCCCTGTGTCCATGTGTTCTCATTGTTCAACACCCGCCTATGAGAATATGCAGTGTTTGATTTTCTGCTCTTGTGTCAGTTTGCTGACAATGATGGTTTCCAGGTTCATCCATGTCCCTACAAAGGACGTGAACTCGTTTTTGATGGCTGCGTAATATTCCATGGTGTATATGTACTACATTTTCCCTATCCAGTCTATCATCGTTGGGCATTTGGGTTGGTTCCAGGTCTTTGCTATTGTAAACAGTGCTGCAATGAATATTCGTGTGCATGTGTCCTTATAGTAGAATGATTTATAATCCTTTGGATATATACCCATTAATGGGATTGCTGGGTCAAATGGGATTTCTATTTTTAGGTCCTTGAGGAATCGCCACACTGTCTTCCACAATGGTTGAATTAATTTACATTTCCACCAACAGTGTAAAAGTATTCCTATTTCTCCACATCCTCTCCAGCATCTGTTGTTTCCAGATTTTTTAATGATCGCCATTCTAACTGGTGTGAGATGGTATCTCAATGTGGTTTTGATTTGCATTTCTCTGATGACCAGTGATGATGAGCATTTTTTCCTATGTTTATTGGCCTCCTGTATGTCTTCTTTTGTAAAGTGTCTGTTCATATCCTTTGCCTATTTTTGAATGGGCTTTTTTGTTTTTTTCTTGTAGATCTGTTTTAGTTCTTTGTAAATTCTGGATATCAGCCCCTTGTCAGATGGGTAGACTGCAAACATTTTTTCCAAATCTGTGGGTTGCTGATTCACTCTACTGACTGTTTCTTTTGCCATGCAGAAGCTGTGGAGTTTGATTAGGTCCCATTTGTCTATTTTGGCTTTTGTTGCCATTGCTTTTGGCGTTTTGGTCATGAAGTCCTTGCCTACGCCTATGTCCTGAATGGTTTTGCCTAGATTTTCTTCTAGGGTTTTTATGGTGTCAGGTCTGATGTTTAAGTCTTTCATCCATCTGGAGTTAATTTTGGTGTAAGGTGTCAGGAAGGGGTCCTGTTTCTGCTTTCTGCACATGGCTAGCCAGTTTTCCCAACACCATTTATTAAAAGGGAATCCTTTCCCCATTGCTTGTTTTTGTCAGGTTTGTTGAAGATCAGATGGTTGTGGGTATGTTGTGTTGCCTCCGAGGTCTCTGTTCTGTTCCATTGGTCTATATCTCTGTTTTGGTACCAGTACCATGCTGTTTTGATTACTGTAGCCTTGTAGTATAGTTTGAAGTCCGGTAGTGTGATGTCTCCTGCTTTGTTCTTTTTGCTTAGAATTGACTTGGCTCTGCGGGCTCTCTTTTGGTTCCATATGAAGCTTAAGGTGTTTTTTTCCAGTTCTGTGAAGAAGATCATTGGTAGCTTGATGGGAATAGCGTTGAATCTGTAAATTACTTTGGGCAGTATGGCCATTTTCATGATGTTGATTCTTCCTAACCATGAACATGGAATGTTTCTCCATCTGTTTGTGTCCTCTCTTATTTCGTGGAGCAACGGCTTGTAGTTCTTGAAGAGGTCCTTTACGTTCCTCATTAGTTGTATTCCTAGGCATTTTATTCTCTTTGTAGCAATTATGAATGACAGTTCGTTCTTGATTTGGCTCTCTTTAAGTCTGTTACTGGTGTATAGGAATGCTTGAGATTTTTGCACGTTGATTTTGTATCCTGAGACTTTGCTGAAATTGTTTATCAGTTTCAGGAGATTTTGGGCTGAGACGACGGGGTCTTCTAGATATACAATCATGTCATCTGCAAATAGAGACAATTTGATTTCCTCCTTTCCAATTTGAATACCCTTTATTTCTTTTTCTTGCCTGATTGCTCTGGCTAGAACTTCCAGTACTATATTGAATAGGAGTGGTGAGAGAGGGCATCCTTGTCTAGTGCCAGATTTCAAAGGGAATGCTTCCAGTTTTTGCCCATTCAGCATGATATTGGCTGTTGGTTTGTCATAAATAGCTTTTATTGTTTTGAGATATGTTCCGTCAATACCTGGTTTATTGAGGGTTTTTAGCATAAAAGGCTGTTGAATTTTTGTCAAAAGCCTTCTCTGCATCAATTGAGATAATCATGTGGTTTTTGTCTTTGGTTCTGTTTATGTGGTGAATTACGTTTATGGACTTGCATATGTTGAACCACCCTTGCATCCCCGGGATGAATCCTACTTGATCATGGTGGATGAGCATTTTGATATGCTGCTGCAATCAGTTTGCCAGTATTTTATTGAAGATTTTTGCATCTATGTTCATCATGGATGTTGGCCTGAAATTTTCTTTTCTTGTTGAGTCTCTGCCGGGTTTTGGTATCAGGATGATGTTTGTTTCTTAAAATGATTTGGGAAGGATTCCCTCTTTTTGGATTGTCTGGAATAGTTTCAGAAGGAATGGTATCAGCTCCTCTTTGTATGTCTGGTAGAATTTGGCTGTGAACCCATCTGGACCTGGGCTTTTTTTTGGGTAGTAGTTTCTTTATTGCTGCCTCAACTTCAGACCTTTTTATTGGTCTATTCAGGGTTTCGGCTTCTTCTGGATTTAGGCTTGGGGGGATGCAGGTGTCTAGGAATTTATCCATTTCTTCCAGGTTTACTACTTTATGTGCATAGAGTTGTTTGTAATAATCTCTGATGATGGTTTGGATTTCTGTGGAATCTGTGGTGATATCCCCTTTATCGATTTTTATTGCATCAATTTGGTTATTCTCTCTTTTCTTTTTTATTAATCTGGCTTGTTGTCTGTCTATTTTGTTGATCTTTTCGAAAAACCAGCTCCTGGATTTATTGATTTTTTGAAGAGTTTTTTGTTTCTCTATTTCCTTCAGTTCTGCTCTGATCTTAGTTATTTCCTATCTTCTGTTAGGTTTTGAGTTTTTTTGATCTTGCTCCTCTAGCTCTTTCAATTTTGATGATAGGGTGTCAACTTTAGATCTCTCCTTTCTTCTCATGTGGGCACTCATTTTTATATATTTTCCTCTAGAGACTGCTTTAAATGTGTCCCAGAGATTCTGGTATGTTGTGTCTTCGTTCTTGTTGATTTCAAAGAACAGCTTTATTTCTACCTTCATTTCGTTGTTTATTCAGTCAACATTCAAGAGCAAGTTGTTCAGTTTCCATGAAGCTGTGCGGTTCTGAGTTAGTTTCTGCATTCTGAGTTCTAACTCGATTGCACTGTGGTCTGAGAGACTGTTTGTTATGATTTCTGTTCTTTTGCGTTTGCTGAGGAGTGATTTATTGCCAATTATGTGGTCAATTTTAGAGTAAGTATGATGTGGTGCTGAGAAGAATGTATATTCTGTGGATTTGGGGTGGAGAGTTCTGTAAATGTCTATTAGGTTTGCTTGTTCCAAGTCTGAGTTCAGGTCCTGGATATCCTTGTTGATTTTCTGTCTGGTTGATCTGTCTAATATTGACAATGGGGTGTTAAAGTTTCCCACTATTATTGTGTGGGAGTCTAAATCTCTTTGTAAGTCATTAAGAACTTGCCTTATGTATCTGGGTGCTCCTGTATTGGGTGCGTATATATTTAGTATCTTTAGCTCTTCTTGTTGCAGTGATCCTTTTACCATTATGTAATGTCCTTCTTTGTCTCTTTTGATCTTTGTTGCTTTAAAGTCTATTTTATCAGAGATGAGAATTGCAACTCCTGTTTTTTTTTGCTCTCCATTTGCTTGGTAGATCTTCCTCCATCACTTAATTTTGAGCCTTTGTGTATCCTTACATGTAAGATGGGTTTCCTGGATACAGCACACTGATGGGTTTTGGCTTTTTACCCAATTTGCCAGTCTGTGTCTTTTGATTTGGGCATTTAGTCCATTGACATTTAGGGATAGTATTGTTTTGTGTGAATTTGATACTGTCATTTTGATGCTACCTGGCTGTTTTGTTGGTTAGTTGATGCAGAGTCTTGATTGTGTTGATGCTCTTTTACCATTCGGTGTGTTTTTGGAGTGGCTGGTACTGGTTGTTCCTTTATATGTGTAGAGCCTCTTTCAGGAGTTCTTGTAGAGCAGCTTTGGTGGTGATGAAATCTCTGAGTGCTTGCTTGTTCATAAAGGATTTTATTTTTCCTTCACTTATGAAGCTTAGTTTGGCTGGATAGGAGATTCTGGGTTGAAAGTTCTTTTCTTTAAGGATGTTGAATATTGGCCCCCAATCTCTTCTGGCTTGTAGGGTTTCTGCTGAGAGATCTGCTGTGAGTCTAATGGGCTTCCCTTTGTGGGTAACCCGACCTTTCTCTCTGGCTGCCCTTAGCATTTTCTCTTTCATTTCAACCCTGGTGAATCTGACGATTATGTGCCTTGGGGTTGCTCTTCTTGAGGAATATCTTTGTGGTGTCCTCTGTATTTCCTGGATTTGAATATTGGTCTGCCTTGCTAGGTTGGGGAAGTTTTCCTGGATAATATCCTGAAGAGTATTTTCCAGCTTGGATTCATTCTCTTCATCACATTCAGGTACACCTATCAGACATAGATTAGGTCTTTTCACATAGTCCCACACTTCTTGAAGATTTTGTTCATTCCTTTTTGTCCTTTTTTTCTCTGTTCTTGCCTTCTCTTTTTATTTCATTGAGTTGATCTTCAACCTCTGATATCCTTTCTTCTGCTTGGTCAATTCGGCTGTTGAAGCTTGTGCATGCTTCACGAAGTTCTCGTGTTGTGTTTTTCAGCTCCATCAATTCACTTATATTCCTCTCTATGCTGTCCATTCTCATTAGCATTTCTCCCAATCTTTTCTCAAGGTTCCTAGTTTCTTTGTGTTGGGTTAGAACATGTTCTTTTAGCTCACTGTAGTTTCTTACTACCCACCTTCTGAAGTCTGATTCTGTCATTTCATCACCCTCCTACTCCATCCGGTCTGGTTCCCTTGCTGGTGAGGAGTTGTGATCCCTTTTAGGAGGAGAGGTGTTCTGCTTTTGGGAGTTTTCATCCTTTTTGCACTGGTTTCTTCCCATTTTTGTGGGTTTATCCACCTGTTGTCTTTGTAGTTACTGTCTTTCTGATTGGGTCTTTGAGTGAGCTTCTAGTTTGTGGATGCTGAAGTTACTTCTTCTTCTTCTTTTTTTTTTCTTTCTTTTTTTTTTTTTTAGCTTTCTTTCTAACAGTCTGGCCCCTCTGCTGTAGGACTGCTGAGGTCCTCTCTGGGCCCTGCTTGCCTGGGGATCACCTGCAGCAGTTGCAGAACAGTAAGGGTTGCTACCAGTTTCCTCTTCCACTATCTTTGTCCCAGAAGGATGCTCGCCTACTGCCAGTCTGTTCTCTCCTTTATGAGTTGAGTCTTTGGATCTATGGGGGTCAGGGAGCTACTTGAGGAGACAGTCTATCTTTTATTGGGGCTTAAGTCCTGAGTTGTGAGCTCTGTTGTTTATTCAGAGCTGCTGGGCAGGTACGTTTAGGTCTGCTGCAACTGAACTCATAAAGCACTTTTTGTTCCCAGGTGCTCTGTCCCAGGGAGTTGGAGCTTTATGAGTTTCCGTTGCACTTCTGCCTTTTTTGATTTTTCTTTCAGGTCTGACCCACCCAGCTAGCAGCACGCCTAGCCACTGCCTGCCCGCAGGGGCTTTGCTGAGCTGCTGTGGGCTCCGCCTAGCTGCCCTGTGCTCTTCCCTGCAGTCCTGTTCATATGCGTATAGTTAGAACTGTCTCTGCAACAGTGGCCCCGCCTCTGTTATGGCGGACTCTCTCTGTTGTGGCAGGTTGCCTCGGCAACGGCGGGTTGCCTCAGCGACAGAGGCCTGCCTCCATAGTGGTGGAGAGTCTCAGTAATGGCGGAAGCCCCTCCCCCACTGAGCCGGACCCCCAGGGTTCAGCTGTGCTTGGTTTGAAAGGCTCAACCCAGAGGGTTTCCAATTACTGTTTTTGTTTTTGTTGTTGTTGGGGGTGGAGGGGTGGGACCAACCGAGCCTGATCACCTGGCTCCCTGACTCAGAGTCTTTTCTTTTAAGTTGAATGTTCCAGTCGCTTGTTGAAAAGGCGCTGGGATCTCCCATGCTGCGACTCACTGAGTCAGCTCAAACAGCGGAGCCAGCTCCTGGAGGATTGTTTGCCTAGGAATCTCCTGGCCTGGCTCACTATTTCAGATGAATGGGCAACTTTGCCATCTCAGGGCTCCAGCTAAGAGGGCTCCCAGACCAGTGGCTTTTGTACGGAGAACCGCAGCAACAGGGCGTGGTCACAGCAGCCGCGCGGGCCGAATCAGCCCTGTGGGGGCCAAAACAGCCGCACCGGCTGGTACTGCAGCGCTGGCGACCCCTCTGCCTGGGTATCTCCTGGTCCATGGGCAATAAAAATTCATCTGGAAATGCAGCATCCACTCACCCTCTGCACTTTCACTGGGAGCTGAAGTCCTGAGCTGTTCTTAGGCGGCCATCTTCCCAGCATCAAATATATGTTTTTTTAATGCATCTTAAAAAAGGGTGATGGCATATTCAGCTGAGGTGGGCAGTACATAGGGAAACCAAATATTTTAAAGCTTAATCCTGAAGGATGATTAAAACTTCTCCGAGAAGTTTTAATAGGGAGATTTAGGAAGAGGGTGCTTCCTGAGAGGGGTAATGGTGGAGTAGAAAAGCACAGGGCAAAATTGGAAGAGAGTGACAAGCTAGTTATTCAGCTGGAGCAAATAGGTTCTTGTGGTCAAGAGTTAGGAAAAGCCCGAGAAGGCTGGCATGTTGTGGAAGCTCATAAAGGGAAAAAATAGAGTTTAAACTTTCTTCTTCAGTAAGTGGGAAACCACTAAAAGATTGAATTTCACACTTTTCCCCACATGCTGACATAAAATGTAAAATTATTAATATATTTTTCTTTTTCCCTTTAACATGCAGTTATTAGTGCACTCAGCTAATACCTGAGCATGAACTCTAGCAGGGAGTGTGAATCTCAGAGCCCTCTTGTGATGTAACTGATTATATGCTGCTCCTGTATGTGGAATGACTGGCCTGGACAATTGACGTTTTTGCCATTTTAAAATTTCAATTAAAAAATTTAAAAATATTTGCCATGATGTGTAACCACTGCACATATCTTTGCAATGTTTCTTTATTTTAAATGGCAATTATTTAGTATCATCAGAGAATTAAGTAAACATGAAATATATCATTATAGGTAATTAGAGAATTGCTGAATGAATATAGATCTAATTCCAGTTCCTATAACTTGGTACAAACATTCTCCTTTGGTGCCTGTACTAAATCATTCATTTGTGCTGTTCTTTCACAGGTTTCTAGTACATATTCAGCTCTATGGATTTACTTTGTAACATTATTTATGTGAACTGAGTAATTTGCTAAACTTAGATATACACTTAAACATTATTATATATTCTAAATGTGATTTAAAACCACGTTTGGTTACTTTGCACATTTTTATTATATACTTTGGTTGTGATAATATCCTATTAAGTAGGCATGGGCTCAAATGAAGTTTGAGTACTTTTATTCCTCTTATGCTAGTCTATGGTCTATTTCCAAAGTAGTAGGTTCAAGGCATTTCCTTAATCTTCAGGCTGTCAATTCTACAGTCACTTCTCTGCACTCTCAGAAGATACACTTCTGTATTTCTGAGAAATTCAGTGTCAATGTTCTTGTGGGAGCCTCCCGAGGAAGGTGACAAATATGCTTCTGGAAAGACCAGCTCATGGATCCCCGACATGACAGTGCTGGCCAGTATTAGCAAAGAGCACAGATCGTACCAGTTAAGTGAAAAGCACTGTCTCCACTTTCCTAAAAACCTCCATCCTCTGCCCAGTCTTAGAAATAGAAAAGAGAGAAGGCAAGGCAATGCAGAGAGCTGCCATCTTCTTTCTCCAGAGCCAGGCTCAAGCCTGAGTGCAGGGAGGGGAAACAATTTGGATGTTAAAGTTCTAAAGTAAGTTCACTTAAAATTTTAGAAAACCTAAGGTGAGTCTTAATTTCCAAAACAACTATTTTTTTTTTTTTTAAGCTGGAAACATCTGCAAAGCTACTGGCATGTACTTGAAATATAGTCATAGTAAGAGAGATTTAAGAGAGCATATTTAACACAATGGTAAGAGAAAAATAAATCACTTCCTGTTCGTACCCCATTCAGTTCAGTCCATTTAATTTATCTGCAGTGATACTTACATTTGATACATTACAGGAAGCTTTAGAATTACATAAAAAAATCAGTCTCCAAATCACCTTAATTCTTCTTTCTCTTCGAATTCCTCCTCTTTTCCTACCTCCCTTCTTTCCTCCTTCCTACTTTCCTCCCATCCTCCCACTAATATCAAGACCATAATCTATGCCAGGCACTGCTCTAAGTAACAGGAATATACCAATGAAAAAGAAAAAAAACAATCATTACCTGCACGGAGTTTGCATTCTAGTGTCAGAAAATAAAGTTAATTACTTTGAGCCAAGACTAAGTGAATAGCAAGAGCATGTCATGAGAATATCCAGTAAAGGGTGTTACGTGTAGAGGGAATCATGAATGTAAAGACTCTGAAGCAAGAGTGTGATTGGCAGGCTTGAGGTAAAGCAGAAGCCCAAATAAATACTGGAAAAGTAATAGGAGGCAACATTAGGAAAGTGGTGGGGTTAGGGGCAGATGATGTGGGATCTTGGGTTTTTAGGTTTTATTCTAAGTGGGATGAAAAGTCATTGGATGGTTCTGATCAGATAAGTGATATAATTCAATTTTCTTTCTAAACAAGGATAGATCATAGAGAGACAAAAGTGGAAGCCAAAAGAGGAGTTAGAAAGCTATAATAGTAGTCCAGGCAAGAGATGATAGATGCTTTTACTAAGGACGTAGAGGTGGATATGTTGAGACATGATTGGATTCTGTTTATAATTTAAAGATTGAGCTGAACATTTTGTTAATGGTTAGAGGAAAGCTATGCAGAAAAAAGGCACCAAAGATTATTTCCAAGTTTGTTTTTTGTTCATTTGTTTGTTGTCTAGTGCAGAACTCTTTTGTCATTTACTGTGCTGCAAAACAAAACAGGAGGAGCAGAATTGAGGGCAAAAAATCAAGAGTTCAACTTTTGCCGTATTAAGTTTGAAATGCCTAGTAAACATTCTACTTGAGCTAGATGAGTCTAGCACACACACATGTAAATGTGGAAGTTGTTAGTTTACAGTTGGTATTTAAAGTCAAGCGATTGCAGTTGAGAACTAGGGAGTAGGGAGACAGAGAAAAGGAGAAAGGTCAAAGAATGAGACTTGGGTTACTCCAGCAGTTTGTGAATGGGAAATGAAAAGTATCCAGCAATGGAGGCTGAGAAGGTGTGTCCTTGTCCAGTGACGTCCTGAAAGCTAAAGAAAGGATATGTCTCACAACAGTGAACGTGATTAGTTGTTAAATGCCTCTAAGAGGCTCATTAGATGGAAACAGAACTGGATGCTGCTGGAATTGGTAAACGTGGATGTCCTTCGTGACTTTGATGAAGAGGTTTCAGTGGAGCAGTAGAAGTGAAAGCTTGATTGAAGTTGGTTCATGGAGGAATGGAAGATAGGAAGTAGAGAGAGTGAATAGACATCCTGTAGAGTAGGTTTGTTATAAAGAGGAGCAGAGAAAGGGAGAGGTAGCTGCAGCTCAATGAGGGATCAAAAAGGTTTTTCTTTTGTTTTTAGATAGGTAATACTACAGAAGGTTTGTGTGCTGGTGGAATGATCCAATGGAGTGGGGAGAAGTCATGACATGAGAGAGAAAGGAACAGTTGCAGAAACAAAATAGGTAGAAAGGTAAAAAAATTACAATGAATAGTTTGGCTTTTGATATGACAATGACATCACTTATGTCTGACATAAATAGAATAATATCAACCCTGTATACCTGCTGTTGAGAGTATTAGGTCAAGAGGCCATGGGAAAGCCCTTTGTCAATGTGAAATTGCTTATAAACATAAAGGCTTCTATTTACTTGAGTCATTTTTAGTGAATGCGATGCTTGTGTCACCTACACCTGACAGATCTACTAAAATGTGGCCCTCAGACCCTGCTGGGGAAGGCAGCAGGCGCCTATATTCCTACATATTTATCTGAACACATAGCTTTTGTGTAATTACACCAGCAACAATTATTGAAGCATCTTTGATGAGGCAAGCACTGACTTGGACACTGGGAATATACAGTGATGAAAAAGACAAAGTTGTTTCCAGTAAGGAACTTACATTCTAATAAAGGGAGAGGATGCATAGAAATGTGAATAAATAAATAAGACATTTTCTGGTGACACTTGTCATTAAATAAACATAGGGAGATGTGAGAGAGACACTGACCTCATTCCTTTGAGATTGAAATTTGTTACAAATGGGGCCTATATGCTCCAGAAACAGAATGTGTTCTGATTGCTGAGAGTAATTATCTCTCACCCTCACAAATTTGTGAGACAGGTGGAACAAAACAGAAATGATTCCCACTTTTGAGATGAGAAAATGCAGATTCAAGGATTTGGGGCATCAAATCATAAAAGGAAGATGGAAATACAGATATTTTGGCTTTGAGCTTACTGCTTTCTTTGTGATACCAGAAAAATGCATGTATCATAAATTGAAAATGCTTATTGTTCACTTCAAAAGTCATCCCATATATTCAGAAACAAACACAATTGTAAACATGTAGGAGTTATAATCTCTTAGATTTCAATAGGATCCAGAAAGGTTAGGTTTGGACTTTTATTTTGTAAATATAGTTGTTAGTTTATAGTGGCTGTCAACTACATTTTTGGGATTATCAGTCAGTCTTCTGTAATGATATTCTATTCAGTTGTGAGAAATTATGTGTTTTAATATGTTTTAAATGATTTTATTTTTCTACAGTTATTCCATATTTTATATGTTAAATATTAATATTTGCTCAGAGGAAGTTGTTTATACAATGATTTTTTGAGACTACAGACAGAGATTTGCCTAAACAGAAATAAATATTTTAAACTAACACCGTGTAAAATTTCACTTTGGAAACATAAAAACATTTGGGGAATATAAATATGCTATTCAAGGTTGTTGGCTAAGCAACTCAAAAGCCAGGATTTCTTGTTAACTAAATGCTAAAGCAATAGATTAAAAAAAAAGTATGATTGCTTTAATACCCCCCTTTTTACTTATATTTATACTAGACAACAATTTGGATCTGTAAGACAATTTTATCTTTTAAGCTCCGGAAAATATTGAGTCATTGGTATTGCTGCTAATTACATGGAATAGAATCTTGAAATGTACTTCCCAAACTTTGGATTGTGGTAAAATTAAAGAGAATGTTAACTATGAAAAATATAAAATTTCCAAAAAGGACACGGTAATATCCTAAGCCGTCCTCTTCATCCCAGTTTTGCAGATGTAAGCTCTGGGTTTTAAAATGCTATTACAGATGTTAAAATGTACAGTGTTTATGATGATGATAGAGAGTAATTTTATGAACATGAAGTAACTGAGAATCAAGAATCAAGTGGCTTAATATCGACTTTTATTTGGGAGTCCCAGACCTTTGGTAATCTTATGTATAAACTTTGGGGAAGTCAAATATCACAGGGAGTGTCTAATATTTTTGTCTGAAGGTCTTTTTGTTCTTAACTGTCAGAGAATATAAAAAAATCAGCTGTGGTATTTTCAGAACTATCGAATTTCAAATGCTCTTTTATTCAGTGCTTTTATGACCAGTTGCTTGACAACATATAGATATAGTTACTTCATGTGAGTGTTCCTGTGCTGTTGGTGTTGGTGTGTTTTTCTGGACCTATGCTGTTGTACAGTAGTTCCCACTTACAGATTCTAACTGGCTCTAGTGCTTTGCATTGTTACAGATTTAGAAACTTTTGTAAATGAAAAATGTTCCTCCACACACTCTTTTGGAAACGCATTTTGAGACAAGTATTTGTTACTAGATAATATAATGTGTGCTGGGTGTGCTTTAAGAGCGACTCAGTATTCTTTAGACATTAAACATGATATGTATAAAATTAAGCTCTTTAAAAATCCTCTTTTTTGTATTAATTTGAATATCTACAAGTAAATTTTGTTGCTATAACTTGAAAGGTTCAAAATATAATTATTCTAAAATATCTTTTTTAGTGAAAAATATAATTTCAAAACATACATATACTTATAATCTTTAATCTCTTCTGTTGATGCTTATATCAATTTTGCAAATTTAGGTAGCATTGAGAATATATCGATACAGATATACATGAGTCATTCTTCTGCATTTATAAATTTCTGTAAGATATTTTATATGTATAGTTTAAAACATACTTTCATAGTATCGCCACATTATATATCCAACATTTGAAGCACATTCAAGAAACATATCCATGTAAACATTTTAAAAAATATCTTTTGCTTATTATGTGGTCTTAGTTACAGGAGAGAGAATAGGTTAATAATATAATAGATCAAGAATAGAAGAATAGCATAAAATTAATTCAACACAAAAATTTATGTAAATGACTGAATTTAAAATAACTACTTACTAGATCTTCTATGTTTAGTAAATACCTGAGAGTCAAATGTTTAGACTGCTAACTTTGTGGAGAGAGTGACTCTGAAGACAGTTTCAGGTTAAAGTAGTTGTATGTTTGAACTAAAAACAATGTGCATAGGAGTCCTATGCAATTCTAGGGGATTATTACTTCCTTTTAAGAAAAACACAGCCCTGTGGATCACCACGTCCAGATTTGTACAAAGAAAAACTAGTTCAGGGCTGAGACTGAGAGCTGATACATTTCAAGGAGGACCGGCCAGCTGCACTTGTGAGCGGTGACAGATCTCTGTGAAATATAATCCTGATTAAAAATGCATGTGTGAAACCTCTTCGAATAAAGCTCTGTGTCCAACAGCATTTTTAGAGCTCCTGCGTGTAAGAAGGGAAGACTAATGTAGCTACTCTAGTACTATTCACTCCATCATTTGCTGGCTGTTTTACATTTCTGAAATTGTCTCTTAGTATAACTTTGAAGTAGGTAGTATTGGTTTGTTAAAAAAGTCATTGATATAAGTGAGCTTACCAATTTAGAAATTCATTGCACACACCACACATGGACTTTTTAGACATATGTCTAAATCAAATAAATACACAGAACGACAGAAAGTTATGACTTCGATGAACACCAATGACTATGATATGTAGGCCTCCACTACTGATGTGTCATATAAAATCAAAAGAGGCATTTGTACAATTACTTCACACAGATTAGCAACTCTATTGTTGTAACTGTATTACTCTTGCAGCACCAAAGCTATGATCACTTATTGATGAATTTAAATGTGTATGTAAACTAATTTTGTTCTTTTGGGGTCCAGATTTGAAGGAATTCAGGTATAAAACCTGGGAATCTTCTAAAATAGAGATGAGGTATATCTGTCTAGTTAAACATAAAAAAAAAATGCAACTATGGAGAAATCTGAGCAATCCAAGTTGCCTTGTGTTTCAGTTATTGCAATTGTGTGTGATTTTGATCCTAAGATTAGGACCTAGATGCCTAATTATGGCTATGTCCTTTGTTGTGATCTGAAATATGGTCATAAACCATGCAGATGTTCACTCATTTAAAACCTTAGAAAATAAAGAATTGAGGAGGAAATCAATACAGTGACCCAGTGGAGTAACAGAGTATAAGTAGTTGTCTGGAATTGCACATGTATCTAGCTAGTGGTATAATTATTATATATACAGACATATACATAGATAAATGTACCCACATATCTATAAGAAAAAAATATATCAGGAAAATATTTATTGGGCTTCTTCCATGAGCTCTATGACTTTATGAAAGGTATAGCTTGCTAGGTGCCCTTAAATATTTATTTTCAATGGCTGTATTTAAAAAATCTTATTAATACTCCCTGACCAACATCTCCCCATATCTCCAAGCCCTGGCAATCACTATTCCACTTAATGATGATTTTAATAGAGTGTTTTCTTTGATATCATTTAGAAAAAAATAATAATCTGAAGTTTTCTATACAATAACAGTTTCCTGCTGATAACATTTTAAAATGTGATTTCTCCACATAGAACATTATTCTAAATTTCCATTTATAGACTGTGTGTAGAAGTAGTAACCTTCTGTTACTGTGAGTTTCTTTATTTTGCCTTCTCTTGCATGCCTCAGTCTAGTGCCCTGTTCATATCTGGTAGTCTTCAGTTCTTCATAGGAAGAATTCACAAATGCAATGCATTTAACAGATTGGTAGCAAGTTTTTTAAAAAGAAATCATGTAATTAGAAAAGTATTCAAGATTTTGTATTCTCATTTTGTAAAACCAGGTGAGCAGGTGAAAGAAATAAGTTTGTCTTCTTTTGAAGGGACATTTATATTTTAAGGGAAAAATTCCCGTCTATTAAAAAGTCTTTCTTCCCATATAATTTTTAAAAATATAGTGAGACTTCAAGTTAATATCCTCATTTAAAAGACCTAGGTAAGACCAGGTGCAGCTTTGCTGTTCATACCCGTAGTAAAGCTTCAAAGATGAAAATATTATTAAGCATATGTTAACTTTTCTTTTTTATGTATTCAATTAACATGTATTGAATAGTTATTGACAACCTAAGTTTGCAGATATTCAATTTTAATTAGTGTATTAAAATGGGTATTCTCTGAGGGACAAATTAGCAGTTTTATTATCTCTAAATTTGAGATTTCAGCTTATGCCTTAAATTTTGTCTTCCTTAATATTTGTGTATATATAGGGTCTGCTCTAATGGAAGCTGAACCTACCCTTGTTTCTCAAAATTTGTTGTCCTGGTAGTTCATCTGTCATTCTGTTACAATTGAAATCAAGAAGTTGACTTATTTTTGCTTTGTTGTGACTTTTCCTCTTTTTTTTTTTTTAAGCCTTACAACTTCTTTTTTTTTAAATTGCATTTTAGGTTTTGGGGTACATGTGAAGAACATGTAAGATTGTTGCATAGGTACACACATCTATTCTTCCTTATAGTAGAATTAATCCTATAAAAAAGATTCCTTTATAATATATATGCATGAAGAGCAATATTTATTATATATTGTGATTTTCCTAAAATAAATGTAATAATTTTTGAAAAGTATAGTATATATAGTTTAATGGCAATATATAGAACATAAGATAGTGGATGAATTTCTACCACAAAATATGTTACACGTGCAAAACCAATGAATAAAAATTACTATAGTTGAACAGCAACAATAAAAAGCTTTCTAAAATATTTAAGGCCTTGGATATTTTTTTCTAATCTCCTGGTGCCTTTTAACCAGTGAAACTATTATTTTAAAAATAAAATTGTCAGTGGCTGTTTTTTTAGGTTTATTGGGAACCCTATTTAGCTAGAGTAGCTGTCTTTTGTGTTTTAACAATATACAAAGCTTTCTCATGTATTATTTTCCTAGTGCACATGCTCACACAAGAAAATGCATGCAGAGAAGTTCTCCAAAGTGAAAGGCTGATCACCTTCATGTAAAATGTGATCCTTTATGTCTGGTGCAAATATCAAACGCATAAAGCATACATGCATTTTTCTTTGCTGATATCCTCTTTCTAATGAATGCTTAGATAGTAGAAGTGAAATGTAATTTATCTTCATCATTGTGTATATTTTGCTTTATTTGCAATTAATTCTCTTGCTATATTACATCTTTGTTAATATATGTTTTCTTACAAATTCTAAGGAGAGTACTGATTTTAATTTATTTCCCATCTTGCAGCTAATTTAAGCAGGGGTTTAATACCGGTGATCTCCTTTCTCAGTAACAAATACACATAGTGAGTGTTCTGAGATTTATGTAGGAACCCAAAATTCAGAAATGGGTTTTATTATTCCTTTCAATTTAAAATAAATTACCAATTATTAGCTTAAAAACTCACATTGAAATTTAGTAGTCTCAGATTGCTATTTAATTCATTCATGTTATTTTAACATTAAATTAATGTTACTAATATCAATGTTTTTGAGCAACATTTCTAGTATAAACAAGTTCTCTATTATTAATAGTGAGTCTGAATTGCTCTACGTGAGTGTGTATATATATTTATGTATGTGAATAATTTTAAAAATTTTATGTAAAAGATTTTAAAAACTAAATGTTTATAAAAATATTTGTTTTTCATGATGTTACTTCGAGTTTTATAAAGACAATTACATGAATTTTCATGTACATTAAAATACAGTGACTTTCAATTACAGTTTCACAAATAAAAATAATAAAAATCACTCGATGGATTCACTGACAAGAATTTTCATTGTTACTAAACATCTGACACGTGAAATATCAATTTTCATCTCTTTGAAAAAGATAATTTGTAAAACAAATATGTTTAGGAAACAAAAAAAAACATAACTTTTGAACCAATTGTAGCTCAATAGGAATAAAGTCTATTATGATTATAAAACAGTCACAGTGCTGGCAGGGAGGCAGAAGAGGTAAAGAGAAGTAAAAATATTTCAAACATTAAAAATGCTTTATTTTCATGCTTATAATCATATATGTAGAGTGCTTCATTTTGAAGTGCAATTTAAAATACTAACTGTTGTGACAACTTGGGGTGAAAGCTGCTTCTGTATTGTATACCTGGACAGAGAATATGTGGCCTTTCTTAGCTGTAGTTTTTATTACAGGTCTTCCCAAGAAAGAGTTTGGGGTTTCCTTTTTAAATCCTCATCCAATGATGTTTTACTTATTATATAGTACAATAGCATATGCTGTCTTCAGCAAACAGAATGTAAAAAATTCAAGAAGCCCTACATCTAAGAATGTGAATGTTGACCCTTGTTTCTGACTGACCTTGCTGATATATCTTCCATATAAAGCAGCTGTGGGCCTTGAAAGGCTTCTAGTGACTGTTATTTGAATAATAAATGTAGAATCTAGAGAAATGTATTCTTTCTTTGCATTATCACTCAGGTACAGCAAATGGTAACACCCTGACTAGCCCAGAGTCCTTAGTTAAATCATCAGTTTGTTAACTGCTGTTTGCAAGGTAAACCCTCCCTCTGGAATGAACTTCTTTAAAGCAAAATGAAATAAAATAAAGGTAAGTAAAAGTAAATAGATTTTCCTATTGAAAGTTATTACTTCAGGAATGAAGAAGATGGATATTGATCGGCACCATCCTTTGCCATTACTGTCAGGTCCACGCAGATAGCTAAGACACTTTATTCTAAGCAAACAGCCATTTTCTCTCCTGACATGGGATTCCAGTGAGAATTGAAAAAAGTAAAAGGTTTGTAAAAACATTTTTCTGTCCTTTTTACAGGGACAATTTATGTTGAAGTAACAGTTTCTGAGATACTTGCACTTGTTATTGATTTATTTCTTCTTTGTCATGAACAATCTCCTGTTTTATAATACAGTTACCCTTGTTATACTGTTCCTAGGCAGTAATTTAGAAATAATTTTCATTCCAACAATGTCCCAAGGGGCTCAAAATATTGGAAGTATATGAATAAAAGAATAAGCATGTGTAAACCTTTTCTAGATGTTCTCTAGGTGTTTTTAATACATTGACATTTGTAATATTTGTTTTTAGCACTAATAAAAGACACAATATCATGATGAGCTATTGTCATGACATTGCAAATGGAATTCTAAATCCACAAAGTCCCCATGGCTTCTGGTCAAATAACCCTCCAATATGACCTTGGGAATCCATGGACTGGAAAACAGAAAAGAGTGTGAATAACATAAACTTAGCGTACTCGGGTTATAATTTACTACTATCAGAGGTGAGCTAAGTCTTTGTTGATAAGAAGGCAAATCTGAGCCAAAAATCTAGTAAATATGAAGAAAAACTTTTGTTTAAATCAATAAATACCTTTGAGATATGCACCCATAAATTTTACCACTAGTGCATGTATAAACATCCACTTTACTCTGTGTGTCCACCTATACAGTACATAATCGTTTCCTCCAAAAAAATCAATATGGCTGTGATTCCTCTATAGTTCATTCACTGTTTATGGATAGGGATTAATGTTTGACCTCTCCTTGCCTTCTTGACTTGAACCAATTACTTTAGAATAATTTTTCTGGTTTAACTTTTTATCACATTTTCTGACATTTTAGTGAATAATATTTGACGGCTATGAACATCTGCAAAAGTTATTGTTGTCATAACTTGAGCTCAATGGAACTACCATCACTGATGCTCTAAAGATCATATTGCACTGCAGAGTAGGAACACACTTACATTAAAAATTTATTTGATTTTTCAGTAGGAATCTTTGCTTAGTTTGCTTTAACAAAGGCAGACTGTTTCAAAAAATTTTTTTTAAAAAAAACATTACCTGGAGGTGGGAAGCAAATTTGCATTCTGTACAGGGAAGTCTCACAGTCTCTATTTTTTTCATCCTGGAATTGTATATATTATTGTTATGCAGGAAACAGCTTTTAATCTTCTCTATCTCTCTACTTTTTCTTAAATGAATGAAACAAACATCTTTGGAACATTAACACTGCAAACCAACTTTATGCATCATAGGTTTGTGAGTAATTTTGATAAAAGTATTTCATGTTAGTGTCCTGACTTCTTATTCACTTGCACTCAGGGAAACTGGTGTATTGCATTCTCCTTGAAGAAAGCCATAGAGAGAAAATGCAGTTAGTCATCTATGCGCATATAACAATATAAATTGTAAAGATTAAGGGGAATCGTTTTGGGGAGCATCACAATTTTGCAATGAAAGGCACTTAAATAATTACCTTTTTAAGCAACTTTTATTGACTATGCAGCAGGATAAAAAGTAATCTTACTTGTTTTAAATGGCATAAAGCAACCAAATGTCATTAACAGAGTGTTACATTTCTTATTTCACAAAGATTGTTGAAGCTTACCAGAAAGAGATAAAAAATGTATAAATTCAGGAACACTGGCTAGTAATATCCCAAACCATTGTCAGTGGACTCCTACTTTCTCCTGCCAAAATATGTGGAAGCATGCATGGATTGTACTAGATTAGTAAGAGGGGCTCGTTTCCGTGGCATTAGCCAGGTATCTTAGCAACAAGACCATACCAGATTCTAGCAGTGCTCTGTGGTGGTGCATGTAATATCCTGGACATAATCTGTCTTTTAATTTTCTTTGGATTGTAGTGATATTACAGATACATGTGTTCAGTTATAGATCTTTATTTAATAAGAAGAATGCCTTAGCTGAAGATTTGTACTATGCCAGGAGTGGGCAACTCACAATAATGTTGCTGGCGTTTTAGCCCAGGTACTGCCGTGTCTCACATTTCAGATTGACAGGAAAACTTACTCCTTTCATTAAGATGTGCCTCATAGTTCATATCTTTATGCTGTGGAGATGAGGATGCTGCTGGAATTCATAATACTAAGAACGTTATTTAATGTCAGATAGAATGCAAATTGCTCGTACAATTGAAATGTCATCTAAAACATGCCACCGTATGCAACACCACTTTATTGTAAGTCACTGAGAGCAATATCTTAAATTTGGAATTGCACTAATCCTTCATCTGCTTTGTTTACCTTTCATCTATAATAGAGATGTCGAATTTCCTCCAAACTGGATTTGCATGTTTTAACTGCTTGCTCACACAGCTGAAGATGTGTGGGGGAACCATATAGGGGTACTTCCTTTGATTTTCTTGTCTTTTTGTTGTTTGTTTAATGTAAATTAACAGCAAAAGATAGCTTTCAAATACAAGACAAAATGTCATGTCAACCCTTTTGGGGAAATAAGCTAAAGCTTATAAAAGAACATTTGATTATTTAAAGGATGAATTATAATACAAATATGCTATCCGTTTATTGGTAATTGATTTTCTTGGTAATTTAGTTTCATGCAGTATTTTCTTGCATTTAATTGAGACAATATTAATTTTATAGGATTAATTTTCTTCACAGTGAAATTACATGTGAGCTATTTCAGACTTTTGTAATGCTTGCTTGGAGAAAATGTCCAGGACAATTGCCATCCAAAATACATTTTATATTGACATAAAATGTGTTGTTTGTACACAAGGGTTCTTATCTTGATTTCTAAATATTCATTCAAGATGATGGCTTATCTTTTATAGATCAGTGTTCGGTACCAAAGAAGGCCAGGACACCTCTTGAATCTGTACTCTCTAGGGTTTTCCATAAAGAATTACATTTTTACAGAGATGAGAGCTCTGAGAAGGAAAGTGGGAAGAAAAAAGAACATCCTTAAAACCCCGCTCTGTGGGTCTATCTCCTGCTCAAGATCCCCTGTTCCTGCAACACAGCTTTTCCCAAAGAATTTAGGCTCTTAAATGCTTAGAGTCTTTTATAGACTACAATAAAGATTCTGTTTTGTTCTGTTTCATATTATATAGTATTTTCATTGTTCATGATGGAGAGTTCTAAATTTCAATATGCATTTGTAGGGCTTAAGAATTATACCTCAAAAAGATTATTTCTTGGTGAATATATTTGATATAAAACTTATATAAAAGTACCAGGACTCCCAACATTCAAAATCCTCTAGTTAGATAAATATCTCAGTTTTTGTTGCTGTGTGTGTGTTTGTTTTTTTGAGACAGAGTTTCACTCTGTCACCCAGGCTGGAGAACAGTGGCACTATCTCAGCTCACTGCAACCTCCACCTCCTGGGTTAAAGTGATTCTTGTGCCCGAGCCTTCTGAGTAGTTGGGATTACAGGCACGCACCACCGCACCTACTAATTTTTGTGTTTTTAGTAAAGACGGGGTTTTGCCATGTTGCCCAGGCTGGTCTCGAACTCCTGGGCTCAAGTGATCATCTGTCTTGGCCTCCTAAAGTGCTAGAACTATAAGCATGAGTCGCTGCTCCTGGCCCCTAGTTAGATATATATCTTACATATCATTTGGTATAAGAATCTGTATAAGGTTACAAAAAATTGTTTGTACTTATGAAGACATGCTTTGACTCCTTGCAAAGAACAACCTAAAGTAACAATTATGATATGGTTCTTGCCATAATACTATAATATTTCCTCTAGTTTTTAAAGATTTCTAGATCTGGGTTGGGCACTGTGTCTCATGCCTGTAATCCCAGCACTTTGGGAGGCCAAGGTGGGTGGATCATCAGTCAAGGGATCCAGACCATCCTGGCCAACATGGTAAAACCCCATCTCTACTAAAAATATACAAATTAGCTGGGCATGGTGGCCTGCACCTGTAGTCCCAGCTACTCAGGAGGCTGAGGCAGGAGAATCACTTGAACCCAGGTGGTGGTGGTTGCAGTGAGCCGAGATCACATCACTGTACTCCAGCCTGGGTGACAGAGTGAGACTCCATCTAAAAAAAAAAAAAAAAATCTCTAGAGTTATTATACAGCTCTCAAGGAGTTGTCTGAAAATTTCATGTCTTAGTATCATTTGGTGTATTTATGAAAAAGTTAGATTCTTAGGCCTTTGCCCAGACTCATTATATAAGATTCTATGAGTTTAGAAATAGCTCCAAGTTTTTCTGTGACACATTAGAGTTCAGAACCATTAATTTAAAATAATGAATTGCAATTAATACAAAGCTTGATTTTCATAATATGTGTTAGTTTTGCCAAGTTAGACCATGTTATGTCTTATATGTGTGTAGATTGTGTTACATATATGATATAAATATGTTATACATATCTAAAATTTGAGATTTTACTAAAAAATAAGTTGAAACATTCAGCTTGGGATTTCTTTTAAACAAGTCAAAATTATGTAATTTGTCATTACATAATTTGGGTTATTTTCATGTTTGCCTTTTTTTTTTTTTTTTTTTTTGAGACAAGGTTTTGCTTTTTCACTCCGGCTGGAGGGTAGTGGCCTGATCATAGTTCATTATAATCTCTAACTCCTGAGCTCAAGAAAGTTTCCTGCCTCAGTCTCCTAAGTGGAGACTTTATTCCCATGGATACATTAGTTAAAAAAAAAAACCTTTAGTTTAAAATATTAAACCAGATTTATCAATACTCAAGAACTACAGACACATGCCACCATGCCCAGTCAATTAAAAAAAATTTTTTTTTGTAGAGATGCTATGTTGCCCAGGCTGGTCTTAAACTCCTGGCCTCAAGTGATCCTCCTGCCTTGACTTTCCAAAGTGCTGGGACTACAGGCATGAGCCACACCACCTGGCTTTGCCTAGGTCTTTTAAGTGAGAATATTAACTGTATTTCTTAAAATCATATAGGAAACAGGACTTTTTTATAGATGAGAATTTTATCTTAAAATGTCCCTTAAAATATGAAAACTCAGAAATGTATTTTACAAATACATAATGTAAAAATATTTTTTTTAATTCCTTGATATAAACAAAAGAGAGAATGAGGTTAAAATCAAGAACTAAGTTTTTAAATCTGTATTTGGTCTCAGTATTGACTTTGAGGTCAAGTTACATTTTTGTTTCTCCTTGCATAATTCTCAGTAACCAGTCTTGCATTTACCAACATCTTGGGTCCAGAAGTATCCTTGAGATTTGTATAAACTAAATACAGAAATCAATTTAGGCAACTGTGAGGTATAATTATCTCTTGGGTGTAAAATGACATTTGGTTCATCATAGCGCCTGCATTATATAGCAACCCTAAAGAAAAAGTGACACACAGAAAGACAAAGAGAAATTCAAATTCATGTGAACATAATGGAGTTCCCAGGCTGATGTTAGATGACTGATGTCTAACCCAACAATCAGCAAATTATTTAGTAATAGATGCACACAGCTCCAGAGACTGTCGAGTCAAGAGCTGGTCTCAGGTTCAGATATATACAAACAGTTATTCTGTGCTACCTCTTTGTACATGTGGTGTATCAATATATAATCAAATTCAGAAATGTTTCTAATGCTTACCTCAGAATATCAAGCATTACTTAGAATAATGTATTTGATATACAACTTGATAATTTATCATAAAATACTCTTTTAAAAATTTGAACAATTGCTGCTATTTGATGTCTCCAAAAGGTTCATGTATAATTTTGACCTTTTTCATACGCAATAGGTGCACCTATCACTTCCTATCTTAGAAACTATGCTATCATCTCAAATTCAGCCTTTCTAAAATCAAAATTAACCTTTTCCTCTGAACACAAGATCATATTGCTGATTTCTCAATTCTGTTGTGCCAGTATTTTCCCTTATTACTTGTGTTCAAAGCCTTTCAGGGATCTGTTTTGGTACAGTATATGTGCTAAAATTTCTAGTCATTTTGCACATGATATCACTGTGAATTCAGTTTATTTTTAAAACATGCCATAGATACCTTGGGGGAAAAAACACCTTTAGTTCAAAATATCAAACCAGATTTATCAATACCCAATAAAATTATACATCCTGCTTCTAACCATGTAAAATGAGAGAATGTGATACTTTAGGGAAGATATTTGATCATCTAAATAAAACTAGTAGCAAGGAAAAGAACATATAGTAGAATTTTTACCTGAAAAAAAATCAAGACCTTATTTTTATCTTGATGATGCAAGAATTTCTGATTTTATAGAAATCATCTGTTTATACCATGAAATAATATTTTATCTTTTAAACCACTGTGCATCAAGGTGCATTGAGTTTATCTTTTTTAAAAATGTGGCAGGGTGATTTTTTTCTCCACTTCTTCTTGATGATTTTCCTGAACACAGCCTACATCAAGAATCAGATAACAGAAGCAGCCATTGATGATGCAACCTAACGTGGAGACCCTTGGAATCCTGCTTCTAACCACGTAAAATGAGAAAATATGACACTGTAGAGAGATGAGAGTGTCAGCTCCCTAATTTTAGGGACCTGTGTCAGATGAGCTGGGGAAGAGGGCTGGAGAATTTGAAGAATGAAAAGCACACATTACTTTCGCCTCATGCTCCATCTCAGACTCAAATTGAAAGACATAATTAAAACCAAACAGTAAAGATGTTCTCTATATGCATCTTGGTCCTGGCTAACAGAACTTTGGTTTTAAAATGGACCATACGACTGTTTTTCTCTGCAACAAAGGACATGATACTGAAGATAGAATCCTCTTTGGGACAGAATCCTGGAGGGCTATTTTTCTATATGGCAATGTTACATTTTAGGTCATGCCCCATTACAGGAATGTTGACAAGAGAGCTCACGGAAGAGATTTGTGAGGGATAAGGAGTTAGTAAGGAAGAGGCAGTTCTTGACAGAGCTGATATTTGCCTCCGAGTGTCACCATGAATTTGAATATTGCTAATATAACATTTTCCCAGCATAATTGCAAACACTGTTTTTACAAGGTAGCAGACCAGACTGTTGGAAATTGGCAAAATAAGATGAAATAAGCACATCTACCTTTTTAGGCGCTGCTATGACAGAAGAGGTTGTTTCGTGCATGTCTCATATTTTGTAGAGTAGTTTTGTCCTTTCTAGCTTATCATCGTTCTCATGTGTAACGGGAGAGGGAGAGTTAGAGACAATTAAAAAATCAGTGAGAACCCTGATACTAGAGAATTCACTGTAGCCCTACTACTAGAGAACTGAGAAATCCCCCAAATCCGTGGCTGCAAATCACCAACAAATCCTGAGCACTTCTTACGTGCCATAAACTTTGCCAAGTGTATGAAACGATGTATGCTTTTTAATCCTCATCACAATCCTGAGATAGAGGTTATTAACACGTTGTGAAGATAAGGAAATAGGTTTGGTAAGGTTAAATAACTTTGATGAAAATCATTCACCAGATGATAACAAGAATACTCATTATGATAAAACAAACAGTTGCATAGAACTTACTGGGACCTCCTGCTGCTAAGTGATCAATATATACTAAAAAGTTTAAACCCACAGCAACCCTATGAGGTAGGTACTGTAATTATTTTCATTTTTATAGATAATTAAATTGAGGCCTGGAAAGATTAAGTTACTTTCCCAAGTCACACATATACTAAATGGTAGAATTAGGATTCAAAATTAGGATTTCAGGTCTCACAGTCTGTGTTCTTTACTATGAAACTATGGAAATACATTATGGAGCCACAGATTCAAGGTAGGAAACCCTACCTCCTAAATCCAAGCTTTTATCATCAAAATCTACGTGTTTGCATACATAAAAAATAGTTGCAGAATGAATAAGACCAACTGTTTGATAGCACAACAGGGTGACTATAGTCAACAATAACTTAATTGTACATTTCAAAATAACTAAAAGTATAATTGGATTGTTTGTACGATGAAAGATAAATGCTAAAGGGGATGGGTTCCCAATTCTCTGTGATGTGATTATTCAGCACTGTATGTCTGTATCAAAACGTCTCATGTACCCTATAAAGATATACACCTACTATGTACCCATAAAAATTAAAAATAAAAACCTAAATGTCACCCTTGAAACACAGCTATTGATATAAACATATTGCCTTTTTTGCTTTTCATAGTTTTTATATGTGAATGTAAATATTAAGCATATTCCATTCAAATGATTTATTCTCAACAGCAAAGGATTGTGATTAAAGCAATGGAATGTAAGGACACAAAGATATGAGAAGATAAGCACTTGGAGACATTCATCTCTCCATTATTTTGAACCTTTCGGTCAACTTCTTTTGAATTAGTGTGTAGATTAGTAAAATGAGAGAAGTATAGAAAATGATGTTACTGACATCTTTTTGTGTATGTGGTTATACCACTTAACAAGAAAGTTATCTCCAAGAAAACCAGTCCTAAGTCAAAACATACAGTATTGAATAAATTAATGTGTCTTTACTATTGGTGGGCAATAATAAATATTCTGCTAATCTTTAGAATAATTGCAATCAGCACCCAGCACCACACCACAGACTTCCTTCATGACTTAATCTTTACTTTTAATCTGAAATTGATTTTATGTTTGTAATTATTGGTCTACTATGTGGCTTTTGGCCTTTACTAGCTGTGCAAAACAGTAACTGGATACGAGAAGGCACTTTATTTTAATCTTACTGTTTTAACCATTATCGAATGGTAAAAATATGTCACCACTATTATGATATAATTTTGAACTTGAATAAGCTTAGACCACTTATTGAAAAATCCTGGGTAATTTTAAATTGATGTTGACATTAAAAAGGATTGCCTATAATGATAGTGTCTTGTAGCTTTAAGTAGCAGTCTGAAGTAAAGCTAGTAATAATTATGGCTACATCTTGATCACTTGCCTTTTCCTGTTTATTAACCTTGTAAGGAAACATATTGTTAGAGTCATCTTTAATTCATATAAAAAAATTAATCCGCTTCCCTCCCCTCTTAGACCTGAAAATAAGAATAGAGAATGTGAGTTCAGTGCTTGAACTTTTTTCCTGGAGAGATTCCCACATGGAAAACTGGGGCATATCTGCTAAAAGCGAAGTACCTTCATCCCACATCAGCTTTGAGGGCCTTCTGTTACTGTCTGTCCATCGCTTCATCTCTCTGGGGAGGAGACCCAACATGCATAACCAGCATTATCCCAGGGCCTGCTGGAACCAGCCAGTGGTAGAGCTGTCAAGACCAGACTATTTGAAAAGAAAATAATGAAAGACAAAATCTCATCAGCTAACCTGAATTGCTGATCCCCGGAGGGTGCTCTAAGGAAAGTTGGAAAAGATTATGTAAAATAGCTCTCATATGTTAGGCAGGAAAAATTACTTATTGCCTCTAAACAGAAAGATTGTAAACAAGGTTTCTCATTTTTGCAAAAAAGAAAGATCGGTTGCATCAGATGCTGCCTTCCAACATAGTTTCTATAAAGTGCCATGAGGTTTAGATTCAGCCACTTGTGTCCAAGAGAGAAGGGGAGAAAAGGGAGAGATTTATCTCTCTCATCTCTAAGCCTCCTTCTGTGTTGGGCAGAGCCCAAAGCCTAAATAGATAGGATCTTTTATCCAAAACCCACACTTCTGCCTTTTCATCCTAAACATGAAACAAAACAATTTGGCAGTACAATAACCAAAGAAACTGTAATATTTTGTAAAGAGCTGACAGTGAAAATGTGACCAGGTCAGTATTTTTTTACTGTTCCCCCTTATTAGGAACATGCATTATATGTGTAAGTTAAATTTGTGTAATTCTTACTTTGACTTAAATTATGAATAGTTACACCAATGATGTTATGAATTTTAACTATATTACAAGTTGATGGTTTGTAGATATAAATGTTACAGATAAAAATCAATGAAATTTAGAGTATGTGTGACCTCTAAGTGGTAATTGTACATATTTTTTCACGTATTTTAAAAGTTGCTAAATCAGCATGATAACTTGAATTTCTTTCTTTCTTTCAAACTCTACCTAGTCCAAGCCTATTATTTTGCACCCTTTCCTGACCACTCTAGTCCATAGAAGTCTCCTATTTGTAATAAACCCAAAGAACAGTCATTTCTAAGCATTTTGCTATGAAGTCAGTTAATTTTTACCTTTTGCAGACCCTATGTATGCTTCCAGATTTTATTTAGCAAAGATGCATTTACTTCATCATTTGTTTCTTCACTTTCTATTTTATGAGTACTATTAACCAGCCGTAGACAATAGTGGCATTAATCTGCCAAATTTGATGAGAGGAGCCAGGTCTGGGATTTGGACTGAGTGAATGTGGGCAGATGTGGCACAGGTGTTTGGAGGACACAGAGGCTGAAGTCCTGGGACTCCTTAGCAGAGCAGAGCAGTGTGGATTAGGACTTGGACAGAGAGCGAGCAAGCTGATGACTGGAAGTGTGTGATTGCCAGAGATGAGTGGGAATGCTGCACAAAGTCAGGAATGGGCCAGGAGCTGGATTCACCCATTGTCAACATAGGAACTGACTGCAAATCAGAGCGCAAGAAGTAGAGAAAAATTAAGAGCAATCATATGCCACCTGTTTATTATATAATTCAACATGGGTTCATTCATCAAGAAAGTGCCCGGCTTTATCCCTGGAGCATCATTCCTATTCTAAATAACTTCTGAAAGAATTTGCTTTTGAAAACTATATTAAAAATATTAAACATTTGTGAAGAATCACTGTGCTGCCTCTTCCTATGAGAAGACTATTCTTCCCAGTCCCAGTTTCCCTTGTCCAAGGAAAAGGAGTAGAGAGAACATATGCTGTTTCTGAGAAGTAGCTTTAGAAGCTCTCCCATGGCTCCACCATGCTCTGTTTTCCATTTGCCATAAAAGCAGCAAAGTTTTAGGGAGGGAATAAAAAGAATCTGGAATAGATACCATGTTGGACCCCAGGTGGGCATGCATTATGAGTGAAAAATCCACCTTTGTTTTATAAGTCACCGAGATTTTTGAGATGGCTTGTTATCATGGCATTGTTTAGCCTGAGCTGACTAGTATACATTGTCAATGACATGATTGTTTATAGTGCAGGTCAGTCAACATTTGTATGCCCTTTGCATTTTTATATACTGTTTGAATCTTATTTACCTCAGTTATACGTCCCTTGAGAATAACTTAATTATCTCCTTTTTTATTGTTTGATCCACCATTTAAACTGCAAACCTCTAAAATAAAGAATTTTATGATGTGTCAAGGTTAATCAGTGAATGAATAATTTAACATATACTTCATTGTAGTAACTACAAGTGATACAAATGTCAAAGAAAGTGCAATTAAGATAAAGATTTCCATATTGAGAAGTCTATGGTAATTATCAGTTCATCTCTTTCTGATTGTAAAGCCAATGATACTTCCCTTCGTTTTTTTTTTTTTTTTTTAAAAGACTAGGTTTCACTATGTTGGTCAGGCTGGTCTTGAACTCCTGACCTCAAGTGATCCGCCCACCTTGGCCTCCAAAGTGCTTGGATTACAGGCGTGAACCACCGTGCCTGGCCGATACTTCCCTTCTTTAATGAGACATTTGAAAGCACAGTGTGCAATGAAAAACTAGAAATATATTGTTGAAATTATTTTATAAAAATAAAGCATCATACTTTTAACTTGCCCTACTGATGACTGCCTAATATGGCAATTATTGTACACATTTTCAAGAAGAGAATTACTTTAAAGTATGGGGAGTTTCAAATGGGAAGCTTTTCTGGTAACCTCAGGATATTTACTATAATTCTGAGGCTGACCCTCACCCTTGGTGTGAGAAAATTAGGTTTAATTATCTGTTGGATGATAGATTGAAAAGAATTATTATCATACCAACTGAAGTATGACTGAGGATGCCAAGTCATTTATTTATAGAAGAGAATAGCTATTTTCATGATCCTTACTGCTGGTACTCTTATTCAGGAAAGGCTAGGGACTCAAAAGTACGCGTAGTTGGAACTAGCTGTTGGAAAATTTTAATGAGAAGTACATATCACATGGCTATTTTATCCAGGTCTCAGTTGGAAGTAATGAAATGTCTTTGCCTTGTATTAAGTGATAGATCTCTAGCAGAAGAATCTAACATTTGTTAGATTCAGCCCTGTTCTTCCCTTTTCCACTAATGTTGCCATCTGAAATCCATGTTCAATCTGGGTCAGCTTTTCTCACTTACATGACATATGTATTTATTTTTATTTTTTATTTTTTTGATGTACTCATGTTTCTGATAAGTTTGAAGAAAACATTCTTACCTGTCAGATGGTAGAATTGCCTGGTACATCAGTATTTTTACTTAACAATTGAGCTCTTCTTGGAGAATATCCTCTTTTCATGTTTTCTGGTTTGTAAGTACTTCCCAATTGCTATCACGTACTGCTTCTGAGTAGTCCTGGGGAAACATACAGGTAACTGTGAGAAAATAGTACCCTGCTTAGAATTCAAAAGACCTAGGTTCCAGACCAGGCTTTAGAGTGTGTTCTCCGTGTGACTCTGATTAAATTACGTATTTTTTCCAAGCCTTGGTTTTCTAATATGTAAAATAGAAGTTATGTTATTTTCTTCGTGGTGTTGTAATGATAAATAAACAATATGCAAATATGGGGTAATATAAACGTAGACTTGAGGGAGCCATCAGATAGCACAACCAGAGCTCTGTGTTCTTAAACTTCTCTTCTACAGCCTAGACACCAGAGCAGTGGCTGACCACAGTCCAGGAATTCTGTCTTCTTTTAGTAAGGTTCTTGTCTTCCTCCTACCTCCATCTGATTCACTGGCTTTCACTGCAGTTTGATTAAAAGACCCTTAGGAGTCATTTGGTCATGGTCTGTGTCCCTGTTTACCTCAGTCAACCTAAGACATCCAAATCTCCCAAGTCATCTTTCACGCCCTAGGCTTCCATGCCTATATGATTCTGTGTATTCCGTAATTTTACAAACCCATATATTTTCAGTTATTAGCAACATCTCCAATGTCAGGGGTGGGGAAACATTGTTTTTAAAGGGGCAGATAGAAAATATTTTAGGCATTGGGAACCAAGAGACAAAATCAAAGATATTGTGGAGGTATTTCTATAATCATTAAAAATGTTACTATTTAAAAATATAAAACTGATTCTTAGCACCTGGACATAAAAAACAGGAGTTTGGCTGTCTGGCCACAGCCTGGAGACCCCTGCTCTGTATCTTCAGTCTCCTCACAAAATCTTCTCTTCCACCTCATGGTTTCTGTGGACCCTGGTTCTCCCCAAGCACTGCTCCCTGAGCACATCTCTATGTGTTACCCTCATCAATGATGATTTTTTCCTCCTGCAACCTTCATATCACCATGTGTGGAGGGTAGAATAAGGGTCTTCCTAGAACTCATTGCTGCCTGCAGACCGTTGTAACAACCATCCTCCCCTTTCAAGCATTTATCCTCAGAAAAATATGCTGCTTGATTATTCCACCATCTAGTCATTCTTGCCATAATCATCACCAGATTTCGGAGACACTACTTCTTTTTTTTTAATATTAAAAAAATTTTTTTATTGAATTTTAGGTTTTGGGGTACATGTGAAGAACATGCAAGATTGTTGCATAGGTACACACATGGCAGTGTGGTTTGCTGCCTTCCTTCCCCTCACCTGTATCTGTCATTTCTTATCAACTTAACAATTGTAAGTAGATCCTGTCTATTAGCTTACCATTTATCCTGCTCCAACACAACTGCTATCGTAAATCATGATGATCTCAGTATCTGTGCAGAGAAACTTTTCTAGCATCCTGACTGCTCAGATCCTTGACCTCATCTCATTAGCTTGTCTTCCTCTGCACCTTAGTCACTGTAGTCATGCTTTGATGTTATAAATGATTGTACCTTTTCAGAATCTCAACTTTAAGCACCCCAATCTCAGACTTTTGCCTGTCTACTTCCCCGACCCTGTCTCTCTGTCTTACTCTCTCTAGTACTCTAACTCTGAAACGCCTTTCTTTCCAGTTCCTATTTTTCTACTGTCCATCATACCCTTATCCTTGCCTAGCTTAGATGCTGTGGTCCATCATTATACTGACTTTCCTGCATACCACCTCAGCTATTTGCTCATCTCTTATCTTGGCCTACAAAAATCCCAAGCTTATTAAATTCAACTCCTAAGTCACTGTGCAGCTGCCCAAGAATCTGACTAGAGCTGAAGAAAACCATAAAACCAGGTTCTGTGTCTCTCATTAAGTTCATGACCACTAATCTCAGGTGGATTCTTAGTGCTGCCCTGTAACACTCCTCTTTATCCTTAGGTTCTGCACTCCTCTCCTAGAAGATTATTTCACACCTTAAAACAAAAACAAACAAAAAAACTAACTCTCACATCTTTATTCTGCCCTTTTTCAAAATATGACTTTTTTTTTTTCTCATTTCATTGAACTAATGGAAGCAATCAAAAGGCAATTTTGGTGTGCTTCTGCAGCAAATCTACCAACCTGCACACATCAGTCCTAAACATTCTGCCTTCCCTCCAGGTAGAAACTAAACATTGCCTTTGTTTCCTCTAAGGCTAGCCCTTCTTTAGTGCATTGTGTTCCCGTCATATCTTAGGGACATTGTTTCTACACTTGCTTTCTCTGTCCTGTATCAGATTATGCCCATCTTCAGGAACATTCCCAATATTATACATATATGCTATAATATCACACATTGTACAAGAAAGTCATTTGGCCTCAAGATACCTCCCCAGTTTTCTACTAACTTTTATGAATAATCACCTCAAAAGATTGCGTTTAATCTCTCTCCACTTTTACTCCCATTCTCTCTTTAACATATTTCCTTCTGGTTTCACCTCCAGCCCCTTCACAGCAATGGTGTTTGTCATGTGAAAGAGCTCCATATAGCAAAATCCAGTGGTCACTTTTATTTTCTTAGTTCACTTACTGGGCAGCAGGTTTTGACACAGATGATGATTTCCTCCTTGAGAAACATTCAACCTCTGAAATACCAATCTCCTTTTATGGTCTTTTTACCTCATTTAGATGCTCCTTCTCAGCTTATTCCCATCTTCACATCTGAGCATAGCTATCCAGGGTTCAGTCTATGGACCTACTGTATTATCTCTCTATATTCAGTCTTTGGTGAACTAATTCAGTTAGTTTAGATTTAAATGTTATTTATACACCATTTCCAGAACCATTTCCTTTAAATTCTGGATTCTAATATCTTACTGCCTATCCAACATGTCTACTTGGATGTCTTATGTGAACTTTAAATCTAACATGTCCAATTCCAAGTTATATATTTTTTTCCCAAATCCTGCATCTAAAACCTGTTCCTCCTGCAATACTCCCATCTCAATAAACCAGAATTCTATTCATCCAGTTGTGTGGGGCAATTAAAAAAAAATGAGGCTTTTCTGACATCTCTTTTCCCCAACAACACAATCAAACACAGTTCTGTTGATTTTATCTTCAAGTTTTGTTTAGAACCCCACCACTTCTCACTAGCTCCACATCAAGTATCTTAGTCCCAGGTAGCATTATCTCTCACCTAGATGCAGTCTAAGTCATTTTATTCTTTTTTCCACCCTAATTTCTCTATAGTCTGTTTTCTTCTGAAGTAAAAAATATTCAATTAAAATGCAAGTCACAGACTGTTTCCTTTCTGCTTAAAACTCCAATGGCTTTACATTTCTATTATTTCTGTGAGAATTTCTTGCCTTCTCTATTTCTAGTAGTAAGATGCTAGGAAGCTCATTCCTTCATGTTTTCTTTGTTTCCTTTTGTATTTGGTGACATTGTATTTTTCTTTATGATCTTGGATATACCTGTGACTTTATTTTCTTGAACATTAATTAAAATTTTTAATTTCAGATATCTTTGTTTCACTTTCTATAAGTTTTATCATAAACCCGTATAGTTTCTTTGTATCACATTCTATTCTTGTTTTGTGAATATAATGCTTTCTTGAAACTACATACATGTGTCACTAATTCTTAATTTTTTTTCTATTTTTTAATTACCTGTTTATACTATGATAACTTTTTCTGTTAACTTATATAGAGCTTTCTCCTTTGTCCTGTTTTTTTTTTTTCTTTTTGTCTGAAAACTCTTGGTTGTCTGTTTATATTCAATCAAGATGTGTTAGTTAACTAGTGTGTGTTTTCTCTGCTAATAGGTAAATGTTAGGTGTGTCCCATGAATGGTAGACTTGGAGCTCAGGGTGTGGCTGGACAGTTTGTTGACTGGTAGGCTTAACTTTAAATTGAATGAGCAGAGAGCAGCTATTAGGTCTTAGGTCTCCCAGAATTCCAAACAAAGGGCTTTATTCTTGGCAGGCACATTCACAGCAGAAACCTTGACTTAACCAAGTCAGTTCACGCAAGCTCTTCAGAAAAGAATCCCCTGGGGCTTTTACCTAGAGGAGAAATACTCTGAATTTTTAATTGCTGCCAGTTAGAGGTACTGATTGGTGAATTGTACCACATACAGATCTTCATTTAACATCTCTTTCTTCATCCTTCTCATTTGTTCTTGATATAACTTCATTATAATCCCTCACAGCACATCCTGAACTTAAACTCTTGTGTATAGTTTCAGCTATCCATTAGCTTTCATGCTTCTTTGACTTTCATAAATGAATTAAAATATCCTGTCTACTGATGACTCAGTTTCTCTACTTTAATTCTCCTTGTGGTTATGAATTTTTTATTTTTAATTTTTCTAGTTCTATAACATAGAAGGCATGACCAGGTTTATGACATGGAAGAAACAACTTTACCTGTCCATCAGTTGCAGAGTTTGTGGTATTCGATGAGATTATATTCATATTATATTCATATTTTTTTTGTGGGTTTTCCATTTTGATGAACATATAATTTCCTTAATTTTTTTTCCTCCCACTTTCTGGAAGGGCTGTTCACTTCACTATATCAATCACAAAACCAGTGTTACTTGTGTCTAATGCAGAAGTCTGCAACCCCAGGCCATGGACTAAAACCAGCCCACCATGGCCTGTTAGGAACCCTGCCCCACAGCAGGAGGTGAGCAGTGGGTGAACTAGCATTACTGTCTGAGCTCCACCTCCTGTCAGATCAGTAGAGGCAGTAGGAGAGTGAATCCTATTGTGAACTCTACATGCAAGGAATCTAGATTGTGCTCTCCTTATGAAGTAGAACAATTTCATCCCCAAACCATCCCCCACGCTCAACCCCTTGTCCATAGGGAAAATTGTAATCCACGAAACTGGTCCTTGGTGCTAAAAAAGGCTGGGGACTGCTAGTCTAATGGGAATTCATTTTCATGCAGAAAATAATGTTTACAATAGTATTACAAATCTGTATAAAGCTGAAATTGAATGGGCAGGATTTCAGTTCCACAGTATTTGATTAAAGTTTCTTCCTCTGTAGAACATGACAAAATGTGTTATGCAAAAAAAAAAAAAAAAAAAAAAAAAAAAAGAAAAAAGAAAAAAATGTCTTGTTTTCCTTTGGTGGCATCATGATGATTGCTTACTGCGGGACATTTTCATTACTTACATATGTTTGTTGCTTTTTGATTTGTTAAGTGTATATGATTCAGCATCATTTTCTGTAATGCAAAATGACGAGAAAACCCTCAAACCAAGGTGGGTTCTGCTGGGATATCCTCTCAAAGTATTTGCATTTGTCAACCAAGTGTGGTATACTAAAAAGGAAAAAAAAGGAGACTTTTTTTTTTATAACAAAGTAGCAATAACTTATGAACATTTTCAACAATAAATGCCAAAATTCAGTTTTCCATTAAAAGGCTTTTGTGAAGTTGAAGAAAATTATTTTATTTTAATGGTTTTTATATTTTGTAATGTTAAAACTATTGGAAGATTTTAATTTTTCCCTTGGAAAAGTTACATTTTGTTATTTTACTACCAATTTGAATTTACAGCATATGCTTACTTTAATTACAAATTGCTTTTCTAATTTAAACTTATGATCACTATATTCTTAGCATCTAGTAAGTTAGATAAATGTAAATAAATTTTAGTGATTTAGATATAATTTTAACATTCTCTCACACTCCTCCAATATTATTCAGATGACTAAGACATTTAGATGATCTTAGTTCAAGTTACCTTAATGTTCATTAATATAGTTTTGTGATAGAGTCCAGCTTTAATTGTGGACTCTATGTATTACATTATAGACTCTACTCTACTACGTTTTTATGTAATAAGTTAGTAGTAAAATACATAACATGTGGCCGGGCATGGTGGCTCAGACCTGTAACCCCAGCATTTTCAGAGGCCTAGGTGGGCAGATCACTTGAGCTCGGGAGTTTGAGACAAGCCTGGGCAACTTGACGAAACCCAGTCTCTATAAAAACATACAAAAATTAGCTGGATATAGTGGTGGGTGCCTGTAGTCCCAGCTACTTGAGAGACTGAGGTGGGAGGATTGCTTGAGCTCAGAGGCAGGGGTTACAGTGAACCAAGATCATACCACTGCACTCCAGCCTGGATGACAGAGCAAGAACCTATTTTTTTTTTTTTTAAAGTAGTGTATATCCTATTTATAAAAGAATTGTTTGGAGGTGTAGAAATATTAATAACGCAGAAGGATTTGATGATTTAATTTAATACACAATGAGCAGGCCATATTCACACAAGAATAATTGAAATGCCATTTGAAATAAGGAAGATACCCAAAAGTTGTGCCCTAAAGTCATGTATTAAGCACAAAAAAGTAAGAAGAGAATTTTGCAAAGTTAAATTTTTAAGGGGTGAAGTCTCTTTTTACTCTTCTTCTTAGCACAATTTTCTATGTCATAACTTCTCTGTGATCCTCACCTGGCCTCAGCTGCACCTCAGCCTCTACCTGCTGCCATCCCTACAGGCTCCTCTCCACCTCTGCTGCTCTGCCCTCCTCTGGTCTGCTTTGGACACCCACTGCACCTGGCCTGAGATGCTCAATGACTCCTATTAGAAACAATTTTTCTGCCTTCTTTTCTTCTTGCAAAATTTACCTGTCTAAAAGCCTACGTAGGTAAATTTTCCAAATTTTTGTTAATCAAGAAAAAAAAATGAACATTCAACTTCAGAATATTATTTTTGGTTATTTATAAATTGTATGCATGAATAGCTGTATGAATATATGTATTTCATAAAACATATAAAAATAAAAAGGATAACTAAGGAAAAAAGTTTTTAGTTAAACTTTATTTCTATACTCTGATGGAAGTCTAGTATTTCCTTTGCGGGCACACTCACTCTAGAGACAACTACGTAGACCATTACTTTGGGTACAGCCATGTGGTTGAAAATCAAATAAATTATTTCTTGTATGATATCGATGAGAACCATTGACTTAATGCCTTTCCCGCTCCGGACATGGTTGCAACTGAATAAAAGTTTTTCTACCAAAGATATGACAAATTATGGTATCACAATCTGTGTGAAAACTCTGGTAATGAAAATTTTTAAGGGGAAGCATTACCCCAAAGCCCCCTCTGCATAAACTTAAAATTAACCATAGAGACAGATATTTTTACAAGAAGATGCAAATTTGAAAAAGAAGATGCTACAAATTAGTTGGATGTTGAAACATCTAAACTCTTTTGGGGATACCTCTCTAATAACAGTCCTTAGGTTGGAGTGGCAGAGAGTTATACTTTACACTGAGAATTATTTTCTTATTTGTTTATCCTCTTTAAATTGCAGACATATAAAATGGTTACAGTTTATAGTTTCAATATGGCTGCTACTTAAATATTTATAAAGTTACAGTTTTGTTTTTCAAACTGAAAAGAACTTTAGATTTTATTTCATCCAAACTCTTCATTTTGCAGTAGAGGAAATTGGGAGTAGAGTATTAGAGACCCTGTTGAGGTCACGGAAGTACTAACAGGACTAAGGTTTTACAATTCAACTCTTCTTCCTGGAAGACCAGTGGCCTTCTGTTCTTGATCAGCAGAAATATGAAGGGATCCTATCTGAAAAACGCTTTGAACTATATGGGCTTCTGCTTGCATTCAACTTGCTACAGGGAGTGTCAACTATAGATCCCAGAGTTTAAAATCTTATCCATGTTACAGTCACAGTGGCTTGGATTTATAACTCGGAGAACATTTTTTTCTAATCAGCGTTGGTGAGCAGAGCAGGAGTGAAGCATAAAGAGGATAAAAATAGACTAAAGCTGATGTATAGTAGAATCCAAGCATACAAACTTGGAAAGGCTCAAGCAGCCTGTAGAAAAATATGTACTGGTTTTATGAATCTCTCTTGCAAAGACAACATTTAGAGCATTGTTTTCAAAGTATCTAAACTGGAATGGCTTTTGGATGACAGAGAGCCTAGGCATTGACTGAATAACCGATTGTTAACTCAAATTAAACTTTGCAGAATCCCAAGGACCTTTTTAGAAGATGGAAACAGAATAAGGAATAATGTTTCTTGAGTATTGAAGATGCACCATGAACTGTTACCTTAAGAACATTGATTGGGTATCCTTTGACCTGCCATTTCTTTGGGTGAAAGACCCCTCTTTAGGTGCAACAATATGCCAAACTCTAACATAACTGTATTTGTTACTTCCTATTATGTGTTGCTAGCATCAGCCAGGGAGTGCCTTTCTAGAGGTCTAAATTTCATCTCCTCCAACCTGCTGAATGTTAATAATTCCAGCCTCTTTGTTTCCCCAGCTCCATGGGTGGCAGTTGCTGCTTCTGTGATACTTTAGAATTTTGTTTTTGTCTTCTCAGTTCATTACTTATTAAATTCCCTTTGTTAAATTACATAAAAACCTGTTCACAAATGTTCTTAGCAGCATTTTTCATTTCATTGTAGTCAAATGAGTAGAAACAACTCAAAGTCTATCACCTGATGAATACAAAAATGAAACATAGTATATCCTTACAATGAAATATCATTCAGTAAGAAAAATGACAAAGTACTGATAGATGTTACAACATGATGAAGCCTTGAAAATATGCTAAGTGAAAAAGAGGTCAGTTATGAAATACTACATATTGTATAACTGTGTTTATTAACTTGCTAGTATTGCCATAATAAAATACCATAATTCAGTGGCTTAAACATGAGAAATTCAAAGTCATTTTCTCTCAGTTATGAATGCTGGAAGTCCAGGATCAATGTGAGTAGCTCTGGTTTCACCTGAGGCCTCTCTCCTAGACCACCTCTTGCTGTGGTCCTCACACAGCCTTAGCTCTGTGTACTTATGCCCCTGGTGTCTCTTCTCATAAACATACTGCCTTATTGAATTAGAGTCCTGTTCTTTTTTTTTTTTTTCTTTTTTTTTTTTTAATCAATGATTGCCGAGGGCTGGTGGAAGAGGAGGTAAAGAGAGGCAGTAAGTACAAGGTTTCGTTTTGAAGTGATAAAAATGTTCTAAAATTAGTTTATTGAGATGTTTGTATAACTCAACTGTGAATATAGTAAAAGTCTTTGAAGTTAGAGTCCTGTTTTTAATTACATTTTTAAGGCCCTCTCTCCAAATATAGTCACATTGGAGGTTAGAGCTTTAACACACAAATTTTGGTTTATAACACATTGATATGAGATATTCAACACAGGAAAATCGACAGAAACAAAATGTAGGTTTGTGGTTATCAGAGTCTAGGGAGATGGGAAAATGAGAAGTGACTGCTAATGGGTACAGGGATTTTTGGAGCGAGTGATGAAAATGTTCTTGAGTTAGACAATGGTGATGGCCACAAAACTCTGAATACATTAAACACCACTGATTCATACAATTTTAATGAGTAGATTTTTGTGGCATATAGATTATATCTCAACAAAGCTGCTTAACAATGCAATCCCCATGTGTTAAAGGGATACTTGGAGATAGAAACACCATCAGTTAATTTCACAAAGAGAATTTAATAAGTAATGAAGAACTGAGAAGACAATAAAAAGACTAACGTATCACAGAGGTAGCAATTGCCACCGTTAAAGCTGGGGAAACACAGAGGCTGGAATTATTAACATTTAATAGATTGGAGGAGATGAAATTGAAGGCACTCCCAGGCTGATGCTAGCATCTCTGAGGAAAGGTGAGAGATTCTTTAAGTCTTGCAAAAACTATGACATGGAACCAAGTACTGCCGGTGGAACACACTGGCCCTGCTGGGGTGAGGGAGTGTTATGAGTCACACTGTCCCAATCAGGAGGCAGATGGGAGGCAAGCAGGAAGGACTGTGTGCTATCCTCCTCTGTTTCCCTCCAGGCTCCTCAGAGAGGCCCCTGTTTTTAGATCCTAATAAAGAGAAGCTGACAATGGAGAAATGTGCTTTGTAGGGTTCCAGCCCCAGCATCAGAAAGCTGATGATACAAGGCTGAGTTAGAATTCCAGAGACAATGGCTAAACTAATGACACACAAGGTGTGGCTTATTGTAAACTACAGAATCTCTATGGCCTTTGCCAACCCCAATGATTGTAGATCAAAGGGTTGATATTACAAAGCTTTGACTCTAAAAAGGGTTCAATCTAATATGAACCCTTTGATTCTGCAATCAAAGGGTTCATATTAGAAGAACAATGACCAAACACTGGTCTACCTCCAATCTAGTACAGTGGGTGATTGTCTAAGGTATTTCCCAGACCACTTTCAGGTATTCCCCTGATTGTATCTTGCTGGGTGGTAAAAAAATCCCATGGGTTTCTTGAGAAGCCTAATTAACCACCAGGTCACCCAGACACCTGTCTAGCTGTGCTGCTTTCTAGCTCACTAGGCTGGAAGATGGCCAGATGTGCATGGGCTGGGCAGCCTTAATCCCTTTGCTCTCCAAAATGCTACAGATTAAGTGAAATGGTTTTAAGACCCTTGTTTGCATTTTCAACAACATAGTCTTACATAACCTATATTTTAGGTATTGATACAACAAAAGAATTTCAGAAAAAAACTGAACTTTTGAGTTTCACTCTATGTTACAACATAGCAAGTAGATACATATTGACAAACTTTTTTAAGAACACATTTACACTGAGTGCAGTATTATGCTATATATTTTTATGTTGCAATTTTCCTGCTATGGTATTTTTAATGCATTCATTTCAGAGGGAGAATAGAACTTTATTCTAATATTAAGTTCTTAATTTAGGGAGCAAATGCTCTTTTGTTTATGAAGGGATGGTGAGGGTAGGTGGTAGTTTTTATTTTTGTTTATTATAGTGTTATTTTGTGAAAATACTAAGAAGGCTACTCTGTATCAGGCTATCTCTAGTCTTTAATTTATCATTTGCACACATGGCAAAGTTTATGTATTCCAGTAGCCAAACCTGAAGTGACTGGTCCAGTGTTCTAAATGTCTCTTTCTTCTTTTCATTTTTTTTTCCCCCATACTCCAACATGGCAGACATGAAGCACTGCTCTGTATTTCCTGAGTATGTTTTTGGGGCCCAGGGTCTGTGCAGCATATTTGAAGATCACTCAGTTTCAGGTGGCTAGGGAGCATTTTGTACTATGAAGTTGGTTGACAGTTTTTTGTTTGCTTGTTTTTTAAATAATACCTTCATTCTGCTTATTTTCATAGTCTTTCCTATGCTGTCTTCCTATCCTTTTCTTTCCCCTTTCCTTTAGGGACTCCAGAATATCAGGAAGCAATTTTCATTTTTTTATAGTGCAAGAACCTACCCAGGTTTTATTTATTTTCTAGTTAAGTCACTATTGGACTCACAGAAGTCAAGGTTTATTACTGTATATAGAATACTTATGACTAAAGTTGTCATTTTCATTTTAAGCAAGTCTATCAATATAAAAAGGATTTTTTACACTCAAATTCAAAATTATAAAAATATGACAATGCTACAGCTTACAAAAATTTACTCAACTTCATGTTTACTTGACAAGCTGTTAGACACATGTCACGTCATTACCTAAATCTTTGATCTATAGTTCAGAATCTATCTGATTCGGGAACTGTAATGGAATAGACTCACTTTGAGGTCTTTGTATATAAGATTCTGGACTTGAATTGTGTCCTCTGTTTTCAGCCCACATCTTTATGTGGTTGGGCTGCTGTGTTTTGCACCAGTGGAAAGCTTCTGGGTGGTCTGCCAAGGGGACCTAGACAAAGCTCCTGCAGGAATCTAGTCTAGAGGTCATAAAGGCTTGGGATCCTGAGGGCAGGCTCCATAAAAAGAGAAAAAATTGTAACACGATTGTAAAACACGGACACAAAAAGTATTTTCAGCCATTGAGATCACTTGAAAATCTAGTAGCAGCTGATTGAATAGCATCTAGTCTGCATCAACTCCAGATGTAAAGAGAAAACCCATTCTCTCAATTAGGGTACCAGAATCCCTGGATCCCACCACTGTGTGCCCAACTCGTATTTTCAGTTCCTCACTTTGCAAACTCAGAATGGTTTGTGTTAAGTATATTAAGCTAGAATTCTACAAAATTAGCATGAAGCACAATATGAATTTATACATATAGCTTATCCATTGGTCTTTCTATTTATAACAAATTCTATTCATCTAATTATATAATAGTTAAAATTCCCTTTGAAGGGCAATAATTACTAGTCAGGCAAAGTAAGTGGTTGCTTGTCAAGAGATAGTTTATTTTTTAGCCTTTAAGAAAATTATCTATTTTTTCATAACAGTAGTAAATTTCTAAGGATTTCCCAGGGTAAATGGTGCCAGATGGGACATGTATTAGACTTGCATATGTGATGCTGTTATATATGTATCTATCATTTCTCTCATTTTTATGAGAATATGAGATATTAAGTGGCAGATGAAAAAGGAATAATGTTATCTTTTTGAAATGACAGAGTTATCAGTGGATTATCACTATGACTTAAGTATTATCAATAAAGATACCACCTCACTCCTTACAGTCATTTCAATCCTTTAAGTGAGATACATTATCAAAAACAAAGATAGGATTTGAGATACTGAGAGACCAACTGCTTCATGTTTTCAGAGATTTAAAGTATAAGTGCCTTTTGGTACTCAGCGTGTTTATTTCGAAAATGAACCAGGTTTTGAAAAATGAGTTTCTGGACTAGATGATCTCTAATAATCTTTCCAGACCTCCAATTTTATGCATTTATGTGGCATTCCCAATGTAGACTTTTATGTATCTCTGATGTAAAATTACATTAGAACTATGGCTGTTTTTTAAAGTATGTAATTTCCCCTGAGAAGTCATATTAGTTGTTTAAATAAACTGTTCAGCAACCAAAATTTACATTTTGCTGATAAATTTGTCAGGATGACCATTTCATTATTTATATTATAATTCCCATTTCCTACTCATTCACAGATTATTACAAAAGGTAACTTAGAGTCATTTGTATGTGGTGCTAGAATCAGTGAGATAGTGTTGTTTAGGACTAATACTTCTAACTTCTCTGGCAGACTTTGGAAATCAATGTTCATTTCACACCCACTCCCTCTCCCCCAATAGTGCTCAACAAATACCAATGCCAGGAGAGATGACCCCTTTTAATTCCTTAATATAGGCCACAGTTCTCTTTGATTTATAGAAGACTGGTAGACTATTTATAAAATATGTATCTGCAAGATGCAGTTTATGAGAAACTTGGCTTTTGGGACACATTAATTCTAACTGCAGATGCAACTTTCATGTTTTATAATATAACCCTGACAGCTGTAATTTCAGATTAAAGATTTTTCATTCACATTCCCATCCTGATTGCTCTGCACGGTCCTTATATTACCTTATTGTCAATAGCAAGTGTTCACCCTATTGGGAGTCATTTAATAACCAGCTGCCATTTAAAGTGTGGACAGAACATTTGTCTCAGCCAGGCCATCTCAAGTAGAGTTCCTCAGCCTACAGAGCTGGGACCTCTTCAAGAAAAACAACAGCTGGCCTTCGCTATTGTCCTGACTTTTCTTTTTGTGGAGGCCAGTTAAAATAAACATGGACACTTGGTGAATTTTCTGAATGCATTTGTGAGTTTGTTATTTTAGTAACCAAATCATTCCCTCTGTCATTCTCACCCCAAATCCCTTATCCCACTCTGACCCCCATATACTTCACAGCCTAAGCTTTCATTCTTTTCTGAGTTCTATCAATGTATATTCCTCTTAAAGTCACTCATGTTGGTTACTTAGAATCTAGCAACATGAAAATGTAGGTTTAGTGGATATCATAAAACATCTGCTTTTGGGAGGTGAATATATAATTTTTTATAGAATATGTGTTGTAGATGATCAGACTGTAATTAAGAATAATATTAATTATAATAACAAGACAATCTTCCAGGAATAGAATTACAAATCCTGGTTTGTCTATGAAATCTTTGAGTTTAGTGGTATACGAAAATGAATTCATGATTGGTAATGTTTGTATTTTGTGTCTCCCTTTAAATTTCCTTAACTTGACAGCTGGGGATTAGCGTCTACAATAGGAGGCGGCAATAAACGGAAATAAAAATGAAAAGTAAAGGAAGGCTTAAAAAAATAGACTCTTTCATGGCTAATTAAACTAGAATACAAATCTATCATTGGAAATAAGTGATGAATTTATTATGCTTGAAGGCTCACTATACCCTGTAGTGTTTGCTATATACTGAAATTACAATTCTCATCAGCTTATAGGGTAATCATTTACCTTAAGCTTTACCTTTATCTATCATATTGATCTGAGACTCAGGCAAGGAATGGAAGGTTGGCAGTCTAAGTAAGTGTGGGGAGTTAAAGTGTGACAGCTAAAAAACATAGGGACCTCTGCCTAGTAGACTAAGACTTTACTTTTTTCTCATTTCATCTGTTAGGAAAGTATCTCAGTCCTAAGTCTACAGGCATATTCAATAGACGGTAGAGGTGGAGGTTGGAGAAGGGTAGCCTCTGAATTTTTCAATTGATTATATCACCTTTACCTGCTCCTAGGCTTCATGCAAACTGCCAGTTAGGTTTTGGACTGTATTATCAACAGTTATTGAGAAAGGGTTACAATGTTAAATTCATGCTAGCATGCAATCCTAGCATTTTGGGCGGCTGAGGTGGGCAGATTGCTTGTGTGCAGGAGTTTGAGACCAGCCTGAGAAACCATGGCAAAACCCCATCTTCACAAAAAAGTACAAAAAGTGTCTGGGCCTGGCAGTGAGTGCCTGTAATCCCAGCTACTAGGGAGGCTGAGGTAGGAGGATTGCTTGAACCTGGGAGGCAGAGGTTGCAGTGAGCCAAGATGGTGCCACTACACTCCAGCTGGGCGACAAAGCAAGACACTGTCTTGGAAAAAAAAAAGGCCCAAGGTTGCAGTGAGCCAAGATGGTGCCACTACACTCCAGCTGGGTGACAAAGCAAGACACTGTCTTGGAAAAAAAAGGCCCAAGAGTCAAACATTAAATTAAGATTGAAATGCTTTGAAATACGTTGTTTTTTCTGTTTATTTTCTGATATTTGATATCACAGCCACTTCTACATGTAATTTGTCTTTTGGGTAGACAATAATGACAAACTTCAAACTTTTTTCTTGAGAGACATACATACTTTTCACATAATGACACAGGTGTTCTTTTTACATATGTCATGAGAATATCATGAGGAAACATTTAGACCTCTAAATTGGCTGCTGATTTTTGCACTGAAAGAATATAATAGTACACAATATATCCAAAATAAAAATATGTTGAATTTATGAATATTTCTCTAGATGTTTGTAAATGTCTAAAATTTTTGCAGAATGAGAACTATGTATCCTTTCACAGATACAAGATGAAACATAAGCATGTGACTAAAGTCTAAAAAGAAAAAACAACCCAAATTTGATTACCTCTGCTTCATAAAAGAAAATTGCTGATCTTCTTAATTTGCCCTCTTGCCAATGTGGGATTCACAGACTGGCTCCTATAAGTAAATATTACTTCTTCTCTAGAGATAGTGCTGTAACTAAGCTGTTGAACTCTCACCCCTATGAGGCACTCTCTCTATGATCCAGCTCAGTGACCTTGCCCATGGGGCTGCCAAGACCGCGCTTGGCTGACTCAATGCACCTCATATATTAGCCACTATGCTCTTCCAGAGTGAAAGAGCATCATCCAAAACTTGGCCCAGCTCTCCGATGTGTCATCATCTGAGGGCATCAAAAAAGAATTAGACCAGCTGTATCCACTAGAAGGAACCATGGCCTGAAACATCTGTATTTCATGTCCAGCTCTAGATGAATAATAGAGATGTCTCTGCCTTAGATTGGAAAAGAGGTCCCATGACTAATCATGCCTATTAGAGTAAAAAGAAATAAGGTCATCCTCATTTTCTGCCTCTGCACTTCAGTGCTTACCTGCAGACAGTTAAGTACAATTGAGAAAGTAGCTGTTTTAAGAAAGGCCATGAATATTTACCATTTTTTCCCTTGTTTTTTTATTAAAAAGAAAAGTAAAAAGTTACTTTTTAAGAATTTAGAAAAGGTGCAACACAGGAGAAAAAAAAAAAAAAAAACAACCCTATAAAAAGGCAGACCTGTAACATCTAAATTAAAGAAAAAATTGGAAGGACCAGGCATTCCAGTGCTGGCTGTTTCATTATTTACTATAAACAAAGCAGGGAGACCTCTGGAGGCTAATGGGGCTGTTGATTGGTGTTTACTCATCCCAGCAGGATCTGGTTTCTGATAATCTAGGACTCCTGTGTACTGATGAGTGTAGGCTAGTGGTGAACTAGTAGAGCCCACTTCAAGGTAGGGGAGAAGGGCTTGTAAGTTCTTTGTGGCCAGGTTGAGCTGAAAGACTTTGTTTATTTAGAATTCCTCCCAAGTCCTCTAGGACCCTAACAAGGGCTGTAGAAGTCAGATTTCCTAATGTCCTGTGTATCTTTGTAGAAGAATCTGGTTGGTGAAAGGCTAAATAAGAAATCTACCACATCCTTCTAAGGAGCCCAGGACATTTTATCAGATATTTATTGTTTCCTTTTATACAGTGACATTTTGGTAGATAGCTGTTTAAACATAAGCTATTTCAAACTGAATGAGGACAATTATTAACTTGCTAAAAGAGTCAATTTTTTCAAAAAAAATAACAACAACAACAACAACAAAAAACAAAGGTAATCTACGTTTTGATGACATTTTGATTTTCTTTGCCTTCATGGACTTTTAGAAGTAAGACCTAAAAGGAGATATCAAGATAATTTTGACAAGTTCTGCCACAGAAACTTGGAACTTCGTCATAAGTAAGCTCCCCTGAGAAAGTTTATTCCCCCATGGTGGTTGTTCTGAATAAGAAATGTAACTTTTGGATGCTTAACTCAATGATGATTCCAACTTTCTGTGGTCTGGCAACCATTGATTACATGATTTCCGTCTTAGAACCACAAGAGATAGCGTATGCAATAATGGCTTTCTATAAACTCAGTGACATTACACTTAAGCCATAGTGAGTGCGAATACCTAATAGCTATTTGATCTTGTCAGAATCATTTCTTTTCTGCCTCTAACTGAATTACCACAATTCTGCTTCTCCACAAAAAGGAATGAGACACTGCTTTCCATTTATCTAATTAGGCTTTGCTGAGGATCACATTTTGATTGAAATGCAAAATTTGAAAGCACACAGATTTGTTATAATTTCAGTAGTTTCAACGCATGTATTTTAAGCTTGCTGCAGTTCAGAGAATGATGTTTCACATTTCTTATTATTTTGTTATTATGTCTTTATCAATGATCATTAATAGTCCTAATGAGATTTATCATATTATTTCTCTTACAGAATCTGGGTTTAAAAAGAAGTTATAGCTTAGAAGATGGTATATAAGTAGTATAGGAGTAAAATATTTCCCTCAATCTGTTTCTTCATCCCAGAATGACATTTTATGACTATCAAATACATATTTCCCTTCTTAATGAATGTTAGTGTTTTTTTTTTTTTTAAATATTGATAGAAGTGGACAAAGGCAAACTAGAATTTAAAAAAGAATTGCTGATTGTGTAAGAAAAGATTAATCTTTTTTTTTTTTTTTTTTTTTTTTTTTTTTTTTTTTTTGCAACAGAGTTTTGTTCTTGTTGCCCATGCTGGAGTGCAGTGGCTTCAGTCTCAGCTCACTGCAACCTCTGCCTCCTGGGTTCAAGCAATTCTCCTGCCTTGCCTCCTGAGTAGCTGGGATTACAGGCACACACCACCACCCTAGACTAATTTTTTTGTATTTTTTATAGAGATAGGGTTTCTCCATGCTGGTCAGGCTGGTCTCAAACTCCTGATCTCAGGTTATCTGCCCACTTGGCCTCCCAAAGCGCTGGGATTACAGGCATGAGCCACTGTGTCCGGCCTGATAAATCTTATGTCTACTAATCTATCAAGAAGTATTTATTGAACAGCTACCATTATATCTAAAACTATGAAAGATATTGTGCAAAGTAAAGGAAAAGAATATTCTGGATTATTTCAAGGAAATTATCACACGAGGCAGACATAACACATAGGAAAAAGTTGAAAAACACAGAGAAGCACATAAGTGTGTGTTGGGTTATGCAGTTGAGGTAATTAGCAAGATAGAAATTCAGTGATGAGCATGGACTAAAGGAAAAGTTGCTTGGAAGAAGCAGAGCTGGGAATAAACCATAACAAAAGACCTGAATTAGAGAAGAGAAGAAGAGGCAAAATGTGGGTAACACATGCTATGTGATCAGAAGCCAATAAAGAGGAACTAGTCTGAAGAAAATAGTTTGTTTTAAGAAAAAGCATTTAGATAGCTAGCAAGACTGAAATCCAGAAACAGAGTTTTTATTCTGTATAGTACGTAAAAGGGAGTCATTGCTGGCCTTGAGGCAGAGAAGTAGAACTCCATAAAAATATGCAGAATATGTAATTTGAATAAGAGAAAAATCTAGGGCCAGTGAATATGAAGGCTTAAGCATAGATGGGCAATGGAGATTCAGCAAAAACAATTCGTACAGTACTAATTTTGCATTTAAATATGTTTCAGTTATATTATTGAATATTCACATTAAATAACTGAAATTTGTTATGCTTTGCTTTTCTGTAACTTTTTATCTTGATTTTTCTAATAATATTCCAAAAATATATTAACATGTTTTTAAAGTTTTATAGTTATGTAATAATTATATACATACACTGAAGAAATTAAAAAAAATACTAAACCAGCAAAAATATAAAATTAAAATTACATAAAATTCTACTTTACTTTGAAATCATTGTCAGTAATATTATAGCATACAATTTTTAAGTACTTCTTTTTTTTTTTTTTTTTTTTTTTTTTTTTCTTGAGATGAAGTCTTGGTCTGTCACCAGGCTGGAGTGCAGTGGTGTGATCTCGGCTCACTGCAACCTCTGCCTCCTAGGTTCAAGTGATTCTCTTGCCTCAGCCTCCTGAGCAGCTGGGATTACAGGTGCATGTCACTGTACTTGGCTAATTTTTTTTTGTATTTTTGGTAGAGATGGGGTTTTGCCATGTTGGCCAGGCTGGTGATGAATAAGTTACTTCTATACTCACATTTTTGCTGTCAAAAAATAGCATAATACAATACCCTTATTCTATAGTGTCCTTTTTAAAACTGGAGTACATAATGAACTTTTTTTTCTGTGACATTATAGAACAGTATTCTATAATGCCAATTTAAATGGTTATGTTGTATTGCATGGTAGAACTAGATCATGTTTATTTCCTTAGTGTCCTACTCTTAAATATTAAGTAGTTGCCAAGTTTTCTTATAAAAATGGTTGCATAAATATCCTTTTAGCTAGATCGTTGAGTTCATGCAAGGTAATTGTTTATATTATAGTGAAGACAAAATAATTTATAACATCTGGCTTAAACACACTAGTCATTTATATTTTTTAAAAGTAGGTTACTAGAGTTCCTGCCATGTGCAATTTGCACTGCTAAGTGTCATATAAAATGAGTTATGTAAGTTAAAGCTCATACTGTTATATAGTATCAGATAGAATCCCCAAGATAGAACCTGTTTAATTCACACTCTGGAATGGAAGATTTTGGTTTTAGAGAACACTAAGAAATGATTCGCAAGGGTAGTTTCGGACCCGCCCTCAGGTAGTAGTGGCGTTGACTATAGACTAAGGAATTTATAACTGATTCAACCAATTAAGATTTTAAAAACATACCTTGGATACTTTTAAAATGTTTTAAGGCAGAGTGGTGGAGGTATACAGAGTGAAGAGAAGAATATTTATAACTAGGAAGCCAAAATGGAAGGTTACTGCCGTTTTGTAGGGTGCGTGACCACAGGGTCACGGAGATACAAACTGTCAGAGAGGCAAGCATAAACTGAAAGGGAACCTTCAGGTAATGCAGCTCTCAGTTTTCTTGCTCTGGCAGGACTGGAGCCAAAGACATCGTCACCAATAACCACAGCAAGAGCAGCTGTGGGACTGAGTGGGAACCCCTTAGATATCAGTTGTAATGGAAGAACCAAGGTTTTCTTTGAAACAGAATAGTGTCATGAAGTAGTATGAACATATTCTTTGTCAGATGTTCCAAACTCTTCAAATATGTAACAAATTAAGGAAAAAATAAAACATGAAAGAAGAATTAAAGAATAAATTCTGGTATTGGTGAAGTTCTAAAATAATTCATTTTTATATGCTTTACATGCCCTTGCTTTGCATATTATTTTAATAAACAAATTCACTCTATGTCAAGCATTTACATTAACTTCTTCCAGTAGTCTAACAGCTATTGAAACTGGAATCTCCACTGACAAGAAGGAAAACAATTTTTTTTTTAACTTTTTTCTGCTGGTGTTTTTTTTACGCATTTACCTAACACAAATTTCTCCTTCTCTGCTCAAGTTTATCTTGTCCTTACTTTAGAAAATAAAAGCTAATTTTTATTGGGTGTTTATTATGTGCCAGACAGGTGCAAAATATTCTATGGGAAAGTTATCTTGCTTATACTTACTGTCATGAAAGTTTTCTTTGAAAAATGCTTTGCGATTGCTGCTATTGCTATTAGCGAGAAAGGATGACAATAGAGTTTTGGAATGGATAGTTCTGAAATCTTGTTTTAATGTGTCTAACCCCTCCTGTCTATCTAATCTCCCATTGTCTGGCTACATGGCTACAATAATTAAATCTACTGAAATCTAAGGGATGCTATCATAGCGCCATTTAAAAAGTTTACTATGGGCTTATATTATCATCACTCTTTAAATAATTGTAATAGCATGTCCATGATATTACCATTGTTTTTATCTTTAATAGTGGAGAAATTTTAAATATATGATTCATTTGCAAATATAAATTCACAGCATAATGTAAATTATGTAATTTATTTGGCTTTTGGGAGTAGGGTTATACCAAGACCAAAATAAATGCCTTTGTGCTGGAGCAGTGAAGTGATCAAACTATCTTCTCCTGCCTCCATTCAGCTGAGTTTCCTTTCCCATGAAAGTTTTCCCTCTTCCCTGCAGAAAATTGAAAGATTTTCTGTAAAAGATGTGCATGCAAATACCCACAGGTGTTGTGCATGCAAATACCCACAGATGTTGAGTCTATAACATAATTCCAGGCATGCAAATGTACAACACAGGAGCTTAGTAAACTATAGGTATGCCTGCAAATAATTGCCCATGGCTACTGAAATTGGGCCAACAGTTTTTTTTTTTTTTTTTTAAAGCCCCTATGTATATGTTGCTCTTAACTTGTTCCAGATTTTGTTTCTAAGTTGCACACACGATTTCTAAAGGTACAGACAAGACAAAGGCAGCCCTTTTTTTAAAAGAATATTTTATATACCTCAGACCCAGAAATATGTAAATCTTTTTCCTATGTTAAGCTTATAGAGATTTTATGTATCTGATTTAAGCTTTTTTTTGGAGCATAAGTCTTTAAGACACTATTCATTCTGTGGTTTAACTCTTCCTGAGTAAAGACCTACAAGATAAATTTATGTTAGAATTTAGCAGCAGCAGAAAAACAAAGTTCACCTTAAAAATTAACAGCTATGTTTCATTTTATTGGCCAAGAGAATTAGACATTTCATTTTTACCTAGTCATTTGGCTGGATCTAACAATAAGCTCAGTGTAATGTAGACAGGTTATATGTGATATATGTATTTTAAATTTCATTTTAATCCTTCAGTTCAAGTTGATACAAAATGATACAGCTACATAATTGGATAACACGTTCATTAGGAAGACTGATAGTAACATTCTATCATGGGAACTGTAGTACTCATGTTTCTATCTAATAACTCACCCAGAATTGTTAAAGGTGATATGCTCATTGCTCTCATTCTCACTCCCAATGTTGCTTTCTATGCTAGGCTTCCATTATTTTGTACACTCGTCTCCTTCATTCCAGTCTTGTTTTCTTTAAAGCCATCCAAAATATTACCACGGGTTTTCTTTATAATGAAAATCTTCGCATTTCTCTCACTTGCTTTTGAGCCATAAATGACTCCCCAAGGACGTACCATAAAATAAAGGGTTATGGGATGATTTGTGGCTGTTATATCAAAAAAGCATTCTCTATTCAAATATACTGGAAAGTTTTTTAGGAGTTAAATGGATTTCTTTATTGCAAGACTAGTCAGAGCCCTTAGTATTCTAAGGTTGATGGAAACCACTGAGAGAGCTATAGAAAGGTATGTACAATTTCTCAGACATGTGTATGCATAGCGTCTTTTTTTTGTGGAAATTTTGAGGCACAAGTGGATGGAAAACTACTCTTTGGGAAACAGGTAACTGCAAGAAGAATTTCCACATTCTTCTTCTTATATACAGTATCCTCTACAACCTCAGCCCATCTTTCTCAGACTCGTCTTGGATAAAATTTACGCCGTCTCAAGCTGGAGTATTTGCTATTTCTGGGCCAAATCATGTTTTCTCATCTCAGTATGAGTTTATACTGTTCCATTTACTTAAAAACACATTTCCTCCTTCCTGCTTATATATTAGTACATTCTCATGCTTCTGTAAAGAACTGTCTGAGACTGTGAAGTTTATAAAGGAAAAAAGGTTTGTTCAGCTTTGCTGGGGAGGCCTCAGGAAATTTATAATCTTGGCAGAAGGCAAAGGAGGAAGCAAGGCACCCTCCTCACAAGGCAGTAGACAGGACAAGGCAGACTGAAGTGGGGAAGAGCGCCTTATAAAGCCATCAGATTTTGTGAGAACTCACTCACTTTCACAAGAATAGCATGGAGGAAACCCTCCTGTTCATGATGCAATTACCTCCACTGGGTTTCTCCCTTAACATCTGGGGATTATGGGGATTACAGAAATTATAATTCAAGATGAGATTTGGGTGGAGACACAAAGCCTAACCATGTCACCATGTAAAATTCATTGTCATTCTTCAAGATCCAGTTCAGATTTCTCAATTTCTATCAATAATTTCCTCCTCTATTTCTAAGGCAGAACTATTCCCTTCTTCTTCATGTTGTTACTGAATGTTTTCTCAAGCTTTTATTATTGAATGTATCACTGTACATTGTTCATTTATTTCATCACACAAATCTTTTATTTTTTACAAAGAAAGCATACTCACAATTTAAACTTCTCACTAAATGTAAAGATGAATATGGGGTAGCTAGTCTCCATAGATGCTCCTCTCCTCAATGAACCACAGCTACAAAATTTCATGCCACTGAGTACTCTCTTACCCCTTGTAGCTGGGCTAGCCCTGTCATTTGCTGTTGATTACTAGACTCTTGTAGAAAGATATACATAGCTTTGGAGGCTAGTCATAAAAAGCCTTGCATTTTTCAAATGGATGCTCATTCTGGGGGAAGCTAAACACCATCTAAGAAATGACTACTGAGAGACCACTGTGATGTGAGGAAGCTCAGGGTAGTTATGTGATGAGAGACAGAGAGAGAACAAGAGAGAAAGAGAGAGAGCCCAGACAGCTCTCTGCTCTTCCAGACATTCCAGACAAGGTACCAGACATGTGAAAGAACTTATTTTGTATCTCCAGCCCAAACACTATCTAACTTCAACTATGAATTCATGACAGCTGTCCAGCTGAGTCCAGTCAATTTTGAAGTGGGATAATGTACGTGTACACACACACACACACACACACACACACACACGCACACACACACCCACCCACCCACATTCCCTTTAGGACCAGTTGAGAGTGGAAGCTGAAAGTACATTAAAGAGACTATTAGTAAAGTCTGTGTTAAAAATGTCAGCTGATTTCTTTTAGATGTGCATTTTAAAATTCAGGAAAAGACGTAAGAAAAACAATTCTGTTCAGTTTTTAAGCAAAATCTAGAGGAAGCATTTCTGAGACAATTACTTGCTAGATTAAAAAATAAAACCATTTCTCTCTTCTGCCTTCTCCAACCAGCAAGAGGCTCTTAAAAGAAGAAATGCCTCAGGTAAGAATAAAAACTAGGGTGCTACCAGAAAAACATTACTTTAAGGTAAATATTTCAAGATTCTTTGTTAAAAATTCAGATATTTACAGTGTGTGTGGTAGTCCCCTCAGGTAGAACATAGGATGACAAGTGTTTTTTTTTTTTTTTTTTTTTAATAAAGAGCCAGATAGTAAATATTTTGGGTTTTGTAGGTTACATCAAATCTTTGTCCTATATTCTTTGCTGTTTGTTTACTGTGGTACAATATACATAACATGTAACTTACCATTAAAGACATTTAGCACATACATAGTGTTATATTACCATCACTGTCAAGTTACAGAACATGTTATCACTCCAAAAAAAAAAAAACCCACACTCATTAAGTTGTCATTTCCCATTCTCTACTCCTCCCTGCACTGTCAACCACTAATTTGCTTTCTGACTCTATAGATTTTCCTTTTCTGGATAAGTTATATAAATGGATCATACATTATGGTCTCTTTGATTCTGGTTTCTTTCATTTAACATAATACTTTCAAGGATCATTCCAGCTGTAGCATGTATCACTATTTCATTACTTTTTATAGGTGAATAATAAATATTCAGTGGTATGAATATACATCATTTTGCTTATTCATTCATCAGTTCATAGACATTTGGTTGTTTCTACCTTTTGGCTATTATGTATAAAGCTGCGATGAGCATTCATGTACAAATTTTTCTCTGAGCTCATTTTTAATTATTTTGGGTATATTCTCAGGAGTGGAATTGCTGAGTCATATGGCAATTCTGTTTATTGTAGAACTGCCAAATTGTTTTCTACAGTCACTGTACAATTTTACATTTCCCCTAACAATGTATGAGTTTTGTAATTTCTTCATATCTTTGACAACATTTATTATTTTGTTTTGTTTTGATTTTTAGTCTGGCTATCCCACAGGGCGTAGAGTTGTATCTCATTGTGGTTTTAATTTGCATTTCCCTAATGGCTAAGGATACTGTGCTTCTTTCCATGTGCTTGTTGGATATTTGTATATATTCTTTGGTAAAATGTCTATTCAAAATGTTTATTCGTTTTCAAAATTCGGTTGTTTGCATTTTTGTCATTTAATTGTAAGAGCTTTTATCTTAAATATATTCTGAATATTAAACCCTTGTTAGACATATTATTTGAAGATATTTTCTCCCATTCTGTGGGTTAGTCTTTTTCTCTTTTGATAATGTCTTTTGATGCATATAAGTTTGACATTCTGTGAAGTGTAATTTATGTGCACAAAGTTTTACATTTGTATGAAGTATAATTTTCCTATATATTTTTTTAGTATCTGTCTTTTTGGCATCATATTTAAGAAACCATTGCCAAATCCAAGATCATGAAGATTACTCCTGTGTTTTCTTCTAATACTTCAATAATTTTAGCTCATCTTTGCCTTTGATCCATTTTGAGTAAATTTTCGTGGACAGTATGAGATAGAAATCCAACTTCATTTTTTTTGCGTGTGGTTATCCAGTTGTCTCAGCATCATGGCCTCCCCACTGTAAAATAGTGTTAGAACTCTTGTTTAAAATCAATTGACCATAGATGTAGGGTTTATTTCTGGACTCATTTCAGTTTAATTCCATTGATTTGTATGTCTATCCTCATGCTAGTGCAACACTATTTTTATTACTGTAGGTTTATGGTGTGTTTGAAATTGGAAAGTGTGGGGTCTCCAACTTTGTTCTCATTTTTGAAGATTGTTTAGGCTATTTGTTATTCCTTACAATTCCACATAAATTTTATGATCAGTCTTCCAATTTGCCACAAAGGATATTGGGATTTTGATTAGGATTGTATATTGAATCTGTGGATTGCTTTGTATAGTGCTACCATCTTAACAATTTTAAGTTTTCTACTCCATGAACATAGGCTGTTGTTCCATTTATCTAGGACTTCTTTAATTTATTTCAACAATATTTTGTAGTTTTCAGTGTACTATTATTTGTATTTTACACTCTTTTCAAAATGTAAAAAATAATATTCTTAACTTGCGGATATTCTAACAAAAATAGGCTGTGGGTTAGATTAGGTCTATGGGCCATGGTTTGCCAAACGCTGAGATAACCAAAAAACCTTCTTATAAGTTGGAAACAGACAGAAAAAAAGCTACTCTGTTGCAAACATGAGCCGCTGATTATCAAAATGAACACTGACAAGGGCAGAACCAAAAAGCATAAGAGTGACACTAAAAATCAGTGAGAAACATCATCAGGAGTAGGAAGTGGGTTCTGCTCCAGGACTTGGCAACATTTGCTTAATTTCAGAATTTTCATAGACCAGTTATCCCTCCTCCATTTGTAATGAGAGTGTTGATTGCAGCTTCACTGGACTGTGTGTGCCCATTGTATTTCTGATGTGTGGGGAGGTGGAATTGACAACTTGTTTTTTTTAGTTTACATGTCTTTAGACTGAGAAGGGTACACATAAGGACTTTCACTGACATGCGAATCTTATTTAAATGAAGTAATCTTTTTTTTTAAATTTTTTTTTATTGCATTTTAGGTTTGGGGGTACATGTGATGAACATGCAAGATTGTTGCATAGGTACACACATGGCAGTGTGGTTTGCTGCCTTCCGTCCCCTCACCTGTATCTGTCATTTCTCCCCATGCTATCTCTTCCCACCTCCCCACCCCCCTGCCCCTCCCCCATTTCCCCCCAACGGACCCCAGTGTGTAGTGCTCCCCTCCCATGTGTTCTCATTGTTCAACACCCGCCTATGAGTGAGAATATACGGTGTTTGATTTTCTGCTCTTGTGTCAGTTTGCTGAGAATGATGGTTTCCAGGTTCATCCATGTCCCTACAAAGGACGTGAACTCATCGTTTTTGATGGCTGTGTAATATTCCATGGTGTATATGTACCACATTTTCCCTATCCAGTCTATCATCGTTGGGCATTTGGGTTGGTTCCAGTTCTTTGCTATTGTAAACAGTGCTGCAATGAACATTCGTGTGCACGTGTCCTTGTAGTAGAATGATTTATAATCCTTTGGATATATACCCAGTATAAATGAAGTAATCTTAGACTTTAAGTCTGATTCTATGATGGAATGAGACTTTTGGTGACCTTGTGAGGGGGAGTGTATATATCCTGCAGGTGGGATGAATGTAAATAATTTGTGGCCAAAGCAATAACAGTGGTCACAAATTCTTTGTCACATTTCCCATAAGGAGAAATTCATCCTGCTCATTACTCATTAATTCTGGGTTGGCCCTTAGCTGCTTAACCAATACATTAGGTGGTAGTGGAAGTGATACTCAGTTTCACTCCCAAGCCTTAAGAAGGCCAGAGGGTTTGGCTTTTGTATTATGGGGGAGCAATGAACCTTCCCATAAGAAGAGAAATCACATGGAGAAGAGAGACTTGACACTATAAATGAGGAGAGAGGCTTAGTCACCCAGTGTCTGGCAACTCAGTTGAGTGTCTCTAATAACTTTAGTCACACTGCTATCTGACCGCAATTGCATGAGAAACTCCAGAGAGTCCAACAGAAACAAAATTGCTTAGTTGAGCCCAATCAATCTATAGAATCACGAGAGATTATTTAAAAAGTTTTGCATTAAGCCACTAAACTAAATTTGAAGATAAATTGTTGTGCAGCAAGAGATAACCTAAATACTTGGGAAAACTTCTATGCCCACATAGGTAGGAAAAATTAGTACAACTACTTAGGTAACATGAATGAAGCTACTAATTTCAGAAGAATGACTACATGTCCAATATGGATAGCAAAACTTAGACACAAAGGAATGATAATTTCATACACAGCACCATCTTTCTTGGATAACTAGAAGCAGGCAAAGAGTATATGTCTCAGTGAGGCTTATGCAACTGCATCTATTTTCCTCATTCACTTTTTTTCAGAATTCATCAGAAGCTGGATTCTTTTTGAAATAACTGAAGGAAGCTTCCTGAGCATTTAAGTTGGAGGTTTTTCCTGAAGGTAACGTTGAAGCTAAATAATGGCTATTCCACTGAGGTCTATAAAGTAACACCAAAGCATGGAGAAGAAGGAAGGCATATCACTAACAGTTCATTTAATATCTGATATATTAGTATCTGAGTAGCCCGGTAATTTAATCAGTTCCACCTCCCGTAAACTTAGTCCAAAGTACTACCATTGATATTAGCCAAAGAACAAGTAGAAATATGAGTCTCCCAGCACTTCTGATCTCATCTGATGGGTTATGTGTCACATCGCTTTCTACCATAGTGGAAATCAACATTTCCTCAGGTAAGCAGACCTCTAGATCAATTTAGAAAGTCCCATATCTTTTTATTTTTTGGTAGTGGTGTTAGTGGATATTTAGATTTAGAAATTGCTTTTTAATTTTTTTCTTCTGACTCTATCAGACAGAGGCCGTATTCTTTCTGAAACAAGCAATCTTTATTTAGGGACTCCAACAACTGGTGTAAACTTTGGAGGGCTAATCTACTCAGCAGAGTTTGTGTCCTACTATATCTTTTATAGGAAGGCTGAGTCCCTGTGCTTGTACTTCAGTATGTCTGTGGTAATGCCATCCCCAGCCAGAACTTTCTCTTATGTGTTTCTTGAATGAAAACCAGCAAGTGCTTAATCTGCTTTTGCATGTAGTCATTGCTGAAGGATTCGGCCAAAGTAATGCTACCCCAGTGGATCACAGACTTGAGTTGAAGTGAATGGTAAAAGAGGGAGAGAGAAAATTCATCTAAAACTGGCCTTTGTTAGCATTTTAACATAATTATATATAAATGCTTGTCTATTTTGCTATACTGTGAGCTACCTAAAAATAACTCTATCTTAGTCAATTTTTGAGGTTCCTAATGTTTATCACAAGGAACTGCCAACTAATCTTGTTAAATTATAACCAGTACATTGTAGTGGGTAAAAGCATGGACCCTGGAAGCAGACTGCCTGGGTTCAAGTCCCTGCTCTACTAATTTCAAGCTGTGTGATCTTGGACCAGTTACTTCACATTCCGGGGGACTTTGTTTCTTCTCCTGTCAAATGGGAATTATGAACTCGTCTCCTGGAATTGCTGTGAGAATTAAATAAATTAATGTATACAAATTGCTTAGAAAATTGGCTGGCACAAAACAAGTGCTATAAAACATTATCTATTATTATCATTAACATAAAGCAGACATGCCGAAAATCAGAATTTATCTTTTATAAATCGGCACAACCACAATGCCAAGAAGTCAAAGTAGTATCGATCATTAAACTGAACAGTTTGCCTGCATTGTTTTTCTTTCCAAGGTTGGCATTATTATACCCATCTTTTATCTGAGGAAACAATGGCTTAAAGAAGTTGAATAACTTGTCTAAGATCACATAGCTTGTAAGTGGCACATCGAGGATATATCACTAGGTTGTCTCAATTCAAAACTTTTGCTGTTAACTTTTGTACTGTTTCATATACTATCATGAGTAATATGGAAATACAGTAAAGAAAATGGCTCACTTTGCTGGATAGTCAGGGAGGCTTCACTGAGGAGGCAAGTTGAAAAATTAAATGGATCAAAAGAAAAAGTTTTCATTCAATCTTTTCTCATTTTTAGGACAGTTTATCTTAATATACCCAGTTGCTTTATTGAGTAGGGGAAAAAAACCCTATTTTGAAGTTTTTTACACATGTTTTATATTCAGAAATCCAGTTTTACTTAAGTTATTAAATTCAAATTTCCAAATCTTATTATCCTATTTAAAAATTTTCCACTTTTTATCTAAAAGTAGGACAGTTATCTTTCAGGAGACTCTGATTAAAATCTGACTAACCCAAGTTAAAAACAGTAAATTTTCCTTTAAATAATCAGTTACATTTATAAACTTAATTAAATTACCTTAACATTTTCATTTACATGTTAACATTAACATGTATAAACTTAAAATATTTTATTTCTTTTTAAACACATGCCTTACCAATTAATTTATTACCATAACAAGAAAAAGGGTACCAAGTGTCTAAATGCTTAAATGGCTCTGAAATGCTAATAAAGACATTTTAAAAATTAGTACTTTTGAAAATATGATTTTCAAATCGTTACTTTGTAAAATGTAGACCCTCATATCTTTTAATTGGGGAATTGACACTTCCCATTAATTTTTTCCTGGTATATATCAAATTAGCATGAATTTCAAAGACAGAGTACTAATTTTTGAAGTATTGAATTGTGATTAGGCACTTAAAAATGAATCTAGCATCAAAATGACAGTATCAAATTCACACATAACAATACTATCCCTAAATGTCAATGGACTAAATGCCCCAATCAAAAGACACAGACTGGAAAATTGGATAAAAAGCCAAAACCCATCAGTGTGCTGTATCCAGGAAACCCATCTTACATGCAAGGATACACAAAGGCTCAAAATAAAGGGATGGAGGAAGATCTACCAAGCAAATGGAGAGCAAAAAAAGGCAGGAGTTGCAATTCTCATCTCTGATAAAATAGACTTTAAAGCAACAAAGATCGAAAGAGACAAAGAAGGACATTACATAATGGTAAAAGGATCACTGCAACAAGAAGAGCTAACGATCCTAAATATATACGCACCCAATACAGGAGCACCCAGATACATAAGGCAAGTTCTTAATGACTTACAAAGAGATTTAGACTCCCACACAATAATAGTGGGAGACTTTAACACCCCATTGTCAATATTAGACAGATCATCCAGACAGAAAATCAACAAGGATATCCAGGACCTGAATACAGACCTGGAACAAGCAAACCTAATGGACATTTACAGAACTCTCCACCCCAAATCCACAGAATACATTCTTCTCAGCACCACATCACACCTACTCTAAAATTGACCACATAATTGGCAATAAATCACTCCTCAGCAAATGCAAAAGAACAGAAATCATAACAAACAGTCTCTCAGACCACAGTGCAATCGAGTTAGAACTCAGAATGCAGAAACTAACCCAGAACCACACAGCTTCATGGAAACTGAACAACTTGCTCTTGAATGTTGACTGGATAAACAATGAAATGAAGGCAGAAATAAAGACGTTCTTCAAAACCAATGAGAACGAAGACACAACATACCAGAATCTCTGGGACACATTTAAAGCAGTCTCTAGAGGAAAATATATAGCAATGAGTGCCCACATGAGAAGAAAGGAGAGATCTAAAACTGACACCCTATCATCCAAATTGAAAGAGCTAGAGGAGCAAGATCAAAAAAACTCAAAACCTAGCAGAAGACAGGAAATAACTAAGATCAGAGCAGAACTGAAGGAAATAGAGACACAAAAAACTCTTCAAAAAATCAATAAATCCAGGAGCTGGTTCTTTGAAAAGATCAACAAAACAGACAGACCACTAGCCAGATTAATAAAAAAGAAAAGAGAGAATAACCAAATTGATGCAATAAAAAATGATAAAGGGGATATCACCACAGATTCCACAGAAATCCAAACCATCATCAGAGATTATTACAAACAACTCTATGCACATAAAGTAGTAAACCTGGAAGAAATGGATAAATTCCTGGACACCTGCAACCTCCCAAGCCTAAACCTGGAAGAAGCCGAAACCCTGAATAGACCAATAACATGGTCTGAAGTCGAGGCAGCAATAAAGAGCCTACCACCCAAAAAAAGCCCAGGTCCAGATGGGTTCACAGCTGAATTCTACCAGACATACAAAGAGGAGCTGATACCATTCCTTCTGAAACTATTCCAGACAATCCAAAAAGAGGGAATTCTTCCCAAATCATTTTACGAGACAAACATCATCCTGATACCAAAACCCGGCAGAGACTCAACAAGAAAAGCAAATTTCAGGCCAATATCCATGATGAACATAGACGCAAAAATCTTCAATAAAATACTGGCAAACCGATTACAACAGTATATCAAAAAGCTCATCCACCATGATCAAGTAGGATTCATCCCAGGGATGCAAGGCTGGTTCAACATACGCAAGTCCATAAACGTAATTCACCACATAAACAGAACCAAAGACAAAAACCACATGATTATCTCAATTGATGCAGAGAAGGCCTTTGACAAAATTCAACAGCCCTTTATGCTAAAAACCCTCAATAAACTAGGTATTGACGGAACGTATCTCAAAACAATAAAAGCTAATTACGACAAACCAACAGCCAATATCATACTGAATGGGCAAAAACTGGAAGCATTACCTTTGAAATCTGGCACTAGACAAGGGTGCCCTCTCTCACCACTCCTATTCAATATAGTACTGGAAGTTCTAGCCAGAGCAATCAGGCAAGAAAAAGAAATAAAGGGTATCCAAATTGGAAAGGAGGAAATCAAATTGTCTCTATTTGCAGATGACATGATTGTATATCTGGAAGACCCCATCACCTCAGCCCAAAATCTCCTGAAACTGATAAACAACTTCAGCAAAGTCTCAGAATACAAAATCAACGTGCAAAAATCACAAGCATTCCTATACACCAGTAATAGACTTCAAGAGAGCCAAATCAAGAACGAACTGCCATTCACAATTGCTACAAAGAGAATAAAGTACCTAGGAATACAACTAACGAGGAACGTAAAGGACCTCTTCAAGGAGAACTACAAGCCATTGCTCAACGAAATAAGAGAGGATACAAACAGATGGAGAAACATTCCATGTTCATGGTTAGGAAGAATTAACATCGTGAAAATGGCCATACTGCCCAAAGTAATTTACAGATTCAACCCTATTCCCATCAAGCTACCAATGACCTTCTTCACAGAACTGGAAAAAAACACCTTAAACTTCATATGGAACCAAAAGAGAGCCCACATAGCCAAGTCAATTCTAAGCAAAAAGAACAAAGCAGGAGGCATCACACTACCGGACTTCAAACTATACTACAAGGCTACAGTAATCAAAACAGCATGATACTGGTACCAAAACAGAGATATAGACCAATGGAACAGAACAGAGGTCTCAGGGGAAATACAACATACCCACAACCATCTGATCTTTGACAAACCTGACAAAAACATGCAATGGGGAAAGGACTCCCTGTTTAATAAATGGTGTTGGGAAAACTGGCTAGCCATGTGCAGAAAGCAGAAAAAGGACCCCTTCCTGACACCTTACACCAAAATTAACTCCAGATGGATTAAAGACTTAAACATCAGACCTATTACCATAAAAACCTTAGAAGAAAATCTAGGCAAAACCATTCAGGACATAGGTGTAGGCAAGGACTTCATGACCAAAATGCCAAAAGCAATGGCAACAAAAGCCAAAATAGACAAATGGGACCTAATCAAACTCCACAGCTTCTGCACGGCAAAAGAAACACTCAGTAGAGTGAATCGGCAACCAACAGAATGGGAAAAAATTTTTGCAGCCTACCCATCTGACAAGGGGCTGATATCCAGAATTTACAAAGAACTAAAGCAGTTCTACAAGAAAAAAACAAACAAGCCCATTCAAAAATGGGCGAAGGATATGAACAGATACTTTACAAAAGAAGACATACAGGAGGCCAACAAACATATGAAAAAATGCTCATCATCACTGGTCATCAGAGAAATGCAAATCAAAACCACATTGAGATACCATCTCACACCAATTAGAAGGGCGATCATTAAAAAATTGGGAAACAACAGATGCTGGAGAGGATGTGGAGAAATAGGAACACTTTTACACTGTTGGTGGGAATGTAAATTAATTCAACCACTGTGGAAGACAGTGTGGCGATTCCTCAAGGACCTAAAAATAGAAATCCCATTTGACCCAGCAATCCCATTACTGGGTATATATCCAAAGGAGTATAAATCATTCTACTACAAGGACACGTGCACACGAATGTTCATTGCAGCACTGTTTACAATAGCAAAGACCTGGAACCAACCCAAATGCCCAAAGATGATAGACTGGATAGGGAAAATGTGGTACATATACACCATGGAATATTACACAGCCATCAAAAACGATGAGTTCACGTCCTTTGTAGGGACATGGATGAACCTGGAAACCATCATTCTCAGCAAACTGACACAAGAGCAGAAAATCAAACACCGTATATTCTCACTCATAGGTGGGTGTTGAACAATGAGAACACATGGACACAGGGAGGGGAGTATTACACACTGGGGTCTGTTGGGGGGAAATGGGGGAGGGGCGGGGGGTGGGGAGGTGGGAAGAGATAGCATGGGGAGAAATGACAGATACAGGTGAGGGGACGGAAGGCAGCAAACCACACTGCCAAGTGTGTACCTATGCAACAATCTTCCATGTTCATCACATGTACCCCAAAACCTAAAATGCAATAAAAAAAAAGAAAAAAAAATGAATCTATATGACACTTTTACTTTTGAGTGAGAATAGAAAGTATTTTGGTATTATTGAAAAGTCACTATTATGACAATTACTTACTATTGTCCTAATTCACCTCTTTTAAAAGATGTTGATAAGACACTTTTGGGTAAAGCAACTTAAGTTTTTCAATAAAACATTAAAAAATACATTGTAGCTTACACTTTCTAGACTTTCACTAAATTCACATCTTTCTAAATATTTTTTATAATTTCATTTTCATTGTTTCTTACCAGTCTTTTAGATGGCAGAACATAAAAGTGTTTCAAAATAAGACCAATCAAAGGCTATGCCATCATTTTCATTTATGCCATGTCAAAATATTTTTCTATATGCTAAATGCACATGACCTTTAGGTAGTCATGGGAAGTCAAAAGTAGCAGAGCAGAGATGAATGGAATCAGAATTATTTTTGCTATCTTCAGAATAAATGAAACACTGAGTATGAGCCATTAGTTTAAATAATTACGGAGTAGTAAATTGCAAATAATTAATTAATTAAACTTAAGAAGTGAACATGAAAACAAAACACAGAAGAAAAAAATAGGCTTCTTTGGTAAAAGCAAAATAGAATAACACACTGCTATGATAATTTTGCTAATGGAACTGCTTTGAACCAGAATGGTGGAAAATAATAGAATCCCTTGATTGTCTGTAACTTCATTTTCTTTCAAGAAGGCAGGCAGATCTTTGGCATTGAGAAAAGAGGGAAAGAGTTATTTTTGTAATAACGGGATAATAGCTTGAAATCCAAGAGTTACTAAACGAATGCAAGGGACTAAGCTATCTTACTGTAATGTGGCAATCTGTATCTTCAAATCTTTGGCAGAAAATAGTCAATGTTTGTTTATGTCTTTTATCCTCTTATTGTTCATTTGGTGAATCACTGTATTAACTTCATGTTTTGTTTCTCACACCAGTACTAGAGCTCATGTTTACCAGTGATTCTATAACATTCCTTCTTTCCCGCAGGTAAGAAAGGATGCCAGAGGGGTCTTAAATTTGTGTAACGAGAATTACAATTGGGTTACTGAATAAAGGAGAGAGGTCCTACTCAGATACCTACTGCTTCTGGGCTATGCTGGGCACCTCACCCTTTCTAGGAATTTTCTTTGTTGGCACAGTGGGACACATATCCTTTGTTTGCTTCTGAACTCATTTCATAGTTTCTGAAACATTGATCTGGTTCTTCCCTGAAGAAGGTATGACATTATCTCAGTTAGAGGAAAATATATATGTATTTTCCATGTTTTTAGCTCAGTTGATGTGAACATATTGACTTAGGTCATCCTATCTCAAATTTCATAAAGCTCCTGAATTTAGAGCCATAGATAGAAAATGTACCATGCAATAGCCAAGTCCAGGAGGCCAAGTGCTATGCGCATTCATTATTGTCTTTCCCATAGTCATTTGGTGCCACATATAATAGGTTTTGATACATATTTGTTGAATAGATTAAGAATGAAAAAGGAAAATCAAATCATACTGTTTATCTACCTCTGCTATTTATTGTGTTGATTCACCTCATGTGAAGCTGAAGCCTTAATACATGAAAAAAACTAAGTAAATGTATTGCTAATAAGATTATGCATATGGAATTAGACAATATAATGCATGTCATTTTCTTTAAAATTTTTTACTTTAAATCATGGTTATTTCCATATTAATACTGAATTCATGAGAATATAAGAAAAAATGACTGTCAAAAAAATTGAGGATTGGGATTTCCAAGAACTAAACATTTTTCAATGTTCTTTAACTGTGTTTTGAATATTTATTAATTCTGAGCCTGAATTGTTAAGGCTGAGCATTTCCATTACTGTTAATTTGTCTTTAAAAATAATTTTATATACAAACCACATTATGTTCAAATTTTATCATTGCTAACATCTCTAAAATAATTTCTATGAGACAGAGTATTAGAAGAGAGACAAAGGAGAAATAATAATTACCAAAAAGATGGTAATATTTTTCTGTCAGTCTTTAGTTGATTTATTACTCACTTTCTCTACTGGTTTTGTAACTTACAGAAGAATCTCAGAAGCTCTTTTACAAAACCTGGGCAGTTCTGAAGGGTATATGTTCACATATATATTTAAGCCTATCTGGTTTATTTATCATTTTATACATTTAGAAAAAAGAAGGGAGTAAGGTGACTTGTGATGTGGCTTATAATATGGTACTTATTATGAGAAGTAGTTGTATTTAACAAACATAAGCATTTCTGATTTGAATGAAAATTTCCCTGTTGATTGGATAGGGAAAATACTGTATGGTAGTGAATTATTGCTATTGTTTTTACCATTTAGTTACTTATTTTTCATAACTTTTTTCAAAAATTACATATTGGAAAAAGGCAAGAAAGTAATACTAAACCTCCCTCCAACACACCATTTTGCAGCTTTTAAACTGCTCTAAAGTCAGTATGATAGAGGATGAAAGAGTATTTTTTAAAGTTTTAAATTTACAAAATTTAATCCTGGCCCATAGACTACTTTTCAACAGTATTAGCATTACTGCTCATGTAACGTAGCTAAAATATCTGAAAATCATTGAGTTTTCTATATTCTTACTGGAAGGAAGAACTCTTTCTTCCTCTCTTCCTTTCTCCTTCACATAGCAGTAATACTCATGTATTGACAGCGATCTCAGTGCACATAAGTGGTTTGTGTTTGGCCTATCATACTTGTTCTGAGAATGCACATTTTACATGTACATGTATTATTTAGTATTTATTATTCCATGGAAGAGACTCACCTCTTTTAGACATAGAAAGAGTTCAGAGAAGAGGTCACACAGAAGTGGCTTATGCATTAATGATGGTTCTTTACCATCTTCATTTAGATTGTTCCTGAAATTATTTGGGGTGGGCAGTGTAATGGACTTTACTCCTTAATTGAGAGAATGATCTAATGTATTCATGGCAGCTCTGTCAGTAGGTCAGGGCAGGAGGAAATTACTAATCTTTGTAAGACAGTAAAAAGTTTTCAGACTCTAGAGTATACATTATTGAAGCCTGTTAGAGCTTAAACTTCAGATTACTAGCATTAGTTTGATTCATTTGCTATGCCTCTCTGTTTTAATACAGACTATGTAGTGTATGCATTGAGTCTCTTAGTCAAATGGAAACCAAGAACATAAACTAATTTGATCCATATAACACACTTTTGGATTTGAAGTTACAGCAACCCCATGGAGCATAAAAAAATAGAGAATTCTATTTCTCCTAATTATATAAATAGAAAAAAACTGATTAGCCTGGAATTGATGATTTTATTAGGTTTCTCTTTTAAAAGTTTATGGCTATAAACTTTTCTGCTTCACTTTTGTTATCATTAACTTGGATGAATCCTGTATGCTGATAGCTACAATGTCACAGATAAAGGAATGGAAAATGATAACAGGAAAAAAAATCAACGTGAATTTCACTAAAAATTGTTGGAGAAAGAATTTGGGAAAGACAGATACTCTAGTATTCTCCAAATTCCATTAACATAATGGAAGAGGACTATGTTTATGCACACGTGTGTGTGTGTGTGTGTGTGTGTGTGTGTGTGTGTCTGTGTGTGTGATCTTGATATGTTCACAGTTGGTTGAAGATAGATTGGCAGTAACAGCTGCCACCAATGTCAACAATCAACTACAATGAAGTATGGCAACCCCCCGACTGTTTTTCATTTAAATGAGTTATGAGTTCTCACCGTTCAGAGTCACTCTCATTTTTAAAAAAATCATAAGCCGAGTTGTGAGAATTGGGGAATATCCACCTGGCAGGGAAATTTTCATGCTTTGTAAAAAAAAAAAAAAAAAAAAGTGGAAAAAAGAGATTACGTGAGATCAATCAAAGTCACTAGAAAATGTGAAAGTGAGAAAAAAAGCAGTGAGAAATAACAAAAAAAGCAATCCAGGCAAACCCATTAATGAGAATGAGTGTCAGTTTTTCTTGGTTCAAGGACTCTGCTACAATGGATTAGAACACGGAGCACCATATCAGAAATGCACAGAGGCAACTGCAGAGAGGCAAGGGGCCCACTCGACCCCCAACATCAAAGCCTACTTGGAGAAAAAAAAAATGCTCAGTTACTTGTAGCTTAATCCAACATTACACACTTCTTTCAAACATCAAAACTGCTGCTCAGCCTTTGTATGGCTGGGCATTCTAACTACTAATCCAGCCTTAATTATAAAAATTTTATACTCCCTCAGTTTCCTGCCCCTTGTACCACCACATGCCTGCTGGAAAAGAAAGGCATGGAAAGTAAGCAAAAGGAAATTATGGAATCCTGCATGGTTAAAGGGAATTGTTGCTTACTTAGTGCTCACAGCCAGATATTTTGTTCTAGAAGCATCTGTATGTAAATATCTTTTTTTTAAATAGAAACACTAACCCAATTTCAAATTGTCTCTACGTTTTATGGGAAAAACATTGTTTTTTCCTTTCTTAACTCTCTGTAAATAAGCTGAAACTTATTCTCACTCTGAGGGATCTTAAATGGCATCAAGGTCCCGCAGATCACTTCAGGCTACTTGTGTCAAAAGGTAAAGGACATATATTTCTTTTCAATCAGCTTTTACCCACAAACGTTGATTTGTGGTCTTTTTGTACCCTCGGGTCTAAAAGCACATGCCATTTGTGTCTATGTACTTGAACTTGGGTGATGTCAAGTTAGAAAGTTAGATAAATTACCTTGAGAGCAAAATAAATAAATCATTCCAGGCACTTCCCATCAATATGGTAAGTTTATGGTTTCTTATTCTTTTCCTAATGATTAACGTAACTTATCCTTTCTCTTCCCATAACATATTTCTAAATGCTTGTAGACAATTAACATGTCTCACTTTTCAATTGTTTCTTCTCTAGCCTGAACATGTCCATTGCTCACAGGTCTGTCTTATTTCCAAACCTTTTATCAGTTCAGTTTGCTTTCCTTTGAACTTACTCCAATTTGTCTCTCTTTTCAAACGTACGCTATCCAAAACAGAACACGACACTCAAGTAGGCCTACGTGGAACAACTCAAAGCAGTAAAAGTAGGTTCTTTCTTTATGCATTCCACCTAAAACCTAGGTGCATTAAAGTCTTTGCCTTTATTGGAAATAGATTTTTTTAAATCCTGCTAAGTTTGTTGCCCACAATCTCTCACACCAGACAGAGCTTTTCATACTATTAAACTCCCTTGTGTGTTAATGTGAACAGATGAGTCCTTCTTATAATTATTTTACATCTGATTTCAAGCTTTTTCCAATCCATTAAAAATCATTCTGTATTAATATCTTTCTTCAATAGTATTTATAATTACTTTTTTTTTTTTTTTGGTTGCTTGTAGACATGACTAAGAATTTTTTTGGTTGCCTTTTGGATTGTGTTCCCAATTTATAACAACACATCATTGAATCATAGGGTGGAGAAGACAGTGTATAATGTACATTTTCTCCTAACATGACATTGGCCTATTAGCAATTACTCTGGTGCCCAAAAGATCAGAAACAATAGGCTATCCATCTTTTAGTAGTTTTCTCTAATCCGTATTTCTCTGGTTTCTCTGTAAGAATGCCACCCCCTGCTTTGGAAAAGAGGACAGGTGTTAAATGACAGCTGCACTAGGTCTCTTCTGGCAATCTCCCAGCCATGAGGGGTCTCCCCCATCCCCACTCCTGCATCCCAATTCCCAAATCTCCTCACCCCCTTCACAGACTATAGACATATTACACTTGGAATGGAAAAGGCTATAATACAAATTGGAATATACGATTTTTAATTATCAATAAAGCCTTTTAATTTGAAAATTTACTAGAAAATGAATGATGACCTTAACATATGTATTATTTAAGAAGAGTACAACATCTCAAATATTAATTCATGCTATCAAGAACCTAGAAACATTTACAAACAATTCAACTCTGAGGTATCACTCAATTTTTATAAAGTGAATTTATTTTAAGTTAGATTGGGCTTTGGAAAGTAAGAACACTCTGTAGTAAAGATAATAACACCAACATTATTTGGGAATCATATTACCACAAGAAATGTAGGTTTGACTAAAATAATTTTTTGGAGAAAAATATTTTTATATACAAGAAATTACCATAAATTTTTTTATCTCTAGGTAGTCTAAGAGACATCTGTTCTGTGCCAATACCTGGTAGTTCAGCTAAACAGTTGAAAAATAAATTCACTAATTCTTATCAGGGTTATGTCAACGTATCCAACAATATATCTCTTCAAGCCAAAAGTGACAACTTTACCAACGGGATTCTTAGGTATTCAGATATCAGCATGAAATTATTTGGAAGTCTTATATTTTTATCCAAAACATTCATATAGATTTTGCATTCTACTCTGTGATATGCCTGTGGTTGTTTTCATATAAAAATAATGCTTTGCATTCAGTACCAGTAACATTCTTACCTTGATTTATTTTTCTTTGCTAAAAGTGTGAATCTGAAAATATAAATCACATTTATCCTGTTATCACAGGTTATCATCTATTTACAGGATGATCATTTATCATCTGATTTCTGTCCCAGCATCTGAGTGCTTCTCATGGGTAGGGAGAGCCCATAGGGCCCAGAACAGTGATTGGCACAGAATGGGTGCTAAACAAATACGTGTTAGGAGAATAAGTTAACCTCAGGTGGTACCCTATGCCTCTGGTATAGAAACCTCAAGACATTTTATATTCCCATGTGAGATGCAGGAATTCAGAGTACGTGTGTGATCCAGCTTCATCTCTTCATCTTGCAATGACTGTATCATCTGCCCAATTTAAACAAATTGGTATGAATTATTTAAAATTCCTCTAGTGACATCATTGGACTTCAGGTACTTCTCACCTAGCCCTAAACACATTATACTCATGTCTGTTTGCTTGTCTGTTTTCTTCATTTAACTGAATGGAGAGGAAGGGAGGTAGTGAGAGCCTGAGGCAGAAACTGATTGTCATTTTTCCTTCTATGCCCTCTGAAGGAATAGCTGAAGGAATGAATTAACTCATCCATGAAGTAATATATGATTCTGACTCACCATAATTGATAATTTTTCAAACTAATTTCCCATGCTGTAATACACTGGCTAACAGAGTATGTGCTTGGCACGTAGAAAGAGTACAATAAACGCTAGGTTACATCTAAAGTAGCATGTGCATGCCAGTTAGAAGTGCTCAGTGAAGGTTATTCACCATTCCCTTTTTGTATTCTATAACTTAAAAACTGATCTTTTCCAAGCCTCCCCCACCAAACACACAGGTACATATACCCACCTCGTTAACTTCAACTCTTCGCCTGTGACTTGCCTACCTCTACTGTGTTCTTCCTCTTCACCTGTTTTCAAAGGCAGCCCAATTTTCACCTCTTTGCTCCCAAGCTTTCCAGCCTCTTTTATTGCTCTCACCCAAGAATAACTATAGTTGATATAGAATAATATATTTAGCAATATGTTATTGCATTGTTCACAATTCACTATAGGGATTATTAATCTTCTCTCTCCAGCATTTTACATTCACTAGGATTGAGGTCATATATAGATAGATAGCAAGTATTCAGACATATTTTTAACAAATTTATAAATATCTTTCATGGTTCTCAAATTCTTTTTCTTAGACTATTGCAGTTCAAAAGCTAATGAAAACTTTATAGAAAAGAAGATTTTAAAAAGCTGTTCCCGTGAAAAATTATTTAAAATTCCTCCAGCTTGCAAATATCCATTTGGCTGCTTATTGGAATGAAAAGCCAACATAGTTTAGTTAAAGATTGAAATGTTCTCATATTTATTTGATCTATGGGGTCAATTTTGCAATTCTGGATAACTTTAAACTTCATGGGAGTCATTTTGCAGGAAATTGCAAATTATTCTGCATCAACTTTCTTTGTCTTTTATTCTGTGTTGCCCTAACTTAAAAGGCAGTGAGACTCCTTTCTTGTCCTGAGGGCTGTTGTAAATTGATTTGGAGTGGGGGAGTTGGTAAAGTAAGACGGACTGCTTCTCACCCTCACATTTAAATTCCTCTTCACTTCTTCAATACCTTGTCTCTTCTAATAACAAATGCTTTGAGTTAAAGAAATTAGTTTTATTTTATTTTAGAGTATTTTATTTTCTTTATTTAGAGTGTGCTTAGACACATTTAAAATTTTTAAACATGCTCTTTTTAATACAGTCATAATATCATTTATGTGTTAGTTGTATTGCACAAATTCTTTCCAGAAGTTATAGCAATATCCTCTACTGTTTACATAGTACTTATTTCTAAAGAAGATTGAATTAATCTTCTAAAACAGAACCTCAAGTACCTGTGTTTCTTGTCTGTTATTATACTCATAGCAGATTGCCAATGTCCTAGAAAGACAAAACTCCAAAGTCCAAACTCCAAAGGGAGAATACAATGTGCTCTTTCCACATTTTGGCTGGCAATAATAGCTGAAGGGTATAGAAGCCTGTGAAGATACAATTTCATTTTTCCCAAAGCTTTGTTGGAGGTATAGAAGAAATAGTCTAGACATGATACTGGATTAAGAACTAACAACAAGAAGGTAGTGGATTATAACAGCAGGAAAGAATAATCTCCTGAATACTTTGTTGGGCTTACCTTGTATGTCAAATGTCAGCTCTTTTTTTCTGCATATTTTCTGAAGACAATAGCATTGTTGATAGTTTTGCCTGTGCATTTGCAAGGATGCTTTGTTGGAACCAGTCTGCCTTTGGCACATGGAGGCAGGACTGCAGTTGAAAAAGCAGAAAGGAAATGCCAGGGAAGTTTCTCCAAAACTATAATATCTGTTTACATTTTTGTGTGGGTGAGAGAAACCAAGCCACTTGTTAAGTGACAGAGTATTGAAAACCTACGTCACAAAACGTTACTGCCATAAAAACTTAAAATTTATACGGTTATATATAACCTGGCACAAGGTATAACCCCTTTGGGTTAATCATTCTATCAGGTCTGCTGGGTTAAGGAGGCTTATTGGAAGATTGTGTGATGATGAGAAGAGAAATAAAAAACCTGAAGGGTGACTTTTCCAGAGTTGTGTTTTACAAACACTTCAGACAAGTTGCCCCAGATCTTTAGAGGGATAAGCCATTCTCCATGTACCCTCTTGCCTTTTTGTGCTCTCCTTTCACCATTTCTACAGCATAGGCTCAGGGAAGATGAAGGATATAGATTTCCTTTGAGAAGCTTGGCAGAATAAGGTGCAATGTTAGGAGCAAAATGTATTTTGGCAGGGGGCAGAGGGGGCGAGGAAGGTGATTTACGTGTGCAATACTAGCACCTTACGTATAGACCTTCTAAAACTTCTCACTTGACCTTCAGAAACTAACAGCAGTCCAGATGATAAACATTTATGCAGTATGGGACTGTACATCATTCCTTATTTTTCAATTTCATTCCTTATTTTCTGCCTTAGGCTGAAATGGTGATTTTTAAAGTGAATAAAATTCTAATCATAAGTCATCTTTAAATACTCTGTGATCTTTTAAAATGAAGAGCAAAGGCAATATCCTGGGTAATTGGTAGTCCAGTGGTTCTCTCTTTGCAAATTGTCTCTGAAAGACAAGTAAATTTAGTGTGCAGGTGCACTTTACCTGACCTGTGTATCTCTCTGATCATGATCATTTAACCTACTTATGTGCTTGTGGAATTTCACTGTTTGAAGGTTATTCTTCTTTCTGTCCAAATGATGTATAGGCATCTTGCACTTTATTAAAAAGTTATCGCTTGTCACTGCAAAGCTATCTGCATTCCTATGGTAGTTAAAATGATTAGAATAGCCTTCATATTTATAGCTATGCAGGTAATACCATAAACAGAAGACATGCTGGTTATAGTCTCTCTCTTTCATATTTCAGTTGGCCATCATAATTTCCTGAAAAACTTTTTTTCTGGGCAAAAATTCATACTAGTACTTTCTTTTCCCCTCTTTTGACATAGTTGAACTGAATTACCTAAGCCATTTGAAATTAATCAAATGTAAAATAAATGCAATAATTTGTCTTCTAAGAAAATGGTTTTGAACTATATATCACTCCTTTAATTCAAAGCCAACGGAAGCTATAAACTTCAATTTTTTGCATGATTATAGTCCTCATGAAGGAAGGAGAACGGAGCCAAGGCTAAAGAATAACAACTATATATATATATATTTATATATATATATATATATTTTACAACGTAAGGATTTTAAAATGCTGAAAATTATAGTTTTGTGTCTGTGGATATTGTTAGTCTGTCAAACCATCTTACTGACTTTATAAGTCATTTTATGTTTTCCAAGACATAAAGAGGTTGCAATAAGGCATGCCCAGTGAAATGTACCTTAAATACAGAAAAATATCTAACTCACTTCCTGATATAAAAATAAGTTATTTGGGGCCATTGCAGCTAGACAGTGATGTTATGATATATTATACGTGTGTGTTTGGCTGATAATGCTATCTACACTACTAAGAATGGATTGCACAGAAAGAAAAGAGAGTCATCAGGAAATCTAATCAGCTGTTGTTGAATACTTGGGGTAAACAGACCAGCAGTTATAGGATAGAAAATAAAGGAATTACCAAAACTTTTCTTGTATCCCAAATGGATCAAGATTAGAAGTTTGATTTTGGAAGCAAAGGAGAAAGAGGAATTGAAGAAGACTCAGGGTTTAATTTAAGATCTGAAAAACTCTGAGCATTGCAATGTCATTCACCTCTATGAAATGCAGAAGGGAAATGTGTTTTGAAAAAAAGATGCATTCTCCTAGGGCATGATAAGTCTGGGGTGCATATAATATATTGTTATAGTCATGTGTAGACAGCTAGAAATGTAGAACAGGAACATGCATTAAAAAAATCAAATGAAGGCCAGTCATTGTGGCTCATGCCTGCAATCTCAGAACTTTGGGAGGCCAAGGTGGGTGGATTACTTGAGGTCACGAGTTCAAGGCCTGCCTGGCCAACATGGTGAAACCCTGTCTCTACTAAAAATTCAAAAAGTTAGCTGGCGTGGTGGTGGGTGCCTGTAATCCCAGCTACTTGGGAGGCTGAGGCAAGAGAATCACTTGAACTTGGGAGGCAGAGATTGTAGTGAACCGAGATCATGCCATTACATGCACCAGCCTGGGCAACAATAGAGAAACACCATCTAAAACAACAATAATAACAACAAAAACAAACAAACACAAAAACCTCAAAAAACAAAGGAAATATAAAATCACAAGCAGAGTTATAGATTAGAAAGTCCTTAGGACTCTAAGGAGAAAGAGGAAGACTACCACAGGAAGCTGGTGAGGATAGCAGAAGCATCCAACTCTTCCTGCTACCCTGATACTTCTCTTCTGTTCCTGGATTCCAAAGAAAATAGAAATTAAATGGACAAAAAATGTGTTTTCATGGGGGATATAAATCAATATAAAGTATAGAAAATGTGTTCCACTTGTTTTCTTCTTTGTACTTGACTTTGCTTTGTTTTTCTATCTAATGTTTCTGTCTGACATCAAATACATTAACATGTTTATGTGTTTGTAGACTGACCTCTCCCTATTAGTTATATAAGAGGATAATAAGAGGATACACAAATCATGAGGTTCAAGATTTATATGCTTCTATCAAGTATCCTCACCTCTCAAATAATAATTGTTAAATGAATATAAGTTCCATGACAAAACTTGGAGAAACTTCAGTTAGCTATGATAGGCATAGAAATTGAAAAGGGGAGTAAGAATCTTCTAGAAATTCCCTTTAGAAGAATATCATTCATGGACATTCATAAACGACATTATGGCAAGTCATGTTAGCTAATCATGGTGGTAAGAGCAGATTAGAACAAATGCAGATGTAAGAGATATGAATGAAGTTGGTGAAGCTTCCACATACAGTGGACACCTGCAGTAGCTGAAAAATTATACAGGGGTTTCTACCTGAGGAAACAGCTAGAGAAATTGAAAACTTTCGCAGGAGTTACGTTGCACAGAGTATGGCTTCCCTAGCAAAAACCTGTTAAGCTTGTTCCCAACAGGACCACAATGAGAAACTCTACATCACATGGTTTTCTCCTTCAGGGGACTAGAATAAAATGAGCAGACAATTTTTTACAATGACAGAAAAAAAAGTAGTAGACCTATCAAAATATACAGGAGTCAGAAATTATACCTTACCAAAGGAGACACATTTATGAAACTAAATCTGGTTTCCAATAAAAACATAATGTATGATTGGTAAAGGCTATACAGTAGTAAAAATACACATTTGTGGAATTAAAAGCCATGCTGGAGGCAATAGAAATGATATCAGATACTTACAAAACTAGAATTAACAAATTAAAAAGTGAACTAATAAGTTTTTTTTTTATTTAGCAGAGAAAATTGATTAGTGAGAAAAAGAGACACATAAAACAGATTCAGAAAATACAATGCACATATAATGGAAATCCTAAAAATACATTAACTTTTTTTCAAAACAACAAAAAATTATCTATTGATCTATCTATATCTATATCTATTTTTTGTTTTGTGATCTATTTATCACATATTTGTTCTTTTGAAAACAATTTTATATATAAAATTATGTATATATAATTTATATAATATATAATTGTTTTTTATATATATATGTATACATTTCCACTAATTTTGGAGTACAAATGAACTTTTATATTCCACTACTAGAAATAAAAATAAACTTTTAACTTTCAAATAATTACAGCAAAGAAAATGTATTATATATTATGAGAAGGAAGGGATTTTAAAATAAAAAGTAGGCAGAAAAAAGAAATGCAAACACAGTGACTGGCTAATGTATAACCTGTAGTATTTGAGAGAAATGGTGGCAATGGTAATCATATACTGTAAGGTGAGGTTAGCCAACCATCAATTCAAAGGGAGTCATCTATGACCCAGAGCCCATTGAAGGGGAGCCTGACCAGGACACCTTGGGAAAGACATTACAGTGACACAGCTAGTATATATAGTAGTAATTCCCTTGATTCTTCCCCAAGGAGATCTACAGCCATTTACCAAGGTCACTTTCCTCTAGGGAAACATATTCTGATGGAAGCATGCTAAATAAGAAGGCAGTAAATTAAGAAAGAGGAAGATGTGGGAAGTAAAAAGTACAAGAGTCATGTAGAAAAATATTGAAAGAAAGTCCCAGAATGAACACTTTGGGTCTTGGCCAAAGAAGGAGAATGAATTATGTAGGAAGACCTTTAGAAACTAAATAAAGGAGTGTTAATATTTGGAAGTAAATATGACTTAAAAGTTTGACAGTTCTGATAGGACATCAAGCAAAAAATATACATGTACATAAAAAAGTTAGGTATATGAATGTTTTATAAGTAAAAACATGAGGTAGTATTTAATATAAGAGGTGGCTCACGCCTGTAACCCCAGCACTTTGGGAGGCCGAGGCAGGTGGATCATGAGGTCAAGAGATTGAGACCATCCTGGTCAACATGGTGAAACCCTGTCTCTACTAAAAATACAAAAATTAGCTGAGTATAGTGGCACACGCCTGTAATCCCAGCTACTCAGGAGGCTGAGGCAGGAGAATTGCCTGAACCCAGGAGACGGAGGTTGTGGTGAGCCAAGATCATGCCATTGCACTCCAGTCTGGGTAACAAGAGTGAGACTCTGTCTCAAAAAAAAAAAAAAAAAAAAAAAGAATAAATTAACATTGTAAAAAAAAAAAAAAAAAAGAAGAATATTATCCACTTCCTCCTGGTGTTATATTAAAAATTGTATTTACTTACGATAGTTGAATAAATAATTTAAATGTTGATAAAGTATACTAGGAAAATAAAGAAAGGTATTATGAATGCACTATCTGATTCTCTCCTATCATATGGAAAGCCATAAATATTATCAGATTTCTGAAACATACATATATCACAGTTGATTTGTACCTTTAATGACCTGTCACTTATTCTTTCTCAATATATTAGAAAGATAATTTTGTTTTATAATAAAATAAATGGAATTTAGCAACATGTAAATGTCAATAAAAACTTAAATATTTGAAATTTTTAAAAAGATTTGCAAAAAAAATTTGCCATAAAAAATAGTAAAACCATATGACATGTTACACAAAAAATAACAAATTATGAGGAGGAGATAGAGCAAAATAAATTATGAGGAGGAGATAGAGCAATAGCCTCCAGTGATCATGACCCCTGCAGGAACACCAAATTGAACACCTATCCACACAAAAAAGAACCTTCATAGGAACCAAAAATCAAACAAGTGATCATGGCACCTGATTTTAACATTTTGTTAAGGAAGGCACTGTGAAGGGTAGGAAAGACAGCCTTGAATTGCTGCTGCCATCCCTCCCCCACACCCCCAGTGGCATGAAGAATGAATCTGCATGCTTGCAGGAGGGAGGGCATGGTGATTGTGGGATTTTGCCTTGGAACTCAGTGCCGCCCTGTCACAGCAGAAAGTAACATAGGGCAGAACTCTGCCACTGAGGGAACATTTAGACGGAGCATCTCTAGCCAGAGGCAAATCGGGTATCCCAGTGGTCAGAACTTAAGTTCTGGCAAGCCCTGCCACCATGAACTGAAGTGTTCTGGGGTCCTAAGTAAACTTGAAAGGCAGTCTAGGCCACAAGGACTGTGATTCCTGGGCAAGTTATTGTGCTGTGCTGGGCTCAGAGCCAGCGGACTTGGGGTACATGCAACCTAGTGAGACATTAGCTGGGGTAGCCAAGGGAGTGCTTGCATCATTCATATCCCAATCCTAGGAAGCGAAGCTCACAGCTCCAGGAGAGACTCCTCTCCTCTGCTTGAGGAGAGAAGAGGGGAGACTAAAGGGAACTCTGTCTTGCAACTTGTATACCAGGGTAGCCACAGTAGAATAGGGCATCAGGCAGAGTGCTCAGTACTTCATTTCAAGCCCTAGCTCCTGGACAACATTTCTAAACTCACTCTGGGCCAGAAGGGAAGCTGCTATCTTGAAGGAAAGGACCCAATCTTGGCAGAATCCATCACCTTTTGACTAAAGAGCGCTTGAGCCCTAGTTGACTAATCAGCAGTAGTAGCACAAGCCTTACATGAGACTCAGAGCTGTTCTGGCTTCGGGTGTGAACCAGCACATTTCCAGCTGTAGTGGCTATGGGGCATGATCCCTTCTGCTTGAGGAAAGGAGAAGAAAGAGTAAAGGGGACTGTCTTGCAGCTTGGGTACTAGCTTGGCCATAGCTAGGTAGAGCACCAGGCGAGATCCTAGAATTCCTTATTCCAAGCCTTGGCTTCTGGATGGCATTTCTGGACCTGCCCTGGGCCAGAGGGGAGAGCCCACTTCCCTGAAGAGAGAACCCCGGGTCTGGCAGCATTCACCACAAGCTGACTAAAGAGCTTTTGGGACTTGAGTGATCATCAGCAGTAGCCAGGTTACTAATTACTACCATCCTGACATGATGGTGGCCATGGGGAGAGACTCCTCAGCTGAGGAAAGGAGAGGAAAGAGTGGGAATAACTTTGTTTCATTCAAGGCTTGGGTACCAGCTCACTCAAAGTAGAACAGAGCACCAGGTAGATTCCTAAGGTTCTTAACTTCAAGCCCTGGCTCATGGATGATATCTTTGGACCCACTTGGGGCTAGGAGGAATCCTCCATCCAGAAAAGAAGGACATAAGCCTGGTTGGATCTGCCACCTATTGTTTGTAAAGCCCTAAAGCCTTAAGTGAACATAGGAAGTAGCCAGCAGTGGTCGCTGGGTTTTGAGTGAAACCCAGGGCTATGCCAGTTTTGCATCCGACCTAGCACAGTCCCAGTAGCGATGACTACAGGAGTACTTGTGTCATCCATCTCCCATCTCCAGGCAACTCAATGCGCATGTACACACACTCACACACAGAGAGAGAAACACACACACACACACACACACACACACACACACACACAAAGTGGGGGGCAGAGAGAGAGAGAGAGAGACTGTTTGGGAGAAACTAAGGGAAGAGAACAAGAGTGTCTCCCTAGTAATCCAGAAAATTCTGGATCTTACCCAAGGCCACCAAGGTGACACCTCTACAAGTCTGCAAGAGCCACAGCATTACTGGGCTTGGGATGTCCCCTAAAGTAGATATGGCTATAGTGACCAAAGATATAGATCATAGCACCCAAGATTATTTGAGTACCTGGAAAGCATTCCCAAGAAACATGTGTACAAATAAGCCTGGATTGTGAAGACTATAATAAACACCTAACTCTTCAATGCCTAGACACCAAAAAATTTCCACAGGCACCAAGATCATCCAGGACAGTGTCACCCAATATATCCATGTAACAAATCTACACATGTACCCCTGAATCTAAAAAAAATTTAAAGTTCTCTAAAAAGAACAATTAGCACTTTGGGAGGCCAACGTGGGTAGATCACCTGAGGTCAGAAGCTCAACATGGTGGAAACCCATCTCTACTTAAAATACAAAAATTAACCATGCATAGTGACAGACATCTGCAATTCCAGCTACTCAGGAGGCTGAGGCAGGAGAATCGCTTGAACCCAGGAGGCAGAGGCTGCAGTGAGCTGAGATCGCACCACTGTGCTTCAGCCTGAGTGACTGAGCGAGATAAAACAAACAAACAAACAAAAACCAATTAGATTGAGAAATTAAAATTGTTGATAATATATAGTTCTTGTAAATAAATTAGAATATGATATCATACATATATGTATCATATATATGATATATATCATATATAATATATGTAACATATATATGTAATATCTATCTCATATATATAATTAAACAATATATAACTCTATATATATATAAAGAGTTTATGTATCAAGATTTTAACAAATATATTTATATATATATATGTATATATATAATTGCATTTAGGTTCTGGGGTACATGGGCAGAACATGCAGGATTGTTGCATAGGTATATACATGACAATGAAGTTTGCTACCTCCATCCCCTTGTCATCTATATCTGGCATTTCTCCCCATGGTATTCCTCCCCAACTCCCTACCCCCCACTGTCCCTCCCCTAGCACCTCCTAACAAATCCCAGTGTGTGATGTTCCCCTCTCTGTGTCCATGTGTTCTCATTGTTCAACAGCCACTTATGAGTGAGAACATGTAGTGTTTGATTTTCTGTTCTTGTGTCAGTTTGCTGAGAATGATGGTTTCCAGATTCATGCATGTCCCTACAAAGGACATGAACTCATCATTTTTTATGGTTGCATGGTATTCCATGGTGTATATGTGCCACATTTTCCTTGTCTAGTCTATTATTAATGGGCATTTGGGTTGGTTTCGTGTCTTTGATTGTAAGCAGTGCCGCAATGAACATACGTGTGCATGTGTCTTTATAATAGAATTATTTATAATCCTTTGGATATATAATCAGTAATGGGATTGCTGGGTAAAATAGAATTTCTATTTCTAGGTCCCTGAGAAATTGCCACACTCTCTTCCACAATGGTTGAACTAATTCACACTCCCACCAACAGTGTAAAAGTGTTCCTATTTCTCCACATCCTCTCCAGCATCTGTTGTCTCGAGATGTTTTAATGATTGCCATTCTAACTGGCGTGAGATGGTATCTCAGTGTGGTTTTGATTTGCATTTCTCTAATAATCAGTGATGATGAGGATTTTTTAATATGTTAGTTGCCCTCATATATGTCTTCTTTGGAAAAGTGTCTGTTCATGTTCATTGCCCACTTTTGAATGGGTTTGTATTTTTTCTTGTAAATCTGTTTTAGTTCTTTGTAGATTCTAGATATTAGCCCTTTGTCAGATAGGTAGATTGCAAAAATTTTTTCCCATGCAGTTGGTTGCAGGTTCACTCTGACAATTGCTTATTTTGCTGTGCAGAAGCTCTGGAGTTTAATTAGATCCCATTTGTCTATTTTGGCTTTTGTTGCCAATGCTTTTGGTGTTTTAGTCATGAAGTCCTTGCTTATGCCTATGTTCTGAATGGTTTTGCCTAGGTTTACTTCTAGGGTTTTTATGGTGTTAGGTCTTATATTTAAGTCTTTAATCCAACTGGAGTTAATTTTAGTGTAAGGTGTCAGCCTTCCAGTTTCTGCTTTCTGCACATGGCTAGCCAGTTTTCCCAACACCATTTATTGAACAGGGAATTCTTTCCGCATTGTTTGTTTTTGTCAGTTTTCTCAAAGATCAGATGGTTGTAGATGTGTGGCATTACCTCTGAGGCCTCTGTTTTGTTCCATTGGCCTATATCTCTGTTCTGGTACTAGTACCATGCTGTTTTGATTACTGTGCCTTGTAGTATAGTTTGAAGACAGGTAGCTTTATACCTCCAACTCTGTTCTTTTTGCTTAGAATTGATTTGGCTATGTGGGCCCTCTTTTGGTTCCATATGAAGTTTAAGGTGGCTTTTTCCAGTTCTGTGAAGAGGGTCATAGGTAGCTTGATGGGGATAGTGTTGAATCTATAAATTACTTTGGGCATTATGGCCATTTTCACAATATTGATTCTTTCTAACCGTGAGCATGGAATGCTTTTCCATCTGTTTGTGTCCTCTCTTATTTCCTTGAGCAGTGGGTTTGTAGTTCTCCTTGAAGAGGTCCTTTATATTTTTTGTTAGTTGTAGTCCTAGATATTTTCTTCTCTTTGTAGCAGTTGTGAGTGGCAGTTCATTCTTGATTTGGCTCTCTTTAAGTCTATTACTGGTGTATAGGCATGCTTGTGATTTTTGCACATTGATTTTTATATCCTGAGACTTTGCTGAAGTTGCTTATCAGTTTCAGGAGCTTTTGGGCTGAGACAATAGGGTCTTCTAAATATACAATCATGTTGTCTGCAAATAGAGACAATTTGACTTCCTCCTTTCCTAACTGAATATCCTATATTTCTTTTTCTTGCCTGATTTCTCTGGCTAGAACTTCCAATACTATATTGAATAGGAGTGGTGAGAGAGGACATCCTTGCCTAGTGCCACATTTCAAAGGGAATGCTTACCGGTTTTGCGCACTCAGTATGATATTGGCTGATAAATAGCTTTTATTATTTTGAGATATGTTCCATCAATACCTAGTTTATTGAGAATTTTTAACATAAAGCATTGTTTAATTTTGTTGAAGGCCTTTTCTGCATCTATTGAGATAATCATGTGGTTTTTGTCTTTGGTTCTGTTTATGTGGTGAATTATGTTTATAGACTCTCATATGTTGAACCAGCCTTGCATCCCCGGGGTGAAGTCTACTTGATCATGATGGATAACACATGGCAGCGTGATTTACTGCCTTCATCCCCTTCACCTATAGCTGGCATTTCTCCCCATGCTATCTCTCCCCAATTTCCCCTCCCCTGCTGCCCCTCTCCTATTTTCCCCCAACAGAACCCAGTGTGTGATGCTCCCCTCCCTGTGTCCCTGTGTTCTCATTGTTCAACACCCACCTATGAGTGAGAACTTGCGGTGTTTGATTTTCTGTTCTTCTGTCAGTTTGCTGAGAATGATGGTTTCCAGGTTCGTCCATGTCCCTACGAAGGACACGAACGCATCATTTTTGATGGCTGCATAATATTCCATGGTGTATATGTACCATATTTTCCCTGTCCAATCTATCATTGATGGGCATTTGGGTTGGTTCCAGGTCTTTGCTATTGTAAACAGTGCTGCAGTGAACATTTGTGACACAAAAAACCCTTCAAAAAATCAATAAATTCAGGAGCTGGTTTTTTGAAAAAATAAACAAAATAGGCCACTAGCCAGATTAATGAAAAAGAAAAGAGAGAATAATCAAATCAATAAAAAACGATAAGGGGATATCACCACAGATTCCACAGAAATTCAAACCATCATCAGAGATTATTACAAACAACTCTCTGCACATAAACTAGTAAACCTAGAAGAAATGGATAAATTCCTGGACGCTTGCATCCTCCCAAACCTAAACCAGGAAACAGTCAAAACCCTGAATAGACCAATAACAAGGTCTGAAGTTGAGGCAGCAATTAAGAGCCTACCACCCCCAAAAAGTCCAGGTCCAGATGGGTTCACAGCCGAATTCTAAAAGACATACAAAGAGGAGCTGGTAGCATTCCTTCTGAAACTATTCCAAATAATCCAAAAAGAGGGAATCCTTCCCAAATCATTTTATGAGACCAACATCATCCTGATACCAAAACCTGGCAGAGATTCAGCAAGAAAAGAAAACTTCAGGCCAATATTCATGAAGAACATAGATCCAAAAACCTTCAATAAAATACTGGCAAGCCAATTGCAACAGCACATCAAAAAGCTTATCCACCATGATCAAGTAGGATTCATCCCGGGAATGCAAGGCTGGTTCAACATACGCAAGTCTATAAACATAATTCACCACATAAATGGAACCAAAGACAAAAACCACATGATTATCTCGATTGTTGCAGAGAAGGCCTTTGACAAAATTCAACAGCCCTTTATGCTAAAAACCCTCAATAAACTAGGTATTGACGGAACATATCTCAAAATAATAAAAGCTATTTACGACAAACCAACAGCCAATATCATGCTGAATGGGCAAAAACTAGAAACATTCCCTTTGAAATCTGGCACTAGACAAGGATGCCTTCTCTCACCGCTCCTATTCAATATTCTATATTATTTAAACTTTTTACTGTAATCTAGTAGTCAGGGAAATAAAAAATAAAATGAGATACTGCCTTTTTACCCATTCAATTAAGAAAACTAAAGAAAATATTTGATGATATTAAAGATTAGCAGGAAGTTTGAGAAATACCCTGAGGAATTTCCTAAGCCAATTCCATTTCTGTGTCTGAGGCACAGAGAGTAGGAATTGGGTGGGGTCGGAGAGAGGGTGAGACTAAGATTTTCTGCAACGATGATGCAGCTAACAAATCTTGAATATTAAATTATCATTTTTTAACTCAAAGTTCATTGGTTTGTTTCAAACGCCAACAAAATTACTGGTTTGTATCATAGTTCAAAACTAAATATTTTGCATCACAAGAAACCTTAACTAAGTTTATCTCTTTTGAGTAGGGTAGATTGGGCAAGGTGAAAGGTGAGTTTAACTTTTTTGTTATGTAGTTCAAGTTAAAGCAGCAGGTATCTTAATTTGCAAAAGTGCGTATTAGAAATGGGCAGAAAGAGAGCACCCAGATAGGGGAATCACTAAGGATAAGATCTGATTTTAAAAAAGATCTAAGAAAGTAAATTTTAGAATTCATGTTTTCATTGTTCCACTCATATATTTTCCAGATTCAAAGTTATGTTAGGGTACGAATAATTCATACTTGGAAATATTCCAATAAATAATTTTATAAAGAAACATTTAAGTAACTTATTAGTATAACTGTTGTTTTTTTAACTGTTCTTTATTAACTGTTGAAAAATATGACAATGTAGTTTTTAAATATGTATTTTTTATAAAAATTGTAATGAAATCACTGGCAATCTAGAAAATTAAAGGAAAAAAGTGAAAGATAATCACCCGTAAAACACTGTTCTTATACAATCTTTTGTATAACTCATATAGTCATAGCATTTTTGCATGTGTTCTGATAGTTTATGTATATTTGAATGTTTTATATAATTTTTATAATTTGTACATACAGTCCAGTTTCATATTCTACATTATAATCAACTTTAATATGATTACATAGTTATTACTCCATTAAGCAAATATTAGTTGGTTACTTCTATATGCAGAGCATATATTGATAAAGAAAATAGGCTCTTTGAGAAACTCCCAGTGTTATAGGGAGAATAGCATGAGATCATTACAATTCAATGTGCTAACTTGTATGATGGGATAAGCATAGACACATACGAGAACACACAGAGGAAACACCTTCCCCATGTTAGGGGTCAGGGTAGAGATCTCAAAGGAGGATGTGCCATTTAAGCAGAGAGGAAAAGGTCAAGTGAGAGGCAGGTTAATGGAAGGTGAAGTGTTTCAGGAAGAAGGAACGCTCTGTACAAAAAGCCTGGGGCTAGAGGAAAGAAACTTGTGTATTCAGAAAGCTGGGAGGGAGCCATGTGATATTACTGGAGTTAAGCAGGTTAGGCAGAGTCTTAAGTATCTGAAAGTCTGACACACATCAAGAGGTGTAGTTTTAAAAATATAAACATTTGTTTAAAAGCCTTGAAAATGGATGTTGTAAAGGTTTAAAAGGCATAAAGCCCAGGTAGAATACTGTTGAAAAATAATAAGGGTACCAAGAAGAGTAATGAGGTGAAGAACCTGCATGGGAACTATAGGGAGAAGAAAGACATCAGCAGAAAGGAAGTGAGTAGAACAAAATCAAAGTGGTGGATGACTCTTGATATTGAGAGGTAGCAACAGGGTCAATTATAATGATTAGGGACAAAGACTGAGGATGGGGAAAGCAGTGAATGGCTGTGTTATTTAAGATTTTAGGAAGAATTTAAAGCTAAAACCATACCCTCACATTCCATTTGTTTCTTATTCCCCAGTAACCAAGAATGGGTACCTTTGAATCTTCTTAAGCATGTGGCCTATTAAATATCCCCTTCTTTTGCAAGTTGCTACAGTATTGATTTCTAGATTAACTTTCTGTCCACTTCAAATGGCTTCCTTCATGGGATCCTCTGTCCCTACCCATCGTGAAGGTCAGAACTCTCTACTGTTCTGCCATTAGTTCTCTTCTCCCCAGCCCTGTTTCCTTGGCAATCTCAACTATGAATGAGATAGGTGCTGATGGCTCCCAAATACATGTCTCTAAACCAGACCTTTTTCCTAAATGTCAAAAAGCTAATTAAGTGGCAGCACATTGACTGAAACTTCACTGAGTTTACAGCATAGTCACAGCACAGGCGCATAGAAACAGTGTTGTTTTTAATCTTTTTTAAATGGAATTTAATTTATGTCTGAATTCTCATTCCTGCTAGGCAGCAGGAAAACAAACAAACAAAAAAACAAAAAAACACCTAAATGAAACAGATAAATAAACCAATAAACCCTCCAAGTAAAAAGAGTCACAAGAAACCTTAATCTCTTTTCCTCCACTGCTAACCAGCTCCCAGATACAGATACTGCCATGGGCTTTAGAAAACTGCAGATCCCTTTATGGGCATTCGGAGCCTCAGTGATTAGCTGGAGGACAATAGATATATTGAGAACAATATCACAAAAGAAGATCAATAGCTACTGAGAACAATATCACAAGCTCTTATTGTGTACTTGAAGCAATCCTCAGCTCACCACCTGCTGATTTGCATCATGCTCTGTGTTGATGTAATCACAGTGTTAAGACAGGAAAAGAGCCAGATGATTGCCTGGAATAAAGAAGACTTTAGGAGAGCATGGCCTGGTTAATGTGGAAGACACCAAAGGAAAAGGAGCCACATATAGTAAAGATGACAGTGACATTGCTCTCTGGATCAGATGACAAGGAGAAATGTGATGAAGGAAGAGGCTGATAATGCTTTAGACAAGATGGGTCAAGGAAGGCCAAAAATCCTGGACTTGTTGCCAAGTCTTCTAGATGTGAAACCTTGGGATGACAGTCAAGGGAACAAGATTACAGGAATATGTCAGGGGTTTCAGGCAGACGGCTTGATCGGAAGCACTTCCAAACTAGTTCTGATAGGACATGCTATCAAGAAGCTCCAGAGACAGGGTGGAGTTGAAGATGATAAATTTGGTACAGTGTGCTGGAGGAGCAGATAACTTCTTTTGAGGACTGTCTTTAGTCAAAAGACAAGACCCTTTTCAATGGGATCAAAAACCAACAAGATGCTTAATGTTATCTATGAAAGATTAATTAAGGTATTGCTAGTTTACACAGGGACTCATAGGATAATGAAGTTTCTTTTTATTAAATACTCCAATTTTCAAAGTTCCTCTCTGCTGGGTTTTTGTCACCTCCCAATCTCTTTGCTTTTCCTGGGTCACAAGAGGAAGCTTTTGCATTATCCCTGTGCTGAGAATGGGTCATATTCTGGTTTCTGTATTGTCTTGTAGTTTCTGGGTGCTGGCATCAGTTTTTGCTGGGCACTATGTGACTCACTGTCTATTCTGGTGAAAGGCCACTGTTTAAGATCTCTTGCTGCTCACCCAACCACCTGTTGGTTTTTATTGTCTCTGAGAATCTGAGTGATCTTTACCCCTCCCCCTGTGTTCTAGGAGGTAAGCTCCTCTGATCTCAGAAAGTTGTGGTTTATTTCCCTTGCCCTACTTTCTCTACCACTCTGTACATTTAATGCCAAGAAAGAAGAAAGCTGAGGTCTTCATCTATGTCCAGCTCTCTTCATCTCTTTCTCCAACTGCAGCACTGAGGGGGCCAAGCAGAGAAGTGGGATGAGGGTGAGGAAGAGGGGAGAGCAGGGGAGAGGGAACACTTAGGTCCTGATGATCTCACTCAGGCTGTTGAGAAGAGTTCTGCACTTTTCAGCCACAGGAGAAAATTGATTTCCTTTGCTTTCTAGCTACTTTGATATTGAGTTTTCTCATGCTTTTACTATGAAAAGTTCAAATGGAATCAAAGCGGTACTCAAAGTTCTCAATGAAGTATATTCTTTAAAGTATTTTGAGGGAAAACAGGACAATGGTGGTAGTTATGGGTTTGGAGATTTGTGAAGGTCTTAGTTCATATCCATTGTGAGTATGTACTGCATAAAGTAGTTGATTCAAAGACATTGGATGTCCTTGTTTTCTTAGTTTATGCTTTCTCAAAGTTACAGGCAATAGAGGATACTATGAGTAGTTTGGGATGGGAGTACTAGCTTGGAATTTGATATCTGAAAGCTCTCTTGACATATTCCTGATGTCTTTATTTCTTCTTCGTCAGTCTCGAGTTGAATTTTACCATCTTTTACCCTCTTTCTTTCTCCTTTTTCTTACCATTGGGAACACAGGACCAATATTTCAATGAAAGAAAAACTTAGCTAACAAGAGGCCTTTTCAAGTAGATGTCATCTTCTAATGGAGAATTATTGCACTGTATGTTGATCATAGCTACATCAGAAACAGTTTGAGGAGAAAAATGACTTGAAAGTTATTTCTTCTACATGTATTTTTCAGAAACAGAAAATATCAAGTCACCTAGGCTCCTACCCTATAGTCAATAGAAAAAATAAGTAGGAGGGGAGGCAATATAGTCAGAAAGTATTCTTGTTGAGGTAATATTCCACATCATTACAGAAATATTGGTCTGATAAGGAATCCCTCAAAATATTATTTGACTAAAATTAAGACATATCTAAAAAACTCCATTAAACATGTTAATTTTTTTTTTTTTTCTGATTAAAAAAGTAGTCCTGGCCGGGCACGGTGGCTCAAGCTTGTAATCCCAGCACTTTGGGAGGCCGAGGCGGGTGGATCACAAGGTTGAGAGATTGAGACTATCCTGGTCAACATGGTGAAACCTCGTCTCTACTAAAAATACAAAAAATTAGCTGGGCATGGTGGCACGTGCCTGTAATCCCAGCTACTCAGGAGGCTGAGGCAGGAGAATTGCTTGAATCCAGGAGGCAGAGGTTGTGGTGAGCCGAGATCGCGCCATTGCACTCCAACCTGGGTAACAAGAGCGAAACTCCGTCTCAAAAAAAAAAAAAAAAAAAAAAAAAAAAAGTAGTCCTTTCCGCTTATAGTGAATTTTGAAAATTTAGGAAGAACTACCATTGATATATTAGTCTTGAAGCTGACACAGATTTTTAGCTCCTTAGTGGCAAATATCCTCTGGCATATAGAAACTTTGTTCACATAAACTCAGAAATCAATAGCTGCATGCTGGATATCTGCTGTAAATTGGCCTAATATGGATAAAGATCTAGTATAAATTTTCCCTTCATTTCTTCTTTGCCTCTCATCAATAATCTGCTTCATGAAGGTGAGTAAAATTGGTCAGTGTGCCAAAGAACATAGGGAGCTGACAGAATTGGATACAGAGTAGACTCAAATGGAGATTACCAGGAAAAACAGTTACTGTCCCACTGGTAATCTGCAATTCCACCCAATCTAAGAGCAGATCTGCTTTCTCAGATTTCCATGAATGTGATTTCCATGGATATGGTTAACAGAGTGTGTCCTGGCTGCAGCCTGCTGGGAGGCTGGGGCACACTTTGTTAACCATATCCATGGAAATCACATTTATAGAAGTCTATGATTCATAGATACTAACTGACCTTTGGGCAAGTAACTTACCTATTTTGTCAGGTACTCAATTGCCCCATCTGGAAAATGTAGAAAATGCAACACCATTAACTCATAAGGTAGAAACTCACAAGGAGCCAGAAATAGGCCATGTTAAGTTTAGCCCACTACATGCTAAATAGAAAGAATACTCTAAATCTTAACTATTCTTATATCTAAATATTTTGTTCCTCACCTATTATTTATAGCTATGAGAACTATTGACACAGCCTCTATATAACTTAGTGATTTAAAGACTGATAGGGTCTCAATAGATACCCACAGTCATAATGTAGAATGTGAAACACATTTTTTTTCTAACTTAAAACATTTCTTATACAAGTATTTCCAGAGTCTTATTAGGGACTTTAAGATCTGTAAACATGGAGTAAACCCATCACTTTCCCAAAGCATGAGTGTTCCTTACCCTCCTTGAAGGTCTGATCTGCAAGGGTAAGAAAAACTATTTTCCTCTTTCTCTCTTCAATCTCTAAGCAAACTGCCTGCATTTCTAAAGGAAGACAGGAGTTCTGTTGTTTTGAATTTAACACATGAAAAGCGGATCTTTCTAATATTTTATGCAGTAAGCCATAATTTTTAGGTACACTCTGATGTATATCATATCATCACATAAGACTCACATTAACTTCAAAGAGAATGACACACAATAGTGCACGAAGTGGTAAGAAACATTTCCAGGACATAATGAAGTATTATCTGAAGCAGTGCTGAAGCAGATGTCTTAGGAGAGAAAACAGTAGCAGCATACCAACTGTGTGAGCTGCCACAGTCAGGCCTGGGTCACTCAGCCTTAATGAGATCATGCTGACAGCCAACGAGAAAGTCAGAGCTGAAAAAAAAAGTGTGTCGGAAGCATTAGAGCCACTGTTAGTAAGCTAAGGCCAGCTTGCACATGTGACTTGGCAGAGAGTTCTGTGCATTCATAAATCTTGCCAGATTTAGGGAGCTGGGGGCATTGAGAAATGACCAAGACCCACGTAGTCATGGAATGCAGTCTACAAGTGAAAACGTCATTTTGTTTTTTGCTCTTAACAACCAATTCCTCTATTTCAATAATTGCCAAAATATGGCCATTACCCTTTTCTGTGACTTCTACTTTCATTCATCAGTAAATATTTACCAAACAACCATCTATAAGTCATGTGTCATATGCTTGGCAAAAGAAGAGGTGACATAGATTCTGACCCATGAAAGCATGCTGAACCCTAGAAGATGGACCTGGGCCACTACTCCTAGTCTGCTTGAGCATTTTATTCTAGCTCCTGTTAGAGACATGCCATATACCCAAATTCTGTTCACTTGTATTACTGTTAAGTTAGAATAATGGATTTGTGTTTGGATTGAGCATGGTGAAAAAAGATTTTTAGCATTATGGAGAGTGTCCAAGCAGTAGTGAAATTCTATTCTAATTCATTGGCAACACTTCTTGAAAAACTCTGAGGCTCCTGGGAGGTTGGGTAAAGGGAGGAAAAGAGGGTTTTTATGAGGCTCAGAGTTGAGTTGAGAGTCTAGTCTCCCAAATGTCATTTTAAAAGGTCTTTTCAGTTATAAAAGAATCCCTGGGGCTGTACCTCCCGGGCTAGGACTTTCGATGGGAAATACAGAAGGTTATCAGCTGAGGTGAGTACAAAGAGTAGTGATTCAGCAGGGAGAGGGGCTTGGTGGGGAAGCAGGTGGGTGGGGGGCTGAAAGGATCAACACCCATTATTTCTGGATCTCTTCTGTGACTGTAATACTTGTAAAGAACAAGATGTAGTAGGAAAATAACACTGGAGAGAAAGCACACTTCACTGTGCCCTACACAGTAGTCTCTGGAGTGGTTAACATAGAAGTTGCACCACAGGATTATCCACTGCCCACCGTCTTTGCTGGCGAGTTGTTAAGGAATCTGATTAATGGAGCAAATATGGTTTTGGCATAACAATCAAGATGGGTTCTTTAGACAAAGCAGGATTTGTCTCCTTTACCCAATGCCCATTCAAGATGGACAAGTTGACATTTTAAAAATGAAAAACAGATGTTTCATACCAAACTTTAAAAGTGTCAGGTATAGATAAAGGACCCTGGCTACTCAGATGGACTTGATCCAAAAAGAGAATATGGAGAAATCTGGCATTTCATCCAGCAGGCGTAAGTGTGTTCTGAAACAATTACAGTTTACCTTTGAATAAAGGGAAATTATACAGAATCAGGAAATTAGGAGAGAAAGGCTTCTAAATGACCTAAAAGTCATCACACTACTTAATTGTTATTCTAAACAATTGATTGTCACATTATTATCTCCAAATCCCTTTTAAAACAAGATGAAACTCTGAACAAATTTATAACTATGCATATATTGGTAAATAAGCAATTCAATTCAGTCCACTGCACAACACTCCACAAACTATATGTAGAATATTTAGTAGACGTTCTTTCATTCTCTTAAAACAAAAGGGGACCATCTAAGCAAAGACATGAATGTTTTTAAATTTTAAGTAAATATATGTTTTTAACTATGTAATATAATGGTGTCACATTAAACCATTTGGGGAACTTTTAAAAAAGTACTTATGCCAGGCTTCCCCCTAGATATTCTGATTTCTTTTGTCTGTAGTAAGCTCCTAGGGTCATTTTAACATGTAGCCAGATTGGAAAGTACTGCTTTAATGTGGTTAGGCATCTAAAATGTATAGCTATATTATGACTTTTTACCCTGATGTTTACTGGGAGGTGCCTTAGAATATGCAAAGAACCACTCCATTATTGGTAGTAGCTAGCATTTCTGTTTATGTACTCAATATTAACACAAGGTACTGAGTAAGAACATGAACTCTAGGGTAGAAAATGCCTAGTTTGGAATCTCATGTCTCCACCTATTAGCAATGGGACAAGTTACTTATACTGTCTGTTCTTGAGTTTTTTATATGTTAGTGGTGATAACAGTGATGTCTACCTTCTTAAGTTGTTGTAAAGATTAGATACAAATAAGTTTAATACATAGCAAAGCCCTTAGAGCAACTTCTGGATAGATCATTCTTTACTATTGAAAAGGTTCCTAGCTCTAACTTTTCCCCTCCTTCCCAGGCACAGAGGGGCCAATAATATAAACCAAAAAATCATTGCACTTTTGTACTCAACACTCCCAGGATTCTATAGATCCCATGCCATCCACCTGGGTGAGACCCTCCAACAGAAGTTGTCAGACACCCTATACAGGAGTGATCCTACTGGCATCAGGTTGGTGCCCCTCAAGGTCAGAGGTCTCAGAAGAAGGAGCAGACACTCATCTTTGCTGTTCTCCAGTTTCCTTGAGTGATAGACATTTCCAGGCACAGGAGCAAATCAGATGAATATGGTCTGAAGTGAAACCCCAGCAAACTGCAGTAGCCCTACAGAATAGGGACCTGACTATTGAAAGAAAAACAAGCAGAAAGTGATATCAACAGCATTAATAACAACAAAAAAGGCCCCCACAGAAACCTCATCCAAGGGTCAGCAGCCTCAAAGACTGAAACTAAACAAACTCATGAAGAATGAATCAATGAAAACATGCTGAAAGTCCTCTACTCCTCCAAATGATCTCAACGTCTCTCCATCAAGGGCACAGAATTGGACAGAGAATCAGATAGACAATTGACAGAAGTAGGTTTCACAAGATGGGTAATAAAAAAACTATGCTGAGCTAAAGGAGCATGTTCTAACAGAATGTATAGAAGCTAAGAATCTTGATAAAAATTTAGAGGAATTGCTAACTAAAATCTGTTTAGAGAGAAACATAAATGACCTCATAGAGCTGCAAGACAGCACAAGATCTTTGTGAAGCATACACATTGTATCAATAGCCAAACTGACCAAGTAGAGAGTTTGAAGACCACCTTACTGAAATAAGACACATAGACAAGAATAGAGAAGAAATAATGAAAAGAAATGAACAAAGCATCCAAGAAATAAGGGACTCCATAGAAAGACCAAACATATGATTGATTGGAGTACCAGAAGGAGATGGAGAGAATGGAAAAAAGCTGGAAAACATACTTCAGGATATTATGCAGGAGTGCTTCCCCCAACCTAGCAAGATAGGCCAACATGCATTTCAGGAAATACAGAGAACACCATTAAGCTACTCCATGAGAAGATCAACCCTAAGACATGTAATAATCAGATTCTCCAAGGTCAAAAGGAAAGAAAAACTGTTAAGGGTAGCCAGAGAGAAAGGCCAGATGACCTCCAAAGGGAAGCCCATCAGACTAACAGCAGAAACTCTGCAAGCCAGAAGACAGTGGGGGCCAATATTTAACGTTCTTAAAGAAATGAATTTTCAACCTGGAATTTTATATCTAATCAAACAAACCATCATAAGTGAAAGAGAAATAAAAACCTTTCCAGACAAGCAAATGCTGAGTAATTTCATTACCACGAGGCCTACCTTGCAAGAGTTCCTGAAAGAAACTCTAAATATGGAAAGAAAAAAATGGTACCACTCCCTGCAAAAACACACCAAAATAAAAAAGACCAATGACACTATGTAGAAATTTTATCAACTAGTGTGCAACATAACCAAATAGCATAATGATGACAGCATCAAGCTCATATATAACACTACTAACTTAAATGTAAATGGGCTAAATGCCCCAATTAAAAGATATAGACTGGCAAATTGGATAAGTAATCAAGACCCATCAGTGTGCTGTATTCAGGAGACCCATCTTACATGCAAAGATACACACAGGTTTAAAATAAAGGGATGGAGAAAAATTTGCCAAGCAAAACAAGAAGAAGAAGCAGGGGTAGCAATCCTAGTCCCTGACAAAACAGACTTTAAACCAACAAAGATCAAAAAAGACAAAGAAGGGCGTTACATAATGGTAAAGGGAACAATTCAACAAGAAGATCTAACTATTCTAAATGTACACATACCCAATAGAGGAGTACCTAGGTTCATAAAACCAGTTCTTAGAGACCTACAAAGAGGTTTAGACTCCCACACAATAATAGTGGGAGACTTTAACACCCCACTGTCAGTGCTAAAAATTAACAAGGATATTCAGGACTTGAGTTCAGATCTGGATCAAGTGGACCTAGTTGTTGTCTACAGAACTCTCTACCCCAAATCAACAGAATATACTTTCTTCTCAGTACCACATAGCATTTACTCTAAAATCAACCACATAATTGGAAGTAAAATTCTCCTTAGCAAATGCAAAAGAACTGAAATCATAACAATCTTTCAGACCACAATGCTAACAAATTAGAACTCAGGATTAAGAAATTAACTAAAAGCCACACAACTACATGGAAGTTGAGCAACCTGGTTCTGAATGAATCTTGAATAAATAATGAAATTAAGGCAGAAATCAAGAAGTTCTTTGAAACCAATGAGAACAAAGATATAATGTGCCAGAATCTCTTGGACACAGCTAAAGCAGTGTTAAGAGGGAAATTTATAGCACAAAATGCCACATTAGAGAGCTAAAAAGATCTCAAATGGACACCCTAACATGACAATTAAAAGAGCTACAGAAGCAAGAGCAAACTAATCCAAAAGCTAACAGAAGACAAGAAATAACTAAGATCAGAGAAGAATTGAAGGGGATAGAGACATAAAATACCCTCCAAAAAAATCAATGAATCCAGGAGCTGGTTTTTCAAAATAAATTAACAAAATAGATAGGCTAGCTAGACTAATAAAGAAGAGAAAAATGAATCAAATAGACACAATACAAATGATAAAGGGGATATTACTACTTACCCCACAGAAATGCAAATTACCATCAAAGACTATAAACACCTCTATGCAAATAAACTAGAAAATCTAGAAGAAATGGATAAATTCCTGGATGCACACACCCTACCAAGACTGAACCAGGAAGAAGTTGAATCCCTGAATAAATCAATAACAAGCTCTGAAATTGAGGTAGTAATTAATAGCCTACCAACGGAAAAAAGCTTAGGATCAGACGGATTCACAGCTGAATTCTACCAGAGTTATAAAGAGGAGCTGATACCATTCCTTCTGAAATGATTACAAACAATTGAAAAAGATGGACTTCTCCCTAACTAATTTTATGAAATCAGCATCATCCTGATGACAAAACCAGGAAGCGGCACTACAGAAAAAGAAAATTTCAGGACAATATTCCTGATGAACATGGATGTGAAAATCCTCAATAAAATACTGGCAAACCTAATCCAGTAGCACATCAAAAACTTAATCCAACACAATCAAGTCAGCTTCATCCCTGGGATGCAAGGCAGATTCCGCATATGCAAATCAATAAACACAATTGATCACATAAACAGAACCACAGAAAAAAACCACGTGATTATCTCTAGATGCAGAGAAGGCCTTTGAGAAAATTCATCAGCCCTTTATGCTAAAAACTCTCAATAAACTAGATAGCGATAGAACGTATCTCAAAATAGTAAGAGCTATTTATGACAAACCCACAGCCAATATCATATTGAATGGGCAAAAGCTGGAAGCATTCCCTTTGAAAATCGGTAGAAGACAAAGATACCCTCTCTTACCACTCCTATTCACCATAGTACTGGAAGTTTTGGCTAGGTGAATTGGGCAAGAGAAAGAAATAAAGGGTATTCAAATAAGAAGAGAGGAAGTCAAGTTGTCTCTGTTTGCAGATGACATAATTTTATATTTAGAAAACTTCATCATCTCAGCCCAAGAACTTCTTGAACTGATAAGCAACTTCAGCAAAGTCTCAGGATACAAAATCAATGTACAAAAATCACAAGCACTCCTATACACCAATAACAGAAAAACAGACAGCCAAATAATTACTGATCTCCCATTTATAATTGCTACAAAAAGAATAAAATATTTAGGAATACAACTTACAGGGATGTGATAGACCTCTTCAAGGAGAACTACAAACTACTACTCAACGAAATAAGAAAGGACACAAACAGATGGAAAAATATTCCATGCTCATGGATAGGAAGAATCAATATTATGAAAATGACTGTATTGCCTAAAGTAATTTGTAGATTCATTGCTATTTCCATCAAACTTCCACTGACATTCTTCACAGAATTTGGAAAAACTATTTTAAATTCCATATGGATTCAAAGAAGACCCTGTATATACAAGACAAGACTAAGCAAAAAGAACAAAGGTGGGGCATCACACCACCTGATTTTAAACTATACTACAAGACTACAGTAACCAAAACAGCATGATACTGGTACTGAAACAGACATATAGACCAATGGAACAGAACAGAGACCTCAGAAATAACTCTACACATCTACAACCATCTGATCTTTGGTGAACCTGATAAAAACAAGCAATAGGGAAAGAATCTTCTGTTCAGTAAATGGTGCTGTGAAAACTGGCTAGCAATATGCAGAAAACTGAAACTGAACTCACTCCTTACACCTTATACAAAAATTAACTCAAGATTGATTAAAGACTTAAATGTAAAGCTCAAAACCATAAAAACTCTATAAGAAAACCTAGGTAATAACAATTCAGGACATAGGCATGGGCAAACGCTTCTTGACCAAAATGCCAAAGGTAACTGCAACAAAAGCCAAAATCAACAATTAGAATCTAATTAAACTAAAGATCTTCTGCACAGTAAAACAAACTATCATCAGAGTGAACAGGCAACCTTCAGAATTGGATAAAATACTTGCAATCTACCCATCTGTTAAAGGTCTAATATCCAGAATTTACAAGTAACTTAAACATATTTACAAAAACAAACAAACAAACAAACAAAAAAAACCCAAAAAACCCCAAACAACCCCATCAAAAGAGAGCAAAAGTTATGAAAAGACATTTCTCAAAAGAAGACATTTACACAGCCAACAAACATGAAAAAAAAGCTCAACATTAGTGATCATCAGAGAAATGCAAATCAAAACAAAAATGAGATATCATCTCATACCAGTCAGAATGGTGATATTATAAACTCAGGAAACAAACAATAGAAGCTGGTGAGGCTGTGGAGAAATACAAACTCTTTACAACTGTTGGTGGGGGTGTAAATTAGTTCAACCATTGTGGGAGACAGTATGGTGATTCCTCAAAGATCTAGAACCAGATATACCATTTGACCCAGCAATTCCATTACTGTGTATATACTCAAAGGTATATAAATCATTCTACTATAAAAACAGATGCGGACTGCTGGGAAGATGGCCGCCTAAGAACAGCTCAGGACTTTAGCTCCCAGTGAAAGTGCAGAGGGTGAGTGGACGCCGCATTTCCAGACGAATTTTTATCACCCACAGACCAGGAGATACCCAGGCAGAGGGGTCGCCAGCACTGCAGTCCCAGCCAGTGTGGCTGTTTTGGCCCCCGCAGGGCTGATTTGGTCCATGTGGCTGCTTTGACCAGGCCCTGTTGTGGTGGTTCTCTGTAAAAAAGCCACTGGTCTGGGAGCCCTCTTAGCTGGCGATTAGAGCCCTGAAATGGCAGAGTTGCCCATTCAACTGAAATAGCGAGCCAGGCCAGGAGATTCCTAGGCAGAAAAAAAACCGCCAGGAATCTCGGCGCTGCTGTTTGAGCCGGCTCAGTGAGTCACAGCACAGGAGATCCTGGCACCTTTTCAACAGGAAACTGGAACACAGTCATTCAACTTAAAAAATAGAAAAAAAAAGGCTCTGAGTCAGGGAGCCAGGCAATCAGGCTCGGTTGGTCCAACCCCTACTCCCCCAACAACAACAACAACAATGACAACAAAAACAGTAATTGAAAATGCTCTGGGTTGAACGTTTCACAGTAAGCACAGCTGAAACTGGGACGGTCCAGCTCTGTGGGGGAGGGGCGTCAACCATTACTGAGACTCTCCACCACTAAGGAGGCAGGCCATTGCTGAGGCAACCCACCATTGCCGAAGCAACCTGCCACAATAGAGAGAGTACACCGTAACAGAGGTGGGGCCCCCAGTGCCGAGGCAGTTCTAACTAGGCCCATATAAACAGGACTGCAGGGAAGATCACACGGCAGCTGGGCGGAGCCCACAGCAGCTCAGCAAAGCCTCTGCAGGCAGACAGTGACTAGGTGGGCTTTTAGCTGGGTGGGGCAGCCCTGAAAGAAAAAACAAAAAGGACAGCAGCACAATGGAAACTCATAAAGCCCTAACTCCCCAGGACAGAGCACCTGGGAGCAAAAAGCAGTTTATGAATTCAGCTGCAGCAGACCTAAACGTACCTGCCCAGCAGCTCTGAATGAACAATGGAGCTCACAGCTCAGGACTTGAGCCCCAATAAAAGACAGACTGTCTCCTCAAGCAGCTCCCTGACCCCCATAGATCCAAAGAGTCACCTCATAAAGGAGAGAACGGACTGACGTTTGGCGAGCATTCTTCTGGGACAAAGATAGCAGAAGAGGAAACTGGTAGCAACCCTTACTGTTCTGCAGCTGCTGCAGGTGATCCCCAGACAAGAAGGGCCTCGAGTGGACCTCAGCAGTCCTACAGCAGAGGGGCCAGACTGTTAGAAGGAAAGCTTAAAAAAAAAAAGCAGTAACTTCAGCATCCACAAACTGGAAGCTCACTCAGCAACCCAATCTGACAGACAGTAACTACAAAGACAACAGGTGGATAAACCCACAAAGATGGGAAGAAACCAGCACAAGAAGGATGAAAACTCCCGAAACCAGAACACCTCTCCTCCTAAAAGGGATCACAACTCCTCACCAGCAAGGGAACAAGACCTGATAGAGAAGGAGTGTGATGAAATGACAGAATCAGACTTCAGAAGGTGGGTAGTAAGAAACTACAGTGAGCTAAAAGAACATGTTCTAACCCAATGCAAAGAAACTAAGAACCTTGAAAAAAGATTGGACAAAATGCTAATGAGAATGGACAACGTAGAGAGGAATATAAGTGAATTGATGGAGCTGAAAAACACAGCATGAGAACTTCACGAAGCATGCACAAGTTTCAACAGCCGAATTGACCAAGCAGAAGAAAGGATATCAGAGATCGAAGATCAACTCAATGAAATAAAAGGAGAAGGCAGGAACAGAGAAAAAAGGACAAAAAAGAATGAACAAAATCTTCAAGAAATGTGGGATTATGAGAAAAGACCTAATCTACGTTTGATAGGTGTACCTGAATGTGACAAAGAGAATGGATCCAAGCTGGAAAATACTCTTCAGGATATTATCCAGGAAAACTTCCCCAACCTAGCAAGGCAGGTCAATATTCAAATACAGGAAATACAGAGAACATCACAAAGATATTCCTCAAGAAGAGCAACCCTGAGGCACATAATCGTCAGATTCACCAGGGTTGAAATGAAAGAGAAAATGCTAAAGGCAGCCAGAGAGAAAGGTCGGGTTACCCACAAAGGGAAGCCCATTAGACTCACAGCAGATCTCTCAGCAGAAACCCTACAAGCCAGAAGAGATTGGGGGGCAATATTCAACATCCTTAAGGAAAAGAACTTTCAACCCAGAATCTCCTATCCAGCCAAACTAAGCTTCATAAGTGAAGGAAAAATAAAATCCTTTGCGAACAAGCAAGTACTCAGAGATTTCATCACCACCAAACCCACTCTACAAGAACTCCTAAAAGAGGCTCTACACATATGAAGGAAGAACCAGTACCAGCCACTCCAAAAACATACCATATGGTAATGAGCATCAACACAATCAAGAATCTGCATCAACTAACCAACAAAACAGCCAGGTAGCATCAAAATGCTGGTATCAAATTCACACATAACAATACTATCCCTAAATGTGAATGGACTATATGCCCCAATCAAAAGACACAGACTGGCAAATTGGATAAAAAGCCAAAACCCATCAGTGTGCTGTATCCAGGAAACCCATCTTACATGCAAGGATACACAAAGGCTCAAAATAAAGGGATGGAGGAAGATCTACCAAGCAAATGGAGAGCAAAAAAATGCAGGAGTTGCAATTCTCATCTCTGATAAAATACATTTTAGAGAAACAAAGATCAAAAGAGACAAAGAAGGGCATTACATAATGGTAAAAGGATCAATGCAACAAGAAGAGCTAACAATCCTAAATATGTACACACACAATACAGGAGCACCCAGATAAATAAGGCAAGTTCTTAATGACTTACAAAGAGAACTGGAAAAAAACACCTTAAACTTCATATGGAACCAAAAGAGAGCCTGCATAGCCAAGTCAATTCTAAGCAAAAAGAACAAAGTGGGAGGCATCACACTACTGGACTTCAAACTATACTACAAGGCTACAGTAATCAAAACAGCATGGTACTGGTACCAAAACAGAGATATAGACCAATGGAACAGAACAGAGGCCTCAGAGGAAACACAACATATCTACAACCATCTGATCTTTGACAAACCTGACAAAAACAAGCAATAGGAAAAGGATTCCCTGTTTAATAAATGGTGTTGGGAAAACTGGCTAGCCATGTGCAGAAAGCAGAAACTGGACCCCTTCCTGACACCTTACACTAAAATTAACTCCAGATGGATTAAAGATGTAAACATCAGACCTAACACCATAAAAACCCTAGAAGAAAATCTAGGCAAAACCATTCAGGACATAGGCATACGCAAGGACTTCATGACCAAAACGCCAAAAGCAATGGCAACAAAAGCCAAAATAGACAAATGGGACCTAATCAAACTCCACAGCTTCTGCACGGCAAAAGAAACACTCAGTAGAGTGAATCGGCAACCAACAGAATGGGAAAAAATGTTTGCAGTCTACCCATCTGACAAGGGGCTGATATCCAGAATTTACAAAGAACTAAAACAGATCTTCAAGAAAAAAACAAACAAGCCCATTCAAAAATGGGCGAAGGATATGAACAGACACTTTACAAAAGAAGGCATACAGGAGGCCAACAAATATATGAAAAAATGCTCATCATCACTGGGCATCAGAGAAATGCAAATCAAAACCACATTGAGATACCATCTCACACCAGTTAGAATGGCGATCATTAAAAAATCGGGAAACAACAGATGCTGGAGAGGATGTGGAGAAATAGGAACACTTTTACACTGTTGGTGGGAATGTAAATTAATTCAACCATTGTGGAAGACAGTGTGGCGATTCCTCAAGGACCTAAAAATAGAAATCCCATTTGACCCAGCAATCTCATTACTGGGTATATATCCAAAGGATTATAAATCATTCTACTACAAGGACACGTGCACACGAATATTCATTGCAGCACTGTTTACAATAGCAAAGACCTGGAACCAACCCAAATGCCCATCGATGATAGACTGGATAGGGAAAATGTGGTACATATACACCATGGAATATTACGCAGCCATCAAAAACGATGAGTTCACGTCCTTTGTAGGGACATGGATGAACCTGGAAACCATCCTTCTCAGCAAACTGACACAAGAGCAGAAAATCAAACACCATATATTCTCACTCATAGGCAGGTGTTTAACGATGAGAACACATGGACACAGGGAGGGGAGCACTAAACACTGGAGTCCTTTGGGGGGAAATGGGGGAGGGACGGGGTGGTGGGGAGGTGGGAAGAAATAGCATGGGGAGAAATGACAGATACAGCTGAGGGGAAGGAAGGCAGCAAATCACACTACCACGTATGTACCTATGCAACAATCTTGCATGTTCTTCACATGTACCCCAAAACCTAAAATGCAATTTATATATATATATATATATATATATATATATATATATATATATCACGCACAAGTATGTTTATTGCAGCACTATTTACAGTAGCAAAGACATGGGACCAGCCCAAATGTCCATCAATGATAGACTGGATAAAGAAAATGTGGTACATATATACCATGTAATACTATGCAGCCATAAAAGGGAATGAGATTATGTGCTTTGCAGGGACATGGATGAAGCTGGGAGCCGTCATCGTCAGCAAACTAACCCAGGCACAGAAAACAAAATACTGCATGTTCTCACTCATAAGTGGGAGTTGAACACTGAGAACACATGGACACAGAGCGGGGAACAACACACACCAGGACCTAGTGGGGGTTCGGGGGTGCGAGGAAGGAACTTACAGGACAGATCAATAGTTGTAGCAAACCACCATGGCATTTGTAGACCTATGTAACAAGCCTGCATGTTCTGCACAGGTATCCCATTTTGTTGTTGTTCGTTTGCATTTTTAGAAGAAAGAAAGAAGAGGGCAAGGAGGGGCGGAGGAATTACAAAGGGGCTGAGGAAATATTTGGGGATAGTGAATATATTAATTCTTTTCACAGTAAGTGATGATTTAATAAATATGTCATAACTTATCAAATTATGTAATTTAAATATGTCCAGTTATAACTAAATGAAGCTATTATGTAATTTAGATAGACTGTGAATAGTGAAATTTGAGAGGCTTTATCTTACACTAAGTTGTCAAGCTATAAAAATCAGACTAGATCCTATAATACATAATATTTTTATCAAATTTGGAGATTAGAATGTGAGATTATGAGATGAAGCTGGAGAAAATTCGAATGGTGAAGGAGTTGATATCATACAAAGCAAGCATATTCAGTTAATGAACTGGAAGTTAAGTGGTAACAGTGCTGTGCCCTTAAATTTTGAATGTACTTACAACTTCTGTGGCTGAAACTCAGGCTAACTAGACAAGATCCCTAATTGAAACTACTTTGTTGGTAACTGTTTAACACAATTGTAATCTACCAATGAGTCTAATGAATGATGTTATTTAGAGAGTTTTGTCATTAAGACAGACTGATATCTTTCAAGTATCATCTGAACGTGGCTCAAAACCAATTTATATAAACCCATTTTAATCTGGTGATTCTGAAAACATGATTAGATATGTGAGTTTGCAGATAACATCCAATGAATGTTAATAAGTGAAAATTAAAATTCCAAGATAAACATTAACATGTGAATGTTACCATATCTTCATAGGTGCAAACTGTATCATTAGTGTAAAATTTAGAAATACTGTGCTTGGTATATAATGTGTTTTATATCTTATATATTTTAGTACAATGAACTTCTGGACTCTAACTTTAATTTTTAAAAATTTAGGCACATAGCTATGATGAGACTAAGCCTCTAAACCTAACTGAGGCTATTTCTATATGAAGAAATGCAGAACTGAGGTGAAAATATTCTTTTGATCCAGTAGATCAGCTGTGGTTATTATCTTCTACAAAGGGATAGACATTTGAGTCACTTTGATCTTCTCACCATTTATAAGGGCCACAGCTGATTGGATTAAGAGACACATGCTCTCAAAGCTATCCTACCACTGAATATGTAGAAATAATTCAAGCCTAACTAATGAAATACTTTCAAATTCTAATACTTCACATGCACAATGAAAAAAGATCCAGTTGCAAAGAGGGACTCATTAACATTTGCATGTGGAACAGCTAATGGTTTAAATAATAAGTAAAAGTTAACTAAAAAACATTCTTTCATACAGGAAAAGCCTTCAAAAACTGTTTGTACCTTGGCCAAAATAGGCAGATGTTTTACAATACTTTTTTTTTTTTTCCCCACCAAGTACTTGAAGTGAAACTCAGAAAGCATTACATTAAAAATTTGAAAGTTAAGTTCCCAGAGGTGGATCCTATTGCCAATTCACTTTGTTAAGCACCCAGCAGAGTAACTCTTTAAGGGAAGAACTAAAAATATATTTGGATTTTAAAGACCAGCAGGATTAGATTCAAATGCAACTTAACTGGTCTAGATGATAGCTAACTGATGAGGCGCATAAAAAGATGTAGGAATTCCTTGACTTTTCTATACCAAAATAGGTGAGTCAGCACATAGGCACTCAATAATGTTTGAGTGACTGGTTGGTGAAGATGCTGGTGACACTGAAGAATGGGAGAGAACAGAACATCTCTAATCAATATCTGAATCTAGATTTCAGGAAATTGTGGATATATTCACTGAGTGCCAACAGCAGCAATGCTGCTTTAGATAACACTCTTTCCTAGAACAGTTTGGGATGTGAGAAGAGGAATAGACATTTCAATAATCAAAAGCTCCATTCCATAAAATCAGCATATGGTGCAGAGAAAAAGTTTGAATCCTTAATGAGCCATGGTTTTCTTGCACCCGTAAATGTGAATGGAAACACTGGCAGAGATGGCTTGCTGTTCATTGCCCAGTCTCTTTGCAGTTTGGTGTTCCCATGTGACTTAATTCTAGCTAAGCACAAATGGTGAACCTAGCAGACCTGGCTAATAAGAACCTTCCATTGATCTTCCTCATTACTTCTAGGTATTTGAAATGGAAGTAACTCTCAACATGACTTTCGGACATAAGTGTTAAAATGACAGAGCCACTATTAGAAGATAGTTGAATATCTGAATTACCATTTAGAGAAGACCCTTCCACTGATCAGGAACATCCATTTTGGACATCACATGCGCTTCCATTTGGTTAATGAAAATACACTTCCATTTGGTTAAGCCATTATGATTTGTGGTTTTATTTGTTTCAGCAGCTAGCATCACCACCTTAATACAACTGACAAACCATTAATGGTTGCATCTCTATACCAGAAATGGGAGCATATTTAGAACAATATTAAATTTATATGTGGGGACTATGAGCAAAGAAGAAGTTATTACTTTTCAAATTCTATTAGTCAGTGTTCTCCAGAGAGACAGAACCAGCAGGATATGTGTATATACAAATAATAAGACAGGATTTATTATGGAAATTAGCTCATGTAATTAGGTAGGCCAAGAATTCCCATGATATGGTCTCCAAGCTAAAGAACCAGAAAAAGCAGAGATGTAATTTCTTCTAAGGCCAAAGGCCTAAGAATGGAGAAGCGTAGAGAGGCAGGGAGAAATATGTTGCACATGCTCATATAAGCTCTGGAACCTGAAGGCCCAAGATCCAGGAGCTCTCATGCCCCATTGCAGGAGAAAATGAGAGCTGCAGAAGAGAGAGTGAATTAGCTGTTTCTTTTTCCTTTTTACTCTGTTTGGATGATACCTGCTTACATTGGTGAGAAGGGAACTTCTTACCCTAACAATTCAAATGCTGATCTCTTTTTGGAAACATTCTCACAGATATATCTAAAAACAGTGTTCTGTCAACTATTTGGGTATCCCTTAACCTCATCAAATTGACACATAAAATTAACCACTGCACATATTAAACATATTAGGTTTTTGTTGCATCAGGACAGCACACCTTTCTTATGGCACTTTTCACCATTTTCTATACTATAGATATTTGGATACATATTTTATATTATTTAAAATATTTCTAGATATTTTACTCTCAAAGCCTGGGATTATGTACAATAACTTTTTATTGCATAAACTAAAATATTTTGTTCAGTGCTTTGATGAACATTTTAGCTCCATAACTGTTCTTAAATGAATGTTTAAAGTGTAAACCAATATTTAATTCTATAAAAATGTTAGGGATCATCTAGATGTGCATGTAAATTATTTAAAATTTTCCCTATCTGGCTGGGCGCAGCGGCTCACGCCTATAATCCCAGCACTTTGGGAGGCCAAGGCAGGTGGATTACGAGGTCAAGAGATTGAGACCATCCTGGTCAACATGGTGAAACCCCGTCTCTACTAAAAATACAAAAAATTAGCTGGGCATGGTGGCATGTGCCTGTAATCCCAGCTACTCAGGAGACTGAGGCAGGAGAATTGCCTGAACCCAGGAGGTGGAGGTTGCAGTGAGCCAAGATAGCGCCATTCCACTCCAGCCTGGGTAACAAGACGGAAACTCTGTCTCAAAAAAAAAAAAAAAAAAAAAATCCCTATCTGTAGTTAATATATAATTTAAGACTTTGGGTCAGTTCATGTTAAAAATTAGAAAATCTGTGTTTTAACATTTTGGCAATATATCCTTATTCATGGGTTAAATAGAATGAATGTTATTTGTAGTAAGCACAGACTTTTTTCCTATAGTTCAGGTAAAATTTAACATATTCCTGCAAAAAAACTACTGAGCTTGTAAGTTGTTCACTTTCTTTGAAAAAAAAAATATCAAACTTCCATTTGTTTATTTTTAGTGCTGCATATGAGTCTCATGGAAAGCTGGAGAAGAGTAAAACTCTTGTGTACTTGTTGAGCTCATGCAAATGTAAATATACATATGTGTGTATATATATATATATTTATATATATATATACATGATTTAGCAGTAAGAAACAAATTATTCATTTAGTTCTAACAGTAAGATACATCATCACAAAATGCAATTCATAGTTTTATATTTACAGTTATTTATGTACTTTTTCACTACTGGTTCTAAAATTTTGTATTCTTATATCTTGAAAGTAACATTTTAATTTATTTTTATGAAAAAAAATCACTTTTGCCAAATGCACCCTTTACTTCAGGGGATGAGGATGTAGCCAAAGCACAGACTGCTTATATTTATCTAGGAGACTTTAGTTTACAGGTATTTAAAAAACTCTGTACTTCCTGTTCAATTCTGCCGTGAAGCTAATACAATTAAATCTATTAAAAATGTAAAAATCAGCACAAAATATTTCTAACAAAAAATTAAGATGATCAAGATATTTAATATTAAATAGATGTTCATGCTAGTCATACAATACAACATGAATCAGCAATTTTTTGCAAAAATACATAATTTAAAAATCAATCTTTATAAAAGATTCTAAATATATATATATATTTTTGACAGGACATATTTAGAAATACTACTATAATTTTGTTAAACACTCTATTTTTCCCGTAATGTGTGTTTGCATGTGTGTGTGTGTGTGTGTGTGTATGTGTGTGTGTGTGTGTGCGTGTGTGTGTGTAGTTGATATTGGAATAACATGGGTTTGAACTGCTCAAGTCCGCTAATACATGAATTTTCTTCTGCCTCTTCCACCCCTGAGGCAGCAAGGTCAACCCTTCCTCTTCCTCCTCGTACTCAGCCTACTCAATGTGAAGACCATGAGGAAAAGACTTTATGATGATCCACTTCCACTTAATGAATAGGCAATATATTTCCTTCTTATGATTTTGTTAATAACATTTTCTTTTCTCTATCTTGCTTTATTGTAAGAATACAGTTTATAATATATATATAACATACAGAATATGTGTTGATGCAATGTTTATGTTATTGTTAAGGCTTTCTGGCAACAGTAGGCTATAAGCAATTAAGATTTGGGGTAAGCAGATTTTTAACTGCTTTGAAAGTCAGTGGCATAACCTCTGTAGCAAGAATCAACTATATATGAATATTCATATTTTCCTCTGTGTTATTAGACATATCATCATCATCATCATTATATATTAGACATTGTGAGGAGCATGACAAGCTTAAATTTTGGTTCCTTTTCTTTAAGAACACATAATATGCTAAAAGTGTAGATTTTGAGTGGTCTCACCACATAGATAGAAAATGTATGTGGAACGAGGATAGGTCAATTAGCCTGATTTAATTATTCTGCAATATGTACATGTGTCATATCACATGTACGTGATATGTATATACATAAGTATATACAATTATTATTTGTCAATTATAAAAGTAAAAGAAGTAAAACAATACATAATCTGGCCAGGAATATATGGCCCATTCATGTTAATGAGATAATTTCAATGCTGGATGCTGAACCGAGTGAGTGCCAATTAAGTTGTGAATATAATTTAAACAAAGTCTTAAAGAATGGTCAAAATGCAAAAAGTCAGAAATGAGAAGTAAGGGTCTTTCAAGCAAGGAAAATTGGTTGAGAATCGTGTGGAGATAAAATAGATTAAAGGTATAGCTCTGGACTCATTAGAATCATCTGAAGAGCTTTAAAAACCTGGTGTCAAGGCCACACTCTCAAGTTATCAAATAAGACTTTCTATGGGTGGGATCAGGAATCTGTACAATATTTCTAAAGCTTCCCAGATGATTGATTCCAAAGGACAATCAAGGTTGAGAACTGCTGGAGTGAAGCATGTTGTAGGAGCTGTCAGATCTTCCTGGGTACAACTGCCCCAGAGAAAAGAACAGAGGGGAAACAATTTGAACAGGAACAAAAATTCTAGGCCATTGTGAAATCTTATAAATTTTAGTTATTGGGAATGGAAGAAAACAATTAAGAAGAATGAATTACTTTCCTTAGTTGATGGTGAATAGAACTGTGTGGCAATTAATTGTGAAAATAAAGAGCTGGCTATATGGTAGAGAAGATGATGACTTCAGTTTAAGTGTATTTATTTTAAGCTAACTGTGAGACATTCTGTTGAGTATATCTATTGTCTAGTTGTCTACAAATTTTTAGATGCTTTCTCCTTTCAAAATTACTATCAACATTGTTTTCGTTGTTTATCAAAAGCATCAAAAGTTTCACAATATGTTGAAGGTTCTTTTTAGATTCAGAATAAAGACTCAATTGACTAAGCATGTTCCTTTTGTTCTAATTAAGAATTAGCTCAAAGATCACAAAGCTAAAAATTAACTGTGGAATGGTAGCTACTGGTGAAATCATGGAAATACAATTTAGTAGAAAAGAAGACTCATTAAGTTGAAGTGCCAAACAAAGCAGCTGCATAGAAGCATGCATTGCAGACCCTCAGCTGGAAACAAAGCTGGATGACAAAATTTTCCCATTAATGCAAGGAATGGTTTCTATTCAAAGTTAAGCTACTAAAATGTTCCAGTACAGTCATGCATAACTTAATGATGGTGCGATGTTTTGAGAAAAGTATCCTCAGATGATTTCATCGTTGTGCAAAATCATAGAGGGTAATTTGATAAACGTAAATGGTATAGCCTACTGTGTACCTATGCTGTAAACCTGCACAGCGTGTTATTATACTGAATACCATAGGCAGTAGTAACACAATGATAAATATTGTGTATCTAAACATGTCTCTAAGCATATGAAGCATATATCATATAAACATACAATATAAAAGATAAAGTTTTTTTATGGTACATCATTGTGGCACATGTACCATAAATGAAGTTGAGCAGGATGGTAAGCTGCTCTGGGTGTCAGTAAGTGAATGTGAAGGCCTAAGACGTTACTGTACACTACTGTAGACTTCATAAACCTTGTATACTTAAGCTACACTAAATTTCAAAAAAACAATTGTGCTATGACATTCCAACAGCTACTTTGTCACTGGGTGACAGGAATTTTTTAGCTCTATTATAATCTTAGGGAATCACTGTCATATCTGTGGTCTATCATTGACCTAAATATCATTATGCAGCATATTACTGTTTATTTCATAATAATAAAACTCATATTGAAATGAAGTTATTTATATTTAAATTTTCCCTCAAACAGTAATTATAAGCCATTTAAAATAAAAATATAGCATACATTAAAAATCTAAATTTCTCCAGCCTTATTGATTCTTATTTATATACCCAAACCTCCTAATTTTATACTATCTAATGAATGTCTTTCTTTTATTCATATGTTGGGGGTACAATTACTTAAAAGGGTTATGATCAAATCAGTTTTGAACTTCTATGCATTTTCTAAAGTTTGGTTCTTTATCACTCTTTTCTCAAACTTGTAAAAAATGCTGTGATGATTATTTTATTATTCCAGTTAGAAATGGTGTTGCCCTGCAGCTGAGCTATATATTTCTCAAAAATATACACTGAGCATTTTATCACTTGCATAAAGTTCTGTTTAGAGTCAGAATATGCCAGCTTACTCAAAGTACACAGAGTAGCTAAGGAGCCACATACAGAATTTTATCTAATATAAAATATAAGGGTTGTTTTTACTTGATAAAAATTAACTTATTGCAAAGATAACCATTTTCACATCATATATTCTCACTCATAAGAGGGAGCTAAGCAATGAGACTGCAAAGACATAAGAATGATATAACTGATTTTGGGGACTCAGGGGAAAGGGTGAGAGGGGGTTGAGGGATAAAAGATTATATACTGGGCACAGTGTACACTGCTTGGATGATGGGTGCACCAGGATCTCAGATGTAACCAAACACCACCTGTTCTCCAACAACCTATTGAAATAATTAAAAAATTTTCCAGTTTTAGTCTGTCATATAAGGATCTTGGAGGTCATCATTCTGTTCTGTCCTTCAAGTGAAAAGCTGAACAAACTGAATAATCAACAACTCTTCTTAGATCCACAAGAGAAATGAAGTGATAGGGCAAACCATTGTGCCCCAAACTGGGGAGACAGACAAGCTAGATACAGGGAATTACAACGTAAGCAGAAAGAAAAGCCCAGAAGCAGAAACCTCTGAGGGAACCAGTGCCAGGGTAGGAAAACCTGAGCTGTAATTGAGAAATTGAAAGAAGTTCAGTGTAGACAATTCTGCGAATTAAAAACTCCAAGGAAACTCAGTGATAATGACGTGGGGCAGGTAGTGCACCTTTCTTTTGTGAATTTGACTCTAGGATCTCCACCAGGTCCCCACATCTAAAATCAGAGAAAAATTCCCCTGGATTTTCAGCAGGGGAGGGAAGAAGTAGCTATTTTGAAATATGCTGGAGTATTCTGTTCTTCATAAGGCTTGCCTTCAAGACAAGCTATTTTTACTAGAGCCTAACATTATCAGGGGTTTATCAGAGCCCAACAGATCCTGGGGAAAGGAGATACCCAACTCTAGCCTACTCTAGTCTTCTATATAGGGAAAGGAAAATACCCAACTCCAGTACGTTTTAGCTTTCCATGTAGAAGTGTAATACCCAACTACCATAAGACAGGGTGGCCACCCCCAGCCATTGTATCTCATCTAAAAAGGAGAAAAACACTGAGGAACACTTTTGAAGTTTATCATCTAGGAGCACACACTCTCAGAGAGTGTAACCTAGTCCTAAGACTTAGAATGCTTCCCCTCCCTCCACGTTTTACCACTACATCACTAACAGTGTATGTATAGCTATCAAGAAAAAATTACAAAACATACTGAAAGGCAAAAAAGAAAATTTGGAGAAATAGAAAGTATCAAAACCAGAAAGTCCATGGCCAGAATGTCGAAATTATCAGACCAGGAATGGAAAACAATTATGTTTAATATGATAATTGCTCTAATGGAAAAAGTAGGCAATATACAAGACCAGATTGATAATATAGGTAGAGAGTGGAAATTCTTAAAAAGAATTTTAAAAATGCTAGAGATAAAAATATTGTAAAATCAATGAAGAATGTCTTTGATGGATCATTATTAGGCTGGACACAGCTGACTAAAGAATTGCTGAGCTTGAGGATAAGTCAATAGAAACTCCCCAAAATGAAGAGCAAAGGAAAAAGAAGACTGGAAAAAATAAGACAGTATTTAAAAACTATAAGACAATAATAAATGGTATATATACTCATAATGATAATACCAGAAGAAGAAGAAACAAAGAAGCCAAAGAAATATTTAAAATAATTACAACTGAGAATGTTCCCAAATTAATGTCAGGCACCAAACCACAGATACAGGAGCCCAGAGAACACCAATTAGGATAAATGCAAAATAAAACAAAACAAAACACCCTACCTGTAGGCATATTATTCAAACTGCAGAAAATAGAAGGTAAAGAAAAATATTTCCAAAGAAGCAAAAGAAAAAAGTTACCCTTAGAGAAGTTAAGATAAAAATTATACCCTTTCTTCATGTAAGCAAGAGGAAAGTAAAGTGAAATATTTAAAGTATTGAGAAAAGCCCCATCAACCTGTACCCTCTAAAATTATCCTTCAAAACTTGAGAAGAAATTAAAACCTTTCTCAGACAAAAAAAGAGAGAAACTTTGTGGTTCTTAAACCTTCCTTAAAAGAAATGTTTAAAGAACTTCAGAGATAAAGAAAATTATACAGGTCGAAAACTCATGTCTAGATAAAGAAAGGAAGAATATCAGAGAATAAGTAAGAGTAAAATAAGAACTTAAATTTTTCTTATTCTTAATTGATCTAACAAATAACATGTAAATATGTATATGCATTAATATATAAGAGAAATAAATGACAGCAATGATGCAAAGGATAGGAGAGAAGAATTAAAAATATTTCATTAGTATAAGGTATTTGTACTCCCCATCAAGGGGTATAGTGTTATTTAAGAGTAGACTTGAATTAGTTGTAAATACATATTGCAAACTCAATAACAAATATTGAAAATAGTAAGAAAAGTATAACTGAAAAGCTAAAAGCAAGAGAAAAGAGAATCATTTAAAATGCCCAAAACTCTAGGAAGAAAGAACAAAGGCAACAAATGGAAAACAGTGGTGAATATAGCAGATATTAATCCAAGTATATAAATAATCAATTTAAAAGTCAGTGGTCTAAATATATCAATTGAAAGACAGAGATTGTCAAAGTAGATCAGAAAAGTGTGTACATTGTGTGTAAGAAATCCACTTTAAATATAAATACAAAAACAGATTAAAACTAAAGGAATGAAAAAAGTTGTACTATGCAAACACTAATCAAATGAAAAGTGGAAAAGCTATATTAATTTCAGACACAAGGCCACACATGGTGGTTCATGCCTGTAATCCCAGCACTTTGGGAGGCCTAGGAGGGTGGATCACTTGAGGTCAGGAGTTTGAAAGCAGCCTGACCAGCATGGTGAAACACTGTCTCTAATAAAAATTCAAAAATTAGCTAGGCGTGGTGATGCATACCTGACATCCCAGCTACTTGGAAAGCTGTTGCAGGAGAATCACTTGAAACCTGGAAGCAGAGGTTGCAGTGAGCTGAGACCATGCCATTGCACTCCAGTCTGGGTGACAGAGTAAGACTCCATCTCAAAAAAAAAAAAAAAAAAAAAAAAAAAAATAGTTAATTTCAGATACAGCAGATTTCAGAGCAAGAAAAATTATCAAGATAAAGAGGAACATGTATAGTGATAAAGAACCAACCCTCCAGGAAAATATAACAATCCTTGATGTGTATGTGCCTAGCATAAGAATATTAAAATACATGAGAGGCAAAAGCTGATAGAACTGTGAGGAAAGGGAGGTAAATTCAGTATTTTTGCTGAAGACTTCAACACTCCTTTTTCAGAAATGAACAGACCCAGCAGGTAGCAAATCAGTAAGCAAGTAGTTAAACTCAACAGCACCAGCAATCAACTGGATATAATTGACATTTGTAGACTACTACATCCAACAACAGCAAAATACACATTCTTCTCAAACTCATATGGAACATTCATCAGATGGACCATATTATGGGCCATAAGACACATTTTAGAAAAATTAAAAGAATAAAAATCATATGATCTATGTTTTCAGACTATAGTGTAAATAAGCTAGAAATGAACAACAAAAAGATAGCTAGAAAATTCTCAAATACTTGGAGATTAAATAACACACTTCTACATAACATATGACTCAAAAAAGAAATCTCAAGATAAAATAATAAATACTTTTAATGAAAAGAAAATACAACCTATTAAAATTTGTGGGATACAGTGAAAGCAGTGCCTAGGAGGAAATTTATAGCACCAAATGCAAATGATAGAAAAATCAAATATCAGAAATTTATACATTCATCTTAGAAACTAGAAAAAGTACAGCAAATTAAACCCAAAGTAAACAAAAGAAAAATATAAAATTTACGAGAAATCAATGAAATTGAAAACAAGAAATCAATAGAGAAAATCAATGAAACTAAAAGTTTCTTCTTTAAAAAGATCAATTAAATTCATGTGCCTTGGCAAGCTAGATAAGAATAAAAGGAAGAAGACACAACTAATATCAGAAATGAAAACGAAAAAAGGGGAGATAACTACAGATTTCATGGACATTAAATTAATAATGAAAGAAGACAATAACAATTCTATGTCCACAAATTTGATAATACCAATGAAACCGGCCAATTCCTTGAAAGACACATTCTACCCAAGTGAGAACAAGGAGAAATAGACAATCTGAATAAGGCTGTATCTATTAAGGAAACTGAATTAATAAATAATAAGCTTCCAAACAGAAGTCATTAGGCCCAGATGGTTTTACCAGTAAATTCTACCAAGCATTTAAGAAAAATTTCTACCAATTATCTAAAATGTCTTTCAGAATATAGAAGCAGAGGGATTACTTCCTAACTCATTACTAATTACGCTAATACCAAACCTATGCTAATACAAAAACTAGATAAAGATATATAAGAAAACAAAACTATAGACCAATATTGCTCATGAACATACATGTAAAAATCCTCAGCAAAATATTAACAAATTGAATCTAGTAATATATTGTGGGAGCTAAAATTTAAAACAGTTGAACTCACAGAAGCAGAGAATAGAATGATGATTATCAGGGACTGGGAGAGGTAGTGGGGCAAAGAGAATAGAAGTGGAAGTGGTTAATGATGAAAAAACATAGAATCATTAAGATCTAGTATTTAATAGCACAACAAGGTGACTACAGTCAACAATAATTTATAGTACATTTAAAAGAAACTATGCCAGCCATGGTGGTTCATGCCTGTAATCCGAGCACTTTGGGAGATTGAGGCAGACAGATCACTTGAGCCCAAGGATTCAAGACCAGCCTGGGCAACATGGTGAAACACTGTCTTACAAAAAATACAAAAATTAGCTGGGTGTGGTGGCATGTGCCTGTAATCTTAGCTACTTGTAAGGCTGAGTTGGGAGGCTCGCTTGAGCTCAGAAGGTTGAGGCTGTAGTAAGCCATGATGATGCCACTGCATTCCAGCCTGGGTGATGGATTGAGACCCTGTCTCAATAAATAAATAAATAAAACTAAAAGAGCATGAATGGAATGTTCATAATACAAAGAAGTAATAAATGTTAGAGTTAATGAATACTTCATTTACCCTGATGTGTTTATTACACATTGTGTGTCTGTATCAAAATATCTCATGTACTTCATGAATATTTATGCCTACTATGTGCCTGTAAAAATTAAAAATTAAAAAAAATAAAATTATATAACAGAACGAAGCGACATTTTCCTAGATATGCAAGGCTGGTTTAACATTTGAAAATCAGTTAATGTAATCTATCACATTAGCAGGCCTAATACTAAAACTCACATGACCATATCAATAGATGCAGAAAAACATTTGACAAAATCCAGGACCCTTTCATGATCAAAACAATCTCAGCAAATTAGGAATAGAGGCTAATGTCTTCTACTTGATAAAGAACATCACAGAATACCTGTAGCTACCATCATATGTAATGGTGAGAAAATAGGAGCTTTTCTGCTAAGATCAGAAACAAGGCAATGATGATCCTTTTTACCACACCTTTACAACATTTTACTGGAAGTACTAGCTCATGCAACAAGAAAGGAAATAAAAGATATATAAATCATGAAGGAAGAAATAACATTGTCTTTGTTCACAGATGATATGGTTGTCTCTGTGGAAAATCCAAAAGAACGAACAAAAATCCTCTTGCAACTAAGTGATCATAGCAAGTTTGTAGATTAGTTTAACATACAAAAATTAAGTTACTTCTCTCTATAAATACAATGAACAAGTAAAATGTGAAATAGAAAACATTGCCATTTACATCAGCACCCCCAAAAATGAAATACTCAGGCATGCATCTACAAAAATATCTATAAAACTCTGGTGAAAAATCAAAGAATTGAATAAGTGGAGAGATATTTCATGTTTATGGATAGAAATACTAAATATTTTATTCCAACTTGATCTAGAAATTTAACACAATCTCAATCAAAAGCCCAGAAATTTATTTTGTGAATATTAATAAACTCTTTCGAAACTTTACATGGAAAGGCAAAAACCCCTGAATAGCTAACATAACACTGAAGGAGAATACTAAAGTCAGAAGACTGACACTATCCAACACAAAACCCTGAAACTTCTAGATCACATAGAAGAAAATCCATATGACTTTAAGTATGGCAATGGCATTGTAGATAAATCAGTATAAGCATTATCCATGAAACAAATAATGGATAAGCTGGACTTCATTAAAATTAAAACCTTCTTTGTGAAAGATGCTGTCAACAGGAAAAAAAAAAAGACAATCCGACTAGAGAGAATATTTGCAAAATATATTTCTAATAAAGGAGCTATGCAAAATACACAAATAACTCTCAAAACTTGATAAACAACACAACTAAAGTAGAAAAATACCTGAACAGAAAAGGAGTTAAAATGGACAAAAGATACCTCACCAAAGATGATATACAGATTGCATGTAAGCATGTGAAAAGACACTCAACATCGTAAATCATTACGGAATTGCAAATTAAGGCAATTTTATACCACTACATATCTATTAGAATGGCCCAAATCTCAAACGAAGACAATACCAAATGCTGGCAAAGATGTGCAGCAACAGGAATTCTCATTCATTATTGGTGGAAAAAAAAAATACTATGATCACTCAGAAATAAAGTTTGGTGGTTTCTCCTAAAACTAAAAATACTCTTACCATATGATCCAGCAATATAGCACTTATTAGTATTTGCCCAAAGTTTTTAACATTTATATCCATATAAAAATCTGTGCAGGAAAGTTTATAGCAGCTTTATTCATAATTTCCAAAATCGGGAATCAACCAAGATATCCCTCAGTAAGTGCATGGATAAACAAATTGTGGTACATCTAGAAAATGGAATATTCAGCACTAAAAAATGATCTATCAAGCCACAAAAAGACACAGAAGAAACTTAAATGTGTATTATTAAGTGAAGGAAAACAATATGAAATTTTATGATTTAAAGTAATTGATATTCTGTAAAAGACAAAAAAATGGAAGCAGTAAAAAGATCTGGTTGCCAGGGTTAGAGGAAAGGAAAGGATGAATAGGCAGAGAACAGAGAATTTTTAGTATAGTGAAATTATTCTGTACAATTACTATAATGGTGGATACGTGTCATACATTTACTATGGATATTGAGGCTAAAATATTTGCAAAAAAGTCCATTGCATGAACAGTTAAATATTTATTTGGTCAGATTCAGGTAGACCATGAATTCTGAATCTCATTATTACTGTCTTATCTGAGCAAGAATGGTTAACTGCCCTCTGAATCCCATGACTTAAAAGGCCCTGCAGATTACAAACAGAAATACATAAAAAAGATAGAATAATTAATTATTACATGTACATATATAATTAAACACATGCATATATTGTAGAAATGCATATATATTATTTAAACAGAATAAAATATATAATTTGTTATAATTATATTGCATGTTATTTATATCTATCTCTTTGTAAATACATCCTACATATACATGCACATATGTATAAAATGAAAAAAATACATGTGCCATGTTGTCACTAGGAATCAGATGCTCAGTGCTGGCTCAGCATGGCCTACGACTGTCAACATGTGCTCTCCTGACCAACAATGCTCAGGCCCAGGAAAACACTTCTCTTCAATTGCCTGAAAACCAAACGTGACTTTAGAACTTATAGTTTTGTGGGTTGTTGTTGCTGATGTCAAAGATAGATACTTTAGGGCACCACAAATGAACAGTTAAAGCACTTAAGAAAAACAAATAATTTTAGAAACTCTTCCTCTCAGCCTAAATTCAAAGGATTTTTTCATCCAAAAAGTATTCCTAATTGCCAAATATTTCTTTCTTTGCTTCCTTTTGTGTGCCAAAGATGTGATTCTAGTAGATATTCATAAAATGGCATAGGATTCACAATAGTTGCACAGAGCAGCTGAAGAATATCAAAATTTTAGATAATTTGTATTATTATTAAAGTTTTACTGTATATTATATGTAAATCTAGACAGAATATGCAAACAGTACTTTTTTTTACGATGGTTACTAGATGGACATAAAGCACTAGAATTGAAAATAATTTTATTTTTATAAATCATTTACCAAAAATATATATGAAAAAGTAAATGTTTAGCTTTCATTTACATATTTTAATATTTAATACTTATATATTTTGCCTGTTTACTTATGTTTATTTGAATACTTTTCAAAAACATGCTTTTTTAAAACAAAAATTATCTCATTTTTGTATAGTTTTAATTTCTATTTTAAATAAAAATATATTATACTTTTATATACTTTAAATACTATGATATGTTTAAATTCTTTAGATCATTACCACTTATAGAACAAACTCTGTGACAATCTTGATTATAACAAAGTGATAATTGTGCTCAAAGAAAAATTTTATTAAATACATTTTTAATAATTTATAAACTGAATATGTTTTAATTTTTAATGGTGTATTGGCATAACTCATTCATCAACAGAATGTATGATGTGTGCAATAATAATTTAGTCATCACAAATATTTGTGACTTTCAGTCATGTAAAAACCATAGCTTTACACATATTTTTTATTTTCTTTAAAGTTGTATCTGTCAAAGGAGGAGTACAGATTGTAGTTTGTTAGTATGACTTCTAACTTTAAAATGTTTAGACAAAGAGCCCCTAGACCTCCATTTGTACTCTTTCCCCAGGATCCTCAAATGTTAGGGCAGATCTGTCACATCTGATTGATTCACCAGACTCGGGCAGGGAGCTTCACAATTTTATCCTTTCATTGCACACATGGGAAATAAGAATTATAAAGGAGGTGAGATGAGATATGTGTAAGGGATTTGCTGAAGAATTAGCAAGTTTTTAAAATTACATATTTTAAAGTAAATAAAAGTACCAAGTATTAGAGGATATAACAAATATTGAGCTTATACTCTACATGCAAGTAAAATGTTTCCAAAAATTTAAGTGAGAAACAAGGATTTTCATCCACATGATTTTTTAATATTAGGGTTTATGTTTAAAATAACTGTATGTAATTTTAAATTTAGATGTTTGATATGATTTATCCAAATCCTTAGCAGCAACTATGGACAAAATATTTCTTTTTATAAGAATAAAATAAAAACAAATAATTATACATATTGAAATATAACATATATAAGCAAAAGTTCTATTTTATTCATAAATAGAAGCTTGAAATTTTTGTGACAATATGAATAAGTATTTTCTAATCAACTTTATTTAAAAATAAGATATAATAATTGCATCAATTTCGAGTGTAAAATTTCATGTGTTTTGACAGTTGTGTATACCCATGAATCTCTGCCATGAACAAGATACAGAGAATTTCCACAGTCCTCAAAGATTCCTTGTACTCCTTTGCGGTACTTTCTTTGCTCCATGCCAGGGGCAACCACTGATCTACATTTTGTCACTATAGATGAATTTGCATTTTATACAAATGGAATCATATTAAATATGCCCATTTCTCTTTATATCTTTTATTCAGCATATTGTTTTTGAAGTTCATTTTTTGCATATATCAATAGTTTGCTCCCTTTTATTGCTGAGTAGTATTTCATTTTGTGGATATGTATACAAGCTTGTTCCTGGCGGGGAGGTTCCTGGCCCAGGGTCTGTCCACTTAGGCACTGTCCTTCTGCAGCATCTCGGGCACAACTGTGACCTATTTGAGTAACACCACTGTGCTTTTTCACTCCAGTTGAGATGCTTTAAACTAGACTCTTTGCACCTGAGGCTTATTATATAGATTTTTCAAAGTTTTCAAGAAGGTGCTTTTTCATAGAATCTGTCTGTTTAAGGATTTGAGACTCAAAGAATATTTAGTGGAGTTGGTTAAAAAGATATTTTATATATAGGGATACATGGAATAGACTAAATACATTGTGAATGATGAACATGAAAAACTTTGCACATTTCAATCTACAAAAATGTTTTCAGCATTGCCAATGTTAAGATTATAATGCTTGGTATGCAGAAAGCAAGGCACCATAACTGATAGGCTTTAAAATATTCTGTGCTTACCTTTGTGATGTGTGATTGAAAAATGGAGCAGCTTTTCTTTTGATTTTCTTTTCCATCTGGTTTTTACATTTAACAATCCAAGGGCTATATCATTTATCCCTTAAAATGTTCTCTATTTTATTTGTCTAGAGTTTTTTTCTGAAAGCTGTAGTCTATCCTGTGCCCTGTAAGACTCTATTTCATATATCAAACATTCCCCTACCTGTTATTAGTGGGGTAAAAACTTTCTACATTTTATATCACTGATTTAAAATTAGACCAAAAAATTACTTACCACAAAGTTTTAGCAATATTATTGATAGTTAAGACATCACAATTGGTGAATTAAAATGTATATTTGTTCAGGTCAGTTAGGCCTATTTTCACAAACAAAAATGATTTTCATTTACTGTAGAAAATAAATGAATCAGTATACATTAATCACAATTACGAAAAAGCTTGATACATATTTTAAAAAAATAAACAATAGATCCTCTGTTCCAAGAAACATTTCATCTTAAGAAAAATTGATTTTGTAATTCAAACCAGAAATTGTTCTAAATATTCAGCCTATGTTGGCTCATTTTGTATGTCATTTTATCTGGGCAACTTGTTGACATTTCTGTGTTTGTAACTTCATAGGCTGTGGTCATTTGTTACCCCGACATCACCCATCTGCACATGCATTTGTCATTCTTCTGCTGAGTTGGGCTCCACTTGAGTAATGGGAAGTTGGCGTTAGTAGAATAATACTGTTATGTGAAGGATATCATTAGAGGACAGACCTGTACTTCAAAGAACAAGCACATATGGTTTTGACTTTTATAAAGATCGCAGGTGGACATGAAAAAAAAAAGGTTGATTTCAAATTTATTTCCATTATAGGAGGAACTTCTTAAACGTCTGAGGAAGATCAATTTTCAATTTGGAATACCTAATAACTGAAACATGATCAGGGTTTTACAACTTCCGGAGGTAAATTTTCAGGATGACTAAGCTATCTTCATGGAAACCAATGGAGCAATTTAATAGAAGTCTTAGAATGGTAAAATACTGACAAATATTTGGTAAGATAAGTTTTAGAAAGCCAACATGTGTAGACTACAACTCATTTGGAAAGTTTTAATCAAAGGGTTTATAAAATTAGAGAGCTGAAAAATAAATGATCATCTTTAAATGTGAACCAAATAAAATCGAATATAGTTTTAAAATCAGTTTTGATTTTAAAAAAAGCAATTTATTAAGTATCTCATTTATTTTTAATGCTGTTCAGAATATGAATGACCTAAAATGCTAACGTTTCTTTAATAATGGCAAAATTGGTCCTTTCTAAAAGCATTTTTCCCTTCTGTATAAATGATGCATGCTTACAATCAAAGAAGGGGTAACGATTGGAAAAAATATAAACATTCACATTTTATCAATTATTCTCCAGATATTTGTACATGCAGCATTTGCAAATCCTTTAGCAATAATTGCAATGGCAAAAATACAAAAAATCACTTAAACGTCCATTTATAGGGGAAAGATTAAATGAGTCCTGTTACAAATGTACAATAAAATACTATATGCCACTCCACATTAATCACTATATAACCTCCAAGATATAGTGATAATATAAACACAGTTCAGAACAATGTGGAAAATGTAATACTAGCATTTTTTGTAAAACACAAAATGCAATTCTGGCATTTTTAATGAAATACAAAAATGCAATTCTGGTATTTTTGTGAAAAAGATGTATAATATATGCATCCTTCATATATATAATTTAAAAAATAAAACCACTGTTCAAAATTTTAAAATAAGATACTACCTTTTCCTAATTAATATTATGCATACAGTAAGAACAGAGACTTCACTGTCCTCAGGGGACTGCTCTAGTCTCTTAGCTACTAAGTCCCTTGAAGTTACCAATTAAGTCTTAAAATTCTTCTGTAGAAGTAGTTTAGTAACTTGTATAAGTAGTCAGGAGTACTTTTTATGATAATTTGTTTATTTATGGTAAGAATGTTCCTTCTTGAGACCTGCTTTTTCTTTTCCAGTAGTCAGGATTTTTGTGAACAAGAGTGTATTAGTCTATTTTCACACTGCTGTAAAGAACTACCTGAGACTGGGTAATTCATGGGGAGAAGAGGTTTAATTGACTCATAATTCCACAGGCTGTACAGGAGGCATGGCTTGGGAGAGGTGGGGGGTGGGGGTCTCAGGAAACTTATATTCATGGTAGAAGGTGAAGGGGAAACAGGTACATCTTCTCATGGCTGACAGGAGAGAGAGAAGGCAAAGGGGGAAGTACTACATATTTTTAGAAAACCGGACCTCATGAGAACTCACTCAATCATAAGAACAGCAAGGGAAAATTCAACCCCATGATTCAATCACCTCCCACCAAATTCCTCCCTGAAGTCTGGCAATTACAATTCAACATGAAATTTGGGTGGGGACGCAGAGCCAAATCGTATCATTAACTGTCAGACAGGAGGACCTATTCACACAAATTATTTTGGGTAGAGGTAAACTGTAACAGAGCAGGCTTTTCAGCCACCTCTGGCAGGGAGAGGGACTGGCGTCTTCATTATTTTCATCTTTGTGACAGGCAAGAGTCAAATACTTTACAAATCTTTTACAGTTTTTAGTGTGATTCACTAGTGTACCTTGTTCTGAAATAGTGAGTTTAGGAAAAGATTATTTGAGTATCAGATAAAGATTGGTACTGGGAGGCAGAGGAACATAGAGATCATCTCTAACTGAGAAGAGTTTACTTTGTGTGGGTGGGAAACATGGAGGAAGTAACTTCTCAGAAGGAATTATTAGCATAGTTAAGAATCTCAGATAGAATACTGGGCTCTGGACTCAGACCAGGAATCTCCTGATCCTCCCACTCAGCAGCAGAAAGTGGACTAGGTAGGCTCTTTCATCTCCTGGCCATGCACCAGCGGGGATTGAGCAGATGTTCCTCTAGGACAGGAAGGTTGCAGCAGAAATAAAACATGATGAAATGCTCTGTGTCTCCCTCCCCAGTTCTGGTATATCCCACTCTCATCCTACACAACCTATCCAAATTTGGGGGATGAAGCAAAAAGCAGTTCTGTTATGGTTTGAATGTGTATCCCAAAAAGTGTTTGTTGGAAACTTTATCCCCAATACAATATATTGGGAGGTGGGGCCTAATGGGAGGTGTTTAGGTTATGATCCCTCATGAATGGATTAATGCTGATTACGAAAGGGCTTGAGGCTGTGAGATTACTGTCATTCTCTCTTCCCTTTTTTTGTTCTTCTATCATGGGGTGATGTGAGAAGAAGGCCCTCATCAGATGCTATCCCCTTAATATTGAGCTTCTCAGCTTCCATAACCTTGAGCCAAAACATTCCCGTTTATTTTAAATTACCCAGTCTGTGGTATTCTGTTACAGCAGCACAAGTGCTTAGAGAAAATACATAGCATTAAATACATGAGACAAGGGACAAGTGGCTTCGAGAAAATAGAGCATTAAATAAATGCGCATACTAGAAAAAAATCTTAAATCAATGATTTAAGCTTCTAATTTTGGAACATTAGAGACAGAAAAGCAAAGTAAATCTAAAGCAAACAGAAGAAATAAAATTTAGAGAAGAAATCAATGAAATTGGAAACAGGAAAACATTGGAGAAGATGAAAACAAAAACTAGTTCTTTGAAAAGTTCAATAAAAGTGGCAAAATTCTAGTCTGGCTAACCAAGAAAAGGAGAGAAGACAATCTAAATTATCAAGATTGAAAATGAAAAAGGGATTATCACTGCTGATCTCATAGATTTTAAAATGATAGCAAGATAATACTATGAACAACTTTTCATTTACAAACTGAATAACTTAGATGAAATTAACAGTTCCTTGAAAGTCAGAAACTGCCAAAATTCACTTAAGGAGAAATAACCAGCATAGACATATATCTATTAAAATTTTTAAATTAAAAATTTTAAAAAGTTTCCAAAAAAGCACTTGTCCCATAGAGCTTCGCTGGTGAGTCTACCAAACATTTTAGTAAACAATATTGTCAATCCTTTACAATCCCTTTCAGAAAATATAAGTAGAGTGAATACTTCCCAATTCTTTTACAAGACCCATATACTCCAATATGAAAACCAGATATACACACTATAAGAAAAAAAAAACAGAGTAATATCTCTAATGTACATACATGAAAAACTTCTTTAAATTGCTAGAAAATCAAATTTGGCAATATTAAACAGGAAAATACAACATGATCAACTGGAGTTTATTGTAGGAATGAAAGGCTAGTTCAGCATCCGTAAATCAATTAATGTAATTTACCCTACTAATAGACTAAATAAGAAAATTGATATGATTATATAAATAAATGCAGAAAAAGTACTTGACAAAGTATCTAATTGTAATGCAAATGAATGAAATAACCTCAGATTGTAGAGATAAAATATGCTGTCCTACCTAATTTTGGAAATCAGTGGAGACTAAGGCAAAAGGAAATGTATATGGACACAATATCCTAATTGGTAGTTGTTTTTTAAATGCAGATAATTCTGAAACAACTATGAATATATGCTAGAATTAAATAAGTTCAAGAATGACAAATGGTGGGAGTCAGCTTGCTAATTATTGGGAAGGTTTGTAGGTAACAGAGAGGCAAGGTTGGTGCGGGGGAACTGGAATATTTTGTGTGCTACTGAACTAGAGATGTCAGTATATTTTTATGTTTAGCTTAATCTAAAGTCATACTTCCCATTTGGCCCCATCTCCAACACTGGGAATCAAATTTCAGCATGAGATTTGGAGAGGACAAATATCCAGACTATATCAGAGGGATGTAATAAATTTAATTTAATCTATCAGTCTCTTTTTTAGCCTTTCTTTGAAAAATATGTTCCACACAAGGAAAGCACTGCCTCTAAGCTGTGATTCACAATAAACTCAAAGTATGTCCCCACAAAATTAGAAAATAGAATTCAGTAATATGTATACAAATCCTGGCATATTACAGCCACTTGGAAATTATTCTAGGAATGTAAATATGCTATTTAGAAAATTAGCAATTTATGTAATTCATCACATTAATAGAATAAGAAAAAAGTTGAGAAATTAAAAATCCTTTAATAATACTTTTATGTACTGGAAACAGAAAGGACTGCTTTAAATTGATAAGCTGTATCCATAAAAATATACATAGTAAGCAACATTCTTAATGCTGAATTATTGTAAGATTTCTGTCCAAAATTTGAACTGAATCTTACATTAAGTACTGAGTTGGATATAATTGCATTTAATGCAATAAGTCAGGATGAAAGAAGTTGAAGTTATATAATAAAAAAGAAATAGTTCAGTATTCAAAAAGAACAGAAAACTGTAGAGGAGCTGCTGAATATTCAAAAATCTATTTTTTATAAACCAGTAGTAACTGAAAAATAAAATCAAAATAAAAGTTTCCCTCAGCAACAGTGTCAAAAACATTTAAGTGCTTAATACATTTAGCCAAAGTTGAATGCACAGGAATTTTTGTTGAACATTTCTGAAAGAAATTAAAACAAAACAGAATATATGGAGAACTATCTTCCATTATTTATTTTTGAAGGCTCAACCATTGTACTGATGTCATTTCTACCCAAATTTGATCTACAGATTTAGTACAATTCTATTCACAATCTTGGCTGATACTTTAATTGTAGAAATTGACAAGGTAACTCTAAAATCCATTCATCAAAAGACAAGGAATAGCTAAGACAATCTTGAAGAACAGAGCTGGATACTTAATAGTGCGACACATTAAGATTTAAACAAAGGTATAATACTTAAGTAGAACATAAATAGAACAATAGAACTGAATAGAGTCTATAAATAATGTATTTCTATTTATTTTTATCTCCCTATTGTGTTTGACATACATTTTTATATATTTTACAACACAAAAGAGTGCTTATATAGTGTGTTCAATGATTAACTGTTAAAACAGTGGATAGTTTTTAAGGTCCCAAATATTTAATGAAATTTTCACTGACCAGTCTAACCTTTTCCTCTTCTATTGAACTTCAGAGATGATTATCTACATCTATCACCCATGTTGTATTTTTTAGTTTGGAGGGTCTTGAAAAAGTGAGAGTAACTTATGTTTTTTATTGTCTGTGGGGTGTAGGAGATCATTAAGACTTTTTCACTCAGGACAAAGCCTTCTTCCCAGCACTCTCATCTTTCCTTTCCAAAACCAACAAACAAAATCACATCAAGCCAAGCCAAATCCAACTACATCAAATGATGTGCAAATGAAATATAACTGAATTCCAATATAACAAATATTATTGTCCTGAGTTCCTTGTACATATTTTAGAAATTGCTAATTAATATTATTTCTATTCCCATATTTCTGAAAGTATAAACTCTCAAAACTAATTAGAAAACCTGCCTTGGGATAATTTTATGTATATATAGAAACAACCTAGGGTGTTCATCTAGAGAAATTCATTGAAGGCTACTTAGGGAGACCCAGGGACTTGGTGAAGTGTCTATGTAGAGCCTTCTAGAAGTGAACTCTCACATACATGTCAAATAGTCTTACCAATTTAACAGTATGGAAAAGTTCTGGAGGAGCTCTTACTCCAGCAAAAATTCTGAGATATTGTTAGAATACATAGCCTGAATACCCTGTGTTTTTTTTTTTTTTTTTTTTTTTTTTTTTTGTGGAAATAAAAAAGGTGGAATCGATGGATTAGGTAAAAGTTGAAACCAAATATTTAGGGCATCTCAACAAGCACCAAATCAATTATATTACTTTTTCTGCTCTTCACTTAAAAACCATCTGGGGCTGTCATGTAGTCTTGGCCTTTTTTTAAGTACTGTCAAGAATTAAGTGTCCAGATTGTCAAGAACACATGCCTCACACCACTGTACAACATTTGTATAAGGAATGCAACTTATACAACAATAGGTAAAATTATATGGTGTTCAGGAAGTCTGTAAGTATGAATAGCTGCAAGATAATGTAAATGTTTATAAAGCGCAGTCAGCAGTTAGAGATTTCACACCTTCTATCAAACACCTAATTTATTTTCTATTTTTTCATAATGTTTTATATTATATTTTCAATATCAGAAGATTTTCAGGTACTAAAATATATTTTGGTCATTTCAGATTTCAAAAATTTTACTTATGTCTCTGGATGCTTCTCTTTTCATTCTTTATAGATTTTTAGAAAGGCAAAATCATTAAGGAGTTCTATTCTTTCGCTATTATGTAAGAGGTATGGAGGGTTACGGAAAGAATGCACAATGACTTTAGACTATAGAAATGATATTTTGGGCATTAGTTGTGAAAGTAATTGAATTTCAGCTCAATTTGTTCATGTATTTTCAGTACTCTCAGAATTTCATTCATTTGACTTGTCACTATAAATGGCTTTACTAAGTTTAAAAAATGTAGCTCCTTGTCTCATAGAACTTAGCAGCTAAACTAATGCAATACGTGAATAAATATCCATGCATTCTAATTTTAAGGGAATAACTCCGAAATAAAAATGATTTATTATTCTCTAGGGTAAAAAAACCCAGGTTTTAATTTTATGTATTCTTTTTCTATCATACATTGTTCAGATATGAACTCACATGTTTGTGCTTACCTATAAGATATCTGTAATCACTTAAGGATGTTCATTTAATCTTTTCAATATTAATTCTGTATCATATTTTGTTCTCTAGCACATAGTTCCTCTATGGTAATATTTTTCAAAATTCTCAGTACTTTGTTTTACTGGCATTATGTTTTTGAGGCCTAATAATTTTCCTGACTCATTCTGAACACTTTGAGGTACTGAACAGGGGAATTTCTTATGTGTTAAGGTAATATCTCCAAGGAGTTGAGTATAAATGGCTGAAGATGCCCTGACTTATGTGTTAAGATAATTATATTTTGTTCACATCTTCCATGCATTATTACAAAACCTAACATATTTCATTGGAGAAGAGGACAGTTGTAAGAGAGTATCTTTGACTTAGCTATTCATACACACTTGGCATTATTACTTGGGATAATGTAGAGCTATGCTAATGGACATTTACCAGTCACCAACATACTCTGCAGATGGTAAGATTTGGGAAGTTGGAGCCACTGACTTCCAAGTACCACTGCAATTCTGACATGCTGTGATTCCATGGTGGCTATTTTAAAAATTAGAAAGCTTAAGAGAACAAATAAGTAAACAGATATGTAAAGCTGTAATGACCCCAATTCTGAAAAAGAACTTGCAATGATTTTGAGTTTTTTCACATATAGAAGTGGATGAAGATTTATTTACCTTTTCACTCATATTCACCCATAGAAAATGCCATACATACATAACTGCTTCGTATTTTCCCTTTGGTGATTTTTTTCAGAAATTATGGAGAAGAACTGGTATGAAACTAGAGTTTTTTCCTTTCCTATGGAGAATGACATACTCGATGATTATGATGCTCCAAACCCAGATTAACAGATGTAATCATAAACATGTGAGAGATGCTGCTGTCAGAGCCAGTTCATTTCTCTTTTTCCTCTCATCATAAATGCTTGTTTGAAATTTGTTAGTTTGGAATCTTTTTTTTTTAAAATTCCATTAAGATATCCAATCATCTCTCACCCTCCCTTCCTTCCTTTCCTTTCTTTTCTTTTTTTCTTTTCTTTCCTTTTGAAGCTTGACGATGTTACTGCTTATGGATCTTTAAGCCATTAAAATGAAGGCAAGGGTACTTGATGGAAATACTTTTATTAGAAATGTTTGGTTAGAAGTAAGTGGCAGAATAATGTATAAGATATAACAAAGGATGAGAATAAAATATTTGCAATATTAACCTTAGCGTTAAAATAATAGTAGATGGAATGCTTGGCACTCTGCAGGTCTTTCTTGCTGTTCAGAGTTTGGGCACTTCACTCTGGTTAAGAAACGTACAACACTGCTGCTGAAGATTGGAAAAAGAGCTTGAGGTCAGAGGTCGACACAGTGAGGGAGTTTGCTCTTTAAGAGGTTATCTGTGGATCTGCAAAGCCAAAGTGTAATTGGGTTTTGTGATGTGATTTTAGTGTGTAATTGTATATGATCTTAGATAGTTTCAGAGACAAGGTTGGAAGATTTTTCTAGCCTGTTTTTGATACCAATTTTAGGGATTGTGTGCAATCTTGGGTGGACAATGCAGAATGATCAAAAATAGCCATCAGAAGTGATGCAAGTGTTTTGTTCACTCTAATTATAATTTCAGCATATCGATTCTAATGTGATATGTTGGCTTTTTTAGGGCATCATATTGGTTAGGAAAATAAAGATATTTAGTTTTCATTGTTGGTATCAGTATAGCTGGTTTTATGTCATCATTTTGGCTCTCAGTGTTTCAGAGTTTGAACTTGAGGATTACTGAATCATTATAAAGAAAGAAAAAAGTTAGAGCGTTGTAATTGACTGACTAGGGTCTTTTTGGCCACAAAATTTGGTAAGTTTCTGATTCCTGAATATTCTTAACAATGGAAAATAAACATTTCCTTATTGTTTTAGTTGTTTAGGGTTGCCTTGATTAAGCTGTCACTGCTGTCAGTTATGTTCTTATAAGCCTGGTTGGATCTATTTCATGTTAGGAAAAAGCTCAGATAAATCCAGGAAAGCTTAATGTTTATCCAATGTGAAAATAATTACTCAAAAGTGTTATTCTTAATCCAGATAATTAGAGTGAGGAAGGAAAGATCAGTGTCATTGTGAATTATGTCCCGGCAATTGACTCTTGGTCCTTGTAAGTTTCAGGTGAAGATGTGAATGGATAAAGGTTAGATTAAACATAATCCAAAGTAGCTGCAACCTTAATCTGTTATGATACAAGGATGATCACTTAAAAAGAGCTGGATTGTGGGATTGTTTCTGGTTGGATAAGATGCTGCTCGACTGGGACTAGTCTTAAAACATGCTTAGCACCATGTCACTGCAGCTGGAAGCACTTGTGCACGACTGCAGCCTGCCACAACTAACAGGCGCTCCTGGGCTCGAGCTGTGTATTGGAGTATCATACTTTTACAATCTCTGGGCTTCACATTAACATGCCTTCCAACAGTCTACATGAAAAATATTTCCTGTGACCTTTCTGGCATCTCTTCTTGGTTGTAATAAGCATGGATTTGGAATTTGCTAAAACTCAGGTACGATGTATGCAGCCATTTATTAACTTGTACAATTAGAGAATATATTTGTAATTGAGCTTATTTTTGCTCTGATTCAATACAGACACTGTGTTTTCAATGATTTTTTTTAATGTAATACACACAATGTTTGTAGAACTAATTATCTGTCAAGTATTTTGAAAATAAAGTTAGGCCTTTCTAAATATTTCTGAGGAGTTAACATATTTTTTGAAGTATGATTAATAAATTACAAAAGGCTTTCAAAAGGCAGGATGCAAAATCTAGCCATCTTTAATTAAAATGAAGAAATATTTAGAGATTCATCTATTTCTCCCAATAAATATCAGAAATTTAATATTCTTAATTTCTGAATGATAAAGTTGGTTTATTTTGATTATAGAAAATAGGACCGAAAAACTTTAGCAATTATTATGTGAAACCTTATTGCCTACATTGAAATGCATAGCTATTTCATGACAACATTTGATAATTTGTGTTAGTCATTATATTATAGCAACTTATTGCTCCTAAACAGTTAAGAAAATAGCTAATGAATGTAAAAGCTAGTGATGTGAATAAACACATGCTTAGTTTTATTTGAAATAATCAGAGTTCTAAAAGGTTAGTTTAAATATTTTAATAAAGTATCTTCTAATAAGTATCATTCAAATATATCAATATATTTTTAACCTTCATTAAACTACTCAGTTACTCTATCCAAAACTTGCTGTCATGGGTAAATATATAACATAATATGCTATAAATGTAGCAGACATGTTTCCAGTTACATTAATGGCTTCCATATGTATTTGTACAAAATTTCTTTTTCAAAGACTGTAAACATTTGTTGAGCATTCACCACTCATGTTTAGAACTTGCTCCACATTTTTTTTGAGATGGAGTCTTGCTCTGTTGCCCCGGCTGCAGCACAGTGGCACAATCTCGACTCACTGCAACCTCTGCCTCCCGGGTTCAAGCAACTCTCCTGCCACAGCCTCCCGAGTAGCTGGGACTACAGGTGCATGCCACCATGCCCAACTAATTTTTGTATTTTTAGTAGAGACAGGGTTTCACCATGTTGGTCAGGTTGATCTCAAACTCTTGCTCCATATTTTCACAAATTATTCAATGTCATTCGTTTATGTAACGGATGTGTTATTAAGGGCCTACTATACACCAGATAGTGGTATAAGGGCTATGAATACAGCAATGAACAAAACAAAGTCCCTGTCCCCCCTGAAGCTTATATCCTTGTGGTTAAAGAGAAAATATAAAATAAAAAGTAAATGTACGTTATGCAAGAGAATGGCAAAAGCAATGAAGAAAAATGTACGATTACAGGTTTAGGAATGGAGCACAATTACTATTTAAAGTGAGAAGATTAGGGATGGCCTAACAGAGAAGGTGACATTTGAATAAAGGCTTGAAGGCTGTAAGAGAATGGGCCATGTGATACGTGGCTTCTGTATAATTACTCTTTCTCAGTTAAACAACTGAGAACCTAGAACGATTTGCTAGGTAAAGTTTTCATTAGATACTCAAAACATAGTTATCATCTCTGATAATTCAAAACATGGTTATCATCTCTGATTTACTGATGAGTTTGGCTAGAGTACTAACTTCTCTATCTTTGAAAAGCATACTCAAATTCAATAAGTACTGGGTCTAAAATATATGATCCATGAAATAGTTTGAAGAGAAAGAATGTGTTTATCTTACAAGGAATGAAAGAAAACATGTAGCCCTCAATCTTCATGAAGATGCACCTATATTCTTGTCAGGAAGAATAAGAGCAAGAGGAAACAATGCCTCCTGGTGCTTGTTCACTTGTACATGAGTGCTGCAGTTCTGAGAAATTGTGTTGTAATTGATTGTGTGTTCTATCACCTATAGATGTGTGTCTCAAACCAGGTCTTGCCTTGTGAGTTACTTGACATAATAGGTGTGAAAGTGTGTGTAGAAGTCTCACCCACCTAATGTGAACTCATTTTTTTCCTCTTAATTTCTAAAGTTTTTTTCATTGCAAGTATCCCAAGAGCAGTAACATTTTAAAATTTTTTCATTCATTTATATTCCAGTGGAAACATATTTACCATATGCTAACTGGAGGAAATAAATTGCTAAGGAAGGGAAGGAAAGGAGCATGAAGTTACTAGGTCCCCAGACAAGGAGAGGAACGTAAGGGATGCAACTGAGAGAAGACTTACAGAAAGGGGAGATTGAAGTTACTAAAAACATTTAACTATTTCACAGCTCTAGCTAAAGGGCTAGAGGACAAGCTATAGCCAATGAACTTAATAGAAAAAAGAGAATAGGGCATAATTAATATGAAGAATAATAAAGTCAGATAAGAATGCAGAGGTCCAGAAGAGAAGTGACAGATGTGGTTTACATTCATACACACAGTGTTATTAGAGCTCAAAGTATTCCCAGCCTAGTACCCTTTTATAATAAATAGTCTAAACTGATGCAAGCATTCCCAAACTTATGAATAGACAGTGTCAATAACTAACAAGCTTCTATTTTCTCATGAGGAAAAAAATAAGAATAAATAGGTTCAAAATAAAGCTGAACCATAACAGTCCTGAGCCCTAAATTCTGAAGCTACTGTACTTCTACCAACAAAGCCTGTCCCCTAAAATGGGGTCTTTTCCTGTTCAGTGTCACAAAGCCAGTACGCAAAACTGAAAGTGAGTGTCAGGCGGTGCAGGCTTTTTTTCAATGACCATGGAATTGAGAAGTGGGAGCACAGCTTTCAAATCAACTTCTTGACTAGTGAGGAGTGAGGGGGTTAAAATACAGGGTTTCTCTAATGAAGGGGTTGGAAATTATAAGTGAGGGGAGGAATATTCATGTGTCTTCTAAATGGACCGTGACTTCTCTGGAAACAGAGTGCTGTCTTCCTTTTTGTCTTTTTGTGGCTTCTTCTGCTCATTGCCATGGCAATTGTCAACTGTCCTAGTGTGAGTGGACAATGAGATTATAATGAAGCCTGAGGTCTTTTTGAAGTCATTTAGTTAGCTGTCTTGGTTCTAACCAGTTTTGAACTGGTCTGGTTACAAAGGGAACTTTTTTTTTTTTTTTAAATCATAAGCATCTTGTTTCTTTCTTTTTTTCCCCTAGTACTGTCTTTTCACAAGTGACATACATCCTGTTTCTTAAAGATGAGCAGTTAGGGCAGGGTAGAAAGTCACCTATGTCACAGGAATTACACTGAGTAAAAGTACTGTAATCAGCTTTGAGTTGCCCAAAGCCCAGAATCCTCTCAAACTCTTCTATATATCTATGTATTTCCTTCCACAACTTGACCTTTCTGAAAGATCTAAGGCTTTTTGAGACAGAGGAAACTGCACAGAGACCCCAAAGCAAGGCCAGCTGAGAGACAGGGCGGAGGGCAAGGTGGGGATGAACTTCTGGTGTGGGCAGTTCTTTGGAGGTGGGAGTAGCAAGGTGGGTGGGTGGGATGTCTGAGTACCAGGGTCATCAGCAAGAGCTCTCAAAGCCATTGAGACAGGTGGTGTTGGCAAGAGAAGATGAGATAACATGGACAGAAATGACATCAATACTTTTAAAAAATATTTCCAACTCTTATTTTAGATTCAGGGAGGGCATGTGCAGATTTGTTCCCTGGGTGTATTGTGTGACAGTGAGGTTTGGGGAACAAATGGTTCTGTCTACTAGTTACTGAGCATAGTACCCAATAGGTAGTTTTTCAGCCCTTGTCACCCTCCCTTCTTTCTCCCCTCTAGTAGTCCCCAGTGTTTATTGTTTCCGTCTTTTATGTCCATGTGTACTCAATGTTTAGCTATCATTTTTAAGTGAGAGAATGCAGCGTTTGATTTTCTGTTTCTGCATTTATTTGCTTAGGATAATGGCTTCTAGTTGCATCTATATTACTGCAAAGAGCCATATTTCATTGATGAGCATCTAGGTTGATTTCAATCAAGTCTTTCCTGCTGTGAATAGTGCTGCATTGAACATATGAATGCATGTGTATTTTTGGTAGAATGATTTGTTTTCCTTTGGGCATCTACCCAGTAATAGTATTGCTGGGTTGAGTGATAGTTTTAAGTTTTTTCAGAAATCTCCAAACTGCTTTTCTTTTTCTCCCCCCACTTTTTTAATGTACTTTAGTTTCTGGGGTACATGTGCAGATCATGCAGGATTGTTGCATAGGTACACACATGGCAACGTGCTTTGCTGCCTCCATCCCCTTGTCACCTACATCTGGCATTTCTCCCCATGTTATCACTCCCTGACCTCCCCACCACACCCCACCCTGCTGTCCATCCCTTGGCCCCCCACAACAGATCCTAGTGTGTGACGCTACCCTCCCTGTGTCCCTGCATTCTCATTGTTCAACACCCACCTATGAGTGAGAATATGCAGTGTTTGATTTTCTGTTCTTGTGTCAGTTTACTGAAAATGATGGTTTCCAGATTCATCCATGTCCCTACAAAGGACACAAGCTCATTAATTTTTATGGCTGCATAGTAGTCCATGCTGTATATGTGCCACATTTTCCTTGTCCAGTCTATCATTGATGGACATTTGGGTTGGTTCCAGGTCTTTGCTATTGTAAACAGTGCCACTATGAACACACATGTGCATGTGTCTTTATAGCAGAACAATTTATAATCCTTTGGGTATATACCCAGTTATGGGATGGCTGTGTCTTTATAATGAAACAGTTTATAATCAAAACTGCTTTTCACGGTGGCTGAACTAATTTCAATCCCACTAACAGGGTATATACATTCCCTTTTTTGAGAAATCTTTAAACTGCTTTCCATAGTGGCTGAACTAATATACATTTCCACCAACAATGTATAAATATTTCCTCCCCACCACCCCTACAGTCTCATCAGAATCTGTTGCTTTTTGACTATATATTTTTTACTTTTTGATAATTGCTATTCTCACTGGTATGAGATGGTATCTTATCTTATTGGACAGCAACATTTATTGATTAACAATCAAATATACTTAAGGCAGAGATACCCCTTAACAGGTGTGGTTGATGTCTTAGTACCTTTCCATGTCCTTTGGGTTAGGGCGAAGAACTTGTTAGTTCATCAAAGTAGAATAAAAATGCAACATTATAATTTTAATGATTTGTTTAAAACTAATTATTTGTTTGCTTGAAACAATTAAATCTTCCCTTACATGAAGAAGGAGAGTAAGTTGTCATTGAGCCTTATAGTTACAGGAAACAGACATTTAGGTAAAACAACCACCAGAGTTCAACCTAATCATTGAATGTCTGCCACAGTAAAAGTCATTGTAATTTAGTACCTTTCACAAAGACAAAAGAGAGGTACCACATAATAACTTCAATTGATTCAATTTGAGAAACAAATAGAAATTTAATATAACAGGAATACAAAGCAACTTCATAAATACAAAAATATTATCCATTTTATTTTATCAATTCTAAGATGCATCTCACAATTGTTTGCATCTTAGATATGATTACATGATCATTTTATTTAAGATGATCTGCTAGGCTAGTCCTTTGAATTAAGAAATAAAAGACAAATGTTATTATTACTATTACTGACTTAACTTCTGAAAGTTCTTGCCAAGAAAATAAGACAAAAACAGATATAAAACTTCAGGAAAAATACAAATTCATCCCTATTAGCAGATTATATGATTGTTCTCCTCAAAAACCTGAGGGTGGGCTGATAAACTATTCAAACTGATAATAATAACAAAAAAAGTATAAGTAACTTGTACCTTATTTATAATAACAAAATGTATAGGTAACTTTCACAAAGAGAGGAAAGATGAAATAATTTATAGTTAAATCAGGAAGATAGACTACAATTTATGATGTTTCTAAAGTACATTTTATAGCATTGGAAAAAGCTCACAATTTTTAATGAAAAGAAACAAGACACAAACAACTGTGTAGTATAACTTTGATTATTAAAAATAACAGATTCGTATACATATACAAACATGCATACACAGACAGCAGCAGAAACATAAATCAATTATTACAAATATATACCTTTGGGCAAGACAGTTGGTAGAATTATAAGTAAAACATTTAAAAACACTGTTTTGATTTGTAGAAATGTCTCTGTGTACAAAAAGGAACTTTCCCAACATTTTTCTTTGCTCCTTCATTTTCTCTTCCTGATGCAAAGTAGAGGGTTATGATTTAATGTGAAGACATGATTAGCCATGTTGGCAACAGTATGTTCAGCCATTCTAATTGGTGGTATGCCACATGATGGTCAGGACCAAAACTATGGCATACCACAGAACTGAGAATAGTTTCCATGTCTCGAGGCCCAGTATTAGTCTTGGCTAAAATACTACTTGACGGTAACAAATAGTATACTTTAAAAGTAATTTCATGTTGGCATATATTTAACATCATTTGGTGCTTTTTAGCTAAAGTTACTGAGTTTTAGCTATGCTTCTAATAGGAATCTACTATAAATCTGCTTTCAATAATTCAAATGTCTCTGCTATCACCAATGAACATTTTTCAAATCACTCCAATGTGTTTGAATTAGAGTAGAAACAAAGAAATGGATTAGGAAAATGTTCATTCCTTACTTTCATGGATTGAGACATTCACTTAGAGATCTCCCTATGCTTCAGTCCAGCCCATTACTACCTCATCCTATGGAATTCATATATGTAACATCTTTTCCCTGCTAAACTGTGAGAAACATGAAGACAAGAACAGTATCTGCCTGACTCATCTAGATATTTCTAAAACCTTAGCACAACGTCTGGAGCGTCTTGGGGACACAATAGTTGTTTGTTAATTGAATGAAGGAATGAAGCGCTGAGCATTCGAGTCTGCTTACAGTAACATGCCTGGGACCTTTCACCTTGTTTCTGTTCTATTTTTAGCCTCCCTCAGAGGGAGAAATTCAGAATTCATAGTGATACTCATAACATTCCTTTCACAACTTCCCTTCCTTTTCACCCTCACACACAAAGTACCAAGAAAGTAAGATAGTTGTCCAAATAGTGAACTAAAGAATAGTGAATTTTGCTGGGAAACTTGCTTATTTCTTGTTTTTTATTTGAAATCAAGTAACAGAAAATAAATGTTGCATTTGCCATTTCAGTAATTTGGCAAAATTGGTGGGGTATTTTGGCCATTATGTTTCTATGTATATCAGTCTTTAATGGAGTCCAATTTCAATTTTTGTGTATTTGAGTGTAGTAGGCAGACTAATAGGTCCCAAAGATGTCCATGCTGTAATCCCTGAAACTGTGAATATACTATATGACATGGCTAAAGAAACTTTGCAGATGTGATTAAGCATATGGATTTTGAGATGGGGAGATTACCCTCGATTCTCTGTTGGGCCCAATCTAATCACATGATTCCTCTGAAAGTGGAGAATCTTTCTTGGCTGTGGTTAGAGAGAGCTGTGACAATGAAAGAAGAATATGCGAGATGGGACTGACTGCTGATTTTGAAGTTGGAAGAAAGAGGCCATGAACTAAGAAATGCAGGAGCCATCTGGAAGGTAGAAAGGGCAAGGAAACAGATTCTCTCTTGAAGCCTTCAGAATGGAACACTGGCCCCACCAATGCCATGACTGTAGCCAACTGAGGTCTATGTTGGACTTTGACTTTACTGAATTGTTAAGATAATAAATTGTGTTTTTTAAGTCATCAAGTTCATACTAATTTGTTACAACAATGGAAAACAAGTATAGTGTTAAGTTAAATTCATGTGAATCTATACGCATAGTTCTAATGACAGTTTTTTTTAAATAAAAACATTTATTCATAAATTATATCTTTACATCGGCTTACTGTTTGGCCAAGTAAATTTAAACATATATGGACTTTAAAAATTAGCCCTGTTCGCTAAAAGAAAACATAATCAGGTAGGCCAGATGGAATTTTAATAGGTAGTACCCTATTCCTGCTACTTTTGGGGTAGATTTTGTGGGAGTCATTTTGTATAGTTACATTAGAAATATATGTGGCTGTGAACATGTTTTCCTTGATTGAGGATATGAGGAATAGCAAAAGGGGTGTGGGAATTGGAGGGTGACTTGGTATTTGTGGTCAGGCTGGTAAAATATTTGGTGGCTTGTTAAATTTATATATGACTCTTTTAGTCATAATTTCTTGGCAATGCGACAATATCCTTCATCGGGAGTTTTTAAAAATTTTATTTGTTAATACCAACATGGGAATAAAGAGATGAAAACAAGAAACTTGAAGGTTAAATAAGTTATGCAAGATTATGGATAAGATTGAGTTAGAGGTTAAACCAAAGTGTCTTATATTTCTACTTCTATTATTTAACTACTGGATAAAAAAATAAGTAAAAGCTTAAAAATTTTCAAAGCATTCAATTTTTAAAAAAACCTTAATTTTTTAAAGGTATTTCATTTAAGGATATGTTTAGGATTTCAAGTATTTGAAGTAATGCTATTATATTCAAGTTCAGAAACAATTTATTTTTCTATTTGTCTTATATACTAATTTCCTGTTATTGGTGTAGCAAATCTCTAAAAATGTCGTGGCTCAAAACACTATTCTCTTAACAGTTCTGGGGGCCAGAAGTCTGAAATAAATGTTCGTTGCTGACATCAAGGTGTCTGCAGAACTGGTTTCTTCTGGAGGCTCCAGGTAAGAATCTATTTCCTGGCCTTTTCCAGCTTCTAGTGGCTGCTCTCCTTCCTTGTCTTGTGAGTGCATTACTCCAATCTGTTGCTCCCATCAGCACATTTCCTTCTCTGATTCGGACATTTCCTTCGTCCCTTTTATTAGGACCTTTGTGATTACATCAGGGCCATCCAGATATCCATCGTAATCTCCCCGTCTCAGAATGCAGTACCCATCATGGGCCAGATGCTAACGGTTTTGAAAATCTTCTGGGTCAGTTTTATTGCTCTAAGTTTTACAGATACTGAAAGTGAAACTTGAAGACTAGCTGTCTAGTCTAGGATCACACAAATATTTTGGTAAACTTAATTCCTATTCACTAATATCCACTGCCCCTTCCTTTATTTCCTTATCCTATTGAACTTAAGGAGTGAATATGTGATTTGTTTTAATCATGAAATATGTCACCTCTGAACTGAGCTTTTCAAAGCTATTGCTTGCTTTGCCATATTCTTTTTTTCTTGCCACAATGACTGGCAATATTCCCAATAAAGGATGCTTTGTTAGCCTGGTTCTGAAAGTGAAATGAAGCTGGACACTTGCATGTAAATAAATCTGTGCTGTTGTAGGCCACTAAGATTTGGGGGTCATTTGTTTTTTTTTTTTTTTTTTTGAGACGGAGTTTCGCTCTTGTTGCCCAGGCTGGAGTGCAATGGCGCGATCTCGGCTCACCGCAACCTCCGCCTCCTGGGTTCAGGCAATTCTCCTGCCTCAGCCTCCTGAGTAGCTGGGATTACAGGCACGCGCCACCATGCCCTGCTAGTTTTTTTTTTTTTTTTTTTTTTTTTTTTTTTTTTTTTTTGTATTTTTAGTAGAGACGGGGTTTCACCATGTTGACCAGGATGGTCTCGATCTGTTGACCTTGTGATCCGCCCGCCTCGGCCTCCCAAAGTGCTGGGATTACAGGCTTGAGCCACCGCGCCCGGCCTGGGGGTCATTTGTTACTCCTGTATAACCTAACTTAGTCTTCCGAAGCAGTTGCTAAGTGTCAAGGCCAAAATTTGAACTCGGGTCTGTCTGATTTCAAGGACCTTGTCATTATCGTGTGAATGTTTGTGCCTCCTTCAAAATCCACATGGAAACTTTAATGCAGCAGTTCTAAGAAGTGAGGCTTTTTGGGGGTGATTAGGCCATGAAAGCTTGGCTCACATGGATGGGCTTAGTGCCTTGTAAAAGAACTTGAGAGGGTGAGTTCACCCTATCCGTATATCCCACCTCTTCCACCATGTGAGGACCGAGCATTCAGTGCTTTGCCTGTCTGCCTTTGCCGATGTGAGGACGCAGCAGCAAGATGCCATCTTGTAAGCAGCAACTGAAACGTCACCACACTAAAATCTCCCAGCGCCTTGATTTTGAACTTTTCAGCCACCAGAACTGTGAGAAATACATTTCTATTATTCACAACTTACCCAGTCTGTGTTAGTTTATCATATAGCAAACTATAACAAAGTTTAGTTTTTTTATGCAGGAACAGACCGAGACACCTTTGTTCTAGACTCCAGGCAACTGATGCTTATTTGTTTATGTCACTTCTCCACACTATGAGATACTCACACATGGAAAATATGAGAAAACTATTATATACTATATGTATTAAAACTTTGTCTTAAACAAGTTTGTAAGATAGGTAGATATTAACATTTAAGAAGGAATACGTCACTACTCTCTTAATATTTTTTAACCTCCTATGAGAGTATACTTTACGTCAAGGAAACTCAGCAGTGATAATGAGCTTAGCAAACAGATAAAGAGCAATAAGCAATGTTGTACCAATTATGTGGCACATGGTCTTCTAATTGTCTTATATATCTTAACTAACCTAATCCTCATAAAACCCCTGTCAAGTATTACTAGTCTCATCTCACGTTTTAGATAAGAAGTCAGAGGCTCAAACATTAAATGGTAGAGCTTCCATTAAAACCCACTGTGCTCCTAAACTTTATTCAGCCCACTTTAAATCAGTTTGTTAATTTATTCCAGATATTCACAATCAAAATCAACACATTTAATAGATGGGATTTTTAGAACATTGAAATATAAAATACAGCCAAATCCCCAATTTTGTATTGCAATTTCTGTTTCATTTGGAGCTCTCCATGTAGGTAGTTTCTTTATAATAAGGTACTGTTCAATTCTAAGTACAAATCAACCAGATTGGTGATTTCAAAGAAATGTATGTCTGACTTAATATAGTAGCCATAATTAGACATACAGTTTTCTGTACATCTTTTGCTGTAACTACCAGAGTTATTTGTAACAGTTACTCACATTGTTACCACTTTAAAAGTCTACGTGTATTACTTCAATTAAACTATAAATATTTCCATCCTACTACTTTCACCTTATTTTCTCCCACTTTTGCCCCTATGATAGCAGACTGACTTGTCATTTCCTCAGCTTTTGTATGGAGATAATAATTTTAAAAAATATATTAGATCTGAAAATCTAACACTGTGCAAGTCAAGGCCCTGTCATGAGAGATGATTTATGTATTGTGTTAGTTTTGCCAAATCAATTTGAGATGGGCTGCTGGAACACCTGCCTAAAAGTGTGGACCTTACAAGATAGTTTTTCTGAAGTGAATCAACCTAACTCAGTACCACCATAAAGAATTAAAAATGTTTTCTCTTCATTGATCCCATAAACATAACACATTGCTTTGAAAACGTGTCCTCTTTTTTAGCTGTTGACTATTATCAGTAACGAACAGCTGCATTTCTATTTCCTGTATCTTATGGATGTTATCTAATCAAGACCTTGTATGATTATATAAGTTATCTGTATTATGAAAGTCATTATTTATGATAAGGATATGGTCTCCAGTGTTTCAAGGACTTGGGAATAACCTCTTAAATCATTCATTAGTTCTTTTACTGTTAATGCTAAAAACTTTAGCATTCTAGTTTCTATGTAATATTTTGACATACCTATTTCTGTTACTTATTGAAGCTATGTGAAAGTACAATTATAAATGTTCACAATATACAATCAGGAGCATTTATCAGAGGAGTGGTCTATTGGAAAATCATTAAAACATTTAGGGATTAATCTTTTGAATCATTTCCCTGCACTTCCCACTCCTCACCTACCTATTATTGAGCCTCAAGTATTAGAAAGAAACATGTAAGTACATGATATTTGATAACAATGGGAAGATAGAAAGTAAAGGGTAGAAATATAGCATTTTGAATTTCAAAAATAATTTGATATATACTTGGTCCAAAATGTAAGCTTAATTGTCCATGTAACAAACCTACCCAAGTACCCCTTGAACCTAAAATCGAAGTTGAAAAGTTAAAAAAAAAATCTATGGTTTAAATTTAAAAATGTGTGAGTACACCGTGGGTGTGGGTGTATGTGTTCATGGGGAACATGAGATATCTTGATACAGGCATGCAATGTGAAATAAGCACATCATGGAAAATGGGGTATCAATCCCTTCAAACATTTTTCCTTTGACAATCTAATTACACTCTAAGTTATTTAAAATACACACTTAAAAATATATATTTTATTGCACTTTAGGTTCTGGGGTACATGTGCAGAACATGCAGGATTGTTGCATAGGTACATACATGGCAATGTGGTTTGCTGCCTCCATCCCCCTGTCACCTACATCTGGCATTTCTCCCCATGTTATCCCTCCCCAACTTCCTACCCTCTGCTGTTCCTCCCTTGATCCCCCTCAACAGATTCCAGTGTGTGATGCTCCTCTCCCTGTGTCCACATGTTCTCATTGTTCAATACCTGCCTATGAGTGAAAACATGAGGTGTTTGATTTTTTGTTCTTATGTCAGTTTGCTAAGAATGATGGTTTCCAGATTCATCCATGTCCCTACAAAGGACACTAACTCATCATTTTTTTATGGCTGCATAGTAGTCCATGGTGTATATGTGCCACATTTTCCTTGTCCAGTCTATCATCGATGGGCATTTGGGTTGGTTCCAGGTCTTTGCTATTGTAAACAGTGCCGCAATGAGCATATATATGCCTGTGTCTTTGTGATAGAACAATTTATAATCCTTTGGATATATACCCAGTAATGGGATTGCTGGGTCAAATGGGATTTCTATTTCTAGGTCCCTAAGGAATTGCCACACTGTCTTCCACAATGGTTGAACTAATTCATACTCCCACCAACATTGTGAATAAAAGTGTTCTTATTTCTCCATATCTTCTCCAGCATTTGTTGTCTCCAGATTTTTTAATGATTATCATTCTAACTGGTGTGAGATGGCATCTTAATGCACAATTAAGTTATTATTGACTATAGTCACCTTATTCTGCTGTCAAATAGTAGGTCTTATTCATTGTTTCTGTTTTTTTTATACCCATTAACCATCCCCACTTTACCCCAAGTCCCCAGCTACTGTATTAATTAAATCGGACATTTCTTTGAAATTACACCCTCCCCAGCCTTTGGTAACATGCTTCTACTTTTTAGGTCCATGAGTTCAATTGATTTGATTTTTGAATCCCACAGAGAAGTGAGAACATGTGATGTTTGTTTTTCTATGCCTGGCTTATTTCACTTAACATAGTGATCTTCAGTTCTATCCATGTTGTTGCATATGACTGGATTTCATTTTTTTAAATGGCTGAATTACTCCACTGTGCATATGTTATTTACTCTCAGCACTTTCAATATATCATGACACTCTGTCCTGTCCTTTAACGTTTCCACTGAAAACTCTGCTGCCAGATGTATTGGAGCTTCATTGTACGTTATTTGTTTCTTTTCTCTTGCTGCTTTTAGAATCCTTTTTAAAATTTTTGACCTTTAGGAGTTTGATTATTAAATACCTCAAGGTAATCTTCTTTGGGTGAAATTTGCTTGATTTTCTATTACCTTTTTGTATTTGGATATTGGTGTCTTTCTCTAGTTTTGGGAAGTTATGCATTATTGTCCCTTGGAATAAACATTCTATCCCATATCTCCTTACCTCATATGTAAAGTTAATGCCTCTTAGATTTGCTCTTTTGAGGCTATTTTCTACATTCTTTATATGTGCTTCATTGTTTTTTTATTTTTTTATTTTTCTGTCTCCTCTTACCATGTAGTTTCAAATAGCTTGTCTTCAAGATCACTAATTCTTCCCTCTGCTTGATCAATTCTGCTATTAAAGGACTCTGATGCAGTCTTCAGTATTCTAATTGCAATTTTCAACTCCAGAATTTCTAGTTAATTCCTTTTAATTATTTCAATGACTTTTTAAATTAATCTGGATAGAATTCTGTATTCCTCATCTGTGTTATCTTGAACTTCTTTGAGTTTCCTTGGCCCAGCTCTTTTGAATTATCTGTCTGAAAGGTTACATATCCCTGCTTTTCCAGGATTGGTCCTTGGTACCACATTTAGTTCATTTGGCAAGGTCATGTTTTCCTGGATGGTGTTGATGCTAACAGATGTTCTTTCATGTTTGGGCATTAATGAGTTAAGTATTTATTGTAGACTTTACTATTTGAGCTTTTTGGAAAAGCTTTCCAGATATTTGAAAAATCTTGGGTGTCGTGATCTAAGCTGTATCTGCTTTAGGTCGCACCCCAAGTCCTCTAATGCTGTAGTTCTTGCAGACTGACAGTTGCTGCCTTGACAATTTTGGACCAGTTTTGGGAGAATTCTCTAGATTACCAGGCAGAGACTCTTGTTCTCTTCCCTTTCTTTCTCCCTAACATACAATGTCTCTGTCTCTGTTCTGAGCCACCTAAAGCTGAGGATAGAGTGACAAAAGCACCCCTGTGGCCATCATTACAATGACTGTGCTGGGTCAGACCTAAAACCAGCACTGCACTGGGTCTTGCCCAAGGCCTGCTATAACTACTCCCTGATTACTGCCTATGTTCACTCAATGCACTGGGGCTCTACAGTCATACAAAACCAGCCAGACTATGTCCTTCCTTTCAGGGTGGTGTGGTCCCCCAAGCCCCAGCTGTGTCCAGAAGTGCTGTCCAGGAATCAGGGACTAGAGTGAAAAACCTTAGAAATATGGCTGTTGTTCTATTGCATTGTGGCTGAGCTGACACTCAAACCACAAGAAGTAGTCCTCCCTGATCTTTTCTCCCCTAGGTGGAGGAACCATACCCTTAGCCACCACCAACATAGGCCACAAGGAGTACTGCCAGACTATGGCTGATATTCCCTGATGGCCCAAGATCTCTTAAGTCAGCTTGTCATAAATACTGCCTGGCCTGGGACTCACTCTTCAGGACAGTGGACTCCCTTCTGGCCCAACACAGGTTCAGAAATGCCATCCAAGAGCCAACTCCTGGAACTGGGGAACCCAAGAGCTTGGTTGGTGTTTTACCTTCCTGTGCCTGTGTTGGTACTTAAGGTGCAAGACAAAGTTTTCTTTACTTTTCCCTCTGCTTTTCTCAAGCAAGAGTTTTACCCCATAGCCACCATAGCTGGTAATGTACTGAGTCTCATCTGAACCCTAGCAAATCTCAGAGGCTCACCTAAGGTCCTTGATGTAGTACCTGGGTATTGCTGCTTGTTATTCAGGGATCAAGGGCTCCCCAGTTAGCAGATGATGGATGCTGGAGGAACTGGGTCTTTTCAAGGCAGTGGGTTCCTAGGCCATACCTACACATGCCATCTGGGAGCTAGGGCCTGGAACAAGGGCCTCAGGAATCTGATCGGTGCCCTATCATGCTGTGGCTGAGCTGATATCCAAGATGTGAGACCAAGTTCTGCCCACTCTTCTTTCTCCTCTCCTCACGTCGAAGGAAGGGTCTCTTAGAATCATGAGCTGTACAGCCTGGGTTAAGGGAGTAGTGATGCCAGCATGCCCTTGGCTGTCCTAGCTGGTGTCTCGGTATATTGCATGCTCCCTCTGTCCACTGCCTCTGGGTCTAATTCAGTGCTTGGACTTGTCTAAGAGTTGCAGCCCTTATAGCCTAGGCTGTCTTTCAAGATTACTTGGAGACACAGAGTGCTGTAGCCCTTGATGGTGAGGTTTGAAGGACTCGAGTTCAGACCACTTGAATCTGGGATTCCCTTCTAGCTATGACTGGTTTAAATGTTCCCTCCGTGGTCCGGCATCAGCTGGGTTTGTTCTGTTTTTCTTTCTGCTGTAACAGAACAGCACTGAGTTCAATGCCTCATCACTGCTGTGTTCTCCCTCCCCCAGCACCCACGGATGCTCTTGGCACTTGGCTGCCACTGCCAAAGATTGGAGAGGCATGGCTTTGGGGTTTTATATCTGTCTTTTCTAGCTCGTCAGTGCCTCTTTCAGCAATATGAAGTTAAAACCAGGTACTGCAAGTGCTCAACTGATTTCTTGATCTTTTAAAGGTGTTTTTTCCTGTGTAGATAGGTGTTAACTTGGTGTCCTTGTGGGAAAGATGATTGCTGGAGCTTTCTATTCTGCTATCTTGCTCTGTCACCGCACCAAAACTTTTTTTTTTTTTTTACACAGAGTTTTGCTCTGGTTGCCCAAGCTAAAGTGCAATGGTGTAATCTCAGCTCACTTCAACCTCCAACTTGAGAGTTCAAGTGATTCTCCTGCCTCAGCCTCTTGAGTAGTTGGGATTATAGGCATGTGCCACCATGCCTGGCCAATTTTGTATTTTTAGTAGAGATGGGGTTTCTCCATGTTGGTCAGACTGGTTTCAAACTCCCAACCTCAGGTGATCTGCCTGCCTCAGCCTCCCAAAGCCGATGATTTTCATCAATTGGAAATCTGAGTTTCTTTTGTTGTCATTTATTATAGAACTCTAGTAAAATTACTGGTGTTTTCTGACTCTCTCTATAGAAGCAGACCATAACTATTTCTCTATTAGTTGCAGATTACACTTATTAAGGCTTTGTCTATATATTTTAGCCAATTCCATCAGTGCATCTGGAATCCTAATACAGAGGGAAAACATTAATGACCCTCTTTATATCTTCAAAAAGACCAAAGACATGGTGTGCAGTGAAACAAAAAAAGTTTTAATTTATTATAACTAATGATAATAATCAAGCATAAACTAGGTATATAATTTATGGTTATTTTTTGAGTGTGTAATATAGGGATCACTTTTTCAAATTCAAAATATAGGCTATAATTTCAAAGAAAAAGAAAAAAAAGGAATTCCAGCTAAAAAAGGTTTATTTAACCTATTCTCATTCCAGAAATTATTTCAAATAATTTTTGAGCCAAAAACATTTGAAATTTGCTTCAGCATAAATATGGCTTAATTCCAATAAAGAAAATTAAAAAAAAAATGTGTTAGAAGTATATAGACATTTTATAGGATGGTGGGCTAAGAGTGGGTACTACTATACAATGAGACACATAGGTACATATAGATACACACACACACACACACACACACACATATAGACACGTATGTATGAATGGCATATCTATGGATATATACATATATGTACCATGCATATGTACATATATGTGTATATATATTTCTTTTTAATAATATTGCAAAAAAATTATCTTTTATTTTTATTAAGTGTTTAACATAGTAAATATCTAATGCTTTTTTACTTTATGGACAACAATATATTTTCACAGTGTAATAAAACTTACCAAGTCTATCATGTTATATGTTATTCAAATCATGGCCATATAAAATGTCCACTTATTAATACATCTGGAACTTTTGTACTCAGTAATAGTGAATGACACTTTTATATTCTGTAATATTTCTAAATAGAGCAAAAAATCCTTTCAATATATTCCTGAAACTAGAAACTTTTCCGCTATGTATAACTTGATAAAACCACCATTTGTTGTTTATTGCAACACACAGAATGAGTTCCAAATATGTAACAGATAATTATATCTTTACTAACAATCATATGTATACAAAATGTGTGTTTCCATCTTTCTTTAAGAAGAAATTATGTTCTTTTAGTTGTAATCTTTTAAAACATGCACATGTGTTATCTGATATTCATTTTGGCTTACAAACAAAATGTTCCGATCTTATCACTAAAAACCACCCACAAATCCTTCAAGTGATTACATATCTTGTGAGAACAAAAATACAATGCATTTCCTGCTAATATCATGTAGAAGAAAACTGTGAATCTTAACTTTGCATTGTTAGGAGATTACAATGCTTTCTAATTAATGTTTGCTGTTAAAAATAGGTTATACTAAAAATTAATTTAAAAATTTAAAATAGAGTTTACCAAAAATCTTGAATATACAACCCATTTTACTTGTCTATTATATGTTTGGGAAACAGTATTATTTATTGGTATGTGTATATATGCACAAACAAACCCAAATGTGTGCACACACATATGTCCATTCAAATATATATCTTTTATGAAATAAGGTGAGATATAAATACATACATATATAAAAATAATCTGAATCAGCACATATACTCAGTACAGATATTACCTAATTTTTTAGTAGTATGTATGACCATACATTTGATGATCCATTGTAGTCTGAGAAGGAGAAGAACAATATGTTTTTATATCACATAGAACAGGGAAATTATTGAGGTGAAAATATGTTTTTTTTATATTATATAGGAAAGGGAAATTACTGAGGTGAGAGTGGAACAAGTAGAGAACACAAAAGAAAGATGGATTGCTTTCCTGCTTAAGTGTTTAAGGTAAGGAGCAAGTTGAGGTGTTTAGCCTGGTTCTAGACTGGCTTCCAGATTTGAAATTGTCAAAGTGAAAATTCTTTAAACAAAATTGTCTCAATAAGCACTTGTGACCATGATTTATCCTCTGAGTGATGCCACATGTGCTTGGAAAATTTCTTATACTATTATTAAAGAAAAAGCTATGGTTAAGATGGTATCACTAAATTCAAACAGTTTATGAAACAGATTGCTAATCCAGTCAATTAGCATAATGGCTAGGAATGTTTGGCTTTCCTACCCAGATACTTTAACTTAATATAGTAGTTGGAATTGTTTTTTATTATTACTTTATAAAATGAAATTAAATTTCTTTTGTTCATTTGGGACTTGGAAACATTTCTTCAAAATATGATATCATTGAAGATACTCAAATACAAGTGAAGATCTATTTAAATCTATCCACTTTTTAAATCAACCTTCTCAATTTCTTTACTAGATTAATCAATGTTCTCCTATTCCTTTGTAAAGAACAATGACTGAGAGGCATTAGACATATTCTGCTCCTGTGAGGTGAGCAATATATATTTCTAAATGCTTTTTTTTGTTTATCAAATATCTATAATGTAAATAAATATTAACTAAACCAACAAAAATTGAATAAAGATATTTGCTTCTATGAAAATTAAGTTGAACACCATGTGATAAATAGATATAATTGAGCACATTTCTTCATACTCTTTCCTAAACCCCATAATGGCAAAGGATTAATAGTTATAAGCCCATGAAGATAAGGAAACAAGAAAGAAAATAACAGCAGGTAAATATTAACATAAATGCACATATGGTAACTAATTTACAACATTTACATTCAAGACATCATAACAGAAGACCAATAAGAAACAATCCAATTTGTATCACAGAAAATATGCAAAGTTTCAATAATTTTAAATACCAGACAATTCTGGGAACAGAGGTGAGCAGGTAGAGCTGAAAACAGAAGGACTTGTTGGAAGTCTATAAAAGGAAGGCTACAGATGTAGTTCCTTTCTTTATCCATGCATTCAGGAAACTACTTTCTTCCCCAATAGTAAGAAGGATGGAGTTTTCAGTGCAGAAGTACTGAGCCAGATAGACACTGCTGTGAACAAACTGAAGGGAATATTTAAATCCACCCACATTGCAGTGGTACCCCAGGCCACATTCCACTTCTGGGCTGACAGATATTTGCTTATACACCCCAGAAAGAAAATGGGAATACAACTTTGTACAGAAGCCTGAAAAGAAAAGACACACATATGCAGATATTCAGGATTGCTGCTAGGAAATGTGCAGATGCTCACCTGATCCTCCTACAGTGAAGCGCATGATTTGACAGGACTGTTCTTATTTACAAAGCTGCTACATTTGTGTGTATCTTTCATTCTTAAATAGAACTTGCTAGGTAGAGACCACAAATATTTGAAGAAAATGTTTCATGCAAAAGTAGGAGAACAAATAAATGAAAAAAAAATAAAAGATTATTTGAGGAAACAGAGACAATTCAAAAATTCAAGAAGGGTTTTAAAAAAAGAAAATAAGAAATGCACTCCCTATCTAAAGTCAGTAAATTCAGAAAGCTGTGAGAAGATATACAATCTATAAAATTAGAATGGAATGCTATTCAAAAAGCAACTATATAAGAACAACAAAAAATCTTAAATTTAATTTAAGCAATCAAAATAACTGTTAGTAGGAAATAGCATTAAGGAAATCTCAACAAAAAAGAACAGAAAGACCAAAGTTTGGAAAACTGTAGAAAAAGGTATAGTAAATTAGAGAGTTAATCCACAAGTTTCCATATTTGACCAATCGAATTCTGGCAAGAATGAAATAGGGAGAACAAAAGAGAGAAAATGATCAAAGTTAGAACACAAAATTAAGTGCCAGAATTAATTAAAGGCTTATATCAAGGCACACTTTCAGAGAATTTTAGAGCTATCACCTAAAGAGAAGATTCTAGAAGCTTCTAGAGAGAAGGAGAGAAGCCATCTACAAAGGTTTGAAAATAAGAATGTCATTAGATTTCAAAATTGCAATTCTGGAAAGTGAAAGATGATGCCTTCAAAAATTTGAGTGCAGATGATTTCCATCTTAAATTTTTTAACCAACCAAATTATAAATTTAGGTATGAAAATACAAAAAAAGAGATACATTTTTAGACTTGTGGAGTTTCAAAATGATTTGCCCTATACACTTCTTTTCCAAAACAGTTAATAGAAGATATACTTCATTAAACAAGGGAATAAATAAAAAATGAGAAAGAAATGGAATACAAGAAACAGATCTAGCAAAAGGGAAGTATGAAGAAATTACAGAGTCAATAGCTATGCATGAGCCTGCAGCATCAGGAGGATAGAGGGCTTCAGTAGGCACAGCACTAAGACATCACAACTCAGTCAGATGTGTTTAACTGCAGTAAGAGGAGTTTTACAACTCAGTGGGAGAAACTGAAATAGATTACCGATGGAAATATAGAAAACTAAGTCAAAACAAACAACAAAAACCTAGACTAAGGTAAACTCCAAGAAAAGCAAAAAGATATCTGAGAAAGGCAAAGTAATTATTTCATATTCTAAAACTTCTATAAATGAATAAAAATATGTACGTAGGATATTCACTTAAAAAGTGTCTATATTGGATGAAATGGAAATCTGATGTTTATGTGTAATTGTCTGTAGATCTGACAGGCTGGTAGTAGAAGAAACCTGAAGTATAGCTTAATCTTTCACATTAAAAAGTTCCATAGATAATATATATATTTTAAAAGTGGTTAAAGTAGTTGCCTTTATGAAGTGGGAGTCAGGGATTGAACGGGATAAAATCTGTAAGCTGATTTTACTCAGAAGCAGATGATTTATGTTTTTAAACTTCTTAAGTTTAAAAAAGTTTAAAAAGCTATCCACATATGTGGATAGCTTAAGATAAGTGGATAGCTTTTTTTTTTTTTTTTTTTTTTTGAAACGGAGTTTCACTCTCGTTATCCCTCAGGCTGGAGTGCAATGGCGCGATCTCGGCTCACCACAACCTCCACCTCCTGGGTTCAGGCAATTCTCCTGCCTCAGCCTCCCGAGTAGCTGGAATTACAGGCGTGCGCCACCATGCCCAGCTACTTTTTTGTATTTTTAGTAGACACGGGGTTTCACCATATTGACCAGGATGGTCTCGATCTCTTAACCTCATGATCCACCCGTCTCAGCCTCCAGAAGTGCTGGGATTATAGGCGTGAGCCACTGTGCTCAGCCTGTGGATAGTTTTAATAAAAATTTTTAAAATTCAAATAAGTATTCAAATCGTCTGTCTAATTTACCTAATTATAGTTTAATTGTGAACTCACCAAAGATATAGAACAGCTTCTCCAATTTGTAAAATGCCTGGTATGTGTACCAGTCATACATAGCAAAAGAAAGTTCACACGTGATGTGTGTGCATATGCCTCAAAACCAAGTTTAAAGCTTTGAACAAACTTAACACATGTAATCACATTTTTGAAAATCACTGTAGAATGAGATATTAGTAAAGCAACTAAAAATTATAAGGGGACATATGAAAGTTCCAGCTGGACTCTGCATTTGGGTTGCTTTGTAAGTATATTTGTGTTTATGTTCTACTTCAAAGGATCAAAACTGGAAATGGTTATGTATTTATCATGAGTGTGTTTTATACTGAAAAAACAATACAAATGTCTAATCAATGGACTTATTCAGAAAAAAGATGCATGGACTAACATGAGGGGAAGCAATGTGTAGCTCAATGCTTTATATTAAAAGAACAATTATAAAGTTTGCAATTTTTTTTAAAAAAATATTATTTTCCTCTGTCACAACGTTTTTGTGATTAACTGACCGACAACTGGCCTTGACTGAGTTGGATAAGAGGGTGTCTGCAGTAATCATAAAGAGCCAGGAGAGCTCTTGAGAGAAGCAACCTGATAACAGCTCTTCTTTTACGTTTTGGAGAGCAGTTTTCCTGTCTTTCATTCCACTTTTCACTACAGATTGGAAAAGCAAAAGAAAACGCCTATTTCCAATTGCAAGCTCCTTCTTAATTTAACATCTGACGATAGGGTAAGTCTGACTTTCCTTCTCGTAAGGAGAAGGATCTTCCTTCAAACAATCAGTCTGGCCTTGAACCCAGCAGTTTTCTGTCTCAGCTTCACTTGATAACAAGAATGTTGAATCCCTCTCCTAAATGCAGCTCAGCTCTATGTACAAAGGATGAGGACAGCTAAACACTCACCTACTTTGTTCCCTAAAGAAGCCTCTCCCCGTTTTTTGAGGGAGATTTCCTGTAACATTTGTTTTCCTGTCTAAATTACCAATTCTTCAAAGACAAGGACATTGTTTGATATCATATTATCTTTTTTCTTTCTTTCCTATTTCTCTTTCTTCTGTCTTTGGCAAGCGTGCTACCTACTTACCAATTGCTTAATACATTTTGGACAAAAGAGGGAGTTGCTCATAACTTTGCCTTGAAATTGGCAATAAGATTGGGTTCTTCCAATTACTTTCAACTTTCTCTTTCTGAAGTTTTGCTCTTGTAAGGCTCGCTGAAACCTTCTCTCATAAAGTTAGGAGAATTTGGCATATTTTAGAGATGTTTCAATAACTGAAAATGGCATTTGAATAAAGAACCAAGAATTGAAGCACAGGATTGTTGCTGTTCATGTAAGGTAGATGTTTTTTTCCTAAAATTTTAATGTTCTGTTCTTTGCAGACATTTATAGTGCATAAACATTCTAACAAAATATTTTTAATTTCTCTCTCCTGTTCTGTATATTACTATTAATTCATTTCACTTAACTATGCACTATAATTGCCCACAACATTGGGACTGTGTTATTACTTTAAATTAGTATATTATTATATTACTGCTTTAAACCATTACCTTTTAAATCAATTTAGGAATAAGAAAAATAAAATATTTTATTTTGCTTTTATTTATTCATTATTGCTTTTCTATATGTACACCCATTTATGACAAATCTTTATTTTTATACATGAAGAGATTTTTAACTTTTTTTTTTTTTTTTTTTTTTTTTTTTTTTTTTTTGCCGGGCTGGTCTGCTGACAATACATTTCTTTGGTTCTTATTTGTGTGAGAATATCTTTATTTCTCATTTACTTTTGAAGATACATTGGACATTGAATTCAAGATTTGCGGTTTTTATCTTTCAGTACTTTAAATATTTCATTCCACTATCTTCTTTCTTGTATGGTTTTAACAGAGTATTTCCCTGTTAGCTTTGTCCCTCTATATGTAAGGTATCTTTTTTTTCCTCCTCCTGCTTGTTTCAAGATGTGCTCTTTGTCTTTGTCTTTCTGCATCTTTAATATAATATGCCTAGGTATTGACTTTTTGGTATTTTTTTCTGTTTGATGTTATCTGAGTATGTATGTTACATCTTTGAAATTGTCTCAATTAGATGTTCTGTGTGCCTTTCTTCCCCATCCTTTTTTTTCCCTTTGCATTTAAGTTTGGGAAATTTCTATTGTTCTGTCTCAAAGCTTACGTAAGTCCTGTCTACTGATAAACCCAGCAAAGGTATTTTTTATTTCTGTTTCATGCTTTCTATTTCTAGCATTTTCTTTCTTAGCTAAAACTTACAAAACATACAATTAATTGTTTTAAAGTATACAACTTAGTAATATTAAGTATATTCAGAATGTGCAACCACCACCTCTCTCTAGTGTCAAAACATTTTCATCACCAGGGGAAAATGCTCCACATCCATTAAGTAATTACTCCTCATTTCACCTTACCCTTATTCCCTGATAACCTCTAATCCTTTTGCTCTATATAAAATTTTTCCTATCCTGGATATATTATATGAGAGTGATGATGGAATATGTAACTATTAGCTTATTGCTTCTTTCACTTAGTATAATATTTTTTGAGGTACATTCAAATTATAGCATGTATCTGTACTTCCTTCCTTTTATAGCTGAATGATAATCCATTGTTTGTTTAAACACAATTTGTTTAACCATTCATTTTTTTGATTGACATTTTAGTTGTTTCTACCTTTTGGCTATTATGAATACTAGTAGTATTATGAATACTAGTAGTACTATAAGCATTCATTTACAATTTTCTATGTGGACATACGTTTTTATGTCTCTTGAGTGTATATCTAAGAATGAAATTGCCAGGTCATGTAGTAAATCTATGTCTAAATATTTGAGGAACTACCAAACTGTTTCCATAGTAGCTGCATCATTTTATATTCCTACCAATGATATATAAGTGTTCTCATTTCTCTACATTCTTGCCAACACTTGTTATTTTCCACATTTTAAAATTAAAGCCATCCTAATGAATGTAAAATGACAGTTCATTGTGGTTTTAATTTGCATTTCCTTAATAGTCAATGATGTTGAACATCTTTTTCCGTGCTTTTTGGCCATTTCTACATCTTTTTTCAAGAATGCTAATTTAAGTTCTTTTTTTTCCATTTCCAAATCACATTGTTGGTCTTATTGTCATTTCATAGTGAGAGTTCTTTATATATTCCAGTTATTAAATATTAAATTCTTAACAAATTTATGACTTGAAAATATTTTCCTGCATTCTGTAGGTTCCTTTTCAGATTCTTTATAAAGTCTTTTAACAAATAAAAGTTTTTAATTTTAAGAAAGTCCAATTTATATATTATTTTCTTGTTCAAATCTAAGAATCCATTGCTAGAACCTAAGTCATAAATATTTTTGCTTATAGTTTACGTAGTTTGCTTTCATTAACCATCTGTTCTTGCATGTTGTCTACTTTTTAGAGTCCTTATCATATCAGTATTTGTTGTTTTAAATTCTCTATCTGATGTATATTTAAATCAATGTTATATTTGATTCTGGTTCTGAAGCTTGCTTGATTTCTTCAGACTGTATTTGTAATTACTTTTTTGTATAGCTTGTAGCTTTTTGTTGAAAGCCAGACATATTGCATTGGGTGATAAGAACTGAGGTAAAAGTGTCACAGGATCATTGGGAGTGTCACTTCACCAGTCAGAAACCTCTGTGGCCAGTGGTGCCTTTGCCCAAGTTTTTACTCAGGCCTGCTGGATTTGTTATGCCCACTCAGCCTCGCAGGCTAAACTTAGCTTGCACCACCAGCTCTCATGCCTGCTAAGGGTGAGCCAGATGCAGAGCTGAGAGGGGTATGTGAGCAAGCCAGTGTGGGGTCTGGCCACTGTACATAGCCAGGCATGCTGGCTGTGGCAGGGTGGGCAGCTTCAGGTGCCAGCTCCCTGAAAGGCTGCAGCTGGACCAGGCATACCACAAGCAGCTCTCACTGATGGCACTGGGAAATGTAGTGGTGCTCAGAAGCTTGGAAATGTCAGGAACCTCAGATCCCCAAAGAGGTTGTTACAGCCCTGGCTCAGGGAGCTCCTAGGTCTGGGCTCCCAGAAGGACCACAGCTCTTCTCTCCTTCTCTCTTCTCTCCTTCTTGCCCATAACGTGGTGAGCAAGGGGAGTGTTTCAGCTCTGTGTTACAGCACTTTTAGCTCCAACATTACGCAGGTCCCAAGTTCTTGTCCTGTGTCCTGGAAGAATAAGGTACATAGACAAGTGGAGGGTGAGCAAGGTAAAAAGGAGCTTTATTGAGCAACAGAACAGCTCAAAGGAGACTTGCAATGGGTCTCTTCACAGGCAGGGCATCCCAGTGAGTGTTCAGCTCTCAGCAGAGAGGAGGCCCACAGTGGGTAGCTCTCTTCCACAGCTTGCGGTTTTGACAACTGCTCACCTCTCAGCAGAGAAGAGACCCTGGGGTGGGTAGCTCCTCTCCAGAGCTGGTAGTTCCAACATCTTCCCAGGTCTCAGCAGAGAGGAGACCTTGGAGTGGCAGATCATTTCTGCAGCTGGTAGTCTTGATGTCTGCTTGAGTCTGACTGAGTCTGGGGTTTTTGCAAGCTTTAGAAGGAAGGAAGTACATGCTGATTGGTTCATGGGTGGCCATGAGAAGGCCTGGAAAAGATACCCTAAGTTCAATTCTGGTCTTTTAATCTTGGCCCCAGGCTTCAGGCTGTCACTGGTTTGAAGATGGCCTTTCACGGAGAACCTGCCCCTTTCTGCCCAGAAGCCATTCTGCCTCTTTTTGTCACACACAGCATCCAGGCTGTTTGTACCAAGGGGTGCCTGCAGGTCAAGCTGCCTTTAGGACCTTCCTTGGCCTCCCTCCCATGCTCATTGGTGCCTAAAGTCCAGAGGGGCCGAGGTGACAGGGAGCTGGTGGGTCAACACTGCCCTGAGCATGTGCACACCAAGCCAGGTTGTGAGAGCACCCAGGCTTGGCCTCAGCTTTGCTCTGAGATCAGGGCATGTGGCTAACATCCTGCAAACTTGGAAGGGCATCAGGGCTTCTGCCTGTTCTCAGCTCCTGCCAGCTCCATGGAGTGGACAGCCCTGTCCATGCCTCCCTTGCTGCAACCAGTGTCATGGCAGTGGCTGCTCCAGATGGACTGCCACTGCCATCAAGAGGACTTTAGCATAAAGATTTATATTAATCTGGCTAGGAGTTTGGCTCTGATTAGTGTTTGTTGTGTTGAATGTTTTGGTGTTAGAGGTTTCAAATTCCTCTAGTATACTTGTTCTTGTCTCCCCTGTTGTCATTGAGCTTACGTAAGAACTCTTTACTCATCAGAGTCTGGTTCTTTTAGGACTTTCAGCAATAATTCACTGTTAATATCCTGGAAGCTTGGTGTGATTATGAAGTGTGGTGGAGGGAAATACTATAATCTTAAAATTTTGTTTCAGTTTTTCAGTGGGCCGGTGTCCCTCGGTTGTGACATAGATAAGTGTTTCTTTACTTCCCTTCTCCTGTCCCCATTTGGTGAAACAAGGAGGCTAGAGTGAGGAGGAGAATTTCCAAGGCTCCTCACCATGAGAACCTAGTGGGGTTCCTAGAGGCAAAATCCATACAAGTATAGGAATCTGCTGAACAGTTCCCTGGGTGGCCTTGGACTGACCCAGTTTTCCTGCCACTTCCTTGCTTGTAGTTTTCAAGAATAATTGTGGAATGTGCTGTTAATACAATATCCTAAGACAGGAAGGGACTGCTTGAAATACCCTGGGCCTTGTTCCTGTCCCTTCAATGGAATGTAACACCTTGAGATACAGTAGAACTTTATTCCTCTCTTCCCTGGAAGCAGAATGTACTCCAAAGCTTTTCACAATAAGTTGCATAGACACTGAGGTATATAACCCAAGTGGGCTCCCTTTTGGAGTCCCTCAGCTGTGGTCCAAGTGGGGCATGCTCAGTCAAGACAAAATCTGCCCTAAGCAGCTGTCTTGAAGCTTGGGCTTTCTTAAGCCCTCACTCACAATGGAGTGTAGGCTTCTTTCATTCCTTGCTGTATATCTGTAAGTAATAAACTCACCTTATATAAATTGGAGTGTGCGTGTGTGTGTGTGTGTGTGTGTGTGTGCACGTGTGTGTTTATCTATAAGTAGTAAACTCACCGTGTGTGTGTGTGTGTGTGTGTGTGTATGTTCTCTCACTGGCCCCAGAGAAGTGTGTAACCAGTACATGGTGTATCTGCTTCAGAAGACCCCTTAATATTGCAGCCTTCAGAGGTTTTCTTTCAAGCTAGTCTGTACTCAGCCTCCAGTAATTCATCAAAATACCATTTAAGTATTTCTGCCTGCTTATGGTTCTATTGCTTCTCCTCTAGCTAAGTAGATTTCAGATGTAACTCTTTGGATTTACTTGTTTCTCTAGATTTCAGCTGGTAGTTTTTCCTGTGATATCGTTTGCCTAATGGGACCAAGAAAACTTACTGATTTTCATTGCATTAAGCTTTTTCTTGCTTGTGCCCAGGAGTGATGGCTATCAAGCTCTTTACATGTGGAGCTGAAATAGGAAGTCTCTCTAGCAGTATATTTATTGTCAGATTGACTGGATGGGTTAGCACTGTTCCACTGTGTTTTCTCTATGTTCTTGAAATCATTGTAGACACTCCTTGGTTACAAATTATATCTGTAGCCTATCTGTCATCACCCTGATTGACCATATTTCTGAAGTGGCACTGTTCTTGATCTCCTCCCATTGTCATTTAGCCTCAAGTTTCTTGCATTGTTTGTAGCAACACACAATCTCTTGCCCTATTATCTTACTTCATTCTTATAAGGATATATTATACAGTCCTCCTAACTCTATGTATTCCAGCACTGCATAGTTTATAATTAGAATATTTTCCATTTCTGATTATTATGTTTTTCTCCAAGTTGTTAGTGTTTCAATTTCCTCCTAACTGTATATCTTCCAGTACTGCATAATTTATAATTGAAATATTTTTCCATTTCTGATTATTATGCTTATCTCCAAGTTGTTAGCATTTCATACTTTTTACATTTAGGATTTCCAAGTCCTGGTAAGTGGCTACAGTGGTTTGTACCTATTGGAATCACAGTGGACACAAATCTTATATCACAAACTCAGTCAGGCAAAAACTGTATTTTTCAGGAAAAAGACCAAAAGATGCAACATTTAAACAATAGTAATTACAATAATTTTTTAAGAGATAGGCAATATAAACATACAAATTATGACATTAATAATTCAACATGTAGAGGAGAATAAAGTATACAGGGTATTTTTGTTTGTTTTTTTCTTTCTTTGTAATCAAAATTAAGTTATCAGTTTAAAATAATTTAACTATAGGGTTTTTTTGTTGTTGCTGTTGTTAATGTTGTGATAAACACAAAACAAAAACCTATTTAGATGCACTGAAAATAAAAAGCAAGGAATAGAACATACTACTAAGAAAATCACTTAGCTACAAAGGAAGCAACATGTATGTGTGTGCGTGTGTGTGTGTGTGTGTGTGTGTATGTATGTGTGTGTGTGTCTAACCAGATATTTGGTTTAACCAGATAATGTTTAACCAGATATTTGGTTAAACATTATTTCTGAGTATGTCCATGAGAATATTTCTGAATGAGATTAACATTTGCATCAGTGGACTGAGTAAAGACCAAATGTGGTGGGCCATATCTAATCCTCTGAATATCTTAATAAAATAAAAATACTGAGTAAGAAAGAATCCCCTCTATTTGCTTGAATGTTTTAGAGCTGTGATATAGGTCTTCTGCTTTGAGACTTGTAGTGAGACTGAAGCTTATGCCATGGCTCTCCTTATTCTCAGTCTTTTGGATTGAGACTGAAACTATATCTTCAGGTCTCTGGGGTCTCCGCCTTGCCAACTGTAGATCTTGTGACTTCTCAGCCTTTATAATCACATGGGTCAATTCCTTATGATGAATTCTATATCTAGCTATGTATCTATTGTGAAAATTCCAATCCACCTTCAAGAATCACCCTCTCAAGGCAGAAGGTGATCTACGAGAAAGCAAGAGGCACACTTCTCCAGGTTGGTAAGTAGTCAAAAATTTATTCAGGGGAAACTTACATATGAGGCAGTCTTGGGTGCAGCAAGATGAGTTAGAGGTAGATCACATTTGCAATGCATGCCTGTCTAGTCTTTCGTATCATGTGAGGAAAAGGAAAGGAAAAGGAGGAAAAAGTCACTGATAGCATGTGAAGCTGTCTGGTTCCTTTCTTTATCTATTAACTCTCTGCTTAAAGAGATTGTTGGGTTTCCCCACAGTGTGGTCAGTATCCCTAAATGTGTGTGTAAGGGTGGTCAGAGTAAGAGCCAGTATCTTAGTTCTCTGATCACAACTCACTTTGCGGTCAAATGTCCAGAATATGTTTTCACAACACTATGTTTCTATTATCTATCTATCTATCTATCTATCTATCTATCTATCTATCTATCTGTCATGTTTATCTATCTATGTATCTATCTATCTCTATCATCTAATTTATCTCCTATCTATCTCTATAATCTAATTTATCTCCTGTTGTTTCTGTTTCTCTGAAGAACCTTTACTAATACAGATGTTTAATACTAAATTTCTTTAATTCTAAAGAAATGGAATGTTAAAGATGAGTTTTCAGCGTTGGTTCCAGGGCTTCTGGAATTGGCTATCTAATCTGACTGGATTTAAAGTGGCTAATGACTCTATTTTCAGTAGTACAGAGAGAACTGAAAGTCTATGGTGTAATCTGTCAATAGAAATACACAAAACACCTCCATTAAATTCTCTTAATAAACCACTTATTAAGAAGCAAGGAGCTGAGTGACTCTGTAGATAACACTTCTGAACATTTTTAGAAAACTAACAAATATAATGAGGTTGGCAGACTGCTTTTAATGTCTCTGGAAAAAGTGGTGAAAGAAAAGAATGAGCTCAGGGATTTGAATTCCCAGCTTAAGCACTCCATGAAGGACTTAAAAGCTTCTACATGTTCCCTGAAGGAGACCCTTATCTCCTGTCACCACAAGGATGAGATCGCCAGAAATCAAATCCAGAATCTCATCTTGGGACTGGCTGAATTATGACACAGGTCAACTCTCAGCCTCACGGGTGTGTGTACTGTTAAAGTGAAGGCATTTATTGGGAAAGAATGAAACACTCTAATATAGAATGGAGAGGTGTGAGAATACCCTGATGAAGCTGGGGATATTGAGTCCCCTAATTTTGACAAGTCTTCCTTGTCAGTGGAAGCAGACTTCCCACCCCTGATAGAAGTTGCTTCTCCACCACTAGTGGTAGCAGCTTCCCCAATTCCATTAGTAGCAGCCTTCCTACTCTTCCGAAGGGATTAACCCTTTATAGCCTGAGATAAATGTGACAGCTTGCTCTCAGGCATTTGCCAGGAAAGATAATGCTTATTCTTCGTAGAACCCATCCTAACTACCCCTTTTTACTTCCAGACCTATGATTAGATTTTAAGTCTTAGCATGCCCCTAAATGTGAGGAGACCTTGTATGCTGCACTCCAAAAGAACTACTTAAGTTTTCTAATTTACATAGACAGAAATCTGGAGAACACATGTAAAAATGAGTGTTGAGGGTGTGGAATAATAGTGGAAGAAACACAGAGCTGGATCAAGACAAATTTACTGATAAGGGCTCACTAACCAGAGATTCCTCATTTAGTGTTGTATCTGTGGCAGTTAGTGAGGACTCTAACAGTTTACTTGAATGATTGACTGAAACATGGGCCAACATGACATGAAACATGGACAATGAAATAATTAGAAACACTAGACTTGCCTTGGTTTAATTTACTGAAAGGATTCAAAAGCTTAGGAAGATTGAAATATTAGAGTGGAGTTATCATTTAAGACCTACCTACTTATACTGGGAGAAGTCCCGAAGTCATACCTAATACCACTACTATGAAAAGTAAATGTGTGAAGGGGAGCCCCAGCATCCTTGAATAGGTCTGTGATTGTTATTTTTTTGTAGGCCGTATGTTAGAGTGGAGACTGCAGTACTGAATTGGGAACCTAAAGGCAATGGGAGTAACTGGATCCCAGGGTAGAAGTGGCTGAGTGGCAGCACTCAACCTCCAAAGGCAATTTGGCTGTGGTTACTAGAGTGGACAGCAGAGTCAAAGCAGCAATCAGGATGTTGTGACTCACACAGACCTATGGCATTGGCTAATTGATTCTGGTGTTTCTATAAGTGAATTGATAGAAAGTCTATTAAATTTTTGTCTAATTTGTATAAGCAGAAAAGGTTGAGGTCAAATGAATAAAAGTCTTACCTAAATTATAAAAACAGGATGTCACAGCCCCTCAATAAATTCCCAGATTTGAGTTATTGTATCTTTGAAGGAAGAAAAAGCAAAGTCCTCTTGTAAAAGGACCCCAGTGCACTATCAAAAATTGATACTGTTAATTTTTCTTCAAACCTTTTCTAAAGGACCCTATGGGGACTTTTACCAAGGTACTGATAGATTGGGGGAAAATAATCAGAACTTTCAGGGACTACTATACACTGACTCTGAACTGACACTAATTCCAAGGAACACAAAACATAACTGTAGTTTATTAGTTCAGAGTAGAGGCTTATGGAGATGAGATAATCAATGGAGTTTTAGCTCTGGTCCATCTCACAGCAGGCCTAGTGGGTCCCTGTGGTTATTTCCCTATTTTGGAATGCATAATTACAACAGATATATTCAGCTGCTGGAAGACTTTCTAACTTTGTTCCTTGACGTGGAGTGAGAGATAGTATGGCAAGAAAGGTCAGGTGGAAGCCACTAGAACTACCTCTACCTAGGACAGTAGTACCACAAGCAGTACCACATTCCTAGAAGGATTGTGGAGATCAGTGCCACCACTGAGGACTTGAAAGATTCAAAGGTGGCAATTCTCATCACATTCTATTAAACATGTCAATTTGGCCTGAACAGAGGACAGATGGATCTCGGAGAATGGCAGTGGATTATTGTAAGCCTAGCCAGGTGGTTACCACAATTGCAGCAGCTGTACCAGATGTGGTTTCATTACTTGAACAAATTAACATATCCCCCGGTATCTTCTATGCAGCTGTAGATCTGATAAATGCTCTGTCCTTGATACCTGTGAGTAGAGACCACCAGAAGCAGATTGCTTTTAACTGTCAAGGCTAGCAATTTACCTTTACTGTCTTACTCCAGGGCACATATCAACTCTATAGATCTATGTTATAATTTAATTTGTAACAATATTCGCCTTCTTTTCCTTCTACAAGGTATCACGCTGGTGCATTACATTGATGTCATTATGGTAATTGACATAAAGTCTAAAAAGTAGCAACTAATCTATACTTATTGGTAAGATATTTGTGTATCAGAGGGTAGAAAATGAATCCAAAAACATGCAGGAGCCTTCAAACCCAGTGGAATTTCTAGGGTTTCAGTGGAGTGGGAAATGTTCAGATATTTCTTCTAGGTTGGGGAATGAATTGTTGCTAAATGAATCACAATACCTAGTGGACCTCTTTGGATTTTGGAGACAACTTACTCACTTTTCAGGTGTGTAACTGCAGTCTATTTACCAGGTAACACAAAGAGCTGCTAGTTTTGACTGGGGCCCAAAGCAGGAGAAGGCCCTGTCAGAGGTTCAAGCTGCTGTGCCAACTTCTCTGCCACTTGGGCCATTTGATCTAACAGATCCAATTGTGCTTGAAATACCAGGCAGGTAAGGATGTTGTTTGAAGTCTTTTAAACACTATAGTTGAATCATGACACAGGCCCCTAGGCATTTGGAATAAATCCTTGCCACCCTCTTCAGATACTCTTCCCTTGAGAACCTGCTACTAGGCTTTAGTAAACACTGAACATGTAAGCGTAGACCACCAAATTGCCACACAATTGAAGCTGCCCACCAATGTACTAGGTGCTATCTCACTCCTAAGCTATAAAGTTGGTGTGGCAGCAGAATTTCATTTTCAAATGGAAGTGTGATCAGGTTTAAGCAGACCCTGAAGGCCCAAGTAAGTTACATGAAGTGGCCCAAATGCTCGTGGTTCCACTGCTGCTATACTGCTTTCTCTCTCCCAGCCTGTACCTGTGACTTCATGAGGAATCAGCTATGATCAGTTGACATAGAGAAGACTAAGTCATGGTTTATAGTTCTGAACAATATGTTGACACCACCCAAAAGTGAATAGCTGCAGCACTATAGCTTCTCTCTGGGACATTCTTTTTTTTTTTTTTTTTTTTTAATTTTTTTTTTTTATTGCATTTTAGGTTTTGGGGTACATGTGATGAACATGCAAGATTGTTGCATAGGTACACACATGGCAGTGTGCTTTGCTGCCTTCTGTCCCCTCACCTGTATCTGTCATTTCTCCCCATGCTATCTCTTCCCACCTCCCCACCCCTCCGGCCCCTCCCCCATTTCCCCCCAACGGACCCCAGTGTGTAGTGCTCCTCTCCCTGTGTCCATGTGTTCTCATTGTTCAACACCCACCTATGAGCAAGAATATACGGTGCATCATTCTCAGCAAACTGACACAAGAGCAGAAAATCTCTGGGACATTCTTGAAGGACAGGAGAATTTAAGCACTGCACATTGTTGTCAACTTTGCTTGAAAGGAGAAATGACCAGACTTGGGATTATACTCTGATTCATGGGGGGCTGTGGCCAATGATTTGGCTGGACAATCAGAGACTTGGAAGAAATATGCTTAGAAAATTGCTTACAAAATATTTGAGGGAGACGTGTGAGGCTAGACCTCCCTGGGCAAAAACAATGCAGATATTTGTATCCCATGTGGCTGTTTACCAAGTAATGATCTCAACAGAGAAGGATTTTAATAACCAAGTGGATAGGATGACCTGTTCTATGGATATCGGTCAGCTTCTTTCTCTAGCTACTTCTGTCTTTGTCCAATGGGATCATGGATAAAATGATGGTGGTGGCAGCAATGGAGTTTACGCATATGCTCAGCAACATGGACTTCCACTTACCAAGGCCAATCTGGACTTAACTATTACTCAGTGCCCAAACTGCCAGCAGCAGAGACAAATGCTGAGTTCCTGAAATGGCAGCATATCCTAGGGTGATTAGTCAGATACCCAGTGGCAGGTTGATTGCATTGGACATCTTCCATGATGGAAGGGGCATAATTTTTTCCTTTCTGAAATAAACAAACAGATGATTTATCTCCCCTGCAAATAATGCTTAGCCAAACTACCGTCTATGGGGCTTACAGAGTGCCTGACCCACTCTCTTAGTCCTTCTGTGCTGCTTTAACAAAATACCTTAGAAAGACAATTTATGATAGAAATTTATTTTATTTTTTGCAGTTCTGGAAGCTGAGACATCCTTAATTAAGATCAAGTTACTGTCACGGGTGTCTTGCAAGGCCGCTCTCTGCTTTCAAAAAGGTGCCATGTTACTGTGTCCTTACATGGCAAGAAGTGGAATGGCAGGAGGGTGCTCTCCTCAAATCTTGTATAAGGATGCTGGTTTCATTTATGAGGGCCCTCATGACTTAATTTTACTCCAAGGGAAACACCTCTTAATCTATTGCAGTGAGTATTAAGTTTCAACATAAATTTTGGAGAGGACACCATCACTTAACCCATAGCATCCACCATCATGCATTCCACTCAGTATTGATTCTGACCAAGTAAGTCAGGAATTGGCCCATGCTTATGAAATTCAGTGGTCTTACCATGTTCACCATCCTAAAGTAGCTGGCTTGATAGAATGGTGGAATGGCTTTTGAAGACTCAGTTACAGTTCCAGCAAGGTGGTAATATCTTGCAGACCTGGAACAATGTTCTTTATTACAGAAGGCTGTACATTATGTGGATTAATGTCCAATATATGGTAATATTTCTCTGATAGGGAGATTCATAACTCTAGGAACCAGTATATAAAAATAGGAGTGGTACAACTCACTATTAGCCCCGGTGCCCTGCTAGCAAAGTGTTTATTTTCTCTTCTCATGACATCATGCTCTGCTGGCTCAGAGGTCTTTGTTCCAAAGAGATTAATGCTTCCAACCAGAGATACAAAATTGTTGCATTGACATGGAAGTTAAGACTCCTACCTGGTCACTTTGGGCTCTTGAATCAACAAAGAAAACTCTTATTGTGCTTTCTGGGGGGATTGATCCTAACTACCCAGAAGAAATTGGACTACTTCCTCATTATGGAGGTAAGCAAGAGGATGTCTGGGTTACAGAAGGTCCCTGAATGTGTCTCTAACCCTGCTTTGTGATTAGGGAAAATGCAAAACAACAACAAGTCAACCCAGTAAATACTACTAATGGCTCAAACCCTTCAGGAATAAAGGTTTGGATGACTCCACCAGGTAAAAAACCCGTGACTAGCTGAGGTGCTACTGAAGGCAAAGGGAATATAGAATGGGTAGTGGAAGAAGATAGATGTAAGTATTAGCTAGAGACACATGACCAATTACAGAAACAAGGACTGTAATTGTCATGAGTATTCTTTCTTGTTTTGTTATGAATACATTTATGTAGGTATATAAAATAGGTATATATAAATTTGAATATATAAGCAAGTATATCTGTTTTCTTTCCTCTCTTATTTCCTTATCATGTAACATAAAATGTAATGACTTTATATCACAGTATTTAAATATTGTTAATTTTACATCATAGCATCTCAGCTGGTCATTCTTTACCTGGTGGGGTTATTCAAACCTTCATTCCATCAGGATTTGAGCTACTAGTAGTAGTAAGTTACAAGATGTAAAGGAGAGGAATAAATATTACTCAAGGCTTTACCTCCTCTCTTGTGGGAGGGGTTAGTGCACTTTTAATTTTAGGCAGAATAATTGTATAGTTGTATAACTGGAATTATAATCTTATTATTTATTTGGAAAGTAAATATGGTTTAAGGAGACATATATGAGTATCAAATTGACAAGGAGTGGACTTGTGATGTTTAATTTTATGGGTTAACTTTATTGGCCACAGGGTGCCCAGGTATTTGCTAAAATATTATTTCTCCATATGTCTGTAAGATAGTACTCCCCTCCCCTCTCCTCCCCTCACCTCCCCTCCCCTCCCCTCACCTCCCCTCCCCTTTCCTTCCCTCCTTACTTTCTTTCTTTTTCTTTTTTTCAAACAGGGTCTTGTTTTGTTGCCTAGGCTGGAATGCACTGTCATGGTCATAGCTCACTGCAGCTTTCACCTCCCACACTTAAGCGATCCTCTGGTTGCAGCCACCCAAGTAGCTGGGACACCATGCTTGGCTAATTTATTTTTAATTTCTTTGCAGAGATAAGATCTCACTATGTTGTCCAGACTGGTTTCCAACTCCTGAACTCAAATGACCCTCGTGCTTTGGCCTCCCAAAGTGCTAGGATTATAGTCATGAGCCACTGTGCCCATCTGTAAGAGAGTTTCTGAATGAACTGAATATTTGCATCAGTAGACTGAGTAAAGCAGATTTCCCTTCCCAATGTGGGTGGCCCAGAATAAAATACAAATGCTAAGTAAAAAAGGGTTCTCAGCCTGACTACCTTATTCTCCTGCTTCTTTCTCCTTCTCTTGCTTTCAGACTTAAAGTCAGACTGAAACTCATACTATCAGCTTTCCTGGTTCTCAGCCCTTTGGACTCAGGCTGGAATGATACCATTGCCTCTCCTCAGTCTTTAACCTGTTTACCGCAGATTTGGGATTTCCCAGCTTCTAGAAATGTGTGAGCCAATTCCTTATAACAGTATCTCTGTCTCTCACCATATATATGTCTCTCTCTCTCTCTGTCTCTCTCTCTCTCTCTCTCTCTCTCTCTCTCTCTATATATATATATATATATATATATATATATGTATATTTCTCTATAAAATCCAAATACAACTTAACATTCTTTTGACAGTGTTTTTGGTAAGGCATTTTTTAATTTAAGGAAATTAGCTAGTTCATTATTTTTCTCATGGATCAAGACTTTGAAATTGTATCTAAAAACCATTGTCATACCCAAGAGATCATCTAGATTTTCTTCTGTATTCTCTGCCAGGAATATAGCTTTACATTTTATCTTTAGGCCTGTAAGCAATTTTAAACTAATTTTTGTGAAGATTTAAAGGTCTACGTCTTTTTTATTTTTATTTTTTGCATTTGAATGTCCAAGAATTTGAACCATTTATTGAAAATGTTATTTTTTCTCCTTTATATTACTTTTATTCTTTCATAAAAGATCTGTTAATATTTATATGAGTCTATTTCTGGGTTCACTATTCTGTTTTATTGATCTACTTGTCAATTTTTTTCCCCAACATCACATTGTCTTCATTACTGTAGCTTTATAGTAAATCTTGAAGTTTGGGTAGTATCAGTTCTCTCATTTTGTTCTTATACTTTAATGTGTTGGCTACTCTGCGTTTTTTTCTCTCTATATAAACTTCAGAATCAGTTTGCAATGTCCACATAATAACTTGCTGGGATTCTGACTGAAATTGTGTTGAATCTAAAGATCAAGTTTGGAAGAAGTGATATCTTGACAATCTGTTTCTTATTCATGAACATGGAATATATCTTCATTTATTTACTTTTCTTTGACTTCTTTCATCAGAATTTTGTCATTTTCTTCATAACAATCTTGTACATATTTTGTTAGACTTATATCTACATATTTTATTTTTTTGGATTGCTATAGTAAATGGTATTGTGTGTTTAATTTCAAATTGCACTTGTTCATTATTGATATGAAGAAAAACATTGACTTTTGTAAATTAAACTTGTTTTCTATAACTTTGTTATAATAACTTATTAGTTTCATGAGTATTTTTTGTCAATTCTATTAAATTTTCTACATATATAAGGTCATCTGCAAACAAAGAGTTTTTATTTCTTCCTTTACAATCTGTATATCTTTTTATTTTTTTCTTGTTTTATTGTACTGGCAAGAACTTCCAGTATAATGTTGAAAAGGAGTGGTCAGAGGTGATGTCTGCCTGTTCCTGTCTTGGAGAGAAAACTTACAATACCTAACCATTGAGTATAATATTAGCTGTAGGTTTTTTGTAGATATTCATTTTCAAGTTGAAAAATTTCACCTTCTATTCCTAATTTGCTGAGTTTTTATCATGAATGGGTATTAAATTTTTTCAAATGCTTTTTCTGCATCTAATTGACGTAATCATGCAATTTTTCTTCTTTATTCTGTTGATGTGATAGACTACATTGATTTTGAATTTAGAATCGGCCTTGAATATCTGAGATAAACGTCACTTGATCATAATGTATAATTCTTTTTATACATTGTTGAATTATATTGCCTAATATTTTGTTGAAGATTTTTACATCAGTTCTCATGAAAGTTATTGACCTGTTGTTTTACTTTCTCATAACATAAGGTTTTGAATTAGGGTAATATTGAACTAATAGAATGAGTTAAAATGTAGTCCCTCTGCTTCTGTCTTCTGGAAGATATCGTAGATAATTGTATCTTTCTTAAAATTTTGGTATATAATTCACCAGTGAACTCATCTGGTTCTGATGTTTCTTGTTTGAAAAGTTATTAATTATTAATTCAATTTCTATAATCAATATAAGCCTATTTAGTTCACCTATTTCTTTTCATGTGAGTTTTGGGAGATTGCAGCTTTCAATATATTGGTCCACAATATTTAGGTTACCAAATTTGTGAACATAATGTTGTTTTTAATATTATTTTATTATACATTTAATGTTTATGGCATAGGTAGTGATGTCACATATTTTATTTCTGATATTGGTAATTTTTGTTCTTCATTGTTTTTCCTAGCCTGGATAGAGAATTATCTGTTTTATTGATTTTTTTCTAATAACTAGCTTTAGATTTTATTTCTTTTGTCTATTAATTTTATCTTTCTTTCCATTGATTTATACTTTCAGTGTTTTTTCTGTTTTTCTGCTTACTTTGGGTTTAAATTGCTGTTCTTTTTCAGTTTCTTAAGAAGAAAGCTTTGATTACTGATATTTGGTCTTTCTTATTTTGTATTATATGCATTCAGTGCTGTAAATTTCCCTATAAGCACTGCTTTCACTGTATCTGACAGATTTTTGGTATGTTATATTTTCATTTTTATTTTGTTTAAAATATTTTTAAATTTTTAAAAGTATTTCTTCATTGATTCCTATGTAATTAAGAAATATGTAGTTCAATCTCCAAGGTTTTCTTTTTTGGTATTTTTTAGTTTTCTTTCTGTTATTGGTTTGTAGCTTAATTCCACTGTGGTCTGAGAGCAGACATTGCATAATTTATACTCTAAAATTGGTTCAGATGTATTTTATGGCCCAGAATGTGTTCTGTTCTGTGAATATTCCAGGAGAGTTTGAGAAGAATGTGTATACTACTGTTTTTGTTTGAAGTTGTCTACATATGGCAATTTTATCCAATTGATGGATGATGCTGTTGAGTTCAACTATGTCCTTAACAATTGTCTCCCTGTTGAATCTGTCTATTTCAGATAGAGGGGTACTAAAGTCTCTACTTATGTAGTGGATTTATTTTTACTTGCATTTCTGTCAGTTTTTGCCTCGTATATTTTGGTACTCTATTTTTATGCACATACCCATTAAGAATTGTTACATCTTTTTAGAGAATTGACTTATCATTAAGAAATGTATCTCTTTATATCTGAAAACTTCTATTACTCTAAAGTTTGCTCTATCTGAAATTAGTATACTCACACCTGTTTTTTATTTGGATTAGCATTAATGTGATGTATCATTCTTCATCTCTTCAAGCTACATAATATCTTTATATTTAAACTGGTTTTCTATTAAACAATATATAGTTGGGTCTGTATGATTTTTTATAGACTCTGACGATCTGTGTTTTATTGATATATTTTGACCATTCATGTTTAAAGTGATTATTGATATAGATGGATGTATTCATTCTCACACTGCTATAAAGAACTTCCTAAAACTGGGTTATTTATAAAGGAGAGAGGTTTAATTGACTCACAGCATGGCTGGAGAAGCCTCAGGAAACTTAAAATCATGATGGAAGGCAAAAGAGAAACAAGAAGCTTCTTCATGTGGTGGCAGTAGAGAAAAGAGTGAAGAGTGAAGGGGGAAAAGCCCTTTATGAAACCATAAGATACTGTGTGAACTCACTCACTATCACAAGAATAGCATTGGGAAAACTGGCCCCATGATTCAGTTACCTATACCTGGCCTCTCCTTTGACATGTGGAGATTATGAGGATTATAATTCAAGATGAGATTTGGGTAGGTACACAAAGCCTAGCCAAATCATTCTTCTCTTGTTCTTCTTAAATCACATGTCCCTTTGACATTTCAAAACCAATTATGCCTTCCCAACAGTCTCCCAAAGTCTTCATTCATTTCATCATTAATCCAAAATCTAAGTCCAAAGTCTCATCTGAGATGAGGCAAGACCCTTCTGCCTAGGAGCCAGTAAAATCAAAAGCAAGTTAATTACTTCCAAGATACAGTGGGTTACAGGCATTGGGTAAATGTTCCCATTCCAAAAGGGAAAATTAGCAAAACGAAGGGGCCACATGTCCCATGGGAGTCTGAAATCCAGCCGGGCAGTCATTAAACCTTAAAGTTCCAAAATGATTTTCTTTGACTGACTCCGTATCTCAGATCCAGGTCATGCTGATGTAAAAGGTGGGCTCCCATGGCCTTGAGAAGCTCTGCTCCTGTAGCTTTGCAGATCACAGCAACCCTCCTGGCTGCTTTTATGGGCTGGCATCTAGTATCTGCAGCTTTTCCAGGTGCACAGTGCAAACTGTTGCTGGATATACGATTCTGGGGTCTGGAGGATGATGGCAGTCCTCTTCTTACAGCTCCACTAGGCAGTGCCCCAGTGGGAACTCTGTGTGGGGGCTCCAGCCCCACATTTCCTTTTTGCAGTATCCTAACAGGGGTTCTCAATAAGGGCTGCACTCCTCCAGCAAACTTCTATCTAGACATTCAGGTATTTCCATACATCCTCTGAAATCTAGGGTGAGGTTCCCAAACCTTAATTCGTGTCTCAAATTAAGAATAAAAATAAATTCGTTACACAAATTAAGAATAAAAATAAAAATTTTAATTGTTTTTTACTTATTTTTTTTTCCAGTGATTTCCCTTCCTTTATGTAGTTCTGAGTTTCCACATTACGTAATTGTCCTTCTCTCTGAAGCCTTTTAAAAAATATTTCTTGCAAGACAGGTCTACTAGTAACAATTTCTCTCTCTTTTTGTTTGCCTGAGAAACTGTTTTTTCTCCTTCGCTTTTGAAGGATAATTTCCTAGGGTACAAATGCTAGGTTGGTAGTTGTTATTTTGCTTCCATTCTATTCTTTCTAGCATTGTTTCTTATAAAAAGTCAGTTATATTTTTTATTTTTGTCCCTATATAAGTAAATTCTTTTCTTCTGGTTTCTTTCAAGATTTTTTTTCTGCAGTTTCATTAATGCATAGATTTTTTTACTTTGTGTTTTAAGTTATGCTGCTTTGTGTTCTCTTGGCCTCCTGGCCTGTAGAATGGTGTAATATTGATGGCCTTTGGCAATTTGTACAATTACAGTTTTTCTATCCTAGTCTTGATTTTTTTTTTTTTTTTTTTTTTTTTTTTTTTAGACGGAGTTTCGCTCTTGTTACCCAGGCTGGAGTGCAATGGCGCGATCTCGGCTCACCGCAACCTCCGCCTCCTGGGTTCAGGCAATTCTCCTGTCTCAGCCTCCTGAGTAGCTGGGATTACAGGCACGTGCCACCATGCCCAGCTAATTTTTTGTATTTTTAGTAGAGACGGGGTTTCACCATGTTGACCAGGATGGTCTCGATCTCTCGACCTCATGATCCACCCGCCTCGGCCTCCCAAAGTGCTGGGATTACAGGCTTGAGCCACCGCGCCCGGCCCTAGTCTTGATTTTTGTGAAGCTGTCTGGTCTGGTACCTGTGAACATTTCTGCTCTTGTAAGTTGTGATTGTCTTTATTTGTCTGTCTGTTTCTCCGGTTTGGGGGGACAATGGTTTACACTGTGACCTTATTTCTCTGACAAAAGAACAGTTGTTGATTTTTTATTTTGTTTAGATTTTTACTTATGTTAAGACAGACTGATTACTTCTAAGCTCCTTATATGTCAGACTGGACACAAGTTTGTTTTTTTTTTTTTTTTTTTCTTAGTAGATTATTATTTATTTTAGCCCCATTTACTTCAAGAATTAGCCAACATAACATTTCCTGGATTCAGATTATTTTCAATAGCAGATTTCTAATTGATTATAAATGTCTAAATCAGTTTACTTTTTTCATCTTATTTGTTAACAGAAAAAAAGTCATACAAGTGATAATGTTGGCAATGGTAATGCATTTGATATTATCAAGTTCATAGTCTTTCTATAATAATTTATTTTTGATATTTTGAAGTTCATAAATGTATTTAATAGTATCCAATTATGTTTATAATTTATATTTAGTAATTGTTATAAGCAATAAAAACACACTAAAAATGGTCAGAACTGATACAACAGAATGGCATCTAAATGAGACTTTGGTTGGGTAGTAGTATCAACTGTTGCTATAATTAGATACATTTACGGAGCATAAATTTAAAGAACAGGACTTCCACTTGCTATCTGAGTATATTGAAAATACTTTAGATAAAAAGCACTTTAAAATGCTGGAAAAAATACAACAATCGTCTTTTAAAGTAATTTGTGCTTATAAGAAAATAAATTTTACTGTGCTCTAAATTATGAATATCACAGAGTTTAGTGTATGCAAAATGATTGTTTCATAAACTCAGTGAAGTTTTTACCTGAGGATTCCCAGAGGTTAAAATTGACTGTTGGAACATGAATTAACAATATAAAATTACCAATTGTATCTGGAATTAAGCTATTGTAAGTAAAAGTCAGGAGAAACTATGAACAAAGTATTTGAATATGTGAATACTTTAAGTGGTAAATTATCAAGTAGAGATAGAAAATCTCTCTAAACATTTAAGGAAAAGCAAGACAAAATTCTTCCTTGTAATTAAGAAAGATTAGACCATCAAAAATTACAAAGCAGATTTGAGAAAATAAAAATATATAACTTCCAGAAATTAAAAAAATAGAAATTTAAGTTACTAAATTAATGATTAGTATGATCCATTCATTATACATTATTAAAAGTAATGTAAATATTTAATGTATAATGTATACATATATACATTTAATGTTTATATGTATACATGTATACATTATTCAAGTACACTTGAAAACTAATAAAAAGGAATTATCTAGAATAAAATATAAAAATGAAGCTGAAAATACGAAAGAAAAGTTATGGAAGACAAAATGACAACACGTTTAATTGGTATTCTACAAGAAGAAAATAAAGAGAGGAGAATTTTAAAGAAGAAAGTAAATTGATTATTTCTGAGCACCTCTCGGAATTGATGAAAAAGAAGTCTTAACTACAAGTGTTATGATACCTGCAATATTTGCCTATAAAATAAGAAGTTTAAACTGACCATTTCTTTTAGCTACAGATAGCATTATTCTGAATGCTTTGTTTAATGCAGTGTCCAATACTGGTGTGACATGTAGTGGGTGCTTAGCAACTGTTTGTTATTGAATGGTTGTAGTCTCTTCATCATATCTCTGTCCATTATTGCCACAAATTATATAGTAGGACTTTATGGAGAACAATTATTATGATTTATATAAAAGAATTTAAAATTGTAAAGTAGTATATATATATATATATTATTCATAATAGTAATAGTAGTACGTTAGCAATAGTAAAGGCAAGAGTGCTATCCTTGCTTTGAAATAATTCTGAATTGTAAATTATACTTTAATCTGAATGTAAGGCTAGGCTTTTGTGAGATATAGAAGTCTCCACACCAACTTTATGCGTGCCCAGTGAGATTATCTGATCTCTTTGTGTTATCAGGTACATTTAGAGATTATTATTTATTAGCTTTATATGTATTTAGCAAATATTTCATGCACTATACCAGGCAATGGGGAGATTGCAAAATTCATTTAAGTGTGATCCTTGCCTTTGAGAACTTCCAGTCCAGTAAGAGAGATAGAGCTAATATGATCTAATTGTTGAGATATGTGAAATATTTTAGTCCTGAGAGGTCTTATGCAACTCAGATTTTGTTCCTGCTACCTTTTCTGCTTCATAACTTAAATTATGGTATAACCCAACTTCTCATACTTGCCACTGTCTTCTTTCCTGCCTTTTACCTTACAATACTCCTTTATGATGAAGTTTAGGCGTCACTTTGGCCACAAAACCTTCCCAATCACTGATCATCCTATACCCCACACTGGGTTAAATATTTTCCACTCACTTTTAAAACACCCAGTTCATACTTTTCTGGTTTCTCAATATATTATAATTGTACATATATACCCAGTATTAGATTGTGAGTTCTTCAAGAGCAGAGATGCTACCTCATACAGCTTTTGTACCGATCATTTATTCAAGCAGCCAACACTTATTAATAACTCAATAAATACCTACTGAAATGTAATTTTAAAACTTCAGCTTGGGAGAAAAGATAAATTACCTACAGTGGAATTACATTAGAATCAGTGTAATTATTACAGCAACAATAGAAACCAAAACTATTTTGAGATAAAATACAGTTTAACCTAGCTAAATGATTTAAGAAAGAAGAAAAATATGGAGACAAATTGAAAATGGAAAGTTTATCACCATTCAAATATTCTAAATGGATGCTTGAAATGCATTCTTTGGGAAAAAGAAAAATGACTTCAAAAGGAAGTACTGAGATATAAGGAAAAAGTAGCAGAGATGAAGTTAGTAAACATATGAGAAAAATTTAGACAAACATTGGCCATATAACACAATAATAATGAATAATATTGAGAGGCTAATGAAAGATATTAAAACCATGTAACATAATATGTAAGAATAGAGAATGTAATTGTTTTTATACTGTTTTAAGATCCTTGTATTTTGAGTATGTATAATAAAAAATTTAGGATAAACATTAAGAATTAAAACACTGTATAATTTTCAAATGAACTGATTGGAAAATGAAGCTAAAAATCAATCCACAATAATGCAAAAACAAAAGCAAAGAAAACAGGATACTTAGCACAAGAGAACATAGTAGAAATAATTACATAAACACAAATTGACCAATTCATTAAGAGTTAGAGATTAAATGAAAAATTAAGTAGCAGAAGAATGCATATAATATGAAGCTATATATGTACATGTTATAAACATGCAAAGAATGTACTTTATGAATTATACAGCTCTAATAAAAATAAAGAAATATCTGAATAATAAATTTTTCACATAGGCCAGTGATTTTTTCTTAAGAGTACACTGAGTGCTTCATACATGAAGCCAATTAGTTACTTCTTCATGCCTTTTATAGATGGGAAACATTTGCTAATAGGTAGGTGAAAATCCAGATTGGATTTTAATCTGCTTTTAAGTCAAGAGGTTGCTGTACTCAGTAATATTCAACATGGTAATTTTAATGATAAAAAACCATCTATGTATTGTAATATTTCCACTGTATGTACTTTAGTTTTTTTAGCCATTTGCTACTTTAATGCTTGATGTAGTATCTTTGAATTGTGGCTTGAAACATGACAAGAGCAAAGAAACTAATTTTCATAAGCAGAATCTTCGAAGTTGAGACATATCTTAGATCTGAAAGATGAGAAATGGCCTCAGCTCTGAGAAAACTGGAACGCAGAAAAAACATTTAAGGTAGTATCTGGTTACCAGGATTTTCTATCTTCCTATTGCTCATTTTTTAGGGGATGTTTTTTAGGGAATGTGAAGAGTAGAATGCATTCCCCTATTTTCTCAGTTTCCAGCACTGCAATCTGCAGCATCTGTATTAAATGACACTATTTGCCCAACGGAGCAATAGAGTTTGTTATATTAGCTTTTGCGAGATAAATGACTTGTTGCAATCCTCTGGCTTCACTAACATGAAATTCTTACCATCCTACAATTCCTTAGACTAGTTCGAGTGTTGACAGAATGTTCACCAAAATCACTTCAGAGCCTGACACATAACACCCAATCAATGGTCTTCCTTTCTGCTCAATTTTTTTTCTTCTAAAATATATTCTTTTACTTTTTGGATATTGATGAACAAAGGCTTTATTTTATTTTATTGCTTTTTTTCAGTAACTTCAGAAAATTAATGAAAATATTTACAGAAAGTTTTCATTATGATTATAACTATGACATTTGGTTTGCTTCACTACTCATCCTGAAGACACAAGGGAATATGACTGAGGATAGTAAGAGAGTATTAACTGCTGCAATCTCATAAGTTTTAAAAATTGTTTGTTTACCCAAAACTAGTGCATGTTGCTTACAGAAAAATTAGAATGTATAAAAACTAAAATATGAATCTAATCTCACCATCCAACAATAACCACTGATGATCCCAATGGTAGTTTTCAAATGAAATTCTTTGATTTGTAACAAGGCATAATAGACAAATAGAAAAATATCTAGATATAGAAATATCTACATACATGATTTCTTTTTTTATGGTTATTTGACTTTATTTTTTTATTTTTATATTTTTATTGCATTTTAGGTTTTGGGGTACATGTGAAGAACATGCAAGATTGTTGCATAGGTTCACACATGGCAGTGTGATTTGCTGCCTTCCTCCCCATCACCTATATCTGGCATTTCTCCCCATGCTATTTCTCCCCAACTCCCCGCCCCCTGCTGTCACTCCCTTATTTCCCCCCAACAGACCCCAGTGTGTGATGCTCCCCTCCCTGTGTCCATGTGTTCTCATTGTTCAACACCCACCTATGAGTGAGAACATGCGGTGTTTGATTTTCTGTTCTTGTGTCAGTTTGCTGAGAATGATGGTTTCCAGGTTCATTCATGTCCCTACAAAAGGACATGAACTCGTCATTTTTGATGGCTGCCTAATATTCCATGGTGTATATGTACCACATTTTCCCTATCCAGTCTATCATCATTGGGCATTTGGGTTGGTTACAGGTCTTTGCTATTGTAAACTGTGATGCAATGAACATTTGTGTGCATGTGTCCTTATAGTAGAACGATTTATAATCCTTTGGGTATATACCCAGTAATGGGATTGCTGGGTCAAATAGAATTTCTATTTCTAGGTTGTTAAGGAATCGCCACACTGTCTTCCACAATGGTTGAACTAATTTACACTCCCACCAGCAGTGTAAAAGTGTTCCTATTTCTCCACATCCTCTCCAGCATCTGTTGTCTCCAGATTTTTTAATGATCACTATTCTAACTGGTGTGAGATGGTATCTCAATGTAGTTTTGATCTGCATTTCTCTGATGACCAGTGATGATGAGCATTTTTTCATATGTTTGTGGCCTCATGTATGTCTTCTTTTGTAAAGTGTCTGTTCATATCCTTCTATTCATCTTTCTATTTATTGCTTTTTTATCTATATCTTTTAATTTCACATTTGTTTTATAATTTTTATTTTCTACATATCCACAATATTTTGAGCACTTCTATAAAATTTTGACCAATTTATTACTGAGACAATGTAGAGTGATTCTCCTGTTGGGCTTACAAATGTAGATATAAGTTGCTTCAGGAGGAAACATAGAAGAGAATTTAAAATTTATATGTAAATTTTACAGATAAACATAGTTATACCTGCAATTAATTTTACCTATAGTCTTAGAATGTAAAACTATAAATCAACAAAGAATCTTTTGCAAATAGAGGGTAAGCTTGTTTTTTTTAGACAATTTTACAATTGTTTCAAAGTTATAAGTTGTATATAAGTTTGAAAGTAAGAATTTTATGTTTCAACTTTGAAGTAAGATACTTTTATCATAATAACCTGATTTACAGGTGAGTATCTGCTGCTGTTGGTGATAACATACCTTGAATTCTGAAGTTGTTTCATTTGTGATTTTTTATGACCTCTTTGTTTCTTACATGTAGTATTTTTAGACCCACTTGCAATGTTTTAAAAATCCAATTTGATTAGTCATGTATGCCCTATTCTAAAAATGTTCACCTTTTTATTATTTATGCTAGGGTTAATAAGACTTTAAGATATCTGCTAGGATACCTTAAACTTCATATAGATAATAATGATTTATTGATAAAAGGTAGAAATGTTGAACATTTTTCAGGATACTAACTTTAAAAAAATTATACAAGGAAGATAACAGAAATAATATTATAAACCTATTTCCCTGAATAAGTACTACTACATAGATTGTCACATTGAATTCAACTTTATTTAGGGTCTATAATCAGTAGTCAAATAAAAGCTTACTTGGATTTGAGGAATTTCATATGCAAGTTTCTAACACTTCCTTGAACAAAATAAGGATCTGAATAAATCAACTACAGAACAAAGAAATCAAACAAGACAGACACACATTAGGAATTTTTTAGAGATTATTAAAAAAACGCATTTTCCCTGTTGTTTTCCCTTCAATTTCCTGAAAACTTTAGAGTAACAAAATTTTCTTTGTTCTAATTTTCTATTTTTGAAGGTTATAAGGATATAAGTTAGAAACATGCTATTTTCAAATGTGTTTGGTAAAGAATGTTATTATTGCATGCTTTTCCAGGACTTTATAAAGTTAGAAATTGAATAAATCACAACTTTTAAAAGAGGCAAAGATGTTGGTTGAGCAGGACACTTTCTGAAAGTGAGCTGCTCAGGAAGATGTCTGACATACATGAGTTTACAAAAAAAATTTCCTTAAATTTGGAAGGGAGAGATGCACTAACAATAAATCCTTTTGTTTTGGTGAAGTAAAATCAATAATAGAGTTCACAATCAATAACACAATTTTATACTAAATTAGTCTAATTAACAGAAACTATTAATTTTCTATTAAACTAATCTAAAAATACTTTATAATTTATATTTTCAGAATATAGCAATTTAACCTTGGGCCACTCAGTTGTTCTGATGTGATTATATTTAAAACATTCATTACGACACATACCATTAGAAAGATCCCAGTAAAACAAATCAAATGCAGGGTTTCCTTGCTCATTTTCAATATTAAACTTTGCCTCATGTTTTTCATTGCATGAGACTGTGTCCTAGTGGAGAATGAATGTGATTCTGAGGCAAACACTCTTAATTAAAATCACTGTTTTCTTGATTAATAGTGTATGACCTTGGGCAAAAAACCTTTTTTATTCTCAGTTTTATCACATGCAAAATAACAACAGTAGCAATAATACTACCTTTCTCTCAAAGGATTAAATTATACAACCTGTAAAAACACAATGGATAATCCTAACACATATACATTTGATAGAATGTCTTCCACAGATGTTTCATAGGTGTTATTGCTTCCATAGGTGTCTCAGACTTGCATTGCTTACGTTGTTTGATTTTCTACTTATCTAGCTAAGAATTATTTATCTTCATAATTTATTGGATCAGATCAGACATTTGTTTTCTCAGAGTCTGAAAAGATTTTCCTTTGATGGCCTAGAATTTAGCTTTACGTTTATTTTAAGTATATTTTGTTGGTCTGGTACCAGTGACTTTTATTTATTTTCATTTGTTGGACAGGGTCCTACTCTGTCACTCAGGCTAGAGCGGAGTGGTGTGAAAATGGCTCACTGCAGTCTCTATGTCTGAGGCCCAAGCAATCATCCCATTTTGGCCTTCCAAGTAGATGGGACCACAGGCACATGCCACCATAGCCAGCTAATTAAAAAAATATATATATCGTAGAGATGGGTCTCACCATGCTGCTCAGGCTGGTTTCAAACTTCTGGACTCAAGCTATCCAACTGCCTTGGTCTCCCAAAGTGTTGGGATTATAGGTGTGAGCCACTGTACCTAGCCCCAATGTTTTATTCACTGACAAGTTGAATAATTTACTTATAAGAATTCTAAATAAAACAATCCATGATATTTTCTCAGCATAATATTGTCTGAATATATGTTCCTATATAAGGCCAGTTTTATTCTTGAGATAAATGTACGAGGCATATTTGATTGATAATAAAAATAAGGGTCCTTTTTTCTCCTGCTTTTAGCTAGGTCATTTGATCTCACAATCCATTGACATAAGCATACTTAGAATACTGAGTTTTACTATGCCTGTGCCAGTTTTATAGATAACATAACAGGTATAGGTTAAAGTGTTTTAAGTTTGCACAAATTGTCATTAGTGGAACCAGAATTTAAATCTCAACTTTCCCACCCCAAATACTGTGGTTTTCCCATTGTACATTAATTTCTTTATTATGTTTTATTTTAGTTTTCTATATTGATGGGGTACAGTGTGTGCTTCAATACATACATATATTGTGCCTTAATTCAGGGAAATTAGTGCATCTGTCATCTCAAACATTTGTCATTTCTTTGTGGTAAGAACATTTAAAATCCTCTTTTCTAGCTATTTTTGAAGTATATATTAATATTGACTGTAGTTGCCCTACTGTAAGGGTTCTCATTTGTTTTATGATTTAAAAAAGTATTTATTGAGCACCAGCTGCAATCAGTATGGCACTGGAAATACAGAGATAAACAAAGAGGGCCAATTCCTATAGTTACAGAAGTTAGAGTCTTGTGGCTTAAGATAATACTTACATTAGTTACCTAGGAGGGTTGTCATTTTAACCCACAAACCCCGAAATTTTTCAGGAGGAACAGATTTTCTAGAGCCCTCAATGCTTTGATAAAGAGTCTATGAATGTGGTTTCTCTTTCCAGTGTGGTCACATAAGGATCCAAACGTCCTTCAAAATAATACCTACGTATACTGAACAAAATATAAAACAAAAGAGAGCAGAAGGCCCTAGAGAGTAAAAAAGCTGGCAGCTTCTGGAACAGAGTCAAAACTTTAGAGAACAGCATGGGGTGAATTTCTCAATTTTCATGATTTTTAGCTTAAGGGTAGGCTGAAGTTAGCACTAAGTAGGGTGGCTAAAACTCCTAATGTAACCCCACTGTTTTTATGAGCTAAAAAATACAGGATAGTGTTTGGGGAACAAGAATCACTGGAAGGTGAGAGTGGACTTCCTCTCTTCCCATTTGAATACCTTCATTTCTTTCTCTTGCCTGATTGTCCTGGCCAGAACTTCCAATACTATGTTGAATAGGAGTGGTGAGAGACAGAATCCTTGTTTTGTGCCAGTTTTCAAAGGCACTGCTTATAAATCTTTCTACTATAAAGACATGTTTATTACAGCACTATTGAAAATAGCAAAGACTTTGAACCAACCCAAATGCCTATCAATAATGCACTGGATAAAGAAAATGTGGCACATACCCACCATGGAATACTATGCAGCCATAATGCTATGCAGGGATATGGATGAAGCTGGAAATCGTCATTCTTAGCAAACTAACACAGGAAAAGAAAACCGAACACCACATGCTCTCACTCATAGGTGAGAGTTGAACAATGAGAACACATGGACACAGGGAGGGGAACATCACAGACCAGGGCCTGTCGGGGGTTGGGGAGCTAGGGTAGGGATAGCATTAGGAGAAATACCTAATGTAGATGATGATGTGATGGGTGCAGCAAACTACTATGCCATGTGTATACCTATGTAACAAATCTTTGCATTCTCCACATGTATCTCAGAAATTAAAGTATAATTTTTTATAAAAAGCAAGAAGCCAGTATGAAAAGCTATCATATTATCCTAGCTATATGACATTCTAGAAAAGACAAGACAAAGAAAACAAAGAGATCAGTTGTTACCAATGATTCAGCGGAAGAGGAAGATTGACAGGAAATAGATTGATGAGTAAGTAGGGCACAAGGGATTTTTATGGCTATGCATTTGGCAAAACCCATAGAACTGTATGACACAAAGAATGAACCCTAATGTAAACTATGAACTTTAGTTTGTACTAAGGTATTGATATTGTTTCACAGATTGTAACAAATGTACCACGCAAATGCAAGATGTTAATAAGAAGGGAAATTATGATATGTATTTCAGTATGGGGGGGATAGGGGAAGAGGCATATAAAAACTTTGTTCTTTTTGTTCAGTTTTTCTGTTAAATTAAAACTGTTCTAAGAAAAAAAAAATAGAAAGTGGAACCCTGGAAAGGAGAGATATTCTACATACTGTATTTAAACTTTCCCTAAGTCCCTGGCTGATTCCTAAACCATGTATGCTCAGAGCAGAGTCCAAGGAGCCCAGCTAAAGTCTGAACTTAGTGCTGGAAGTCCCTAGCCAGAGATATCAGGCAAGACAAAGAAATAAAAGACATCCAAATTAGAAAAGGGTAAGTCAAATTATCTCTGTTGGCTGAAAACGTAAATGTACACCTAGAAAACCCTAAAGACTCCTCTAGAAGATTCCAAGATTGATCAGTAACTTCAATAAAGTCTGAGGATACAAAATCAACATATGAAAATCAGTAGATCAGTAGCATTTCTATAAACCAATAGCATTTAGGCTGAGAACCAAATTAAGAATTTCATCCCATTTACAATAGTCAAACAAACAACAAACAAACAAACAAACAAAAACCTAGGAATACATTTAACCAAAACGGTGAAAGGACTTTACAAGGAGAAATACAAAACACTGTTGAAAGTAACTGTAGATGACACAAATAAATGGAAAAACATCTGATATGGTTTGGCTCTGTGTACCCATCCAAATCTCACCTTGAAGTGTAATCTGAATAGTAATCCCCATGGTTGAGGGTGGGACCTGGTGGGAAGGTGATTGATTGAGGTGGTTTCTCCCATACTGTTGTTGTGATAGTGAGTGAGTTCTTATGAGATCTGATGGTTTTTTAAAGTGGCGGTTTTCTCTTCTTTCTCTCTCCCTTGCCATCATGTAAGATGTGCCTTGCTTTCCCTCCACCTTCTGCCATGATTGTAAGTTTCCTGAGGCCTCCCAGCCATGCAGAACTGTGAGTCAATTAAACCTCTTTCTTTATAAATTACTCACTCTCAGGTATTCTTTATAAAAATGTAAAAATTGATGAAATGCAACATCCCAAGCTCATAGATTGGAAAAATCAATATCATTAGAATGACCATATGATCCAAATCAATCTAGAGGTTCAATGAAATCTCTATCAAATTAACATCATGTTTTCACGGAATTAGAAATAAACAATTCTGAACTCCATATGGAACCCCCCACAAAACCCCAAACAAGCAGAGCACTCCTAAGCAAAAAGAATGAAGCTGGAAGCATCACATTGCCTAACTTCAAATTACACCACAAGGCTAAAGTAAGTAAAACAACATGGTCCTGGCACAAAAACGACTCATAGATCAATGGTACAGAACAGAGAACCCAGAAATCAGACCACATACCTACAGTCAACTGATCTTCAACAAGGTGTACTAAAATGCACACTAAGGTAAAGACACCCTATTTAATAAATGGTGCTGGAAAAATTGGCTAGCCATACATGGAAGATTGATGTATGGCTAGCCATAAATGGAAGATTGATGTCGATGGGAATGTAAATTAGCTTAACCTCTATGGAAAACAGTATAGAGATATCTCAAAGAACTAAAAACATAAATACCACTTGACCCAGCAATTCCACTGCTGGATATCTACTCAAAGGAAAAAATAATCATCATACAAAAAAAAACCCCTCCATTTGTATGTTTATTGTAGCACTATTTATGATAGCAAAGTTATAAAACCAACCTAAATGTTCACCAACAGATGATTGGATAAAGAAAATATATCTATATATAGATATAGATATAGATATAGATACTATTGAATACTATGGAGCCATAAAAAAAGCATGAAATTCTGTCCTTTGCAGCAAAATAGATGGAGATGGAGGCTATCTTAAGTTAACTAACACAGAAGCAGAAAATAAAATATCACATTCTCACTTATCAGTGGGCGTTAAACAAATAGTACACATGGACATAAAGATTGAGAACAAAGGGTCTTGGGACTCCAAATGTGGTGGTGGGGGGCATTGAAATACTACCTACTTTGTACAGTGTTCAATATTTGGGTGATGGTTACACAACATGCTCAACCCCCACTATTATGCTTGTAATATCCATGTAAAAATAAGTATCCCTTAAATTTAAAAGGAAATTTTAAAAGTAAATTCTGAACTTAAATGAGACTGGTGCTGCCGTCTGACATGGAATTTGCAGTTGGAGTCCAATCAGATTAATTGCTTGCTAAAAGAAAAACATCAATGCTTTTTGGAGGAGTATAATAAAATCTAGGTATTCCATAATTAAACTTTCACAGTGTTTGAAGTACAACCCAAATTGCTCACCCTATGAAGAAACAGAAACATGTGACCCAGTCTCTAACAACCAAGACACCTAAGATAGTAATACTGAGTTGTTAATATTAGAATATAGGTGGTAGGTAAATGGATCTACACCTTCTTTCACCTTTGCTATATATTTGTGAATGTTCACACAAATATGAAAAATAGAGTCAGTGATGTTAGATATTTTATACCTTTCTCTCCTTTTCATTCTCCCATTCCATTTTCTCCATAAGTCATAGCTTTAGTTTCTTCACAGGTTCTACTTTAAGTGTCTTACTGGATATCACATGTTATAATCTTTAGCAGCACATATAGAGCTTAGCATATGATAGGCAGCCAAAAAATTTTTTACTTAAATACGGAATATTAAATTTAAATTCAATTGCACTTTCCTATAGAATAACATATAGTTACTTTCTGTCAGTGTCTTATGAGTAAATGTGGTTTAATGATTTTTTTTTTACCTCCAGGAATAATTTGTAAACATGACACCAAACACCCCAATTTTAACCAAAGCCTATTTGTAGATGACCCATCTCTCTGGCTAAAACACTGCCTCTGCTTTGAAAGCTAAATCCCAACTTATGTACTTAAGTTCCTTTTATTAGCTCCACATATTACTACATAAGCAAAGAACACATGTACCATGCGTTTAATTTTGTGTCATTAAATGCACATTTTCTTATGAATATAAGCTTGATCCTGTGTCAAGAAAGGTACAACCTGAATTGATAATACTGATGTGATGTCACTACAGGTATTTGTTTTTATAAAATAGCCTTGTCTTATTAAATATTCAGCTAAATAATACATATAACGATTCTTTCATATTGGAAGATTTAGTTTATTCTTAACCTAAAACATTTGTAAAGGGTGGTAGATTAGTCTGTTTTTATACTGCTATGAAGAACTGCCTGAGACTGTGTAATTTGTAAAGGAAAGAGACTTAATTGACTATTCATATAGTTCAGCTTGGCTAGGGAAGCCTGAGAAAACTTACAATCATGGCAGAAGGCAAAGGAAAAGCAAAGCACCTTTTTCACAAGACAGCAGGACGGACAAGTGTCAAGTGAAGAAGGAAGAGCCCCTTTAAAAGCATCAGATTCAAGAGCACTAGCTCACTATCATGAGAACAGCATGGGGGAGACTGCCCCCACGATTCAGTTACCTCCATCTGGTCTCTCCCTTGGCATGTGGGTATTATGGGGGTTATAATTCAAGATGAGATTTTGGTGGTGACACAAAGCCTCACCATATCAGGTGGGGAGGAGCTTATGAAAAATTAAAAAAAAATAATTGGCACACTAAGACTAATAATAAAATTGAAATTAATTTTGTAATATTCTTAATGAACTAATTCAATGACTAATACTCCCAATGATATTAGATAGGTGTGATCTTTGTCATCAGACTTTCAAAAGAGCAAATTTATTAGTAATGAAATCATGACATGAAATTAATTTTAAATATCTTACATCCTGTCTAGAAAATTCACAAGTAGTAATTTAAATAAAATCCTGTTGTTTATCATAATTCCTTTCAGCAATACAGCAACCTTGACGTATACAGTTTTATAATCGACAATTTACTTTGATTAGTAATCATGTGAGTGGTTAGAACATTGTTTCCTTATAATAGAGTATTTTTCTTTAAGTAGCTCCAGTATTATTGTTTTGGTCTAGTTTATAAATTAGCCTTTGTAATGTTCATAAGCAGAATTCTATAATCAATTTTCTAGCCTCAGAAGATGTTTGATATGGTTTGAATTTTTTTTCTCTCCAAATCTCCTGTTGAGATGTAATCCTCAGTTTTGGAGGTGGAGCTGGATGGGAGGGTTTGGATCATGATGGGGATCACTCATTAATGGCTTAGCACCATCCCCTTGGTGATGAGTGAATTCAGATGAGATTTGGCTGTTTAAAAGTGTGCGGGGCCGGGCACGGTGGCTCAAGCCTGTAATCCCAGCACTTTGGGAGGCCGAGGCGGGTGGATCACGAGGTCGAGAGATCGAGACCATCCTGGTCAACATGGTGAAACCCCGTCTCTACTAAAAATACAAAACATTAGCTGGGCATGGTGGCGTGTGCCTGTAATCCCAGCTACTCAGGAGGCTGAGGCAGGAGAATTGCCTGAACCCAGGAGGAGGAGGTTGCGGTGAGCAGAGATCGCGCCATTGCACTCCAGCCTGGGTAACAAGAGCGAAACTCCGTCTCAGAAAAAAAAAAAAAAAAAAAAAAAAAAAAAAAAAAAAAAGTGTGCGGTACCTACCCTCCATCTCTGCCTCCCTCTTTTGCAAAGTGATCGGCTGGCTCCCACTTTGCGCCCTGCCATAAATGAAAGCTTCCTGAGGCCCTCATCAGAAGACAGATGTTGGCACTATACATCGTGTATAGGCTACAGAACCATGAGCAAATTAAAACTCTTTTCTTTATAAGTTACCCAGCCTCAGGTATTTCTATATAGTAATGCGAACACAGACTCAAACAATGTTCTAAGATTTTACAAAATACCATTTTAAATTTCACTTTAGTATTCACATCATTCATTACTCACCTGAAAGCAGGGTAGAGTGTTAGTGGAGAGTCTGTATCACAGCTCCACTGTGGACGAACTGACAAAGACCTTCAGCAATAACTTAACCTCTCGGTTTCTCTCTCCAGATGTGTAAAATGGCAATAACTACCAGATTAGGACAAATGATAAAATGAATAATGTAAAGCACTTAGAATGAAATCTGGCTTCTGATAAGTATTACATGTTAGTTAATGTAACTGTTGTTCATATATTCGTAGCCTGACATTTAACTTATTCTTTTGTCTGCCAGCCCCTATCCCCACTCCCACTACCTACAAAATAACATAACCTTAGTCAACCTATTGAGTGGTGGACCTTAATAATAAACTAAAACTTTCAGTAAGTAATACATTAACTCATTTTTTTTTCTGTAAAATTGTACTGAAATATAAGTTTTCCATAGGATAAGATTTAGACACATAAAATAACTTATCAGATATTCAGCAAATAAATTTATTTTTTTCCCAAGCCTTTACATTATATATAAAGTAATTTACTTAGGAAGTATTTTAGACAGTATTTCAAATATTTACCTTGATTCAATATGTAAGATGGTAGAGGTATTTCTGAAAGGCAGTAGAAAATTTGAAAGCATTTAAATGTTCAGGTTTAGGCAGGAATTGTTAAAAATGCAAATTTTCTTTCTGTGTCTCCTAATCAGTGAATAAACTTAGCTAGAAGTTCAGTATGGTTTTACTTAGATCAAATCTATAATATCTATGTAGCTTGAAATGTAGAATGCCAAACTTCTGGAAATAAGAGACATATTAGTTAAAAGTCCTGAAACTTCAATTCAACAGTCAGCAAATACTTGTAGGACTTTTCAGAGAGTATTGGTTTTCCCTACTGTGCTTACAGCATTAAATCCTGTGGTATTAAATCCTGAGTAAAGATGATGGCCAAGTAATGTAAGCTGTATTTTCTTTGCTCCAAGTTTTCCTCATTACCTGCCTAAGAGTTAGTGTTATATGGCACACAGACTGCTGATACATTTTACAGGCTGACATGAGTTCCAGTTTAATTAAGGTAACTTTCTAGTTTTGGGTAGGTCATCATTTTCAAGTCTCAGCTTTCTCATTGGTGAAATAGAGATCCCTGTTTATGATTCTTCCCTCCTAGGACTATTGGAATAATGAAATTATGTGGTATATGTGAATGTTCTTGGTGAGTAGTGTTGTTATTTGAACTACCTTGACAATGATAGAATCATCAAAATCAAGACAATGAATGATATATAGAAATAGTGCTCAGTCTTTTCTCCATTTGATCACTTTGCCACTGCCTCTTTACAGATATGATTATTTCCAGACAAAAACATATAGTTAAGTAATGATAAATATATAGGATATTTAACAGGATGACAAAATGACTAAGTTCAGTCCTCTCTCATATCTAAGCAAAATTCCTAAGGAAGTGAAAATGATCCTTGGAGCCACTATGCTGTCTAAGCTTCTGGATCCATCTCTTGCTGCCCTCCCACAAGGGCTCTGCCTCCTGTTTATACCCAAATGAGTTGTATTCCTTTTTACCTCCTATTCTTACAAACACGGTTTGCTCTGCCCAAAACATTATTTTTTCCCTCATGTACCTAGTGATCACCTACTCATCCTTCAAAACTCTCTTCATATTTACTTCATCTATCAAGTAAGTCATTCTGAATTTCCCCAGGTAGTTTTCCACTTCCTTTCTGTGTGAATCATAAGCCTATCATAGCTGGTATGTTTCACTCAGGTGGAATTGTGGCTTTGCATTCTTGTCCTTTATACTGGATTGTGAAGCTCCAGAAAGCAGGGATAACATAGAAGTTAAAAGCACAGGTTCTAACATCACAATGCATGAGTTAAAATTGTAGACCTGTACTTACCAGCTGCATGAGCATGGGCAAGTAAAGAAATCACTCATATGTAAATTAGGGTAACAATAATATGTACTTTGATAACCAGTGTATTTAGTAGCCTAGATGAGTAAAACTCTTAGAACAATGTCTGGCACACATCCCAAACTCAATTAATGTTACATATTAAAAATATTCCATCCTTTTACTGAGACATACAGCATTTCCAATAACAACTTGGGTGAATAAATAAGTGATTATAATGTCCACTTATGAGAGAAAATTCAGTTAACTTTTAAAATATGACATCTTATTGTTATACTTGAAAAAAATGTTAAAATATATATAAAAACATAAAATTATTCAACGTATACAAAACAATGTGATTTTGGTGAAAAAAGGTATATATTAGGAAAAATAAGTTCTTCCTAGATTCATAAATTCTTTTGTTTGGGCAATAAACAAATAAAAAAATAGAATAGAAAATATAATTTATTTAACTTTACAATAGATTCACACCAAAACCATAAAAAATAAACAAGGAAAAATTACTGAGTTATGAGTTTCCATGTCATTAAGTTCAACATTTGGTCATGGGAATCATATTTTCCTTTGAATTAATTTATAAACCTAATGTACATTTCTTTTCAAATCGCCAGTGTTTTTCTAACACTTTACAAATATTTATGAAGTTTATATAGAAAAATAAATAGGTACATTATAGGCAATGCATCTTGAAAATACGTGAATAGATGACTTACTCTGCAGTATCTTATCAATTAGCTAAAAATTGATGCCAAAACAAAACAAAACACCAAACTTATAAAACACTGGTAAAGTCAATAATATTGATAAATTGTCATTTCCAAGTACCAACAAAAAGATGAATTTTTTAGAAAAATGATCCTAGATTAATTGGTTAACAACACAGTGAGAAAAATAAACATGTCTCTTAACATACCATAAAATAAATTGCAAATTGATATAGTAGTAAAATGTAGAAGAATAAATTTTTTAAAGTAGAAGAAAAATGGAGATGACTTTGTTTTGGATCACAGAGTGAGGAAGGTCTTTCTAGGCATAAAAGTGAAAGGGAAAAAAATCCATAAGATTGATAGATTAAAAGCACGAAAATTAAAAACACCTGTAATGATAGTATACCCAGTGGCCAAGAGCACTGATTTTGAGATAGGCATATCCGGGTTTAAAAAACCACTCTGCCATTTATTAGATATGACCTTGGGCAAGGTACTTAACCCAAAATGCTCAATTTTCTTATCTGTAAAATAGTCATAGTAATAATAATAACAACTATTGTCAGTGTTATTATAATAATACAGCAACTACCACATAAGGTTTTTTGTGAATAATAAAATAATGTTCATTAAGCACTTAGCAAAAACAGTGATAATACAAATGGAAAATCTAAATATTTGTAACATATAATATACAATGATTTAACATCATCAATGTAAAAAGATTTCTTACACATTTGCATTCAAAAGATGAATTAAGAGAGAAAAGATGTGAACTTGTAATTCACACAATAAACAACAGATGCCAGAACTAGAGCTAGAGATCCGGGTTATCTTTTACTCTTAGGATCAAGAGGGATTCTTGGTTTTCATATTTTTCAAATTGTCTACAATAAACAATTTACTTTTATATTCAAACAAAAAAGACTCTATGGAATTATGCCTTTTATTTATTTAATTTATAGCACAAGAAAAGTCTAAGTGAATATGTTGACAAGTAGTTTTTTTTTTTTTTTAGTTTTGAGGATTTACTTTTTCTTTACTATGTATAATCCAAGGCTTGATCCCAGGTCTTGCATGCCTTCAGGAAATCAAGATGACTTCATATAATTTTTACAGATTCTTGGAATGTCCTTACATGTCCTGGTTTTTGCTTATTACCTTTTATCCTGAGACACTGCCTTTCTTTCAATATCTCTCACTACCTTGTAACTGCTCATCCTTGTCCTGCTTCAACCAACTCTGAGAACGTTAAGAGAGAAATAGAAGGAAGGGCAGAGAGTTGTTGAAATAATTAGTTGTCTAGTTTCTGATGAAGATATCAGCATACCATTCTCATCAGAGTATAAAAACAGACCTCTGCATGAAATACACGTTATATAACAATGTACAGGTTTCACGTCCTAAAGCTCTTTAGTAAGATGTTTGTCATCAATGCAGTTTAGTGATGTGAATCTGAGGAAGATTTTACGGACATACTTTAAAGGCAGACAGAATGAGATTAGGCTCTGATAATTGAGACTACTATGTCAAATAGATTGCTATCCCTTATTTTTCTGTGCCTCTGCCTTTTTTTTTTTTTTTTTCTGTCTTCCTATGACCTTTAACTGGGAGACATATATAAAGATTGCAGACTAATGTCTCAACTGATTTCTTTCATTGTTATTGGTAACTTTTATACATAAGGTTCTTATTGTCCCTGTAGAAGGGAGAGGTAAAATCAATTTCCTCTTCAACATATTGATAAACAACTCCAGATATAAGAGGTAGGGAGGAGAAACTAGAGTTACCTTTGTGTGACCTACATAGGAATGCTGGAAAAAATTAATTCCAGAATATTATGTCAACATTCCTTGAAGTTGTGGATATGATTTACATAGTAGGTCTTCTCCATCCACCCAGCTACTTTCATCTCAATACTGTAAATTGCTTTCATTTTTCCCCTCCGATCTGTGTGCTTGAGGTATTGTTGTGATAAATTATGGAGGTACAGAACTGAAAACGGTGTGTAGATTGTCTAAGAAATTGAGTGCAGTCAGCCTTAAAAGTGGTGGATGATGTGCTAAAGCAGCTACCTCACCCTGGCCATGTCCCATATGTCGTCAATGAACAGCTGCTTTTAACTTTGCCTTTTGCCCAGAGCACAAGAGCTGCTGGATTTATTGAATTAATAACCACTCCATTATGTGTGTTTTGTTTTCCTGTGACCGTGAAATCTGGCTATAATGTTAGGAAAGTGTAAGACAGGTCTCCTTAACAAACAAGGCAGTATCTATTTTGGGGGTCATTATTTAATACTTAATCTTTTGGATAGAAAATAATAGGGAAATCCTTTCAAATCTGGAATAGAATGCTGCTAACAATATTGAGTTAAAAAGGCATTTTATGGGTTACATAGATAGAAGCTGGCTTTCACTATGATTTGTAGTCTGAAGCACAGCTACTGACTGCAATATGTGATTGAATGGGGTTTTTTTGAAACCTGTAGTTTCTTTTTTAAAGTAGAATGTCACACACACACACACACACACACACACACACACATATATATATATATATATATATATATACCCTAAACAAACATCTAAATACTTTCTGCAGGAAATGAGGGCAAAATCAGACTGTCTTCCTTTTATACCCTGGATCATTTCCTGAAGAGTTTTGAATTCAACACAAAAGGCAGGATTTTATCAGGGGTGGAATGCAGCACATGTGGAAAATGTTGTACCAACGACCCTTAAGTTTTTCTGAGCAAGAAGGTGTGAGATAAGCCTTCTATCAAGAAGTTTTCGTCAGGGCCATTTGGACTGACCTGGTTTCTTTTCTTCCTTTCTTCTCTCTCTCTCCCCTTCCTTTTCTCTTTTCTTTCCTTCTTTTTCTTTTTTTCTCTCTTTCTTTCTCTCTTCTTTCTTTCTTGCCAACACACTATTTATTGTTCATGTTTCTGCCCTAAATTCTATCCCTCCCATCATGATTTTATAGGAAAAGAACGCAGAAGGTAAATGAATACTCTTTCATCAGTTGCGATTCAAGCTACTGTTATTTCCCCATAGCTCCTAGCAAGTGGCAGGCATAGTTGTCTTTTGAAGACTTAGAAAATAATAGTTTTAAAATGTATTCTGATTTGTTTCTTAAAAATAAAAGTAGTCAAAACAATCAAGTATATTGATTTTTTTAAAAAGGCCTGAAAGATTGACTATTTAAAGGTTTCATTTTATATAGGGGGGAATTAAGACTGAGAAAAGATTTTTAATTTGCCCAGGGTTATACAAATGATTGTAACCAATTGCTACTGATTCCCAGTTCAGTTTTACCTACCACAAAATGAAGGAAAAAGGCCTGGATTTTTTAATGAAACTCATTCTTCTCTTGATATTTGTTCTCAATACAGAATTATCCATAACTGTTAAACAATGAAATAAGACCTTTCTAGCATTCTCTTTTCAAATCATGTTTTCAAGCTGGAAGTGAAAACTATAGTGTATTAAAAGCTAATGGTTCTGACAATGCTTTTCAAAATATTAAAAGACCCTGAAATGTTTCTGAATCATTTAAGTAAAGTTAAATTTTGTTTAGCATAGCATATTTTATTATGTTTCAATAATTGGGTAACACAACATAATTACTTAAAAAATGCCTACTACTGTGAGTCAGGCACTGGCTCAATGTCACCAATCTTCAAAACAAGCCTCCGTAACAGGAATCATAGGCCTCATTTTACAAACAGGAAAAATGAGAAATAAAGTTTTAGCAATTTGCTTTAAAACATAAAAATAAGTGATCGTGCTGGGATTCAAATTCAGTTCTACCTTAGTTCAAAACCCAAGCTCCTTCTGTTATATCAGGTTACTTACATATATATTAAAAATGTAATAAATAAATTAGTACCCATACCCCAAATAAACAATAAAGGAGAGAATTTACTGCATTTGCCTTTAAAATATGCTCAAAGAAAATCTGAGTGAATAGTCTTCCTGTCCTTGCATGCCCTCCTCCCTGCAGAAACACAGACCCACACAGGCACACACATATCTCAAGTTATTATGTGGAACACAGTCTTGAATGACTTGAAAATGGCCTTTATTATTGGTTAAAATTAGGAATGGATATTACTTTTATTTCATAATTTTATTTATAATTTCTGGAACAATTTGAACCAATGACACTGTTTCTGAATTATATTTTAAATAAAATATATGTATTCTAAACTATAACAATTGGATTAAACTTAAAAAATACTTAATGGCTTCCTGAATCAACATATTTATTGGTGATGACTTGCAAAAAATATTAGAAAGGCAGTTTTGAGAATTTGTAGGCTGGACATTGCGGCTCATGCCTGTAATCCTAGCACTTTGGAAGGCCAAGGCAGGAGGATTGCTTGAGCCCAGGAATTTAAGACCAACCTGGGTAACATAGAGAGACCTTGTCTCTAAAAAGTAGATTAAAAAAATAATTTGGGAATTTGTTTTGTTTATATGAAGAATGTTAGTTGGATTAGAGTGACATATTGGGTCATTGTTTCTATTTCTAAGTTTAATATAAAAATGAAATACATTATTTTCTATGGGAAAGAGATATTTTTGGAGGAGTCTAATTATTTGTATTTGTTTGCCTGGGGCAATGCTGGCTTAACTTGTTCAGGAACTCATAGTTCTCCCTGTCCTCTCAAGTGGTTCTAGTTTGAGTGATACTATATGCCCACCCAATTGAGAGGGCACTGTAGCAATGCATGTTTTAAAGAAAGATTAACTGATTGTGTCATAGGTGTTTTCACGTCTCCAAGTGAAGTAAAAAGGCACAGTTTGTTTTCTGTGTATATTAATATTTTCATATATCAATAACCTTGAAATTCCTTATATAATTATTTCCTTAAATTCCAAAGAATAGTGTTAATTTACTGTTTATATAAACAATTTTACTCTGATTGTGTATAACTTGCCTGGTGAAAACTTTCTGTTGCCATCAATGCAATTAACTCCAACTGGTCTTGTTTTCAACTTTTTATCTACAAGAACAGAATTCTTTGTTGAGTTTAAGATGGAACTCGTTGGCTTATGTGTCAAAGAGACTTATTTTCTCACCAGCCTCTTACTTAAGTAAGACAAATCCTTTTTCCAACACTTCATAACAAAATCTAGCCTCTCCAAAACAGAACTCCCATCTCTATACCATTAAACACATTTTATACTAAAAATGTCTCAGAGGACTATGATGCATTTTAAAAATTAAGTTGATTCATTTTAGAAAAATGAAATATATTAGTTTTCTACCACATGAATAAGATAAAGCTTCAACTCCTAAATCCATCTTCAGCTAAATCTATCCCCACATAAATGGGAAATGCTGACCTTGGGTGTCCCTTTTGTTGGAGCTGGCACTATAATTGTACATGCATACTGATTCCTGACATCGAAGGACAGATTCTGAAGATCCATTTATTGTAGACACAGCACTGGGACTTTTATTAAGCATGTAGTGGTAGTGAGGCAATCTTAGATTGATATAACAAATTAATAGAGACCAGATTCCTGCTTCCCAGTTCAGAAACTAGTCCCTAGCTACTAATGGGCAGAGAAGGCAATGTGTTAGCGAGGAGAACAAAAATCAGTATACTAAAAGCTTACAATCTGTTTATTAGAGAAACGTAAGTAAAAGTTTACTTTCTTTTCAAAACCTCTGACCTTTGTCCTTACCTAAGCTACACATAAAACATCCATTTGGGCCTCAGAAACCCATATCATACGTCTTAGTAAGCTTTAAATATTTATTTATTTAAACTTACAAATAAATAAATTGAATGTGCTTATTTAGACAGTTGTGGTTATGGTTAACAATGGGGGTGTTATTTTTATTTAAATATTGCTTTAAATTAAATGAGGCCCTTGTTGAAGCTCTTAAGCTACTGTGTAAATGTACACCACAGTGGACCAAGTCCTGCTTTACAATCCACACAGTGACGTGAGGAGAGGATGTGAAAGTGTTCCTTCAATTGAGCTACATTCTAGGGAAGACAACTATTTAAATTTCATCTTTAAGATTTTTAATTGTATTCTAAATAAACAAATTGCCGTTACAGTGTAGACACAATTACAGTGTTCTCCATTCTTAAGTCAACAGACTGTGGCTGCATTCTGCAGTGGCTGCATTTCCTGGGTGGTCTTTAAAAATTGCCCCAGGAGGTAGGCACTGCTGTAGTCTAATCCCGATGTTACAAAGGTATGTAAAATGGCATGTCTTGCAAGTTTAGTTTATGTGTTGTCTGGTCCTTCAGGTGGAAACAGACATTCTTTAAAGCTTTTTGGAACTTCTGTGGAATAAATGGTCTTGAAAACTATTAACATTGATTTTCTTAATAAAAATGTTGAAATGAGACCTGGAGCTTATTTTGAAGTATAAAAGTGTGTGTAAGAAAATTAACAATCTTCTAGAATTAAAGTTCAGGTTTGTTGAATCTGCATGTGACTTTTTACATAAATTTTAAAAACTGTTTCTGCATCACACAATAGTCAATAAAATTAATTTTAATGTTTATTTTTTGTTATTAACATTTTGTTAATGTTAAATGTGGGGGACAATGAAAGAATATTTGGTGTATACCATGACATCACCAATTGTCTTGTGCTATCAATTCAGCGATATGTGAAATGGCAAGTTGATATTAATCTTTCCATAGAGTTGGAAAGAAATGCTGTGCAGAGAAGTGTTTAAGACAGGGAGCTCTGGGCCAAAATAGAACTCCTCCTAGTTGGAACTCCCTAAAGGGAACTGACAGCACCCAGAAATGTATATACTGATGTGACAGTCCAGCACCTGTCCTGCTAACAGCCCTGAAGGAGCCAGTTTCAGTTAGTGTGGTAAATCAAAGTGGCATCTCTCCTAAGAGGTAACTGAAAAGGAAGCAGTCCAAACCATGCATTCCAATCCTTACTGGGCCACCTGGAATTTAAAGCTGAAGCACTGGCTTTTACTTAGAATGCATTAGTAGACTACCTCCCCAGAATGACCTTTCATTCATTTTAGAGAATTAAACAGAGCTTACCAAAGGGTAACCTTCTCTCTTTTTCTTGCACCTGCACACATCCCAAATCAAGAGTGCCGAAACTAAATGATCTTTGAAAGCAGAGAAGCAGCAATGACCTTTCGTGAAAAAGTCTTCCTGGAACACATCTGGGAGGCAAGGTCTTGATGATGTTAGAACCAATGTCAAAAGGCCTGATAATCGGAGAAACATTTAAAGATTCAAAATTTATTTCAAATGGATTGCCAAACTCCCATAGGAAAAACATGTTGAAATTAAATGAAAAATAAAATGTATTCTTGCCTTATCTATACAGATTCAGTGAAAAACCCATGCAGAGTAATTATTTGAGAGTTACTAAGATAAATATTCTAATAATTTCATTATAATGAGTTATATTCAGTGAGAAATCCTGAGGAAGTGTGCTGCTTAGAATTATTCAAGTAAGAAATCCAGTGTAAATTGTTTTAATCCTTTCTAGTCAAATTAATACCGTGTGGATGTCTTGTGGATACAGACTCAGTATCTTTCTTGTTGACACATATAAGAAAATTCTGGCTGGGCACACATGATTTATTCTTTATATCTGGAGCTGCGCTGTAATCATTCACCCTTTTTCAAGTCTAGTTTGGCAACTTTATCTCACTTGCAGTTTGCATTTTTTGAAAGTGAAAATATATTCTGCAGCTTTTGATGTGTTGATTGGTAGGAAGGTAAAGACAGCTGCACACAGTCCCTAGAGACAGGGCTCAGTGGCTAAATGAAGACCTCTAGTGCTTTCTTGTTAGCCAAGATAGATCTACATCCCGATGAACCACAACTAGTCAATAGCAGAGGCTCTCAGTGAATGTGATCAGAAGCCACAAATCAGTTTTCCCTGGGACTTAGTTATCGGCATATTGTGCCGTAGGCCATGCCCTGGTGCTGCTTGTCTGACTGTAATTTTTCCCCCAGTGAAGTTTTTAAAGTCGCAGACTGAGACTGTAACTGTGCTCTCTTGGCAACAAGGCTGTCACTAGCCTGCCAGATATCAATTGCCCATCAAATAAATTGCTACTTTAATGTACTCAGCCACTCACTATTAAGGAGGTTCAATGCTACCAGGATTTCTCATTATGTTTTCCTCTCCAAAATGTATTGCCAAATGTCTCCTTCCTTAAGGCCAACACATTTATACTGTACTGATGTATGTGCATGAGTTGACCAGTTGCATTTTAAAGTCTCCATCACTTTTTTCTAAAGTGTTGCAATAGCCCCCTCATTGGTCTCAGTACAACTGACTTCTTGCTATCTAATCCACCTTTCACCCTTTTTCAGAAACATCTTTCTAAAAGACAAATCTAGTTCTATTATCTCTCTTTTTAGAATTTCCCAATATCTTCTATCTTCTATCTTATCTATCTATCTATCTATCTATCCATCCATCCATCTATCTTTCTTCAGTGGGTCCCCCTAAAAGTCCCCTTGTGTTAAGGCCTAGAGTACCCTAAGAAAATGCCACTTTATTAGGGATAATTGCTTTATTTGGTCATTAGCTCATCTCCTGAAAGTAGTCAAGTGCCTTTTCTTTGTAAAATTATAGTTTAAATTTAGGCACCAAAGCTATGTTTGAAATACCCCCAATCATTGCCTTGCAATGCTGTGTTTAAAAGGATTTGTGGGCTACTTTTTTAGCCAGTGGGCCACTCCTGGTGTGCTCTGGGCAGACCAACCCCTAAACATAAGTTCTCCCTCTCATTGAGTAGACCCTGCTGAGAAGGCCTCTTCTCCTCATAAGGTTCTGAATATGCATAATGCCCTCTAAGAAGGGGCTTCTGTTATTGCACACCCTAGGCATGGATGGGGTCAGTTCTCATCCTCTTCTGCTCTGATAAGAAGTGAGGTTCTCGGCAGCACGCTTCTTCTCTATCACTCTGAGCTAATCCCTGGCACCCTATCCTATGATGTAAAGATTTAGTGTTTCCCAAACTCTTGAAAGCAGCATTTATTAATGGCACATGGTGACCTGGTCTCAAACTGCCCACTTCTCCTGTCCCTCTTCAGGGTACTCCAGCAATACCTACTCAAACGATTCACAGTTCTCTGAATGTCTGCCTCTTCAAGCCTGGGTCACTTTACGTATCACACCCTGTGGTTGACTTCACATAAATTCCTCTACTTCTTTACCTGTCTGTTAAACTCATACTCATTCTCTAAGTCTGAATTTGAACATCACTTCTTCTCTGACATTTACAGTTGCTGAAGGAAAAATATTCTTTTTTTAAATAAGAGAGGCTTGAGCCTATTTGAGAAAGGAGGTAGTAGAATGGTAGAGACTGATAGTCTGGGATAACTGATGGATCCCAGTCCAGAGGATATGATAAAGAGTAAGATCAAAAGCACAAAAGAAAAGCATGTATGCCTGCCCTTATGCAGCCTCTGCAGATTGTAACCATTTGTTTGTGTATAGCTCTCCCATTCCAATGGTGCAGTGGCCCAAGCCAAGAGGGTCTCTTGCTGTGAGTGCTCTAATAACTTCCCAGGTGGTATCCTTATTTCCACCCTTGCTCCACTTTAGAATAGTCTCAACAATGGTAGCCAGAGGGAGTTTTAAAAATGCAGGTCAGATGCTGTTGCTTTTCTGCTCAGAATCTCCCATTCTTCTCCAGATGAACACCAGTGAGCCACAGAACCCCACAGGATATGCCTCGCTCTATTTCCTCCACCGAACATATCACCTTCTAACACAATATTTAAGTTACTTATTTATGTTGTTTATTAATCCCTCCAACCCAACTGACATGTGAACTCCACTAATAAAGTTTCGTCTGTATCCACAATACTGGGGGTACTTGTTGAGTCCCCAATAAATATGTATTGAATGAATGAGAAAAATTTCCTATGGCTGCTTATACATAAAAACAGTGTAGAAATTCACAAGCTCATAAAATTTATACATTCATGACTTTGGCAAAAACCTTGGATATCTCTATGAAAAATCCCCTTTAATAAAAAAATTTTGACTACTTAACTAAACAGTAAATTTGAATAATTTTTTAAGCTGATACCATAACTTCTATGAGAATAAGACCTTCAGATTATTATTTTCATATATTTCAGTTGATTGCTCTAAGGGTTTTCTTTTTCTACAAATGACCCTTATATTTGCTGTTATCCTGAATATACTAGAATGATTTTAAAGTAATGACTTTTTTATAAAACTTCACAAAAAAAATTCACCAAGAGGAAATAAGCAAAATTAGAAAAAAATTATAATTTATCTTTGGATAACTAAAATCAGTGAAAACAACTTCTTATTCATTTACATCTTAATATTTGTGTTTTGATTAGCTATGATGTATAAAAAATACTATTGTAATTTTTGTTTAGAAAGTTGTCACCTTTGGTATTCAAAATTTTCTCTTTATGAACTACATTTTACAAAAACATGTACTCCTAGCTGAAGTCCTCATTTATATTTTAAACTATAGAAAGTGTATTTCTTCACTGAGCCCGTAACCAGTATTAGATTTTTATTGCTATTAACACATATGAGCCAAGAGAACATTTTCATGCCAAAGACAGTTATACTGTCTGTGCCCTGAAGAGCACAGTAGTGGCTGTTTGGACTTGGAACAACATAGTAGTGAAGTCAAGTCACACATTTCTCAATGCCATTACGCAAACAGAGGAAGAATGAAAGCCAGAGCCTGTAAAAGTAATTCTTGGATGGCTTCTAGAGTGTATAAAATATGCTCTATCATTTTCAGCCTCCTGCAGTGCAAGTGATTAGCTAAAGAAACACTTTAAACCTGTTAGTTGTACATCTTTTAAACCATTTTAAATTATGGAAAAGATAGTCCTCAAGAAATTAATTAAAGTTTTGGACAATAATGCAATCAGGGATATCTATGTTTGCAGTCCTTTCTCTCTGCTTGCATACATCTTTCTCTGTCAAGTACATCAAACAGCTAATTAGCCTCATTTTAAGAGCTTCACTGCTCACATCACTTAAAAGGATCTCCAGGCCACCTTCTTAGAGAGTTCATACTTTCTGTGCATTGGCTTTCTGAATGTTTCTTAGTCTTTGAAGGGACCTATTCCCTACATATTGGAAGAACTTTAAAAGTAGATGGACTTTCTTTCCCACAAATCAGTTTTCTTTGTTTTCTTCCTTCTGATCAACATTTTACAAATAATCTTGTAAAGGTTGATAAACCTATTTTACCTGGTATTTGCTTATTTTAGTTAAATACTCTTGGGTTTGCTGAAGACATCTGAAAAACATTAGAATGACTGCTTTTTATTAAGACATGTGGTGCCAGAAGAAAAAAAAAATATGAGAGACTAACGTGTTGCTTTCATTTAGCATAAAGTGTTACTATCATGACAAAAGTTTGATGTTTCAAATACCCATTTTAGAAATAACTACAGGTCACATGATCTACAGACGTCACATGTTAGCACATGTTAAAATTTATAACCATAACTAGAGACAGAACTTTTTACTCACGGCTTCCATTAGTCTGAACTTTCACATGTCATCTCAAGTTGACTATAAAAATAACCCAAGACAGCAGAGTGCTTCAATTAACAGCTGAAATATTGTAATATTTTAACACAGGTGTTATAAAGAATAAGAGCCACAAATAGATACATGGCTGTTGAGTGATAGCTACTTCCTTCCAAGTTTATCGTTCAGGGAAGATGTAGAGAATGGTTTCTCTCCTTATAATCCCATGGGACAGGGTGTGTGGGGGTGGGGCAGTGGGGGTATTACACTTTCTTGGTTTCTTGATAATTTCAAGATATGTATGACTATGACCCGTGGCAAGAGAGGTGATAGATAGGTCAAAAACACCGAAGAGTTTGGGATAAGGTAGAGAGTCTATGGTATCTTGAGTAGAACAAGGTGCCTAGAGAAGCCAAGCAGATACTTGTGAAATAACAACAATAATAATATTAACACATCCATTGTGGACTTGGTATGCTTTAGACATAATTTTAAATGTTTTTAATATTTTTACTCATTAAATCTTCTAAACAACCTCTTAAAGTATTATCACCAACTTAACAATATAGACACTGAGGTGAAGAGAGTTGAAGTAACTTGCTCAAGGTCACATACCTGCCGCAGGGCAGATTTAGGATTTCACCCTAGGCTGTCAGACTCCAGAACTCTGCAGTCTTAGAATCCTGAAAGGAGAATGAAAGGAAGTGATAATGGAGATAAAATTGTGGAGATGGGGATGGGATAGGAAGTGAGAGACGAAGTAAGAGAAGAAAAGAGGACTAAGTAGAGGCTAGAAAAAAGTTATTTGTTTAGGTAACATCTAATAGCACAATTTTAATGGAAAGTTAAAATGTTTAAGGAGTAAAGGAAGGTATGGTGGGAAAAATATTTTCTTGAGTAGTGTGATATTTGACCTATGCTTTTGAAGTGAATCATGTGGATTTAAGATTTTTTTTTACCTTAATATTTCATTAAAACTGAACCCATAACTTGTATTGATACTTAATAAAGTATATTTTTATGCCAAGCATAAAAGTTATTTCAACAAAAATAAATATTATGGTTTTAAAGGGGAGGGAATAAAAGCCAGGTTGTTACATGAACTATCCAAATACATTTGAAGAAAAATAAAAACACATGAACACTTATGTTTTTGCTTATATTTTACTGGAAGCATGTTTATGAAGTCTCTATAATATCAAAATTAGGCATTATGGCTGGCCTCATGCAGGTATTCCTGAGAAGATCAATAAATAATAAGCAGTCTTCAACCCTTAGCAATAACAAAAACCAAAAATGTTTGTAGGGTGGCAGTTGCTGAATCTAAATGCATTTATAATTATGTTCTCTTTGGCCAACATATCAATTAGAAGTGAATCCTCACTCCATCTGGCTTCCATGCTCTAAACTGGTGGTATCTGGACCTTAGGAAATCTGAGCAACCCATAGTCATGTAAGAGACTGAGGAGCATTTTGTGCTAGAGTTCACTTCAATTGTGATCTAATCCAATCAACTCACTGCAAAGGTGAAGAGATAGATTAGTGTCTTACAAGTTAGGAATATTTGTTAATTCCATCAACTAATATTTATTGAGTACCTACTACATGCTAGGAACTGTTAGAGGCATTGATTTGGGTGACTTAAGGTCACACAGCTAATGAATGGTGAGCAAGAGAAACCAGATACTTTGACACTCCATCTGGTGCACTTTCTGCTGAATATTGCAGCAACCCACTGATGAGGTTATTCTCTCAATTTGGCTTCAAAAATGTTTATGATTATCTATCTTTCTGTGGTCATTCTGTCCAATTTCTAGATGATGGCTTCTTACCATTTGTTTTCTATATAAGTCCAACCTGGAAGCATTTGTTATAGGAAGCATAGTTCACTGATGAGAATTTGCCACTCATCTTGGATTTTGCAGTTCATGTCTTATCACACAGTTTAGTACTAAATGTAGCTTAAAAGTAATATGAATAAAACTCCTGAGTATGCAGCAATTGGAAACTCTTACTGGTAGTAGATGGTTTTGTTGGCCTTGAGATTTTTGCAGCCTCCATATACATTTAACATGTTTGTTTAGTTTGTAAAAGTGTTTCCTATCCTTGAAAAAGTAGTTATCCAAGCATGATATGATACTACCTTTTTTATAACATTCAAATTATAAGATAATTTAATTAAAAACTTGTCTTCAACTTATTGCACTCTTATTTTAATGGTGAACTGGAAGGCTTGGGATTCAAACTTAGGTGTATGTTATTCCAGGGCCTTCCTGATCCACCTTTGATTGCTGGGATATCATATTCATCTTCTTTTATTTTTTTAATATTATTATTGAATTATCTACCTCTTTTTCTTGACTTCTTTACTAGTGATCGAAATTTCTTTCTTTTTATTTTTTTCCTGTTTTTCTAGATAGTGTCTTACTTTGTCACCCAAGCTGGAGTGCAGTGGTGCAATCAAAGATCACAGCAGCCTCGATGTCCTAGGTTCAAATGTTCTTACTGCCTCAGCCTTCCGAGTAGCTGGAACTACAGGCTCACATCACCATGCTTGACTAATTTTTGTTTTTATGTTTTGTAGTGGCGGGGTCTCACCATATTGCCTAGGCTGGCCTCAAATTTCTGGGCTCAAGTGATCTGCCTGCCTCAGCCTCCCAAAGTGCTAGAATTAGAAGCATGAGCCACCACACTCAACCACCAATAATAGAAATTTATATCCCTTTCTTCAAAGTTAATCTCTCCATGTATACTTTGGACCCCAAGTCTTACATTTCTTCCTCACCTGGGGCTGCATCTTCTATTATCATTGCAATAACAACTACTACTATCAACATACAGTAGTATCAAATAGCTTTGTAGATGACTGCATTGTTATAGAGTCAGTCAGATTTGTCAGCTGATAGAGTAAATCAATCAAATATCTTTCATGTGTTCCTGATAAGTAATGCCACTTCTGTTTATATCTTTTTTTAACATCACCTTTTCAGTGTTTACTAATACCTTTTCATCAGATTAAGTGAGTTGATCTTGTTGGTGAGGATCTTTTTAGATCTGATGCTGCAGTACAGATATTTCTCTGTTTTCATGTCATTGACAAATTTGAACATATTTATTTACATTATTGATATTGTCTAAATACTGGTAACAATATTGAATGGCACCATATCACAGGGCACTGTCACAAATCATATTTAACTTCTGGACATGGGAATATTTATTTATATGCCAGCATGTTTTTTTGTAAATGGGATATATTCCACCAGGTATTCTTTCCTTGAGCCAGCTATATTTTCCCCTCCTTTGCAAAACAATAAGATTTTGAGTTCTAGTTGCCTCTAACAGGAGAAATTGTATAAAGCTCAATTTTAGCTTCTGAAAAAGAAGAGTAGGAAGTCAACCATATTACTGATCCATCCTTATTTTCATTTTAGTAACTGGGTTTCTTTCTCATTCCCGGAACCAGCCCTCATCTTAAATGCATTTGTTTCACTTGGGTTGCTATCTTGTCCTTCCATGTTTCATTGGCTGTCTTGAACCCGGATGACTATACAGTTCTTTTGGGATAGTTCCCTGTCCTTGCAGCTCCTCTCTGGAGCTGGGATACTCACTAACCAGAAACAGTGGCCACATGTATTTCCAAAGCTCTCTAATCTTAACCCTTTGTTTGCCTTCTTTAGCCCCATTCCCAGATAGTTTATATAGTGTCATCACTGTAGTTTTACTCATACAGTTTTCTAGCAACAACTTCACTCTCCAAAGATTAGGGATAGTTTATGTTTATGTCCTATATTTCTTACATGGTGGCAGCTTAGATAATGTTTCACTCCTTATGAGTTGCTGAGTTTTTCTCAAACACATAATTCCCGATAGTGAGTGCACCTACTTCCCAGCTTCTTAGTTCCAGCCCCTTTTGACTTTGGTCCCTTCATTGTATTGCCTACTGAACTCAAAAATCCTATTTTGACATGTTAATATTACTGCTAGTTAACATTTTTTACTACAAACTGGACCAGGAACTATTCCAAATAAAAAAAATGTTCACCTAACTATAAAAATAAAACAAACTAGGGTCATATAAATTGTAATGAGTCTGATGAAAGTAATTTTGCTATAAAATTTTACTAGATCTGAATAATCATAAAGCCACATTATTTCACCAGGTAACTGTACATAATGGGACATCTAGGAACTGTCATGTTTATCATAGACTTTATCATAGCGCTTAAATTTCCTGTACAAAGACTCTGACACAAAGGATTTGCTCTAAATGATGCAAAAGAAGACAAAAATGAGTGCGGTAAACTGCTCGTGTTTTTACAGGCTTCTTTTGACTTCTTGTCTAAGTTTAAACTTCTAAAGGAGTTCTCACATTGTATATGCACATAAGAAAATTTTATTAATGTGTCCAGAAAATATTTCTGAAGACAATGGCATTCATTATAATTGCTTCATAATTACAGTGTGTAAGTTCCTACTTGGAATTTGACATTACTTATAATCAATATGTAAGTATAATGGTTTAATATAAGATTTTAAAATGTCAGTGTAGTATTAATAGTATACTCAGTGAAGGACACTGCAAAATTGTCATGATGCCAAGTTCAATCTGTGGTATCATCATAAAATAAGCAAGACTATGATTAGTATCAAAAAGAATTCTAAGTCAGATGGATATATTAATTTTATTTTTCCAGGTAAAGTGCAGTAAGGAAGAATAATTAAAAGAGATATATTTTATAATTCCAAGGACATATTATATACTGCAAATATTACAGCAGAATAGATTGACATTATTTTATGTTTGCCTTAAATCTGCTATCTTTAGGTTAATGGCTACCTATCACAATAGAAATTTGAAACACCAGCATATTAAGCTGTTGACTTGCTTTGCAACTGGAACTCTTTAATCTAATTTGAAATGGGAGTTATTATTTTATTTCCACAATAGCTGAAATAATTCTGACAGATACACATACCCAGAATAATAATAATAATTAACAATAATATTTGATAGGATGTCAGTCTTTCTTCAGTACTACTAAAACCTTAAAATAAAAACTAACTTAATCATTTCTAGTCTGATAGAAACGCATTTATATTCCAATTATTATAAATTGTAGACTGCTCTGGTAGTTTATATGAGGGGGGTCTTGGTGACAAGAATAAGAAATTCTCATCTGCCAATTCAATTTGTGCCACAGCAGAAACATGAAAGAACTGACAGCATACAAATGTAACTAATAAATTTGTTAGTCAAATTCTTAATGCATATTCCCCTGTAATTAGAGATCAGTAATTATCAAGGGCTTGAAATGCTATATACTCATAGTTCTTAGAATATAAGATACACGCAAATCTAGTTGTTTAATCAATATATCATCTTCTGTTTTCATTTCTAGATAAAATATATTTTGTAAAAAGTAATAAGCCACACTTGGTACTGTGACTTCCATCTGAAAAAAAATAGTTTCTTCCTTAGTATTTCTTCCACTTTGAAGTATTTTCTTTAACAATATGCCCTAGTGATTTTTTCATCTCAGTGTTTATAGAGTGGCTGCTTCTTTTTAAAATAGGAGGAAAGTATTCCATTATAGACATGCAAAGTTTAATTAAAATTACCAGCTAATTTCATTATTAAAAGAATGATATAAATTCAAAATATAAATTCAAAATTTTACTTATATAAACTATATGTTTTAAACATTATTAATATATACTAAAGCAATGTGATTTTGTTTGAAAAAATATATTCATGAGATCAACTTATAATTTTAAAGTTTTATTTATTTAAAAATTAGAAAGATAAAAAAAATTATTGTGATTTATAATACTTTTTATATCACAGTCCATTACACACTCACACACAGACACACACTCACAGCAGAAAGAAAAAATTCATGAAACAAAATGTGTCTTTTCCGTTTGTGTTATGTCCTGATCTGTTCTATTCTTTTTCATTTCATTTTATTTTGTGTTTTTTAAATGATAGTCATGTCCTACTAAACTGATTTCACAAATCACTAATGGCTTATAATCTGCAGTTTAAAAAATATTGCCCAAAAGTATATATCCTACAGAATGTTAAAAATCAGTTCTTTGCTAAACTAAATTTGAAAAATATTGGCTTTAATGAAATTAAATACATTGCCCTAGTGAAATACTTCTCAGTGTTTACTGTCCAAGTTACAAATTTCCAAAAAGAAGAAAGATATACAACATTTTCTAATGAAATGAGACTGTGG